>NC_064256.1:19335833-20590416 GCF_003254725.2 Canis lupus dingo | reverse complement strand
TTTTCAATATTCAAGATTGATTTTCTTCATTTTATGTAATAGTTTATTTTGTATCCTTATTTTTATTGCTCTTTTCTTGCCAATAATATATGTTTAGTATTTATGTTTTTGAGATTTAAGTTTATTCAATGTTATGTAATATATGTTATACATTTTATATGCAAAATATACCGAATTTCAACAATTTAAAAAATTTTTCTTAGTTCTAAACACTTTTGAAATAAGCTATGGGTATTCATACCAGGATATCAATGAATTATGAAATGAATATGAAAATAGTATTCTTTTTACACTGGCTGTTTCTTAAGTAACTTTAATGCAAAATAATCAATATGCTACATTTTGAGAGTGGCCTGCCTTTGACTCCACACCAGCCTATCATCCTGCTCCAAAGGTGTTATCATAATTTTCTGTGGCTCTTTTTAATACTGCCACATAAATGACCACCAGGTCTACTTGGCCAAAGGTGCAAGTGAATGTTCGTGTGTTGTCTTATCTTCCATTCACAGAGCACCTCCAGTTTGTTGAGCTCTTTCCATTTGTCAGCAATTTTTTTGGACACTGTGACCTCAGCAGGTTCAAACTCCATAGTGTTCTTTTTCTCCAATTATGGCTTTAAAACATGCTCCATCAACTCTCCCCTTCTCAAGACTTGATGGCAACGCCAGCACCACCCACTTCAGTTTCTCAACCAATTGAAATGGCCATCTCCTCCCATTCCCAGGGACTGGCTTGAGGCAAGGATATGAGCAGGGAGCGGGGGCTTCTCTTGATGCTTTCCCTCTACAACTGCCTTCTTCTGGGTCCCTTTCAATGTTGAAGATAGGAAGACAGAATTTGCAAAGGGAGCAAAAATGCTTTTACTTACCAGCTGCCCTTGTGATCTCTCCTCTCCTCCGTGGCAACCATCTAAATGTAGCACCTCCTGGGAGATACGTGATGATTCCTTGAAAGGCCCTTTGGAAGCCTTTTCCTGCCTGGCCACTTCCCATGGGAAATCAGCTCCAGTGGATCTTTTCCCCTCTCCCTGGTTCCCATTCCTGTGTAACTCACCCTGTGTAGACGTGCTGCTGGGGTCTCTTATCTCAGTAAATCACAGTTTAGGGTGGGGTTCACACACACATCACAATAATTCAAGCCTTTCATGAGGTCCACTTGACCTGTAGAAGACTCTGCATCTTTTTCCTGCCAGATAATGGGAATGTGTGTCCTATTCCCTTATTGCTTTTTTTCTTTACCCCACATTCTCTCCCTAGATCTCTTTCCCACAGCCCGAGCAGGCATGAAGGGCAGCTCAGAAAATCCATTACATAAGTAGATATCCAACTGAGAAATGAGATTCCAGGCTCAACCTCCTGCTGGCACCCCTCTCCAATCCATACAAATCATCCTTTTGGAATACCCCCATTGGCTTATTTTAAAAAGAATGCCCCCCAAGAATGGAAGGAGAAGACAGGGAACTCTTTCTGAGGCTGAAGATCGCAATTGGGCAGTCCTCTCAAGATTGGATTAGTGGGTAGAGAATGATGAGAGGGCAGCAAAATGAATTTGCTTCTTAATAAATCACAATCATCTGTCCTCGAATGATCATCTACCTGTTATGAGATAATAAGAAAAGTCCCACTCTATATCTTGTCACACATACAGTGCATATGAACTCCACACACAGGTGTTGTTCTGTCTTAGGAAGGTGAAGCCCAAAGAATAATTAATGTTACACTATGAGAGCAGGGAAATTTCCATCACCTCACATCATGCTTGGCACATAATAGGGCTCAATAAATATTTATTGAATAAATAAATAGTGTGAATAAATAGCCCTAGGTCATGCTTAGGAAATGACTGAATGGCATTCAAATTCAGCTCTTTTTACCCATCAAGACCTCCCTAAATCAAGTATCATCCTCACACCAGCACTCAGCCCAGTGTCCTAAAGGCTCCTTTGGTCTGATGCAGACATTTCTTTTAGTGAAAGATCTCATTTCTCTCCCCATATTGGAATCTGGCCCCATGAGAGATCCATCCACTTACATGTGAAACCAATTAGCAGGCCCCAAGCCCAGAATGAACTTATCCTGCCTGGGCTTGGCTTTCTATATTTTGTAGTTGCATATGGTTGGTGAGATCTCTCTGTGATACAATCCTTCACAGTCACGAAGATCATTCTCCCCTGGGCTTTTCTATTTTCAGTTGCTTAAGAAGCAATTGGATCTATGTGACATTTATCATCTCTTAATTACTGTAGGTTCTCAACTTCAGGGCTATAAGGGGTGATTAGTTACTTGTGGGAACTTTAAGCTCAAAAAGTATTAGATGGGTGGATGGATGGATGGGTGGAGAAATTGGGGGGATGCCTACAGGTCAGGTATTTGACACCATGTGAAGCTTCTTGGTTAATGTCAATTTCACAAACCAGATAAGCAGGTGAGTCTGAAAAACTTAACAGAACTAAGCAAACAAACAAACACAAAAACAAAAAACAAAAACAAAACAGAACTAAGCAAATAGTTTTCAAAGAAGAAGCCATTCCCTATACAAATATGGGGAATATATGAAAAACTCGCTTAAATATATTTATCAAAAAACTGGCACTTGATTCTTATAGGTGTTATTATAAAGGAAGAAGAAATTCTAAATATTTGGTTTTAGAACTGGGTCTTGATGGAGACACTGAGGATTTGGAAGACTCTGGAAGAGAGTTGGAGAGACATCTGGTTAGTACCTGTGAAAGAAGATAAATTTTTCTCTTCACTTTGCTTGCACTGGCTAGATTTCAAGTAACCTTTGTATTTCTTGCTAGAGCTAGAACAGAGGGCTAACTTGGGAGAACAGCACTTGGACTCTGCCTGTACCTGTTAAAAATGGGCAAAGTTGGTGGTTATTCTCCTGGGTCCTAACTCCAAGGTCCATAGCCTGAACCACTGATATATAAAACAAATGAAACTAGAAGAACATATTTGCACTTGGCTTTGGATAGCATAATTAACATTTGTCCAAAGATGTACAGTGGCCTCTAGTAATCACTTAAAAACTACCCTATGGGTTGAGAAGTGCAAGGAAACAGTCCGTAGGCTTGGCTGGGAAGGCTAGAGGAGCAAGGAGGGGCGGTGGCAACCCAGCACCACACAGTGTCCCCTTCTGCAGCAGCAGAGAGGCCTTGGTGTCTGTTCTTGGCATTGATTTGACTCTCTCATAAGTTTCTGGCAAACTCCCAGAGAGAACAGCATGTTCCCTGCTGAGTGTAGAAAGGGCTTCAAAAACATGTTTGTGTGTGAAGCCTAGTAGGCAGGGCCTGGCTTAGTCACTCCATGTTATCTAGGCGGTTGCCTTTCTGGAGTGTCAAGAGGAAGTCTTTGGCTCAGACCCTCTGTGCAGCTCTTCACAAGCTGGGCTGGCCCTTGGGTTCGGGCTGGGCACATTGCTGGTGTTTCTGTGATGCCGATATCAATTTTTAGGGAACCTGAATGTTCCTGCAGACCATGGTCCAAAGAATATTCTGTTGCAAGGAGTAAATGTAGATTGAGTTTCAGCTAACCTCCTATTATGGTTACAAAGGCCTCCTTTAGAAACTTGCACCTGTTTCCCAGAGTGAGAGCTTCCGGCTGGGCATGATTACTCATTGTGTGGGAGCTAAGATAACACAGATTAATGCCAGCTCTGGGTACTACCAGTTTAAAGAGACTGACTCACTCCTTGCTCCTCATACTACCTTTTCAGGAGAGTGAGGTCTGAGCAGAAGAAGGGATTAGTCAGTCTGGCCTACGGGACCCTTGGAGGGGGGGGGGGGTTGCTGGGGTTTCGAGAAAACAGAAGAGGGATTATCAGGATGACTGGGAGCTCCTGGGCCCCAGAGGCAGGCGACCTAGGTCTACTTGTCTTCGACTCTAAGAGCAAACAGCAGCCAGAATACTGTGAACTATCTTGGGGAAACTGTTATAGATCATAAGATTTTATCATTATAAACGTATTCTTGTAAACAAGGTGGGGTCCAGAAAAATGGAGTTTGCTGTAGATCTTTCTGAAATTGAACTATTGAAATTTTTCCATCTTCGAATATATCTAGCAATTTCTCCTACCACTTCTAGCACACCTCTCCTAGTATGGTCTGCACTGTAGTTTGCTGATGCACAGTCTTTCTACACTCCCCACCCACCCTTTGACCAATGCCCCTCACCCCGTAACCTGGAAACTTGCTCCTATGTGTCTCAGCTTTTCCAGTCTTCTTCCTGTTGTCTCTTAGCCCTCAAATTCAACATGTCCCATTAATCTTGTCATAAGGAACAGTCTAGAATACTGATTTAAAAAAAAAAAGAAAACATACCCATTAGTGTGGGACAGATAGAGCTTGAGTCCTGCCTATACCTCTTAAATAACTATGTTGTCTTGGGCAATTGCATAACTCCTGTGTACTATAGTTTAATTGTCTGGAAAATACAAATAATAGTACTTTCCTCATAGGGTTGTAGTGAGAATTAAATGAGTTGAAACATATAAAATGATTAATACCATTACATTTGTAATATTAGATTTGTCTTAAATAATATTCAAAAGAATGAAGGAAAGAACACTTTTAATGGTGAGTCCATTATTTAATTGGTCAGATAACAAAAAAATAATAATAATAACCAAAAAAAAAAAGTAAAAATGTGAAATACAGAATTTGAGAAGCCAGAGATGAGTAACAATTTTGACAGTTACTAATTAGGTGACTTTGGTCAAGTCAAGATTAACTTTTCTAATCTTCATCTCCTTACATATAAAATAGGGATAGTGCTAATAGCTACCAATTGTTAGCCGGTGACTATGTGTTAAGCATTATACTAAGTACTTTATAAGCATTATAAATAACTAGACAGAAATTAAATAATCATATCAGGACAATCACTGATGACAGATGATATAATATTCTTTTATTTATTCATCATATAGTTTAATTTCAAGTGACTACTAAATGCTTGAAGTTGAGATTCAAAAGGGAACAAATTGTGAAATATTTGAATAGGCAGTCCACCAAAGAAGAAACATGAATAGCCAACAAACACATGAAAGCTGTTTAACATCTTTAGCCCTCAGAGAAATGTGAATTAAAACTACAAAGACCTGTGAATCAAAATAGCTAAAATTAAAAAGACTGATACCACTAAATGTTGACAAAAATATATAGCAATCAGAACTCTCATCTATTGCTGATGGGAGTGAAAAAATGTACATCACTGTGGGAAATTGTTTGGCACTTTTTATGAAGTTAAATATATGCCTACAACTGACCTTTCGATTCTAATCCAAGATATTTACTCAAGGGAATGGAAGAGCGTCCACAAAAAGACTCAAGAAGAATGTTTATAGCAGATTTGTTCACTGTATTAGCCAAGGCTTTCCAGTGACACAGAACCAATAAGGCATAAGGAGACCTTCTTCTTCTTCTTCTCCTTCTTCTCCTTCTTCTTTTCTTCTTCTTCTTCTTCTTCTTCTTCTTCTTCTTCTTCTTCTTCTTCTTCTTTCTTCTTCTTCTTCTTTCTTCTTCTTTTTTGTAGGAAGAAACAGAATTCATTCAACAAATACTTGTTGGGCTGGTGCTGAGTATTCAAAAGTGAATAATGACAGACAAAGGCCCAGCCTACATGGGTCACCAACTCTGGGCTACACATTAGAATATTTAGGGTGCTCTAAACGTATAAGGAGAGAGAGAGAGAGAGATTTATTTTAAGGAATTGACTCATGTCATTGCAGGGGTCAGCAAGCTGGAGACCTAGAGAAGAGTTTATGTTTTCCTTGTGAGTCTGAAGGTAGTCTGGAGGCAGAAAAAGACTGAGGTCCCCAGGCATTTTCTGATAAGTACCTTTCACTGATTGGATAAGGCCCACCCACATTATGAAGGAAAATTCACCTCTATAATATGGAGTATTATGAGTCTGAATAAACTCAAAGTCTGCTGATTTAAATGTTAACCACTGCCAAAAATAAATAAATAAATAAATAAATAAATAAATAAATAATATAGATAGATAGATAGATAGATACATAGATACATCTTCACGGCACTATCAAGATTGGTATTTGACCAAATATCTGGGTACCATAGCCTACTCAAGTTGAAACATAAAAGTAATCATCACAGTGATCATTATCTCAAACTGGAAATAACCCAAATGTCTATCAGCAGGAGAATGGATAAACAGCTTGTGTACATTCACATAATGAAGCATTGCTAAGAAATAAAGAGGTATAAACTACTGACATACACAAAAACATGGATGAGTCTCAAAATGGTACGTTAAGAGAAAGAAGTCAGACACAAAATGGTATATACTGTATAATTCCATTTCTGTGAAGTCCAAGAAATAAATCTAACGTTTGGTGACAGAAATAGTATAGTGTTGCTTATTGGAGGTGAAGGTTTACTGGAAAGAGACAGAAAGAAACATTCTGGGGTAATAAATGTGTTCTTTATCTTCATTAAAGTAATGATCATACAGGCATATATGCTTGTGTAACTTCATCCAATTAAATATTTAAAAGTTATGTATTTTGCTGTGTATAAATTTTACCTTAATTTAAAAAAAACTGAAGAGATTACTATTCCTTCCAGTCTAGTTGGGGGGACAGATATGCAGACAGGTACTTTTAACATGATATGACAAGCAAGGCACTCAACCTAATGAGCTTATTAAGATTTTTAAGAGTAAGTTGATGGTGGGTGCTGATATTTTTTAAAAGCACCCTAAATGTTCTAATGTATAGCCCAGAGTTGGTGACCCATGTAGGCTGGGCCTTTGTCTGTCATTATTCACTTTTGAATACTCAGCACCAGCCCAACAAGTATTTGTTGAATGAATTCTATGTTTCTTCCTACAAAAAGAAGAAGAAGGAAGAAGAAGAAGAAGAAGAAGAAGAAGAAGAAGAAGAAGAAGAAGAAGAAGAAGAAGGAGAAAAGAAAAGAAAAGAAAAAAGAAAAGAAAAGAAAAGAAAAGAAAAGAAAAGAAAAGAAAAGGAAGAAAGAAAGAAAAAAAAAAGAGCCCCGTGCCAGTAATTGTCACCTGCCTTCTAATTTGGCCACCTTTCTATTTACATAACACCTGACCATGAGGCTGTGAGCACTTTGAGAATAGAACCCAGAGATGACAAATAGATTTCAGCTTGCCTATCCATTCCAAGCTGATGACCCTGACACTCTTGATACTGTGTTGAGGGGGACTCTGAGGCTGAGTCTGGCCTCAAAAGGAGAGAATACCTCGATTTGTCAGTATTTCCTGCCAAAGGTGTAAAGTGATGTAAAGTGACATGCCACACTTTTGCCATCCCAAGAAGCTCAGATTGAGCACCATGTAATACCTACATAAGAAAGGTAGGCAAAAAGAGGGAGAGAGAGAGAGAGAGAGAGAGAAGAAGGAAGGAAGGAAGGAAGGAAGGAAGGAAGGAAGGAAGACAGGATATACACATTGAGGGAGTACACGTTAAATGAGTCAGTCAGCCCAAGGCCAAAAAAATATTTAAGGAATATTGAAAACCAACTCAAATATCAACACATTGCAAGATGGTCAGTCTGTTTGATTTATTTGGTTGTGTCCAGGGTCTACAGGTGTACAGATTTCCTTCTGTGGGCTGCAACATACTGATGGCATATCATTGACTAGAGCTCTCCATACATTCCACTCACTTCCATTTGCTAGATATGTGTGTGTGTAAACTTTGCTGGCCTGTGTGGGGTCTAAGACTCATGCGGCTGATTCCTTTGTTAGTCTGTGTGGCCAGCTATTCTGCTAGATTATCTCAGGAAGTAATTCTATCATGCTTTTCCTAAAGGGAGTGCCTCTGGGACCCTTCTGCTGGCACAGTTTGATTTCCCACATTGGGATGCCAGGCGCCCAGGTAGGATGACCAGGAGGAGCCAGGGTAGGCAGGCCAAAGCTACAGGCCTCGTCTGGGAAGCTTTTCTCCTGGTTTCTTGGGAAGTTGCTCCTTCTACCTTGGTCCTGATCTCTCCCCTGTAATCTATGGCTGAAAAGGAAACTAACTCTTCAATAATTGTGGCTTTCAGACCGAGAATATAAAATCGAAGAATTAAGAGGGAGAAAGAAGCACAAAATTCCCCTAGTTTCTGGATGGCTGAAATGTCTCCTTTGCAGAGGACACACAGTGTGACGGTTCCTGGGAACACACCAATATGGCCTCTGTATTGCTCACACTAAGATCCTGGCCGAGCAAATAGAAGCCAAAACACACACCGAAGAAAGAAGACAAGGGACATGAAGTGAATGGAATTATTAATGAAACTGTCTATCCCAGTGCTACACAGAGAAATTACATGCAGTGTTTGTCCTTCCAGATTATGTAACCAGAGGACAGAAACCTGTGGTTCTAGGGTCTCTTCCTGATTCCCAGACCTCTTCCCAGTGAAGAGTAGAGCAGATTTGTCCGAAACCGTAACCAGAAGATGAATAAAAGTTGCCACAGAGTAAATACCCTTTTGCCTTCCTTGAACATTCCTGTTTAATTTTCTCCAGGGCTGTATTTTAGAAGGGAGAGTTGCAAGTTAGTTCCATCCTCAGCACTGATTCATGGCAGTGAAAGTTCTACACTGCCCCCTTTAGGCCAAACTACCAAGAGCGGGAAACCAAAATCAAATGGGCTTGGAACAGTTTGCCGTAAGACAGCTTGTCCACAGGAAAATCATCGTAGTTAAATAAAATACAATAAAAGCCACAAGTCTCTTCTGTTTGTGCACATGAATGTCTTAGAAACTGTATGCCCTCCAGCATCCTCTACATAATGCCCTCCCCTCCACACACATACATAGAGGCCCCAGGGAGCATCTGAGCATCCACTGGGTGGGGTTCCACTACATACAGGACTCTGCTTCAGATGCTTTGCATGCATCGTTTCATTTTCTTTCCAAAAGAGCCTTGTAAATTAGATAATCTCTTCCATCCAAATAAAGAAATTGACACTTGGGTTAAGAAACTGGCTCAAACACACAGAGATGTTAAACAGCACAATCCAGATTGAAATCCCGAACTATTGAATTCCAAAATCCATATTTTCTCCCCTGAGTGGCACTGCCTTGCTTACAAATGGGAGCAAACACTGCAGTTTCTTTGTAAGTATCTTTATTGTAGAACTACCCAAAGATTACTTAGAAACCATTTGTGGCTGCCTAAGCTTTCCCTGGTGGATCATCCTAAGAGGTCTCTCATCGTTGCACAGACATCAGCAGTATTGGGAGTTCTGGGGCCCCTGAAGGATGGTGACCATGTTAGTGCTTCTGTAAAGAATTTATCACTTGGACACTGCCATGACGAAAACTATATGCAGTCCTAGAACTTCAAATTTTGCTTCTGTTCCTCCATCGTCTTATGTGTTGGTAGAAAGTTTGTGCAGTTTAAAAAACCCATTCTTTAGCTTTTTTGGTATTAAAAAAATGCAAGTCTATATAGTCATTTCTTTGGTTGAGTAAATCATTCTATATGATTGAAGTGGTTTACATGAGAAGTAGGGGGTTAATTGATGTCATATTTAGACTTTTTTCATGTCTTTATCTTCAGAATTGTATGGGGGGGCAGGGAAGAGGAGTTGAGGGGAATGCTAAAGGTAATTACCTGTTTCAAGCACCATGAAGGTCCTCTGAACATTATAAAATACCATATAAATGTTAGATAGCTGTATCATAATTATCACTACCATAAAAGTTCTAAGATTGGACAAAAAGTAATTAGGATAAAAGTCTTCCATTGATTCCCCATGGGGTTTCCCCACGGTTTAGGATATTTCATAATTTTATCCCGCCTAGCCTCACCAACCTCATCTACTCTCTACAACAAATGTTCACCTTCTGCTTCCATCAACATTGTCTAATTGGTAATGGTGACTACATATATTCCGGCCCTAACCCTTCACCGGAGCTACTGACTTACCTTAATTGCCACCTCCTCCACTGTCCCACTCTTACTCAAATTACTACCCCAACCCCACCCTCCTTCCTGTAGGTCAGGGTTGGAGCTCAAGTCCACCTGCCTGCCAGCTGGTCACACCCCTGTCTTCCCTCCAGGCCTACAGCACTTACCATCTGGACTACCACGCAGGCTCTCAGTGACTTGTCATGGTCTTTCATGTGCTGGCGCATCTGACACGATCGCTAGAGGAAATGACCTGCATGCTCAGTGGGGGTGATTGAAGAGAATTTCATCAGGTCCAATTTGTAGAAATGTGGGTAGCCAAGAATGCTGAAGCGCCTGGGATACAAACAGCGGGAGGAAGCTTCCACTACCCCTAGGTCTGAAGGAACAAGTGGAGGAAGCAGTTACTATTGCCCAAGGGAAACAGGAACTTAGGAGAAGTGCTCCCCACAGGAGGTATGCCCAAGGAAGTCCTCTGGCCAGGACCCAGGGGGGAGGGAGTTTGTGCTTAGAAGTGCAGCTCAGTTTGTATGTCTTGCTTTCTGAATCCAATTGATGGTGATACCCTACTGTTTTTCACCTTTTGTCAATCAAACACCGACTTGGATTTCCCCCGAATCTGGAATAGGGTGGTGAGAAACATCTTCCCTTGTGACTCGGGACAGTTTCTGGACTCCTGGACCTTGAAAAGGCCCCTGGTACCTAACTTCTATTTCTAACACATCCTTAAACTCCCCATGATAGTTGTGTTTTGTCAAGTCTTCATACTTGATAAACATTGAGAACTAATCCACCAGGGCAGCCCGGGTGGCTCAGTGGTTTAGCACCACCTTCAGCCCAGGGCAGGATCCTGGAGTCCTGGGATCAAGTCCCAGGTCAGGCTCCCTGCATGGAGCCTGCTTCTCCCTCTGCCTGTGTCTCTGCCTCTCTCTCCCTATGTCTCTCATGAATAAATAAATAATTAAAAAAAGAACTAATCCACCAATGTCTTTAATTTAGAAAGTACAAAGTCATACTGTTATTTTATTTCCTAGGCTGGATTAGCATATATTTGCATAATTGTTCTCCAGTATCATTGAGGCATACCTATATCTGAGAAAGCCAATTAGTAAAGAAGAATTTTAAGCATACCTAATCCACTTAGTATTGCTAAAGACGAGAGAGAGAGAGAAAGAAAGAAAAGGAAAGAAAGCAACTGTTTCTTGAATGATAGTTTTTCATATTTCATGTATTGCTTTGCCTTGGTGAGAGGTATAACTAAAATTATAAAGAAGGCAATTTATTACTAAAATATAGGTTTTGAAAATCATTTCTAATCAACTCTTTTACAGTAGGCTGACAGAAAACTAGCTCAGTTTGATAGTACCTAATTAAAAACAAAACACTGTATACTTTTTATTCTTCTTGGTAAAAACAAACAAAAACATTGTGCCACTGATAGTGAGTCTTGCAGTGACTTGGCATCAACACCCCCCTCCTCCTTCCACTTATTTCACAGAGCCACATATTTAGTGGTTCCAAATAAGTTCTTGAAAGTGAAAGAATAATTGAATGAAATTCTTCAACCCTCCCTATTCATTCATTCTGATGGCCAATAACCCAGACCTCTAGGAATCTCATTGCTCATCTAAATTCCTTCTGCTACAAAGTTAATCTCCTCCTACTCTTCCCCTCTTTGAAGAGGGAAAGATGAAAACTCTGTCCACATGCTACATTTTCAGTGACTCCACAGCCTTCATGAAATAGTAAAAGGAGTCATTGCATCCTTGATAAACCCATTAGCAAAAGGGCAAATTTTCCTAAAGTAATTAATCTGCTTGTTTGCTAATCATCCAAGTCCACGTTATTTCAACCTTCATCTCCCACCTCAAAAAAGACCAAGAAGGTCAAAGACCTTGTTTGTCTTTCCCCCCATTGATTCTAGCCCTAAGCAAGGTGCCTAGTGCATAGTAGAAGCTCAATAAATATTTGCCAATGTGAGCAAAAATCTACCTTATATCACCTTTGGCTGTAGCTTCACTCTAAGAATACATCATCTTACTGGTAGAAAACTCTCTCTAAATAATAATAATAATAATAATAATAATAATAATAATAATAATAAAGTAACAAGGGCAATGATAAAAAGAAAATGCTTACTGTTCTATGTGATTTAATGTGTAAGCAATTTAACCCTCTGATGGGGTTTTAGAACATGCTATCCCATTGGATTGTACCTTGGCATATTGAATACTTTAAGCTGAAGGAGTTTGAGAAAACAGCAGAAGCAAGAAAGTCACTCTGATCCACCCCACATCTTCTCCCCTGAAACGGTCATAAAACCCTCCCATGGGAGGTGCTCTCCCTGTACCTGGAGGAAAGAAGCATCTTTATCTCTTAAGACAAAGGAACACCAGAAAAGAATCCTAACAAACAGGACTTGCTAAGTTTCCCCTCATACTCCTTAAGGATCCATCATATTTTCTGCTCAACTGCCTACGCTTACTCAAACTTGACATAAAAACACTCAGTTCTGTTTCTTCAGGTCCTCATTTCCTTATGAAGTTTCTGTGTCATGTAAAACGTATGCTTTTCTCCTATAATCTTTGTCAGTTTAACTTTGAGGCCCAACTGAAACCCTAAAAGAGTCTAGGAGTACTTTCTCCTCTACTCCTCAAGACAATCATATAAAACTTTCATGCTATAGATACATTATTCCCATTTTATAAGTGCAGAAACTGAGTCACAGAGCAAGCGCGTCGTTTTCCCTAGATAAGGGATCTAGGGATCAGATAAGGTTGGAAGTCAGAAAATGAACCCAGGTAGACGGGCACAAACCGAAACTCTTAACATCTAACTTCAATGTATTCAAAGGAGAGTGACAATGAATTTTTTGTGTGTTTCAAAGAAAATAAGGGAATCATTTGGATTTTCTTAAAGTTTTGAAAGTATGCCAGTTAAAAACTTCTTGAGTTCTTCACAATCGGATGAGTAAAAAAAATAAGGCTCAGCTGTTCTTTCCAACATCGATAACCCACTGCAAATGGTTTGTTACTTTTCTTATTTGTACAATCAGCTTTCGACTGCTGTGTTTTTTATTAGAAGCCACTGGGTTCAGGATGGAAGGACAAAGTGGCAATATAACACTAGGTGATTAAGAAATAGAACACAAGTGTGTCTAGATCCTGAGAAGGGAAGAAAGCTGGATAGGTGGTCTTCCCTCATATTAAAGATCTTTCCTCACATGTAACTTACAAAAGAGAAGAGGTTTGTTTTCTCAGGACACTAAATGACTATTTACAGAAAGTTACAAAAGCAGCATGAGGACATCATTTCCTCTGTTGCTGGTGCCTGGGGTTCTGTGAATGAGGAGAGTGAAGGGAAATGAAAGGACCAGGTCAGAGATGGAGACGGGTGGGAGAGAATGATTATGGTAGCATTTCCTTATTAGTATTAAAACACTTTTTCTGGGGCACCTGGGTGGCTCAGTTGGTTGAGCATCCAACTCTTGATTTTGGCTCTGGTCATGATCTCAGGGTAGTGAGGGCAAGCCTCATAGTTGGGCTCCGCGGTCAGCAAGGAATAGCTTCTCTCCCTCTCCCTCCTCCTCATCCTCCCCCTGTTTCTTTGTCCCTCCTCTTCCCCTGCTCAAATGCATCCACTTTCTCTCTCTAAAACAAATAAATACATCCTAAAAACAAAACAAAACAAAAAACCCATTCTCGTTCCTACAGCAACAATTTGCCTTTTATTTGTATTTACCCTTTACTTTCTTTTGAAAATATTATTCATTTACAGGTATATTTCCTCATTCTCTTCCCCCCCACCCCCAAATGTTGAAGAAAGCAATGAAACATGTAGAGCTCTTCAGAGATCTACTGCTTGTAGTCAATTGGAAAAAAAGTCTAATTGATAGGTAAACAACTCCCAAAGATGAAAGGAGACAAGAGCTTTATTTAAGTCCCCTAAATAAAAGTTCAAAGATGAGGAGAAATAAGTTAAATTCATGAGTAAACAATTCAAAACAAGTAGGCATATATTATGTGCTAATTAGCATAAAATGTTTAAGCACAAGCAAGCAGATAGAGAAACATTTCCTAATGCAAGGAACATCCTCTCCCTTTGTCCTTAGAGTAGGTTTTATTGACAAAGACAGTGCATCACAAATTTTTCAGCCAGAATATTCCCAAAGGAGAGGGGAGCATGCACTTCTGCCCAGTATTCTAGGATGTGTCCCAAACACCACTTGCTACAATTTTTTGAAGGACCAATGTTTTTATATGAATCGTTTATACAAATTCAGCATCCTCTTCTACAATATAGTACAAATTTGTTTTAGTACAAATTAGGTCTCTCAAAATATTTGAGAAAGACTGAAGAAAATCAGAAAGATTATTGTATCTACCCATGACTTTTCCTACAGGGCACTGGGACTATGAGAATCCCGGTTTAGAAGCACGGCCTAGGTGGTGGGCGGGTGGAATATTTGACATCATCTCTACTCAAAACTCAAGCATCTAAAGTTAAATAAGATGAAGAATCACACAAGTAAAAGAAACCTGCTCACACCTGGCAAATGGATTTTTTTGTGCTTAATTACTTTCACTCTCACCTCTGAAAGAGCGACACTAAGAGGCAATGAGCTCACCTAAGAGTGATTAGCAAGAACAAAAAATCGAAGCCCAGTTGGACTCATAAACCCTGAGGTCCAGAGGTTAATCAGCTACATGTCACGTTCAGCAACTACTAACAAGCCTGATTGACACACTTATCTTTCCAAGTTTCTCAAAATTCTACCATTTTCAAAAAGTCTTTTGACTTTTGGTAGCCAGCCATTGCTAGTCAAGTGCTCCTTATCTTCCAGCTAAAATGCTCTGAAATGTCAGCCTATTACTCCATGAGCCCAAGCAATCAACTTGAGTTCTTCCCTTTGCACGCTTCCTTGTACACATCTCATTAAACTTTCTTATCAAATACATGGGAGCCATTGAGTGTGCAAATATTTTCCCAAGGGGAGTACTATAAACAGAAAATCATACTAAAATAAAAGAGTTTCTAGATGTTTGGAGAAACTGAAAGTGAATACATTTACACTAACAGCACCAGGAGCTCCCTCTATGTCACAGAATCCCTTCACTCTTTATATTCATGCTTAAAAGGAAAATCACACTTCAGGTCAGAAACACGACTCTGAAACGCAAGCACTAAAAATGAGTCTGCACCTGTACTCTTGCCCCTGACGCTTGACACTGCAGTTTGCTGCTTGTATGTCCGGATCCTCTGCTAAATGGTGAGATTCTGGAGGGCAGGAGTCCTCGCTTTAGATTCATCACTGCATCTCCAGTCTCTGGCTCAACAAGCATATGTTGAAATGTCCATTCTTTGACTATTAAGTGGACCAGTCTTGGTTTTTCGTGTCTACTTTAACTCCAAGATCTCCTTGTTTTGACTAGGCTCATCTGCTCTCTTCAACAAAAATAAGCAGAAGAGCTTCGAGTGGGGATAGGAGTTTGCAAAACTAGTGACAATAATTTCTGCTAAGTGCTAACGTTGGACGGAAGGGGGGTTGAGGAGGGAACCCTTGAGATTAAGAGGCCAATCACAAAGCCTATGATTTTGGCAAAGAACAGTAATATAAACTTATTACTGATAAGGGAGAGAATGAGATTGTAAGAAAAACTGGGTCCCATTTCAGATGAGATGATATATGAAAAGTTTTACAAAAATATATCAGGCACCAAGTAAAAACACTATACACATCAGTTATTACTGTTGTCAGTACCTTCTGGGCACATTCTTTTTGAGAATTCCTTAACTTTACTTCCTGTTTATTTCCCCTCACCATGCTACCCTAGGATTAATGACAGAGTTTGTCAAGTGTTTTGAAATCCCTGAAGTGTTATAATCAACCCAAGTACCATTTTATTTATGCAAACTGTGTCTACCCGGTGAGTCCACTTAAATATCTAGGATTGGGAACTTCTGTCTCATAAGGTTTAATAAATGATTCCCTCTGGCTCTAAAAGCAAGTACTTTTTCAATGACAATGGGAGGGAAAGCAAAGGAATTGCTCTGTGACATCTGTTGTGCAATGTTCTTCGAATGGCACATCTCGATAAATGCATGAGAGTCCTTGGAGAGTTACTGCACACAGTGAAGAGAGAGTGGTAAAAATCCCAGTATCTCTGTAAAGGAAGGCAAGAGAGGTTAAAGATAGAAAAGCCCCAGAGTTTACATCAATAGAAATCAACAATGACATTTAATCCCTACTTTATAATTTTTTTTTCATTTTTTTTTTAATTTATGATAGTCACACAGAGAGAGAGAGAGAGGCAGAGACACAGGCAGAGGGAGAAGCAGGCTCCATGCACCGGGAGCCCGACGTGGAATTCGATCCCGGGTCTCCAGGATCACGCCCTGGGCCAAAGGCAGGCGGCAAACCGCTGCGCCACCCAGGGATCCCCCTACTTTAGCATTTAGTCCCTACTTTATACACAGTGGTAGCTTTCTAGGGTCTCTGACAGTGAGACAACATTAAAAATGAAATTGAGATGGGAGCTGAGGCAGTGGTACCTAAGGAGAAAAGGGAGACAAGGGGATGTAACACTCTACAATTCAGAACCCAGGAAGTGAGATAAAATATACTCGTATGAACTATCTGCAGCAGTGTATATCAAAACAGCAATTTGAAATTAATCGAGATTCTACTATATATCCTTTATGTGCCTTATGTGGCCCATACATTCAGATATCTATTCTATTAATGATGCTCAAGCAGGTTAAGTAACTTTTTCAGGGTAAGATAGTTCAAAAGTAGCAGAGTAGGATTGTATCTAAGCAATCAAAGCAATGAGCTTTGTACTCTGGGCCTCGTACTTGTCCACCCGTTGGAGACAGCCTGTGACTGCTAAAACCAAGAACAACAGGCTTGGTGGGAGGACTGATTTACAAAGGCAGCAAAGTCCATTTGCAGAGTGAGAACTTAGCTTTGTCAATGGCTTTCTGCATGACTCATTAAAGATTTTTAATATGGTTCCTGCCTACTTAAAGGCTACAAGATAACTACAAGTCAATGAAACATGGGCACATGAATGGTACAGTCAGGTAAGTGTCTGACTCTTGGTTTAGGCTCAGGTTATGATCTCAGGGTCCTGAGATCAAGCCCCACATGGAGCTCTGTGCTCAGTGTGGTGTTTGCTTGAGAACCTCTCTCCCTCTCCCTCTGTCCTTCCTGCTCATTCTCTTGTCTCTGTCTCTTTAAAATAAACAAATATTTTTTTAAAAAGTGAATGAAATAATCTACATGAAAGACTAATCTTCTGGTAAAATATTATAGAAGCAACTCAAATATTATTATTATTAAATTATCTAAATTATTGAGGAGAAAGTAAACCTGTCACCTTTATACAAATGTTCAACTTTCTTTTTAAATGGAGAAATCCTCAAGACATTTCCAAATGTTACATACTTGATGCATCTATTTATTTTTACACCTGTGTTTTTTTTAAAAAGATTTTACGTGTTTGAGAGAGAGAGAAAGAGTGCACACAGAGGGAGGGAGAGGAAGAAGCAGACTCCTTGCTGAGCAGGGAGCCTGACTTGGGGCTTGATTCCAGGATCCTGAGATCATGACCTGAGCTGAGGTCAGACCCTTAACCAACTGAGCCACCCAGGAGCCCTGGCCTGATGACACAGTTAAAATGCATTTTATAACCATTTGCCTTATTGCATTTGAGTAGGTCTTGAAAGCATTCTCAAGACTAGTTTTTAAATAGAACTTTCTGTACTTCTATTGCAGTCTCAAACTATTTTACAGTGAAAAGCACAGAAAGTGAATGGATTCTTTACCTCCAGGTCATCATCAGGGATAGCTCTTTTCCACTTTACATTCCACTTGATGTGTTCATAGGCATTGACTACAACTTCGATTGCTTTGGGATAAGAATGGCAAGCCTGTATCACCTGTAGAGGAAGCACACAGCTTTATTTGTTCAATGTACATCTATGATTCATTCATTCTCACAGAGTCGTTGGGAACTTACGGTCCTGTTAGGCTACCTGAAGCCCTGAAATGCTTTTGCAAAGCCTCATGCCTTTGAGTTTTCAAACACCTGCCAGTCTTGAGATCGATGGGAGGATGAATAAAATCACACACTTCCTTCAACATTTAGAAGCTAGTTGAAAAGAAGTGCTAACAAAGAAGGCAGGAGTCCAATGAAAGGTACATCCTGTCCTTACAACCCTCACCCCTCCCCACCAGCTTCTCTGTATCCACAGGAACACCTCTAGCTTCTTTCTGCCAATCTGATCCTATCCCCAGAAGCCCTTTGAGTGTGACCTGTTTTCATTTCAAAGGGATCCAGCTGGTTCTGCAATGTGCCCCACAACTAGTCCACAGGGAACCCACAGCAAAAGTACTCTTGATTTTGAATTTTCCCATCATGAGGTACATGTCAGTTCCATTCTTCCCTTGGGACTCTAGAAAACATGTATCAAGCTCTCTCTGGAGTCCTCTTCAAGATCCCTTGCTGGATGGGAGATGAGGAGAAAGCCACTCATTGCTGTCATTGGGAGGGAGACATCCTTTTGCACTGAAACAACTTTCTCCAAAGAGAAGTTCTTCCTGACTTCCCAGTCCTTGTCAGCCTCAGCCTATTGTAGCTGGGCAAACGTCACACATTGGTTTTCCCCATCTCCTTTACAAGTCCACCATAAGTCATCCAGCATTGCATTTTTCAGTGTGGGCTGCTAAGAACCTATTGTCTTGAGGCCCCAGGCAAAACTGAGACAGAAAGTTTATCATTTTGGGGTACTTGGGTGGCTCAGTGGTTGAGCTCAGGTCGTGATCTCAGGGTCCCAGGATTGAGTCCTGCATCAGGCTCCCTGTGGGGAGCCTGCTTCTCCCTCTGCCTTATGTTTCTGTGTGTCTTTCATGAATAACTAAATAAAATCTTTAAAAAGATTATCATTTTAATGCACAGTTAAGCACTTGCACACACATGTGCACGTGTGTGTGTGTGTGTGTGTGTGGTCACCTAAATGAAGGACCCACATCAGGAAAGAGCTAATATTAAGAGCGTGTTAAGATGGAGCCAGCTGACAGTCCAACCTGCCATGCCAGTCCAAAGAGCTTCAGACTGAACATTTAATAGGAGGCTATTACATTTTCTTAACAAGAAAGGGTTGTATTCAATCGATCCATTCCATTAGGAGGTCTTTATTGAGCACTGTGCTTAGCACTATGACAGTAATTCTGAGAAGTTTACGACCTGGTTTTTGTCTTCAAGGAGTTTACAACCTAGTTGAAGAGAAAAGACGTACATATCTCAAAGAGAGAGCAATGTAAGTCAGTAAATAATAAGAGGCTGGCTTAAAGATCATCAATGTCTCCTGAGTATCATGAGCAAAAGCACAAAGGAGAAAACAAGGATATTAAGGCCACAGAGTAGTGTGAGGCAGCTGAATGGGAGTACACCAAATGGCTTCTCAGCTGGCATAACTGGCAGTCCAGAGAAGGAATGGTAACCGAGACTCTGAGAAAGAATAAGCAGGGCTTAATGACTAACCAGATATGACGAGTAAAGGACACAACTTTTAAGCCTGAGAACATGGACATATGGGGGTGCCACTGACAGGAAATGAGGAAATTGGAAGGACATGCTAATTTGGGGATGGTCAGATCGTGTGGGCAGGAGGATATGTCATATACAATGTCTTAATGTCCGTTAAAAATGTGCATGATAACACTCCACTGGGAAGGCCAAGATGAAGGTGGAGATTTGTGCACTATTAAAGAATTAAATCCACACGGCTCCATAATACTCTAAATGAGAATAAATGGAAATGGTAGAGGACCATGGTCTAAAGCCCGAGGAATCCAAACACGCAGGAGAGAAGAAAAAGGAAAAAAAAAAGTTACAGCCACCATTTTTTTTTAAGTACTTATTACATGTCAGGGACTATGTTAAATCATTGCATATTTGCCTTGCTCAATCTTCAAACAATCCTACAAGGTCAGCCCTTATACCCATTTCACAGATGTAAAATTTAAGACCAAGAACATTTAAACTCTAGGTTATTTAGCTAGTAAGTGACTGAGCTAGGATTAAAACTCAGGTCTGTGTGACTCCAAAAGTCAAAAGTAAACCAGGCCTTTCAGAGTGAAAAACATCAAGTGAGGAGAGCATTGGAAGCCGGGCTAGCACCAGAGCCATTAAGATTAGAGAGAGGAAGACTAGATACCACCAGATCTGATTAGAAGTCTAGTTTACCAAGGGTTGGATGGGTTCCAACAAGGAGAGATCAGACTGAGGTTGACAGGCTGGATGCACAGCTGTAACTAGGGCTGACCTACCCTCATCTTTAAGACCTTGGTGTCATAGCATACAGGGTTTTAGAGACCCAATAAATAACTTGCTTTCCTGAGTCTAGAAACTATTGAAAAACGAGATGAAGATGACAATCTGAGATCAGAATGCCATTTTTATTACTAACAAAACTGATTACATATAATATGTTGAATTATGGGACTACATCAAGCTTCCCAGCACTCCACTCCAAGATTAAATTTGCATCCCCAAACTATGGACCTCTGCCTGATGTAAAGAGCTTGTTCTTGGACGCTTACCACATAAAAGAACCAAGAACTCAGTTCTTCTCTAGGCCCACAGTTAAGCAACCAGTTCAATTCTTCCACCCAACTCATCAGTAGGTTAAGCGGAATAAGATAAGGTTGGGGACAGAGGTTGGTGGAACAATTTTAGCAGAACTTCTCTTAGAAATGCATGAGACTAAGGAGATGGCAGCAATTCTCTAATATAACACATCAAAACCTGGCTCCAATGGCCCAGATCCAATGGGAATCAGAAACAACAAAATATGGTGAGATGAAGCAGTCATGAGAGTGGGGATATCAGGAAAGAAAGATTTATAAGAATTTATTGGAGCATAGTTTCAAATCAGGAGACATGGCCTCAGTAGAGAACTGTGTCAGCCCCAGGAGACAGGCCAGCCAGAGGGCCTTAAGATAAGGGAGCTTTATTGAAATAGAGGTTAGAGTCAATGGCGTGCAAAAAAATGTTCCATAAGAGGCTTTCTGGAAAAGAAAACACTGCGTGTATATGTTCATAAATGCAACACAAATTTTTGCTAATATAAAGAATGTGCAGCCCACAATTTATGAATAATAAAATACTCAGTACTCCTCATTTCCTATTTTATATAGTTAATTGGTTCTCACAGAATGCTTTCACTGATTTTGTATCAATTTTGCATGGATATTGAATTGCATTCATAGCCAAAATCAATGTCTGCAATTGAAGAACACATGTAGTTGTTATATGAATGTTGGTTGATATTTTTATTACATGAAAGAATAATTGTTTCACAAATATGAAACAATGAAGACCTATTTTAGAACTTCACTCATTCATCAATGACATGAGTAACTTTTTTTGAAATATATAATAGCTTTTGAATCCTGGAATCGTATTTCTGCATTTTTTGGTGCTATTCACAATGTCAGAGCTCCAGACACTGACTACCTATTTTTAAGTTTAATCTGTATTAGTAACATCCTTTCCATTAATTTCTTAGGTCTAGACATCATCAAAGAAATAAATTAAAGTCTGATTGGTAGCATTTGCTGATTTCTGTGGCGTAAATACTACCATCACAGCCTATTCATAACTACTAACCTGGGGTCACTGCATGGTTGGGAAG
Source organism: Canis lupus dingo (assembly GCF_003254725.2). NCBI lineage: Eukaryota > Metazoa > Chordata > Mammalia > Carnivora > Canidae > Canis > Canis lupus. Next base: position 20,568,823 of record NC_064256.1, on the reverse strand, counting down.
GGATGTGCAGTAACAAATCATTACAGAATGTTTCCACCACAGGGGTATAAAAGATGCATATAACATCAAGAGTATAGGTGTGTAGAGTAAAATAATTAAGAGATATAATGAAAATAATTTTAAAATAGTGTTTTAAATACCTATTATCTTTGTTTTTAGTATACTTTATTTGTTGTAAGTTTATGTGACTTAATTTTCAGTAATGGCTGCACTTAATAATCAGCTTGTACAGTTCCTGAAATAAGGCATTGTGAGTCAATTCCCAGCAATCAGCTGCTTCCAGTTGGCCCATATGTAAGCACCATCATAAGCCATCACAGACTAACTGTATCTGAAGCTCTAAATCAGTGAAGGTGATTGGGTCCAAATGAGCGCAACATAAATAGTTGCTTAATGCAGGGGAAACATTCAACTACACATTCTGGGTGCAGTGCACAAAGTTGAGCTGCTGACCATGGTTTTGTCAGGCAGGCCGAAACCAAATAAAGAGCAATCCTATATCATCAACCCATAAGAAGGTAAAGAAGTAGGTTGGAGCCAGAGACCCATCGCTAAAGGACCTCTGAAGAGTCATCATTTTTGTGTCTACAGAAAGTATAGCCAGAAGGGCTTCCAACTCGCTGTGTGGCTGTCAGGGTGGGAATTTTTCAGCACTTAGGTCTTAGAAAATTAAGGCAAATGGGGCTGCTCTGTTCTCTAGAGCTAGGATGAGGATGACAGATAGGTTAGCTCCAAGTAAAAGAGACAGACAAAATCTGAGGCTGACTCATTAATTTGTATACTAGTTACAAACTACTGCCACGGTATCATAAAATGTTAGAGTTGCAAGAGACCCTAAAAATTGCTAACCTCCCCACCTCCTCTAATTTGGAGATGGGAAAATTGAAACCAGAGAGGCACACCGTAAGAGGAGGCATGAGGACTTAACCTCATGTCTTCTTACTCTGAGTTTAGTGCTCTTTCAAATATATTCTGATTACCTTCTTTTAATCTTAGATAATGGCCAATGAAATTAGTAGTTTAAGGACACAAATCTCATTGCACAGATATTCTGAAACAAGAAGCGCTCTTAACCATAATTACTTTAGGCTGAGTTTTGTTGAAATTTCAAAAGAATTCTCTTTCGAATGTAAAGATGTTGCTGGTAATATAAAAATAGCAACCATTGGGAACTCCATCTACATCCTTCTCTAAAACCCTCTAGCTAATCCTTTCTGAAAGGATGATCTGTGGTGAAAAGTACATTCTCAGTTGATAATCCAAAATAGAAATTTAAATTTAAGAGTTGCTAGTACAGAGATGATAGCTGAAATTAATCCAAGGCTTGTATCAACAACATGTATATAATGGAATTATACATAAAAAGGTGTGGAGAAATCAGAAAGCTTATAGCAAGGCTCTGCACAAGGTTTAAATGTGCACTCAGAAAACTGGCCTCAGCTCTACATTAATTCCCTGGCCACACTCACTCTTCATGGAAGCCACACTGGTTATATTTAAGGACAATATGCTCACATACCCAACAAAGATAATTGGTCCCCAGGTATTCCTTACTTTCTCCTTCTTGCCAACACCTTGATCAGTGAAGAGATATAGTTAAAAATTACCCTCCTCTTGCAACACATTACCTAATTCCCAACTAAGGTTTCCAGATTTAACAAATATTAATAATATAAACTGCCAGATTAAAATTGAATTTCAGATACACAACACAGAATCTTTAGTGTAACCATGTCCCAAATATTGTGTGGGACATATTTATATTAAAAATTACTTATTATAAAAAATTACTTCTTATATATCTAAAGTTCGTATTTAACCGAGCACTTGTATTTTATTTGGCAACATTAGTCTCAGTTCCCATTCAGAAATAGTTCAAACTAAGTTATGGACACAGGAAGTCCATCCATTCATAGTTCAGGAGCCTACTTCACGCATCTGGTGCCTTCATTTGCACCTGGCACACTCCCATAGATCACAGGGAGATAACTTGTTACCTTTTATTCGGCTGGAGGAAAACTTAAGTAGTTCTTAACCCGCAGTCTTTAGATGCACAAAGTTCAAAGCTCTCACTGCTGTCATTAGGTTTTGCTGACACTGACCACTATGTTTTCTGCTGACAGAAGATGGTTCTCACGGCAGGAAAGGCTTCGTTAGGAGCCCGACAGCCTCCCAGGTCTGTTCACTGGCACGTCAGGCATCTTCCAGAACTAAGACAGTTGGACCCATTGTCTCCAGGCCTCAAAAATTATTGTAATAGGCAACAACACAAAAAAGATCCTCAAGAGGCGTCAAACTTCAAATCATCACTCTACCCTGACTACCAGGAACCTTGACCATCAAGTGAGAAAAGATGTCAGTGGACTCTGAGGGAGAAGCTTCTGCTGGCTTCTCTGGGAGCCTGGAAGACGGAAGATACCCAATAAACTTCATTTTCTGTGAGTCTCTGCTGTCTCTATTCTCTCTTCATGGAAGAACAGTAGGATAAAGATTTCTTTCTACAGCGGTGGTCACCGGAGAGACCTTTAGACACTTCCCTTCATCATCTGACCCCTGAAGGCATAAATTAAAAAACAGATTCAGGATAAATCTCTCCACCACTTTTCCAAGACAAGTGCCACCTCTGCAAGCCACTTCAACAGAGAAATTCTTAGGCTACCTCTGCTCCTTTATATTGATATATCTGTGTACAGAAAGGTACTTAATGGTCAGAGAGACCACTTGTATTCTGGGCTTCATTTGCAGCATTGTTCAACAGCAGAAATCATCCTTACTTCCCCCAAACCCTTACATACCTTTCCCTCCCCTAGAAAAATGTCTTTCTTGCCCTACAAGAAAACCCAATCTTGGCTCCCCAGGGTGTCACTTCCTTCTGAATTATGCTGAAAGAAAAAAAACCAAATGTCCTTTTGTACCCTGGAAAGCAATTGCAGACCCTATAATTCTTCCCCCCCCCCCCTTATGTAATTTATACATTGGTTTTCAGTGAAATAAACCCTCTACAAATTTGCTTTGTATTTGGAAGACAGCATCTTCAGCTCTGACCTTGTTCCTTGTAAATAAGGAAACTGAATTCCCCATCCACAAGAGAACAAATCACTTTATCTTCTGGATAAATGAGTCAGTCATTTACTTGTCGTAAAGATGACTTTCTCTTTGGAAAGTCGGGCTGTGGAGGAGTTGTGCTAAATCACTTTGAAGCATCTGCATAGTAAATTGAAGAGTTTTTCTTTACTTTTCCTTTGGAAGGAGGCCAGTTCTCTCACACTGCCTGCTGGGTAGCAACAAAAATGTTTATAATACCAGCCATCAACCAGTAGCCAATTCTAACCTAAATCTCTTTAGCATATGGCCAAACTGGTGGAACTCAGAGAAGTGAAAGCGGACTGAATGAGAACACACTAACTCTGGATAATGTCCTTGGAACACACAATCGTACACCTAGTTTACAGGCGAGCAGAGCCACTGAAGTAAGGCCAATAGGGTGGATTGCTACAATAGACCAGGCTTTCATTTTGAGAGGAGGATGATGGAAGGAGACAATTTTGTTGAGCGCCACTACTGGGCTGGATGATTGACATATCTTACCCACCTATTTCTGAAACATTTTGGAAAAGCTGATCTTTTTACCTTCATTGTTTAGATGAGGAAATTGAGATCTGAGAAATAAGGGACTTATTCAGAAATCATATAGCACATAAATGGCCAAGTCAGGATTCATCGCTAAGTCTCTGCTCCTAATCCTCCTTGCTGTCACCTCTCAGAGGACTGCTTCTGTGAAGAGGACCTGGGGACCTTTACATTTGTAAGACTTCTCTCTGGTGAGCAGAAACCCCACAGGAAGGCCCATTCTCCTAAATCTTCCTCTCAAAGGGGAATGAGGAAAGGGTATTCTAATTACTTTCACTGAGACCTGTTTCATCCACAGCCAGCCAGCAGTGAGTTTCAGACTAAAACACCATATTTAGTCTCTGGGCAGTCTCACACATTGTTTCTTCTGGTTGGAGAAGCCCCTGTGGCTAAAGCAGGCTCAGGCACCAATTTAACTCATCTACAAATATGTAATAATAGCAATAGTGACAGCTGCCACTTCTCTATGGTTGCCACGGACCAGGCACAGTGCCACCACTTTTCAAGTATTATCTTGGTTCATTCTCAAAGCAGACTTATGAAGAGGCTATTATTATTCACAGATAAAGTGAGGCAGGTATGTTTCTCTGGAATCTCCATGCCCTTCATCCCTCTCCATCCTTTTCTCTGGAAAGAAGGTGGCCTTAGAACATAAATACACACAAAAATATGCTTTGTGGAGTGAGCTGTGTTAGAAAGAGATCAATTGTCTTCTAGAAGTTGCACTATGAAGATGGCCAGACTAATGCGACATAGGTGTGGAAAGAAGATGGACGTAGACCAAGGAAGAGGTACTTGCAGATGTGGGATGGGGCTGGGGCAGACACGCTGCAAGGGCTGACAGTGACTCAAGAGAAAGAGTAAAGAAAGATTTGCACCATCCTCTGGGCTCTGAGTATATCTGTGTGTTACTAGTAAGATTAATATCCTTCTGATGTAGGACCATGTCTGCACATGATTACTGAGGTAATAAGGGCAGAGTGTACCCATTTCACAGGGGAAGAATCTGAGGCTCAAGAGGCTTATGTTATGTATTCAAAGTCAAATTCTTAGGTCAGTGGCAAGACCCACATTTGTTTGGCCCCGAAGTCCATGATTCTTTATTCCTGGCATGGATAACTTGGCTAAGTCTGGAATGAATGAATTATAAGAGACAGTGCGGAGATAAAAATTTAAAGCAAGAACAATTCCATATGCCATTTAAAATGCGCTCTGCTGAAGGATGGCAAGTATTTGCCTGTCTGACACCACTGGCCTCTTCAGTAGACTTAATGTGGCTTTCCCATCTTTCTCACCTCAGTCCGGCAGAAGCTGCTACCAGGTCACTGGTGCTCACACAAGGAATGGAGAATTACCTGCCACTCTTGTTCTCCTTTTTACCTCTTGGCCCCAGATTTCAAACAAACAGGACCAAGACAAAGCAGCCAGGGTTGTGTGTGTAAATGCAAGGTCAGTTGGAGAATCAAAGGGAGTTAGGCTCAGATAAGCTTGAGTTACCAGGAGAGTTGAGATCAAGTCATCCTTGGAGTCTCGGGGGACCCAGCTGAGCACCTGGCTCTGTACGTGGCACCCTTGGACATAAGCTCACCTTGTGGAACTGTGGAGGGTATATGCGAGCAGCCCCGTGGTTCAAGAGCAGCTGATAGCAGATCTCGGGCTGCGCGGCCGGGCGCACAGAGGTGACCTTCAGCACATACTGGATGGCAGCACAGCCGTTGATGTCCATGAGGTTGGCTTCGGCGCCGGCCTCCAGCATCATGTGCATGAGCACGTGGTCACAGTTCCAGGCTGCCTTGTGCAGCGGAGATTTGAAGTCATCATCCCTGGCGTTAACCTCGGCCTTGTAGTCCAGCAGCATGCGGCAGATGAGGTGGTGGTCTCTGCTGTACTCCTGCTCCTTAAAGCGGAGGGCCCAGTAGGTTGCGATAGCCAGCGGAGTCTCCATGTGGGCGTTCACGCTGTCCACGATGGCCCCATGCTCCACGTAGAAGGCCACCAGCTCCGGGAGGCCGAAGTGGGCAGCTGTGTGCAAGGGCGTCTCCTCATCCTGGTTGTTGGTCTTCATGTTCACATTGGCCCCTAGAGAGATTGAGGAAGATAATTACCGAGTAAACGTATGTTGCCCTTATTCCCAAGGTTCAAGACATTTCCTTCCTGGCTGCTTCCCTTTATTTTATTTTATTTTATTTTATTTTATTTTATTTTATTTTATTTACTTTATTTTATTATTATTTTTTTGCTTCCCTTCTAACCCTCTGACTGCCTTACATAAGCCCTGCTTTTCAGGGTTCTTTGTTGGCCCCCAGGGAAGTCAGGCGTTCGAAACAACAGTGCCATCTCCTGGACAAGCAGCAAGTGCACCAGGGTTGGGTAGGTGTGGGGGGACAACAGAGGAAGATTTTGGAGGGAGAGCTGGAGCACTCTGTTGAGATTTTGTTCTTACCCCCAGGTGAACTGGGAAGCACAAAGTGATCCCTATCACTAAATAGCTTTTATTGAATAAATAGCAAATATCATTGAAAATAAAGGTGATATTGTAACCTTGGGAGCTCCTACAAGTGGCTTTAAATGTCATCAATTTCTTTGAATGTTTCACGAAATCATGTTTGTTTTTTGTTTTTTTTTCTCTTTCAAAGCTGGGAAACCTGAAAGTTTGGTCCAAGCAAACCTTAGTATCATGGAAATTGCCCAGTGCTGACTGCAAACAGCTGGTACTAGAGCCACCCAAGTCTAAGGCTCCCTTGGAGTACAACTGGGGGAAAAAGAGAAACACACACACTGTGACCACCAAACTAGCCTATAGGTCATATTTTGCTTGGAAAGGGGTAGAAGCCAGTATAACAGAAATACTCATTGAAAGAAAGAGAATAACTTAGAGACATATTTGATTTATGGCTGATAATCATTGTTAGAAATACAAATTTGTGCTGTTTGGAAAGCTCCGCAGAAATTATTTAACCAGATCCACTTGTTTAACGCACTGGGAAGTTGAAGTGAATTTTATTTTTCTGATAGAGCATGTTAAGTACTAGAGTGGTCAACTTAAGAAGCTGAAATTTTCCTTCTCTGCCTAATTTAATGGGGTGAATGCGTCGACCCCTAGGGGGCCTACTCTATAATCAATTCTACTGAAAACTTCTATAGCTACTTCAAGTATAATTCTAGCAAGATTTTTTATTATGATGATTGTTATTTCAGCAACTAATATTTATTAAGCACTTACCATTTGCAACATTCTGAGCTAAATGCTTCTCATGTATTGTCTCATCGAATCTTCCTAGCAACCCTTTGCAATACGTGCAATTTTTACCTTAATTTTACAGATGAAAAAATATGTACTTAGGAGGGTAATAACTACATCAAGCTAAGAAGCGATAGAACGGAGGTTTAACACCAGACAGGCTGGCTTCCAAATCTCTTATCACTATACCGTTTTACTTCATAGTACAGTAGTACTAGACTTTTCTAGAAGAAATCTTTTCTGTACTTTGCTCTCTTTTGGTATTTGAAAACTTGAAAGGACTAGAGAAATCACATTGCATTTTGTTAATTTTTTAAAAATCTGTTTTCCATTTATTGTTCCCCTACCCCCTTTTTAATGGCATCCTGTGGTCAGGTGGAACTTATTTGAGAAAGGCAATACTCCCACAAACATGCTCAGGCTCCTATACAAAATCAACCCCCCAGTGAGGTTTCTGCGAGCACTTTGCTCTATAAACTCCGAGGCTGTCTATTCTCTCAACTTGCAGAAAGCAGAATTCTAACCAAAGATGGTCTCACACGGAGCCATCTGTGTTCATCAGTATTCCACCCCGGAGAAGTTCTGGGTCAGGTGTCTTTTCAGGTCAGCCCTTCTTTGCTCTGTAGGGAAATGGAATGAATAAGAATGGCTTCCCAGAAGCCAAATGCAGGGTCACTTCAGACACTGGAGAATTTCCAGTAAGGAAAGGAATCAAAGGGTCAGGATGAAAATTTTACAGGCCAGCTTGGAACAACCACATCCTTTATTTTTTAATGTACTTAGACATTTACAATTGATCCTTGACCTGTTGGTACAACTAGATGTGCTGCATAGTTCTCTTTTCTGAATAGATCTTTATTTTTTTATATTTGAATTGTATCTCTGAGTGTAACTTTTCCAGAGAACATATAAAGTAGGATGATTCGAGGAGTTTTTTTTATTTTAGATTTTGTGATTTATTCAAGAAATTAGTGACCTCAAATGTAAATTCTTGGAAATCTTTAACAAATATGCTTTTTTACTTTTTTACTTTTTATTTTTACTTTTTATTTTATTTTATTTTTTTTACTTATTTATTCATGAGAGGCAGAGAGAGAGAGAGAGAGGCAGAGACACAGGCAGAGGGAGAAGCAGGCTCCACGTAGGGAGCCCGCCATGGGACTCGATCCCGGGACTCCGAGGTCACACCCTGGGCTGAAGGCGGAGCTAAACCGCTGAGCCACCCGGGCTGCCACTTTTTTAATTTTTAAAAAGGTTTTATTTATTTGTTAGAGAGAGAGCACAAGCAGGGGGAGTGGCAGACAGATGGAGAGGGAGTACAGGCTCCACACCAAGCCTGGGATCATGGCCTGAACCAAAGGCAGACCTTTAACCGACTGAACCACCCAGGCACACCAAATATTCTTTTTTTAAAAAAAGATTTTGTTTGAGAGAGAGAGAGAATGAAACTGGGGAGGAATAGACGGAGAGGGAAAAGTGGAGACCCCACTGAGCAGGGAGCCCTACCAGAATCCAATCCTAGGACCCTGAGATCATGACCTGAGCTGAAGGCTAACGCTTAATAAATACTCTTAATGTGAAAATATAAAATGTTAGTTTTCTAGTACTGCTATAACAAAGTATCACAATCTAGGTTGCTTAAAACAACAGAAATTTATTCATGGTTCTGGAGACTGGAAGTCTGAAATTAGTGTCTGCAGGGTTGGCTTCCTCCAAGGGCTTAAAGAGAGACTGTCTGGTGCCTCTCTCCAGCTTCTGGTGATGGCTGGCAAACCTTGGTGTTCCTTGGCTTATAGATGTGTCACTGCAGGGTCTGCCTCCGTCTTCACATGGCCTTCTCTCTGTGTCTGTGTTTTCACATGGCTGTCTTCTTATAAGGACACCAGTCATCCTGCAGTAGGGGTGCATCCTTCTCCTACTCAGCTAATTACATATAATTACATATACATAACTATATATACTATATGTATATGTACATATATACACATATACATATAGTTATATATATGTATATATGTGTGTATATATATATACATATATATATGTATATATATATATATATATATATGTAAAGAGAGAGATAGTTTTTAAAATACTGTAAAGCCATCACTCGCAGAATCATATCCCAGGTCAAGAAATCACATACCTCCCAGAGCCAGAGGGGCCCTCCACTTTTCTACTCTCCTTCCCCATCGCAACTTCTGCATCCTTCTGAAGGTACAATTCTCCTGACTACTATGCATTTCTTATAGTTTTACCACCTTTGTATATATCTCTAAGCAAGATAATTTAGTTTCATTTATTTTTGAACTTTATATAAATGAAATAATAAACCTATTCTTCTATGACTTGCTTCCTTCATTCAACATTATGTTTGTGAAAATAATCGACATTGTGATGTTTAAGCTGTCATTTGTTCATTTTATTGTGTTCTGCCTCACTGCACAAGTAATCTACAATCTATCCATTCTACTGGTGATGGACATTTCTAGTTTCAGGCTCTTCCAAACCCTGCTGCTATGAGTATTTTTGTACATCCTTTGTACCCTGGTGTTCATGTGCAGGGGTTCCTCTGGGTTCTATACCTGTGAGTGGAATTATTAGATCTTTGGGTATGCATACCTTCAACTTCATCAGATGGTATCGAACAGGTCCAGTTTACATTTCTGTAAGCCATGCATGAGGGTTTTTGTGGGGCCACATTCTCATCTGTGTTTGGTATTTTTGACCTATTTAATTTTAGCCAATCTGGTGGGTGCATAGTGATAGGTCATTGTGTGCAAATGTTTGTGCCCCTAATTACCAATTAGCTTAGACAAATTTTAATATTTATATTGACCAACATTGACTTTTGTTTACTACCATCAACATTTCCATGTTGTTACAGAATTTATTTATTTATTTTTTAAAAGATCTTATTTATTTATTTGAGAGAGAGAGAGAGAGAGAGAATGAGACAGCATGAGGGCTGGGGAAAGACAGGGGGAGAGAGAGAAGCAGATTCCCTGCTGATAAGGGAGCCTGATGTGGGGATCCCAGGACCCCAGGATCCTGAGCTGAGCCGAAGGCAGATGCTTAACCGACTGAACCACCCAAGCGTGCCATTACAGAATTACTTTAAATGACATTTAAAAGTAACTACATGATACTCCATCATAAGTCAGTTTACCTGACTATTGAATATAAGGATTTTTTCCCCAACATGTTGATCTTGTAATTAATGCTACAATTAATAAATCTGTAAAAAAATTTTAGGATTATTTCCTGGGCATAAATTCCCCCCACATAGAGTCATTAGGCTGAAATGTGTGAAGTGTTTAAAGATTTTGATGAATAATTGTCACAAGTTATATTCATGTGTAGCAGTGATATTTCACTCAGAAGTATGTTGTTATATATATTTTTTTATTTTTTTGCTAGTTTGGAAGTTAAAAAATGGTCTTCTTTTTTAAAAATATAAATTCATTTGATTATTAGAGTTTGAACACTTTCTCTGTAATTATTAACTAGTGGCATTTCTTCTTTAATTCATTATACATTACAGCCTTTCTGCTTTGTTTACATTTATATGAACCCTTCATTAAATTAGGATGTAGGCCTATATTATCATAATTGCTACAAATTTTTAACCACTTTATTTTGATTTTTCTTAAATACAATGACATCAACTTTCAATAGTCAAATTTTCCCCATTTTTTAAAAAAGTATTAGACTGTCCTACTCCTCTTAGAGGTTGCATAGATATACAGATTAATTATAATTTAGTTTTTTACACATTTAAAAAATGTTTGACACTTGATTCATCTGGAACTTATTTTGGTGTAGACATCAATTTAAGAAGAATTGACATTCTTACAATAAAGAATCTCTCTGTGCAGAAATATGGTCTATTTCTCCAATAGTTTTCTTTACACTCTACACTATACCTCCTGAAAATTTGTAGCAATTTTCATTCTAGGGAATAAATTATTCCATTCAGGGGCAAATTCTTTATGGGGTAAAGTAAATTTTAATGAGAGAGAACCCTTCACGAACCCTTTAATTTATGCAAGATGGTCTCCAGAAATAGTCTGGAATGGTAGCAAAAGAGATAGAAATTTTAATTTATACTGATGATAAAGAGCAAGGACTTTTCAGATTCTGTCTATGGGCAAAGAAGAAGAGATTTGGGTACAGTAAGAATAGGATGAAGAGGGGATATAGGATAAGAATTTGAACAGAAAGAGTGAGAGCTGGCCACAAGAAATGGCTAGGCCAGGCCCAAGGGAAAAGATAATGTTCAAACCAGGATTACAGAAGGACACAGTGTCAGTCAATATTAAATTCTGTCCTCCCGTACTCTGTGATAGTATCCTTTCCTTACTCCCCAACAGATAGAATCAATTTCATCAGTCTCAGTCTGAAAGTTCACTTTCTTATTTTCCAAATAAAATTTCCTTTTTTTCTTTTTTAAAATTTTTTTATTGGAGTTCAGTTTGCCAACATATACCATAACACCCAGTGCTCATCCCATCAAGTGCCCCCCTTCCAAATAAAATTTAATTGCCTCAAGTGCCCATTTGTTACACTGGCTGATCTTCAGTGCTCAGTCATCACTGTGGCTCCATCTGCTGGGCTTTGCTCCTCCCTGCAGGCTCCGGGTTGGCCCCCAAAAGCTGGATGCTCCAGAGCATCCACGTTCCCAACTTCTCTCAGGTCAAAAAGTACATAAGAGTGGGAGCAGAGAGCATGTCTCTTTCACTACAGAAACTGTCACTTCTCTATCTTCCCAGAATCAGGGAATCCACATCCCCCACCATATCCCTAAACTAACCCCTGCCTCCTTCCTGTCCAAATGGACTTGATTTCCCAAAAAACCTATGTGTTAGTGGGGAGATCAGTGGTGAGGTAGAGGACCAGGCCAGCCCAGTGCCCCTCAACCCTTTAAGACAGCCTTATTTTCTGTCCAGCTTCTTTCAACTTCCTCTAGGTTAGAAGAATGAACATGAGGAATCTCTGTTTTCTGTGTTCTTCAGGGATTTTGACTTTCCCTTAAGCCACTGACACCTTTGGTCCCAACTAGCTCAATATTGAACATTTTATCCATTCTTTGAAATAGCTCTCTTCAATAACAGTGATCAAGTGTTCATCTCAAAACTCATTCAGTGATTCTGTAAATATTTACACTGTTTCTATTCTGCGTGGGTACACAGAGACACCAGTGTACACTATGGTCAATGTCGCTACTATCAAGTCATTTACACTGGAGATGAGAGAAAATAAACACACAAGTAAATATGTTACAAGACCATTTCAGAGAGTTGCAAATATTATGAAGAAAATAAAATGGGTGTAATGATTATGACCGTGAGGGCTGGCTACCAAGGAACTGACCTCTAACCTGACAGTAGCTGTGAAATATTAGGCAGAAAAGCTTTCTGAGCAGAGGTAACAGTGAGAATGAAGGCCCAGATGGGTGAACAAGCTTGACACATTCAAGGAACAGGAAGAAAGATACAACATAAAAGTGAAGTTACAAGCATGATGTTGGACTTTTTAGGCCATATAAGAAGTCTGGGTTTTATTTGTTGGCTTCAATCATCCTAGCTTGATGTGGCAATTCATCAAATTTGTAGTAAAAAGTTAAAATATTTCACGGTTTTAGCCTCAGTGGCATAGTTGGTGCCCTTTATAGATATTTTAATTCAGTATCATTGTAACAGAAAAAACGTACACCTAAGCAAAAAAGAAAATACTCCTTTTATTATTTTAATTTCTTTTTATTTTTTATTTTTTATTTTGGAAGAAGGGCAATGCCATCATCTTTCCTTGAAGACTTTCCTACATTTCTTTGGTGCTTGCATACCCTGATGTATCATCTGTTTTTCTAAGCTTTCTCATTTTACATTAGACATACCTTTGTGGGGTATACATTACTGGATTTTAAAAAAATCATAGAGTATGCCTTTTAATAAGTAATTAAGTTAACTTTTGCCACCAAACAGCTATATATCTTTAAACAGTGCTGCCCATATGAGTAGCAGGTGCTGGGAACCAAAATAAGGGAATATACATGATTTTCATAGACCTGTCTTTTTGAATAAATTTATACCATAGCATGCTCTGAGATTAACTTATTTTTATTAAATAATTTTTTGTTAAACAATAAGGCACATGTTTTAAAAAATCAGAAATTTAGAAAAACTTGATTGACAATTTCCTAGAACAGACACATTTACAAAGACACTTCTCTTAACTGTGTTTGTTTTCAGATCTTTTGGCAATTATTCCCATAAATCCAGCTAATGGATTTATCTATTTATTATTAAATTTAGATAGCATTCTTTACTTTCTGATAAAAAAAGCTAAGTTTTTGTTTATTTATACTTATCCTTCCTCCTTTCAATATTTGGTCTTTTCATCATGTTTTTTTTTTTTTAAATTTTTATTTATTTATGATAGTCAGAGAGAGAGAGAGAGGCAGAGACACAGGCAGAGGGAGAAGCAGGCTCCATGCACCGGGAGCCCGACGTGGGATTCGATCCCGGGTCTCCAGGATCACGCCCTGGGCCAAAGGCAGGCGCCAAACCGCTGCGCCACCCAGGGATCCCTTTTCATCATGTTTTAATTCTTCTGTTGGAATATTGAAACTTTACTGCACCTAATTTTCTATCCAGGAATTTGTTACCTTATCTCCACCACTTGCTTTATGAAATGAGGTTATCTCCAAGATATTTCCCTCTTCCACCTACACACCTCATTTCTGACAGCTACAATTTATACTGTCAAAGCTGTAAGGTTATTATATTCAGTTCTATAACCTCAATCTAGTCTTTGATGTTTTGTCCATGGTTACCTATAAAAGTTTTTCAACTAATAAACAGTATTTAGATGATTATGACTTAGAAGTTGAGGTCCTTTTGGCCTCTAAGTAGAAATGTAGAAATATGAGCCATATTGCAACGCAGTCAGTAAACTCTGATCATGGCTGGCTTTGCACAGAACCTCTCACCTAGAAGGGCCCTACATTTGGTTTAATGTTTTGTTGTCACTAACTTGAAATTCTTAGTAACTTTTAAAATAAAAGGCCTACATTTTCATTTTAGGTTAGACCCACCAAATTATGCAGTCTGTCCTTTCTCCAGCCCACACCGGAAAAATTGAGTCCTTGCAGCCAGTGCATGGTATGTTATGAATCTTCTGTGCAAGTGGTAAAGTTTTAATTGACTACCTGCTATGTTAGGAAAAAGGGCAAGTTAATAACTAAACTTAAAATTTCACCAGCCACCTGAGAGCATCCACCTCAGAGTGCACTGGGGTCTCAGAGCGGTGAGCTCGCTCACATGTTCAAGGAAATCAGCCTGACGGAATAGGTGGCCAGGGTGTATCCTTGTAGGACGGCAGGGAAAATAAGGTACTCATCCCCTTGTTTATCCTATCCTACCTACCATTTGCCCCTCACAATCTAATCTGGGGTTGTTAATCTTGTGTTTATTTCCACCAAAAAGAAAAAAAAAAGAAAAGAAAAAAGAAAGAAAGAAAACGATCCTTCTAAAACAATTTTGATCACTGCATTTGGTTTTTGTAATCACTGAACTATAATTATTTTATTTCTCTGTGCATATCTGTATGGAGTCCTTTAAACATCTGCCAAATTCAGAAGGTGGCCAAGCTTGGTTCCTAAAAGAAAGAACTTTCAGACTCTTCTTACCTCTTCTCCCTTTCCCATGCACCAGCTCTGCATGGGTTTGGAACTCATCATTAGTAAACTGGGTTAGAAGGGATTAAGTGTTGGGTGAGCAAACAGAGTATGCATCCCTTCCCTAACTGGATGCTTCCAGTCTGCAGTGGACTTGAACAAGGGGAAAGAAGAATTTAAGTCAAGTCTGAAAGATCCGCCCTGGATGTCCAACTTTTGAACTGAGAATGACTTTTGACACTTACAGTTACTGTATAACTTTTCTTACCTAAGAGTTACCAGGGAGATATGGACCCACCTGAGTTTTCTTCCCACAGTAGGGGAGAAGCTAGATTCTCTGAATAATTTAAAGAGACACAGGAAAACAAAAATGAAATTCTTTTATGAATAACATCCCATGTATTTTGCACCATCCACTTGATAGTCCTATATCTAGTAAATTTTTCGTTCAGGGCACCTTTTGGTATGCTTTGTAAGAACTCAAATACATGAGACTATTTTTTCATTGTGATCATACCTTAAAAATAACATTGAAAGAGTGTAGAATTCTTGGGTAATTTTCTCCACAATATTCCCTAAGTTCATTCTACTCTTTTTTAATATTAAACATTATGGAGACATGAAAAACCACCAGGTTTTTGTTCCTTTAAAAGCGATCTACTTTTGGGATCCCTAGGTGGCGCAGCGGTTTGGCGCCTGCCTTCGGCCTAGGGCGCGATCCTGGAGACCCGGGATCGAATCCCACATCGGGCTCCCAGTGCATGGAGCCTGCTTCTCCCTCTGCCTGTGTCTCTGCCTCTCTCTCTCTCTGTGACTATCATAAATAAATAAAAATTAAAAAAAATAAAAAGCAATCTACTTTCCTTTATTGACTCCTTTGTACACTTTTGCTATTTCTAATTGTTGACATTGAATATTTTTTTTTTATTTTTTTTTATTTTTTTATTTATTTATTTTTTTTATTGGTGTTCAATTTACTAACATACAGAATAACACCCAGTGCCCATCACCCATTCACTCCCACCCCCCACCCTCCTCCCCTTCTACCACCCCTAGTTCGTTTCCCAGAGTTAGCAGTCTTTATGTTCTGTCTCCCTTTCTGATATTTCCCACACATTTCTTCTCCCTTCCCTTATTTTCCCTTTCACTATTATTTATATTCCCCAAATGAATGAGAACATATAATGTTTGTCCTTCTCCAATTGACTTACTTCACTCAGCATAATACCCTCCAGTTCCATCCACGTTGAAGCAAATGGTGGGTATTTGTCATTTCTAATAGCTGAGTAATATTCCATTGTATACATAAACCACATCTTCTTTATCCATTCATCTTTCGTTGGACACCGAGGCTCCTTCCACAGTTTGGCTATCGTGGCCATTGCTGCTAGAAACATCGGGGTGCAGGTGTCCCGGCGTTTCATTGCATTTGTATCTTTGGGGTAAATCCCCAACAGTGCAATTGCTGGGTCGTAGGGCAGGTATATTTTTAACTGTTTAAGGAACCTCCACACAGTTTTCCAGAGTGGCTGCACCAGTTCACATTCCCACCAACAGTGTAAGAGGGTTCCCTTTTCTCCACATCCTCTCCAACATTTGTTGTTTCCTGCCTTGTTAATTTTTCCCATTCTCACTGGTGTGAGGTGGTATCTCATTGTGGTTTTGATTTGTATTTCCCTGATGGCAAGTGATGCAGAGCATTTTCTCATGTGCATGTTGGCCATGTCTATGTCTTCTTCTGTGAGATTTCTGTTCATGTCTTTTGCCCATTTCATGATTGGATTGTTTGTTTCTTTGGTGTTGAGTTTAATAAGTTCTTTATAGATCTTGGAAACTAGCCCTTTATCTGATATGTCATTTGCAAATATCTTCTCCCATTCTGTAGGTTGTCTTTGAGTTTTGTTGACTGTATCCTTTGCTGTGCAAAAGCTTCTTATCTTGATGAAGTCCCAATAGTTCATTTTTGCTTTTGTTTCTTTTGCCTTCGTGGATGTATCTTGCAAGAAGTTACTATGGCCGAGTTCAAAAAGGGTGTTGCCTGTGTTCTTCTCTAGGATTTTGATGGAATCTTGTCTCACATTTAGATCTTTCATCCATTTTGAGCTTATCTTTGTGTATGGTGAAAGAGAGTGGTCTAGTTTCATTCTTCTGCATGTGGATGTCCAATTTTCCCAGCACCATTTATTGAAGAGACTGTCTTTCTTCCAATGGATAGTCTTTCCTCCTTTATCGAATATTAGTTGCCCATAAAGTTCAGGGTCCACTTCTGGATTCTCTATTCTGTTCCACTGATCTATGTGTCTGTTTTTGTGCCAGTACCACACTGTCTTGATGACCACAGCTTTGTAGTACAACCTGAAATCTGGCATTGTGATGCCCCCAGATATGGTTTTCTTTTTTAAAATTCCCCTGGCTATTCGGGGTCTTTTCTGATTCCACACAAATCTTAAAATAATTTGTTCTAACTCTCTGAAGAAAGTCCATGGTATTTTGATAGGGATTGCATTAAACGTGTATATTGCCCTGGGTAACATTGACATTTTCACAATATTGATTCTGCCAATCCATGAGCATGGAATATTTTTCCATCTCTTTGTGTCTTCCTCAATTTCTTTCAGAAGTGTTCTATAGTTTTGAGGGTATAGATCCTTTACATCTTTGGTGAGGTTTATTCCTAGGTATCTTATGCTTTTGGGTGCAATTGTAAATGGGATTGACTCCTTAATTTCTCTTTCTTCAGTCTCATTGTTAGTGTATAGAAATGCCACTGACTTCTGGGCATTGATTTTGTATCCTGCCACGCTACCGAATTGCTGTATGAGTTCTAGCAATCTTGGGGTGGAGACTTTTGGGTTTTCTATGTAGAGTATCATGTCATCGGCGAAGAGGGAGAGTTTGACTTCTTCTTTGCCAATTTGAATGCCTTTAATGTCTTTTTGTTGTCTGATTGCTGAGGCTAGGACTTCCAGTACTATGTTGAATAGCAGTGGTGAGAGTGGACATCCCTGTCTTGTTCCTGATCTTAGGGGAAAGGCTCCCAGTGCTTCCCCATTGAGAATGATATTTGCTGTGGGCTTTTCATAGATGGCTTCCAAGATGTCAAGGAATGTTCCCTCTATCCCTACACTCTGAAGAGTTTTGATCAGGAATGGATGCTGTATTTTGTCAAATGCTTTCTCTGCATCCAATGAGAGGATCATATGGTTCTTGGTTTTTCTCTTGCTGATATGATGAATCACATTGATTGTTTTACGGGTGTTGAACCAGCCTTGTGTCCCAGGGATAAATCCTACTTGGTCATGGTGAATAATTTTCTTAATGTACTGTTGGATCCTATTGGCCAGTATCTTGTTGAGAATTTTTGCATCCATGTTCATCAGGGATATTGGTCTGTAATTCTCCTTTTTGGCGGGGTCTTTGTCTGGCTTTGGAATTAAGGTGATGCTGGCTTCATAGAACGAATTTGGAAGTACTCCATCTCTTTCTATCTTTCCAAACAGCTTTAGGAGAATAGGTATGATTTCTTCTTTAAACGTTTGATAAAATTCTCCTGGGAAGCCATCTGGCCCTGGACTCTTGTGTCTTGGGAGGTTTTTGATGACTGCTTCAATTTCCTCCCTGGTTATTGGCCTGTTCAGGTTTTCTATTTCTTCCTGTTCCAGTTTTGGTAGTTTGTGGCTTTCCAGGAATGCGTCCATTTCTTCTAGATTGCCTAATTTATTGGCGTATAGCTGTTCATAATAGGTTTTTAAAATCGTTTGTATTTCCTTGGTGTTGGTAGTGATCTCTCCTTTCTCATTCATGATTTTATTAATTTGAGTCTTCTCTCTCTTCTTTTTAATAAGGCTGGCTAATGGTTTATCTATCTTATTAATTCTTTCAAAGAACCAACTCCTGGTTCTGTTGATCTGTTCCACAGTTCTTCTGGTCTCGATTTCGTTGAGTTCTGCTCGAATCTTTATTAGCTCCCTTCTTCTCTTGGGTGTAGGATCTATTTGCTGTTTTTTCTCTAGCTCCTTTATGTGTAAGGTTAGCTTTTGTATTTGAGTTCTTTCCAGTTTTTGAATGGATGCTTGTATTGCGATGTATTTCCCCCTTAGGACTGCTTTTGCTGCATCCCAAAGATTTTGAACGGTTGTATCTTCATTCTCATTAGTTTCCATGAATCTTTTTAATTCTTCCTTAATTTCCTGGTTGACCCTTTTATCTTTTAGCAGGATGGTCCTTAACCTCCATGTGTTTGAGGTCCTTCCAAACTTCTTGTTGTGATTTAGTTCTAATTTCAAGGCATTATGGTCCGAGAATATGCAGGGGACAATCCCAATCTTTTGGTATCGGTTCAGACCCGATTTGTGACCCAATATGTGGTCTATTCTGGAGAAAGTTCCATGTGCGCTTGAGAAGAATGTGTATTCAGTTGAGTTTGGATGTAAAGTTCTGTAGATATCTGTGAAATCCATCTGGTCCAGTGTATCATTTAAAGCTCTCGTTTCTTTGGAGATGTTTTGCTTAGAAGACCTATCGAGTATAGAAAGAGCTAGATTGAAGTCACCAAGTATAAGTGTATTATTATCTAAGTAGTTCTTCACTTTGGTTAATAATCGATTTATATATTTGGCAGCTCCCACATTTGGAGCATATATATTGAAGATTGTTAAGTCCTCTTGTTGAATAGATCCTTTAAGTATGATATAGTGTCCCTCTTCATCTCTCACTACAGTCTTTGGGGTAAATTTTAGTTTATCTGATATAAGGATGGCTACCCCTGCTTTCTTTTGAGGACCATTCGAATGGTAAATGGTTCTCCAACCTTTTATTTTCAGGCTGTAGGTGTCCTTCTGTCTAAAATGAGTCTCTTGTAGACAGCAAATAGATGGGTCCTGCTTTTTTATCCAGTCTGAAACCCTGCGCCTTTTGATGGGGTCATTAAGCCCGTTCACATTCAGAGTTACTATTGAGAGATATGAGTTTAGTGTCATCATGATATCTATTCAGTCTTTGTTTTTGTGGACTGTTCCACTGAACTTCTTCTTAAAGGGGAATTTTAAGAGGCCCCCTTAAAATTTCTTGCAGAGCTGGTTTGGAGGTCACATATTCTTTTAGTTGCTGCCTGTCTTGGAAGCTCTTTATCTCTCCTTCCATTTTGAATGAGAGCCTTGCTGGATAAAGTATTCTTGGTTGCATGTTCTTTTCATTTAGGACCCTGAATATATCCTGCCAGCCCTTTCTGGCCTGCCAGGTCTCTGTGGAGAGGTCTGCTGTTACCCTAATACTCCTCCCCATAAAAGTCAGGGATTTCTTGTCTCTTGCTGCTTTAAGGATCTTCTCCTTATCTTTGGAATTTGCAAGCTTCACAATTAAATGTCGAGGTGTTGAACGGTTTTTATTGATTTTAGGGGGGGATCTCTCTATTTCCTGGATCTGAATGCCTGTTTCCCTTCCCAGATTAGGAAAGTTTTCAGCTAGAATTTGTTCAAATACATATTCTGGCCCTCTGTCCCTTTCGGCGCCCTCGGGAACCCCAATTAAACGTAGGTTTTTCTTCCTCAGGCTGTCGTTTATTTCCCTTAATCTATCTTCATGGTCTTTTAATTGTTTGTCTCTTTTTTCCTCAGTTTCCCTCTTTGCTGTCAACTTGTCTTCTAGGTCACTCACTCGTTCTTCCACCTCGTTAACCCTCGTCGTTAGGACTTCTAGTTTGGATTGCATCTCATTCAATTGGTTTTTAATTTCTGCCTGATTAGCTCTAAATTCTGCAGTCATGAAGTCTCTTGAGTCCTTTATACTTTTTTCTAGAGCCACCAGTAGCTGTATAATAGTGCTTCTGAATTGGCTTTCTGACATTGAATTGTAATCCAGATTTTGTAACTCTGTGGGAGAGAGGACTGTTTCTGATTCTTTCTTTTGAGGTGAGGTTTTCCTTCTAGTCATTTTGCTCAGTGCAGAGTGGCCAAAAGCAAGTTGTATTGGGAAAAAGAGAACAAGAGAGGAGAGAAAGAAGGAAAGAAAAGAGAAAGAGAAAAAAAAAGGGAAGAAAAAGAAAAAACGAAAAAAAAAAAAAAAAGAAAAAGAGAAAGAAAAAGGAAGGAGAAAAAAAGGGGGTGGGGGAAGGAAACAAATCAAAAAGCAAGACAAAACAAAAACAAAAACAAACAAACAAAAAAAGAATCACCGGGGAGTATCTTCTGATTATGTGTTCTTTAAGTCCCTTGGCTTCTCCTGGAAGTTGTCAGTCTAGCTGGTGTTCTGGGGGAGGGGCCTGTTGTGCTGATTTTCAGGTGTCAGCAGTTGGGGGAGCTGCTGTGCCCCTGCCTGGTGCAGGGCTCAGTGGGGGTTGTTTACCCCGTGAGGCCGCAGGAGGAACAGCCCCAGTGGCGGGGCAGCTCTGGAAACCTGGATTCAGCCCCCGCAGTAACTCCAGAGCTCTCCGTCTGCAGGGCCTGGAGGCTCCGGGGCGGGGCCGCTGATCTGCTCAGCTGGGGCAGGAGCGTCCTCGCTGTCCTGGGCCCTCCCGGCCTCTGCCTGTCCCGGGGGAGGCGGGATCCTGGGCTGTGTCCCGGCGCCCTGTGCTCCGGGGCCTGCGCTGTTGGATTCGCGCTCCCGCCCCGCAGCCACCTCCGCGGAGCTGCCGCCCAAGCCCCTCCGAGCTGCTCCTGGAACCGCGCAGCCCCCTCTGCACGGAGCCTCTTCCTCTGCCCGAGCCCGGCCGAGCTGCTCCCGGGGCCGCGCAGCCCCCTCCGCGGAGCCGCCGCCCGAGCCCCTCCGAGCTGCTCCTGGAACCGCGCAGCCCCCTCCGCACGGAGCCTCTTCTTCTGCCCGAGCCCCTCCGAGCTGCTCCCGCCCCGCAGCCCCCTCCGCGGAGCCGCCGCCCGAGCCCCTTCAGCTGCTCCGGGTCCCGCCGGGTCCCGCCGTGCGCGCTGCAGCCCTTAGGGAGCTCGGCGCACTCTCCTGGGTGCGCAGTTGCTGTTACTGTCCCCGGGAGCCCGAGGGCATCCCCGCCCTCCTGGGTCCTGCTCCACCTCCCCGCGAGCCCCTTTCCCCCGGGAAGGTCGGTGCAGCTCCTGCTCCTCCGGGACGGGGCTCTCCTGTCCTGGGGACACTCGCCCCGGCCTCAGCCCGGCTCCTCGCGGGGCCCCTCCCCCTTGGAGGCCTTTGTTCCTTTATTTCTTTTTCCCCGTCTTCCTACCTTGATAGAAGCGCGAACTCTTCTCACTGTAGCATTCCAGCTGGTCTCTCTTTAAATCTCAGGCCGAATTCATAGATTTTCAGGATAATTTGAAGGTTTTCTAGGTAGTTTGGTGGAGACAGGTGATTTGGGGACCCTGCTCTTCCGCCATCTTGCTCCTCCCGACATTGAATATTTTATTTAAGATATATGTAGGCTTAATTTTTTCATTAATTTTGCCAGGAACCAAACACCCATTTCATCTCTGTGTGAATAAGTGTTTTTTATACAAGAATTTTGTTCTTCTACCCTGATTTTAAATATTGGCCATATGGAAAAGAGGAAACAATTCTTTATTATTGAAAGCTCTAAACATTTTCTTTTTGCTTTAAATTTTCATCACCTCCTAATTATCAATTTGATAAGAAACTCACTCTCCCAATTTTTTTTAAACCCCACTCCTCAAATGCATAAGTGAAAACATGGTAAATTATTCATGACTTTCTTTTTAACATCACATTAAAAAATATACTTTTCTTAGAAAAAGTATTAAGACAGGGTGAAACGCAGTTAGTCTCTGGTTAGAGTGGCCTGCAATACATATGAGGACATTGGGAGACATGGAGAACATATTATCCTCAGTTATAATATCAAGGGTTTGTGAAAGAATTTGGTTTAACTTATTAACTTCAGGTATAGATTTAGACTCATCTACTGGTTTTGCCTGACATGTGTCAACCTCTGCAGCTTGAAGTTCACCTGCCTCAATTTCACCATGCTAGGGCTTGATTAGGCTTTTGTGCAAGTAAAAGACAGTACATTTGTTGCGTGTTCCTTTACGAAAATATTAATAATGTCTGCTATTTTTCAAGTACTCACTAAGAGTTTTACATATATTGTCTCACTTGTTATTAACAGCAAGCATTCTTTAGAAACATCTATTATTCAAAGGTTAGATTTCTTTTTTCATATTCAGGCTTTTCATTTTCTGCGTGTTTTGGGATTGTTTCTCAAGTCTGCTTCTTTGTCAAGGATGCAATTTTGTGCAGTGTCAAGTTTGTTATTAACTGTCACCAACGCGTATTTTCAGTTGGCTGCTTTGTTCTAGTTTCAATTTTGCCCTTTCAATCTACAATCTATGGCAAATATATTTTCCTGTATCTTTCCTAGTCTTGTCTTAAATGAAATCTTAAATGAAATACCATTTCCTGTATAGCCCCTTGTTTCTGATACTCACATTCTCCAGGGTCTGGAGTTGAGAACTACCTTTTTCTAGATCAACAATGGTCTTCTGAACCATTACTCTCTCACCCTTGTGTACAACCCCTCATCCATTAAGGTTTATATCACCCAGTGAGGTGACGTTTTATCCCTTCTTATCTATGATTTCACAAACACCCAGTCACTCTGCCATTTGCAATGAGGACATAAGTATCTGGCCCAGTCTTTCTTTCTCTCTGTCCTGATGTCATCCTACAATATCTTTGCAGATGCCCCATCCAATACGGTCACACTCACGAGTCCTAAATCTCCTGGAGCACATTGTATTATAATTACTGAATATCTTACTGGTTCTTCTTGCAGCAGCTTCCCTCTTGAAGGTTTATGCAACTCTGCCCTGTTGAAATCAGTTCGAATTACTGATTCTAGTTGCTCAGTTGCATCTCTATTCTTCCCCTAGCTAGGTTATTCAACTTTTCCTGGACTGCCCATTTATTTTCAATTTTCCTTAGGCTAGGATTTCATTAGGATAGACAAATTATGCTGTTATAATTATGCTACTCACATCTCAGTGGCTTGATGCGATAAAAGTGTATTTCTAGTCTTAAAACTACATTGTAGTTCCAGAACCTATGTCCTCTATTAGCCCTCTATTGGAAGCCCCCTTGGTCTTGTGGCTTCACCATTTTTGCCTGAGGTTTCCTCACTGTCACAATACCATGAGGAGAAGTAGACTTTAAAAGTCCTACATGGGCATTTGATCACCTGGAAGTAACTCATTTCTTCTGTTGATATGTTATTAGGCAGAAGGTGCCTATGATCCTGCTGAACCACAAACAGACTAGACTAGGAAGTGTGGACTTCCGTGAACCTGGATGGGGAGAGAACTGGATACTGATGAACCCTCGTTGTTCTTACCACCGCTGAATTAAGTTTCTGGGTTACAGTAAACTAAACAAAAATGCTGACCAATTCAATACTCACCTTTACTTTATCTTGTTCATTTTAGAGAAGAGGGGTCTCAACTCAATGCAAGACAAATACCTCCATCTTTGCAAGTGATCATAGGTGCAGCAGTGGAATGTTGCTCCACGAATCGTATCTCTTTACTATATATCCAACACCTCCCTTTCCATCAACTCTTTGTCATCATCTTACAAACCTACTCAAGCTTCTCCCAGTCCTTTTCTCCCTTGTAAATACCCTCTGATTTATTTTGATCTGTTTTAGATAAACTTATTGAAAGTGAAGTCTCTGCTTTCTGTACCATTTCCTCACCATCCATGATCCCCTCAGCCCATCATAGCCCACTTTCCATTCCCACCACTCCAATGGAGCTGCTCTGACAAAGTCACCAGCAGCTTTCAATTGGTCAATCCCATCTACCACTTTCAGTCTTCATCTTACTACACTTCCCTGCTATACCCAATAGTGTTGACAACTCACTTCTGGAAATTCTATTTTTTAAACTGTCCTGGAATGCTTTCTTCTCCCTCTCTAGATATTCCTTCATGATTTTTACATGATTCTTCTTCTTCTCAATCCCCAGTTATTAAGTAAACACTGGGTATCATCATTTTCTCCCTGCACTTCTTACTGTGCATGGCTTCCTTGAACAGTCCTAACTACTCTTTTCATTTGATCTCTGAACAGATGACTCTCAAAATTATATGAGCAATCATATAGGTAGGTACACATTCTTCTCAACACTCTCTGGCAAATTTACAAAAATTGATTCTATACTAACTAGGCCAAAAACTCATCTGCACAAATGCCAAAGAACAGGCATCATTGCAGATCACTTTGTTGACCATAACACAATTAGAAGTTAGTAACAAAAAAAATGAGTTTAATCTGAAATATATTTACAAATTAAAGGCACATTTATAAATAACCCATGGGTCAAAGAAGAAATTGTATCAAATAAAATATCATTAAAATAAATTAAAGATATCATATTAAAATAAATTAATGGTGTCATATCATAAAATAAATTCACTATCATTATAGTGAATAGACTACGTACCCCCAAAAAAGGAGAGGGATAACCCAATTCAAAATGGGCAAAGTGTCACTGCAAAGAAGATATATAAATGGTCAATAATCACATAAAAAGATGCTCTGTGTCATTAACGATCAAGGAAGTACAAATCAAAACCACACTTGGATACTATCTTATATCCACTAGGATGACTACGATAAAAATACAGATAATAACAAGTGTTAGCAGGGATATGGAGAAATACACCCACCAAAGCAGATCATCATGGAATTTCAGAACACCAAAAAGACAGGATATGATAGGTCATAAATAAAAGATGGAAAAAATAGGCTGCCTGGGTGGCTCAGCGGTTTACTGCTGCCTTCAGCCCAGGGCCTGATCCTGGAGACCCAGGATCGAGTCCCACGTCAGACTCCCTGCATGGAGCCTGCTTCTCCCTCTGCCTGTGTCTCTGCCTCCCTCTTTCTCTCTGTGTGTCTCTCATGAATAAATAAATAAAATCTAAAAAACAAAAAAAAGAAAAAGAAAAGATCCTCAAAAACAGATACTATATCTATTTGTCTTTGTGCCCTCATGAGTGGTACATTCATTCATTCAGTCAACAAATATTTGTTGAGCTCCTGTTCTATACCCGCTACTGTTCAGGGCTCTGGGAATAACCTAGTAAAGAAGATAGGCAATGTCCCTAGCTTCGTGGAATTCATATGTGAGAGAAGAAGACAGACAAGAAAGTTAATTCATATATAAAGTTACAGGTAGGGATGTGTTATGCAGAAAAATAGAGCCGAGTGAAGTCTTGGAGGATGATGAGGGGAGAAAAGGAACTATTTTCCGTAAAGGCACCAAGGATGTGACATTGGTGCACCACAGAAGGAAACCATATGAAGAGCACGAGGGAAGGCTTTCCTGGCGAAGGAGACAGCAAGGGTACAGGTTCGGAGGTAGGCACGAAGAAGCTGGATGTGTTCCAAAAATGCAGAGAATGCGAGTATCCAAAGAGGTGAGCAAAAGAGGGAGTCAGTAGGAAATGCTGCTGGTGATGTCAGCAGGGGCCAGATGAGCAGGGACCAGATGATGTCAGGCTCAGCGGGTCACAGAAAAGACTTTAGACCATAGGCTACATGTGAGGAATGAATGTGAGGGAGAGAAATGGTCTGATTTACTTTTTGTGAAAATCGCTCGGGCTGGCTGGGTGGAGGTTGGACAGTAAAGAAGGAAAGCACAAAAGCAGGGGCATTATTGAAAGTCTGCTATCATAGACCAAGAAGAAAGAAATAAGGCAGCCTGGGTAGGGTAGCCCCAGCAGAGAAGGTTTAAAGTGGTTGGACTGGAGATAAAAAAGGTGTGAGGTGTGAGGTATGAGGGAAAGGGAGGAAGAAACAGAGGTGCCTTCTAGGCTTTGGGCTTGAGCTATGGGAAGAATAGAACTGTCATCTGTTAAGATGGAGGCAGGGGCAGGAAACAGTTCCAGTCTGGACATGGTAGGTCCAAGATATTCAAAATCTAGCAGAGATGGGTTATAAGTCGGTGGATAGATGAGCTGGAGCTTGGAGGAGAGTGAGGGTGAGGCTGGGAGACACAAACCCCAGAGTGAACCCCATTCAATGGTATCCGAAGTCAAGGGACGAGATCAGATCACCAAAGTGAGTTTAGAGACGAATTGTATGTCTTCGCCTGAGCCCTGGGGCCCAGCAATGTTTAAAAATGGAAAAGAACCTCCACACAGTTTTCCAGAGTGGCTGCACCAGTTCACATTCCCACCAACAGTGCAAGAGGGTTCCCTTTTCTCCGCATCCTCTCCAACATTTGTGGTTTCCTGCCTTGTTAATTGTCCCCATTCTCACTGGTGTGAGGTGGTATCTCATTGTGGTTTGGATTTGTATTTCCCTGATGGCAAGTGATGCAGAGCATTTTCTCATGTGCATGTTGGCCATGTCTATGTCTTCCTCTGTGAGATTTCTGTTCATGTCTTTTGCCCATTTCATGATTGGATTGTTTGTTTCTTTGGTGTTGAGTTTCATAAGTTCTTTATAGATCTTGGAAACTAGCCCTTTATCTGATACGTCATTTGCAAATATCTTCTCCCATTCTGTAGGTTGTCTTTTAGTTTTGTTGACTGTATCCTTTGCTGTGCAAAAGCTTCTTATCTTGATGAAGTCCCAATAGTTCATTTTTGCTTTTGTTTCTTTTGTCTTCGTGGATGTATCTTGCAAGAAGTTACTGTGGCCGAGTTCTAAAAGGGTGTTGCCTGTGTTCTCCTCTAGGATTTTGATGGAATCTTGTCTCACATTTAGATCTTTCATCCATTTTGAGCTTATCTTTGTGTATGGTGAAAGAGAGTGGTCTAGTTTCATTCTTCTGCATGTGGATGTCCAATTTTCCCAGCACCATTTATTGAAGAGACTGTCTTTCTTCCAATGGATAGTCTTTCCTCCTTTATCGAATATTAGTTGGCCATAAAGTTGAGGGTTCACTTCTGGGTTCTCTATTCTGTTCCATTGATCTATGTGTCTGTTTTTGTGCCAGTACCACACTGTCTTGATGACCACGGCTTTGTAGTACAACCTGAAATCTGGCATTGTGCTGCCCCCAGATATGGTTTTGTTTTTTAAAATTCCCCTGGCTATTCGGGGTCTTTTCTGATTCCACACAAATCTTAAAATAATTTGTTCCAACTCTCTGAAGAAAGTCCATGGTATTTTGATAGGGATTGCATTAAACGTGTATATTGCCCTGGGTAACATTGACATTTTCACAATATTAATTCTGCCAATCCATGAGCATGGAATATTTTTCCATCTCTTTGTGTCTTCCTCAATTTCTTTCAGAAGTGTTCTATAGTTTACGACCCAGCAATTGCACTGCTGGGGATTTACTCCAAAGATGCAGATGCAATGAAACGCCGGGACACCTGCACCCCGATGTTTCTAGCAGCAATGGCCACAATAGCCAAACTGTGGAAGGAGCTTTGGTGTCCATCGAAAGACGAATGGATAAAGAAGATGTGGTCTATGTATACAATGGAATATTACTCAGCCATTAGAAATGACAAATACCCACCATTTGCTTCAACGTGGATGGACCTGGAGGGTATTATGCTGAGTGAAGTAAGTCAATCGGAGAAGGACAAACATTATATGTTCTCATTCATGTGGGGAATATAAATAATAGTGAAAGGGAATATAAGGGAAGGGAGAAGAAATGTGTGGGAAATAGCAGAAAGGGAGACAGAACATAAAGACTCCTAACTCTGGGAAACGAACTAGGGGTGGTGGAAGGGGAGGAGGGCGGGGGTGGGGGTGAATGGGTGACAGGCACTGAGGGGGGCACTTGACGGGATGAGCACTGGGTGTTATTCTGTTTGTTGGCAAATTGAACACCAATAAAAAATAAATTTATTATTTAAAAAAATGGAAAAGAGACGCAAATTGAGGAAATGAGACTGAAGAAAGGCAGTGAGGAAAGAGGATAAACGGCTTGGCTCTATAAATGCTGATTAAACCGAGCTGTTTTTCACATAGTCTCTTCTCATAAGTTTCTTCTTTAACAGCTACCTGTATTTTTTAAAAACATATTGAAAACAGGAAGCAAATATCACAAACTATTTCCTTCTGTCTACTGAAGTGAATCTTTTTCATATCAAAGCTTATCTGCCAACTCCTCAGAATATTGCTTCTCATCTCTGGGGATGCAGACTTTTCCTTTTAGAGCCCATGTTTATTTATTCTTATGTTTATTTTTAATTTACTCAACCTTAAGGAAAAAAGATATCTTTCTAGATGTGGACAATGCAGATGCAGGCACTGAGCTTAGTCACCTTATAGTTATTTTATTTTTTATCTTTTTAATTCAAAAAAAAAACCACACTGATGAAAATTTAGCAAAGTAACCATAGATAAGAATGAATAACTCAGACCTCAGGAAATGTACTATTATCATACTATTTGGCACTAATCTTGTTGGGCTCATGAAGTCAGACGGTATCTTATGATTGGGAATGGTGTTTTTGCGAGGGAAATGAATGCTACTATTGTCATTTGACTGAAAAAGGAGCTAATCCTCAGGAAGTCTGTTGGGCTCTTGTGTTTTTTAAAGGCCAGAAATTTGGAGAGAGGGAATAATGATTTCTTCCTCTACCCGGGGACAAAACTCTTGTTTGTTCTGGACTCAGAACAATATAGGCCTAGGCCAGCCTCAGGGGTGGCTGCTTGGAGGCAGGAGTGGAATGAGACAGGAAGATGATGAGGAATGCATAGAGTGGTACTCCTCTCCTGAGGTAGAATTTGGGGGGCAGGGGGCAGAAGGCAGCTAGTGGCGCATTCATTAGGTTAGCTAAAACCAACTGCAGGAGGAGAAATTTGTCACGCAACAATGGGCCTTCCCTTTCAAGTGGTGACCGTGTAGCGAAGCAGTAGAGATGAAGCCCATCTCAGGGGCCAGCATGAACAGGTAAGTCACTGCTGAGGATTCATATCAGGAAAAGGGGTTTGGGGGAAAGGCTACTTGCTAATACAATGTGTAGACAATTAGAAGTATTCTACCCAGGGGGACATATGTGGTCTGTGTCCAAGCTGGGGAAACCAGACGTTTGACTACACAGAGCTTGAGAACAGGCCCTGCATCTGAGGGAAGAGGGACATTACTCCCCTCCACCCCCAGCTCCCTTTGCATTTCTGCCTTTATGTCAGCCCCTTATCTATTAATGTTTCACTGCAGGCCGTGTCCCCCTTCAAACTTTGCATGGAATTAAGCAGAGAACTCCAAAATTTGTGTCTGTTTCTCACAGAAAGGCAGTTACAGAATTATCCTCTCCTGAGTTGTCAGGGTAACACTCCTTCCCTGTGGGCCAGCATATTTTTCTTAGAGTCCCAGTTGGACTTCTTTTTTACCATCTTCATACTCGAGAGCTCTGTAAGACAGGTAGTGACTAATCAGCTGAGAATACAAGATCTTCTCTAATTCCTGACATGAAGCATGCTGTGAGTTGTATTCTCAATGGATTTAGACTGATAAATTAAGGGGAGGGAGAATTTGTGCGCCCTAAATCTAGACACCAAATGTGTGAGTCAATCTCTTTCTTTAACTCTTGGGGGGCGGGGGGGGGCCATCTGTCTTGTTTAATTTAAGAGGGTATAGCATGTGGCATCTCATCAAAAATGCACATCCCAATCCATTCCCCTTGATGATATAATTAATAGAACTTGCATGCATTCTTTGGCTTATACTTTGTTCATATATTTAGTTCACATCGTGTTGCTGAAGGATTTTTGGAGGTAAATCTTAATGCATTTTTGTAGGTATTTAACAATGAGTAGGGAAAGGTATATCAGCTCTGGTCTGCGTTAGCCCAGAAGAACCCAGCTGTGGCAAAGTCATCATGTTGCTGAGATCGTAGTTCAAGTATCAGTCAGGAAGTGCAGGCTGAGGACAGAATATAATGGTTCAAGGAGGGGCTGAGAGATCTGGATACAAGAGGTGCAAGGAGCTGGAGTCAGGGTAGCATTGAACAGCAGTCATGAAGGCTGAAAAGTTAGAAAGTGAAAATAATGGAGCAATAGCAAAGGCCGGGATGTGATAATGTGAGTGGATGGCTGACCTGGAGTGAGAGGCAGGGGCAGGGTGTGGGATCTGAGGTGACCCCCGAGCTATAAGGGTGAGTTTGGGTCGGGAATTTAACATTGAAATCCATCCTCAGTGATGGAATGAGGGAAGTGAACCCAAACCAGGAGACAGATGATTAGGAGATCAGTAGGAAATGACTAGTATTATAGTAGATGACAACGCTTATAATAGACAGAAGGTGTCTATTACTGCTGCAGTAACAAATTACCACAGATTTAGTGGCCTAAAACAACACAGATCTATTATTTATGGTTCTGTAGTTCAGAAGTTCAACATAGGTCTCCCTGGGTGTGATGGTCAATTTTGTCTGGCAACCTGGTTGGGCCATCATGCCCAGACATTTGGTCAAAAATTATTCTGGATGTTTCTGTGAAGGCATTTTTTTGGGTGAGATTAGCATATGAATGAGTGGACTTTGAGTAAGCGGATAATGTGTACACCTCAATGGATTAATTGAAGGCCTGAATAAAACAAAGACTGATTTCCCTTGAACCAGAAGGAACTTTGCCAGCAGAATGTACTTCTTCCCAGGTCTCCAGCTTGTCAGTCCACCCACAGTTTTTTGGACTCTTATCTCCACAATCTCATGAACAAATTTGCTAAAAAATCGATCAGTATCTTCCCCTTGCACCCTGTTGATTCAGTTTCTTTGGAAAACTCTAACACACTGGGCCAAGATCAGGTATCAGCAAGACCATGTTCCTTCTGGAGTCTCTAGAAGAATCTGTTTCCTAGCATTTCTCAACTTCTAGAGGCCATCCACATTCCTCGGCTTGTGGCCTTCTTCCTTCATCTTCAAAATCAGCAATGGAGGATGCAGTGCCTTTCAGAGATCAGAACCTTCCTTCCATAGTCACATTTCCTCTGATCACAGCCCAAAAAAAAAAAAAAAAAAGGCTCTCCAATCCAATTTTAAGGAGATGGGCCAAATTGGATAATCGAAGATCATCTTCTCATCTCAAGGCCCTTAATCCAACCACATTTGCAAAATCTCTTCTGCTAAAAAGGTAGCATATTCATAGATTCCAGGGATTAGGATGTGGACATTGCTGGAGGGTCATTATTCACCTACTACCATGAGATAGAGTTTACCCTCAGATCAGACACTGGAGGGAAGACTGATGTACTCAGGGTTGAGTTCAGTTCTTGCTTCTACTCAAAACCCCCTATTTCACTCTTCTATTCCAGCATTTCCCAAAGTCTACTGTGTGGAATATTAATACTGTAAGCTACATCAAAAATAAAGACTATAAATTTGTAGATCTATGAACCTTTATATACGTACAATTCACATTTACCATATGAAGATTCCAGGAAATCCTCAGGTGAGTCTCTGTCTATTTTAACATGTGTTTGTCCAAACCTGTTTGACCAAGGAACAATTTTTTTGTAATACCCATTAACAGTCCCAGAATCAACACTTAATATAATGGACTTTGGGAAATGCACTTCTTGACAATACAAAGGTAAGAGAAGGGGAAAGAATCACGCACGAAAATCCACAAAACTTGTTTGAGTTCCCTAGAATTGGCTTGGATTATGATCAGCATCCCCATTTAGTAAACAAAGGCTGAGATTCCAAGAGATTATCACCTAGATAGCAAATGGGGGGAAGGGTGCTATCAGGATTTGAACCCAAGAAATCTGACTCCAGTACTTATGTTCATAAGCAGTATACTTGAATGCATCTTTTCATCTCCACCTGTATTCGAGCCCCTTGGATAGAATACCACCGCCAGTCACGTATGGTCTTATCAGCTATGGTGGGGAAGGACCCAGTGTTGCAGAACATAACAACTTAAACCCTGTCATCAGGGGCTGTGCACAAGGCACAGTTCTAGAAGAAGCTGAGCGAGTGGCAGGTGTACCTGTCCAGTCTACAGAGCAGACAGATTCACAGAATAAGGCAACAGTGCAGTCCCCAGACTTACAGTCCTGGTAAGGATTCTAAGTAGCGAAGGGAGGGCAGCACCACCTAGTGGAGAAAGCAAGTACTCTGCTCTGAGGTGGTTCTGTCTTTAAAACCTGGTGTTACCATTAACCAATTTTTCTAAAGCTTAGCGTTTCAAATCTGTATATGGGATAGTAGTAGTAACTGCATAGAATAACTGTGAGGATTGTGGCACTAGAAATGCCATAGCTGTTTATTATTATTATTATTATTATTATTATTATTATTATTATTTAAATCCAGGCCGACTTTTCCTTGGGGTTCTTATTCAACCTTTTCCTCTTGCCACCACCCAGGTTAATTCAACTTCGCTTGCAAGAAGTGAACTTACTTCCTGCCTTTACCACTCGGTTCTTTGGATGGTGTGGCCCTCTTAATTGAAGAATGTTTCCGAGGGCTGCTGGGACTTCTAAGGCTACAAGTGAATGAAAGCAAAACATCCTCCAGGGGCTTCCCCAGAAGTATTGGGTCCTCCGTGGCTCTCAGTGGGAGCTGGCTAATACCTCTTCTGACTACCCAAGAGATGTTTTATCTCAGAAAAGAAAGGGATCTACTCTGTTCTGATTAACTTTCCAATTAGTAGAAACTTCGGGAAGCAAGCATGTGCTTGATTCTTAGCTTCCAGTTCTAATGCTTTTACCATTTTTTATATTGGTGTGCTTTCTTGGTTAGCCTAATAGAAAATTGAGCCAAGAGCCTTGGATTCCTGTTTGATGTAATGATTTTACCTCCAAATCTGGGCCCTTGAGTCTCATTCTAAAATTGTTTAGATTATCTTCCATTAGTTATTCCTTTTGGAGATTACAAAGAAGACACTTGCATTTCTGTTTATAAACCTGGTATCTTTTACTAAATGGTGTTTAAAATGTTCAGGGGATAATATGATCCAGGCTCCTCTGAGTAAGAAACAAATTAGAGACATGCTGATAGGAAAAAAAATAAAGTAGTGCAGGCCCCTGAAAACTTTGTCTTTCTAGTTATAGAGCAAAGATAACACAGCCAGACTGAAAACTCACAACACAAGTCACATATGGCCTTTGGTAAGATAATTTAAAGCAGAGAGACCTCTAATACTGACAGTGGGCAAGACGCTGGAATGAACACTTTCCTTCTGAAGAAGCACTTGGGAGTCATCTGGAGAAGCAGTAAGCACCCTGAATCTAAGAAAACAGCTCTGGCATAGTCATATAGGTGAAACAAAACAATGAGCATTTGGAGGAAAAAAAATTGCTAACAACTAAGTTTAGTGACAGGGATATTTAACTTGCACCAAGTTGTTTCTATTTATTTTAAACCTTGCTGTATCACATTGTCAGAGGCAGAAATTAGAAATTGATCAGTGTTGCTTTTAATTAAAGAGTTTAATTTTAAGGAAAATGAATTAATGGATTTTTAATATATCTTTTTCAATCACTTATCTACACCTTTGCTGGAGCAAATCCAGAAAAGCCAAATAAAGTCATAGACCTAGAAGAAAAAAGAAGCAACTTCTGTGTGGAGGGTCTGCTTTGTAAACCCAACCTTCCATGTACCAGGGAAAAGCAAAGTAGAGATAAACAATTGCCGGGTGCGGGGGGGGGGGGGGGGGGGGGGAGTGCAGCTCATTTTAGCAGAAGCATTGACAGTTCTTCACATCTTTTAATTAAACACACTTCTAATATAACCAGCTGTCTTCTCATATTTTTTTTTTCAAGAAAAGCCTTTAAAAACAGCTAATGGTAGTGATTTTTTTTTAAGCTGATGGAATTCTAATACAGCATGTAAACTTCTCTTTTATATAGGCAAAGTCACCTTAGGACAAAGTTTTCTCCTAATTTTTTAATTAGTCAAATGTCCCTGAAAGATAAGCTGTATACAGTTTTCAGCAAGGGATAGTGGGGGCCTCATGGACCCAAACCAGACAGAACAGGGCCTCCTCGAATCCTACCAATTGTGTGAACCGGGGCCTTGGTTAACCTCTCTGGGTTTCCGATTCCTCATCTACAAAAGGAAGGGAATAATATGCACCTCACATGGTTGTTGCAAGGATTAAATGAGACATTTTATTTTAAAGTACCTGACATCCCACATCGTAGCTGCTTAATATATGTTCTTTTCCTTTCCATTTCCGTCTTCATATGCATATATACCAGCAACATCAATTTCCTTTATATGTAAAGCTGATGCTGTTAACTTTATTAGGCTAGATTTTCCATTAAGCATTTATCCTTATTCATTAGTTAGGAGGACTGACGCACAAAGATATTAAATTATTTACTCAAGTTTAATGAATGAAATTGAAAACCTTTTCCCCCGCTTACCATGAATGTGCCCTTTTCAGTATGCAGAGCTTTGTTGCATTTATTCAGAAGCTATCGCTAAGTGCTTCGTTTGGAACACAGGATTAATGAGCCTGGAGACATGGCGTTGGTCACCATGGCAACCCAACTAGCTTTGCCCTGTTCGAGCTCAAAGAAAGGATGCAGGATGCTTAACTCTGGCCTGCAGTATATAGCTGGGTGTTCTTTTTCTTATGTCTGGCTCCCCATTGCTGCTTCCAATTACTCCCTAATTCTCTTGAAAAAAATAAATAAAAATGAAAAGAACATCCTAGCTTCTTTTGGGCTCTGCTTTTTCATCTATACCACCTGCCTTCCTTCCTGAATACGTTTATCTCCCCATCAGTTTCTGAAGATTTTGGCTGACTGACTCACATTATCCCTTGCCACACAAATTCTGGGTGACTTGAACAACCGCATGGATGACTGCCCAGTGCCCCAGTCTTTCGACGTCCGGATCTCATTCTCTCCAATAACTTTCTCCTCTTCGCTGACCCGGTGACTC
This sequence comes from Canis lupus dingo, assembly GCF_003254725.2. NCBI lineage: Eukaryota > Metazoa > Chordata > Mammalia > Carnivora > Canidae > Canis > Canis lupus. Next base: position 20,533,490 of record NC_064256.1, on the reverse strand, counting down.
CCACCTACACTCATACCTGGACTGAGTCATTATTTCCAACTGGTCAGTCTCCAGAAATCACAAATTCCTGCATTAGATGTTCTGACCATAGCTGCTTATCTTTGTATCTTGGTTTTGTTAGAACCCCTGTCTGCGTTCTCTTTGTCCAGTAGATATTCCTTACTTTACTCCTCTCTCGACCCAGCTTTCTTCTGTATTGCATCATTTCAATTACCCTCCTGCCAAAACCTTCACCCCCCTCCAATTCTTCCAAGCACCCACCTGGTGCTATGAAGGAGCCCAATTATGTGCTGTCTCAGTGCTTGCACCCAAGCGGTAGAGAGCTGTCTAGCAAAGATCCCAGGCCAGGCGATGTGCCAACTGTACCAGACTGGTGCCACCATAAAATCCAACAGAACACTCATCCGAATCCCCGAGACTGGTCAGCCACCCAATGATTCTCTTTGCTTAATTTATTCCCTCACTCTCCATCATGATTATTTCAGAACTTTTCCACCTCCTGGATTCTTTAACTCCTTCCTCTCTCTCACCCCTCTCTCAGATATGCTCACCTACTGTTTTACACAGAAAATGTCTTACAGGTGGAAACTTCATAAAGCCTTCCACCCCTCTCAACTCCCATCTTCCCACTTTTTGCCTCCAGCTATACTGGAATGCGACCAACCTCTCTAGAGTCAATCCCTCTATCTGGATCTAGATCTCATTTCCCAAACTTCTCAGAATCCTCATGCCCTAAATTACCCCTTCTCTCTCCTCTGTCTTCGATGTCTGCCCCTCATTGGATTTTGCCATAAGTTTTTTAAATGCTCAGGTTTCCGTCACCTAAAAGAAGACAATTCTCAACCCCATTGCCCTTATGCTTTGCCTTGTTGCTTCCTCTCCACAAACACTCTTCTTCAGAGGGTTTGTTTGCCCTCAGAAACAACTTTTTTTAGTTATCAATTCCCTCTGCTTTGATTGTTGCATCCATGACTCAACTATAGTCTCCAAAGCCCTTCCGTGTCATTTTTTTAAAGATTTTTTAAAAAATTTATTTATGAGAGAGAGAAAGAGAAAGAAAGAGAGAGAGAGAGAGGCAGAGACACAGGCAGAGGGAGAAGCAGGCTCCATGCAGGGAGCCCGACATGGGACTTGATCCCGAGTCCCCGGGATCACTCCGTGGGCCAAAGGCAGGAGCTAAACTGCTGAGCCACCCAGGGATCCCCCCTTCCATGTCATTAAATTAAACTTTTAAATTCTCAACTTACCAGATTCCTCAATAGTATTTGACATTTCTGACTTCTCCCTTCTTCATACTGTCTACATGTAGGAAAAGAAGCAAGGAGTGCCATGGACCATAAACTAAAAGTCATCTTGCCAGGAATGATGATGGAATCGTTCTGGGTCAAACCCACTCTCCTCCCTAGTTCTAGGACCTGCGTTCCACAGAACATTCATGTATACTCCACAATCAGCAATCAATATGGTACACACTGCACTATGCTGAGCCAAACTCTGCTCTCACAAAACATAGATTAGTGAGGGAAATGGATACTAATCAAAGAATTAAACAAAATGTAAGTGGCACAAAGGAAACCCATGTGCTATGAGCATACAGAACAACATAGGAACCTAACTCCATGTAAGGGAATTCAGGAAGAATGATGTTTGGGACTGATGTCAGATGAAGGCCTTAGGTGCTAGAAGTTAGCTCAGCCAAGAGGAGAGGGCAGAACATTCTAGACAGCTTGTGTACTCCTTATTCATTCCCAGCCCTTTCCCCAGTTCGGCACCTAGAAAACTGGCAAGTAGGCCTTTATCTTTTTTTAGAGAATCTGGCCAGCCTAAAAAAAAAAAAAAAAAAAAAATCCAAAGATCCTATGTCAGAGATTTCTCAGATACAAGGCCCAGCCAGATCTCACATGGCAAAGCTAAGAGTTAAATAACCTTACCCATACACTGAAGTTCCAAATCAGCTTTTAATCACTCAGTCTTATCAGCAGATAGCTAAAGATTATAAAAATTTAAGGAAAGCCTTTAATATGATAGATAGAGACAATTAAAAAAAGAAAAACAGAAGGGGCATCTGGGTGGCTCAGTGGTTGAGTGTCTGCCTTTGGCTCAAGTCATGATCCTGAGGTGCTGGGATTGAGTCCCACATCAAACTTCTCAAAGGGAGAGGCTCTGATGTCTCTGACTCTCTTTCTATGCCTCTCATGAATAAGTAAATAAAATCTTAAAAAAAAAAAAAAAAACAGAGAAAAATAATCTGGAGTAAATTTCCCAGGAAGGAAAGCATAAAGATAAAGAAATACAAAAGAGGAGAAACAGAGGAGCCTGGGTGGCTCAGGCAGTTGAGCATCTGACTCTTGATCTCAGCTCAGGCCTTGATTTCAGGGTTGTGAGTTCAAGCCCCAGGTTGGGCTCCATGCTGGGTGTGGAGCCTACTTAAAAAAAAATTAAAACCAGGAAAGACAACATAAGACAATTAGAGAAAAAATGCAGGAAGTATAATATCTAAATAATAGCAATTCAAGGAAGAGAGCATACAGAAAACAGAAGAAAAAGACTCAGGAACATTTCTCAGAATTCATAGACACGAACCTTTTAGAGTTGAAAGGACCCAGTACAATGTATGAAAATACACCCACCAAAGCAGATCATCATGGAATTTCAGAACACCAAAAAGACAGAAGATGATAGATGATATATAAAAGATGAAAAAAATAGGGCAGCGTAGGTGGTTCAGTGGTTTAGCGCTGCCTTCAGCCCAGGGTGTGATCCTGGAGATTCGGGATCGAATCCCACGTCAGGCTCCCTGCATGGAGCCTGCTTCTCCCTCTGCTTGTGTCTCTGCCTCTCTCTCTCATCCTCTCTCTCTCTCTCTCTGTGTGTGTTCTCATGAATAAATAAATAAAATATTTTTTAAAAATAAAAAATAAAAGATGAAGAAATAAAATGGCTCCTGATCCTTCAGCAGCAGGACTAGAAACTAGAAGGAAATGGAGAAATATCTTCATTATTTTAAAGAATAAAGAATAAAGAAAAATGATTATCAATCTAGAATTCTATGCCATGTCAGGGTAGGATAAAGGTATTCTGAGGAATGTGGTGTTTTGTTCCCTTTCTCAGAAATCCAGTAGAGGAGGTACTCAATTCAAATAGGCAACAAACCAAGGTACGGGGAGACTCAGGGTCCAGGACACGGGAAATTCAACATGAGTGAGGGGCAAAGGGAATCTTCAGGATGGTGGGGAATGGAGATCCCAGGAGGACAGCAGTTGGAGCAGGTTTGAACGTTCCAGAAGGGATTTTTTTTTTGTAAGAAAATGGAAATGACCATATACCTGTTGAATTGAAATATTTTCAAAAAAGATCAAAACCTTCGGTGAAACGTTTGGGGTTAAAATAGTGATGATCCACAGGAAACTAAGCAAAAGAAAAAAAAGAAGAAAGAAACAACTCCAGGGAAAATAAAACGTACAAAGAAGTTATCCCCATTTACTACAAGCCTCGTGGTTACATCATGATCTTGTGAGGGTGGAAGATAGGAAAGGTACTTGTATGGGGGAAAGAGTGTAAAAAAAAGAACAGAGCCTCATCTTCCATTATGATAAATGGATTATCAGAAAGTGCTTATGTTGCTACTCATTCTTTTTAATTTTATGCATAAATATATGGAACTTATTTAGCAATATGGAGATAAAAATACCAAAATAATCAGCTAAAAGAAGTGAGAGTGGCTGCTACTTAGATGGGAGTCATCAAGAACTACATTTTTCATAATAGACCTTGATTGTGGTATCTTTTTAATGTATTTTAATCAATTTTCATATTTTTCCACACTTTTGTGAAATATATTTTCTAAGTCCCTTACATTTCTCATGATATATAAAAATATATCTTTTCTTACCTAATAATTTCTTGCCGCCTGCTTCTGGTATATAGAGATGCAATTGATTTTTGGATATTGATCACAAATGCAGTGCCTCTGCTGAACTCAATTATAGATTCAACTATTTGACCTTAAATTTTTCTTATTGTTTATTTTTTTTATGTAGACAAATATATTGTGTGAAATAATGGCAGTTTTGTTTCTTGCTTTGCCCTCTTCATACATCTTATTTATTTTTGTTTTCTTTTTCTGCTGGCAAGGACCTCTGGGACAGAGCTGAGATTGTGGCCAGAGCAGCAGACTTGTCTCACTCCTGATTTGAAAGGGGATGCTTCCAAAATCCACCACTAAATAGACCATCAACTTTAGGAAACACTGCTTAAGGCAGTGTCTTCCACAGTGTGCTATGTATGGTCTTATGTGGGACATTCTTTAATGGACTGGAGTACCTGTTACCTGACTGGGTGTGCGACATGGTCTGCAAATAAATTTCAAGTTCATTCATTCAGAGCAGAATCACTGGAGACAATGTTTCTAGAAAAAATAGCAACCAGAAGATGAGGCTTTTGAGTCATTCTCTGCCATCTGAGAGAAGAGGGTCTCTGGGCAGATAGAGGTCATGAATTTCATTGCCCATTATTTACTGTTACTATTATGTTCTATGTATGGCAAGGGATCTTGCCCTATTTTTTACAGTGACAAATCAATTTTATAGTGATACAAAGTTTCTTTTAAAGTTGAATTTATTAAGTAATGTCAATTTGAAGAAAAGATTAAATTCATATTGTACAGGTGGTACTAACAGTACAGCAGATGGGGCAAAAATCCACAAAGTTGTTTGCAAATGGCAAGGATGGTCAGATTTGTGCTATTGCAAACATATCATGGAAGATCTGGAAAGATCCAGAGGGTGACGGATGGGGGAGAGAGGTGCCTATCGAGCCAGCATCTCTGTTTCTGGACTAAAGGGAAGTCCAATGACATCTTGCCTTGCTATGTTCTCATCACTGAACAGAGCTTTCCTAACACGGGTAACTTGTGTCGTTGTCACACCAAGTAGCAGGCAACAGTCTTTTCAAAGGCAGGGTCTCCTTTACATTGCCATCATGCCACATTCTGGTAGGAAACATTTGAATTTTTATGGCTTTCCTGCAGTAACAAATTTTCCTCCAACTGGCAGGATTTGCTTCATGCCGAGGAAAGCAAGCAGCTTTCATTTTCCTCTTACGAAAGGGAATAGGTAGAAATAATATACTGCTATTCAGCCAGCTGAACCTGACCTGACTCCCTTTATTCGTAGGGAAATGCAGGATTCACAGAGAGGACATTTTCACTGAGGTAAATAAGCCCTCTCAACTGATGAGCACTATTATACTAATACCAAAGGAAACAAAGGCCAGAAGATGGGGGGCATTAAGTAGAAAGGCAAACAGAAAAATAGCAGACAAAATCCAGCATAGGGACAAAGCAGGCTCTGCAACATTGAAAAAATAGGGGAAAATCCTTTAAGCGAAAATTGCATGCAATTTTTTGGCCTCAATTAGCCTTTTCCACAAAGAGCGCTTTTTTCTACAAAGAGTCCATTAAGTAGCAAATGAAATTACATTGGTCTTCAGTTGCCATGGCATTGGCTTTCCCTCTAATGGACTTCTCCGGTCCCTAGTTTAATGTTAGCCTGACTCACTTTCCTTGTCTGCGTGCTGTCTCAATTCCCTCTGTCCAGCCACAAAGTGATGTATGTGACTTCTCTTCAAAGTGCCTACAACATAATCCAAGAGAGAAAATCCATCCCTCAGCTATGCCCTGAGAGATGGAGAGGGTGAAACTGACCAACAACTGCATTTCATTCATTAACCATGAATGTAGCAGTGCCCATTTATTAGATAGCAGTAGTTCCCATCCATGCACTCAGGGCTCCGGGAGCCATTCCCAGATCAGTCTGAGACCAGACCGTTGACTGAGTACTTCCTAGGTGCCAAGCACTGTCCAGGGGCCTAAGACATAAAAAATGCAAAGGAAAGAATGCAGGATGCTTGCTGTTTCTAGAGTTTCCAGAGTTGGAGACCTACTTCAAGCTCCTACTTTTTCCTTCTCTCTATTTCTCCATCCATAAAATGGGTGAAAATTTCCCCGTTTATCTGATCCACCATTTGTTTTGATTTTTTTAATTTGTTTTGATTTTGGTAAATTTGCAAGGCACCGCACTTTAAAACAAAACAAAAAAAACCTCCAAAACACGTGTTATCCTAGAAATGAGAATCTAAAATAATAAATTTGCTTTTTTTGAAGTTGCTTAGCTAGAGCTAAACATTAGCTCCAATATCAGGTTTGACTCTGATAATTTGGATGTTCTTTTCTGATATGTGTAATCATATATTTTTAGAAAAATAAGTTGATGCAGTTTATACTCTCCTATACACTTCTTTTAAAAATTGTTCCATTTCAATGAGCATTTTTTACAACACAATTTTTAATGTCTATATGGCATGGAGGTAATACCACTCTCAGAGCAAAAAATGAATCAGGCAATGTTTTGTGGCTCTAAGTATATTTAAAATGAAAAATACCAATGCACATATTTTTAGTTGTATATTTTGAATGTATTCCTTAATCAGTCAAAGCTTCTGATGCAAAAACATAAAATAAAACACAGTATGACTACACCATTTTGAAGACTCATAGAATGAGGAGAAAATCTCTTAATTTCTGTTCTACTACAGATTGCACACACAACTCTGTTACATAATAAATGTCATCTTTCTTTCTCAACAGTTATCTCTTGTGTAATCTTGTTTGGAGGTAATATCCAGAGTTTGAATTGGAGACCCTACATAAATGAGAGTACATTTGAGTCAAAAGGTGCAGAATTGGGCAACCCCGGTGGCGCAGCGGTTTAGCGCTGCCTGCAGCCCAGGGCGTGATCCTGGAGACCCGGGATCGAGTCCCACATCCGGCTCTCTGTGTGGTGCCTGCTTCTCCCTCTGCCTGTGTCTCTGCCCCTCTCTCTGTCTCTATGAATAAATAAAATAAAATCTTAAAAAAAAAAAAAGGTGCAGAATTAGTCCTAAATCCTACATGCAGAACTTCCAAGTTACAGAAGTTTTCCAGCTTTTGACACTGCCCTCCAGACTGTACCCAGTCACATCCCATCAAGGGTGTGTGAGAGTATATGCTTATGTTTGCGAGCATATGTATTGTCACCGTTTGTATCTCTGTTAATGTAATAAATAGCAACAAAAGCCCCCGTCATTTTACTTAACATTTTACTGATTACCAGGGCAGGTGATCATCATGTTATCTTTATTTGTTGTTTATATACTTTTTTTTTAATCTGAAATACCAACATCTATTCTTGGTCTTTGTTCTCTCTTTCTCTCTTGTTAATCTCCTTACCTTAATTTTTAAGATTTCTTTCAATGTTAAGGATATAAAGAGGGCCTTTATCCATATAGTCTCAAATATTTTTTCCAGTTTTATGACAGCCTTTTTATTTTATGATCTGTTTGCCACACTCGCACATTGAATATTTTTGCTTTCTCTAATTCATCTTTCTTTTCTTTATGGCTTTGGCCTTTGATGCTATGGATCTAAGAGTAAGTTTATCTTTAATGGACTTCCATTCTTCCTCGTTGATTGTTATTAGCCTAATTCATTAGTGGCAGCCTACAGAGAGCCTTGCTTGGTTTCTCCCTACCTCTTTACTCCTTCTCATCTCTGGGTAGTCTCCCTATGTCAATAGGGATAAAGGAGACAGGCAATAAGCAAGTCCTCTGGGAGTGAGTTTCCCTCTGATTATGCTTCTGAGGAGTGAAAGGCTTAGCAGCTCTCTCTCAGTCTATGGTTGATAAAGTCACATTAAAAGGCAGAAATACAAAAAAAAAAAAGAAAGAAGAAAGAAAGAAAAGGCAGAAATACTAAAAGTCAATAATTAGACTTTTGAAACTATGTATTTCAAATATAGTTTCTTAACTTTCTAACAATTTTATTTTTTTAAACATTTTATTTATTTATTTGAGAGAGAGAGTGAGCAGAGGAAGAGGTAGAGGGAATGGGAGAGATAGGGTGAGAGGGAGAAGCAAACTCCTCCCTCCTGAGCAGGGAGCCTGAGGCGGGGTTCGATCCCCCAGACCCTGGGATCACTACTGGAGCTGCAGGCAGACGCTTAACTGACTGAGCCACCCAGGTGCCTCAACTTTCTAACAATTTTAAAAATAAGAAGCTTAAAAGTTTAAATTAATGAGTTAAAATAAAATTAAACTAACAACTAAACCTAAAAACCATAAATGTGTAAGTAAATGTGAACGGTGGTGATGGCCACATCCCATAGGTGGCTATGCCTGGACTGACACCTACCCTTCTCCATGTGTCTCTGGGCTAGATCTTTCCCCCCAAGGCAGGCAAGAAGGAGAAAAAGCTGGCCTGATTTTTTTCCCCTTGACTTCTCACAGGTTGAGGAGACCATGGCATCTTTAAGCTTGTTCTCCCAATCTTCCCCAATAACCTTTCAATACCTTCCCACTCTCATCAAAATTTCCACCTTTCTCCTCTTGTTTTTGGCTGATGACTTTGCCTCATACATTATTGAGGGAGAAAGGCTATGTGAACTCCCTCATCTTACCACTGCCACATCTATAAACACTCTGGCATTTTAAGGCCATCCTTTACTTTGGCCCATCTGTTAAAAATGAGGATGTATGGGCAGTCTGGGTGGCTCAGCAGTTTAGCACTGCCTTCAGCCCAGGGTGTGATCCCAGAGACCAGGAATCGGGTTCCAAGTCAGGCTCCCTGCATGGAACCTGCTTCTCCCTTTGCCTGTGTCTCTGCCTGTCTCTCTCTCTCTGTGTCTCTCATTAATAAATAAATTAAAAACCTTTAAAAAAAAAAGTGAGGATGTATCTCACAGTCTCTAGAATTCACTGCATCTCAGCCTCTCATATTTGAATCTTTTAGTTATCACGTCTTGTGCATTTTCAATGGTTTGAAATTATAAATTATAATTGTTATAATATTATAATTATTATAAATCATTCCCTTTAGCATGCAAATATTTCCTTTTATTTCCAAGTACAGAGTACTCTCCTATGCCTCTGACCCCCTTCAGAAATCATGCTACTCATATGCTTACATGTGTAGCCAGACTTTTTTGAACAGTTATGTAGCATCCCTAGTTTTTAACCTCCCATTCACACCTTATACCATTCTAATCTGACTTCTACACCCACCATTTTCCCCAAACTGCTTTTGTCAGTGATAACTCTGTCACTTAAGCTAATGAATATCTAATTAAATCTCTCAGTAGCTATTGATACAGCCGACCACCTCCTCCTACTTGAACCTGTCTCTTTCTCAGTCCCTATGATGCCAAAAATGCTCTTGGGCTTTCTCTCATTTCACTTGCCAATCCATTTCACTCTCCTTGGCCCCTCTCCATCCTGCTAACATCTAAATGTAAGAATTTATCAGGGCTTGGTCCTATCTTCTCTTTTCTCTCTCCACACTCTTATCCAAGTGATTTCATTGATTTCCTTGGCTTCAAATACCATCTATAGGCCAACAATTCCTAAAGTCACAGCTTTAGTCCAGAGCTCTCTTCAGCAATCCATACATTTATGTCAAGGGCAGCTTTGACTTACTCACTTTGAGGTCTCAAAGAGATCTGAAACTTCTTATCTTTAAAACTGATCTGGGGAAACTCACTCTGGTTTTAAAACTTAATCTAAGGTTCCAGGAATCAAGTTAGTGGAACTTTAGCAAAAAAAAAAAAAAAAAAAAAAAAAAAAAATATATATATATATATATATATCAGTGGATCCATACATATCTGGCCATTTGATTTTTGACAAAGATATGAAGGCAACTCACTAGTGAAAAAATGGTCTTTTTAATAAATGATGTTGAAGCAATTGGATATGTAAGATAATTTATCTATGTATAAAAAATATGAACCTCAAACTGTACCTTGTACCATACACAAAAATTAACTCAAAATGAGTCAAAGACCAAAAAGTAAGACCTAAAATTATGAGACCTCTAGAAGGACACATAGGAGAAAATCTTTGTTCCTGCGGTTAGTCAAAGATTTCTTAGGTCGGACACACAAAGCATAAACCATAAGAGGTAAAAATCGAGAAATTAAATTTGTCATAATTAAATACTTCTACTCTTCTAAAGGTAGGAAGAATGAAAAGTCAAAAGATAAATAAAAATATTTGCAAATCATATTTCTGACAAAGGGCTGGTATCCAGAATATGAAAAGAGCTCTTACAAATCAATAATAAGAAAACAAAAAACTCCTTTTTTAAAAGAAGGAGCAAAAGATATGAACAGGTATTTCACCAAAGTAAATACACAGCTGGCAAATAAATACATGAAAACATACTCAACATCCTTGGTCACTAGGGGAATCTTAATTAAAATCATTATGAGATACTACTATATACCTATTAAAATAGCTAAAATAAATTTTTCTTTTAATCTAACATTACCAATTTCTGGCAAGGATGGAGAGCAACTGAACTCATATATTGCCGGTTAGAATGCAAAATGTACAGCTAGTATGAAAAACAGTTTAGCAATTTCTTGTAAATTTACCATACAACCCATCATCCTACTCTTGGGTATCTACCCAAGAGAAATGAGAACATTTCCACATAAGAATCTGTATGCAAATGTTTATATCAACTTTTTTACAAAATTCCCAGAAACTAGAAACAATCCAAATATCCCTCGACTAGAGAGCAGCTTAATTGTGTTACATCTATATAAGGAATACTACTTGGCAATCAAAGATCTGATATACAGATAAGTGCAACCACCACATGGATAAATCTCAAATGCATTATGCTAAGTAGGAAAAAACAGACCCAAGAGGCTACATATTATATAATTTAATTTTTATGACATTCTGAAAAAGACAAAATTATAGGGACAGAAGACAGATCAGTGGTTGTTGGAGGTGGGGGGTAAAGTTGTGGGATTAACTATAAAGGGGATCAGGGAACTTTTGAAATGACTGTGGTAATGATTGATTTCATGACTAGGTGTTTCTCTCAAAAATACTGAATTTTACTGTGGGTGAATTATACCTCTATAAACTGACTTTTAAAAAAATTAATTTCTTGCTGACACGTTGTGTTTCGGCGACAGGCAGACAGAAAAAAATAATTTCTTAAGATTTATTTATTTGAGAGAGACATAAAGAGAGTGAGCACAGGGCAGGGGGTGAGGGACAGGTGCAGAGAGAGCATGAGACAAGCAGACCCCCGTTGAGCGGGAGATGCCACAGGGCTCCTTATCCCAGGACTGAGATCATGAGCTGAGCCAAAATCAAGAGTCAGACCTTTAACTGGCTGAGCCAGCCAGGTGCCCCTAAAAGCTAATTTAATGATCTTTTCCACACACATGCTTCTTTCTCAACTCCCTCTGTCTTAAAAAATGGCATCATGGGGCACCTGGATGGCTCAGTCAGTTAAACATGGAACTCCTGGTTTCCGCTCAGGCCCTGGTCTCAGGGTGGTGACGTAGACCCCACATCTGGCTCAATGCTCAGCACCGAGTCTGCTTAAAACCTCTCTCCTTCTCCCTCTGCCCCTCCCCTCTGTGCTCTCTCTCTCTTTTTCTCTCTCAAATAAATAAATCTTTTTTAAAAAAATGGCATCAGTCTCCACACACTTTTCTAAAGCCAGAAACCTGGCAATGATACTTGAAAATCTCTTTTCCTTCTCCACTCATCCAGCTATAATCCATCTCCAAATGTCATTAACTCAGCTTCCAAAATATACTGTAAACCCATCTTCTAATCTTCCTATTCAAGTTTGGCCTTTCATGCAAATCACCATCCCTTCTCACCCACACTGTTGCAATAGCTTTGCTGCTGGTCTCCCTGCTTCCATTCCTGGCCTCCTCCAACCCTATTTCTGCATAACTTCAGAATAATGATTTTAAGTGAAAATGAAACCATGTCCTTGCTTTGCTTAAAACTTTTCTGTGGCTCCATTTCTAAACCCCATGCCTTGGCCCACAGCAAGATGTATATGACCTAACACATTCAATGTCATCTTGTGATGACACACAATCACACAATAATTGGATACCCTCTTATCCCTCCCAACTACCCCACACCCATGATACTCTGACCACACTAGCCTTCTTCCATGTGTTGAATAGTCCAGTTTTTTGCTCCCTTAGAGAGTTTGCACAAGCTATTCTCTACACCTAGACTCCTCTTCCCCTTGGTGCCTTTGTTAATGGCTAGCTCCCTCTCATTCATAAAATTTCTGCTTTACACGTCATATGTTTAGAGAAGTCTTTATATATTTTACAATAGTTCACTCCTGATATTCTCTTTCATAACACTGTTTTGCTCCTTTGTCAATTTATGATATATTTATGAATTTATTTTGCTAGTATTTATCTCCCCTACTAGAATATAGCTTCTTGAGGACAGAAACTATTTTTTTCAGTTACTTAGCACATTAACTGACACATTCTAAGAGCTAAATAAGTATTTGTTAAATAAATGTGTAAACTAATGAGCCCCCTACAATGAAAATAATAATGATTCCAATGTGGTCATCGCTGAGGACCAACACTTTTATTTATATCATTATATAAATATACATATACTTACATGTTTTTAGGATCCCCTAATGAGACCTACCAATAGGACTACATTGGTAGACTACATTACGTAAAGCAAGTAAAGATCACCAAGTTTCAAAACCATGAGTATGCAAGTAGATGACAACGTCGGCCACCCCGAAAGTCTTACCTCTCCAAACCAATTGCTTGGCACAGAGAATGGAGCTAGGAGTTGTACAGAAGTGTAAGGCTGTGTGTCCACTTAGGGAGTAGCAATTGAGCTTTGCTCCATGGTCACAGAGGATCTTAACACAATCCAAGTTGGCCATTTCACAAGCCACATGAAGAGGGGTTTTCCCATTGGGTCTACAGTTGATTGTAGCATTGTGGTCCAGCAGCACCAGAAGACATTCCACATGACCAAACAAGACAGACAGGTGCAGGCCTGTTGCCCAGGAAGACTTCAATTTATAACTAGGCAACCAATAACCTGAACAAGAAAAGGAAAAAGTTTAATTTCTTGGCCTAGGATTTTTCTGTTTTGTCAGAATTTTTACAAACTTTTACTTTGGTCACATTTATAAATTTGGGGAGGGGGTAGTGATTCACAAATTCTGAACTAGTAACTGATGAGTCTGCAAATGTTTACTGTGATAGCATACTTGGATATATTTGAGTGGGACAGGCACTCTTGAGTCCCTCATTTCTAGTGTTCTCTATTATCTTGTCCTTTTTTTTACTTTATCTTCCTGGCCCTTGAAGGTATTTGAATTTGAGAGCTTCATTTATGTGATTACATTTTATTTTACATGCTGAGTTCCATGAGACTCTTACTGTTTTAACACCCAACCATTGTTTTGAATGATTCTGAAGCTGTTAATTACAAGATTATGCTTTTTATTCCATCACAATTCTCTTTCCCTAGAGTTGTTGCTGTTGTTGTAAATCTGAAGTATGAAGGTATTTGATGTCTTTAAAAAATTTGTCATGCCAAGATTTCATTTGCCTGCCTATTGGTTTTTACAATACCTCTTACCAAAGAAGAATTTAAGGAAACTTAGAAATTTTACACAATACAAGATTTTTTTTTTTTAGTGATCTAGAAAACAAAGGCAAAGGAAAAAAATATGGTTGGAAAATAAAAAGTGGTCAAGGGTAAGATAGGTACACAAAATATAAACCACTTATTGTACACTAGAACTGCATTGCAAATTTGCCTTTGAACTTCCTAGCAGCCAAAATAAATAGGAAAACATGATGTATTGCACAATTAACTATGCCCACAAGCTATACACAAATTAATTGCTCAGGAGAAGCTTAGCTGTTCCTAGAACTGAAATCTTAGATAAATTTTTCCCATTAGTTGTTTGAAATATTCTCTCTCTCCCCATCTCTCCCTCACATGTCTCACAAGCTATAACAATCATAACTTTGTAAAAATTCTTTCAGTGTCAATACCTATAGCCATGGCATTAAGCTCACTATGAGTGGGTAATGGAAAATAGGTTCAGGAAGATAAAATTTTGACGACCAGATGGAGATGTAGAGATAACTCAACAGCTTAGACAAGACTCCAATATATATTAAATATTATCTGAAATATATAAAAATATATTTTAACGTGGGTAAGTCAGAAGTTTGCTTTTAAGTTATAAAATTCCACTATACAAGTACAAGGTAAGTGGAATATGGTTTCATGGTAATTTATTTGAGAAAAGACCCAGGGATTTGAGTTGATAGAATTCTCAAAAGGAGCCAATAGTGGGATGGAGCTGCCAAAAAACTAATACAATTTTCAGCTACATTAATAAAAGTGCACTGCCCAAAACAAGAGGGGTAAAAGTTGTATTCTTTACTGATTAGATGAGGTCAGAATAAATCTAGAATATTGTGATACTTCTGGGCACCCATGATGAGCATCTGGAGGGCACTCGAAAGATGATGACCACATTAAAAGTGGGCCTGGTAATCAGGTATTAAAATCATCTCATGTAAGTGAGAAATATTACACACATGCAACTCCTGGGAATTTATCCTACAAGTATAATCAGTCATGTGTGAAATGCTCTATAAGGGCCACTGTATTGCACAACTAGCAAGAACACCATCTGCACTGAATCCTTTGTGAGAAGTATAAAGTTCTCAGGAGTTATAATAACCTGGCCTGTGGACAAGAGCATGCACTACACTACGGCACCATTCTTAATGGGTAACGATTGGAAACAATCTCAATCTTCATCAATAGGAGACTTTTAAAAAATTAATGCTGTATCCATTCAATCGAGTACTATACAGCCATTATAAAAAAGAGGGCAGTTCTTTGTCCACTGATAGGGGGAAAAATCTCAAGATATATTACTTTTTTTTTAAGTTTTTATTTATTCATGAGAGACAGAGAGAGAGAGAGAGAGGCAGAGGGAGAAGCAGGCTCCACGCAGGGAGCCCGATGTGGGACTCGATCCCAGGACTCCAGGATCACGCCCGGGCCGAAGGCAGGTGCTAAACCACTGAGCCACCCAGGGATCCCCCGCAAGATATATTACTAAGCAAGAAAAGCAGGGGCAGGCTGATCAGAGTGCATAGTATGCTCTCATATGTGAAAATATTTATCAACACCTCAAACAAGAAGCTGGTTACAGTGGTAGTCTCCAAGAACTGGGAGCTGGGAGACAAGGTCCTTGGTGTCTCTTTTGAGCTTTGAAATTCAGTACCTTGTGCATGTGTAACTATTTGTCAAAATAAGTAAAATTAAAATAAACTATTATTCGCCTGTTCAGAGGGGGGAAAGATGATTTAGCTTAAAAGGCCATATTACAGGGTTGTACACAATGCTGATTAATCCTGAGGTCATCAGGACGCCTGGGTGGCTCAGCAGTTGAGTGCCTGCCTTCAGCCTAGGGCATGATCCTGGAGTCCCGGAATTGAGTCTCACATCAGGTTCCCTGCGTGGAGCCTTCTCTCTCTACCTATGTCTCTGCCTCTCTCTCTGTGTGTCTCTCATGAATAAATAAATAAAATCTTTTTTAAAAATCCTGAGGAAATGAATGAACCCAACCTGAAGTTTGGTTTTCTGTAGCTCACTCCCCAGCCACACACACACACACTCGCACATACACATGTACACATGCATGTTCACATACTCTAATCCCTTTTCCTTTCCATTCAGAATTCTAAGGCTGTTCAACTTTTCCATCACCCTCGGCTCTGCCCTTATCTACATCGCTCTTTAAAAAGAAATCCAACGTTTTTTTTAAGATAAATTTATTTTTTATTTGTGTTCAATTTGCCAACAAACAGAATAACA
The DNA here is from genome assembly GCF_003254725.2 of Canis lupus dingo. Classification (NCBI taxonomy): domain Eukaryota; kingdom Metazoa; phylum Chordata; class Mammalia; order Carnivora; family Canidae; genus Canis; species Canis lupus. The sequence continues at coordinate 20,517,731 of NC_064256.1, read as the reverse complement.
CCCAGTGCTCATCCCGTCAAGTGCCCCCCTCAGTGCCCGTCACCCATTCACCCCCACCCCCACCCCTCCTCCCCTTCCACCACCCCTAGTTCGTTTCCCAGAGTTAGGAGTCTTTATGTTCTGTCTCCCTTTCTGATATTTCCTACCCATTTCTTCTCCCGTCCCTTCCATTCCTTTCACTATTATTTATATTCCCTAAATGAATGAGACCATATAATGTTTGTCCTTCTCCGATTGACTTATTTCACTCAGCATAATACCCTCCAGTTCCATCAAAAAGAAATCCAAAGTTAATTCACACTAAAGTCTAATGAACTGAGGATTTTTTTTGAAGTGTGACCCTCTTAAGACGATCCGAATTTATGTAGGAATCTGTATTCAACTAATAGAACTAAGTGCTTAAAACAGTAATTGGAGATTCCAGGCATTGAGGACGGAAGGTATCTGTTGATATGGACTTTTCTCTGGCAGAAACAAATAGTATCACAGACACTCTAGGCTATGGAATTATCAACCCTTTGCCTATAGTGTGTGTGTATGTGTGTGTGTGTGTGTGTGTGTGTGTAGGTGTGCATGCACCTGTGCATTTAAGCAGCTAGGCTTAACACTACATGCATGTCTACCCATTTATACATTTCTATTTAGCTATGTACATTGAATCTCTGTTCTGAGCAGAGTTTTCAAGCTACGTGGTACGCAACTTGCTTTTGATAATGAATGAATCACATTAACACCAATACTTAATCAGTCATTTTAATGCTCAAATTTCCTCAACAAGCAATTTGCAAAGCCCGTCTCTTCTAACTGTCTTGGAAAGAAGCTGGTTCCAGATCTGGAAACTGGAGTATGTTTTGCCTGCTGATTAGCAGCAAAGATTTGGCAGCTCTGTGCACCAACTGATTGGAAACTCATGCCTGCTTCTGCAATGGGAAGAAAAATGATCTAAGAAAGGAAGCAGTAGAGAGCTGATTAAGAAAATACCATTTTGATGTAAAATCAAAGAAAACGCAGAATGCTAGCGCTGGAGGGAAGATTATCCAGTCCAAGCCTTTCATTTTCCAGATGAGAAAACTGCCACTTTTTCAGCCTGCTAGAGCCATAAGTCGCCCGCCTCAGTCCAAACTAATGGACTCAGGATATCTGCAGTGCAGGGCTTCCATCTGTCTTTGTCTTTGTGGAAGCAGAATAGGCTTTAGCGCCAAGCCTGCTTCACAAATCAACAGGAAGGAAAGCAGATCCTGAATTCATCTGTAATATGCCACATCTCTGATATGGAAATGCATTTGCTTGTGGATGTTTTCTCTTCTTCCTAAATTCCCAGTAGCACCTAGAGAGAGAATCTATCCTGCCCTTTCATTCCACGAATCAGTGGTCCTCAGTCTCTCAGGGCCCTGCCTCAGCCTTCCTTTGGTCATAATCATTAACCAGTAAGCCAGCCTCGGGGACAGCCTGGTCCTAGGATTCAGCTGACCCCCTGAATGAACTGATGCCTACAACTCACCCCTCCTAGATGGAAATGTGCATAGGTGGTTGGCAACAAGACACCTTCGCTGCTGCCCCAAGAAGCTGAACAGAGAAATAGGAAGGCGACAGACTGTCAGATACGGATCAGGGCCCACTGAAGTGTATCTTGAGGCTGGGTTGCAGAACTTTTTGGTGCCAGTGGTGGTGGTGGTGGTGGTGGTGTGTGTGCTCGGGCAGGAGAAGGGACATTGATTCTGGGTAATTCAACCCCAGGCATAACAGGGAAGCCCTCTATAGAGAACGGAGCAGCCCCTAGCAAGGAGGCTATGGCCAGACCCACCTCGTCTACTCACACCTTAAAATGAGGCTACAGCCATAGGTCTCTTTGTACCACGTGTAGAAAGGAGCAAGCATGTCCTTTCCACCACACCTACCCACTCTGGGGACCAAACCCGAGGTAGAGCCATCTTCAGAAACCACAGTGAGGCAGCACCTATGAACATTCTGGTGTTAATATCGAGATGCCAAGACATCAGAGTTTGTCCTCTAAAATATAATCACCAATAGGCACAGCATAACAGAGCTGCAGTGAACTAATCAGGCATATTCATTCTGTACACTCTTCCTTCTTTCCAGGGCAGGATGGTCCCAGGGCTTCAGAACCTCGAATGTGATTAATTCTTAGCATTTGTTTTTCAAAGAGCCCCCCTCCACTCACCTCTACAGAAGCCAGGCTGCCCTCGGCATGCTCAGATGGGCACGAAGGCCAGGGGTGGAGTGGACTGTGGGAACACAGCCCCCGAGGGGAGAGTGAGGAAGCCGCTGCCTCCCACTGCTGTCTGCCACTCACACTGCCCTGCTACCTCCAGGTCTGCAGTCCGAGGGGAGCATGGCTCAGAGAGCTCTGCTTCAGCAAGGGGTTTAACTAGGACGAGAGGAGACTACGGATCCTCTTCTAGGCAAAAATCCCCAGAGACTCTACAATACAGGCCATGCCCATGTGCATTTATAGTATCTACAGTTACTTTTCACCTTCCCCCAGGCCATGACACATAATCTGTTTATATAAATTCCCCCTTCATAACATCATAGATTATCAGCATGCAGGAGATTTAGAGAGGGTCTTGACAAAGTCTTTACTTTGCCAATAAGAATAAGATTAAGTAGCATAAAGCGCTCACACCTGTGTAACTGGTACTGACAGATTAACTCAAACTATGGTCTCCCCAAATCCTTAAACAGCCATGGGAGATCTGCTGACTGCCCGCATTTCACTTCCAAAACAGCAGCACTTGTAGGCAAAAGTTCTAAAAGGTTTTGAGAAGTTTTATCCCAACAAAGATACTCAGAGTATTTATGTGTGTGTGTGTATGTGTGTGTGTGTGTGTGTGTTTAATTCTGAAACCAAAGTGATCTGCCTGGATAGCTGAATAGAAAGTCCTCCGCTCAGGAAATATGGTAAAGAGAAGTGTTCGGGCCATCTTTTGGAAGAGGGATTGATTCTGCTCCGTGGTTGGAGGGATGTACACATCTCTGGTAAACTTTCAGCTAAGCCTGGGCTCTGCAACAGTTATCAGCTATAATGTTGTCTGAGTCCAAAGAACCCCACACATGAGAAGCCTCTGTTATTACAGCCAAAGGTTACACACACTGCTCGTGGCTGGATTAGCAGACATTTGCTCTGCCTGTGTCCATGTATTTACACAGTCCTGAAGGATTATAGACTAAAGCACAATACTTGGCTATCTTTTAATAGCTAATATTTTCAGGATAAATCTCAGAGCTCCCCCAGGAGAGGGTTGGGGGGGGGGAAGTCAGCCTGAAATGCAACATTTAAAGGGAAAAAGTTTGAGCAACCAGGAAGGGCAAAGAACTTCAGGATGGAAATAGAACAGCAGGAGAGCAGATTTCTGGCAAAGAGGAAAATGAGGTGACAAGGAGATTATTCATTAAGACAGTGGAAATAAGAGCTTTCAAGATACAAGGACGGCACTTGTTACTTAGTAGAGTACCTGCCAGAAAGTTTTCCTGTGAAATCATTCATTGGTTAATTTAATTAAAAATATGACTACCAACCAAAGAACCTGCGGCTCTAGGCCATAACCGAAGTACTTATAGTGCCTTGCACTGATTAATAAAAGGACTCTGATTAACCTTGCTGACTCAGGAATTTCATACCCAAGAGAGAAGTATGATGTTTGGACTCTATCATTAATGTGCCCAGGCTCCCACATCCGAAAGAGAATCAAAACTATAGCTGGAAAAACCGTTGGAAACAACTTTATGGATGTTCACATTTCCAGTACAGAGATCACTAGTGAGAACCGACATGAAAGCTTTGGGGTTTCTTACAGATCCTACGTTCACCCCGGATGCCGTTCACTTGGCTCACAGTGAATTTCCTATCAACAATCCTTGACTTCGCAACTGCTTAATGCATGTGGCAGTTAAAAAGCTGTTTGTGTATTTAACTTTTCTTCACGTCTTTCCCATTTTAAAGCAGTCGTCTGGTAGATGGAATTTTGCTTGCTTGTTTTGCTTTAGAGACACATGTCCTTGCTGTCCTCCAGGAGTTATCCCAAATGCCAACCAGCATGTTTTGATGCTTGCTTTACAAAGTGTGAGACAGGCTTTTTTTTTTTTTTTCCAATTAATAAAACATGATATTATCCGAAGATTTGGTAGTGAAGTTTAACATAACTTCAAAAGATAAAGTAAGAGCTGTCTAGCTTTAAGAATCATTATTAGGGGGCAGCCTGGGTGGCTCAGCAGTTTAGTGCCGCCTTCAGCCCAGGAGACCCTGGATCGAGTCCCGCATCAGGCTCTCTGCATGGAGCCTGCTTCTCCTTCTGCCTGTGTCTCTGCCACCCTCCCCCCCCCGCCCTGTGTGTGTCTCTCATGAATAAATAAATGAAATTAAAAAAAAAAAAGAATCATTATTAGGTGCCGGGGCTGGTTAGGACACACAGCTTGAACCTGAGTTCTGGAATTCAGCCCTCTGCAACAGGGGGAAGAGAAGCTATTCAGTGGGATGAAGAAGCAGAAGTGAATTTCCAGATGCTTTGCTCTGCCTTCCTCACAAAATCCACATTTTACGTTTGCTTACATTATTGTGCCAACTGGATTGTGGCTTTGAGGAAGCAATGTTTAGATCCCAGGTTGATTTCCTTGCCGACAGAGTTCTGAATTATCTTCCAAAAATTATACACTGATAAACTGACTTGTATACTAACTTAGACATACCATATTCAGGGGAAAAAAAAATGTGGTCACTTTCTGAAATTCTATGAAAAATACTATATGTCCTAAAAGAAGTAAAAATGGCTTGAGATTAATTATATCCCTGTTGATCTTCTGCAGGACAATGAAATGTTGAATATAGATTATATTAGTAATCATACAAGCAAATTTAAAGGTAGCATGGTATCTTTTATACTATTAAACATTGTCTTGCTTAATAAGCCACAAAATAACTAAAACCTGAAGTCCTCACACTTTAAAAGTAAACAGGTAATGCTTCTGTCTCCACATCTGGATGCTGGTTATATAGGTTTGTCTATGTTATGAAAATTAATCATGCTGTACACATGATCTGTATGCTTTACTGTGTGGAGCCTTTCAAAGGCACTTTAAAAAAATAAAAAACTAGTACATAGAAATCCAATACCATTCAATGTCCAAAAAGTCTCCTATGATTTAATAAAGTCTCACAAAGTTTAATTCAGCCACATACCCTCTAAAGCCACCCAGAAAATTCCTCAGAATTATTCAGAAAGGAACTAACCCTAACTAATTAACTAGTGTAGCTTGCTCAGCTCTACACTGTTCCCTGGGAATTCCTTTGTGACTTAAGAAATTGATATAACCACTTAGGTCAACTTTGCTTGGCTAGCAACTAGGATTCTATTTATCACTTCTATTTCTGACTGAAATATTAAAAGGTTTGATAATTAGGCTGGAAGACATGTGAAAATGTGAAAAAAAATTGAGGAAGCTTTGAAGAAAGGTGAGGCTTTCATCTGGGCTGAAGATTGAAGAGATAGAGTCTTATACCTGTATTCATATTAAACAGAGAGTACGTGCATTTCTTTCTATACATACAAGCAGGTGCACACACACAAACACACAATTCCCATATAAGCCCTGAAAATACGACCACAAATCCTATTTTCTGTGCATACGTTCACCTGGCATGTATAAGAATGGAGTTCTACTTTTCCTTTCCCAGAGGGTGTAATTTTCTCTTTCCCTAGTTGAAAGTCACATCCCAGAGTCCTAACACTATGAAAACGCCCATTAGTGTGAATGAATATTTAGCTCTATGAAGACCGTAGGAATTGGCTCATATTGACAGAAAGGATTAAAAATGCATATTCTTCTGCTTCAGGTGTGATGACCCCGTTGGAAGCAGGAGAAACAGCACCCTTAGTCTCCGGAGCCTGCCCTAAAACTTCCTTTCTCACAACCTCAAAACCTCGGGCGATCCACAGTTTGACATGCCTAGGAGATGGAAAAAGGCAGTCTTTACAACTCAGAGTCAAATAAATTGCATTGACTTGGACCTAAGTTATTTTCATTGACATAAACATAAGCTTAAAAAAACACCTTAAAATGTATTTAGCATTCAGACAGTCTTTCACTGAACAAATCCCTAAGGTGAAAGTAATCTTATATATAGTATATGCTTTCTCTTTTTAACTGAGCCCCATCAACTACTTTATAAAAAACAAACCTCTTCATTATCTTCCAGTCAAAATAGCAATGCCAATTTATGATAAAACCCTCCAGGAAAAATCATAAACACAGTAACTGGCCTCCACTGTTCTATCCTTCCTTCAGAACTAACAACCAGAGTACAGAAAATGAATGCGGAAATGTATACCATTAACATTAGACTCTGAAAACTGATGGTGCTGATGATTTATATGTGAATGGAAAGTACTTTCAACATGAAAAAAAGAATTGCGCGCGCTCTCTCTCTCTCCAAATGCTGTACACGAGACCTTATCATCTATTTTGTTTAAACAGAAATGATGTTGAACATGGTGTTTGTTTGTAGTCTGCTCACCAGATGGCCTCGCTACTCAAGTTCCCCGTTAACTAGCTGATTTGGGAAAATCAGAATCTGCGCTCTTGTCATTTATTTCTGATTTCCTGAGAGTGGGTTCCAGAAAATCCTTTGATAAAAAAAAAAAAAAAAAATCCGGTTCTCATTTTTGTTGCCCTTACTTCTTTAAAAGGCAGACATTTTACATTTAGGATATCAACAATTTTGAACTATTACTATAGTCAAGGACAAAAAAAGTTAACTTTTTTTGGTTTTTCTGGTTTCGGCTTTTTGCCTGAACCGAAAATTCATTAACATGATGAGGACCATCACGGTGCTCCAAGGCAGAGCTTTATCCATTCATTAACCCTCCAAATGGGGGCAAAAATCCTCTTTTTCATCCAGATAAGTACAGAGATGATATACCTTTAAGTGGCTGCGTGAGCAGAGAGTTAGCAGCCTGCCCCCAAGGCAATCACACTTTCTGGATGAGATCTAAGCAGTAATCTAGAGATGTTTTCTTTATTCTATGTCATTTTAGACAGAAGAAAAGTTAGAAATAAAAGCAAAATTCACTAACTAAATATGATTGTCCAGGATTTCACATTCCAGGCACAAGGAAAGAGAAGGAAGAGAAAAGAAAAGACAGAAAGAAATACAAATATATGCCACCCATGATGCCATCTAGCTAAAAAGAGAGAAAAAATCAAATTAGAAATATTTCAAAAATACATACTTAAACCACAAGAGCTACAGGTTGAGAGTGGGTGACCAACACTGTGCATTACAAGTAACCCATTTTCTATGTATTTTATAATTACACCTATAATTTTTACCTTGTTTATAAGATGCCAAAACCATATTCTCATCTTCAACTTCAAACACTGTGTCCACATCTATTTGCCTTTGGATTAAAATGGCCTTCAATTTTCCGAAGTCATTTGACTTTAGAGCCTCAAGAAAATTTTTCTTAACTAACTTGGCAGCTGCAGATTTAGTAATAGGGGTAGCCGTGCCTTCTTCCATCCTTCCTCTCCCTCTGGAAGCTTTGTTGTGATTTATCAGGAGAGCGGCACCAAGCAAACAGGCACATGCTGGAGAGCCCACAAACTGTCGGCTAATTTTATCCCAAAGTTATGCTGATCCGTTCTATTTATATAGGGATCATTTCAAACTTCAAAATATCCTTCTTGGCTGTCACAGCTTTTTCAGGTCTTTTAAACTGGTTCTATACTAACTGATTCATTGAATAATATATCGTGTCAGTATCAAGGAAGACCCTTGCGACACATTTTGGAGAAAGCAATGTCAGTATTATTTCTTATATGATCAAAGCAATAGCGTAAGATTTAAAAGCTCTTAATGCTTTCCTCCCCCCTCCCCAGTAAAAACATCTGGTGCCCAACTGGAGATCCAGCGTCCTGCTCTGATTAAAGATAGCCAAAAATGAAAATTTGTTACAGTTGCTGATACATGTGCTTCCGAAAGCCTATAATAATTTTGTAACATAAGCTGGCAAAATCAAGCAGAGTTGTACACATTGAAAAACAAACAGAAGGTTTTCAAGTAACCTAGACTTGAAGAATTTCAATGCCGTGAAAGAAAGCAAGGTAGGGTATGGTGGCAGGACTGTTTTAGGAAAAAAGAGACAAAACAGCCAAGTGCAATCAGAGAATGAACTTTATTTAACAATGTATTTAAAAACAGTTAGAAAAGACTATATACCAGGGTAATTGTGGAAATATGATACCGACTAGGTATTACTTCATAATATGGAAGTACCGTTAATGTATTACATGGTACAGGGATTGTGATTATGTAGAAACATATCCTTATTTTTAAGTGATACACTGAGAGGTGAATTGTCATGATGTCTAAAACTTCTTTTCGAATAGTTCAGAAATGGAAAAATAAATGTGTATGTATATGCATACATGTATGTGCATGTGTAAGTGTGCATGTACATGTGTGTATGGGTAAACAGAGGCAGAGAAAGAAAGCAAATGTGGCAAAGAATTGAAAGTTGGCAAATCCAAATGAAGGATCTTTGGCTGTCCATTATATTCTTTCAGTTTTTCTAGAAGTTTGAAAATTTTCCAAATAAAAAGAGAAATAATAAAACTTTAAATCTATAAATCATTAAAAATTAGAAAAATGATGACAGTCAGTATTAATTTGAATGCAGTGAAATCACATATAGTGTTGACAAGAGTCAAAACTGGTGCAAACTTTTTTGCAGAATAATTAGCAATATGAGTCAAAAAACACATAAAATGAAATAGTATTTGATTCTTAGAATTTACTTAAGGATGCAAACATGGACACATATTATGGCACAATTTTTAAATTTATTTCACTGATGTGCAACCTAAATACAAGAAAGTGGAAAGTGACAAATCATAAGTATACAACTCATTGAATTTTTACAAAGTGAACACCCCATGTAACTGGCCTCAGATTAAACCACAGATTAGTTCATGTGGGCTTGCAACATTTTTTATGTCTCCTTCCAATCGAAACACTCAACCTGACCCTCATGACAACCATTGTCTTGACTTCTAATACTGTAGGTTCAGTTTACTCATTTTTTAATGTTTAAATTTTGTGTTAATGTTCTTTTTTTTTAAATATTTTTTTTCAATTTTTACTTATTTATGATAGTCATAGAGAGAGAGAGAGAGGCAGAGACATAGGCCGAGGGAGAAGCAGGCTCCATGCACCGGGAGCCCGACGTGGGATTCGATCCCGGGTCTCCAGGATCGCGCCCTGGGCCAAAGGCAGGCGCCAAACCGCTGCGCCACTCAGGGATCCCTTGTGTTAATGTTCTTAATTGTTAAATCTTCAAGCTTAAAATAGTATAAAATATTTGACCTGAAAAGAAGGATAGATAAATGAGTAAAAGTGTATGTGTGAGTAATTACATTGTTAATAACAGAAAAGATCTTGGAAGCAATCTAAATGACCAACAGTAGAAAATTTGATAAACAAATTATGACATATTCATGTAACAGAATACTCTTCATTCATTATGGTTAGGTATCTACACACTTAATAAAAATGACCATGAGGGGCGCATGAGTGGCTCAGTCAGTTAAGTGTCTGCCTTTGGCTCAGGTCATGATCTCAGGGCCCTGGAATTGAACTCTGCATCAAGCTCTCTGTTCAGTGGAGAGTCTGCTTCTCTCTCTCCCTCTCTGTGCTCTTGCTCTCGCTCTCTCTCAAGTAAATGAATAAAATCTTTAAAAATAATAATAAGAGTGACCCCTGGATGGCTCAGTGGTTGAGCATCTGCCTTCGGCTCGGGGTGTGATCCTAGGATCCCGGGATCCAGTCCTACATCAAGTTCCCTGCAAGGAGCCTGCTTCTCCCTCTGCCTATGTCTCTGCCTCTCTCTCTGTGTCTCTCATGAATAAATTAAAAAAAAATGTCTGTTAGATCAATAATTTATAAATTAGTATGTGTAGTGTAAGTATATTTTAAAATATCTATATTTATATAATGTACAAATATGTATTTGCATATATTATATAATTTGTATAATTATATATACTTACATAATTTGTATATATTTATATAATATACAAAGTATAAATACATATACTATGCACACAGGGGAAAAAGTCTATAAATACCTATTTCCAAATATCAGCTTTTATTTCTTAGTGGTAAGATTACATTTGATTTTTTCTCGATCTCTTTCTTAATTCCTGAATTCATCTACAATAAGCATATGTTACATTTATGATAAAAAGGTATTTCTGTATAACATATTAATAAGTTGTTAACTCAGAATAACTATGGAATTATAAGTTCCAGTAAAGAACTGAATTATTCTTATGTCCTTGATGCCTAGCATGAATGAATAAATAAATAATAAATGAGTAAAGAATTATTCATTGATTATTTACAAGGTCCTTAGCATGGTGCTTGGTGGCAAATAAGACACCACTGTTCCTTCCATATGGGTAACTCAACTAGAAATGTGGCATTTATTGATATTATTGATATGTTTTGCTCCTTTCTGACACAACTAAGAAGGGAAAAAAAACATTCTCAGTAGAGGAAACAAAGAGATCCAAGATTTTTGCATTATTGGAGGATAATTTTTGCTAGAAAAGTCCACCAAAAAGGAATCTATGTAAAATGAAGTCCAAGTTTCACAAAATGGGAAGAAAGCTCATTTTAAATTCATCTTAAAAAATAGAAGCAGGGATCCCTGTGTGGCGCAGCGGTTTGGAGCCTGCCTTTGGCCCAGGGCGCGATCCTGGAGACCCGGGATCGAATCCCACGTGGGGCTCCCGGTGCATGGAGCCTGCTTCTCCCTCTGCCTGTGTCTCTGCCTCTCTCTCTCTCTCTCTCTCTCTGTGACTATCATAAATAAATAAAAATTAAAAAAAATAGAAGCAAAAATTGCGGGGAACATTTTTTTACCTAATATTTAACAACATTTAAGTTGACAGAAGCTATGTATAATTTATAGGACCACAAAACAAATTGTTTACTATTTTCTGGGTAAGATCATTTTTCTGATCCAATTTCATTTTAAAGTAAAGCAATATCCTTTGCCTTTGGAGTGACTTTTGTCAAACTAATATAAAAAAGATGATATTTACAAAAGTCTTCAAGAGCTTCATCAGTTTTGCCAGGGCTTGTCTTCATCATTTGATATTCCAATGACCTTCAAACTCACTGACTGCAATTCCCTCCAAAACACTTCAAATCCATATTTTAAAACTGTTCTTACTCAATTATTAACAGAAATAACTCTGTCGAATCCTCATTAGAAAATGGTTTTGTAAAAAAAAAAAAAAAAAGAAAGAAAGAAAGAAAGAAAATGGTTTTGTGTGTGACATGGGTAGTTCTCTTATATCTTCATCAACTTCATGAAATCTTACTTCATTTACAAAATTGACAATTTCACTTTGCCACAGACATCAGGTAATCAGTCAGAGTGAGGTACAGATTCCAGAGTCAAGGATTTGAGTTTTCCACCTTGTGACCTTAGGGACTGAGATAATGGACAATCAGTGGATAGGCCCCATAATTCTTAATGGTAACAAAGTTTTATTTTATTTATTTATTTATTTATTTATTTATTTATTTATTTTGGTAATAAAGTTTTAAATCTAACCCTCTATTCCAAATTTTATATTATTCTACTTTCAAGAATATATAATGAGTTAAAGGGAAAGGGCAGCAAATACCAGTGAATATGGAAAAGAAAATACGAGATAATACTTAATTCTCACATCCTGGTTCACAAAACAATCCATTCCATTATTGGAAAAAATTGGAGTCAGTGCTTTCTTTGTTGAGCCAAAATTGCCTATCCAGCATTTTTTCCATTGGGTCTGATTATGAACATGCAATCATTCTCATCCTTAATGAATTTCTAATATTTGAAAATTGCATTTTTATATCCCATCAGTCATTGTTTCCCTTGACTAGTATCAACTGTTCCTTATTTGGGGTAGTTTTCAGAATTCTCTTGCCCTGCCTGTTCTCTTCTGGATCCTCTCTAGTTTATTGGTGAATGCCCCTCTTAAATTTGGAGGCTTAAAATGGAACATACTAAGCCTAGTGGGAGCTGAAAACTAGGGGACATTCTGCTTTTGTTGAAATTGATTCCTACGAGGCACTTTGCAAGTCTTGCCTCATGTTATAGTTGTAATTTCTTCAACAGATACTTATCGAGCACCTACCATGTGCCAAATACTTATCCTGAGGACTGGCACTACAGCAGTGAACAAAACTGAAAAAAATCCCTGCTCTATAGGATTTAGCATTGTTAAGAGATTTAAGTAGAAATGGAAGTCCCCAGACCTCTCCAACCTGTACACCAGGATTTGTCACAAAGCTGCAAATTCACTAAATTTCATAGAGAAACAATGCAGTTTGTTGATATTTGGCTAATTGATCTGATCCTCCCTTTACGGGCTCTTCACCTTAGTGGCAAAGGGAAGGACAACTTCATTTTAGTCCAACTTAGTATGTTTAGTCCGATTCAAATCTTTAGCAATCTCTTTAGGTAAATGCTCAGTTACTATGGATAAAATTCTCTATCTTTGAGAGTTCTGACTTTCCTTCTAAGATGGTTTCTGGAAACATGGGATATGTAGGAACATATTCATGTGTAGGAAAAATATTCAAAATACTTATATTTAACGACCAGTATCAATTAGAAGAGACTTTGGCCATAAATAATCAGTATGACCAGACTAGTGTATACCAGATGAATATCAGTCAGAGGTAGGAGGGCTGCTTATATGATCTCATGGGAGGAGGAAGAGACCTCAGATGGACTCATTCATTGTCCTGGAAACCCTCCTTGATCTCCATGACAGAGTGGCAGAGTGGCTATTCTAAATTATTCCTGACTATATTCAGATTTCTGGCTCCCACCATTGGAGCACATGATCCTGGTCATTTGTCTCCAAATTTAATGTCTTCAAACACTGCAGCCTTTTGGCTATGTTAATGCAGTGTATACAGAGGAAACTCCAGGCCCTTTCTCCCCGCACACTGTCACTCCCTCGCACTTTATGAGGAATCTGCAGCTTCACTTAGCCTCCTTCTTGTCGTCTTTTAGGGCCAGAATGGACAGAGACCTAAGCTGAAGGCTGGAATTCTCCAAGGGGTCTACATTCCTCCGGACACTGGCCACTAATCTCTGTGTCCTTAGACCCTCTTAGGGATATCTGGTTGCTTCTAGGTCCTCACCACTGCTCTGCCTGTGGTTCAACCCTGGAAGCACATAATAAGTGTGTGAAGAGGGATAAGAATATGGCATCTAATCCCTCAATCAACCTGTACTTCCTCTCCCTTAAGATGTCCAGTCTTGCTGGCTAGAAAGGTCCAGTCATGGACATTTTGCTTCCTCTTTAACTTTTCCTTTTCCCCCCAGCAAGCTTGACCTCCCTCCATAGGTGGAAAAGTTGTTACCTTTGCATTGTGGAGGAAATTCCATGATCCTGGATTCTTTGGTTCATGGTCCTCGATATACAAAAGGAGGAGATAAAGTGATCTAGAAAAATCCTTATTTTTCTTAATGCCTGGTTTTTACGACTATTGTCTTTCTAAAAGTCATCACTGGGATTTAAATTTGATCAATGGCCAATTTGTCCTAGGCTATTCCATACTTTCTTTCCTTGGGTTGACAGACTTCAAGACTTGGCCCTAAAAGCTACAAGGAACATTTTAAAATAAATAAAAAGCATTGATTTAATATTTGGGAACAAATTTACAATGTTAACCTAAAGAATGAACTTTATTTTTTTTCCACAGGAGCTATTTCAGTATCATCTCTTGGCCATAAAAATAAATCTAAACTTGGTAGAGTAATTTGAGAAGACAGAGCAAATTTCCATGAAGAAATGTATAAAACTGAGAAAGTTACCTGTATTGCGATGTTAAAAAAAAAAAAAAAAAAAGTCAATCATTGGCCAATTTACTTGAGCAGCAGAGAATAAAACCAAGAGATAATCACTTGCACTTACAAAACAAATAGCAGTTTAATTAAATTGCCCATCAAAGTCATTCTAACATATATGAAGGAGACCAGTGCTAATAAAACAGATTTGAGACCTGCCTATATTATCCACGGCACCACTTCAAGCCACCATCTCTCCAAATCTCAGGAGGCCAAATTGCACAGTGGTCATGTTTCATGCTGTCCATCCAGGCCTGTCAGAAATCCCTGTCTCCTCTGCTCTTAAAAATGAAAACTCTTCAACCTGGAAGATGAGTTTTTTATTAGTGTTTCATGACATGCCCAGGACAGTGTCCTCTGCCCTTGGAACAAAATGAAGAACTCTGTGACAAGGCAATGATATTGTGGCAAGTGGCCCATAAGACCCTCTCATACTCTTTGGGGACCTACTGGGGAGGCAGTGATCACAGAAGCCTGGCTACTTGTTTTCTTGATGCCTGTGTACAACACAATATGGCCACTTGGAGATCCTTTCTGAAACACGAATGGTTTCTTGTTCCTTTATGGGATTTAAACATTAAACAAATTCATTTAAACATGAATTTGATGCTACTAAGCATTACCTGTCAAATGCAGTCACAGAGAAGAAATTTGAGGACAGGACTTCTAAAATATACTTACAGAAACTGAAATTTCTACAAAAACAGATCCCCACTGGGCATCCCTGACTTTCCCAGGCAAGTGAATTAGGATGTCCTTGCCTTCAACTCACAGAAATGGTTGATAGGGTGATGTGACATCGCTTTATTCTTAATTGTTATCCTTGAGACTACCATGCATCATCTTACTCATTACATGTTATCTTGTTTTGTTGGCTATTGTTTCACTTCTGTTAGTGTGAATGCTTTATATAAAGAGCTTTTGGGTGTAGGAGACACCAACAAATGGAACTGACTTAAACGGTAATAAAGAAGGTTTATTTGTTCACATAATGGGCAATTCTAGCTGTGGCATGGGTTTTAGGAGAGCCCTGATCCAGGGGTCTGCATGGTCGACAAGACTCTTCCAAGTTGGTGGTTTATGTTAGTAGCATAATTATAACTGTTATTGTTATATCTAGGTTACAGATTAGGAAAACCAAGAACCAAAGACTGGAAGTGAATTATTCAAGGTCAAATGGCAAATAAGTCACAGATCCAAGACTCAAGCCCCCATCCTGAGACTCCAAAACCAAAGAGGATATAGAGCTAAGGCTTTTTCAACAGTTTCATTTAGGTTAATAAATGAGTACCCTGGGAAAACAATCTGCTTACATTTATCCTTTAATTCAATGGGATTATTGGGAACTTATTGCGGGCCAGACACTTTTTACTATCTCTTGCTACATAACAAATAACCCCAAAATGTATTGCCGTAAAGCACTAATAATAGTATCTCTCATGGTTTCTGTGGGTCAGGAATGCAGACAGGACTCAGTGGGAAAGGCTTGTCTCTGCTACATGATATTTGAGGCTTTAGCTTAAAGACTCAAAGGCTAGGAGTTGGAAGATCCCCTTTTAAAATGGCTTTGTCATTTGGCTAACATGTTGGTGCCAACAGTTTGGTTCCTGTCCATGTACTCCATGGTGCTACTTGAATGTCCTCATGATACAGCAGCTGGCATTCTGTGGAATGAAAAATCCAAGAGAGCAAGTCAGGAGGTGCAATGCCTTTTAATTCCTAATCTAGGAAGAGAAACACCACCATTTCCACCATGTTCCATTGGTCATACTGAGCAGCCCTGAGTCCGTGTGAGTTGGGGATAAAAGAGAGGCATGAATACTAGGAAGTGAGAATCACTGTGGTCCATCTTAGCTACCACTAGTGCTTTTCCTCCACATTGTAGAAACATGAAGAAAAATCCCTACTTTATGGAGCTTGTTTACTAGTAGAGGTGCTATAGGAGATCAGACAATTTAAAAAACAGATAGGTGACAGGTGGTAATACATGCCACTGAGAAACATAAACTCAGGAAGGTCTAGGGGCATAGCCTACCCACAAGTCACTCTTGTACAAATTAGAAGAAAGTGTGTTCCTCTGGGACAATAAATAAGGAAAAACATCCTCTACTCTCAGGCTGGTCCTGGAAAGGCGTTACAGCCCTAGAAAGCATTGCAATTTCAAATATATGATCGGAGAAATCCTCATTTTCCCTGAGCAAAAACTTGAAGGGAATGTGAGTCCAAGTCATGCTGCTATCTAGAGAAAGAGCTTTCTAGGCCACAGGAGATGTGAAGATCCTGGGATAAGGAAAAGAAGGTAGCTCTAAGGAACCAGATTTATTTAGGTGCTTGCACTGATTTTAGGTATTTTAAAAGCTCAAGAAAGCTAACAAGGGTAAGTGATGGATACTCATTTATTTCATTTCTTCTATTTCTGGGACCCAAGTGCAATCGAATTCTCTCCAAGTTTAGCCTAGAACAGCATCTTCATATTTGCTGTATGTCTGGCTTGATACCTAGTAGGCTCTCAGAAATGGCTTATAACTGATAATTTCATATTCTCCGTAGACAGCCCGTAAAGTGCACATTTTATTTCATCTGTGGGCGGGTATTCGATACTGAAGTGGAGCAAATGGAAAAAATTCCAAACCTTATTAGGATTCCAATTCTCTATCTTCCAAGGCCACTTTGTCGCCCTTGATCCTAAAGCGTGGCAATAAGATCATAACAGAGATCTTTAAAAACTAGTCGAATTAGAAGTATACGTTTATAACAATGCCGTTCAATTCTCTGTGTTAAGCATACTATTTCATGAGAATAATTTCCCAAGGTTGTAAGAATTAAGTGAAACAATGTACATGCTTTGCACATTGTAAAGTTACAGGAATACTTTTGCTGCCTTTCATATCACTAGAATAACAGAACATTCCAACCCTGCTGAGAAAGACTATGTTGTTACTGTAAAAGAGCATAGAATAGGAACAGGAAACCTGGATAGTCCCCAACTCTGGTGATAATTAGCTGTGTGTTCGAATAATTCACGATATCTCTTAGTGACTCAGTTTCTTCTAAGTAAAATAAGACCTACTAGACCCACTTCTCAGCCTTTCGTTTTTGTTTTTGTTTTTGTTTTCTCGCATTGAATAGACTGTCTCCTCTATAGGCGAAGTTTGACAGTATTTTCCAAGGGGAGGTGGGCGGGGGGGATGGGGTGACTGGGTGAGGGGCACTGAGGGGGGCACTTGATGGGATGCGCACTGGGTGTTATGCCATATGTTGGCAAGTCTTACTCCAATTTAAAAAATATGCAGAAGGAGAAGAAGAAGGAGAAGAAGAAAGAAGAAGAAGAGGGAAAAGAAGAAGAAAGAAGAAGAAAAGGAAGAAGAAGAAGAAGAAAGAAGGAAGAAGAAGAAGAAGAAAAGAAGAAGAAGAAGAAGAAGAAGAAGAAGAAGAAGAAGAAGAAGAGAAGGAGAAGGAGAAGGAGAAGGAGAGGAGAAGGAGAAGAGAAGGAGAAAGAAGGAGAAGGAGAAGAAGAAGGAGAAGAAGAAAAAGAAGAAGAAAGAAGAAGAAGAAGAAGAAGAAGAAGAAGAAGAAGAAGAAGAAGAAGGAGAAAGAAGGAGAAGGAGAAGAAGAAGAAGAAGAAGAGGAGAAGGAGAAGGAGAGGAGAAGGAGAAAGAAGGAGAAGAGAAGAAGAAGAAGAAGAAGAAGAAGAAGAAGAAGAAGAAGAAGAAGAAGAAGAAGAGGAGAAGGAGAAAGAAGGAGAAGAAGAAGGAGAAAGAAGGAGAAGGAGAAGAAGAAGAAGAAGAAGAAGAAGAAGAAGAAGAAGAAGAAGAAGAAGAAGAAGAAGAAGAGAAGAGAAGAAGAAGAAGAAGAAGAAGAAGAAGAAGAAGAAGAAGAAGAAGAAGAAGAAGAAGAAGAAGAAGAAGAAGAAGAAGAAGAAGAAGAAGAAGAAGAAGAAAGAAAATTTTTGCCGTGAACCTGGGCCACGGACAGGCTCAGGTTCCGCCTTCGACCAGTAGGGGGCGCCAGAAGAACTCTCAAAGCCCGGCCAGTTCTGCTAAAGTCCTGCACCACTGAGCTCCAGGTGGTAATTGCAAACCAGAAGTGTGCGTTTAGCATAAGATCTATTTTTAAGAAATCCCACAACTGGCTGAAAGGATTGCTTTGTAAACAACAGGGTCCTAAGTCCTGCTCCAGCACATCTTCGCTTAGAACTCTATTTGTGGCCTGGCACCCCACACTTTGGAATGCTGGAGCAATTCTTGTGCCACTACTTCACACTTCTTAACACGAGTACCAGCGGTCAAACCAGCTGTCTTTCATGTAAGAGTATTTAAGCTGAATTTGTAGTGAATCACTGAGCTCTCCTGGAGCCTCTTGGTCTCTGGCACGACGTTACATTGCTCTCTTTCATTTGCTCCCTGAATGGGTGGCAGATGGTAGGATGGCTGGATGGACACGAGTAATAACCAAGCACTGGTCCACCTGAATTTTGACAGACTATACATTTAATGTCATCGTTGACTGTGAAAGACAAGGTTTCTTGAGATAAAACATCCTGTGCACACAGCAGGGGCATTCGCTCTGGGCTCCAGGTCTCCTAGCAACTGCCCTGCATTTACTCGTCCTTCCGGCACAGTTTAAACATCAACACCAGCTTGTATTTCTATCCCTCACCCCGTTACACACACGTCACAAAATCAACTCCGGGGAATAATTTACCATCATTTTGTCTCATCAGAACATTAACCTCACGATTGTGCTCCAAGCAGTACCTGCATCCTCTTTTTGCTTTTGACAAATTTATAAAGCAGGAGTATAGTCAGGGAGGAAAATTGCCCTTCCCTTTCAGGTGTTAAAGACATCAGACTGTTCTGAATTGTCTTTCCTAACATTCTGGAACGTTTTTTAAGACCTACAGCACTCAGAAGCCTGGTAAGCTGTTTCCCGGTTTTAAAGATTCATCAACTTTATTTTCCATCTGTGGAGATAACCTAACCTGCGAATGCCCACAGAGCGCAGGAAGGCCGTTTGCGCTGGAGGGCTGCTGAGCACAACACATAATCTCTGGGCTCTTGCAGAGAGAGAATTTTGCGTGATGACTCATGCAGACAAAGCTTCAGTTCGGGCTGGAGGAGGGGGGTGGGGAGGAAGGAAGAGCATATTTACAGGAAAATCACAGGGAAAGAAAAACAACATTCTTGCTTTTAAAAGGATGAGTTTACTTGTCAGGTTACAATCACAGAATCATAAATGGGAAAAGCAATTTGGACTTAAGGGTATCAGACCTACCCCTTTTTTAAGAAAGTCGTGAAGCCAGACAGCTTATGGGACTTGCTCGGGATTACATAGTTAATTAGTGGCAAACTGGAAGCTCCAGCCTAGTTCCTGAACCCCACGATGCTGCCTCCCTACAGTTCCCTACAGCTCCTTCTCCCTAAGCAGACTTACCATTGAGAAGAAAAACCAGGCAGCCACGCTAGTTTCCCTGATAAAGGTATTCTGCTGCCTTTCAAGTAAACACATTTATGAAAACTTTACAAATTCATAAAATAAGCAGGAAGCCCTCATTCCTTCCTATATGTGATATTTTTAATGTGGTCGCTATACACTGGGGGGATTCAAAAACTGACACCGAGTTCACCCTTTGGCAAACATCTTAGCGGTGCTACTTTAGAAATGAATCAACAAATCTGGCTTCAAACAACAAAGCACATTTTAAAGCCGCAAACATTTCTCTGGGGAGAGCATCCAAATTAAACCCATGCTGCTGGCCGTCCTTCATGAGCTGCTAGAACACGTCCGGCCGCATGATGGCAGTGTTCCTCGGCAAATGAGCCCGCTAGACCAGCTGCGGGGGGGGGGGGGGGGGGGGGAATCTGAGCCAATGCAGATAAAACGTGATCTAGATGAAATTGCAAATATAGATTAAAATTTGGGGGGGTTTATCCACAGAAACCGTATCTTTCCTTATCATATTTTCCTAACAATGAATTTCTCTGTTCAGAATTTGCCACGGGTTTAGGATGTTGTAGATGAGTTTCAAGACATGAGTGGCTAACAAATACAGAAATACAGTGTTTGGAGGCGGGAAGGAGGGAAGGAGGGTACGGGGTTGCCCGTTTCTTGTTTGTTTGCACTGCAAGTGGTATTAAGAGCACTTAAAATAATAAACCAAATGCGTTCTGTACCGTGTGTCTTCAGATTCTTTCCAGGCCGTTATTGTTTTATGAGTCTCTGTCTTTGGGTGTGGGAAAGCAAGACGAGCTTGCTTCTCATGCTCACAATTTTCCTCTTAGGCTGAAAATATTCCCTGTAAGACCAGAGTGAGATTTCCTGAGTCTCTTCTAAAAAGGCGTGAAGCCACAGATGGAAGCTAAAGCAGCGGCTACTGTCAGTCAAGGCCGCGGGCAAGACTGTGAAATCAAAGATTTGTTCCCGTTTCCCAGCCCCGGTCCTTTCACTTGATCTTAGCCAAAAGGCCGAGAAGCGATGCCCCGGTCCTTTCTAGTGTCTGCACGCTGCCCCTTGATAGCTCCAGGGGGTAAAAGAGCGAGGCTTGTCCTCGAGATCTTCCTTCTATTTCTTGATTCCTCCTAGGTGGATTTTGTATTTTAAACATAGGATGTAAGCTTTCTATAAATCTTAAAAAAGGATGAATGTCAGTTACCTGTAAGGGAATATTTTGGGACAAGCGTGCAATGCACACCTAACTCAGAACAGCTAATAGCCTTGGCCGAAAGCTATCCGATGACTCTCTGGGCCTGCCTGGCAGCCCTGTCACTGCATTCCACAGTGCAACAACAATTGATGGAGTCCTCACTGTGTCTGACACTGTGTTAGGCGTGGCAGAAAGATGAGTAGGGAGCAGCCCCCATCTCAAGAACTTCTGGTCCAGTCAAAGAAATCAGACAATACTGGCTACACAAGAAGGCAGAAAAGGATGTACTGTGAAAGAAATACCCAACACAGGAGGGGAGGGGCTGGAATATTATACAGGGAGAGATTGCACCTTCCAGTTGAAGGATCGAGAAAGATTTCAGAAAGGAAATGGTACCTGGCATAAGATTTCAATAGACACCCAGAAGCTCGGGTGACTCTGATACATTTGATTACTCAATGGCACCATCCGGGAACATACTCTCCCCTGTATCTCCATTTACCAAAGGCCCTTCCCTGTCTTAACTTAGGTCAGTTGTCCCTCATGCAAAGAGTGAGGGTATGGGGGGTGAGAATGGTAATCCAATTTTACCGCAATAAGTAAAATATGAACAGGAGAAGATAACACTGGAAACATGACTTGGGTCTATAAATATAGAAGGACTTGAGTGCAAATAGAACAGTCGATGTGAAAGTCAACCTGTAGTGGGAATCACTGAGGCCAGCCAATACTCCAGGTTGTGATTTTACTTCCAAATTCCGTTTCCAGCTGGGTATGGGGAGGGACTATTAAGGAAAGATAGTCATTAAATATAATTTATGATGTATTTCTTTGCACCTGGATTATGATAATGGTTCCCAAACTTTAAGATATTTTGGAATCATCTGGAAGGCTTGTTATGTCACAGACAGCTGCCCCCCCCTCTCAAAGTTAAATTGGGTGAGATCTGAAAATTTGTTCAATGCCAATGCTGCTGGCTGGGGGAACACACTTAAGAAATGGCTGGTTTATGGGCTCTATAGATACTTGTGAGGTTAGGGTCATACTGCATAAATACTTCTTAAGTCTCTTTTCCTTGATTATTGTTTGTATACTTCAATGAGCAGGAACATCAGATCATTTTTTCTTTTAACCACATTTCTCTTTGGAAAAAAAAAAGCATTTTACTATTGAAAACATGGCAGGCATAATGATTTAGAAACAAATTTTAAAAATTTGTTTAAAAATCGTTATAAAAGGATGCCTGGGGGGCTCAGTGGTTGAGCTCTGCCTTCGGCTCAGGTTGTGATCCCAGGGTCCCGGGATCGAGTTCCGTATTGGGCTCACCTCAGGGAGCCTGCTTCTCCCTCTGCCTAAGTTTCTGCCTCTCTCTCTGTGTCTCTCATGAATAAATAAATAAAATCTTAAAAAAATAAAAATCCTTATCAATTTGCAACTGTGTGTTAAGCAATCATAACCAGTAATTGGGCCTAGAATAACTTAGAATTTAAAAAAAAATACAAAAACAGTAAAGACACAAGAAAAACATTTAAATGAAATTGAGCATATCCCATTTGGTAAATTTTATTTCTTTAAAATTTAAGACATGCAAGTTATGATCAAGTACTACCATCTATATATATCCTGCTTTTACATCTTGGCAGAAAGAAAAGTGCAAACAGCCAAGAAAAAATATATAAAAAAGGCTGGGGAAATCATTAAAGTGAACAGTCAGGAAAAGCTAAGGCTAAAGTTCAGGACATTTAGTCTCTTGGGAGCTAACGTGAGGTCAGGAAAGTGTATCAACCTGACTATGTGATATTCGGTCTGGGCCATAGCAATCATGGGTGTGTCTTGACTCTTAGCAAATACCACACATAAAAATCCAGCTTTACAGAAAAGGTCAGGATTCATTGAATGTTAAAGCTGGAAGGAGTCTTTGGGATAATTTATGGCTTTATTTCAGGGTTGAGGAAGGCGAAGTCTAAAGATTAACCAATGTGCCCAAAGCTTCCCAGTTTCTTCTTTCCACCCCCCCCCCCCCCCCCACCCCGGTAACTCCATAGCCAGTAAGTAAATACCCTTCCCCTCTCTGATTTCCCACACCATTCATGGGCAAAGACCACAGCCCAGCATTTGCTTACACCAGCCCTAGAGTCCCTCACCTATTGTTCCCCATCTGTTGGCTCTGTCTCTCCAACAATGATTGCAAATGCCTCAAAAACAGGAGCCGCTTCTTCTTCCCTTTCCTGAATTCCCTATGGATACATTAAGGGGCTGATTATTCCGTTCATATAAAAAAAAAAAAAAAAGAATCTCCAAATTACAAAAGCATTCACAATGGGATCTGTATTCTATAGGCTCTTTCAGGTTGCAAGAGCAAGGGAGACCAATTGTGCCTCCCTCGTTAATGGGGGTTTATTGTGAGGACAAACGGGACGCAGACTCAGCAGCTGCACACACAGCCGGGCCCCACCGGGAACTCCTCACTGCCTGTCATTGTCCGGGGTGAACCTGTAGCTCCTGTGGCCGGCCGTGCAGCTGCTCTCCTGACTTAACTGCATACCCTCTCTGTGCCTCGGGTCCTTCACCTCTAAAATAGAGATGATAATAATACCTATCTCATTGGCTGGTTGTGAGGATTAACTGGGTTGACATATGCAAAACCCTTACAAGGGTGTCTGGGGCATAGTAAACGCTGGAAGATGTTGGCCGTCATTATTAATTCAGCGTGGCCCCACAGATCTTGAATATGAAGGCTTGGGCTCCTCTGAACGATAGATGCACAAAATTCCCTTTTTGTCTTCTTTGAGAAGTGGGCTGTTTCTCCCTTATAGCTTCTGCTCACTGGTATCATTACTGTCCTGGTGGAGAAAATGAGCTCACTACCCTTCGCTTCAGAAAAGGCCTCGGAGCAACCGATTCCATGGAAACTCACCATTGGTGAGCCATCGTTTATTCTAGTGCCAAACTGCTCGAACATTGAGACACCAGATAGAGGACTTATCAGATTGGCTTCCTTGTGCTGAGGCAGTTTGATTTTTCTCTACAAGTTTTGGCGAGTCTCGACTTGACTATAGCCTGCTGAAATTATGCAAACATCGTGGGATGGCAAATACAAATTTCCAGGAGGACCCGAGCTAGAATTTTATCTCTATACCTCTGTTGCTCTGCAGGGGCACTCCTTGGGGCCAGCCAGGAATCTAGCTGAGATTAACAGTGTTTTATCATTCTGCAAAGAGGCTCCGTTGTAGTTAACCCCTGCTGTTGAATTGGGGACCTGTCCTGGGCCTTTTTGCTCCAGGCTATGCACGTGGACCTTGGCAGAGCATCATTAGAGCCCCTATTAGTGAGAGCTGACTGCTTTCCCCTGTGAGGAAAAGTATTACATTGCAGTAAAATGTAAATCCACTAACAGGCAACTGCAGATTTATAGCACTGCAGTTCCAGAGGAATCACAGGGAAATAGAATCTTCTCTCCCCTGGTAGACTGGGGCTGCAAACTTCTCCAGATTGCTCAGGATTTCCACATAAAGACCAGCTACGTAATTTGCAGGGCTGACTGCAAAACAAACGCAGGAGCTTTTGTTCAAAAAGTAATAAGACTTTCAAGATGGTGACAATAGAGCATTAACCCAAGTGCTGGGTCATTCAGACCACAGGGTCCTGAGCGACTACCCAAGTCACGTGCCCCTGAAGCTGGATCTGATTCCACGCGGCACTGAAAAATGACACTTTCCATTGTGATTTGGACGCATCGTATGGCCTACACGGAGACAATACGAGCACAGATATCAGCCTTGTGTGCCCAATTCCCACAGCCCTGGGCTCAACCACTGGGTGGGAGGAGAATCAAAATGGCCCGTGTTGCTGTGGCTCTGCCCACCTTTACTACTGGTAGTGTAAGTCTCCCCTAAACACATGCACACACATACACACACCACTCTTCGCTGTGAGCCTGAGGGCACTCCCCCTCCGCTTCCGGTCCTTGTGTTTTGTGCTCAGCATCCAGTAAGAGATCAAATGACACACAGTGCTTAAGACCACAGACTGGACACCACTGCTAGTTGGGCATCCCCGGGGGAGTCACCTAATCTGTCTGTGCCTTAGTTTCTTTATGTATAAAGATGTGGATAGCAATAGTACCTACCTGAGAAAACATAATATGTTAGCATGCATAAAATTAGATTTGTCCTTGGCATACAGTAAATTCCAGAGATTCGAGCTGTTGTTAACCTGCCACCTTTGCGTCCACTGCAGCAACTCCTCTGGACTCGGGAAGTGCACGTTGGATTATTTACCTATTAAACAAGAGGGCATGGGGCCAGGACTCCAAATTCATCAAGAGACAACATTTAGACAGTTGTTTCTATTTCCAGATGTGGTTAGATACACTTAAAATGTTAAGAAACATTGTAAGTACAGTACAACACAACTTTGACATTTCTTCATTTTATATATACTAGAGCCTGAAAAAAATGGAGGGGGGCTGCTCAGCGGTGTCAAAGGTCATTGACCCAACTACTCCTGACCTTCCTCTCATTTCCTTAGTTAGAAAGGCATGAACTGGAATCCACATTGTTTGGCAGATGAGGGAGCCCACAGAAAAGAGATAGGAAAAGAACATGGGGCTGAGCCAGAGGGTAAAGAAAAAAGGGAGACGTTCTGAAGAGGTCATCAAGAATGAAATCACTCTGGTAAGTTAGAAATGGAAAGTTAGAAATGGAAATGGGACATAGCATAGGGGTTGACTTTAAGGATCTAGAAGAAAACAAGAAGTTGAGCTTACTTTGCAAACAGGATACTATGCCATGAGTTCTTGTATGACTTTTCTTTCTCTTGGGGAGTGAGAGATTAGAAAGAATTTCAAATAAAACATGGAAATATCTTTCCTAATGGAAAGAAAAAAGAAAAGCCTAGCCTTAGTTTCAGATGAGTTCATGGATGGGCAATGTTTTGATAAGTCTTATTATGTAACAGCAAGCATTATCAGCCTTCCTTCTAACATGCAGCCACCACAGCTGCAAGGGATGTCCAAACAGCAAACAGGAAATGAGAAAGGGGCCACCACGCAGAGGCCACAGGGCTTACCGGCCTCCCAGCAGTGCCAGGGGGCACAATAGGGAGACAAGGAGTCTTGAGCAAATGGTGTTCTCTCTGTTTTATAGACAAAAAGAGAATTTTATTGCACAAGGTTTATAAATGTGGCCCCAGCAACACGTTTGTTCATTTAAAAAAAATTTAATGGGAAATTGTATTTTATTTGCTTAGATCTGTGCATTGTAAGAGTCTTTTAAAAAGCGTAAAAGAGCTCTCTTCTTGCAGCATAAAGATCAAAGAGAGTTGATTTCCTCCCATAGCTATTTCTTCAGGTGTTTTTTTTATTCTGAAATGTGATTTTCTTCTTCTCCTTTTCAAAATGGTGCCCAGAATGAACAAGCAATCTGTATTTAAATGTTTGCATTATATTTCTTTTGCTATTCAAGAAATTGTGTGCACCCAGGCTTTCAGCGGTCAGATTACACATATAAGGGAACTAGAACAAATAGTTAGAAATTGTATACCTGTAATTTGGGGGAAATATGGTCAAGATTAAAATTTTAAAAAAAACAACAACTTTTTTCCAAGAAGAGCCTCTGTGCACAGTATTAGGATGGGGCTACTCTGATTCAGAATCTGTTGTCATGGTGACAAACCTGGGTGCCTCATGGGCTCCATAAGGGAAGCTGGTGTGGTAATTATATAAGCTGAAGTGCTGCTGAATAACCCCAGGAAGGCAGGACTGCCACAGTGCAATTTCTAGGAAACCACTATTTTAAAATTCATACATCATAATGCCTTCTTCTTTTATATGGAAATCCACCATTTTTGTATGTTTTGTATATAAATCTGGTAAGACTGATATAGTGGACAATAAAATTTACTAAATTCTGAACATCAGAAATGAGCCAAATGAACCATATTGTATCTGTTGAATTTATTTCCAAATATTCTATTTTCTTTTGAATGGACATGGGAATGGGCAATTAAATGCCTTACTGTTTCTCATAATTGCCAAGTGTGACTTGGTCTTTTTCTTTCTTTCATATGTAATATAGAATAATTATAAAGGCATAAGCAGATAATTGCTTAGAACAATAAATCAATGCCATTCTTAACTCAATAAACAAGTTAAATTGGTCAAGCATGAAGTGCAATTAATACATATTTTTCAATGAAAAATCAGGTTAGGAGGAGGAAGTCATACAACTTTTCTCCTTTATCACATTTTACATTTCACATTGTCACGTGTCATAAACCATGCTTCTAAGAGATAGATAACTACTCAACCTATAGGAAATTGGTGTCTGGTGATGATGTAATGTTATTTCTTCATCCAACAAATACTTATTTGATGAGAAAACTAGATATTTCACCTCGAGGAAATTTTTTCACTTGTTTCCTTTTTCACTTTACAGTTTCCTCATCTGTAAAATGAGTTTGTACTGACAGCCTTTCCAGGTCAAACATTTCATTGTTCCAGAACTCACAAGATTATCAGTCATTTAGAACTTTTACTTTGAAGGAAGAAAACCACTATTTATGCAGTATCAATCATTTCCTGACACTGAGCCAGACATTTTGCTTAGATTATCTATGGCACTATAATGTAGGTACCATATTCCCACTTAACAGATGAAGAGACAGGTCATGACTTTAATCTGCCCAACTCAAATTTCATGTCCATTGCATTGCACCATGCTGCCCACACACTAGTGAAAAATCTGCAGCCACCTCTCTGGATGGGTTATTTTTTTCTGATGATAAAGAAATGGAAAGCATAATGGTATTATATGTCAAAAACCCTGAGAGCATCGCTTTTTTTTTTAATTATTAAAGAACACTGGAATCAAAGTGACAAAAGACTAAATTGAACTGTCATGAAACAAGGATGTCCAGATTCATCCAAAGGCAATGGGATGTAGAAAGTGAATGCAATGCCGTGCAAGAACAATTCTAAAAATGGGACTCGGACAATTCGATTATTGTTTGTTAGTACCCACTTGAGTTTAGCCATACTCAAAGGATTAATCACAGATCTAGGTCTAATCAACTGAATTTTATAAAAATTAAATCCCAGTAAAAATAATTACTGTAATGAGCACTTAACATGACAGATATGACTTACTGCAGGCTTTCTTCATTAACCCGAGTGTTTTTCCTATTGCTCTCCTGAAAGCACTTTCCCTCTCCCTCTATTTGAAGATGAGGCTGATAATGATGCTACCATTCAGGTGTCCACATTTGTTTTCAAAACCATTGTGTATTATGCAGGCTGCCTCCATTACATACATAGTTTTCTCTTCAGTAGTTTTATATACTTTTTCTGAATCAATACTGGCCCTTTCCTGTTCTATCCAAAGAAGAGGCCCCTCAAATGCTTTATAACTCAGTGAATGCAATTCTGCCTCTTTATCTTTGAGACTTTTTTTTGCCTCAAGTCCCAATGTTATACCCCATCTCGTTTTTTGTTGTGTGAAAGAGTGGTCCGATGACAGATTTCATTTCCCAGAATTTATTACCTATTGTGTATTTGCTGTTCAGTCACAATGACCCCATCTGCATTTAGGTTGAATGGGGGGCCCCACCCTGACCCAATTTAATAAAAAAATAATGAGGCCACTCAAAGCTCATAGATGTGTCAGCACTATGAAAAGGGTCTATAATCAATGCAAATGTGATGTTTTCCTGCTTTGTGGAGCACAGAGGTTTGACACCCATCTCTTTTGCTGGATCAAATCAGACTCCCTCTCTGCTTTGAGAATCTAATGAAAGGTATGGACTCTCCCCCTCAAAAAAAAAATGCATGTGGCTGGATAATTTATTGAAATGTTAATTGGTGGGTTGTTTCATGCTCTATTTTTCCCTCCCTCCTGTTCCAAGAATGTGGTCAAGCCTCTTGAGATGTGAATGGTGCCCCGAGGTTGTAGAGAGCACAACCTGCCAATCCATTCACAGGAGGCCTCCTGAAAAGTTCAGGATTATTTGTACAGTGCCCAAAGATGGGGCTGGCAAAGTGTCTGTAATGACCACGCTTGGATCTCCTGCTGTCCAAGGCAGAACAGGCGCTTGAGGTCAAGTTTAATTTGATTTAAAGTTTATTAAATAATATGATATTTTTGCACCCTTGTGTGTAGATATAAGCTCTCATCTTCGGTATAGTTCGATGTTTCCAGACACAATTTTACATAATATTTCTAAGGATTCGTGACCCTCACCCCCCAACCCATCCTACCCCCACTCTCTGAGGTCAATAGTAAGACTTTTAACATTTATTTAGCGCTTACTATTGAGACTTAACAAAGAATAATTCATTTATTGTTCCTGAAAAGAAATAAGGATTGAAAGGTTTAATAACTTTCCGAAGGTCACACAAGCTTATTGATAGAGGCAGGATTTGAATCCACAAACATGTGTAGCAATTAAGTTATACTGTTGCCACAAAAGCCATTCCACTAAGATGCTCTCCTCAGGACTAGATCTTATTTCTCCTGTATCTTTCTTAGTCTCCTAAAAAGAAGAAGAAGGAGAAGGAGAAGGAGAAAAGGAGAAGGTGAAAGAAGAGAAAAGGAGAAAAGGAGGAGAAGGAGAAGAAGAAAAAGAAAAAGAAAATCCTTTAGTAATCCACAACCCTGAACCTGGTCATAATATATTCAATGCAAAGCCCCATTCAGAGACGAGGGACCTGTGAAAAGAGGCCCCTGCTTTGTGCCATCACCTGATAGACCCAGCACCCAGCACACCTTTAGAAGAACCGAGTGGCCTTCACTCATTGCCTTTTTGCCTCTCAAGACTTGAGATTCCTTATCAGAAAAATGGGGATGATAAAAATACCTATTATATGAGATTGCTGTGTAAATTATATAAAAAGCTGGGCACATTAACTACTTGGCCTGGAGCCTAGTACATGGTAAGAGTTCAAAAAACAGAAGCTCATTATTATAATTAGGCTGCACTATTCTAACTGTGAAGACTTGCCCTCAGTTGATATTTGTTTGTAAGCAGACAAAGCTGCTGGTCTGAGTCTTCTGTGACTCTTTTAAGTTTGTAAATTCCTCTTTTGCACTACCAGAGTATTTTGAACATATCTCATTGTTGCGTTTTAAATTCCATTAAATAAATAAATAAATAAATAAATAAATAAATAAATCCCATAAAAATTGTATTTTCATGTATCTGTTTTCCCTAACTAGACTGATAACATCAAGTTGATATTTGACATCTCAGTAGCTAGGCCAGGAGCAAGCACTTAGGCCAGAGCCTCCAGGGGCACTGATACTGTATTCATTGTAAATAGGGGCATTGATACTGTATTCATTGTAAATAGTGCCCTCCCCCACCAGTTGTACCTTGCTGTGACCTGGGTATTCCCAGAATAAAATATGGCTCTAATAATAATGGTTCTCTGTGTTGGAATATTAGGCATGAAATCACATTTGAAATGAATAAAAAAGAATAAACGTCTGTATTTTCAAATATCTTCCCACCTCCTATTAACTTTTCCACCCAGCTTTGTTGAGATACAACTGACATATAAGAATTAATGTTTTGTGCTCGCTTCGGCAGCACATATACTAAAAAAAAAAGAATTAATGTTTTTTCTGATTCTCCTAAAGGTGTCATTTAATCTCCTAGCATAACAGAAAACATGGAAAATAGCAGTATTCCTAAAGGCAACATGCATTCAGCCATCAAGTGGACTAAAGATTTTGTTAGATGTCCTCTTAAGATTTGATTTAGAGTTTAGTATTGAGAAAAATAACGTATCATTGACAAAATATAAAACTTCTTTCCTTTCCCCAGTTTGTATAAATTGAGATCATTATAAGTCAAGATTGCTAACATAAAATGTGTTCAAAGTTCGTGCATAGAACTCCTGTACCAGTCATTTAAATGAATTCTCAAAGACTTGAAAAGAATCCTGATTTCATTCAATTTACCATTGATGTGTTTCATGGAGAGAAAAAGGTTGACTATTAACAAAATAGTCAGACTTGAGGAAAGGTTTCAGAGAAAGAAAATAAAAAGCATTTAAATTTTAAAATGTAAATCAAGCTTTTAGCTTTACAACAGAATATAATTCAGGCCAGACTAATTTCAAATTTATGATAATTTCATTAGCTGCATTGAAGCTTTCCTTGATCCAATCTGTAAAAGAGTAGTTTGCTAATTAATAATTACAAAATATGGGAGATATTTAAGGCATTGTTTTCAAGCACTATTGCATTTGTTGTTTTCAAGCACCATTTGCTCACAAGCTGCTAATTATAATTTTAATTCATTTATTAATCTAAGTCTAACAGAATCTCTAGTAATGCTTTATTATTCATTACTAATGTTATTGTAATTACTTAAAAATTATATAAATGCATTTATGTTCAAATAATATAATCCAGAATTTTTAAGGTAATTAAACTTCATTTTCTGGTATAGGCTTTGTGTTAGCTTTCAATTTACTCAAAAAGATTTAACAATCTCTAAATTCATACTCTCAATTGTATGAAGGATTGAACTGCCATGAAAAAGTAAGTAAATAAAACATTTTTACAAATATGTTAAAAGCCTGTCAATTATTTCTTTTTACTAAGTTGCAAAATTTTTATCTGTCTTAAATGCTCACTCATCAGATAAAATAATTTGTTTAAGCTTCCTAATGCAATTGGACATCTTTCTACTTTAATTAAAATTCTTACATGCCCACAACTGTCATCATTTTCTTTTGTTTCTCAAGCTGTCCATGTTAATTTCAGTGATAAAATAGTAAGTAACAGCAATTATTATAATGGGTGATTAAATTAAACACAACTTCTATCAATCTATGGTTGCTTTTCAAATGGTACTATTTTTTTCTATAACTAGTTTTATGAATCTCACCAATCTTCTAATCTTCCCCCTTAAACCTCTGACAAATCATTTTAGAAGTCACCCTGAGACCCTCCTTTTACTTTTCTCTGGATTTCCCTTGGGATTCCCACCTAAATTCTGTCTCTTTCCCCTTTTTATTTGCTTTTTATCTCAACTGTTGCCATGGAATCAACTGTAGCAATGATCCCCAATATCCCCAATCAATAGTCTGATTTCTCAGAAGCAGCTCAATGCAACAGCTCAGCGTGTCTCTGTGGTATTTATTTACATATGTAAACCCAGCATTACGGTAATCCCAATTTTAATATTTAAATACTTTATTAATTGATGCATATGTTTTTGCTAAAGTTTGTTTCTTTGCATAGAATTTTTTAAAAAGATTTTATTTATTTATTCATGAGAGAGAGAGAAAGAGAGAGAGAGGCACAGAGACACAGGCAGAGAGAGAAGCAGGCTCCATACAGGGAGCCTAACGTGGGACTCGATCCCAGGTCTCTAGGATCAGGCTCCAGACTGAAGGCACGCTAAACCACAGAGCCACTGGGCTGCCCTGCATAGAATTTTGTTATTCTCAGTAAGCATGATCTGTTAAATGACAACATAAATTCACAGAAATAAATGTTTTATATATTCTGGTTCTAGACGACAGGCTGATCCCATGTGGAAACCTCTATCTTCCACAGTGAATATCTAGAAATAACAGAAAAGACGTGTGGTTTAAAAATCTATTACCATAGAGCAAAACATGAATGGATAATCTTGGAGGAATACTAGGAAGATTTTAAGAGAACATACAGAATTAAATATGGGATAAAAACTGCTAAAACATAAATAAGCTAATACACAAGCTACTAACAAGAGTGCTTCTCTGGAGCCTGCTGGTTTCAGATGAAATGGAGGAAACACATCCATTTTATTCTTTCCAGTAATCACAATAAAAAAAATCTCAGAAAACTGGGCAGCCCCGGTGGCACAGCGGTTTAGTGCCACCTGCAACCCAGGGTGTGATCCTGGAGACCTGGGATCAAGTCCCACGTCAGGCTTCCTGCATGGAGCCTGCTTCTCCCTCTTCCTGTGTCTCTGCCTCTCTCTCTCTCTCTCTCTCTCTCTGAATAAATAAATAAAAAATCTAAAAATATCTTAGAAAACTAATGTAAGACACAGAACCATCTGAAGGGAGAAGAAAATAAGGTGGAATGGTAAAGCACCTTGGGACTTAAGGAACAAGCTGACAGTGAGTTCCCTGAGTTTTTTCTTGCCTCATAAATACCACAGTCTGAATGCTTATAATCTAGAAACACCAAGAGTCACATACAGAAAATATACCTAGAAAAGTCAGCTTTCTCTAGCCAGAGGATCAGGAAAAGGGTGATCCAACAAGACAGAAACACTTTAACCACATCTCCCTGTTCCTGAGGTAAACAGCAGGAGAAACACCACATGCCTCTCCCACCACGATGGACACCACAATCCAGGGTCAATGAGCAGTGCTGTTTTTTGCCCTTCCCTCTGTCACGAGGAGTTGTCTCTCCCCAGAGAAACTATGGGCAGAACTCTGACCTCCACACACTCTTTTCAGCAACAAGTAATGCTCTTCCCTGCAGAGTCTTGGAACGTAACTGACTTTGACTCTCTTTCAACTAACAAGAAAGTGCTCCTTGCCCAGAGAGAACTATGACTTATTTTTTTTTTTTTTAGAACTATGACTTATAACCCCACTTCAGTTACTGGGAGGGAACCATCCCCACATGAGTCAGAAAGTAAAACCTTATCTTCCAAACTCTGCCATGCAAGAGAAAGGTAGTGCCCCTTCACCTACACAGATAGTGCTGAGAGACTGTGGCATGCAGTGTTGTCATCTGAGTAACAGAGGCAGAGCAGATCAGAATAGCATGGCAGAGGCTTGACAAACTAAACTGAAATTTGAACGTGTGCACACAGAAAGGAGCACCAAAATATGAATCATGAACCTAACCAGGTTGCTAAAAAAGATTTTATACAAACTAAGGTCTTATAACACAACTCTCAAAATGTCCAAGATACAGTACAGAATTTTGTCTTATGAAGAACCAAGAAAATGTAGACTCAAATGAGAAAAGACAAGTAACAGTTGACAAAACCTAGATGACACAGATGTTTCAATGGTCTAAATAAGATTTTCAAGAAGCTGACAAAAATGTTTAAACAAGCAATTATGAACACTTTGGAACAAATAAAAATTAGAAAATATCAAAGAATTAGATGTAAAGAAAAACTAAATGAAAATTCTAGACCTGAAAAATACAACAGTCTACATAAAAAACTTCAGTGGATGGGTTCAATAACAGAATGGAAATCCCAAGGAAAGAATTAGTGAAATCTAAGGTAAGTCAACAAATTATTCAAACAAAGGAGAAGGAAGGAGAAGGAGAAGGAGAAGGAAAAGGAAAAGAATTGAACAATATTACCAACCAGTGAAATCTAACATAGTCAAGAGAACATATCACCAAAACAGGAAAAGGAAAGAAAGAAGTTTTAAAAATAAATTGAGCCCTAGGGACCTATGGGATACTAACAAGAAATTTAACATTCATGTCATCAAAGTTCCAGGAGGAAAACAAAAACAAAAACAACAAAACAAAACAAAACAAAGACTAAAAAAAATATTTAAAGAAAATGGCTAAAAACTGCCCACACTTGATGAAAGATATAAATCTACAGACTCAAAAAGCTGAGTGAACCACAAATAAAAGCAATCCATACCTAAATATATCATAGCCTAAATTCTGAAAACTGAAGACAGGAGAAAAACTTTTAAAAGCAGGAAGAAAAAAAAACCTATTATATTACCTACAGAGGAATAATGATTCAAATATTAGCTAGTTACTAATTAGAAATCATGGAGGTCAGAGAAATTGGTACAAAATTTTGCAAGTGCTGAAAGAAGTGTCAACCCAAAGTTCTATAGCCAGTAAAAATATGCTTCAGAAATAAGAAAAAATCAGTATATTCAACATTAAAAACAAAGGCTAAGAGAATTTGTCATCAACAAAATAAAAGCATACCTGAAGGAAACACTTCACAGAGGAAAACCAAGAACATCAGAAATGAAGAAAGAACAATGTAAAGGGTAAAAATATTGGTAAGTCCAACGGAGTTTTTCCTTGCAATTTTTTAAAAAAAATTGTGTTTAAGAGATGCCTGGGTGGCTCAGTGGTTGAGCATCTGCCTTTGGCTCAGGGCGTGATCCCAGACTCCTGGGATCGAGTGCCACATTGGGCTCCCCACGGAGGACAATCTCCCTCTGCCCATGTCTTTGCCTCTCTCTCTCTGTGTCTCTCATAAATAAATAAATAAAACCTTTAAAAAATTGTGTTTAACAGTTAAAAGTAAAAAATTATAACAATGCCTGATACAGTTCTCAACATATAGGGAAGTAATATTTTAGGACAACTATATTATAAAAGGAAGGGTAAAGTAACCTAAATGGTGGTGATGTATCCACATCCCACTTGAAGTGGTCAAATACTCCTAACAGTAAGACTACAATAAACTATACTTATTATAGTCCATAGAACAACTAATTAAAAAAATTCTATGAAGAGACAGACTTGATAAGTAACACTACAGATAATCAAAATGGAATATTAAAAAAGTATTCAGGTAGCCCAAAGAAAGGCAAAGGGGACCTGAAGAATAAATAAACAGAGGGATAACACAAAACAAATAATAAAACAGCAGGCATAAATTCTGCAATGTTGATAATTACCTTAAATCTAAAAGGCCTAATCACATCGATTAAAAGACAAAGATTGGCATGCCAGAAGGATTTTTAAAAACAACATAATTGACTACATGGTAAATATGAAACATGTCTCAAATGTAATGCTATAATATATGATATATACAATGTAGCTTAAAGGTAAAAGGATAGAAAAAAGATAGCATGAACTAAACACTCATCAACAGAAAGTTGAAGTGGTTATGTTAATATCAGATGAAGAAGACTTCAGAAAAAAGAATTTATCAGGGTCAAAACAAGACATTATACAATGCTACAAGGGTCAGTTAACCAAGAGACATAACAATCTTATATGTGTATTCAGCAAATAAGAGAACTACGAAGTACTCAGAGCAAAAACAAGAATGAACAGAGAAATAGAGAAATTCACAATTACAGTCAGGGACTTTAATACCCCTTTGTTAGAATTTGTAAAAACAGTAGAAAAAAAATGTCAACAAGGATTTTAAAGAATTGAACAATATTACCAACCAGTGAAATCTAACATAGTCAAGAGAACATTTCACCAAAACAACAGAACCTGTATTCTTTTTAAGTGTTCACAGAACATTCATCAGAGATTTTTCTTAAATCATAAAATAAACCTTAACTAATTTAAAAGAATTGGAATCATATAAATATGTTATCTGACCATAATGGAATCAGACTAGAATTCAACAAAAGAAAGAGAACAGAAAAATATCTAAGCACTTAGAAATCATATAAGGAACTTCTAAATAATCCATGTGTCAAATAAGTAGTCTTGAGAGAGAGCTTATGAAAAAATCAACTGAGTTCAAATGAAAACACAAAACTGTGGAAAACTATAATGAAATACCACTGCATACTTACCGGGAAGGAAAAAAAAAGTAACAACATCAAATTCTGGTGAAAATCTGAAGAAACTAAATCTTTCACACATTTCTGATTGGAATGTAAAATGGTATAGCTACTCTGGGAAACAGTTTGACAGTTTCTTTAAAAACTAAACATGCAACTATTGCACTACCCAGTGATTGCACTCCTGGGTATTTATTTAGAAAAATGAAAACTTGTGCTCACACAAAAGTCAACAGATGAATGTTCATAGACGCTTTATTTGTTACAACTGAAAACTGGAATCAATCCAGAGTCCTTCAACGGGTGAATGGCTTAACAAACTGTGGTATTCACTGACCATGGAAAACTACTCAGCAAGTATTTAAAAATGAACCCTGATCCTGGATGAATCTCCAGGAAGTTCTGCTGATCAAAAAAAGTCAAGCCCTTTAAGATTACATCGGTATGATTCCACTTTTAAACCAATTTTGAAATGACGATTTTAGAAAAGGAAGGCAAACCAGTGGGTCAGGGAAAGGAAGCATGGCAAAAGGAGGGGGGGTGATATAGAAGAGCCACATGAGGGACCCCAGTGGCAGTGGTGTTGGAATTCTTCACTATCTTGACTGTGGTGGTGGATACATGAACACATACAGATGATCAAATTGTGTAGTACTTATACATGTACCCAAAAGAGTACAAGTAAAACTGGGAAAATCTGAATAAAATCAATGGATTTTCTCAATGTCAATATCCTAGTTGTGATATTATGCTGTAATTTTTTGAAATATTGTCATTGAGTATAACTAGGCAACATGCACAAGGGATCTCTCTGTATGGCTTCTCACCACTGCATGTAAACCTACAATTATGTCAAGAAAATTTTCAGTCAAAAATATCTGTGGCTGAGGCCCCTGGGTGGCTCAGTGGTTGAACGTCTGCCTTTGGCTCAGGGCGTGATTCCGGGGGTCCAAGCATCGGGTCCCACATCAGGCTCCCTGCGGGGAACCTGCTTCTTCCTCTGACTGTGTCTCTGCTTCTCTCTCTGTGTCTCTCATGAGTGAATAAATAAAATATTTTTTAAAAATATCTGTGCTATGTGGCTAAAGCAGTGCTTAGAAGAAAATGTATGGGAATAAAATGCTTAAACTTTAGCACAGTTGCCAGTAATTTGTGCTCACAAAGCCCTGTTTGTGCAGAAGCATGAAAATAATAGTTGTTTCCAAACAAATATGTATGGTAGATTTATTTTTTATTATTTTTTTTAAGATTGTATTTATTTACTCATGAGAGACACAGAGAGAGAGAGGCAGAGACACAGGCAGAAGGAGAAGCAGGCCCCATACAGGGAGCCCGCCGTGGGACTCGATCCCAGGTCTCTGGGATCAGGCCTTGGGCTGAAGGCAGTGCTAAACTGCTAAGCCACCCGGGCTGCCCATGTATGGTAGATTTAAATGTAAAATGTAATACTATAAAACTTTCAGAAGAAAGTCTCCGTGACCTAAAGTTAGGTGAGGAGTACCTAGATATGACTTGAAAGACATGATTCAAAAATAAATTAGTGAACTGGAACTCACCAGAGTTTAAGATATGTGCTCTGTAAAATACCCTGCTAAGAAAATGAAAAGACTAACCGAAGACTGAGGATAATATAAACATATTTGCAAATCATATATTCAATATAACACTCATATCCTAAATATACAAACATTCTAAACTCAAAAGTGGAACAATCCAATTAGATGTGCATAAAAGATTTGAATGAACAAATTCAGCAAAGAAAATATATGAATGTTCATATAAAAGTGTTCAATAGGGCAGCCTGGGTGGCTCAGTGGTTTAGTACCGCCTTCAGCCCAGGGCGTGATCCTGGAGACCCAGGATCGAGTCCCACGTCAGGCTCCCTGCATGGAGCCTGCTTCTCCCTCTGCCTGTGTCTCTGCCTCTCTCTCTCTCTCTGTCTCTGTCTCATGAATAAATAAATAAAATCTTTAAAAAAATTTTTTTAAGTGTTCAATATCATTAGTATCATAGGCAGAATAATAACCTCCAAAAGACGTCCAACTCCTAATCCCTGGAACCCATGAATATATTATCTTACTTGGCAAAAGGGACCTTTTCAATGTAATTAAGATTAAGGACCTTGAAATGGGGAGATCATTCTGGATTACCCAGGTTAGCTCAGTCTGATCATACAAGTCATAAAAAAGGTGAGAACTTTTCCTGGCTACAGTCACAGAAATGCCACAACAGAATAAGGATTAGACAAATGCCATATTGCTGGTTTTGAAAATAGAAGGAGAGCCACAAGCCAAGGAATGCTGGTGACCTCTAGAAGGAAACAGATTCTCCCCTAGACCTTCCAGAAAGGAATGAAAGCCCTGCCCACACCATGATTTTAACCCAGGGATACCTGTTTCAGACCTTCAGACCTCTGACATACAGAACTATAAAACAATAATCTTTTTGTTGCTCTAAGATGCTAAAGTGTGGTGATTTCTTATGGCAGCAATAAAAAACGAATACAAATAGTCATCACAGAAATGCAAATTAAATCCATGACCATCTACACACCTATCAGAATAGCTAAGGTAACAATTACTGACAATAGCAAACACTGGTGAAGATGCAGAGAAATCAGGTCTCTCATGAATTGCTAATGGGAATGTAAAATGGTACAGATACTTTAGAAAACAGTTTAAAAGTTTCTCAAAAAACTAAACATGCAATTATCACATGATCCAGCAACTCTACTCTTAGGCATTTATCTCAGAGAAATGAAAATGTATGTTCATGCAAAATCTGTAAAGTAGTATTCATTGAAGGCTTATTTGTAATAGCCCAAAGCTGGAAACAATCCATATGTCCTTCAAAGGATGAACAAATAAACCCTGGTACATCCATACTACGGAATAATTCTCAGCAATAAGTAGAAACAAAATGCAACAACTTGACACATGCAAGAGCATTATTCTGAGTGGAGAAAACCAGTCACTCTCCAGGGGTTAAATACCGTATGATTTCATTTGCATAACATTCTCAAAGTGACAAATTCTAGAGATGGAGAACAGATCAGTGGGAGCCAGGGATTAGGGTTGCAGAAAATGTGTGTTCACTGAGGGATAACATGAGGGATTTTATTTGTGATGATCAAACAGTTCTGTATTCTGATTGTGATGATAGTTATTGAATCTATGTGATGAAATCTCCTAGAATTACCCTCCCTCAAAATATGCAGTATATAGCAGTAGCGTGGGCAGCCCCGGTGGTGCAGTGGTTTAGCGCCGCCTGCAGCCCAGGGCGTGATCCTGGAGACCCTGCATCAAGTCCCATGTCAGGCTCTTTGCATGGTGCCTGCTTCTCTCTCTGCCTGTGTCTCTGCTTCTCTCTCTCTCTCTCTCTCTGTGTGTGTCTCAATAAATAAATAAATAAATAAATAAATAAATAAATAAATAAAGTCTTAAAAAAAAAAAACATTATAGCAGCAGCGTTCACAATAGCCAAGATGTGGAAACAACCCAAATGTCCATCAACTGATAAATGGATACACAAAATGTGGTGTATGAATACAGTGGAATGTTATTTGGCCATAAAAAGGAATGAAGTACTGATACATGTTATAACATTAGGCAAATCTAAAAAGACAGAAGATAAACTAGTGATTGCCTGGGACCGGAGGGTGGTGAATCAAGAGTAAACGCTAATGGATGTGGTTTTCCTTTTTTGAAGGTAATGAAAATGTCCTAAAATTAGATTCTGTTGATGGTTGCACAACTCTGTTAATATGGTAAAAATCATTGAATCGAAAACTTCAAATGGGCAACATTGGCGGTATATATATCTGGTATATAAGTCATATCTCAATAAAGCTCTCTTTTTTTCTTAAAGGAGTGCATGAAAAAACTGATGAAATCTGAATCAGGTCCATATTCGAGTTAATAGCATTATAGCAAACATGAGTTCCTTGGCTCCCGCAAGGTACTGCATACATTGTACTGAGTGCAGGGAATATAGGAATTCTTTGAACTGTTTTGCAACAGCCTGTGTATCTGAAATGGTCTCAAAATAATTTAAAGAAAAGGATGCTGCTTTGTGCACATGGATGAAAGATATTTGAAGTAAGGAGGAGAGAGCCCTGGGGCACTGAAGGTAAGGTAATAGGGTTGCTACAGTGGGAGCAGCCAAGTAGGTCAAGCATTCCATGCTTCTCTCCGTGTAAAGCAACAAGCAAGAGTGGTGCCAGCCCTCAGGCCACAACAATGCATGGAGGGCCTGTACTTAAAAGGAAGGACTGAGACCTCAGAGTATCGGTCACAGTCAAAAGGAATGAACAGGGTCCATCTCAGAGACTGGCTATAGGTACATCCCAATGGGGAGTCTATTCTGGCACAACCACTCCTCCAACCAAAGTGGCTGGAGACATCTGTCAGTCCCCCACCAGGATCACTTCAGGAATCTTCTCCAGGTATGGGCTGGAGAACATTGATAGAGCTTTTCCATGATGGCCTAACAGGGCATCACAAATACAAGATACACATAGGACCCTTTACCAGTTGAGATAAGCCAGCATCACAAAGAAGAGCCACCAAGCAAGGAAGAATGCACACATGTAGAAAGAACTGGTGGCACTGGATTTTAGAAACACCATCATTACTTCATTCAATACATATTTCTTGGTCTCTCCAATGTGTACCAGGCACTTTTTGAACTCTGGAAGTCCTTTTTTTTTTTTTTTTTTTTAACTCTGGAAGTTTTATGGTAAACACAGCAGGCAAGATCTCTACCATTATGGACATTTCAATTTACTGATGGGGGGGGGGAAGAAACCAAATAAAATATCGAGGAACAAAAGTGGAGTAAGTAAAGGATTGGGGGAGAGAGCAAGTGAATGTGTGTGCGAGGGCATTATGTGCTGCCTTGGCTAAGGTAGTTGGGGAATATCTCCTTGATGAAAAGGTAACCTTTGAGCACAGATCTGAATAATGTGGGTGAACAAGCCTTATCACATCCAGGCCAGAAGACGGCGAGCAGGGAGGAGGAACAGGTGTAGGTGTTGGGAGGCATTGAAATGTTGACAACTGCAGGCAGACCAAAATGTTTGGAGCAGAATGGGCAAGGTGGGCGAGAATTCAGAGATCTACAGGAACCTGATCATCTAGTACATTCTAGGTCATTATAAAAACTAGTTATTTTATTTGAAGCTTAATTAATATTCCATGAACCAAGAGATGCAATAGAATATTTTAAACAGCAATTCTTTAAAAAGAATCAACTAGAGTCATGTAAATTAAAGGCTTCATCTTTGAAATGAATCATTCAATAGACGAGCAGAATAGCAGATGGGACACAAAAAAAGGAGCAAATTAGTAAGCTTGAGGAAAAACTCAAATATTTTCCCCACAGAATACAGGACAAACATACAATTAAAAGATGCAAAGTAAGACGAGGAAGACAGAGACTCAAAAACCCATCCAGAAGATCCAAATTTTATCTAATAGAACTGTTAGAAGATACTATTAGAAAGCCTTTATAGGAAAAATGGAAGAGAGATGATAATTCAAAACAATACAAATATAAATATATACTTGAATAATTCCATTCAAAGTCTACAATATATAAGAACTAGCAAATTCTGCACATAATAAAGATATAAATACTTATCAAATATCCATGGATCATTACGAAATTTGACCATACACAACACAACAAGATACACAGTCATTCTATAAGGTTATTATCATCTCAAAATGGAAACAAAATTTCACACAAGAAATAAAATTAGAGGCCAATTTCACTCAAGAACATAGAGGCAGAGGTGCCTGAGTGGTTTAGTCAGTTAAGCGTCTGCCTTTGGCTCAGGTCCTGATCCCCAGGTTCTGGGATCAAGTCTCACATCCAGCTCCCCACAGAGAGCCTGCTTCTCCCTCTGTCCATGTCTCTTCCTCTCTTTCTCTGTCTCTAATGAATAAATAAATAAAATCCTTTAAAAAAAGAAAGAACATAGAGGTAGACTCCTAAATAAATATTTACAAATCAAATCTGACAGTGTATGTAAAGAAAAAACCCAACTATGACCAAGTAGAGTTTCTCTTCGTATACTGATTGTTCAATATTTTTAAAAGCCATACATGTAATTTTCCATTGTTAATAGATTAAAGTTGAAACAATATGACTATGACAAATGATACAAGTAAAACCTTGGGTAGATTTCAACATTCATGTATAACTCATATTCTACTTTTTCAGATAAAAAAGATTTAAGGAAAGACTCCCAGGATACACCATTAAGTGAGTGGGGGAAGGATGGGGAAAGGGAAGAAGTCAAGGATGGGTGTGATTTCATATGAAGTCACAGCCTCAGCCTGTGAAAAGCTTGGCTTTTCATAGGATGGTCAAGCCATAAGTTTTCAGTGATCCAGAAATCATTTTGTTCAGCATTTGGGTGACTGATGTCTTTCACTTGTCCTTTCTCCAGTGCTATTCCTTTCTTTACGTAGAGCTGAATTTCTGACCTATATCATTTTCTTTTCTCTGAAGAATGTATTTTAACATCGCATGCATGGCAGATCTACTAAAAGCAACAACAAAATCCCTCAATTTTTGTTTATCTGAGAAAGTCCTTATTTCTCCTTCATCTTTATTTTTTATCTTTTTAAGTTTATCTTACTAATCTCTACATCCAACGTGGGGCTCAAACTCACAATCTCCAGATCAAAAGTTGCATGCCCTTCCAACTGAGTCAGCCAGCACCCTTTTCCCTTACCTTTAAAGATTAATTTTATAGGGTACAGAATTCTAGGTAGGCAGTAGGTAGAGGTGAGAAGGTCCCCTTTAAACTTTAAATATTTCACTTCACTCTTTTCTTGCCTGCATGGTTTCTGAGTAGAAGTCCAATGTAATTCTATCTATCTATCTATCTATCTATCTATCTATCTATCTATCTATCTATCTAAGAGAAAGAGCCTGTGCTCTTTCTGGGAGGAGGGGCAGAAGGAGAAGGAGAAAAAGAATCTCAAGCAGACTCTGCCCTCTGCCTGGAGCCCTAATCTGGGACTCCATCTCATGACCCTGAGACATGACCTGAGTCGAAATCAAGAGTCAGATTGCTTACCTGACTAAGCCACCCAGGCACTCCCCAATGTAATTCTTATCTTTATAAAAGCTTTTTAAAAGCTACTTTTTAAGAGCTTTTTAAAACCTCTGGCTTTTTAAAAGATTTTTTTCTCTATCTCTGATTTTCTAAAGTTTGAATATATGTCTAGGTGCAGTTTTGTTTTGTTTGTTTACTGGGTATCCTCTGAGCTTCCTGCATCTATGGTTTGGTGTGTGACATTAATTTGGGGAAATCCTCAATCATTATGATAGGGTAGGCAG
This sequence comes from Canis lupus dingo, assembly GCF_003254725.2. Lineage (NCBI taxonomy): Eukaryota > Metazoa > Chordata > Mammalia > Carnivora > Canidae > Canis > Canis lupus. Next base: position 20,474,311 of record NC_064256.1, on the reverse strand, counting down.
TAAGTTAGAATGGACCTTGAGGCAAAGGTGTTGAAAAATAGGTGACACATTAGAAGCTTGAGGGCACAACACCCTGATTATGAGGATTTTAAAACATTTCTTCTTTTTTTTTTGTTTAGTTTCAAGTTTTTATTTTAATTCCATTTAGTTCATATTCAGTGTAATATTAGTTTCAGGAGTAGGATTTAATGATTCATCACTTATATATAAAACCCAGCACTCATCACAAGTGCCCTCCTCAATCCCCATCACTCATCTAGCCCCTCTCCTACCCTCCTTCCTCCAGTAACCCTCAGTTTGTTCTCTATAGTTAAATCTCTTTTACAATTTGCCTAGCTCTTTTTTCCCCTTATATTCATTTGTTTCATGTCCTAAATTCCACATATGAATGAGATCATATAGTATTTGTCTTTCTCTGATTGACTTATTTCACTTAGCATAATACCCTCTAGTCCAAACCATGTCATTGCAAATGGTAAGATTTCATCCTTTTTATGGCTGAGTAATATTCCATTATATACATAAATATCACTTCTTCTTTATCCATTCATCAGTCAATGGACTTTTGGCCTCTTTCCATAATTTGGCTCTTGATAATGCTGCTATAAACATCGGAGTGTATGTATCCTTTTGAACCAGCATTTTTATATCCTTTGAGAAAATGCCTAGTAGGGCAATTGCTAGATCATAGGGTAACTCTATTTTTAACTTTTTTTAGGAACTTCCATACTCTTTCCAAAGTGGCTGCACCAGTTTGCATTCCCACCAACAGTGCATGAAGGTTCCCCTTTCTCCACATCCTCACCAATAATTGTTTTGTGTTGTTAATTTTAGCCATTCTGACAGATATGAGGTGATAACTGCATTGTAGTTCTGATTTGGATTGGATGGTGAATGATGTTGCACATCTTTTTATCTGTCTGTTGGCCATCTAGATGTCTTCTTTGAAAAAAAATTCATATCTTCTGCCCATTTCTTAAATGGATTATTTGTTTTGGGATGTTGAGTTTGGTAGGTTCTCTATAGATTTTGGATACTAGCCCTTTATCAGATATGTCATTTGCAAATATCCACTACCATTCCAAAGGTTGCCTTTTGGTTTCACTATTTCCTTCACTATGCAAAAGGTTTCTATCTTGATGAAGTCCCAATAGCTTATTTTTGGTTTTGTTTCCCTTGCCTCAGGGAGTGTATTAGTAATAAGTTGTTATGGCTGATGTCAAAGACATTTCTGCCTGTGTTCTCTTCTAGCATTTTATGGTTTCCTGTCTCACAAATTTGGTCTTTCGGTCTATTTTGAATTTATTTTTGTGTATGGTGTAAGAAAGTGGTCCAGTTTCATTATTTTACTTGTTCCTGTCCAGTTATCCCAATACCATTTTTTGAAGAGATTCTCTTTTTCCCATTGGATATTCTTTCCTGCTTTATCGAAGATTAGTTGACCATATAGTTGTGGGTCCATTTCTGGGTTCTCTGTTCCGTTCCACTGATCTTATGCATCTATTTCCGTGCCAGTACCATACTGTCTTGATCACTACAGTTTTGTAATATAACGTGAAGTCTAGAATTGTGATGCCTACAGCTTTACTTTCCTTTCTCAAGATTGCTTTGGCTATTCAGGGTCTTTTGTGGTTTCATACAAGTTTTAGGATTGTTTGTTCTAGCTCTAGGAAAAATGCTGGCTATCAAAATACCACTGACTTTGTGGCTTTTTACATCATGGTCTGTGGCTTCCAACACCCTGGGGCTGACAGACCAACAGCCAGAGATGCAGAACATGTGCTGTCCTCTTCAACCTCTGCCTCAGCTTCATTATAATATGTTTACATTGTGGTTTTGACCTTACCCTCTCTCCTACACCGCCCCCCCCCAACAAACACCCACACCCACAGGGGAAGATGGCCTTGGCAGTTCTGGCAAGAATGTTGTAGGGCCAAAAATTCTCCCTCACAACCAGTAGGTGAAGTCCCTTAGATGACTGGAAGCAACATCAGTTGGAGCCCACCCCTAGCTATGACCCATAACCTATGCAAACATGAAAAGACACCACTAACCCCAATGCATTTGCCACCTCTGGGTCTACCTGTTCTCCCAGCTTGAGACATACTGTCCTTAATAAACTGCTTTGTGCTTGTCATCTTCCTTCTGGATGTCTTTACTGGAGAGTGCACCCTCAGGTAAATCTTTCATGGGGAATCCAAGAACCGAGACCTCCATTCACACAATGCACTCTCCCACCGGTAACAATGATCGCTTCCAATATTGTTTCTGTTCTCTCTCTCTTCTGGTACTCCCACTTTGCTTACATTAAGCTCTTTATAAGTTGTCCCATAGTTCTTGGATATTCTGTTTGTTTTTTCAGTCTTTTTTTCTTTTTGCTTGCCAGTTTAGGAAGTTTCTATGGTTATGTATTCAAGCTTAGAGATGTTTTCCTCATTGTGTCCAGTCCACTAATGACCCCACCAAAGGTATTCCTCATTTCTGTTACAGTGTTTTTGGTCTCTGGTATTTCTTTTTGATTCTTTCTCAGACTCCTATCTTTCTACTTATATTATCCATCTGTACTTGCATGTTGTCTACTTTTTCCATTTGAGCCCTTAGCATATTAATCATAGTTGTTTTAAATTTCTGGTGTGATAATTCCAACATCCTTGCCCTGTCTGGTGCTTGTTTAGTCTCTTTAAAATGTGTTTTGGGGGGGCCTGAGTGGCTCAGATGGTTGGGCATCTGCCTTTGGCTCAGGTCATGATTCCAGGGTCCTGAGATCTAGCCTTGCATCAGGCTCCCTGAGCAGGGAGTCTGCTTCTCCCTCTCCTTCTAATCCTTCTCCCTGCCCATGTTCTCTTTTCTCTCTCTTTCAAATGAATAAATAAAACATCTTTAAAAAATTTTAAAACGTGCTTTTTGCCTTTCAGTATGTCTTGCAAATTTTGGCCTGATAACCAGATATGATCTACTGAACAAACAGCACTGTTGTGAAAAGACCTTTAGCAATGTTGTGGTAAGGTGTGGGAGGAGAGGAAGTGTTCTATAGCCCTATAGTTAGGTGTCAGTCTTTTAGTGAGCCAGTGTCCCTGGACTGTGACCTTCAGCTCTTCTTAGATTATTCCCCTTTTAGGTGAGACACCGTGGCTATAGAGGACTGGAGTTGGTTATTTCCCTTCCTCCAGTAGTGTAGGCTTTGATAAAACCACAACAAGTTAAACTCTAGTAAATAGCTTCTCCTGAGGGCAGGCATTTTAAAGAAGAATAAAATGCAATAGCATATTTTAAAATGGTTTACTTTACCTCTCTCTCTGCCAGAAGCCCGGGTGCCTTTTCTTTGATAGTCACTGTGAGAAACTAGTTGAGATCCTACCGAGGAAACACAGAAGTGTGGGGATGTCCGCCACCCCCACCAGGGACTGGATCTTTCTGGAGTTTTTAACATTCGAATTGGTCCAGATTGAGCCTACAGCAATTCACTAATGATATCTCAGGTTTTCCTACCACAGCACTGGTTTCAAAAGAAGTTTTTCCTCATGGATTTCTGTTCCAGTAAGTTGTAATTCTCTGTGGTCCTCTGTCTGTCTCTCCAATTTGGGAGAACAGTAGTAGTTTATTCAGTGATCTAATTTCTGTGATAGATCTAAACAGAGTTGTACATTTTTCAGTTTGTTTAGCTTTTTACTTGCTGTAAGGATGGAATGGTGATTTCTAAGCTTCTTTAACTTCAAAAATTTACCTATCAAAAACTTAAACCATATTCAATCATAGAACTTTAGAAACACTTCAGTTAAAGTCATTTTTTCCTTTGTACTATTATTCAATGTATCTTGAAGGCTTTACAATATATAAATACTAAGAAAGGTGAGACAAAACTCTTTCTTTGCAGAAAATACTATTTTCTACTAGAAAATCCAGAGCAATAAACTAGCAAACTTTTAGAATTACAAAGAAAGTTTAGTTAGGCATAAAATACATGATTAATTTTAAAAATATTTCCATATATCAGTAAAAACAAAGTCAAAAATACAGTTTTTTAAAAGACCTCTTCACATAAGCAACAAAATCATCAAGTATTTGAAATAAAGTTGATTTAAAATTTGTATAAGACCTTTGTGGAGAAACTATGAAACTTTATTGAAAAACATGAAAGAAAACTTGAATAAACTGAAAAAATTCAACATTTTATGAGAAGTCTTAAGCAATGAAAGAGATAGAAAAAACAAAGTATAAATGGTGGAAGGAAAGATTTAAAATTGGTCTTTTTTGCAGTCAATAATATTGATTGCCCAGAAAATTAAAGTGAATCCAAGAAACTGGCAAGACATTTTCTTGGATTTTCAGCAAAGAGGAATAGAAATATAATCTACATGCAAAAATTAGTATCCTTCCCATTTCCATTTAGTAACTAATCAAAAAATACGTAGAAAAAATTGAATTCCTATTTGTGGTGGGTTGAATCATGTTCCCCTAAAATTCATGTCTATCTAGAACCTCAGAATATGACTTTATTTGGAAATTGCTCTTTGTAAATATAATTAGTTAAGCCTCTTGAGATGAAACCATCCTAAACTTAGGATAGATCTTACATCTAATAATGACTGATGTCTTTATAAGAAAAGGGAGAGGGACTTTTTGTAAACACAGGGAAGAAGGCCACAAGAAGACAGAGGTAGAGATTGGACTAAAGCTGCCACAAACCAAGGAATGTCAGGAGCCAGCAGAAGCTAGAAGAAGCAAAGAGGAATCTTTTACCCAAGCTTTTGGAAGAAGTGTGGCCCTGACCACACCTTGATTTCAAACTTTAAGACTCCAGAGCAATGAGAATAAATTTCTGTTGTCTTAAGCCACCAAGTTTGTGGTAATTTTTATGACAGTCCTAGGAAACTAGCACAACAATTCATGACACCACACACACACACACACACAAAAAAAAACCCCTATAAATTCCCTAGGAATAATTCTAATTATAAATGTACACAATCTTCATGAAAATGTCATATATTTTTACAGAAAAGCAAAAAGAAGACCTAAAAAGTGGGTAAATGCCAAGTTCATGGATAGGATGATTCATCATCTTAACATCAATTCTCCAAAAACTGGAGCATAAATTCAGTATGCTCCATAACTGAGATCAATAGGATTTTTTATAAACTTTTACATGTTAATTACAAAGCTTATATGAAAGTGTAAAATTTTAAGAGTAACCAAGATATTTTTGGTTTAAATAAAGGCAACTGGGCTAAGGTAATAAAATTTGTTCAATCTAACATCTAATTGTATTATAGATTTATAGTGATTAAAATAGTGCATTATTGGCACACTAAAAAACTAGCTCAACATAAAAAGAATAAAGATTCCAGAAACAGACCCATGAATGTATAAGAAAGTCAAACTCTGGAAGTATTACAAATGACAAATGAATATACAAAAAGATATTTAGCCTCACAAAGATTCTTAACAATACAAATAAAAAGGAAAATGACATATCTTTTTGTCATACAAGAGTCTGGCAAAAAAAAAAAAAGAGTTTAACAATATCAGTTGATTGTTACTAGAGAAAAAGGTATTTTCATATTGCTGATGTGTTAAATTAGCATAGCTATTGTGAAGGGCAATTTGACAGTAATCAGTTAAAACTGAATATATGCATCCTCTAAAGACTTAGCAAATCTACTTCTAAGCATGTAGTCTATAGAAACATTTGTACTTAGGGACAAGAAAGCACATTTAAGATTATTTATTGTAGAATGATTTGGGACAGCAAAAAATTAGAAACCATCTGAATATCTATTGATATAGAAACAGTTATATAAACAATGGCATATCTATCTATGCAGTGAAATATGATGCACCAAAGAAGGAGTGCTGCTATGATACCTAGTAACGTGGAAAATATACGTAGGTGAATGTTCTGATAGATAATTTAAGTGTCTATAGAAATTTTATGGGACCTCAGTGATAGGCACTAGTGACAGACAGTATATGAAAAGAATTCAGGTAGGATTTATGCAAGCGCAAAGGTCTTTAGAATTAAATGGAAATAAATTTACCTATTTTACCCTTAGAAATGTAAATTTTAATCAAATGATGTTGCCACCTGGGTAGGATTTCACAGTCTAATCCAGTAAGGACAAGACTCAAATCCAGGGATGTAAACTATGTCTGTGGCCAGCCCACTTTTAAACTTATGGAATCATTGGCTTTGTAACTTTTCATGTAAGTAAGGTTCTGTGCATATCATGATCACAGTGCTCCAACTATATAACAGTCTAGGTCCTCTGTTTGTTGTAAAACTCCATCAAGCAAAGAAAACAACTCCAAAACTATATGAGAAAGTCATCCCAAATATGGTGTAAGATAACATTATTGTTCTTTAGTAGGTAATGTCTTCTTAGGGTTTACTAAGAAAATTTGAAATTAAGTATATAAATGCCAAGATAAGCAAATGTGTGTTTTCAATAAATTAGCGTTAAGAATTTTGCACTTATTTATATTATATTATCTCTGTAATACTTAGAATTTAGTCTACCAAGATAATAGCTAATTGGAACAACAATCTTGTGATTCCAATATAATGGTTTTAGGCTTGTGATTTTAATTTAATATCTGTGCTTCATAGTCATTAATGAAACATTAGGAGAACTTAAGAATCACCTGTTTATAGTTATTTTCTATATATGAGTTATTTAAGTACTTGGAAAATTTTGTCAATTAAATCAAACAATGTAGAACTTTAAAGGGAAAGAAATGATATTAGTTTCATGAACACAGGTTGAAATAAAAAATTTAAATAACTAATTTTATAAATTGGTTTTAACATTTATAAACTCTTATAAATGATTGTTAAAATGTGCTGAACAGATATTTATAAGTGCTACCATAAATATAAGAAATAGGTTTCATAATCTGTAACTTTAATAAACTATTACATTTCATTTTTTTATTTTTTATTTTTATTTATTTATTTTTAAAAAGATTTTATTTATTCATGAGAGACACACAGAGAGAGGCAGAGACAGAGGCAGAGGAGAAGCAGGATCCTTGCAAGGAGCCTGATGTAGGACTCAAACCTGGGATTCCAAGATCACTCCCTGAGCCAAAGGCAGGCACTCAACTACTGAGCCACCCAGGCATCCCAAACTATTACATTTTAAAACCAAAAATTACCTCTGAAGAATGTTTTCTGTAGCAAAAAGAAAAGCCATCCTCAAGGCACCAAAAAAAATTAGTTGGCAATATTGCTTAGTAAACACACATTCATACAATAATACCATATGTTTCTATAGGTACAAACAATAGACAAAGAGAATACATATGAAACTAAGAATAGTGTTCTCCTTCAGAAAAGGGTCAGGGAGATTTTAATTTTATCAGTAACTGTTGAATATTTTGTAGCGCAAAAGCATTCATATATTGCTTGTGTAAGTAAAAATACAGAAAATCTTTTGTCAGGTCATATGTACCCATTTTGGGTTCGATAATCAGGGTCAATATATTTATGACTCTCCATGCGATCTCAAAATGAGTTTGCATAAAAGTCATTCTTGCTCCTTTTGTAGCAATATACAGGTACTCTCTTAGCAGTAACATTTCCAAAAAACTTTGTACTTGAGGAGCCTTATATAATGGGTAAAACTAAACAGTACAAACAAGACTCAGAGAACCATTTTTGTACTAATGCTGAGAGTTTAGTTTATTTGTCGATATTATCATGGCAAGGGCAAAGCACCCTCTAATAGTTTACAGAATAAGGAATAGAAAAGCTAACTCAAAGGGGGGCTCTGGGGTGAAGAGTTATTGACATATAAGACCTTGTTTTCCAAGCATAGCCTGGAGAAAACACTTATTTTGGAGTTCTAAAGGTAGAATTCCTCTTGAGGGCTAAGACTTTCGTTTGTTTGCTAACAAAAGAACCTGCAGCCAGGTTGGGTGTGAAATGATAGGTTTTGAGCCGAGGTCTCGAAGAGAAAGCAGAACAAAGGGAAGGTTGAAATCCTCGGCATAAAGATTTCATCCTAGGGCAAAAATGGGAAGGTCTTCATATTGAAGCCAAGTGTCCTTGGATCGAAGTCCTTTTAAAATTATCATCTACGATCCTGCCTTGAAGAGCAAATAGGCAAAATAAAGAGCTCAGAAGCAGCGGTTTTTGGAAGACGGGATATTTAATTAAAATTGCTGCTACCTGTTAAAACCTTGTGCTTAGAAATGTTATTAGTTTGTAAAATTATGAGGTTCTAAATTTAATTATTATTATTTTCCTTAAGAAATAGATCAGTAGTACATAGTGTCTTCCCTGGCTGAGGCTTTAGTAATATCTGATAGGATTTCAAAACTCCTGAATGAAATTGTGTAAAAATTTGCCCAGCACAGGAGGGAAACTAGAGCCTGACCTGGAAACTAGAGCCAGAAGCTGAAAGATCTGCCAGACTTCTTTGCTTCTACATGTTAATCCTTAGAAGAGCAAGTCCCAGGCTGTGCAGATAAAATACCCAACTCCTGGGTTCAGAACCACCCTTCCTTATCCCAGAGGAACAGGGACTCCCCAAAGGGCAGTCCCTAGGGATGATGGCAATAAGATCATTTCTGTTCCTAATAGCCAGTATGTTAGGAACAATTCATCAATGAATGACCAGTTGTAATTATTTACAGAGAAAACATCCTTCAGTGTTTTCCTGGGACAATAAGAAAACACAGAGGAGGTGGTTTTTGCCCTTGGAAACCCAAAAGGGAGAAAGATGTCCTGGAGAAATTGATTGACGGACCAGCAAAATGGCAGGACAACTGGGCTGAAGAAGAAACAAAAACCAGAGAGAAGCCCAGTGATGAAGATGACGGGAAACTACAACAAGGATAGATAGAATAAGGTAAAATAATAGTAACTTTCATACTGTTTATTTGGCTGTGATGTAATGCTATTCTTCTCCATCCCCTACTTACCCAAATCTTCAGCGCCATATGCATTAATTGCTTTCATGGTTCTTACTTGAAAATTAAAGGAAATGAAAGGGAGCTGCCTACCGCAGGATGGAGGGAAGAGAAGAGACACAAGGTACAAGACGCAGAGCAGAGATGGAATTCCAAGTAAAGTAAACAAGAAAGAAGGGTGATATAAGGCCCTGCACTTCATGCCAAGGAATCTTTGTAGAAATTTGGTGTGCAGATTATGTGAGATGGGGCTTGAGAGAGTGTAAAAAATATATTAAAAAGAAAGGTAATCCCTAAGTTCGGTGGTCTGGGGACCATCCAGGACTCTGTCATGTGGATTACATAATCATTGACACCAGACATGGAGAAACAAAAAGCTCAAAGAATGGTTCTATGTATTCCAGTGGACTCTGAGATTCATCACCCACCTCTTGATCCATCCATCTGCCCGTCTGTCTATCACTGATTGTATCTATCATGTCCATCCCCAACTGTCCTCAATAACTCTTTATTTATATTTCCCTTAAGCTTTTAAAGGTTTTTTCAAAATTTGAGAATTTTTGTTTTCTTTTCCTGGGTAGAACGGTACAGTCTGTGGTCACCAACTTAATGCAACAAAATGCAAAATGCCACGCAAGCAGGAAAACTGGGTGGAGTGAGAAAAAAGTACTTTTTCTTGTTGTTTCCCTCTTTGGTGGCAAGGAGGTGGCTTACTGGAGATTTAGGAGATTGTCTGGGTGAGTTTTTCCATATCTCTGCAGTACCACTGGGACAACTATCAATCCCAGATAGCTCCACAGCTGACCTTGGGCTAGAAGGGAGTCAGCAGGGAGTGCTCTCAGACAAGCATCCCCTGATCTGAGCAGATGCTGGTGGCCCACAAGCCCACCGTCCTTTTTTAGGGCTTCTTCCTGTATGTTGCCCACTGTCCAATTCTGTCCAATGTCCTCCACTAGGAACTTTCCATTATTCCATTGGCCTGCCTGGACATACTCTTATGATTTCTCATGGCCTATGGGCCTGTAGGCAGTGCCTCATGTTGCCTTTATTTTCCATTCTTAAGACTCTCAAGTAACTTTGATTTCTTCTTATATAGAAGAGTCGCAAGACATTAAGATTTATATGTGTCAAAGAACATAAAAAAGGTTCTTAGAAATGAAACATAAGTTTACCAAGAATATAGATGGCTTAAGTTAGTATCCCTTCCCTCCATCTCTGTCATTAATCATACCTCATGTAAACATCCATTATGTTCTTAAGTTGTAAAATATTAAATCAACATATATCTATCTATGTTTGAAATGAGAAATCAGCCTGCCCCTAACTCCCATGCCAAAAGTGAGCTCATCTTTCTCCCAAGGCACCCAGGCAAATTCAAACTCCACAACTTCTGTGAAATATAAAATAATGAAAAGAAAACGTATAGGCTTAAAAAGAAAGAATGATAATAATAATAAAACACTGCTTGCAGGAATAATAAATGGAAGGCAGAAAATGAAATAGGTCTCCAAAGTAATTCCTTAAGACTCTCCCGTCTATCCTCCAAAAATAATACGTATCAAATAAAATCTAAATTCCTCCTGCTTGTCTGTGCTGTACACACATAGCTCATTAGCAGGGGAGATGGAGGTCCTGGAATTGGGACATTAAACAAGTGAGCATTTTCCTGGTCTGTAAAACATTACCACTACAGAGGTACTTCTTGGCCTCTCCCACTGTCCATCATTGTCCTTTCACTGACTCTGGCAATGGTTGCCTTTTGCCTTTGCCTTCCACTAGTTAAAATGCTGTCTTGTCCTCCCAGCTGCAGTCAGGTTCATGATGTCTCTGACAATGTCAAAGACTAGCCCCAGGATCTGATAGTCAGCTGGCTAATCTTTACTCCTTTCCTCAGATGTTTCCTTGAATGGACTTTGAGTCTCCCGTCTAAAACTGAAATCTGCTGTGATACTCTTCTTTTGTTTTCTGTGGCAGGCCCAGTTCTATCCCTGGCACTGCTTTTGCCAGCCTGGATGAGTCAAAGCTGTTCACCAGAACAAAGAATAAATGGCAGGAAAGGGTACTCGAAGGAAGAAATAATGCATTTTTCAGAAAACTTGCCCACTTGAAGAAATTAGCCAAATAGTTTTTCGCTAGTTCTTACTAGGTAAAAGTATATGATCATCCTCAGATCTTAGAACCACTACTCTAAATTTATATATATGTTATTTCAGTGAAAAGCCACTTTATAACGAATCAGCCCTGTGAAAAGTGAAATTAAATGGAGTGAGAGGCAATAGCTTTTAAGATGTAAGACATCAAAACAAGGTCAAAAATTTTTCAAAAGTGGAGCTAGAGAATGAGCTAAAAAGATAAGAGGTGGTAGTAGTAAAAATGAGATCTTAAAATTGAAATTTTGGAGATATTGTCATTACTGGTAATGGCAAAGTCTTAAAATATAATCCATAGGAGTAGGTGGCAGATTAGGGTAGAGGAAAGGATATCATGGAAAGGGAGTGATTGTGAACCAGGAGCTAAAATCTTCTAGGACAGGTGGGAAAGTTGTCCCAGTTGAGAGTCAGAAGATAATGCAGAAAGTCAAAGAGAATATTTAGAGAAGACAGTGAGAAGATATGGGATTTTGTTATGACTGTGCATTCCAGAGCACACAACAAAAGGGTTTTGGAAGTTAGGGGGGATAAGGAGATGGGAAAAAGTCCTCAGCCAAATGGTAAGAGAGTCTAGAGGATGATGATTGAGTAGCGAGATGTTGACCACATAACATAGGGTTAAAGGGCCTAATCAGAGACTATAGATATTGAAGGTAAGGCAGTGAGTGTTGGAGGCGAGGTCTTGCTAGAAGCATGTTCCAAGGCTCTCTTATAACTCCTGCCAGTGGAGATACAGAAGCGAGGAGAGGGACCTTCTTATGTCAAGCATAAGTAACTGGAAGTTTCCTTCCAATCTCCCTCTATCTTCATCTTCCATGTGGGTCCCAGGCCCTATACAGGCATCACAAATAGGTTTCATTTTCCATGGATAGGGAGTGACTGCCTGGAGCACCATGATATGAGCAACTTCAAGACCATGCCCTGATTCAGGAGAAAAGGCAAATAAATGGTCCCCATCTATGCCAGTGTCTGCTTTCCCAAGTTGAAGGTAATTCCCTAAAGCTCAATTCAGTTCCTAATTTTCTATCCCATTCCTCACTTTGTAACCCACCTCCTAGCTACTTATACACCCATAAAAGCTTTTAGGACTTTAGCATATAGCACTTCACTTTGGGACACAACCTCTACCCTTCCTGAAGGTAATCTACTCAGCCTGCTGTCCTGTCTGCTAATGATCCTCAAATCTCCATGTCCAGACAAGTCCTCATTCCTGAGCGCCAGAAACTTGTCTGCAATTGTCTCTGGGGCTCTGAGCACGTCAGGTATGTTCTTCAAAACTCCCCTCCCCTGCAACTCCGAGGTGTTCTCTCCCATCCCAACAGTATACCTCCATTTGCCCATTTGAACAACCCAAGTCATCTTCAACTCTCCTTTTCCTGCAGTCACCAGTTTCTATGCATTTGGCCTCTGCCATTCCTTTTTTTTAAAAAAAGATTTTATTTATTTATTCATGAGATACAGAGAGAGAGACACAGAGAGAGAGAGGCAGAGACACAGGCAGAGGGAGAAGCAGGCTCCATGCAGGGAGCCCGACGTGGGACTTGATCCCAGGTCTCCAGGATCAGGCCCTGGGCTGAAGGCGGCGCTAAACCGCTGAGCCACCAAGGCTGTCCAGGCCTCTGCCATTCCTTAAATCTGCTCCCTCCTTTCCCTCCCCACTGCCTCTACCTGTTCACCATCTGTCTCTTCTCTCAAGTGGACTTGGGAAGTACACTTCAGCTCCCCTTCCCACAGCCATCAGAGTGACCTTTGTAAAACACCAGTCTTCCTAACTTCATGGCTTTACATCACTTACAGGATAAAGATCAAAATTTTTAATCCTTGACACACAACATTGCATAGGTTTGTCCAGGTACCTCTCTCTCTCTTGCTAGACTAGACCCTACTAGGGTAGGAATGTGCACCTCCTTTACTTTGAATTCCCAGTAATCCAATAACAACTTGGAGATACAGAACATATTCAATAAATATTAAGTGAGGTAATGCAAGCAGGTAGAGGAAAAGTATAAAAAGCAACCTCGTTTTAAAGACTCTCTCTCATGCCAGTTGACATGAGATCATTTTCTACTAGCTCTCACTGCCAATTCATTCACCTCTGTTCTTACTATGAATAGCAGAGGTACAGATATGTTTTTATTTGACAATTAATAAAATATATATCAAGGGTGCAAATGGGGTCTTGATATGAATTTTCTAATATTGGATTCTGGCATCACCATTTTCAAGGTGTGTGACTTTGGGTAAGATACTTAAACTCTGTAGCCTTTATAACCTCTATACTAATAGTATCTGATTCAAATGGTTCTTATGGAGATTAAAGTGTGTGGAAGAGGAAATGTTCAGTAAATAAGAGCTGTGATTGATACTCTGAAAGAAGTTGCCCGCATGGTTCATTTGTAGGTAAGTGGAAACATTATTGCTGTTAGACAAGAAACATGCATGTATTTCCTAGAATGGGTGAAATGTGTCTTTACTTTTTTCCATAGAGTTCAGGCCATACAGAGTCAGCTTCTGAAGAAGATTGAAAGTTTTTGTCTCTGGTCTTGCCAACTTTTCTCTGTCCCATTGTTTTCTACCCCTCTGTCCTCTCTCTCCAGGGTCCTACTGCTCCTGGAAGAAAGGGAGCAAATCCTACAGCCCTCTGTAGAAATAGGCTTGGGTCTAGTGGGAATATATGGGCACTCTTTTTGACTTTCAGTATTACCTTACAATTTATTTATCCATATGTCATAGCAATTGGGTCATGCCTTGACCCAATTGAATAAGCTTACTTATTTTATTTTATTTTATTTTATTTTATTTTATTTTAATTTTATGGTCGCACATCTGCCTTTATTGGGAGCAGCAGGTGGGACACTTCCAGCAATAGTAAAAAAATTAATTTACAAAAGCAGGGGTTCAGTGAAGCCACCTGGTTGGGACCCTTGGGAGCTCATATGTAGATGCCAACCCAGAGCAGCAGAAAGAGGACTCCAAAGCCCATGAAGACTGAGGCCACCAAGGAGATGAGGAGCTCTTTGTAGATATCCCGAGTATACTTGGTGGAGGTGACCTCATAAATGAAGAACCAGGCGGTAAAGAACATGCCAGTTGCCAATAGCACTCCGTCAGATGGGGGAAGACGGCAGGGTTCACTGGGCTGGTATATCGGCTCATGGCCTTGAGCTCCATTCCGCCAGGTCATCCACCGCTCTGCCACCGGAATAACATGTTGGCAGGAGCTGCTTACTCATTTTAAACTTGAGTTCCATTATGAACCACAAATTATATTGTATTTTGTACTGGGGTGTTTTTGATCTCTACAAAAAGTGAGTTCATAGTGTTCAACCTAATCACCAAAGAATGATAATTTGTTAACTATAAATATTAAAATGTGTTTGTACAACTATTTTTCTGTTACTGTATTTTTACATTTTTTAACATATTTGGATTCTCAAAAAGATGACTTGGGTTGGAAGTAGATCTCCTTTGCTCTATGAGAAGCCATAGAGTAGAGCCATCTATAAAGCAATACTTTCTTTTACTAACAATAATTATTCTTTATAATATCTCCTCAATGTATTTTTGTGTTAAAAGATCTGCCCCCCCCCCTTTTAAAAGAAAGGTAAGGAGAGAGAGAAAAATAAAAGGCATACTGAGGGGATCACACAGTATATAAAATGACAATAATCATGAGCCACCTATTTCACAAATTACCGGGGACATTACACATGATAATAGAGGCAAAGAACTTTAAAGAGTTAAAAGTACAATCATGAAAGGCAGTCCACTTACAGTGTGCTCCAAAGACCATTTTCAATCTGTGAACTCTTTGTTTCTGGTCCATGGTGAGATAAATATGAAAATTTGAAAGCAAGCATTTAGAAACTGTTATAGAAATTTGACAAAGTAATTTTACGTCTGTTGAATCAAATAATAAAAGATTTGGGCTTGTATTCTGTATGTCTGATTTTTTACTTCATTTCTAGTAATTATTTTCATTGTACTTCACAAAGGCAAAGAAAAACCTGTCCTTCACTACACATAGTTTGAGAAGCATTGATAAAAGGTATTATTATTTCTGATTTTACTTAAGAACCATTAAATTTCTAATTATAAACTAGTTACATGTCATTATTTGAGAAACACTGTTTCATACCAAGTGTAAAGAGTTGCCAGCATACAAACAAGTCCAGAACAAGTTTGTTTTGTGTTGGGTAACTTGGTATTTAAGAGTTAGAAACCATTTATCCCACGAAATAACATAAACCTGAGGTTATGCTCTCAGTGTAGCCCAGAAATCCCAGTTATCTCAAAAAATCGCTAAACTATACTATAGAATTTGATAACAGGTATATACTGTAGCCTTCAATAACCTGTCTTCTCCCTCTTCCTACAATGAAAAAGATAGACTTCTGATTTCCAAATCAGAAAATCTCTCCCTTCCCCATCTGCCTTGAGAAATGGTGATTCCTAGCCCTAGCAGGATCAATGGTGGGGATAGAGTAAGAAGGGGGCTACTTCTGCAGAAACTGTTTCAGAAGCAACACTAAGGAAAAAAGAATGGAGTTATAGTACTCTTCACACGAGTGACTAGGGAATTAGGAGATGGAGCTTGAGGCAACTCACTGGTTATGTTAATAACGTGAAACTAAAGTTTCTCCAAGATTCTCTGAGATTATGTTGGTTTTGCTGACCTTGAAAGCCCTGGTTCTTTACCACAAACACCTCCGCCCTACACTCCGGGGTGTTCTCCCCTTGGTGGCCCAGCACCAAATCGGGTCTAGGCTTCATCCTGAATTGAGATTTGTCCCTGCCAGAGGGACCATGACACAGAAAGATTCTTTCAAAAGACAGCTGTTTATCTCTCTACCATTCAGCATAACCTAATATCCCTTAGGACTGAATCGGAGATACACACAGAAGCAAAGGGATGTGTTTTTGGCAAGCGGGGCAGAGAAGGGGGAGGGGGATGAGAAACTAGAATCTGCTTTTATTTACTGATGTTTGTTGAAAACTGGCAATTGTCATGCCTCCGGGGTGGCAAATAAATACTGTGAACCAGCAGAAGCTTATTTCCGACATACTCATTTGTTGTAACTGTCTCAATCTTAATGACTTAGCTTTCCCCTCTTAAAGCTTTTTTTTTTTTAAAGGTTTCACTCATTTATTCATGAAAGACACAGAGAGAGAGAGAGAGAGAGAGAGAAGGAGAGGCAGAGACACAGGCAGAGGGAGAAGCAGGCTCCATGCAGGGAGCCCGACGTGGGACTCGATCCCGGGTCTCCAGGATCAGGCCCTGGGCCTAAGGCAGGCGCTAAACCGCTCAGTCACCCGGGCTGCCCTTTTTTTCTTTCTTTATTCATGTTATGGCTTGTTATGGCTTGTTATGGCTTGTCATGTTATGGTTGAAGTAAAAGAAAACAACCCCCCCTGCTCTTATTCCCATGAGCTGAGCTGAGATCAAAAATAGGGTCTCCGTCTTGAGGCCTCTGGTCTGGAGGCAGCCTTACGGGGAGCAGAGCGTCTACACCTTGTTCCATACGGTAGCTGGTTCCAACCTGAGTTATTTACAAGAGAGAATCCGGAATCTTTTCCTGTAGCGAAAAAGAGTCTCGGAAACTTTATCTAGAAGTTTCTTCCAGGCCCAGGGAGCGGGACGGTCGGTGGCGACGAGGAGGGGCAGGCTCCGCGGGCTGCTGGCGGCTCCGGGGGGCGCCCGTCGGGGCGAGGAGGGGAAGGGTCCAGGTGCGCGCCCCGCCCGAGCCTCCGCGGGGCGTCCGGGGCCGGCGCCGGGGCGAGCCGCGGTGACAAAGGCCAAGGGCCGGGCCGGGGGCGGGGCCGGGGCGGAGCGCGGCCCGAGCGGGGAGGCGGGCGCGGCGCGCAGGGCTCCCCGACCCGCGCCAGCGAGGCGGAGGCGGCGCCGGCTCCCGCGCCATGGGGCGGCTGCTGGCCGTGGGCTTGCTGGGGCTAGCGCTGGCGCTCCTGGGCGAGAGGCTCCTGGCGCTCAGGTAGGTGGGGGGCCCCGAGCCGTCTGCGCGCGGCCCGGCCGGGGCGCGGGGCGCGGGGCGCGGGGGCGGAGGAGGGGGCGGGCTCCCCGAGCGGCCCCCGCCCCGGGGCCCCCAGGCCCGGCCGGCCCGGGCTGCGGGGGAGGGCGCAGGCCGTGCCGGGAATCTGGAGCTGCGGGCGGGGAGCCCCGAGTGCTGGCAGCGCCGCGGCTCGGCGCACACCTGGCCCCCGCGCCCGGCTCCCGGCCGCGCCCCGCACCGGGTGGGCCGGCGCCGCAGACTTCCCGGGAAGCGGAGGCGCCTTTGCAGCCTCGCAGAGTTCTTTTCCGCCCGGTTGGACCAGCGGGTGCTTTGCAGTTGCAAACCCGGCGCTTCAGCTTTGTTAGCAAAACTAGTATTACTCATGCACCGAACCTTTAATTGTAAAGATTTGTTTCAGATCTTGGGTGCTGCTGTGCTTCTCTTTGCTGCCCAGACCGGTCGCCGTCGTTAATAAAGCTGCTCACCATCCCTTCCCCCGCGTAGTTGGAGAAACTTTTCAACTTTCTAATCTTGGCGCTGTGGAGATCGAAGTGACTCGAGATCCTCAGCTACTGTTCTTACATCACTTCCTTATTTATGGCCACTCGGGAACCCTGGGGCCAGAATGACAGACAGCATGAGCCTGGTCCATCTCCCAGTTTAATTGTGATGAAAACCGCGGATGGGTGGACATCAGAGTTTCTAAATTAACCAACTCAAATTTTAGAAGCCTCCTGCAAAAGGATTCTAGAAGTAGTGAGCACCTTCTCTGTATGGTGTGCCCTCCTAGACCCCTGTAATGGAGTGAGGCACAGTCCTTAATCTCTGAGTTCACTCTATGCCAGGGGAGGAGAGAAATAAAACAAATATATCCATTAGGATGTCCAGACCAGGGACAAACCAACCCCTACAGGCTTAAGGGGGAAAGATTCCAGCCCCTGAAGGTGGCGTTCAGGAGAAAGACACTATTTGACGTTAGCCTTGAAGGATCAGTGAAACACATATGGGGTCATTCCAGATGAAAAATGCAGCCCCAGCAGAGGGGGAAAGGTGGGGAAGTTTGGAGACTAGCTGTAGACCAGCTTGAGGGGAGCGTAAAGTTAAGGGATGAGAAGAGTCAGGGTTGGGGAAAAGGTGGGTCTTGAGGTGGTTAATTAGGAGTTCAAGAATTGGGGCCTGCTTTGATAGGCAAGGCAGAACTATTGATGTTTGTGTATGTGTGTTTAAGTAGGAATCATATAAAATACAATCAGTTGCTGTGCTATAAAGCAGAATTAATTGCACTGCTGTAGAGATGAAGCTGGAAGGACGGATTGGAAGAGAGCAGTAGTTCTCCATCCTGGCTGTTCCTTAGCATCTCCTGGTGGGCTGATGTCTGGGCTGGACCCCTAGAGATTTGTATCCAGCTGGTCTGTGTGGGGCCCTGGGGATGAGTGTTTTTTATTTTAAAAAATCCTCCTTATAATTGTAATACGCAGTTACAATTGAGAAGTAGTAGAACAGAGAGTGAATAGACGTGGGGAAACTTGTTAAGGTAGTTGCAGTAGTTTGGAGAGAATAGCAGGACAGGGGCCCACACTCTGGAGCCTCACTGAGAAAGGGGGACATCAAAGGTGATACCAGGGCTTCTGTCTCTACCGTCCTGGAGCTGGAGCTTCATCTGCTGATAGAGGGATGCAAGTAGGAGGAACACATGTGGTGGAGGAAGGATTGCTAACTGGTAGAAAATGGACATGTTGACCTTAATTTTCCTGTTACGTAAATACCCAAACCTGCTCTGCAGAACGTTCTTGAGATGGATGATTTCGTACGACTGTCCAACTTTCAGTTTCAAAGGTGATACCGCTAAAATGTACAAGCTCATTAAACTTCCCTAAAGTCCAAACCACCCGTGTTCCCACAAGTTGAAGTTTTCCCAAATAATGGTTTCTTCTTCTTAATAATCTTCAAGTTTTAAACTTAAGTCCCTTTAAATGGTAATTGTAGTTACAAACCCAAGAAAAAGTAAATAAGGCTTATTTACATAGAATGTACCTTATAGGTAATTCACAATTTAATGCGTCTTTTCTTTATAAAGATTTGACCGCAATACATTTTACTGAGCAGTGACTTTCTAGGTCACTAGATCTAACTTCATTGGATAGTTGGAGTCCCAAATCAGTTGATGTGAGAACATTAGGATATGTGATAGGTGGCTAGATGCAGCAAACAAAAATGCAGGATGCCCAGTTAAATGCGAATTTCAGATAACCAACAAATCATTTTGTTGTATAAGCATATCCCATTGCAATATTGGGGCATAATTGTACTAAAATATCATTCTTTATTTGAAATTCAAATTTTGGCGTCTTGTATTTTATCTGCTAACCTTGTGATTGTGGAATATCAAGTGCCTGCTGTTTACAGGGTTATAGGTGGAGTGCTCAAATGCATAGCATCTCTCCTTTTACACCCTAGGGTCTATTTTGAAAAGCAGCATGTTCCTACCTCCCCATAAGGAAAGGCTCTTCAAAAAACAGGCTGGTTTTTGAATTAGGTTTCCCCGCTATTTCAGTTTTAAAAAAAGATTTTATTTATTTATTCATGAGAGACACACACACAGAGAGAGGGGCAGAGACACAGGCAGAGGGAGAAGCAGGCTCCATCTCCACGCAGGGAGCCCGATGGGGGACTCCATCCCGGGTCTCCAGGATCACACCCTGGGCTGAAGGCGGCGCTAAACTGCTGAGCCATCAGGGCTGCCCCCTGCTATTTCATTATTCTATTTTTAGAGATGGCACTTTGTACTTAGGCACTCAAGTTGTTTCTCTCCCCCAGGGTATTCACTTAAACTTCAATTTGAATTTCAGATAAATAATGGATAATGAATATTTTTTTTAGTATAAGTATATATATCCCAGATGGATAAATGGAATCAAAGCCATCTCTTTCCTTCTGGACTGTAACTGGCTAAAGTTCTCAGGGGAGGATGGCGTATTACACCCAAGTTTTCCACTCCTCCCAAGTTGAGCAATAAAGGGGAAAATAGAACTACGCAAATATCCCCAAGCCAGTTGCTACCTGTTGCAAAGTACACACCCTTGGATGAATCATGAGACTTGAGTACATCAGAGACCCATGCATGAGCAGGAATCCCTAAACAGGCATCTGAACATTCTGCCTTTTGCGTGATAGATTTTATGACAGTTACACCAAAAAGCCGTCCAGACTGCTTTTGAACACTTCTGCAAGGTCAGGCTTTATTTTTTAACTACCATCTTCCCTACCGTGTATTGTGTGACTACTGTGTGCTGATCATTGTGTCAAAAGTGTCAAACGTTCTTTAATATTAAGCCAAAATGTACATTTAAATTTTTTTTTTTTTTTTTTTTTTTTTTTTTTTTTACTTATTGAGAGAGAGAGAGCAAGGGGGAGATGCAGAGGGAGAGAGAGAGAATCTCAAGCAGACTTCTTGCTGAGTGTGGAACCCCATGTGGGGCTCCATCCCACAATGGATGCCATGACCTGAGCCAAAATCAGGAGTGAGGTGCTTAAACCACCCAGGTGTCCCTAAGCCAAAATATCCATACATGTACTGACATTTTGAAAGAAAGCCTTTTACATTTATGCCTTCATTCTGCAAATACTGTCTTCCTTTCTGTATTAGACATGTTAAAACTGAGGCTGGAGGAGGTCAACTAGTTATTTCAGCAGGTAATTAGTGCTGAACCTATACTCCAAACCAGGTCTTCTGGATGCCCCAATGTCCCCACTGCCTCTTAGCTTTCCTGCCTTTGGAGCAAATTACTTCCAGCCTAAGATGCTTACTCACAAATTCTTAGCTACTAAGTACTAAAAGCATTACAGGGGCCCAAGGGGTGAATTCCAATGGGTTTTACAAGTCTGTATATAAAAGATAAAGCCCCCGTTTGCCTATATTTAAGTCTGTACTTAAAAGATAAAGCCCCACAAGTAGTTTGTAAATTCAAAGGCCATGAAATATGGAACAAAGCCATGCCAGGTAGTAACACTGTGTTCCTAGTTTGCTGAAGATGAGGTAACATAATAACTAATTGCCCCTCTCCTCCCACTCTGTATGGATAATGCTGTCTCCTGAGTAAAAGAAATGGAAATTGAGGGGCACCTTGGTGGCTCAGTTGGCTGGGCACCTGCCTTCAGCTCAGGTCATGAACCCAGGGTCCTGTGATCGAGCCCCACAAAGGGCTCTCTGTTCAGCAGAGAATCTGTTTCTCCCTCTTCCTCTGGCCCCTCCCTCTGCTCTTGCTCTCACTCTCTCAAATAAATAAATAAATAAAATCTTTTTAAAAAAAACATTTAAAAAATAGAAATTGATTTCATGGTCATGACTATTGGCTAAAGGTTCATGCTTGTGGCTAGATAGCCTGAATTCATTTCTTAGCTCCATTGTTTACCTGGGTTCTTGGCTTTTTATTTCACCTTTCTGTACCTCAGTGTCCTAACCTGTAGGATGAGAATATTAATACTACACACTCCATAGTGGGGCCATGAAAAATAAAAGAGTTCATTCTTGTAAAGTGCTAAAACAACACCAAATATATAGTAAGTGTTCAGTGAAAGTTACCTGTAATGACAATGTGCAAACAGGGGCCCTTAGACTTTTGTGACATAGATCTGTTTGGTAGTCTGTTAAAGCCTTGGCTTCTTAGCATTATGCTTTTATTTTATTTAAAATTTTTTTGTGTGTACATGTGGTGCTCCTCGTTTGTTTTTGTTTTGTTTTTATTTTAATTCCGTTTGTTAACATACAATGTTATATTAGGCTCAGGTGTACAATATAGTGATTCAGCACTTCCATATATCACCCTGTACTCTTCACGATAAGTGCCCTCCTTAATCCCCATCACCTATCTCATCCCCCTCCCCCCAACCTCCCTCTGGTAACCATCAGTTTGTTCTCTATAATTAACATTTTATTTTTTATTTCTCTCTCTTCCTCCCTCTTTCTCCCTCCTTTGCTCATTTGTTTTTTTTTTTTCCCTTAAACTCCACATATGAGTGAAGTCATATGGTATTTGTCTTTCTCTGACTTATTTCACTTAGCATAGTACCCTCTAGCTCCATCTATGTCATTGCAAATGGCAAGATTTCATTCTTTTTTATGGCTGAATGCTGTTCTATGTTATATATATACCACATGTTCTTTATCTATTGATCAGTTGATGGACCCTTGGTCAACATCATATTTTTAAGTGCATAAAATAAAATACACAGGATTCCAAAACAAAATTAAATACTATTTGAGTTAATACTAATTTATATACTTTAATACCATTACCAACTTATTTTTAAAATCTAATGTATGATATAATAACATAGGCTTCTTAATTAAAGCCTTAAATAGATATAAAGGTCGTTAAATATGTAGCTATAG
Source organism: Canis lupus dingo (assembly GCF_003254725.2). Taxonomy (NCBI): domain Eukaryota; kingdom Metazoa; phylum Chordata; class Mammalia; order Carnivora; family Canidae; genus Canis; species Canis lupus. Next base: position 20,451,848 of record NC_064256.1, on the reverse strand, counting down.
ATATTTTGAAGTAGTGGTGAGTATAAATGATATTTTGAGATACTTACCACAACTGAAATGTGATATAACAGTATCTGCGATTTCCGTTTTGACAGAGGGACACAGATACTGCTAATAGAAAGTTCTGTGGTTTCTTGCCTGCACTCATCATCAAAGGAAATGCTTAATTTCAGAAGGTTTAAATAAAGATGTATTTTTCCCCCATCCATGTTCATGGATCCCTGAATTTTACCCATGGACTCTTTGGAGGTCACTGGACCCCAAGATGAGGAAACTTGATGTACATGTGTCTGGTGGATGTCATTGGGGAAATGATTGCTGGCTCAGTTGAAGGAAGACAGTGTTATTTTTTTAAAAGATTTTATTTATTTGTTCATGATAGACACACAGAGAGAGGCAGAGACATAGGCAGAGGGAGAAGCAGGCTCCATGCAGGGACCAGATGTGAGACTCCATACCAGGACCCTGGAATCACACCCTGAGCCGAAGGCAGACGTTCAACCCCTGAGCCACCCAGGTGCCCCAGGGACACAATGTATTTGCTTTGTTGTATTATACCCATCACATAGTTATGACTCAAAGGAAAATAACCAACTTTTAATGAAAAAGAAGAGGAAAGTGAGAAAAGCAAAGGGAACCCAGAGCAGTAGTGGTTGCCTGGAATGTTGTGTGTGAGGATGGCTATGGATTAAAGGGAAAGAATGCTGGGATTGATTAGCAATGTCTGCATGACAGCAGACAGCTGTCTCTGACCTAGTACATTCATAAGCAGGCTATGGACATAAGTGCTAGGGAGCAAGTAGGCTGTGCCAAAATGTCACTTATTTGTGTTTGTACCATTTACTTATTTATTTTTAATTTGGCCTGAATTAACTAGCATTTAGGCTTATTGATGTACTAGCCCAAAGAGGTTTGTGTAGCTTTCTCTTGTATATTCCCCCAAACTTCTTAATTCTATTAACAGTTAAGAGTGCTTTCAGCCTCAAGTAACATACCTCAATTATACTTCAATTAATTATAACATATACAAATATAAGGCTTATTTTTCTCACATGATAAAAACTTTGTGGGAGAGTCATTCTACACCTTGTCCCTTAAGCCCATGATCATATCAAAAAATTAGGTTCTTATAGTTTTGTCCTTCAATCCTTCACTTTTGGCTTTCTGTCTTCAATCTTGTCATGTTAAGGCTGCTGAATGGTTGTTACAGTCCTGAGCACGGCATGTGTGGTCACATCATGAAGAGAGAAGGGGTGACTCCAGTTAGCGCTCTTCTTGTATCTGCCTTTTTTTTTTATCAGGAACAAAAATCTTTCTCCAAAGCCCAAGTCATAGGATTGCCCCTAAATATAAAGGAGGCTGGGAAAGCAAATATTTGGCTTGTCTCTCTCTGCAATGGAAAGGAGCAAGGAAGAAAGGAAGTGAGAATGGCTTTAGGTTTGTCAGCTAATAGGGCCTACCACCCTGGAATACAGAAGTTCAGTAATGAGTAGGGAACTGGTACTTCTACCAGGTAAAAAGCCTAGCAGTTTTCCACTGAATGAATTTGAAAGTCTCGATGGGTCACAAAGGTTGGAAGCAAAATCCCATCTTTCTTTTATTATAAAAGAAAGAAAGAAAAAATGACCTGGTTAACCAGAATTTATGCACAGCCCATGTGTAATTCTAGTTTGAATAGTCGGCAGTCTGTGTATTTAGAGATGATATTGTACAACTTAACTAGTTGATGAAGATTGCCCTATTAGCAGTGTGTAATTATCAGTCATTTATGCAGCTCTAAGTTGACTCTAAAAAATAACCCATATTAAACCATTTAAACACATCTGAATTTTATTTTATCCATATAATTTATCTTTGAAAATGGTAGATGACAATTCTCATTATCTATTTTTATATCGTTAAATGGGCATAATAGTAGGTTGTATGAAAGTGACACCCAAACCAATGCATGATAACAGAAACTTGATGAAACCATAGCTGGAACCTACTGACATATCTCTATTCTGGAGTCGTGCAGTGTCCACTGAACCTGGGAGGTCAACTAGCCTCATCCTTATTTTATGCATAAAGAAGACTGAAGCCCATAGAGAGTCACATCAGGTAGCTTTGCTGTTAAGACAGACACACGGATCTCTTCACTCTTTTTGAGAAAAATACCAGAGTGGGTTAGAGCACTGCTTCTGGAAGGTTTTTCCCAGCAGGTGCCAGACCTCAGCAAAGTCCCTTCACCTCTGAGTCACTTTCCTCATCCGAAAAGCAGGGACAGTGGTACGTACTTAGGGTTGTTTTTACAATTAAATGAAGTCATTCAACCTACCACATTAGGCGAAATATACATATTTCTCTCCTCCCCCCCCCCCCCCCCCCTTAAATCACTCCTGGGACTTGTAAATGTGAGATTTATGGTCTTTTTTTATTGCTTTACTTTTAAAGACTTATTTTTAATTTTTATTCTGCCTGTATATTTTACATATTTATTTTATTCACTTTAATTTTTATTTTGTTGCCTTATTGCTATAATGTTTCGAGAAATTTTGACACTATTTGAATTATACGATTTGAAGTAACACACTGATGAACATTTTAGTTAGAGACTTTATATACAGACTTTATATACGAGATATGAGTTGCCAAAATATATAGTCGCTACCACCTGTTCATAATTCTGGGTTAGGTAGGCCTCCGCCTTCTTCCACATTCCTGAGACTGGTAACCTTCCCCAAATTCTGTGTCTAGAAGTCAGACGCTGTCAGTGATATGAAAAGGAGAGGGACAAGCGGCAAATTGTCAGTTTTATCTCTTAAATGTGTGGTATGTGTGACTCACTTTGAAAAAATGTAAACTAGTCTGTGAGCATTATGATTATTAATGACTGTAGAGAACAGAAAGAGAAGGTGAGAGACAGCTAAGGACGAGAAGGGAAGGCCTACAACATGTGGCTTCTAAAGAAGAGTTCCCAGATGCGTTTGGCCAGACTGCTTTGTGGTCCTCTTCCGGGTCCGGGGGTGAGGAAGATATTGTATTACAGTTCACCATCTCCTCATTATTTCTGCACTTTTACTCTTTGTGAAACAACAGCATGTACTTTTGTTGCAGTAGTTGGTGTTCTCCAAAGTTCTCACCCAATAAATGTTGTGATGGGGGCGGGTCCTCCTCCATGTATTTCTTAATGGCTGTTTGTGGGGTATCTTCTGTGTGCCTGGCTCTGAACCCACATCCTCTCTCGGCCTCCTGTCAGGCACTGTGTCATTTTGCAGAGGGCCTGGGCGTTTTTTGGCTCCTTTGGGCCCTTGGGAGGGAGGGAGACAGGGCTTCTGGTTCTACATCTGGAGCTCTTCCCGTAACACCAGAGCCGTGAGAAATGTGACCTGGTGGTGCCGTGTTTGTATTTGCATTGGAACTTGCATTACCAGTTTTATTTGTTGAGTTATTGGCTTTCTTTTATGACCCACATTCACATATAGAACTTTGTGATATACATTTTTATTTTAACTTCATTTCTGGTGCGATTTTATGTTCCTACCCTTGTTTTTCTATCTTCTCTTTTATCTGCTTTAGATTTATGCTGTGTTTTATGTATTGCTGTAAGCCTCTTTAAACCCTGTCTGCAACAAAGCAAGGAATACATAAACAGATAGATTTTTTTTTTTTTTTAAACAGGAATCGACTTAAAGCCTCCAGAGAAGTAGAATCTGTAGACCTTCCAAACTGCCACCTCATTAAAGGAATCGGTAAGTAGGAGAAAATGCTGGCTATACACCCTACATCGTTTGGCCACCAACACAAAAAAACTCATTAACAGTATTTTGGCATGCCACTAGTGTTTATCAGAGGAAAAATCACATTAAATCAACAAAAACCTCCTCAGTCAATCTTTTTTTGATCTCATGCACCTGTATTTCTTCTCTTTCTCACTCTCGCTGCAATTTGTTAATTATTTGTGTAATCTTATGTTTATTGTTTGATTTCTTGCTTGTTTAGTGACATTTCTGAACCAGTTTTATAAAGTCTGTATCTTCACTGTGTGGCCCCTGGAAGCGGTGCTCTGACAGCGTAGCAGTCAGCTAGTGAAGGTGTGAGAAGGAAGAGAAGTAACAAAATGGAAAATAAAAATCTGTCAACAAAAATCTCCATCCCTATAGAAATAACTCTAGAGATAAAGTTTTTCTTTCCAGCTCAAAGGCAAGCACACATATGCACACATACATATTTTTCCCAAATGGCATCTTACTGTAAGATTATATTCTACAACCTGCTTATTCCAAATGCAGTGTCAACAGCTCCCCACATCAACACATGTAGGTCTACCTCAATCTTTTTAATGTTTGCAGGTACCAGGATTTATTTAATCATTTCCCTCCTAATGTACATTCGGATGGTTGTAGTTTTTTTGCAACTACAAACAAATCAGTGACCATCATTGTACATAGAGCTCTTGTATATCTTTAGGTGAATTCTTAATAGTGAGATTGTCGTTCAGTTAGCATATCTGTTTAAAGTTTTGATAGTTGGGCCGCCTGAGTGGTTCAGTTGGTTGGGGGTCCAACTCTTAGTTTCATCTCAGGTCATGATCTCAGGGTTGAGGGATCAAACCCCAAACTGGGCTCCACTCTGAGTGGAGCTTGCTTGGGATTATCTATCCCTCTCTCCCCACTCACGTGTGTGTGTGTGTGTGTGTGTGTGTGTGTGTGTGTGTGAGCATGTGCGCAAGTGCGTGCACCCGTGGATACACTCTTCCTCCCTCTCTCTAAAATAAATAAATAAATAAATAAATATTTAAAAATATTAAAAATTTTAACCATTGTTACGTTGCCCTGGAATTGGCAATGCTAATAAACTCAGTAGCTCATATTTATAAGCATATTTACCACAGACAGGGCTTAAAATGCTCTTTGAGCAAAAACAAACTAGTGATCCTCTGCTGGATCACATGCAAGAAGGCTTCATTTTCATGAAACCTATCAGTTTTCAGAGCAGCCTTCTCTTCTTCAAACTTTCTTTTTGGTTCTGTTTCTTGCCTCTTCTTTAAACATCTGTTTTTTATGTGCCCTGTCTACTATTTTCTATTGTTACTTTGATACTTTTTCCCAGTGCTATCTCCCTAGGCCTAGATTCCTTGACTTCTTTCTCCTGAAGCTTCTTCTCTTTGTTACTGTGGCCCACACACTTAGCAGGAGGATACAAACTCAGTATCAAATACCAGACTGTCTAGATCTGCGCTGGATAAGGCAGACTGTTCTAGAAATAAGGTTGTCTGGAGTCCGAAGAAACTCTGCCACTCTATCCTGCCTTCTGATTGCAATCGTGAAGAGCCCTCTCAAAACTGGCCACAAAGCAAAAGCCAGATGGCGTCTGTGAGGGATGTTGTACAAGGTTGGGAGGTTGAGTCAGTGATCTCGAAGGTTACTTTTGCTACTGAGTTAATAATTGTCAAATTATTAAACAGCCCTTGGCCCCGTGGAGCCCACCTTCTGTGAATTGAAGTCTCAGAGTAGACAATAGGGCACAGCCAGACACATTACAGGATGAACCGCCAAGTGTATTGCTGTTACAACTCACTGGGATGGAGGGCTCCTCGGAGAAAAACAAGCCCAAAGACATTTGTATTCTGAACAGGCGTCTGTCTGTGTTTGTGACCTTTATGTTGTGATGTGTGTGAGCTGCTGTCTGGAATTGGAAAGAATGAGGAAATATGTCACCTATGGCCCTTCTTGTGAAGTGTTTAATGCCTCTGAGGCACTTCAAAAGGCAACAGAGCGAAGACGATGAGTGATTAGAAGCACATTTGGGATACATTTTTAGGTCTAATTAGAATTGTGCCTTTTTTCCTTTTTTTTTTTTGTTTTTGTTTTTGCTCTGTGGTTAGCACACACTCTATGAACATTTGTTGAATGCTATGTTAGTGATGCATAATGGTTAATAATAGCATGTGTTTTTATATTTTTAATAACAATCACTTATTTGGTGGTCTTTTGCATTATAAGGAATAACAGTGTGCTGGGCATATACATTCCCATACAGGAAAAAGCAACTTCTTATGGTAGGCGACAGAGAAGAAGGGTTCTCTTTTTTGTTTGCACTTTGGAAACAGTAGTAGTCATGCCCTTGAGGCCAGCTATCCCTCCAAGAGGTAAGACCTCTTTTCCCTACCCTTCCATCCCCATCAACACCCATACTCACACCACACACACACACACACATATACACACTAATGCTACATGACTAGAAATGAACTCTTTGCAATTCTTGGGTGCTTTATACATATCATCTCATGTCTTTCTGTTTTTAATAAATAGTTATCTACCACATGTCATACAGGATATGTGCTTTTTGTGAGTCACAAAGTAGGCTCACTGTCCTTTTTTTTTTTTGTATTCCTTCCCATTGTATCTTACAGACAGAAACCAAGCTTTTACCCAAGATTTGGCCTAATGTCAGCATCTAAATAATAAAAATTATAATGACAGGAACTAGTTAAGTCTGTTTGAAGCTTAAAAGCTTAAAACATTTCCTAAATGTCTTTGCAAATGCATGCATTCAGAGTTCTGGACTAAAATAAAATTTTGAATGGATTGTCTCTTTTGAGTTAATTAGCTGTTTTATACACTTGGCAATCAAGACCTTTACAAAAACTGCTACTCGGGAGATTAAAAAAAAAAAAAAGCATTAAAGTTTACAGCCCTTGTGATCAGTTGCTTTACAGTCTACCTATGAAAGGAAAATAAAATATACGCTACTGTGAGATTTAGATTTCTTTTTTTCTTTTCTTTTTATGACAGATAAGGACCCAAGGCTCAAAAGGGCTTAGTACCTTCTGCAAATTCTCTTTCCAATATAGTATCTCCTCCCAGAGTGGTTAACACACATACTTCACCAGTGAGCCAAAAAGGTGGAGAATAATAGGTACATTACATATTAGATACTCTATTGGGAATGGCAAGGGCTGATTTGCTGTTACACCTAGAGGAGAGAGAAATTTATTTTCTTTTACTTGGCAGTCCAGAAATAAGCAAATGGCCTACGGTGATAAGATGACTGCGTTCCATGTGGCCAATCTGGGACAAAGACTGATGAAGCAACACAACTGTCTTCAACATACTGTTTCTTTCTTGGTCCAAGCCTAGAATTCCATTGATTGCCACTTTCCAGCAGGAAAGAATAGAAAGAACATAGACTTGGATATTATGCTTAGTCTATTTTACCCAGAAATTGCATGCATATTGTGCTCTTACATCCCATTAATCTGAATGGAGGCAAATGGCCACAACTATTGCAAGGAGGGGTAGGATATGTCCAGAGCTGTGTTGACATGTGCCTATAGCTGAAAAGGTAGAAGGGGAGTATGCATACTGGGAAGCAGTTGGCCATCTCTGACACAAATCATTACCAAAGGAAGTAAGAAAAAAGTTTTAAAATCAGATGTACTAAGCTAGAAGACTTACTAGTGCAAGAGGGTTTTGAGAGAGGCTGTTGAGAAAAGCACAGAATATGGATTGGTGAAGATCTTGGTAGGAGGAATGGAAGCCAAACTTTTGTGGGGGAAAGCCAACCTATGGAATTGACCACAGTCAAATTTACAAAGTAAAGTGTCTTTAGAGAGGAACCAGGAGATGGTTCTGACTGTAAGAATTCATTTGATGCTAGGTTGTCTTTTTTTCTGTGTGCTTTTAAGTTAGAACAAAAGGATGTGAGTCTCAGGTCCCCAGTCTGTGACCTTGAGCAATTTGCCTCCCCATTCAAAGGCTCTGTATTCTTAAGTCTAAAATAAGAGATAATAATCTTGCTTCTTAGGCTGTTAGAAACTATGTGAAATAATGTATGTAAAGTGCTTAACAATGAGCCTGGCCCTTGGTAAACACTGTATCTTACTAGCTATTCCGGTTACTACTAGTACTACTCCTGTTACTAATTAGAGCAGAAAAAATTTCTCCAGCATTGACTACTCTTGCAGTAGTCACACTAAAGAGGTGATATGAAATGATACAATTCTTTTTTAAAATATTTTATTTATTTATTTATTCATTCATTCGTTCATGAGAGACACAGAGAGAGAAGCAGAGACATAGGCAGAGGGAGAAGCAGGCTCCTCATAGGGAGCCAGATGCAGGACTCAATCCCTGGACCCAGGATCACTCCCTGAGCCGAAGGCAGACACTCAACTGCTGAGCCACCCAGGCATCCCAAAATGATGAAATTCTGTTGTAGTAATAGATATAAAATTAAGATGGGGTGGGGGTAGATTCTGGAAAATATACTAAACAAAACTACAGATAAGACTTTGTTTTCTTGGAATTAAGCAATGGGGTTAAACAGAAAGGTTACAATGTGGTTGAAATGAAAATATCTTTTAAAAACATTGTTCTTTTCCTGATTACTAGAACAATACTATTACTTGTAGAAAACTTTAAACAAATATATAAAGAAGAAAATGAAAATCACTCATAATCCTACCACCCAAAGAAACATTGTTAATCTGCTTCTGTATATCTTTTCTTGCTCTATGTGTATAAACATGTACACATTGGAATTAAAATGTTTTAAGTAATTTTTCAGGAGCAACACATTTTATTTAATTGACTTCCTACTAAATGGTTCCAGAAAGCAAAACTTGGAGTGACGTGTATTTGTGAGTGTGTGCGTTTGTATGTTTGTGGTTGCATATGCACATATGTGTTAAGTTCCCCTGGTCCCTGCTCATTACCATTTGAGAACCACCACGGGACCAGAGACTAGTGATTCTTAAAACTTTTTTGTGCTATTACTGGCCATTTTTTAAACCTACTGAAAGCCAAGGATCTTTAATAGAAAATTTCTCAGCTGAGCATACAGATGACATTTCGCATTGTACAGAATTGCAACAAGTTCCTAGACTCTAAAACCCATTTGTGGCTCCTTAGGAATTCACAGACCCAGTTTCAGAACTCCTCCATTATGCCTTGCTTAAGCATATCATCTTGCCAAGGAACAGGCATGAGGGCATTCATGATTGCAATTGTCTTTACAAAGCAGAGTTCTTGGCATTTATAATTTCTTGTGCTTTTCTCCACTATGATAGAGCCAACAACACTGGAGGCAACCGGCCAAATGCAAACTCATGAATCAAAACCAAAATGGCTGCATAGATGCTGTTTGTTTTTGACAACCTAGAAATAATCTTGGAGAAAGCCTTTGGAGAGGTCTTAAAGGGGAAGATTGGATTTTGTGGACTCAAAGAATGTGTCATGATTTGGCTTAATCTGAGCCATTTTTATTCCTCTTTTCTTGTGTTTGGGTCTATTATCTGTCTGCAGAATTTACACAGTGAGACCACTGGGAAGGTCTTATGTCTAATTATTTGCTGTGCTGTGTGGAGTGTACTGCAGACAATCAATAAACAATCAATAGTAATTGTAGCCTGCTCAGAGACAAGCGTTAGAAGATTCAGCTGGCTTAGGTGGATGGTATTTTTCATTAATTTTCTTTTACTGGTTGTTTTCTGTAGTTTAAAGCCTAAATTTAAAGATTAAATGGGAAGCTTTCTTCACTTATGAGAACAAGCAGACACTGTTTTTTAAAGAGGGAATATATAATCCCAGGTGTTTTATCTCTGTTAATGAGAGAAATGTCTGAGTTTGCTTCAGATTGAATGAGCAGAGAAAGGGACAAGGATATTTGCATGGTTAAATGACTATGAGCCCTTCTCTCTGAAAGTAATATTCCCCTGATGTCAATTACTTTTGTACAGACATCTGGATGTTTATCGTAAGAGTGTACAGATGTCAACTTTTTCTGTATTATAGCTGGAAATGTGGTGATTACTTGACTTTGATTTGAGTAAACATAAAATATCTAACATTTAAAGTCAGAGGTGCACTACAGGAAGGGATTTAGACTGACGGGTATTAAAGAGAGTGGTTGGTTCCTTGGAAAAACTTAGAGCCATTCCTAAAAATACAGGCACTGATAAAGTAAACTAAGTCCCAGTTATGCTCCATCTAACAAATAATGGAATTTGAACATGACATTTATCTATTTCTTGAACTTACAGAAGCCGGCGCGGATGATATTGATATACTTCCCAATGGCCTGGCTTTCTTTAGTGTGGTGAGTATCTCCTTGCTTCCCTGGTCTCAGTGGAAGAGGTCCAGGGAAGTTGGATGAGGCCTGCAGAGCAGTAGCTTGTTTGTAAAATTCCTCACTTTCAAATATATGTTCTAGAAAAAAAAAAATACAGTTTGAACAAGATTTTGGAAAATGTCCTACAGCTTATCTAAATGTAGAGATGAAATAGTCTTTGCCACTTGACTAATTGCTCTTTGTGTCCACACTGCACTAAAACGTTCCAATGTAGTCTCTGTTCCAAAAGTTTCTTATTAAAAAGCATACTTTGGGTGTGGTAGTGGAGATTCCACTTTTTCAAATCCAACATCTATCTTTCTTTCCATTAGATACTCAATTTTAATCTCATTTTCTTGTTCTTGTTTATTTTCAAACAAAATATCAACTTTCCCAGACCAAGGCTTTTTCTCTCTTCCTTTTTCCTCTGAATAGCCTCTTGTGAAAGTCATCAGCTGAGTTTATTTATACTCTTCACTTTGCCTTAATTCTGAGAAGCTGAAAAATAACCACTTCCCTGGGCATACATTAGAAAGACTGTAAAATTGATCAGCCTGTGTGCTGGCCTACACCAGTAGCCACCTAATTGGAAAACTCTGTAAGTGGGCGATGAGGAAGTTCTGACCACTTTTCTTCTTTGGCTTGGGCCCCTGTGAGTGTCCTTGGTATTGTCATGGGTCCGGTTTTTCTTGAGGAAAGCAGCCTGTGACAATTCTGTTCCCTCTTAGCATCCATTATTTTCAGGCTCTCAGACTCAGATGTGAAAAGCGTGGAGATGCTTCGGAAGAGTCACAGCCCTCATAAAACAGTTGTCAGACACAAGGGAAAGGAAAGAGAACTGAGTTTAGAGGGGATTGAGGGTTAAGGTGCTCATCAGGTTCCTGATAGTGTTTAGGTGGAAGACTGAACAGCTAATTGTTACCGTTGAGGAAAAAAAGGAAACGTTTGGGCTTTGGCAAGAACACTAATATTTATATTACATTTTTAAAATACAGCTTCAAAAGACAAGTTTTATGTAATCACCTACACAAAATGATTAAAATGATACTTCTAGGAGAACTCTGTAATGTATTCTACTAGAAATATGTGTTGGGAAGTACACGTTTACACATGTATATAAGCTTACGAGAAAACATTGGAACTCCTTGTCAAAATTATTCATAACTAGAGACACAAAAATCCTGAGGAATATAAAAAGCACTTGCTTTTTTTTTTTTTGGAAGGAGGTATTTTCAGATATATTTTTTAAAGATTTTATTTATTTATTCATGAGGGACACAGAGAGAGAGAGGCAGAGACACAGGCAGAGGGAGAAGCAGGCTCCATGCAGGGATCCTGATGTGGGACTCGATCTCAGCCCACACCCTGGGCTGAAGGCAGCGCTAAACCACTGAGCCACCTGGGCTGCCCTCTCAGAGATTTTTGTAATCCAGAACTCAACTTTTTCAAGATTCAAACCCCATAGGAATAAATCTGAATGAGGAGAAGTGAGGTCTCCAAGCACATAAATCTATAGTCATTTTCACTGATGGGCTTACAACAGCCACAGTGATCTTATAGCCATCTCAATGGAATTTCTTCAGCTTTTTTGTCCTTCCTTGGTTATATGACTGTCCTTTCTTTTTTTCAAATTTAGAAACAATCCCACTTTACTGCTGTTTTTTAAATTACTCAGCTTTGTCTCTACTGTTTCCCAGAATGCACTCCTTTCTAAACAAGGAATGTATACCTACCTCATGGCAACTGTCTCTTCCTCTTCCAAGCTTGTTAGTTAGCCCATCCAACCCATCCTGTTCCATTGTTATGGGTTTGAGGGTCACCCCAAAACCAACATCACACTTAATGAAGAACTGGATGACCCAGAATGGGATATAAGAAAGATTTAAATGACAATGTGAGTGTACTTAACACTGCTGAACTGTACACTTAAAATGGTGAAGATGATAAAATTTTGTTATGTGTATTTTGCTGCAAGTAAAAATAAATAAAACTTTTAAAAAGAGAAAAAACAGATCTAAATGATACTGAGTATTAAAATCAACATGAGGGATCCCTGGGTGGCGCAGTGGTTTGGTGCCTGCCTTTGGTGCAGGGCGCGATCCTGGAGACCCGGGATCGAATCCCACGTCGGGCTCCCGGTGCATGGAGCCTGCTTCTCCCTCTGCCTATGTCTCTGCCTCTCTCTCTCTCTCTCTCTCTCTGTCTCTCTCTCTGTGACTATCATAAATAAATAAAAATTTAAAAAAATAAAATCAACATGAATAGTTATCATCATCTCTGGTAGAGCTTTCTGTGCATTGAAATCATGCTCTTGTTTATGGGATAGTGATACAAAATAGAGATTATTAGCCACTGAAATGGCACTGCCATATGGCAATAGTGTAATTCCAGTTTATTCCGCACTGAGCCTATCAGCCTTGAAGTTTTATCATTTTGGTGGATTTTTTAAATTGGAGAGAATTTCTGTTATGTTCAATTTTGTGCATACAGTGATACTTAAGTTTTGTATATTCTTTTAGATTTGCATAAAATATTTATTAAAAGATTTAAAAGAGAAAAGACCCAGATATTTTCAGTGAGTTCTCAGAAAATATTAAATAAAATTCAACATTTCATTCCTGATTGAAAGTTCCAAGAAAACAAGAAATAGAAGATAATTGCTCTGAAACTTACAGCAGACTTCATTCTTAGTGGTAAAACATTAGCCACCTTTCTATAAATGTTTAGAAAATGAAGAAAATGCCCCTAAATATTATAACTATCAGTAATCTACTAGAGCTCTTAATAACCCAATAAAACAAGAAAAGGAAATATGAGGTAGAAAAAAAGTAAAAAACTGCCATAATTTTCAGACATCATTATTACCTGCCTTTTAAACAATCCAATATTCAACTAATAGACTATTCGACCTGAGGGGAGAGTTCAGTGAAATGGTTGGGTTTAGAATGAACATAGAAAAACTCACTGGCTTTCCCACACACAGGGAAAAGCCAAATAGAAAATGTAATAGTAATAAAAATAAAAATAATAATGTTCCATTCATAACAACTTTATTTTCAAAATTCATACAGAGAAATAAGCAGAAATATTTAAGACTGTTTTGTGAAAATAAAACAATGAGGTGTAGGAATGGGGACACGCCATAAATATATTGGCTATGTATAAAAATAAAGCTATAGTAGTTAAAGAGTGGTATATTGGTATAGGAATAGGCCTAAGTCCCCAAACAGATCAGTATACAGACAGGGATCTTGCACATGATAAAGGTGATCTTTGCAATTAGTCAGAAAAGAATGAACTTTATGCCAGGCACTGCTCCAGGCCCTGGGATCTAGCAGTGAATAAATGAGACAAAGTTCTGACTCATGTTACAATGGGGAAAGGATGAATCTGTATCAGATGACAGCAGCACTTGAGAAATATAGGAAAGTGGGGCAGTAGAGAGGGACAGCTGTGTTGAGGGTATGGTCAGGCTGCCATTTATGTATGTCTAATATGTATCTGTGCCAAGTGGTGATAAGTGACATTTGACTTAGATATAAAACATCGAGGAGCCCTAGATCTTGCAGGGATGGGGAAGTGATGGAGGGAGCATTCCTAGGCAGAGGGAACAGTATGTATAAGGGCCCTGAAGTGAGAATGTGCTGGTTTGTTTGAAGATCATCAAGGAAACTGTGTGCCAATAGGAGATGAGGGCAGAGACCTGGAATGTTTGAGGAGGTGAAGGGGCAGGAGGCTGAGCAGGGCAGATCACACAGGTCCTTTGGTCAATCGGAAGAACTTCTACTTTGTAATTTAAGTGAGCTGAAGTTTTGATCAGAGGCGTGACATCATTTGGATGCTGGTGGGAAACCAACCTTCCATAGGGAAAGGCCAGAAAAAATGAAAAAGGGCAGTTAGTTGTGAGGCTGTTGCCATAATTGGGCTGGTGGTTTGGGGCAGGGCAGTCATGGACAAAGTGGTGAGAAAGGTTCATATCCTTATGAAGAGATGTTTTAAGGCAAAGTCAACAAGATTTGCTGGCGGATTGGATCTGGGGTGTGAGACAAGGAGGCGAGTGTTGACTGGCATCATTCACCAAGACTTTGGGCTCTGTAGGAGCAAAGGGCAGGCTGAGGGCGTGAGGGTTAACAGCCCATTTGTAAATTTTCACTTCTGTCCCCATGCCTCTCAAGTCTGCCTGGTATATCCCAGTCCACCAACCTTTTGGGTATCCCCTTAAGAGACTGCACCCCGAGTCTTGTGCCTCAACTCCGAAAAATCAGTTCTTGTTAATCTTGCAACTTGCTGGCCCCCAGTTCCTATTTTTTTCTATTGTCTCCTCTCTCTGCTTTCTTGCTGTTTGTAGCTATAGTGAAAACACCTTTAACCAAAGTTTCTATCATTTATTTATACTGCCATATATGTTTATTTTAGCCCATAAACACCCTTAAGCTTCTCTACTTAACTTTTTCCTCTGTTTTAAAAAGGGTTTAAAATGTCCAGGACTCCACAGCTTTTCCCCAGATAAGCCTGGAGGGATATTAATGATGGATCTAAAAAAGGAAAACCCGAGGGCACTGGAATTAAGAATCAGCCGTGGGTTCAATTTGGCTTCGTTCAATCCACATGGTATCAGCACCTTCATAGACAGCGGTAAGAGCTGATGAGCTCCCCACACTGAGAAACTTATCATGGTTTGCAAATAACTGGAAAATAGATTTGGATCATATCTATAGTAAGAAAAGAACAATTAACTCATGAATTATTTTGTTATTCTTCATACAGATAAATTGATCATTTACCTCTCCAGCTAGCAGCATCTTAGGCTATGTTCGGAATTTCTATCAGATAACATCTGGGAGAATGTTTAGATTTCATAACCTTTTTCATATATCTATGATTATTGCATTAAAAAAGAGCTATATTTCTGAATTAAACTATAAACAGATTATTCATGAATTCGGTATATGGAGTGGGAAACACTCTTTCTTAAAGGTCAGGGGACCAATGATCAGAAATAACACCAGCCAGACAGTGATGGGAGAGCCTGGGAAGAAGAATGATCTGTTAGGTCCTCTAATGGCTTATACATTCAACCTTTCCCCGCCTGTGGTATTTAAATGTCAGTGTCTGCCCAGAGGTCCTATGGTTCTGTCTTGTAAATTAACTCTGTTCTTTCAATTCTTTAGACGACACAGTTTATCTCTTTGTTGTAAACCATCCAGAATTCAAGAATACAGTGGAAATTTTTAAATTTGAAGAAGAAGAAAATTCTCTTCTGCATCTAAAAACAATCAAACATGAACTTCTTCCAAGGTACTTAGCCCTTTTGTTCATTCTCCAGTTTATGTCTGGCTTTTCCATGTATTCCCCATGATGGTCCTTTCAGCCTTGATAAGAGCGAAAATACATGTATGCATACACATACATAAGTACATGTGCGTGTGTGTGTGTGTGTGTGATTTCCTTGTAGAGCACGGAAAGTCCATGTCACTTCTAATAATCAGTGTTCTGTAAGGACTCCCTTGAGAAATGATAAAACACAGGATTACAGGGGAGCTGCTCTTCAGAACCATGTTGGGAGTCAAAGACAAACCTCACTGTTTTTCCTGCTGTCACCTTCCATCTCAGATGACTCATCACCCAAACAATAATACTTGTCCTGGCAAGGAAGAGTAGCCTGCTTAAATGAAGTCTGTGTTTTGTCTGGTACTAACACAAAGTGCTTCCACAGGGGTAGTAGTAGCTGGAGGCTGATGGCTGCACAGAATTGCAGGGATGCAGACTGGAAGTGGGTCACTCCTACTTCCAGAACACACAGCCGGTTGGTAATGTGGCGAAAAGAGAGTCATGTGTATCTCCCCAGCTTTGCTTGTGTTAGCCTACTGCTTCTTTTAAGTTTGAACTTGATGAGCATTTTTAATTTCTCCATCCTTAGCTAGAGCTTATGCATGTAACTTCTAATCATTCTTCCAAAAAATGCACTTCATAATAAATAGGAGCATAAATACTGTCCAGGCAGCCTCTGCATCATGGTGCTGTTTCAGAAAGAGGGGACTCACCTCCCCTGTAGCTCTGTTTCTCATTTAACAAAAAAGAAAGCAGTTCTTTCAGAAATTTTTGCATAGAGTAATTGGAATTTAAATTTAATAACGCCCTTGCCTAACTGGTTTTAAAAATGTAATTGTTTTTAGCATATAAATCTCTCACCTGCAGCATTGTGCTATGGCAATATCATCATCCATCTCTCTGCAAGTGTTTATTGAGTGCCCGTTCATTCTCGGCAGGTCGGCTTTGTGAGTCAGGTAGAAATTGAACAGTCAACCTTAGTTTGACTAATAACTAAGCAAAGGAACTCAAGAAAATCCAGCAACTGAGTAAATGAAAGCTAGGTAAATGTTATTGACGGCCTAACCAGCTCAGCAGCCAGTGAGGCTCTCTCCAGCTTTATACTATAGAGAGCTATATCCTTTCATATTGTTGCTAAACCCTGCATTTCTTGCTGTCAAAAAACATACCCTGTTGGCACTAGGTTCTTTTTTCTTTTGTAATAGTCCTGCCATAATTGCTAAATGACCTGTCTTCAAATTACCTGTTATCATACAAAATTGTTCTCTGAAAAATGATATTATAGTAGAATCCATATGAATATAGCCATGTGAGTTTTAGCTGAGCTGTTCCTGGGAAATCTGTGACCAAAAATGTAAAGCCCATATTGTGTATGCCTTCCAGAGACTTAATCTTTAATATGGAGACCAACTGGCTTTTTATTTTCTCTCATGTGTTATTTTTCTCTCTTTCAGTGTGAATGATATCATAGCTGTTGGACCAGCACATTTCTATGCCACCAATGACCACTATTTCTCTGATCCTTTCTTAAAGTATTTGGAAACATACTTGAACTTACACTGGGCAAATGTTGTTTACTACAGTCCAGATGAAGTTAAAGTGGTAGCAGAAGGATTTGATGCAGCAAATGGGATCAATATTTCACCTGATAAAAAGTATGACTCCTTATAAGAGTATCTTCATTTCTCCTTAGTAGTGTGCTGGGTCAAATTCTTCACTTTGCTTTTTTTTTTCCAATGTAAAAAGCTTCCTTGATATTTTTTTGGTCTCTGACATATACCATATATATATGTATATATATATGATATATAGCTCATATATAATATACTGTATATATTTATATATTTGTATTAAATAGTATTAAATTTATGTTAATATGTAATACATAATATGCACTTAAAGCATATATATTATATATTTACTTACAATATCTAAATTTTGCTATATATCATTATAGAATTTAATTTTGTAAATGTAAATTTTTATGAAGTGGGATCATATTTACAGATACATATTAAAGCATGAGATAGGTGCTTCCTTTTAAATGAATATATCTTTGTTTTATCGGCTGCATATTATTCCATTATAGGGATGATCCTAAAGTTATTTAACCCAGTTCTCTGTTAATGGATACATAGGTCTTTTTTTGTATTTTTTTTTAATAAAAAATGTATTTGTCAGTTACCACTGAAGCTTCTTCAGATGTTTTTAAATAACAGCTCCTTAAGGGAGCATTGCAGCATAATCCATCTTCATGTTTGGAGATGATACAAGGAGACCTGGGTTCAGATGCCAGCTGGGCACTAGCTAAAAGTACTATGAACTCTTCCTCTGCCCATTTGTACGAGTATTTCTGTAGGAAAAAACCCTCAAAATAAAACCACTTACTCAAAGAATGACCTCCTTTATTTATTTTTAAATTTTTTTTTATTTATTTGAGAGAGAGAGAAAGAACAGGAGTGATAGGAAGAGGGGAGAGAGAGAGAACGAGAGAGAAAAGCAGACTCCCTGCTGAGCAGAGAACTGGTTGTGGGGCTGGATCCCAGGACCCTATTATGACCTGAGTCAGAGGCAAATGCTTAACCAACCGAGCCACCCAGGTGCCCCAGAATGACCTCTTTAAATGTTAACTTTAATAGATATTGCCAAATTGCCCCCCTCCCAAATGATCTCCCTGTTTCTATACGTCCAACTGTAACATATAGAAGGGATGTTAAATTTTATTAACTTCCCCTTGTACTACCTTAGCATGCTGAACAATTTAAACTCCTACAGATGTAACACAAAATAAATTTGGCATTCCTTGACAACTAAATGTCTTTTTTCATGACACAATTTCTTCTTACTTGTTGATTACAGAAAATGGATGTAGAATCATTTAAATTGTCTGTAACTCTCCTGCCAAATCTGTTTTTCTCCCCAACTCTCATCTTTCAATTATGAAATTCAAACTTTCCAGCACCCAAGCTGCAAATAATAATGATGAGAGAGGATTCAGCTCTAACTCCTTCTCTGTCACCCTCTCAGTCCGACCAGCAAGCGAGCAGTGTTGCTTCCACCAGGACTTCTGCCTCCCACCCTCATCTCCTTTCCTTTCCCCCTGACGCCTGCCTGCTTTAGGTTCTCATCCTCTCTGGCTAGTGTGATAGACTTTCTTCCAACTCGTTTTCAGCTCACTGACATTTTTTGCCTTGTTGCCAGTTTTGTCCTTCTGTATTACAGGAGCCTTTAAGGCTTTCCGAAAGAGGGGGCTCAGTGGGCTTCATCTTTGACTCCTCCTGCTGAGCACTGCCAGGTGCAAAGCAAATGCTCAGTACTTGTTGAATGGAACTGACCATTTGTTATTATGCCACTTTGTTATTCTAAAAATTCAGCGGGACCCAATTGCTTCTCAAATCAAGGCAAGCTAAAGGCTTGGACTTGCTTTAATAGGCCAGTTTCAACCTCCCTTTTTGACTGTTTTCATACTTTCCCTGCTTTAGACAAAGAACTCATTATTTTGCAAATATGCGTCTCTCATTCTTGCCCCTGCGCCTTTGCTTGCGTGTATTTTTTTTTCTGCCTAGAAGGTTCTTTGTCCTCATTTCCTCAAATCCAGTCTCTCCTTCCACATCCACTGCAGATGCCTTTCCTTTGTGAAGCCTTCTGTGTTCTCAGGAGTTAGATATTTCCTCAGTCTCTAGACCTGAAATATTTCTCGTGCTACCACGAGAAATACCAGTCATGCTGTATTATTTGTTTGGTGTGTACAAACCAATCTGATCATCCCAACACACTATAACCTTTTTGGGAAAAGGCTGACTCCTCTTTATGTGTGTCACAATACCGAGCTCATGGCTTTATACATGATAATTGCTCAATAGAACAGTTGCCATGGAACGGTCAATTCAATGAGTAAAATGACCATAGAGTAGTCCATTAATTCACCCTCCTTAGATGTAGAGAGATTGTTCTGAATAGATACTTATCTCTTACTCTCAAAATTCTCAATATGTTAATAAATATTTTATTAAGTATGAATGGCTATTAATAAATAATAAAGTATATTCTGTACCGTACATTTCTATGTGAAAATGATATCTAGAAATAATCAAATTATATCGTGGAATATAAAAGCTTTTTTTCTGGAAGCCAAACATTGGTTTTGTTCTTCCAGTGGCAAATATCACAGACTTTATATTCAAAATGATGTTCTATATTACTTTTCCCCTTACAAACCTTTTGAAAAATAATTTAACAATTCTGTGATTGTTTGTAGCAACAATGAATAGATTTTGAAAGCTTACTTTTTAAATAAAAATTGACCTTTATCAAGGATTCCTTGAGGGCCCATCATTGATTAACTTCTTGGCAGGTTATTAAGACTTATTCTTCCATACTGTATTAATGAAGCTTTATATTGGCATGGAACTCTAACCAGTGCGTCCTTTCTGTGAAGGTACATCTACGTTGCTGATATACTGGCTCATGAAATCCACGTTTTGGAAAAACACCCTAATATGAATTTAACGCAATTGAAGGTAAAATACTTATTTTCATATATAAAGGAGGCATTAACCGATCATGCTTTGTAACTATGAAGTTACACTGTATTATGACAGTACTTAGAACAGAATATGATGCCAGGGTTGCTATTCTGAGTTTTTAAATATTACCTCTGTACACCAGGCCAAATCTCCTGTCCTCAGCAATCACAAGGACTGACTGATTATATGCAGCAGAGGGTTGGGAGTGATATTTGCATCAGATTTAGAGCCCATTCCATGAAGTACTGATGGCACCCAATGAATTCCAATAAGAATTTTCACAATTGAAAAGACTAATAGATGAATTCTGAAATGAAGATTTATGCACATTGTCAGCTCTTTCAATAATAAATGAAGGTAGAAATTGGGTTCCACACCATTATTATTTTTTTCCTGCTTGACAACACATATTTTAGATTGATTAAGAATTTCCTATTTTGCTTTGAATGAGTTCCTTGAGCTAACTGATCATTGTGCATCTTTTAAGGGAAAAGGAGTTCATTTTTTAGAAAGATTGATTATCACCCAAAGTTTCTTAATTTCAGGGAAGATGAAAAGTGGCTCTAAACCAGTTTATTAAATTTATTTTAAGCAATATTGGTGTTAAAAGGGTGGAAGCAGGGAGCTGTGTATAATTTTCCCATGTGTAAAGAGGCAAGAAAGGTTAGCCCTAAATTATTTAATCAAGTTTCTCAAGTCATTTAGATATTGATATTTTTTCATTTGGAAGGTACTTAAGTTGGATACACTGGTGGATAATTTATCTATTGATCCTTCCTCGGGGGACATCTTGGTAGGCTGTCATCCTAATGGCCAGAAGCTCTTCATTTATGACCCGAACAATCCTCCGTCATCCGAGGTTTTTATATTTTTTTAAACCTTAATTTTTCAACTTTAATTATTCAAGTCCTTTTGAACTAATAATACAGTAAACTGTCACAGGGATGGGTTCTTTAGTTATTTTAAACCAATAATACAATAAACTTATGCAGTGATTTTGTAAGTGCTTTAAGCCAATAATTGGCAGAATTTCACTTATTCAAATACTTTTAGAAAGATAATCTTTTGATGTATTAAATTATGGTGGAAACTAGTCAAAAGGCATTTTCTATAAAGACGTGCGCCCCCCTTGTGTGGTATACTGGCAATTTTTTTAAATACCTGGCTTATTGTCAGCTCACCACATGACATGGCTTCTGTTCGTGCCAGCGTAGTGTGAAAGTACTCACATTAGTGTGGAAGTATTTCCATTAATGCTCAATTACTATAATAACACTAAATCCTGTGTTGGCATGCAGTAGCTAGAAGGTTTAAGAAAGTACGTTCTTTGAAGGCTTAAAACAGTACTTTCATTTAAACATTAAAAAGATTGGTAACTGCTGTGTTTCAACAGCATGTCCTCCTAATCATTGTGTCATTGTGGAAGACAAGGATTATTGGTGATTGAGTGACATGGGTGTACGGTGGTTCTGTATTAATCTTTTGTATCCCCTGAATAGGTTCTCCGCATCCAGAATATTCTATCTGAGAAGCCTACCGTGACTACAGTTTATGCCAACAACGGATCTGTTCTCCAGGGAAGTTCTGTAGCCTCAGTATATGATAGGAAGCTGCTCATAGGCACTTTATATCACAGAGCCCTGTATTGTGAACTTTGAATTGTACTTTTGGCATGCAAGCGTGCTAACTTCTTTTAACACTTAATTTTCTATGAATTACTAATTTTGTGGGAATTTAACCAGCAAAATGGGCCCAGAAATGTCTGACATGTATAGTTAGTCTTATTTCGGCAAGGAAAGGCCCCTTCAGTTCTGATAGCACTTGTAACATAAAAGGAAAGGGGACAATTTTTAACAATGTGAAGGAGAGAGAACACAGCTGCTTCCTGTAAAGTGGATTCATTGAACAAAAGAAGCCTCATCTCTGCCTTCCCACTGCCAGAGCATGCATTCCACTGAAGCAGGGTAAACTACGCGTCCCTAAAATGTGAGTAACCTCAGCTCCAACGGTGCGACCACTGTGACTGCTCAGAACTACTGATAGATAACATTTGGATGTTTTGTACTTACATCTTTGTTTACTCTTCATGAGTTGGGGTTCTAGTAAAGGCCAACTGAAATCCAGATTTTTGCCTGTGGCCTTATTCTCAAGGCATGTCCTCAGGAGGGGAATGGGAAAGTGGCCGCTTCCTTGTAGGGTTTCCTTGGGATAGGCAGGCTTGGTGATGTTAGTTTCTTTCACTGAAAGCTGAATGTCAATGGGCTCTTTATTTCAATAAAATGGAACAAAGAATCAACTAAAAAAGCAACTCCAATTCTCCATGAGTATGGAGTGTTCCTTCAGCTCTCTTCCTTAATGGCAGCCAACCTTGCCTACAGAGAGGAAATAAACGGTCACTGCTGGCAGGTCATGCCACCTCCCCATTGAAACCACTGTGACCTTCATCAGAGAGAGATGAAGTCAGCTGTCCAGGGCCAAATGGTTAATCCTAGCCATGCTAGGGTCAGGCCCAAGGGTGTCTGCCTCCCACAGGAGAGTTCTTTTCATTCATTAAATGCCCTGTAAAATCACCGTAAGTCCTGGAGAGAGACTTGCTTTTGTTTCTGCCCATTGTAACTTATCAAAGCACTTCGCCTTTCATACTTTTTTTTTCCATTTTCAGCATCATTATCATTAAAATATTTGCCATTTACTTAAACTTGCCAGATAGTGCACTAAAAATAGTACATTCATTATCTCATTGAGTCCTAATTACAGTCCTGAGGAAGTAGGTATCAGTGTTACATAACTGTTAACATTTCACAGATATTCAAGGTCACACATCTAGTGAGGGGTGGCTCCCCATCTATTTCTAATGTCACAGGCTGTACTGTCATCCACATGAAGCCACTGCCATGGAATCAATGAGGATCTCCTTATTGGCTCTTTTACCTATTGTATAATTTCTTCTGTTTTTTTTTTTAAGTATCAGTTTGAGTTCTGCTTTTCAATGAATCTTTTTTTTTTTAATTTTTTTTTTTAATTTATTTATGATAGTCACACAGAGAGAGAGAAAGAGAGGCAGAGACACAGGCAGAGGGAGAAGCAGGCTCCATGCACCGGGAGCCCGACGTGGGATTCGATCCCGGGTCTCCAGGATCGCGCCCTGGGCCAAAGACAGGCGCTAAACCACTGCGCCACCCAGGGATCCCTCAATGAATCTTTTAATGACTTTTAAATGTAGACAGCAGAACTGTTCTTAACCTTGGCCACTGTCTACTTGACCTATGTTTTTATTTACATTTTAAAATAGTATCTTACTAATGTATATTGGAACTATTTCGTGCTAAAATCATGACCATTTTTTTGCTGTTTTCATTATCCATAGGAAAAAATATAAATCACAGATGAATAAAGCAAGATTAAATATTATTCACTAGAAATGCAAAACCAAAAAGCATTATTTTAGTTTTTAGATAATAGCAACTATATAAAAGCTTACCAAAAAAATAAATAAATAAATAAAAGCTTACATTCATGAGAAGTAGCAGAATACAGAAGGTATAAAATAAACTTGTCTATTGTATTTATTAGAAATGTTATTTGAACAAAGGTAAATATAACTTGAATAAGCTCATGTATTATTTGTCTTAGAAATACAAAAAGAATTTTTAAAGTAAACTCTGATTTTGGCCTCTATGGGTCAAGGATTTTGTTTTATCTAATAACAAAGACTGCATTTATAAACGATGATCTCATTGTGATCAAATATTGAGATTAAGAGTTTGGTTGGTTATGAAGTCAAGTCACTCAAAAGCACTAAAACTGCAATTGGGATATGTCACCACTAGGTGGATACAAGTCCCATGGGGGTGTGAGTGTGTTCATTCTCTTTAACTTGACATCATGTTCAGTGACAATAGGTTTATTCAAATATCCTTTTGGTTTTTCACCAAACCTCACTTCTTTTACAATAGCTAAATGTGAACATTCCTAATACATGGAACAAGGAAAGTTAAATATAAGCTGTAATACAATATTTCTGTCTCATTTTGTATACAGATTAATTATTAATGATAACTACTCTAAGGCTGATCCTTTTTCTAAAATCATTTTGATTTGCTCAGATGGAATCCTATCCCAGAATCACAATGTAACTAGGCAAGTGGATGTCTCTGCAGCAAAGTAATGAAGAATTCAACAGCACCACTACCATACCACCCACTCCCACCTCTCTCTGGCTACTCATAATTGTCATTACTCACTTGGCTTTCCACCAAAGGAATTCTGAGTGTGACCACCAAAGGAATTCTGAGTGTGAAAGGAGTAGGGTCGAGAGAACCCCAATAGCTCTCTTAGTTTTCTCTCCTGGTTTTCAGGATTTTTATTCCATTAAATAGAAGGCCAAGAAGAGGAAAAAAAGCCTTGTCTAATTTTTATTATTGCAAAGTGAATAACTTTCAGTTCACTTAAAAAAAATTTAAAGACGTTGAATGGCTTTCCCATAGCCAGCCCTGAGCTAGGCATTATGATATAATGGTGAACTGGACACAGTGTCTGTATTTTAGTGGGAGATTCAACAAATGAGAAAACAGCTAGATAGGTGATAGCTAGATAGCTGATAGAAGGAGTGATTAGAAGGAGCTAAACAAAGAAATGTGATCAGGGAATAATTTGGAGAGACCTACTTTCCCCATGCCAAGCACAACTTTTGAAGGGTTTAAAGTGGAGAAAATTTGAAAGAGTAGTTCAGTGACCTAATATATATCCTTCACCTCTGTTCACCAATCACCGGTTACCACTTCCACGTTTGCTTTTGTCTTCAAGTATAGTTGCTTTCATTGTTCTGAGAATCTATTTGAAAGCAAGTTGGAGAGATCATAAACCTTCACCTCTACATGGCTTAGATTGCATCTTCTAAATACAAGGCCATTCTCCTACACAACCACCATGTAATCATAACACCTAAGAGCATTAGTGATGCTTTTGTCATGCCACTTGATATCTGATCCAAATTCCAATTTCCTTTAATGGTTGCTTATCCGAACATAATCCAAATGCCTTTAGTAGTTGCTTTCCCTTCCAACCCAACTCCCAATCTGGGATCCAGTCAAGGTTTCCATTTACTTATTATGTCTCTTCACTACCTTTTAATCTGGAACAGTTGCTCTGTCATTTGTTTGTTTGTTTGTTTCTTCATGACACTTTTTTTTTTTTTTTTTTTTTTTTTCAGTGCAGGCAGGGTGTCTTAGAGAATGATCTGCATTCTGGACTTATTTGATCGTTTCTCCCTGGAGTCTTAGCTTAATTCAGTCAGTATCATTTATATTTCCTGTAAAATTACTCAAGGCTTGATTTGATTCGGGTTAAGCAATTTTGACAAGAATATTTAACAAGTAATGTGTTCTTCACATTGCATTGCATCAGGATATATGGACAGGTTGTTTCATTGTGATCCTGAATCTGAATAACCGATTCAGGTGGCAACCACCAGGTCGATAAGGTCGGTTTTTCCCCTCCATTTGTAAGTCCATGTGAATATTCTGTTCTCTAAAATGTTTCATCTCTTTGGTTGCAGCATCTGCTAATGAATCTTGCCTGGATGATTACTATATCGGAGTTGCACAGTGGCAATTTTCCTATCATTTCTAGCACTGATATTGGTAGGCAGCACTTTATTAAAAACATTCTGCTCTGGTCTCCCATTTGTACTCTTCTGCACTGTCTCTCTTTTTTTCTGGAAATCATTTGCTATCAGATCACAGAGATCTTCGTTCCTTTTCACAGGCTTCTATCTTGACTTCTGTCTCTAAAGTCAGGATAATACTCATTCTGTAGGAATTTAGTTAGATGATCTAATAATTTTTTCACCTTGTTAAAAAAATTCAACTGAGTAAATTTTAAAGATCTTGTTGGCTTTATTCAATGATTCATGAATCCCATTCAGCAGCCCATTGAGCAAATAGGAGATCCGATGAGCTGTACAAATGGAAGACTTTTATAGGCAGAAGGTAGTGGAACAAGGAACTTATCTTAGCAAAGAGATAATTTTTCAGGCAAGGTCACATTTCTTTGGGGGATGGCAGTTGTTTACCAGGGAGATGACCCCATTAGTGCTGTTCAGTTAATTCTAGACTGCCTGGTTAAGGTTCCTGGGAGAGGCAGTTAGGTTTTAGGTATGAGGTCTAAGTTTGGTCATGTAAGCTTAGCACAAATAACTTATTTTGGAGTCTGTTGCTTTTTTAACAGCCTCTTTTGCTAGTTCCTGTATCTCATTCAAAATAGAAATGTAATGGTTCTCTAGGGTCCAGGATTGAGTGCTCTTCCTCTTTCATCTCTCTCGTTCATTCCAGTGGTTGACATACCACCTAAACACTACTTGCCCCAAAATTAACATTGTCAGCTTGAACTTTGCAGTCATCTTGATTTGTCTTTGTCCTTAACAATCAGAAACTCTTCCTCATTGTATCTCCAAGTGATATTTCAAATCCATTCTCATCCAGCTCCACAGCCAGCTCTGTAGCTGAGCCCTTTGTTACCTCTTATCCAAAAGGCTTTTCCCAGTGGGCTCCTCTCATCTAGGATTTGCCCTCTCTAAGCCATTTTCTACTCAATAGTGAAGTACTCAGGTCACATCATATCCCACCTAAAACCTTTGTGCTCATCCAATCTCTTTGAGAAGGCCTGCAAAGCGTTACTGTGATCTGGGCTCTGTTTCCCTCTCCAACTTCGTCTGGCACCACTCTGCCTTGTAATTGCTAAAGCCACACTGATGTTGCATGTCCTGGCATACACCGAGCAAACTCTTTCCTTCCCCTGGATTGCTCCTCCTCCTGCTCTGTTTGGTTTCGTTTTAAGTAGATTCTATACCCAGCATGGAGCCCAGTGCAGAGTCTGAACCCGTGACCCTGAGATCAAGACATGAACTGAGGTCAAGAGTCGGATGCTTAACCAACTGAGCCACCCAAGCATCACCTCCCTCTCCCCATCCTGCTCAGTTTTAATGTCACCTTTTGAGAGTAGCCTTCCCAATTCTTAGAGATAGCAAAGGGCAAAGCCTGGAACAGGTCTCTGATAGGCAGATTAACCAATCGAGAGCCATATTCCTCTATCTACTCCCCACACTCCAGGAGACCCTATTCCTCTGTTGTAATCTTGCCAGGACCAGGTGCCAAGCAACTAGAGACCACCCCTATAGCGCAAAGCCCAGCTAAATTACTCAAACCGGCCAAACCTAAATGGTTCACCATGTCCTGCCTTGCCTTTCCTGTAGATACCCCAAAAAGCAGGAACCTAAACCTCTGCTGTCCTCTGCCTCCTGATCACCCTGGTGTCTTTCCCAGGTAACCCTGCCTAGTGTGCCCTGCCTCCTGTCTCTAGGACCTGTAAATACATTAAGTTGTTTCTTCCTGAAACTCTCTGTCTTCTCTTTGGCCACAGTTGACTGACCACTTCATAAAAGAATATGAAACAAATTGTATGTTTACTTTGCCTTTTTTCCCTTCCTCTTCCCTCTCCCCTTTTGTCTCTGTCCCTCCCTTCCCTCCTGAAAAGAAATCTCCCTCCCACCCCAAATGTAAGCTCTTTGAAGACAAGGGTATCTTGTTCGCAATGGGTCTCCAGTGCCAAGTAAGCAATCGTCAGTGCTCACCCAATATTGCTATGTGAATGACAAGAAAAGTTCCTTGTCTCTAGTCTCCCAGTGTCCCATCACACACCATTTCAGAGCACAGGTTCCATTGGGTAGATGTGAACACTTCTGATGGTTCATCATAGCATAGCATTACATGTGGTCTGTTATTCTTTGAAACAAATGCTCCCATTGACATGTGAAGCAATAGCAACAGCACCTCCACATCCTGTGTGTGAATTTATGCATTTTCATCCGCAATATGAATCATTGTTTTCACAGGCATTTCTTCTCACGTTTCAAAGATCAAACTGATATAGTAAGGTATGCATTGAGAAGTCTCTTCCTGTCCCATCTGCCCCATTTATAGGAAACTGATTTGTTAGTTTCTTGTGTAAATCTTTCCAGTGTTTTATAAAGATTTTATTTTTAAGTAATCTCTACACCCAATATGGGGCTTAAATCACAACCCTGAGATTAAGAGTTACACGCTCCTCCTACTGAGCCAGTCAGGCACCCCTCTTTCCAATATTTTTATATAAAGACAAGCTGATACAAATATATATTCTTATTTCACAGAAAGTAGCAGCCTACACTGAGTTCCACATATTCCCTTTACCTAACGATAATTTTTGGACATGTTTTCATATCATTACAGAGAGATCTTCACTAATTTATTTTATAGCTGCCTAGTAGTATGCCCTAGTGTACTTAACCAGTCCAATTACTTGCTCTTACAAACAGTGCTTCAATAAGTAATTAAGTGCATACCTTATTTTGTACGTGTGCAGGTGTATCTATGGAATAAGTTCCCAAAAGTGAATCAAAGGGGGGTAAAATCTGGGTCAAAAGGTAATTTCATTTGAATGTTTGACAGATACTTCATAACTCACTATAGAAACTGTAACATTTTGCAACATGTAAGAGTTTCCCCAAAGTATCACCAACAGGTTTTTATTGTCAAACTTTCAAATGTTTGCAAAAATGATATCCCAATGTGATTTAGTTTTTCTTATGTTACTACAACTGAGTTTAATTAAGCACACTTTCAGATATTCAAAGAGATTTGTGTTTATTTTTCTGTGAACTTTCTTGTCTTTTTTTTTCCTTTTAGAATGTTGGCTTTTAAAAAAAAAAATCAATTCCTAGGAGTTCTTCATGTGTAAAGGATGGAATTATTTTTCCAGTTCATAACTGCAAATCATCAGTTATGCAATTCTTGATAGGGTTTGGAAGCACCAGAAAATGATGTTTCTCATTAGAGCAGAAAGCAGTACACAATTTTCAAGCTCCAAAATCATGGAACCCAGCTATCCCATCACTTGTAGTATTGAGCTACAGGAGACATTACTCAGATTTTTCCTCAGAAAGAGCTAATATAACAATAAACAGATTATTTACTTTAAATAAACAATTTAACAATAAACAAACAATAAATTCATTGCATGGACTCAGTTCAGAGCCTGAAAGTGATGATCATGATAAACGTGACTTTTGTTGCTCCACTTTGAAGAAGAAAGTGACATTTTCCTATAATAGTAAAGAGATTTTTCCTATAATAGCCTAATGGAAATCAGAGCTTTCAATGGACTTCCTGCTTTTCTATCTGTTGCTCCTGCCCTCTGGTCCCCAGATCCATGAATGGGTAACCTTCTCCATCAGATTCTCCACATCTAGACACCTTCCTTAATTTTTCCCTGTCCCTCACTATCCCTCCATCCACATCCAACCAGTTGCCAATACTATCAGCTCCCTTCCCAAATATTTCTCAAATCCATACAGTTCTAAGGACATTAGGAATTAATTAATCTCCACTGCTTCTCCAATTAGTTTTCCAAGGCCACCAACTATTCTGTCTGGCTCCAGGAGATGCGAGCCGCCTACCCCTCCTAAATCCATTCTTCCTGCAGAGTGATGTTTCTAAAACATCTGCTGGGTCATGTCACTCCAGTGGTTTCCCACAACCCCCTAGGATATAATTCGAGTTTCCTAACTTGGCCCGCAAGGCCCTGCCAACCTCTCTGGATTCAATTCTCACCATCGTTCTCATAGTCTTTTATGCTCTAGCCCAGTGGTCCTCCAAGTCTGGTTCCTGGACCAGTAGCATCAATACTACATGCAAACTTGTTAGAAAGGCAAATTCTCAGAACCTATCCCCAAGCTAACAAATCACAAACTCTAGGGCTAAAGTTTAACAATCTGTGTTTTAAAAAGTCCTCCAAGTGAATCATATCACCCAACTTGGGAACTACTGCTCTGTCCTTACTGGACTGACTTCATTCTGGGTGTAATTCCCCCAGTACTCTACAGATCCCATGTCGTCTTTCTATGGACCTCACCAGCCCTTCTGCCCAATTCCTACTTCTCCTGGTCATGCAGTCAATCCCACTCAATGTCATGTACATGGTCCAGTGAACACAAAGCTTAACCCCAAATCTGTTGCACACAAATGTCTAGTACCAAGGAGGCATGAAAATCATCCCGTGATCTGTAAACTCAGTGCAGATCCAGCTCTGTCCTCTGTATTTCAACAAGCACGTGACCAAAAGGTTCAGTCTGAGACAAAGTTTCAAAAGGGGGATTCAGTTCACCTCAGATCAAAAAGCAGAATCTTCCTTGTCAATGGGTGGACATAGCACACAATAGTGTTCTTGAGTCACTGCTGTGGTCTGAACATATGCATCTCCCCAAACTTCGCATGTTGAAAGCCTAACCCCAAAGCAGATGGCATTAGGAAGTGGGCCTTTGAGAGGTGATTAGGTTATGAGGGGACAGCACTCATGAATGGAACCGGTGCCCTGTCAAAGAGGCCCCAGAACTCCCTTGCCCCCTCCACCATGTTGGGACACAGCAAAAAGACCGCAGTCTGAGAAGTGGGCTCTCACTTGATGGCACCCTGATCTTGGACTTCCCAGGCTCCAGAACTATGAGAAATAAATGTCTGCTATTGCCACTTGGGTCATGTTTTTCCGACCCAAGTGGACTTTGTTATAGCGACCCAAATGGACTAAGAAAACCAAAACCCACCCCACTGTGTGAGAATCCTTGTTCTCGTTCTTACTCTACACTGAGCAGGAGCTGCTTTTACAATATGTCTTGCTGACCGGCTTCACCATGAATAATTATCTCTAATATCTCGAGCTAATGAGTGAAGTCTCCAGGCAGATTTAGATGGTGACACTTAATGCAGTGGTCTTCAAAGTTTGGGATTCTTTAATTCACTGGGCTGGGGATTTGAAAGACTGATTATGGTTTTCGGATGATAACTAACCACCTCTAAAGCTTAAAATTATGTTCACCCCTGCACACACGTACACACACAGCTTTACCTCTGCCTAAAGTAAAGAATTTTAAACCAGACTATAGATGACACAGCACCTGCAATAAATTGCCCAAGAATATGCTTCTTTTCTTGTTCCTGTCTTCACACTATGCTTCATTCTAAGTCCCTGTCCCTTCAAAGGAAGCGAACACAGCAATAAGGAACATGTATGCTAGAGTCACTTGCCCTGAGTCCAACTGATGACTCTGACATTTTTAGTTACGTAAACAAGTTATTACTTGCTATTACTCAACCTCTCTAGGCCTCACTTTGTGAAGTGAGGATGATAAGAATAGGAGAAAACATGCAAAAATACTTAGCACATAAGACAATTATTACTATTTCATCCTGCACTCTATGTCTTACGTTCTCAATTTTACTTTCTGCCAAGTCCACAGCTTGCCCCCAGCCATCTGATCGATTTTATAGAGCATCTATTGAGTGCACACTTCTAGGCTCGGCATTGGAAGACCCCGTTCTCAATGGGACGGAAGTCTGAGCCTATGCTCTCACACGGAGGTTCAGATTTAGTTGATGATTAGTGTTTATTGACTTCTCACAACGTACCAAAGTGTAGTGTGGAGTACTTTGCACACATCATGACATTTGATTTTAAGCTGCCTGTGAGGCAGATATTCTTTTACCAAAAAAGGAATCTGTGGCATAAAAAAAGTTAGCTGGGCACCTAAGGCTAGCTGGATCCAAACCCAGGCAGCTTGAGCCCCCAGCCCTGCATGCATGCCTGTAACACACTTACTGACACCTTGGCTTTGGGAACATTTCTTTCTTAATCTCTCTCTCCTCCTGAAGCCTTATGAAAACAGCATTCAACTCTTCTGCGTGAACTCTTAAAATTAGTCCTCTTAAAAAAACAATGATCAATAAAACTGTAGTACTCCTTTAGTACAGCCTTTCTTCCACAGCTTTCACGGAAGCAGCACTGTGAAGGGCACAGGCTCTGGAGCCCACTGCCTGACTCTGGCACTCACCAGCTGTGTGACCTAGGGCAAGTTACACAGCCACTCCGCGCCTCGGCTTTCTCACCTATAAAACCGGGGTAATGTGAACTGCCTCAGAGATTGCCCTGAGAATTAAGAGTTAACATAGGCAAAGAACTAAGCACACTGCCAGGCACATGGTAGGTGCTGTGTAAGTGGTAGGCATTGTTATTCATGCCATAATCATATATTCATACCGTACTTATGGGTCCCATAATTCAGATACCAACTTTTCTTTTCTTAATATCTCCAGGTCTGGTATATCCTGTTCTCTCAACAGTATTTACTCCATTGAGCTCAAAAGAACCATTCTTTCTTTCTCTTGATAAATAAAAACAAATCATGCTTGAAGATGCTATTTTGCTCTGTCCTATCTCCCTAAGTCTTCCCCACCTCCAGCCACCCCCTTCCCTCCAACATAATCTTCATTATAAGAGGGGAAAATTCATTCCTTGCTTGGCAGGCCCTAAGGACCCAGAAGAAAGAAGAATCAAGGAGTCTTTTGAAAGGGTAACTTCCCTAAGAAACTCTTTTTCCCTTCTTGTTACCCCTCCATTTCTTTTCCTGCACTTCTCCGGATGTTCTTTATCCCATCGGTGGTGGGGACGGCCTCGGACATTCACAAATCGACCCGGTCAGCAAACCGACCCGGGCTCCCACCCAAAGGCCAGGAAATGCGGCCCTGCGCCCCAAATCTTGGAGAAGGACGAGTTAAAGCTCTTTGCCTCGGTTATCTTCGAGGATTGCTCCGCCCAGTGTCTCGGGATCAATGCTCCGTCTCATCTTCCGTCTTGCCTTCCAGAAACAGCAAGTTTTGGGCTCCGAACTCAGCTCCCCGAGGTCCCCCGACTCTTCAGCTCCCCGGTCTGTCCCTTGGGGGAGAGTCTCGCAGCTCTGAGCCCCGAACTTCCTCTGTGTCCCACCGACGGACGGCTGTGTTCCTGGCCACGGTGCGCGCCCCGGGCGCTCGCTCTCCCCGTACGCGGAGCCTTGAACGCCGGGAGCAGTGCCCCGGGGAAAGGCTTCCTCGGACCTGCCGCGCGCGGACGGACTGGAGCGCGGGCGGCGGGGCGCGGGGCCGCGGGGGCGCGGGGACCTCAGCCTCGGCCCCGGCCTCTCCCCTGCCGGCGGGCGGGCGGGGCGGGGCGGGGCGGGCACGACCCGGGGGCGGGGGCGGGAGCCTGCCCGCCGCACCCTTGGCAGCGCTGGGCGCCCGCTCGTCGCCACCGGGCACCCCGGGCGTCGGAGACCATGGGGAAGCTGATGGTGCTGACCCTGCTGGGGGCCGGCCTGGCCTTAGTCGGGGAGAGGCTGGTGGCCTTTAGGTGAGTGGCAGCGTGGTGGGGGCGCCCCGGGCCTTTCTCTCCTCTTCCAAGTGTCAAGGGCTGCCCGCGCCGCCTTCCTCGCAGGTAGGAAAGAGCGTTTTTGGCACCTCGCTCCTCAGTTCCACCCAGCGGACTGTCCCTCGAGAAGCCCTGATGTGGAAAGTGAGCTGTTTGCCTTTCCTAAGATGCTAGAGCAGAGATGCCCCCGTGTGTTTTCTGAAAGTCGGGCCCGCCCCCTTTCCCCCTTGTCCAGGTGACCCTTGGCATTCTGCTCCTGGGAAAAAAAAAAAAAGAGCTCCGTTGGAAGGGCTGGACCTGGAAGGGACGGGCTGCCCGCTGAGGTTTACGGCCCGCTCGGACATTGCCCAAGGCCAGGGAAACACTGATGAGTACTGGGGTACAGAGCTCGTCCTAGATTAGAGGAGCTATAGCCAGGCAGCAGGGAAATGAGCTGAACCGTGCAGATGGTGACCGGCCAGTACTGCAAGCATTAGGCCCTTTTGAAGTGGAAGATCTAGTGGTGATAGGCAGAAGGATCTCAAGAAAAGTCAATATACTGGGCTAGAAAGAAACGTTAAGTAGGATATGCATTTCTGAGGGGCTCTAACGCCTCTGTTTGTCTTCACTTGTCTTAAAGTTGCTTTTATTTATTTCTCCAAGCAGAAGCTGATCTCAGAAGTTCGCGTTAGAATCTATTGAGAATCCTGATGCCTTTTGTTAATACCTTCTAGCTCAGCTTGAGAGTGTTTATTGTTACATTGATTCCCAGTGCACCCAAGTGAGAGAATCATAAAAAATAATAATTATAAGGCAGATCTAAGGTGTATTTTTACAAGAGTGGCAGTAAGATAAGTGTAAGATAAGTGTAATCTTCCTGAATACCATCCAATATAAATTTTAAATTATCCCTGGTATTTAGAAGAACGATTCACTGTGAAAACAGGAACACTATATTGAAAAATAATTTGGCCAATTGTTTACATTGTGGTCAGTTTGACGACTTTCTACAAACAAGTCAGCGTAAAATTTTTTAAATAATGAAGTTAGAGCAAGAGTTCCAGGGCTTAGCTATTAGGAAACACTTGAATTTGCTGAAAGCATTCTGGTGGAGGGTCAAAAGATAGGACTATAGGGGGCTAAGGGGAGCCAAGGTGAAGATTTATAATAGATAATACTTTAGCAAATTAAATACTACTACTCTGTACATTTAAGGTAATAATACTGTTAAGTTACTTATTATATAATATCATTTATCGGGCAGCAAAGGGTTGTCCATGTATAATGGCATTTTAGTCTTTAAGCTATAAGTGGATGAAATGAGGTGATATAGGCACATTACTCATAAAATGTCCACATTGTGTAAATAAAAGTATATAAAAGGAAGTACCTACTTACTTGTTATATCATACATAAATGATGAGAAGCAAAGTTAATGAATAAGAAGGTGATTAAAGATAGTGTTTAGGAAAAAAAAAAAAAGATAGTGTTTAGACATTGATTTGGCTGTTGTGCATCGACCTCCGGTGTTTTTATCTTCTATAGACAAAGAACTAATGCATTTCGAAAAGTGGAGCCAGTAGAACCGCAGAACTGCCGCCTTATTGAGGGACTCGGTATGTATGTGACAGTGCCATTTCTTAGTCACCATCCACCTGACTGAGGCTGCAAACTAACTTAATTCCCAGCTACTCCTTAGAGCCTTCTCCCAGGGGCCTCCACCCCATCGACTGAAGCTACAGTGGGGGGGGGGGTCCTCCGGGGGCCCTCCTGAATGTCCAAATCCATGGCTTTTGCCCCAGTCCTTTTTCCTTACTGATGTCTCTCCAGTCATTTGAAGGATATCATGTCCCTTACTAAACATCCCTCCTGTCTCTTCTGTGATACTCGGCTCTCCTCTCTGTCTCCTCTCTGTCTTTTCTTGCTTCTTCCCTCTCCTTCATGGTATCTATGGCTTCAAGTATCACTTCCTTCTAAATTTATCTGCAGGTGCCAAAAGAAATAAGCCCTGGCCTTTACCCTCATGAACCTGATAGCCTACTCAGATGTCTTTCAAAAAATTAATCAAAACTCCATAGCTGCTTCCCTAACCTCTCAAACACCAGGCCTTTTTTTCCAGTCTGAAACTCCTTGCCATTTCTGTCCTTTCCTCCCTCATACTCTCACCCACAACTAGCTCTTCTTCTAGACTTCTCCCACATATGCTAAGCCCATTCTCAAAGGGACTCAGCTCCATATTTAGGAGCCATATGCTTTCCCTTTGTCCCTCATTGTTCGTTATGAGACTTCTCAGTATCAGCTTCTTCTGTGGCCTCACGTGGGGCTGATCTTGCCTCCTCATTACTGTTACTGCTGCATCGGCTTATCTGGGCTCCCAGCCTCCTATTCTCCCCGACACTGCTACTAGAAAAACAGTTCCAGGTCGATTCTGTTCACTGTTGGAGAATGAGCTTTTTCACTTTCTTATGGTTGCTCATGAAAATCTCCTCCAGGATTCTTCCTCTTTGCTTGTAGACACCAGCTCCCTCTCCTGCCTCTGAATTCCCAAACTCTGATTCACTTATGACACCTACCACCACTTTGTTTTATGGCTACGAGTGTTCTCTCTCTCAGTAGCAGATTGGAAACTTCCTAGAGTCAAGGACTGTGACTTGTTTATCAGTATGTGGCAGGATGACAACATAGTTTATTGTGATAGGAGTTTGTATTTTCTTTTTCCAGATACATATGTTTCTTTATATACGATATATTTAGACTATATATATATTCTCTCTCTATATATGTATATATATATACACACACACACATATATATGGAGAAAAAGAGAGACAGAGTTAAGAGTCTTTCTGGTTCATTTTTCTATCTTCATTTTTCTCTCTCAATTTCTTTAAAAAAAAGAAAAGAAAAAGTAGCCCTGGCCAGTGTGCTTCCTAGAACCCCGAGGTTTGTGCTGCTGGCTAGAAATGGAAGGAACTGAAGACAAGCCTCTTCCTGACTTTTGTTCTCAAAAACCCAAGCTCCTCCAGAAGGTTCTGATGGGCAAAGGATAGGAATATGTGGATTTTTTTAATAACAGGGATCCTTTCCCCCATTGCCTATCTCTGGGAGGTAGAGCAGGATCCCTGAAAGAATGGCTGCAAAGTGTCTTTAGGGAGGGTGGATCCTTGGTACTACGTGTCCTAGCCTGTGCAAAGATCATGTGCCCATCCAGGACCTGGAAGTGCCAGAACTATATAAATTAAAGGGAACACACAGGCTTGGCAGTGAGTAATTCGGTAGTGACTAGTATAGAATAAAGTCCAGATGGTCTTCCTCAGATGTTCTACTTTGTAAAAACTTGCCATCTACGATATTTGCCTGATCCTAGCAGAAGACCCGGTAATGACTGAGATTGGATTTCCCTTTGGCTTAGTGGAATGTGGGTGCAGGGTCAAATTTAATTGATTAAAAAAAAAGAAATGTAACATTTGCTCATTTGTTTACTATTTTGTGGAATGATAGTCATATTTACTACACATCTATCTTGCAAAAGATATGAGCCTACCAAATAATGTAGTGGGATAATTAGACTAGATGATTGCTAAAGCCTAGTCTGGCTCTCAGATCATGTAATTCAAATTGATTTGAGAAGCTAAAACTGGGGCTAATATTGTAAGACATATATAGACCAATGTTCTGATTATCCAAATATTTTGAAAAGAATAGCTAAAATGGTTGGAACTGGCTGAGAGCAAAAGAAAACAATGCTACTTCCTGGAGAAATTGGCATATCTCCATTTTATATTTGGAGAATTAAACAAGTTTGTCAATAGGGCAATATTGATAGACATCTACAAATAATGCCACTGCCTTACGATAGGCCTAGTGTCTATAAACATTCTGCCGACTTCCTTACAAACATTTGTATCATCCCCACAACTGACCTGTAAGGTGGGTGCTGCTTGCATTCTATCCCTGCAGGTTAGGAAACTGATGCACAGAAGAATGAGGTGACTTGCCTAGTGGTCCAGAACCAGAGAGTGACAGGCCTACCTTATGAGTCAGGGTGGTTTTTCTTCTAAGTCTTGTCCTCTTTGCCGTATGACACTGCCTCTCTTATCTACTGACAACACATTTTGTTATGGAAGTGTTGGAAAAGTATGATGGCAGCAGGAAACAGAAAATCTGAGATGCAAAAAGTCGAAATATTAATAAATAGAGCAGACCAAGACAAGGCAGCCTGAATAAAATCACTAGTGGGACCACCTTCAGGAGACCCAACTATTTAATGAGTGAAAAGCTTTCTGAAGGGATGAAAAACCAATAAGGATTTTAGGCAGGGCTTGGTAGGCAGTCACGGAGCTGGAGAAGAATTCTGATTTGTGTTCTCTTCCGGTCTAGGTTTTTGTGGTTAATTTTATTGATGAAAGAAACGTTCCTCTTTTTATTTTCCTTCCCGATATTCTTTCTGGAAAGCAAAGTTGAAAAGCAAAATAATTCTAACCTCCAGAAATCATATCTCATAGATCTTTTTGTAGTGAGTTTATCTTCTTCCAGGGCTTTGAGAGTCAAGGATTGTTTTAACCAGGAAGTTAGTTGGCTGCCTTTGGCATGTAATCAAAGCTGCACTTGAAATTACTGGGGCTCCACCCTCCGCAGGATTATCAAGTAGACAGCCATTGTCTTTGGCATCTCCCAATCTTTCCCTCCATCCCTTTTCCTCTCCAGATATGCTTCCCCTATCTCCAAAATATATTTCAACTCCATTGTAGGTTCCATTTGTTTTCTTAATTGGGTGTCAGATTCTTCTTTTCGAGATGTGCAGTAGTGATACTATTGATTATAATGTTGCAGTGTGACACTCTCTCAGGGTGCCTGTAGAAAATGATCAAAAGCCAAGGAGACAAAGTTATGCCATGTAGAGGGTTGACAGATTAAAAAGCAGTAGATATCTATTCATAAGACTGATTTTTTACTTATCAGTGGGATTTTAATAATAGTCGTGCACAGGCTAACGAGTATGTAGGGAGAACTCAGGGGAGGGTGTCCTGGGGGCTCTTACTCCCACAGGTGCCACTGTTGCCACGAAGCACTGTGTTGTCATGCAGGTGCAGTGTAGGTGGGGGAGGTGGGGAAGGAGGGGCGGGAATGCTGTGCTTTCAGTTGGTGGTTCTTTTTCACATCTAAGTGGAAAGCGCCAGCAACCCTGGGCCCTGGATTAAGTAAGTAAATAAAGACAAATTCAGCACCTCCAGAAAACACCCACCCACTTCTTTTGTAGCTGAATTACTGAGGTAAGTTAATGCTGTCAGAGAGGGTATGTGAAATGGTATTTGGATAAAAGATAAAAGAGCACACAACTTGTGGGACACCTTATACTAAGAAATTAACACTCACTTGTCAATAGTTTAACCCAAAGACAAGACAAAGTTCAAGAAACTAATATGGTTTGTCTTCCTGAGTCAGTCAACCAGCTGTTATTTATTTTTTTAAAAGATATTATTTATTTATTCATAGAGATCAAAGAGAGAGAGAGAGACTGGCAGAGACACAGGCAGAGGGAGAAGCAGGCTCCATGCAGAGAGCCTGACGTGGGACTCGATCCAGGGTCTCCAGGATCACGCCCTGGGCTGCAGGCAGCGCTAAACCGCTGTGCCACCGGGGCTGCCCTCAACCAGCTTTTATTGGGAGTTTTTATAGTGAAGAGGCAGATATATTATGTTGGGTGCAAAGCTGGAGTACTGAGTGAAAACTGGTCCTTGTTGCCAGGAAGCTTACTGTCTGGTAGGAAAATCAACAAGCCAACCGAAGGCTGCAGCCCAGGTGTGAACAAAATATCAGGGTGGAGATAGTCACAGGTGACCACATAAAAAGGGTGCTAGAACTAAGAGGAACTGGGAGAGGTTGCAAGGGCTGGGGAGGTGGCTCCCAAACTCCTCTCTAGAGCCTGTGACACCCAGGCAGGGGGTGGGGGGAAGATGTGGGTTGCCAAGAAGAGGGAGCAGCCTGTGCTCAGGCATGCAGGTGAACAAGGCTGATACATTTCAGCAACTACCAATGGAAGAACTGCAGCGCAGCTGGCATAGAGAGTGGGGAGTGGGGGCCAAAAAGCTGAGTGGGCCTGGAGCCGACATGTGGAGAATTTGGGATCCAGACCAAGAAGTTTAAGATTGCTATTGCCAACTCTGGGAGACACCCGCAGGATTTTAAGCAGGGCAGTGATAAGATTGACTTTGCAATTACCGTGATGACTGTCAGCAGTGCAAACAATGCTAGTAGGGGAGCAAAACTGACCAGTTAGGAAGCTATTGTGCAAATCCAGGGGGCAGTTCCAGAGCTCGAATGATGGTGATCAGTTGGATTTGGGGAGTAAGGAAAAAGAAAGCATCAAAGATAACTTCAGGTACTTGGGGGTATGGAAGTGCCATCCACCAAAATAAAAGTATAAGAAATGGAGCCAATTCGAGGGGGAAATGTCCAGATCAGTTTGGGACATGATAAAAGTGAGAGATGAAAAAGCCAGGAAGGAATGTCCAATGTACAGGGGAATACAAAGGTCTGGAAATTGGCAGAGCGATTTGGGCTTGATTTAGAGATTTGAGAGTCAATGGCACATGGGTAGAAGCTAAAGCCACAGGACTGGTGGAAATTGCACAGGTAAAATGGATTCTCTGCCATGAGAAACAGCCAAAGGCAGGCTGGGTCTGGAGAATATATTTATCTATGTCCAGAACAGACTTAGGCAGGAAAATAGGGCAAAAGGAAACTGAAAAGGGGTGTTCAAGAGAAAAAAAAGTAAGAGAAAAAAAAAGTTGGTTCAAAAATTAACCAACCTGTATTCAATGTGATTTTATTAAACTGCTTTATTCAATTAGCTGGTTCTCCCCATGTCTGTTTTACTCCATGTGGAAACTGCACTAAATCTTTCAAGCCATTATGATACTATAGATAGATAAATCTTGATTAACTGGGATGTTTAGAAAATGGAACACTCTGATGAATTTAATTTTCAGGTTACCAGTTGGGGATTAGTTTCAGTAAGTGAGTATACAATTAAATCTTCTTCTGTTCTCTAATTTTCAGTGCCCATTGCTCATTACTCTGTTGATTCAAATTTGCATTTTATTGGCTTTGTTCCCCTTTATCCCCCCTCCCTCTTTGCTCAATTTTCTTTTGACACACTAGCAACACGTTATCCCACACAACCACTTCCCCATGTGTGCCAGTTACTATAGCTATGTAACAAATCACCTTAAAACTGAGTGGCTGACTTAAGTGACAATTACTTTGCTCATGAATTTGCGATTTTAACAGGGTTCAGTGGACACAGCTCATTGCTGTTCCATTTGCATCAGCTAGGGTGACTCAGGTTGAGAAGTGAAGTGATCTGAGACTCTTCCAGTGTCTTCTCTACCTTCTGTAGTCTCTGTATAGTCTCTCCTCTGTAGCTTCAAAGTACTCAGCCTTCCTACATTTCAGCTGAGGGTTCCTAAGGACCATACTGACAGAGAGGGACAGAGACAGAAGAGGAAGGGGAAGGAAAGGAAAGGGAAGTGGGGGGAGGGAAGGGAAGGGAAGTGGGGGGGGGAGAGAGGAGAGAAAGAGAAAGAGAGAGAAGAGATTGACAGAGAACCAGCAGCAACTATCGTTATGATTTTACCTTTTATGCCATGTGGCATCAATTCCACCTCATTTTATTTGTTAAAGTAGTTACCAAAATCCACCCAGATTCAAGGGGAGAGAATACAGAGCTTACCTCCTTATGAAGGAATATGAACATCACATTTTAAGAAGGGCATAGGGGTATGATATATATTGGTTCTACCATATTTGTAAAATATAGTTTGCCACAGTAGATAACCATTGCCTTTATCCTCAGTCCTGCCTGCTTGGGACCACAACCTATGTGGGTCTCTCTCTCTCTGTTAGGAGACATATAAGCCCCATTTTCATCTGGTTCATGGTCATAACTTACTTCTTTTATGCTTCTTTCCATAGAAAAATGCTCAGGACCAGCCCTTAATGAGAAAGAGAGCTGACTAAATTGTTCAAATTTATCTATATTCAGTAGTCTTTCCTAAGACTTATTGCTTTTATAACGGATAACAAGTACCCAATAATTTCCCAATATGATTGAATAAAGATATATTTTTAGGCCTCAACAAGTTAGAAAAGAGAACTGTTTGGCTGAGAGGCCTTTAAAGCACCCTCACAATGATGACTTTCCAAATGTGACCACTCCATCTGTACATCAGTCTTTTATGGGGAATGAAGGTGAATCTCTCAGGGCATAGCCTCGAAGTTGTTACATAAAAGAATAAATCTCAGCTATGAATTTATTTTATAGTTATTTGCTTTTTTTTCTCCTGAAAATTGAGTTCTAAAACAAATAATTTAGTATTTAGGGAATCTGATTCAGGTTTTACTGTAGAGTACCATGCCTCTGGGATTCCTGGAAGTTAATGTAATTTCCCAAGTAAATAGTTGAAAAAGTTAATGTAGTTTCCAAAAGAAATCTAAAGTTTGTCTGTGAGATTTACTTTTTAAGCCTTCATTCATGCATCTTCCTGATCCTCCACTTCTTTTGCAGAAAATGGCTCTGAAGATATTGATATACTTCCTAGTGGGCTGGCTTTTATCTCCAGTGTGAGTATTTTCCATGGCCCTCATGTCAATAGTTGGATAGATAGTACATTAATGTTGCCGACTAGAGCTGCCAGATGGATCCCTACATGCTCATCCTAACTGTGGTCAAATCAGTCAACAAAAAAAGCCAAAACAAAATTCCAGAGTGTTAGGATACCACAGGAATGCCCAGGTTGCTTGCCCCATGTGGCCAGCTCCCTGTGGGCAGTTACAAATTCAGGATAGTCTCAATAAGTGTATATTGATTTCCATTTGATTCCTAGACTAGTCTCTAGTTTTGTCCTGTTGGTGTCCATCTTCATCATTGCCCTGTGGTACTGGATCTCAGCTTTTGGTAGTCATCTCCTCACTAGCTGGTAGTCTTTTCTCTATGCCTGTTTGTGTTTGGAGCTCGGCAAATGTTTGTGAATCATATGTTGACTGTGTTACTTGATTCAAAAGCCGGAGTATTTTACATCTTAGATTCCATGCCATCCCTTCCAACTCTTTCAAAGGCAAGTAGAGAAGAGCCTACATTTTATTTCCAATACCATCTTCACAGATTTGGAGTGATCAGGAAGCTATATGAAAGACTGACAAATAAATGTAAATAAATTAAACACAATAAATTGAAATGCACATGTTGTGAAGATGTTTAAAATTACCATGTATTTATTGAACACTTGCAATTTAAAATGAGATCTAAGATTCTAAAAAAGCAAATAGACTCCATTTTCAATGTGAATTCTGATTGCGGAATTGCGTGTCCTAAATACTAGTAGAATACTACCAAATAACATGAATTTTTAGATCTATCTTTTTGGCTAAAAAGGGACACATATAATCACACTTAAAAGCCTGAAATCCTAAATCCTTAAGAATGCAAGGTAGAGTCAGGGGTTCACTTGGATTTTAAATTATTGTTGGTGGCAATAAGTGTTGGGATGCATGAGTGGGAGAGGTTTTATTTCTTTAGTTTTCCTCTAAAACCAAAAGTAAAACAAAGCTGTCTAGAGGAGTTTTTCCTTTGTTGTCTTAAATTTTCTAATGTCAATTAGATGTTCAGTGTTATGCCAAATAGACTTTTCAAAATGATTATTCTATAACTGGGAGATTTCTTTGCTTTGAGGAGATAATATTTGTAGTTACAGCTGTGTGCTGCTTTTCTATTTTCATTGGAACTAAAAGTACTGAACTATTGCTGTATAGAAACTAGAGATTTTCAGTGGAGAAATGTTAATGTGGAGCTTTAAGTAATGGAGCTCTTTTTTATAAACAACTCATAGGGCTAAGGATGGTGTTTTTGGCTTATTTTCAATTTCTTTGCACTGAAATGAACTCAAGTCCTTGTTTTTGGTTTTTCCTATCTCCCTTTCTGGCCTTCCCAGAGCATGTTTGGAAGCTGCTGGTTTAGAGAGAAACTCTTCACCACATTTGTAGTCAGCCTATAGAGAAGTGCCAGGCAGGCTATTTGCTTCCTTACCTTGGGACTTGGCATGCTTCTCTTCGCCTGCCTTCTTCACATGAGACGGAGCCAACTCCTAGTTCTCTGTCAGGCCTTACTGTGGTGGCACTTTAATTCTACAGGAAAGTCTTCCCTGACTCTCTTTCTGGGTGACATGCCTCTTCGATGGCCTCTAACATTGTTTGTGCCTAGGTGCTTATATACTACACCTTGTCTGATGTGCTCTCCTGGTGTTGCCTCCCCAGAGTTCAAGCTCCTTGTGGCCAGAACTTTGTGGAGTGTCTATTGCCATGCTCAACACCTAACACGCTACCTGACATGAGTGGGGTACTTGGCTATTTACTTAATGCATGTGCTGGTGAATGAGGGCAGTTGAGAATTTCAATGCTGGTGCACACCTCCATGTAGCCTATTGAGGAAAATAAGACATCTGCCCCTCCAGGGGATTTTCACCATTTTTGGTGGTGAAAGTTATCCAAAGGATGGCTTGCATTCACTTTCTACAAATTCTTACCCTATTGCCTTAAACAGAAAACTAGGTGCAAATGAAGCTACTTCCTGGACTTGTTTCATTCATCATGACACTTAATCTAGGTCAAGTTTGTTTGCAATACCCTATGCTTATTTACTTATCAAATTATTTCCAGTCCTAGAACATCCAGTCTTTAAACTAGCTGGCAGTGCCCCCAACCTACCAAGATACTTGCTGTGTTCAAGATATACTGAGCAGTGTTCCCCACTGTCAAACCTTTCTTTTTTGGTGTGGCAAGAAATAGTGTGGAAAATTAATGATATGAGTCACTTAGTCAGTTCACTTCTCTGGGCTTAGTTTTACTTGGCGAAAGGGAAAATCTAGATGTCTCTGACATTTTTTTTTTTTTTTTTTTGTCCTTTATTACCATTACCTAAGCCACTGGGCTTGGTAACAGTCTGACTATGTCGAAAGGTTAGACCTGAAGACTGAATTTAATGACCTGATACTGGGAAGAACAGTGATGCTCTTAACTGAGAGTAATAAATACAAATGAGAGGAAGGATTTGGGGAGAGAATGTTGATTCTGGTTCTAACAATTTGATTCTGAACTGCTCCTAGGAAGAAGTTGGGAATGTGAGCTAGACCTCCAGAGATAGGTTCCAGGTAAATGTGTAGATCTGAGAATAATTGGTATAGAAGAAATATCTGAAGCCTTGTGAATAAGATCTGCAAGGAAAAAGTATAGAACAAGAAGGAAAGAGAGGTGGATGAGGATAGAAGGAGGAAGGGGCGGAAAGAGATGTAGGACTTCTATCTGGAAATTCTACTTTTGACTTTTTGAGAAGGAATAAAGGGGTACATCATAGTGTCAAATGCCATAGAGCTACAGATAAAAAAAGGTGGAGGGGTTATCAAATAAGATATTTTGGAGGGCACTGATACTACCTTGAGTGGAGGCACTTCTACAAATTCATGATATTTGGAGCCATTCAAGACAGGTGACAAGACCAAATGATGTTTCTAAGCCTACAGTGTGGGGAAAGCAAGATAACTGTGTGTTTGA
Source organism: Canis lupus dingo (assembly GCF_003254725.2). Lineage (NCBI taxonomy): Eukaryota > Metazoa > Chordata > Mammalia > Carnivora > Canidae > Canis > Canis lupus. The sequence continues at coordinate 20,407,038 of NC_064256.1, read as the reverse complement.
AGGAGTAGTAAAATTAGGAGAAGATTTGTTTCAAGGAAGGAGAAATGAGCAATCTTTCAGGCAAATGAAGGGGGCACTGGTGAGAAATGAGTAGGAAAGCAAGAGAGAGACTGTCATTTCTGAAGACGTGTCCCAGAGAACAAGCAACTAAATAAATAGACAACAGAAGTATTTAACTTAAGAACAGAAGAGGGATACTCTTTCCTTAAAAAAAAGAGGGAAAAAAGAAGAGATTGATAAAACTGAAGAATTACTGAGACAGAAAGGAGGGAATCAAAGGAAATTCATGTTGAGTGGCAAGGGGTTTTGTTTTGTTTGTTTGTTTACAGAGAGCTAGGAGGTAAAGTCATCCACTGAGAATAAAGAGGAAGAAGGTAGGTGCTTTGGAAGATAATAAGATGAATTTAGAACAGATACTTGGGGAAATGCAATAGATTGCTTGGTAGAATGAACAAAAAGATTGATAAACAGTATTGAATGTCTGAAGCTAGAATGATAACTTTATAGTAGAAGTTTTATATAAAAGCTAGACCAGAAAAAAAAAAAAAAAGTTAGACCAGGGCAAGGGGAGTTGGTAGGAATTTGATAAGGAAGCAGTAAGTAAAGAGTGTGGCTTCCTAAGAAGACTGTTGGTTGATGACGACAGGTTCAAGGTCTGAAAGGAGAAGTTTGTGGCTAGGGGCACACAGATCTCTCTTCCTCCAGGTCAGGTGACCTGAGAAAAATGAAAGCTGGAATAGTACCTTTTCGAATGGATTTCAGCAGTGCCATTGCTATCTGGGGAAAAGCCAGGTTTCTGGTAAGATTTAGGCATAGATGAACTATTCTAAAAAAAAAAAAAAAAAAAAAAAAACCCTCGAAGATGTATGTGGAGTTGTTTGCAACTGAAGATTGACTCCCATAGGGGTAGAGTGAAGGACAGTGGAAGGGCCAAGAATAGTATTATTATAAATAAGTGTGAAAGTGTGTATGCATATTTCTAAGCAAGGGAGGGGACAAGGAGACAGAAGATAGAGTAAGAAGGAGATAATTTAAATCAACTATAACTGGAAATGAGGCTACAAGAAAAGATACAATGTTGTTGATATTAATATATATCAGAATGATGGGGGAGGGGACCAGGGAGGAAGTGAGCTGAGTTTTGTAACTGGTGTAGCACAAACCAACTCCAAGTTTTGGCACAATGACCTGGGATGCAGCTAAGGCCCATTGCCTATTATTGGTTGATAGACACATGTAATTGGTCCTTCCAGTAGAGAGATCCACAATCCAAGTTACTGAAATACATTTTTTGCAATATTTGAAGAAAAGGATTCATGTCCAAATTTTCAGATATAGCTATAGGAACAAAATAGGTCAGAAATAGTCAACTTTATGTGACCGGTTCCCCTATGTGAATTCTTGGCTACTTCTGCTATTTGTCACTACATAATACAATGGATGTAGGGATGGGAGCAATATAATGAGACTATATACCCCTTCTCTCTGCCTCAAGGAAGGTTAGTTGCCAACTATCAGGGCTGGAAAGGACAGATTATCAGGCAGGACTTACCAATCATACACTTTAACTCTCTTATTTTATAAAAGAGGAACCAGAGGTGTAGGCAGGCCGAGGAGCTCACACAAAGTAACCCAACCTAGTGTCTTGCATTATACATTTTAGCTTAACCCCTTCTATGTTAATAATTGAATATGAGTTCTTCCCACATTCCCATTCCCAATGGCTTAGGTGACATTGGTAATCCCTCAGATCAGATAATGGCACAAGATGACAGAGTGAAAAATCCCAGAAATCCAAAAGAAATTCAGAACTTTGAATATTTTTGTTAGGTTTTGAGATTTTAGCTTCCATATCAAAAGGAATGAAAGTCATATATGCACTTACTTATTTTATATTTTTTACAGGGATTAAAATATCCAGGCCTGCCAAGTTTTGCACCAGATGAGCCAGGACAAATTTTCTTGATGGATATGAATGAGCAAAACCCAAAGGTCCAGGCATTAAACATCAGTGATGGTTTTGACAAAGCATCATTTAATCCACACGGAATCAGTACTTTCATCGATGAAGGTAAAGCCTGAATGCTTAAAAATAAGGGGGAAATGAGGGAAATACAAGCCACTCAACCTCAACAACTGAATGTGTATGTGAAAGGAGGGAAAAGTCTATTTTACCAGAAAAATGTATATTTGTAAGATAATAAATGTGTACTAAACATTTGTAAACACCACATTCAAAAAGGGAGACTAGAAGGTGGCCATTCCTTCTTCCTCTTATCTCCTTCTTTTTCCATTTCACCTTCAAAACCAGTTTGGAGATTGTTCTCAGCAATCTAACATATTTGTGGGGCTGGGGCCTTGCTACCCCTCCACCCCCCTCCCCTGGGCCCCTATCCCTGGGGCTGTTTGTTTAAAAAGAGTAATAAAAGGAATAAAAAAAATTATCCTGAAATAAAAAAAAAGAAACCTAACATATAAACTGAAAGCCCTTTGAAAATAATTGTGTGACATCAGAAAACATAACATGAAAGAAAACAAGAGATAAACTAGACTTCATCAAAATTAAAAGCTTTCTGCTTCAAAAGACACCACGAAGAAAGTGAAGAAATAGCCCAAAGAATGAAAGAAAAAATTTGCAAATAATACATCTGATAAGAGACTTGTATCCAGAATATATAAATCACTCTTACAACTCAACAACAAAAAGACACCCCAATTTAAAAATGGACGAAAGATCTTAGTAAACATCTCCAAACAGATATGCAAATGGCCAATAAGCACATGAAAAGATATTTAATATCCTTAGTCATTAGGAAAATGCAAATCAAAACCATAATGAGATGGCACTCCATTCCCACTAGGATGGTTATAATAATAATAAAAAAGCAGACAATGACAAATGTTGGCAAGGATGTGGAGATATTGGAACCCTCGCACTTTGTGTGGCCATTTTTGAAGGCAGTTTGGTTCCTCAAAATAAAGAGTTACTATGTGATCCCCAAACTCCACTCCTTGATACATACCCAAGAAAATTGAAAACCTAGATCTACACAAACACTTATACACAAACATTCATACCACCATTATTCCTAATATCCAAAAGGTAAAAATAACAAATTCTCACCACGTGATGAATGCATATACAGTGGGATATTATTTGGCAATAAAAAGGAATAAAGTTCTGACGTGTGCTATAACATGAATAAACCTTGGGAAAATTATCGTAAGTAAAAGAATTCAATCACTACAGGCCACATACTGTATATGATTGCCTTTATATCAAGTGTGCAGAATTGGCAAATTCATAGAAACAAGGAGTAGCTTAGCAGTTGGCAGGGGCTGGGGAAATGGGAAATGCAGTTAATGGGTATGGGCTCTCTTTTGGGGGTGATAAAAACGATCTGGAGCTAGAGAGTGGTTATGGTTGCACAACTCTGTGAATATACTAAAAACCATTTCAAAAGCATGAGTTTAATGACAATGGATTATATGGCACAGCTGTTACAAAAAACTAAGTTATTAATACATTGTATATACTTTAAAACAACAGCTTCTGATGTTATTTCTTACTTGTTCATAGTTCATAATTCCAGATTAATTTAATTTTCAGATATGTGTGGATCCATAGGGCATGTGGAAAATAAAAAGTGAGATCTCACTAATCGTAACTAAGTGAAGAGAAGGCCAAATAGAAGTGTTGCAATTCAGAATTTTTAAAGAAATGATGTGTTAATTCTTTCAAATACATACTGGGGTTACATGTATTGTTAAGAATACATTTGTTGGAGTGATTTTATTGGATAAAAAAATAAACATTAAGAATTATTAATCCACTTACCCAACAGATCTTTGTTAAATTCCTTTGGTCTGCACAATAGACTTGTTCGTTTTTATTTATTTTTTATTTTTTATTTTTATTTTTTTGACTTGTTCGTTTTTAAATAAGTGGGTTCCTTTTAAAACTTTCACATATAATTTATTTATTCCTCAAACTAAAACACTGGGCCCAACTTTTTAAAATATGGAGTTACAATGTTTCATCTAATTTACCCTTCAGATATCTAAGCTGTCCACCTCTTCCCATCCTCCCTGCCACCATCCCAGCCCAAGCCCCCAACATTTCTTCCCTGGACTCTATAATGGCCCCCTGACTATTACTGTCTCTCTTATACCACCTCCTTCCATTTTCATAAGCAAGAGTTATTTTTTTATGCAAATCTGATCACGTCCCTCCCTTCTCAAAATTCTCCATATTGTTTCTATTACTCTGAAGAAAAATCTCACTTCTCCTGAATGGCCTGGGCTCCTAGGCAATACCCCTATGTGTGTACTCTGGCAACTGAGTGTCTTCTCCAGTCTCATCAGATTAGCACCTTCCCCCATGACTCTCTCAACCAGCCGCCCTGGATTTCCTTTAGACCTATAAAATGCTCCATGCATCAGGGCCTTTGCACTTGCAGTTCCCTCTATATGGAATGTCTTTCCACCACTTCTGACTTATTCTCACTAATCATTTAGGCCTCAGTTTAGATATCACCTTCTCAGGAAAGCCTTTCCACCATCTTGCTTCTGACTGTGAACCTTATTATATATTTCTTCTCAGTGCACTCCTTCCTTTAGCACTCATCAAAATGGCAATGAAAGTTTTTTTATTAATGTTAAATGATACCAACCTTTTTCCCTCTCCCACTATTGCTCTATAGTGAGCTCCCTCGCATCCTTAGATCCAAGCTTGTTACCCTTTAAGTGGGGGCCACCCTATGAAGAAGACATCTCCCCTCTCCTGTATTCTTGTATTTACTAATTATTTCCTCCCTGTTTTCTTTTTTCTTTATTTTTAAAAAGATTTTATTTATTTATTCATTAGAGACACACAGAGAGAGGCAGAGAGGGAGAAGCAGGCTCCCTGTAGGGAGCCCGATGTGGGACTTGATCCCAAGACCCCGGGATCATGATCAGAGCCAAAGGCAGACATTCAAACACTGAGCCACCCAGGCGCCCCTCCTCCCTGTTTTCTTCTCTAAAATATAATCACCATAAATCACGTGTGGCTTGTTTATTGCTGGATTCCCACAGTCTAGAACAATGTCTATTGCATAGTAGGTACTCTGTGATCATGTGTTGAATGAATAAATGAATGAGCCCCATGAGACAAGGCAGATATTAATAGTCAGTTTTGTAGATGGAGAAATGGGATTTGAAGAAATGCAGTGACCTGTGACTTCACATCTGTCATTAATAAATGACAGTTCCAGAAGTAGAACCCAAGTGGTCTTCCTATATCCTATACCCTTTACTTGGGTGATATAGGGTTCCAAGCTCTTTTTAAATTATTTGAGTCACCATTTCTTTGCCTGACCCTCATCTAGACACTTTCATTGGAGAAAGGAGAATGAGTGACCCCATTAACCTAGAGCTATTTTATTGCATGGGATAGTGTTAGAGGTGGATTTTTTTTTTTTTTTTGACATGGAGAGTAGGGGTTGTTTTTTTGGTTTCATCTTGTTTTTGTTTTCTGAGATGGAACCAGTTTATAGACTAACCCTTAAGCACTTAATTAGACTTTCAGAAGTTGAATATATTATGATTGCAATCTTATTTTATTAGTTACTTCCTTTAATTATGTATTTAATAAGGGCAAAACATTACACATAAATTGGAATGGAATGAGAAGACAAAAACCAAAAATAAGCTTCCCGAGCATCTCGTATATGGGAGGAGAGGTCCAGGAGAGGTCTAAAGAAAGGATAAAACCAAGGCAGTGCATGTGATGTTCATGTTGCGTCTGGCAATACAGTCTGGCTGAAGAGCCACGTGGAAGCTGAAATCCAGCTTGGCTCTGCTTGCAAAGCCTTGCGCCCTGGAACAGAACTGGGTCAGACTAAAAGAAAGATTCACCTGTGAGGGAGTGCCTTTCCTTAATTAGGGTAAAGGTACCTGTGTTTTTCAGTGGCCCTGAATATAACTCCTGCAACTCTGGGCTGGCACTTGCTCTATTGCATGTTTGAGAACCCATCAAGAAGGGAAGAGGGGACAGGAATGCAAATCAAACCCTACAGTGGGAGATGGGGCCAGGCTTTTTCAAACTCCAGAACTCATCTGACCTAGCACTTCAATTCAGAAAACAGTATTTTGAGAAACAGATTACTACCCTCAATCCTGTCTGCAGCAGTTCACATTTCAATGTGAAAACAGATAGGTGAACATGCTCAAAGTTGGCAATACTTAGAACTGACTAGTCTGCTTTCTTTTGCATTCATAGTTACTTCTGTGACTGTTGGGCTCATCAAATATTGTTGTTGCAACCTTAGGTAGTTGACTTGTGCCAGAAGTTTATTCTCTAGCTGGGACATGTCACTTATTTTAAGAAATTTGCATAGGGGATCCCTGGGTGGCATAGCCCTGACATTTCTTGATTGTGTGTTGCAATGTAGGCGTTTCTCACAGAAAAGAACTCTCAGCACAACTTTTGCTCGCTTGTATCCACTTCTCCTGTTGAAGTGCCACCTTGGGAAACCACATCTGTTTAGTTTATTCACCTTTGTAGTTCTGTATCCTCCTGTTGGAGAGGGTATATAGGTGAGGCTGAGGAGACTATTGAGAAATGTTTGGGCTTGGCTCTGCCACTTGGTGGTGGTGCAATTTCTGATGAGTTATTTACCTTCTGAGCTTCAATTTTCTCAGTAAAATGGAGATTCTGGTAATATACCTAGCAGGTGTACTGTAAGGATCAAATGCAAGGTATATAAGAAGGGTGCTTGAACATTATGAAGTTCTACACCAAGTTTGATAATAGTTGCAATAGAAGTAAACTTCTTGGAAATTATGCCTTTTTCCCAACTTAGACCATACTGTGTATCTTTACGTTGTGAATCATCCCCACATGAAGTCCACCGTGGAGAAATTTAAGTTTGAGGAACAACAACGTTCTCTTGTACACCTAAAAACTATAAAACATGAACTTCTCAAAAGGTATGGAATTAAAGCACTTTGTACTTCTATTTATTTTGCGCCTCTGCTGTGTGCTTTATTTTCTTTGGTTCAGCAGGCTTAAACTTTTGTTTTGTGGCATTTTTTCCTAAAGCTTTCAAGAGGTTCCCATGGTGACTCTGCCCAGCACCTCACTAGAAATTGCTGTATTCAGTATTGAATATCTTTATATTCTCCAACTTTTTGAAAGCATTTTAATCCTATAAAGGTGCTCAATTAGATTCCCAGCTCTAATTCCATCCTCTATACCACAACAATGCAATACCTACTATTGGGCTCTCTTCAAACACCTACACCTTTTTCTAGTTGTCCCGGTAGGTTGTGTTCTGAGAGCATTACCGACTGGCTGTTATAAGCAGCCTCCAGATGGGCCATTCCTTTGTTTGATAAAAGCTTTAGAGCACTATTTGAAAAAAAGGCTGTAGGCACATATAAAAATTCACATTTACTAAGCGTTGACTCTGTGCCAGGCACTGTGCCAAAATACTTATTTAATTCTCCCAACAGCCTTTAGTAATAGGCAGGAGTAAAAAACTGGGACTTAAGAAGTTTCAGGTTAAGTAACTTGCCCAAATTACATAATTTGTAAGTGGCAGAACCAAGGTGTAAACCTAGATCGGTCTGCATTCAAAGCCGGACTCTCAATCACAGTGACAGACATCCTTCTTACTTTGTTGAGAAAAATAGTTAAGTTTTTTAGTGTATAATTGCCCTGTTCCAAGGCTGTAACAAACAATGAAGAATTTGTCTTTTGTAAAATGGACTCAACGGCTGAAACATTAGTAGAAGTTCATCTTTTTCTAAAATAGAACAGGAAAAGAAAAGGAAGGAAGGTCACCTTCTCTCCTTTGCTCTCTCTCAAAATCATGTTTGAATTTCTCCCTGTAGAATTTGGGGGTGATAAGCAGAGGGCAGAAGAAGAGAAGATGGGGATGCTGAATGCTTCTCGTGATGCACTGCACTGGGTTCTGAGGCACAGTGGGGACCGGGACCGCCATGGGGTTACTGAGAAACTGTGGACAAATCTCTCAACCTATGCTTCAGTCTCCTCAGCGAAATGGGGTTCTCTCACTGACCTGACTTACCTAACTGGTGATTGTGAGGATCAAATGCCATAACATATGACCTCACTGAACAAGTTCTTTTCATTGAAAGCACAGCCTGAGGGAAAGTTCAATAGGCCAGGACTTTACTGGAGAGTTACCAGCCGAGGGCACAGAAGTGAGGGATCAGCCTGAGGAGGGAGAGTGGGTGTTGAATTGTGTTGAATGTGTTGAATTGTGTCCTCTCAAAAAGATATGTTGACATTTTAACCAATCTTCTCCCAGTGACACTTCAGAACATAACCTTATTTAGAAATAGGATTACTGCAAATGGACTCAGTGAAGATGAAGTTATATTGAAGTAGGGGGGTCCTTAATCTGATATGACTTGTGTCCTAATAAGAAGACTGTGACAGACAGGGAGAATGCATGTGGAGATGAAAAGTGAGACTGAAGCATCTCCAAGCCAAAGAATGTCTAGAGTTACCAGCAGCTAGAAGAGGCAAGGACAGATCCTCCCATAGAACCCTCAGAAAGAACGAGGCTGTCAGCACCTTGATTTCAGACCTCTTGCCTCCTGAGAGACAGTAAATTTCTCTTATCATAGACTACCCAGTTTGTGGTGCTCTGTCATGGCAGCACTAGGAAACTCATACAGGAGAGAAGCTGTAGGGAGTATGTTAGCAAGCCAGCCATTGCTAGGTGCATCTAACTATTGGAAATCATGAGATTGTCCTCCAGTACACAACATCAGCCTCATTTTAGGACAATCTAGCCAAGGTAAGAAAGGGGGAAGAGTTTATCCCCCTGTCCAATCTCTGCTGAGTCAAAAGTTTGCCTCAAAGGAGTATTAACTCCTGCACACTTCTGGGTGTGAGTATGCAAGTCAAGCCTGGTGATATCCTGTGCTTTGATGTCAGCACACATACCTGGAAATGGGAGCCTGAGGTCCATTACAGAAATAAGGCTGTGCTGTGGAAGGGCTGTCAGAACCACGAAGGGCTGGTTGAAGGCATGCCGGCTGGACCAGGGCAGGGGACGCTTTGATGACCTAAGGAGAATTTTTGAGAGGTGCCCTGATACACAACCTCCCCTGAGCTCTCACAGTGTAGAACAAGGTGCTATGGGGAACTGATTATTAGGGAATCCAAAATAACCAATGCATTTGCCAGTACTTTTGGGAGGAAGGAATGCTTAATCCAAGACCCAAAAGGTGAGTAGCCTAGTGACCTTGGGAAAGTCTTTGCAAATTAAAACCTCAAAGGATTTCCTGATTCATCCAAATTATTTTTCTAAATTTTTAATCTAAAAGTATTTAATTTTTTTAACATTTTTTTCATCACCATCTCTTTTTTCTTTTCCAAAATGTAAATGACCTTATTGCTGTTTACTCTTAAAGAGTATAACTTATTTCATTTAAAAATTTTAATAATATGGAAGAACAAAAGCAAGAAAGAATGACAGTCACAATTGCAATATAAAGATCAGGATGGACTAGGTTATGTTACAATAACAGAAAAGAAGAACTATAACACTCTTAGTGGCTCAAAACCACAAATTTTGTTTTGTTTTCTTACTCATGCTACATGTCCAATGCAAGTGATTCAAGGACTCAATGTTATATTGTCCTCGTGTAGGGCCCTAAGAGACCACACTTTCAATCAGCAGAAAAGTTGCCAGTTACTGTTGAAGAGTAAGGGAATCATGGTACATATTGGCTCATGTTCCAGCTAGGAGGTGCACACATCACTTCATTTTACTGGCGAAAAGCAAGTCACATGGCTGGGCCAAACATCCAGGGCATGGAGAAGCCTAATTCCAGAAGAAAGAGAGCCAGAACTATTGGTGAACTGCACTGTGACCACCACGAATAGCCATTATTAACATTTACAAGTCAACACTTTGGAGTTGAGGTTTCATTGCATGTGTTTTTTGCTGACTTCTGTGGAAGAGAAGATTGAGAAAATAATAAACAGCTAAAAGAAAATCTATCAGGTGTGATGAAAAATCATATACTTTATGTATGAATTTCTTAATCCAAACTGCTTCATGTATACTTTATCATGCTGATGAACATAATGGTCTTTGAGATGTAGTGATTTTGACAACAATCTGGGTATTTATACACTCCTTGGGTTTTGCTCTCTCTCTCTCTTTATCACTTTAGTGTGAATGACATTGTGGTTCTTGGACCAGAACAGTTTTATGCCACAAGAGACCATTACTTTACCAACTTCTTCTTGGTACTATTCGAGATGATCATGGATCTTCATTGGACTTATGCTGTTTTCTACAGTCCAAGAGAGGTCAAAGTCGTAGCCAAAGGGTTTAGCTCTGCCAATGGGATCACAGTCTCACTAGACAAAAAGTAAGCTTTTATAATTTTCCAATACTTTGCTCTTAACATTTTGGTGGACTCCTTCTTTTAAGAGGTGATTACGTCCTCAGGCTTAAGTAGTGAGGTGTGGCCAGGGTTCACACTCTATGTGTGATCATATGCACACCATTTGCCCTCTTACATGTCAGGCTCCCCCAATGAAATGAAAGATGTGGACTCAAGGATGTGAGGTTCTTGTTCTAATTTATTATTCTAGATTCTAGAAACACTGTTACCTAACACACTGAAAAGGATAATAAATGCACAATATCTCTGCCCTTTATGAGTCTGAAAAGCATTTAAGCTTTACACCAAGTTGAGTTACCCAAAAGTTCTATTTATTTATTTATTTATTTATTTATTTATTTATTTATTTAAGATTTTATTTCTTTATTCATGAGAGACATACACAGAGAGAGGCAGAGACACAGGCAGAGGGAGAAACAGGTTCCCTGCGGGGAAGCTAGTGTGGGACTCGATCCCAGGACCCCAGGACCACAACCCAGGCCAAAAGCAGATGCTCAACCACTGAGCCACCCAGGTGCCCCCAAAAGTTCTTTTTGGAGAAGGAAACATGACTTAGATTGGGCATTGTGATTGTGTAAATTTCAGATTTACTGAGATATTACAGCAGATTTTTCTATAAGAAAGTACGATTTTATGCAGCATAAAATTTTATGATGAACTCTTTTAAAGTGTTTTAAAATGGAAAGTGTTTTTTAGAAGAAAAGTACCCATGAATATTAATATGTAAATTTGAGATAATAGAGATGATCCCTGTAGAAAATAACTCTAAGTGTTCTTCCTCTTTTTTTTTTTTTTTTTTTTTTTTTTTTAAAGATTTTATTTATTTATTCATGATAGTCACAGAGAGAGAGAGGGGCAGAGACACAGGCAGAGAGAGAAGCAGGCTCCATGCATCGGAAGCCCGACGTGGGATTCGATCCCGGGTCTCCAGGATCGCGCCCTGGGCCAAAGGCAGGCGCCAAACCGCTGCGCCACCCAGGGATCCCTGTTCTTCCTCTTTTTAAAAATGATTGTGATTGAGCTTCACGGTCATCTGATACGTCTTTCCAAGCACTAGTTTGCGGAAGTACAGATTCTCTTGGTCTTATAATAAGGAGGTCTACTTACCTCCACCTAATTGAAGGAATAAATTGTGACTCCTAAGTAATGAGACTGAGCTTATATGTCACCTAGAAACACCAAGTTCATTACTCTATAGTCCACCTCTCATATTTGAAGCTTACTTAAAGCTCTTGAAAGATCTTAAAAATAAGACTGTTATCTTCTGGTACTGTGGTTTAGAAAGACCTTGCAGTGGTACTTGGAACTCTTGTGAATTTGTAGACAAATTCTCTCCTCCAAAGTAAAAGCTTATGTCATCTCTCATTATTACTTACATGTAAATGTTATTTGCTTCAAAGGTATATCTACATAGCTGATGTAACTGCTCAGAACATTCACGTACTGAAAAAACATGAGAACTGGGATTTAACTCAAGTGAAGGTAAAAGCACCCTGGCTTGCCCACACAACATTGCCTCTTATACCAGCTCCCATGCCTGACCTAGGACTGTGCTCCTTGAATGGAGGAAACTTGACTATTTTAGAAGAATATCAGTGAGATTATGCTTGCACTTCTAAAATTCAGTAGAAAGGGCCCTTAAAAAGACCCATTTAGGGAGCCAGAAGGAGCTGTTGGGGGAGAGGAGGGGTACACAAGAAAGTTGAAACAATGTCTTTATATTTCCTTTTTGTTGGAAGGTAATACATTTGGGCACCTTAGTGGATAACTTAACTGTGGATCCTGATACTGGAGATATTTGGGCAGGATGCCATCCTGACGGCAAGAAGCTGCTGATCTATAACCCTGAGGATCCTCCAGGGTCTGAAGTAAGTTCCTATACTTCTCTGAGCTCATAGGCAAAGGTGCAAGAAAAATTTTGTTGAGGTGACTTGGGTCACATGCAATGCTCCGGAACTGAACAAGTCCGGCATACAGAAAAAGCAGAGATTTTCACAGAATAGAGAGAGAGAGCCCATTAATCTTTTTCAGGTCTCCTGGTGCCAATTTAACATCAGTGCTAAACAATATGTCCCACTCTTGCTAGGGTTGTACTTGCTATTGGGAAGAATAGATAAGTAGGAGCTTGATTACTCACATTGACCTAGGTTGCCATATCACATTTCCAATCAAGATATAAACTCTGGGAAAGACCTAAAGTTAGGCAAAGGGAGAGTACTATATGAGACCATCTTCTTTCACACTACCTACTATGAAGCTCAAGAGAAAGGATTTAAATGACCATAATCTAGAAACCAAATTAATTTTTGCCAGCAGGTGCTAATATATACAATACTGTTGAAGAATGTCTCATTTTAAAGATGCTGTTTGTGTTATTCAAAATTTCTAAAGAAAAAAAATTCTTCTAAAACAGGTGTGCCTGGGTGGCTCAGTGGGTTGAACATCTGATTCTTGATCTTAGCTCAATATCAGGGTTTTGAGTTCAAACCCCATGTTGGGTTCCATGATAGGCCTGGAACCTACTTTAAAAAAAGAAAAGAAAAAATATCTTCAAAACAATAGCATACACCATTGAATGGTATGTGGTATTAAAAACAAGAGCAGCATTTTCTTATAGCATTCAGTTTATGAATAACAGATCTCTAGTACATTCAATATAGATACAAATTCTGGCACACATACTCTGAGAGATTAATTGACAAAAATTTGTTGAGTGCTTATAATGGGCCAGACTTTGTTCTAATGCCTGGAATATATCAGAAAACAAAACATACAAAGATCTCTGCTCTTCTGGAGGGGGATAGACAATGAACAAAAACGATAAGAAGTAAATTGTATAGTAAGTTTGAAGGTGGTAAGTTCTATGGGAAAAAAAGTATAACAGGGTAGAGGGAGTCAGGATTGCTGTGAACAAGGGGATGGGTAGTCCTATTATTAAATACAGAAATCAGGGTAAGCCTCATTGAGAAGGTAAGGTTTGAAGAAAGAAATAATGTTTGAATCTAGATTGGGGGAGTTGGGGAATTAAAATTCAAACCCTAGCCTGGTAACTGGCCCCGGTAACATATACTTCTTTCTGCTTCCAATATAGCTCCTCTTCAGCTAAAAAGAGTATTTCTCTAATTTATTAACATATTAGTCATAGCTTCTTAAAAACAAACAAACTAATGACATATGTTGGCAGATTGAATTTAAGTAATAAAAAAACAAACAAACAAGCAAAAACACCAAAAAATACAAAAAGAAACAAAAGTTCAGTCTGAGCTAGAGCCTAAAGAACTGTTACCCTAAGCTAGCAATGTACTTTTGCTTCAGATACATGTCTCGAAAAGTGATACATGCTATTATTTTTTACAAACATTCAACAATATCTGCTATAAGAGAATGAAAATATGGGAATGCCTGGGTGGCTCAGCGGTTGAGGGCCTGCCTTTGGCTCAGGTCATGATCCCAGGTCCAGAGATCAAATCCTGCATCAGGCTCCCTGAGAGGACCCTGCTTCTCTCTCTGCCTGTATCTCTTCCTCTCTCTGTGTGTCTCTCACTCAGTGTGTCTCATGAATAAATAAATAAAATCTTTTAAAAAGAGAGAGAGAATGAAAGTGTGATACATAGCATGATTTGAAAATCTTTCTCATATATCTATTTTCATGTTCATCATATGTTTATTTTAGATAAGATTTCTTCCTTCACGGTCAGTGAGACCCCTCACTTGTGGTTGAGGCTGAACTTTTCTACACAAGTTCCAAGTTTGAGTATTTTCATGTAGCAAACCTGAGATGAATTTATGGGCTCTTCCTTAAGATGAAAAAACAAAACTAAACTCTAATAAGTGTTGATATATATTCATGACTCATCAATTTCTAATTGGTTTTCTTTAAGTCCTGTCATGTCCTATTTGAGTGAACCTCATCCAGGCTATTTAGAAAACTGAGCACTTATATGTTTGCTGATGAGCAAACAAAAGTGTGTTAATCTTGAGCATCAATAACAGTCACAGGCAGGGATGTCATATGGCATTCCAAAGTATGCATTCTCTATGCTTCTGAGCCATTTTTGCAGATGTGAGGGGGGCTCCAGCTGTGATGACTACCATCCTACTGGTTATGAGGTTAGGTTGGCTTGTTTGCTGAGTGTCCCTGTATCCTTTCTGTCCTGTGTTTCCGTCCCCATAGTAGGCCTAGTCAAAAGCAAGACCCTTCCCACAGAGTAACACTATTCACTCAGGAATCAGATAAGAGCACCCACTGGTTCTCACCTCCTCCTTTTTTTTTTTTTTTCACCTCCTCCTTCTATAGGAGATGCCTGAACTATCAAAATTGTGTAAACAACCTTGTTGGGGAATTTGGCTAATGTCAGATAACCAGTCCACTTGACTGTATAGATAGAACATTGCTACTTGCATCAGAATAAAAAAAAAAATAATTGTATGCAAATGTTAGTGTACTGATTTCTGAGAAATATATTAATTTTGGAATATTTGAGGAGGAAATGTCACTGGCAGCTGTTTGCTCATGTAGTATATTAATGAATGATCTTTTCTTAACAGGTACTTCGCATCCAGGATGTTTTGTCTGAGAAGCCTAAGATAAGCACCGAGTACGCCAATAATGGCTCTGTGCTTCAGGGAAGCACCGTGGCTTCTGTGTACCACGGAAAACTTCTCATAGGCACGGTATTTCACAAAGCTCTGTACTGTTTGCTATAGATCCCAGACATTCCAAAAAAGTCTTGTTAACCAATGAAAGACAAAATTGCAAGCAGCAAAATAAATGTGTTTATTTGGGGTCTCAGGGATTGCAATGTGAGAAATACAGATTCGGCTAGAATTGAAAGCTTGATCTGGGGAGACAAAGGAGGTTGGAGTTTTTAAAGAGGAGAGAAGGGATTTACATAAGTTGTTTGAAGCAAAGGTTTTTGGTGTTGGTATAGCTACAGTTACACTAATCTACGTGTGATTGGTTGCTAGGGCTAGGCAGAAAGTCCACTTATGTCCATTTTAACACCTACTAGATGACTTGGCTTTTAGCTGAGTTTAGGAAAACTTCTGAGAATTTTATATAGAGCATGTGCATAAGCCCCACCTCCTTGATGTCCTTCAAGCTCTATTTTAAATAACTCTTTTAGTAATTGTCACTCAATTTTATTGTCTCTGTTGTCAATCTACATGTTTGGTAAAAATAAACCCATAATTATATGATAAGTGGAATTGTACATAAATGACAAATACCAATAATAGTGTGCCTGGGTTTTCTTATGTAAGAAAGCAGCGTGATTGCATAATGTCCACTAAGTTGTAAGTCAAGTTAGTGACAGTCCAGTAAGAAGCCATACCTCTCCATGCTTTTGTCCAGTATCTCCAGTGTCCTTTCTACAATAAGATGTGTAAGCTGTGGTGAGTGAGGTATCCAGCTCACCCAGGGCGCCTTGCTAACTGTGAAGCAAAACTACCTCCTATAACTGATGTTCCAAGCTGCCTGCAGTCCAGATCAGGAGAAAGCTAATGCTCAAATCCTAACAATTCCTCTTCTCTCCCTGTGATTGTACTAGGCACGAACTGCCAGTCAAGTGCCTAGGCCATGGGTAAAAGCAAGAATTGGCACCATGAAACTGCCCAAAGCCACCTTTAAACTTGCAGTCTCTCTACTACAGACCCAGGAAATCAGGTTCTGGACACTGAAAGAGACAGGACTCACTGGCTACCCTAGGCCAGAACAGGGCCGATGTGTTTCTTTATAATGGGTCTTGCTGTAGTGCTGTGTCTGAAGTATGGTAATCACCTTACCCCCGAGCCCTGGGATGGGGCCATAGGACTGTGACCTTCAACTGCTTTAAATTTTCTACTCTGCTTACTTCAATACACACCTATTAAGCGACATCCCACAGACTTCAACCTAAGGAATCAGAAATAAGTGATATGTATGGTTCTGGCTTAAAGTCCTACCTTAGGAACCAACTCAATAGTAGTTTGATGAGAATGAATAGAAATGTCCCTTTTCTGGTCAAAAACCAGGACAACCCTCAGCAAATCGCTAATAAGAGTCAGTATGCCCAATCAGCCCACCGTCTTTTCCTTTCGAGACTTCCACTGGGGAGTGGTTAGTTGATTTTTCTTTTTTTCTTCTCTTCTGGGGATGGGGAATTGAGAAGGCTTCTTTATTTCCTAAAGATTTTTGCTCAATTAGATCTAAGTTTTGCTGAAAAGTTTTGTATCAGGGTAAAATTCTACTATGTAGCCCATGCAACCCTTTCTGATTTAGACAGTAAAACTCTAGTTTCCATTGCTTCAGGGGAGGAATGACCCTGCAGAATGTTCTAGTCAATTTTTAGATTTTAAGTTTCAAAAGCTGAATCATCAGAGAGACACAGAAAAATAATAACTAAGAATATGCATACAGTTTCAAAAAAAATGTCTTATTCTCTGTCCCTAACCCTTATACCCCATAGATTATATAAAGTTTGTCAGACTAGAGGGAACATGGAAAGCCACAGGTGGGAAGGCTAAGGGCAAGTAGATGCTGGTGGGTTCCTAAGAATTGATCCTGTCCTGCCTTCTCCCCAGGCCAACTTAGGAAAGATTGGATGATAAAACCCCAAAGACATTTGGGGAATCTGATTGCTGAAAGGCCAATGTGTCCTTTCACAGAGAAGGCCTAAGAAGGTCACAAGGTTCTGGGGTTCTCCTTCATGTGGGTGCCTCCAATCTTTATGTGATTATCTTGAGCCTCTTCTATCACTTGGTGTGGAAAGGAGAGGGATTACCCCTCCTAATAAATGCTGCATTTTGATGACTCATTGTAATTCCTTCCTTGATCTTTCTGTTTAAGTTATCAGAGATATGCGTGAGAATATAGGGTGATAATATAGGGGTAGTTCAGCTCCAGAAGGAAAATAGTAAAGATAAGGGCAAAAACCTGTATGGTAACCAGAGCCAAGGTGGCCCCCAATGATCCTTACCTCCTGGTATTCATTCCCTTGCATAGTTCTCACATCGAATATGGTCACACTGTGTCATCAATAGAATATTCTAGAAATGATGATAGGTGACTGTCAAGGCTAGTTTATATAAAAACATTACCATTTTGACCTTGCTCATGAAAATTGTGCCTCGTGATAAAAGTTTCTGACTGTTTTAAAATGCTAAGTTCTGGAGTACTTTGTTATAATAATTAGTCAACTGATGGAACAGGAAACCGTGTATAATGTAGAGATTCAACAAAAGCCAAAAAGTTCATTCTTTAAAGAGATTAATAAAAACTAATACACATTTGGTAAGACTTATCAAGAAAAAGAATGGCTCAATTATCCAGTGTCAAAGATGAAAAATAAGATGTACAGATTCTATAGACATTAGAGAGATAAAAAGAGGAGTTGATGAACTACTTTATGCCAACAAATCTGAAATTTTTATGAAAAGAACAAACTTCTAAAAAGAATATAACTCTATTAAGTAGGGTAAGACTAAACTATTGTAATATATAGAACAAAAATACAATGCCTTTTAAAAAAATGTGTGTTTATCTTTCATTTTCCAGTTCTCAGGAGAGTGATTGATGGGCAGCTTCCCTTGATGGGGCCATTCAGAGACGTCACTGGTAGGGATCTTGCAGGAAAGAGAAAGCAAGGCTATTGAAGGAAGTTCTTTAAGGGGGCTGTTGACACAAGAGTAAGGAGGTTAAGGGAAACTAACAAGATATAATACAACACCCCATTGCTAGCAATGGAGAGGAAGAGATGGGGGTGGAAGTGCAGGAGGCCAAGGACTCTTTCTAACTGTAGGTTTGAAGGAACAAGGTGTAGAATCAGCTACTAGAATCAGAAGAGAATAGATGAAGTAGAGACTATCGCAAAAGATGCTGCAGTCATGGGTAGAAGAGGCAGCCACTCTGTGACAACTCAGTAGAAAGAAAGAAAGCAGAGGAAATAAATATCTTGACTTAACTCCCCTTCACTCTCCCAACTAGAAGCCAGAAGACAAGTGAGCTATTAATGGAGCCCATAAAATCCTCCAGGATGCAGCACAATGGAGAATTGCAGAGACAGTGGATCTTGAGCATCATGGTGCTGCACCATTCTCCAGGGGATTGTAGTTATCTGCATGGTAAAAGCTAGGTCATCACCATATCTGTTCATCAAGCTGGAAGGAGAAAGAGGAGAGAGGATATCCAGGAGAAATACCCAGTGTCTTAAGGCCTAGGACTGGAAATGGTAGTCATTACTTCTTCTCCCTTACTAATGGTAAAAACTAATCACATGGCCACACCTAACTAACCACAAGGAAAATTGAGTGATGTAATATGACTGGAGAAGCATATGTTCCAGGAGAAAGAAAGAATAAATTTTAGGGAACAATTATTAATCTGCATCACAGTCTACCCTTCAGCCACTAAATATTTCTTTGCACCCTTATCCTTTGCCAAGGAACATAAGCGGAATTTCTATCCAATTTCTGTATCTAGCTGAAAGCATAGGATCTCTGGGTGATGTTTTGACCTCTGGATTAGGTCCATATATGGCTGCATGTGGCA
This sequence comes from Canis lupus dingo, assembly GCF_003254725.2. Lineage (NCBI taxonomy): Eukaryota > Metazoa > Chordata > Mammalia > Carnivora > Canidae > Canis > Canis lupus. The sequence goes on along the minus strand of NC_064256.1, from coordinate 20,388,074 downwards.
ACCTAGAAAATAAAATTATTGCCCACCCCTAAACATCCAATTACAATGGTTGAGTGTGAACTAAAACACTCCTAGTAAAAAAAAAAAAAAAAAAAAAAAAACAAAAAACAAAAAAAAAAAAAAAAGGAGGAATAGAATACACTCAGCTCCATAAGAAGGAGATTATTCCCCCAGAGAGGAATTGAGAAGATTCCCTGTCTTGGCAGTGATGTACTTTCCTATGTTCTCTATGATTCCAAATTTTGCGCTTTGGGAATGTTTCCTAGTGCTCTATGCTTTAAGGCACACCTGAAATGGATCTGGGAAAAAAACGTAATTTTAGTAGCCTCCTTCCTGCAGGTATAGGTTTGAGAGTCTGAGGAGGTTTTTCCAGCCAGGCTTTTGGTTGCTTTTGAAATGCAAATATCTAAGAAATCCAATAGGCTTCTGCGTCTGTTTGTTTTCATTCAAGGCCATGTGCCAACAACAACACACTTAGATTTCTTTTTGGAGCATTATTTTTAAGCCCACTTTACTTCCTGGTTTCCATGTCTATCCATTCCTCTCATTTAAATGCTGTCTCCTTTGAAGCTATCTGAATAATGGGTAAAATAAGTCCGAAATCCTACAAGCTTTCCTCATTGGGAGGCACTTGGGAAAATATGAGTTGTAGCAATCTTACCACCATGCCATTGGGGCACAGAACCAGATTTCTAGGTGTTCTCCAAAGTCTTCTGCTTTATGTCCACTAGTTCCTACTTAAACACATAGTTTTCTTACTGTCTTCTATTATGAACATCAAAGAGCAGCCAACACATATCAACATTCTTGTTACTCTCTCATTAAGTGGCCAGCTTTTAAGGTTACCTCAAGAAACAGTTTTATTATATATTTTTGTGATGACATTACAAGGGTGTCCAATTTTGCAGCCTGTGCTGTTTCTTCAACTATGGTCTAACCACATATTAAAGGTTATTCTTAGAAACCCATTTCTAGGTTCAAATTTCTATATTTCTAAGGTCATGCTAACTTGTAATAATGTGACCCCAAATTTAGTGGCTTAAAGAATATAGACATTGGTAAAAGGTAGTACCTTATAGTGGGTGAGAGCACAGATTGGGGAACACAATTTTCTAGATTTGAATCCCAGTTGAGTTGCTTACTAACTGTGCAACTCTAACTTGTCTCAGCCTCAGTTTTGTTATCTTTAAAATTCAGGTCACGGGGTGCCTGGGTGACTTGCTTGGTTGGGCATCTGGCTCATGGTTTCAGCTCAGGTCAAAATCTCGGGGTTGTGTGGTTGAGCCCTGTGTAAATAAATAAATAAATAAATAAATAAATAAATAAATGAATAAAGTAATAATCATAACTACCACCTAGAGTTGGCAATTAAGAGAATTAAGAGTTAGCATATGTAGAACTTAGAACAGTCCTTATTATGGGCCAGTAAAAGTTTAAAGGCTTAAAAAACCATTTAGAATCGCTTTCACATAAAAAATCTCAAATGAGTGTTCCTGAGAGAGATCAGTGTGAAAACTCAAATCCTTATGGTACTTCAGGGGCCTACGACTTTTCATGCAGTTGGCATTTGTTCTTGTAGAGCACTGTCATCTTCATGGTCAATCATCATCTTAGATTCCATCCCATGGAAATGGGAGAGAGTATTAGGAGACACACCAAATGTCTACAGGCCCAACCTGGAAATGATACAAGCTGCTTCCACTAAGACCATAGTCATATAGCTACACCTAATTGGAAGCGAGGTGGGAAAATTTAATTTAACTGGGTAGCCTTGTGCCCAAAAAGGAGAGATTTGGGTTGGTAGCTAATATCCTCTCTTATATAGTACCTTAAATATACTCAAAAAGTGTTTGGAAATCATTGTTCTATACTCATTAAAGAAATTGAGTTAGTAATAAAAAAAATCGTCACATTAAAAGAAACTAAAAACTAGAGCCAATCAAATGTTGATAAAGTTGAAATGGACCAATAAATTATATTAAATACATACAGTGAAATACTGTCTAGCAATGTATAGCATAATTAGAGCCATATGGAATGACATGGATGAATCCCACAGACAATGAAGAGAAATGTTGAGCTAACAACAACAACAAAATGAACATATGTAGTATGCTTTCATTTGCAGGAAATTCCAAAAGAAGCAAAATTAAGCAATGTTGTTTGAGGATGCATGCATGAGTGATTAAGTTAGAGAGAACCGAGAGGTACTAATTATCACAAAAGTTAGGATAGTGGCTGCCTCTAGGGAGAGTAGAGATTGTGGTCAGAAGTGATACATGGAGAAACTTCTAGGGTACTGACAATATTACATTTCCTGACTTGAATGGTAGTTAACATTGATATTTCTTTTATAATCATTCTATAACTGTGTATATTTTTTCATAGGTCTCAGACATATACAATATATCTCACAATAGATTTTTCTTGCATAGGAGAGAAAATGAGTGAAAATATCAATGAGGGTGACAAAACATGAGAGACACCTAACTCTGGGAAATGAACAAGGGGTAGTGGAAAGGGAGGTGGGCAGAGGATTGGGGTGACTGGGTGACGGGCACTGAGGGGGACACTTGGCGGGATAAGCACTGGGTGTTATGCTATATGTTGGCAAATTGAACAATAAAAAATTTTTTAAAAAAGTTAGAATAACATGAGAAAAGAAAATTACCGAACAATTTCACTTATTAGCATATATAAAATACAGAACACCCAAACCAAAAAAACTACATTAAAAGAATAATGAATTATGAAAAAGAAAGATTTTTCCTGCATGTGGAAGGGCTAAATTGAAAAAGAAGTTAAAAATGAAAGGCAGGCGTAGGCCTAACAATAAAAATGGTTTAGTATCTGTGAAAGAAAAAAACACCAGGTAGATCAACGGAACAGAATAGAGATCTCAGAGATATTTCTCTTGGGGGAATTAATATCAGATAAAGTTAGCAGGTATATCTATGTACTTGTGTTCATACTGTTTGTCACAATACTGAAGGAATTTGTCTATAGCAAGAAAATAAATCATGTACCTTTTGCCAAAACTCATTTTCCTCACACAATGAGGTTGTTCAGAAAAGCAATTTACTGGAGATGTAAAATACCATAATTAGCATAGTCAAGAGCAAGTCATCCAATTGAGGAAAACCAAAAGGAATGTGCTTAAGTTGGAGCAAAGAATGCAGTGGAAACTTTGATACTCTCTAGAACAGACAGTAGAAAAAGCTCAGTTCATCAGGGGTGACTTTGGGAAATGGTGAAACGACTACTTACCACAAAATTTTGTTCTTTGAGCTCCAGGCTTTGCCCACCACAGGAGACCTGTGGTTTCTAACAGCTAACTGGTGAATCACATGAACCTGTAGAATATCATTGATTCCACTAAGAAGTAAAACCTAAGAAGCACAGATGGAGTATTATGTGAAATGTTAGCAATTTCCATTACAGAAAAAATACTGGCTTCTGCATGAATCTGAAGATTGTCTGTGGATAGAACGTAAACTCAAGATCTTTGGAAAATAAATTATACATGAATGGATTCTACAGAAGCCCGCTGTCATTCAAAACAAGCACATCATATGCTGAAAGTCACACACACACACACACACACACACACACACACATAACACACACGTAATAAATGGAAATAGTAAAGTCAGATGTACTTTACCCTAACAGGTTTAAATATGTTGGTCCTTTCCCTATCTTTTTCTTGCTGCCCTCATTCCTTTCTAGGATTTTTCCTGATGAACACTTTAAAAATATATATTTTATTTATTTATTCATGAGAGACAGAGAGAGAGGGGCAGGGGTACAGGCAGAGGGAGAAGCAGGCTCCACGCAGGAAGCCTGATGTAAGATTCGATCCCGGGTCTCCACGATCACAACCTGGGCTGGTGCTAAACCACTGAGCCACCCAGGCATCCGAGCACTTTCTTATTAAATCATGTGCTTCTGAAATCCTCTCCCAATCTCTACTTTGAAGGACCCTGACCCAGACGCTCAACTTCATTCCCATATGCCTAATAGAGATGCCAGACACTCGCCTTCTCAACCTCTGTGGTAGGTTGCAAAACTGTTGCCCAACTACTCTGGTTCTCTTCTTGGTGTACTACCCTCAGCAGGCTGGTGATACTTCTCTGAGCTGTTGAGCTCCAGAGTGGCCATATGACTTAGTTTGGCCAATGAAATGTTGATAGAAGCAACGTATGTCACTTTCAGGCAGAAATTTTAAGAGCTGGTAAGTGTTTCATAGTGTCTCTTTTCTCTTTGCCCCCAAACTGGTAGTATTCTAGATATAATCTGCTCTGCCTGAGCAGATCCTGGATCTGGATTGGTGATGATATGAAGCAGACTGCCACCAACCTATAATGGACATGTACATGAGTGATAAATCATTGTTGTAAGTCTCTGTGACAGCATGCTGCAAACGTTCATTCTTTTTCATTTGCTATGTATAGTATTTCATCGTTTCAATATACCACAGTTTATCCATTCCACTATTGATAGACATTTATGTTGCATACAGGTTTCTAAAATATTATGAACTAAGCTATAATGAGCTTTCTTGTACAATATACTTTAATGCACACATGTAAATTTCTGTTTGGTATATATGCAGAACTAATATCACTGGGTAATGGAGTACACGATATGTGCAGCTTTAGTAGATATTGGCAAGCAGTTTTTCAAAGTGGCTACACCAACATACTCTCCCACTAATAATGTTAGAGTTCTAGTTGCTCCACTTCTGTGTCAACACTTAAGAGTATCAGTTTTCCTTTTCATAAAAAAATTTTTTTAACTATTCCAATAGACGTGTAGGCAAATATTGTGATTTCTGTTTGCTATCCTCAGATGAATAATGGAATTAAACACATTTTCTTGGGCTTATTGGCCATTTGGAGTCTTCTTTTTGTACAGGAAATGCTCAACTTTTTGGCCATTTAAAAAAAATTTGGTTGATGGTGCATTTGGGTTGCTCAATAGTTGAACATCTGCTTTTGGCTCAGGTTGTGATCCCACGGTCCTGGGATTGAGCAGGCCCCTCACAGAGCCTGCTTCTCCCTCTGCCTACGTCTCTTCCTCTATCTCTGTGTCTCTCATGAATAAATAAATAAAATCGTTAAAAAATTTTTTTGACATTATTTTTCTTATTAATTTGTAGCTATGAGTTCTTTGTGGACACTTGCATTGAAAATACATTCTTCCACTTTTTGGTGAATCTTTTCACTTTTTTAATCATGTCTTTGATGGACAAAAAATTTGCAGTTTTAATGAAATCTTAGATAACTTAGATACCAATATTTTCTTTTATGGATGGTGCTTTATATATCCCATTTAAGTAGTATCCTGTTTAAGTAGATTATGAAATATGCTTCATTGTTATCTTATAAAAGATTTATTGTCTAATTATTCACTTTTAAATATCTCACCTATTTGGTATATATTTTAGGATATGCTGTGAGTAGAAATCAAGATTCATTTGTAGCCACGTGAATATTCAATTGATACAACATTATTTACTGAAAAGAAAACCCTTTCCCCACACCATTTCAGTGGTACTCTGTCATAAATGAGACGATCATCCACATGTGGGTTTATATCTGGACTCTTTATTCTGCTCCACTAGATTATTTGTCAATCATTATACCAACATCACATTGCTTTGATTATAATAGACTTACAGTAAAGCTTAATTTTAGATGGTAAAATCCTCCAAATTTTTTCTTCCTCAAAATTTTTATAGCTCTTCTCTATTCATTGCACTTCCATTTAAATTTAGAATCAGCTCATTAATTGCTACAAAACTTTGCTACTATTTTGATTGGGACTGCATTGAATGTATGCATTAAATGGAAGTGATGAACATCATTAAAATGTGATTCTTCTAATAATGAATAATGTATGTTCCAGACTTTCTTTTCCAATCTTTGATTGATTGATTTCCTCTAGTTTAATATTGCATATAGGTGATAATATGCAATTCTTTCACAATCACCTGGGAAAGCTTTCAACTTTTCATCAAATGTTGCTATAGCTTTTCCCTTTTGGTTACTATTCTTTGATTAGAGCATTTTAATTCCATTTTTAATTTATTAAGAGTCTTTAATATTTTTCTGCATTTATTGAAATAATTATATTATTTTTCTTTTTTATTCTATCATGTATATGATTTATTTAAAGCTCTAAACCAAACTTGTATATTGGGTGTATACTTCATTTGGTTACAGTATATTATATGTTTATATGTCGTAGAATCAATTGGCTAATTCTTTAAGATATTAATGTTCATATTCATAATAAATATTGGCTATAACTTTAATATTCCTTTCTTGTAATAAATAGGTTTTAGCATCAAGGTTATGTTGGCTTGATAAAAGGGTTGAGAAAGACATTTTTTATTCTCTGGAAGAGTTATTTAAAAATTATTTTTTCTTCCTTAAATGTTTTGAAGATTCATTCATGAAGCTATTTAGGGCTGAAGGTTTTAAATTCAGAATGACTGCTCTACAATCTCATAGAATAGAATAAATTGGAAAGGATATTCATATATTGTTTAACTTAATAAATAACTTAGTAAGTTAATAAATTAACTGGGTCAAAGAAGGAGGGCATAGCATCTCTTGTCTACTCCCCAATTCACCCTCTAGTCCCTGCTCCTCCTCCTTTATGCCCCTTTCCCACCATTTGTTTACTGTTTCCTTCCTTCTCCAAAATTTTGAGCACCTACCATGCCAGAAACTGTTCTAGGAGTTGAAGAGAAGGTAGATGACAAATTAGTCAAGATCTGTGCCCTCTTCAAGTTTCCATACTAGTGAGGGAGGGCAGGACTGCCTAGAAGTAAACAGATAAACAAGATGGTTCATTGAGTGAAGGCAGGGATGATGGAGTCCTCAACAACTCATATAGCATATCCTCAGTCACAGTTGACTGGGGCACTGTGTGGGAGAAGAGTCCTGGAAACTCTTTCAGGGCAGGCGATAACCCCTTAATTGCTTGATTATGACAACGTACATGTGAAGGGAGGCAGGAGGAAGAGTTCTAGAGGAAGGGGAATGGTCAGCTCTGTGGAGGACCTTTGGGCAGGGGTGAGTGGTGTCTGAGGAATTATTTATCAACTAGAACAGAGTTATGCCCCTATTCTAAAAACCAGTAACTCTGTACTGATGCCAATCATTTCATATCAGCTGTGGGGTCTTAGTGACTGGTGGTGGGCAGAGCATGAAAGGGGAGGCTATTATAGAGAGTAACATTGAAAATGGCCTCTCAGGTAAGACCTGAATGACAGAAAAGAAAAGCTCAAGGAGCAATCAGGCCGCAGGTAAAGGTGGGGAGAGCATTCTAGCCAAAGGATAGCAAAGGCAAAAATGATGAGGTGCAATAAGCCTGACATGTTTACAGAATGATAGGAAGATTAAAGTTGCTGGAACATTATGCTGAGTGGCTGATAAGAAATTAGGTCAGATGATAGGCACAGGCCCAGATCTTGTATGGCCTTTCAGGCCATGATAAGAAAGTAAAATGAGAAATGGGGAAATTATATTATCTGACTTGCATTTTTAAGAGCTATAGTAATATAGCTGCAGTGAGGAGAATGGATTGGGGATCAGGGAGAGGACTGAAGAAGCTTTTTTTGTTGTTGTTGTTTTTGTTTGGCTTTTTTTGTTTTTATTTTTGTTTTTAGCCTAGAGACAGACAATGGTAGCCTGGATCAGAGTGATGGCAGTGGAAGTGGAAAGAAGTGGCTGATTCAATATTTATTTGCAAGTTGTGGTGGTTTTAACGATATGTCACACATTCTTTGGTATGCCTTCCCTCAAGAGGTGGAGCTTAATTCTCCTGCCTTTAAATGTGGACTGGAGTTGTTTGCTTCTACCAAAGAGAATATGGCAGAAGTTAAGAAGTGTGACTTTTATGGTGAGGTTGTGGCTTCCATTTTGGCAGCATGCTCTCTTGCTCTGTTAGTTTGCTCACCCTGGAAGAACTCAACTACTTTATTATGCTACAGCTCTGTGGAAAGGCTCTTAAAGCAAGACACCAAAGACTGCCAAGAATGATGTGAGTGATCTTGGAAGCTGATCTTACCTCTTCCACCCGACTCCAGATGAGCCTTCAGATGAGGGTACAGCTATACTAGTCAGGATTCTCCATAGAAATAAAACCAACAGCATAGATGATAGATAGATAGATAGATAGATAGATAGATAGATAGATAGATAGATATAGATATAGATATTTATAATGGGAATTGGCTTACATGATTATGAAGGCTGAGGTATGCCATGATAAGGTATGCCATGATCTGTAAACTGGAGAGCCAGGAAAGCCAGTGGTATAATTCAGTCCAGTCTGAAGGCTGAGAAATGAGGGGGACACTGGCATAAGTTCCCAAGTCTGAAGGTCCAAGAGTCAGAAACTTTGATATCCAAAGGCAGGAGAAGATGGATATTCCAGATCAAGTAATGAAAAAGAGAATCTGTCCTTCCTCCACCTTTGTGTTCTATTCAGGTCCTCAAAGGATTGGATGATGCTTATGAATTTTAATGAAGATTGGTCTTCTTTACTCAGTTTATTGATTCAAATGCTAATCTCTCCTGGAAACTCACAACACACCCAGAAATAATTTACCAGCTATCTGGGCATCTCTTAGTCTAGTCAGGTTTACACATAAAATCAACCATCACAATTCTGGCTGACAGTTCATCTGCCAATTCATGAAAGACCTTGAGCCAGAGATATCCAGTTATGCCACACCTAAGTCACTGAACCCCAGAAATTATAATAAATGTCTGTTGTTTTTAACTGCTCGATTTTGATATAATTTGTGATATAATTTTTTGATAATTAATGCAGAAGGAAGACCTTTGGGATTGACTAATATATTTAGTGCAAAGAGCTATTAGAGAAAGGGATGGGTGAATGAAGATGCCTAAGTTTCAAGCTTTTGAGCAACTGGATGGTAGACGCGCCATTTATTGAAGTGTGGGAGATTGGAGGACATAACCTGTTGGGGTGGGTAATCAAGAGTTCTAGTATGGACACATTTTAAGAAAAGTATTAGACATCCCAGTGGGAGTATAAACCAGGCAGCTAGTCAGTAAGCACAAAGTGAGTGCTCACCAGCCAACAGTCATTAATGTTTAATAAGGGACCACTCTTTGCCAGGCTTTCTATGATTTGAGGTCATAGTGGGAAACAAGATAAAACCTCCAAACTCAAGGAGCTTCCATTCCATTAGGCAGCAACAGACCACAAATGTATAAGTATATTAACAAGATGATTTCAAGAACAATGAATAATGAGAGATATGGGATAATATCAAAAGGATGCTGGAGATGAGGTGTTGCTACTTTAGCTAGAAATATCAAGGATTATTTATTAAAGCCACAGTCATAGGCTTGAGCTAGTTGTGTACATTTTGGAAACACTAGCAAAGTGATGATTTTTAAATCCAATGGAGTTGATGGGATTGCCTCATGAAAGAATGTAGAAAGAAATTTTAGAACAAGTTTTAGGGCTTCATCATTTAGAGGTCAGTGACAGGAGGGCCCTGCAAAGAAGATGAGGAAGGTAGGGGAAAAAATCAGGAGAGGGTGGATCACAGAATCCAAGAGAGGTAGTATTTGAAAAGGGCGTGGCAATTTGTAGTCAATGTGGTTACAAGTTGAGTATGGTTATAGAGGAGTAGTAACCACCAGATTTGGTAACATGGATATTATATTATTATATTAATAAGAGCAAATTCTATTCTTGAGTCAAAGGAACACAAGCTATTTTAGAATGGGTTAAATAGAGAACGAGAGATTAGAGATACTCCCTAAAGTTAGTTGCTGAACCAAACAATCATTTTCTTATACTCATAAACAATGAGGAAGAAATTTGGGCAGGGCTCAGCAGGTAGACTCTTCTGCTTCACATGGTGTCAACTGAGTGACTCAATGGTATTCATTTGGCGGCTGGACTAGTCTGGAGCGTCCAAGAAAGCTTAATTCATATGTCTGCCACCTTGATGTAGATGGTTAGAGGGCTGGCCACTTTCCCTCTCCACGTTTGGAAACTTTCCTGTGAAAACTCCAATGGGGTGATCAGATTTATTACGCAGAAGCTCAAGGTTTAAGAGCAAGTGTTCCAAGAGACAGGAGGTGGAAGATATTGCTCTCTAAGGCTGTCCCTGCAAACTTGAATAGCATCATTGTATTTTATGAGTTAAGGCATTCACAGAGTCAGCACCCACTTGAGGGGAGAGATCCTGTACCCACTTCTCGATAGGAGAAGTATCAAAGATTTTGTGGTCATCATTACTCTGTTACAAGAGGTGATAAAATGGAAGCAGCAACTGGTGGCAAATCTTTCAGAGCTTTTTAAAAAAAACTGGAGAGAGGAACAGAGAAAGAGAGAAGAGTTAGAATGTGAGGTCAAAGAGCATTTACCCCAGAAAACTGTGACACTAGAGCACATTGGTATCTGATAGCATTATTCCAGAAAAGAGGAATAGATGGATGTTGCAGGAGAGAAAAGGTGCACGTGGGACCAACATCCTTGAGAAAGAAAGAAAGAAAGGCAATGGCTGGCATTTAGTAAAGCAGGAAATAGTTCTTTCATGGTAACAGAAGAGAAAGGAGACATTGGGTGCAGAGGCACCTCCCTTCTGGCCTTGCTTAGATGTCCCTGTAACTGAGGTTCCTGATCCCCATCCTGTAAATGACACCTCAGTATTCCTTATCTTTCATTCCCACTTTTTCTTTTCTATAGAATATGTGTACATCCATAATGGTTCCATGCATCACCTACAGCACTATATAGGCAGTAGTGTTACATCTGATGGATTTCTAGCACATAGCAGGTACTCAATAACTGTGCATGAGGGCCTGTAATGAATGAACATCACAGTGATGTATTTACTGAGCTGTAACGTCAGGAGTGTAGCTCAGAGATTGAGATGCTTGAAATCCAGATGTTTAATAGCAGTAGCCTGGGGAGAAGAAAGTGAGACCTTGGGGGGTCTAATCACAGTCCTTTCTTCCTCTGTGCCTTTATTCGCTGAGTCACGGAGATTACATTACATGAACTCCTCTGACCCACAGGGATTAGGACCTTGTGGCCACAAAGCAAGGGCTCATCGAAGCCTGGCTCTCTTTTCCCACAGCTCTCCATTTCCACCAACCAGCATGCTCTCCCCCTCTTGCCCAGTCTAGGCAACTGTTCCTCTCTTCTCTTTAAAGCCTCTGGGCAGCACACAGCTCCGGCCTCTGCTGCTGATCTCAAGCCAGTGCCCTGGTGCTGCGGAGAGGGAGGGGAGGGACGGGGAGGGCAATCCGGGCGGCCCTAACTGGGCTCAGGCTGCCACAGCTCAGTTTCCAACAGGCTGCGTCTCAGCCCGGCCCAGGCCTGCGTTCCTGTCCGAGCCATGGCAAAGCTGATGGTGCTCACCCTCTTGGGGCTGGGACTAGCGCTCTTCAGAGATCACCGGGCTTCTTATCTGTAAGTTGGGTTGTGGTGAGGGCTGCAGCCCGGGTCCTTCCCACCCCGCCAACCACAGGAAGGCCCCCTGGAAGTCGGGTGTAGTCTTTTTTAAAAAGTCCCAGGTAAGTTTTAGATGCACACCCCACAGGTTGAAAACATGTCCTTGTTCACGGCCGGAGACACGAAGTAAGGAGACAGTCATCACTGGTGTGATGGCCAAGTGGTTGGCATACACAAATTGATTTTTCATGAAGATCCATATGCCTATGAGATTCACTTCTCATTTTCACCTCTAAATAGATCACCGGACCTGGGATCTCCCTCTGATTATTGTGTTAGTTAGGGAAGGAGCTGCCTGGTCATGGCATAAATCTTTCCCAGCTTGGAGATTCTCAATTTGAGGCTACACGGAGACATAAAATGCCTGTGAAGCAGAGCAGGTGGGAGTAAACACACCCTGCAGGGGCCTGCTCTGACCCCTTACCCACTCCAGTTGGGTGAGGGAGTGGGGGTAGAAGGTGGCGGGTAGGAAAGAACCCTGGCACAGGTATTTGATGCCAGGGGTTCTTGCTCTGTTCCTTCCATTATGGGATCTTGGGCAAATCATTTTATATCTCTAACATTCCCTGCTTCAATAAGCCTGAACCAGTAAGACACACTCATATAGGAAGCTGCTAACACCCTGCCTGGGATATAGTAACTATTCAATAAATGTTAGTGTTTTGCTTTCCTTAAAGTACTTATAAACTGTAGGTACTGTAAACAGGGTGGGAGGGGATGGTTAGTTTTTCAGAACATTTCAGTAGTTTCATGGTAACTTTACAGGGGTTCAAAGTCTAAAGACCATCTTCAGTCCTACGGTTTAGTCAATATCTAGTTATTTACCTAAAAGTAAAACATTACTAAAAATCAAATTGAACAGTTTAGACTTTTAAAAATCTTAGATGACCCTAAGCTTTCTTTCAGAACCACTTTTTACAAACTATTGGGTTTTTTCTTCTAATTATTGATTATTTTTGTAATCATGAACTGTTAGAGAAAAGTAACAGGTAGTGTGATTTGAGGTTCAAATCATGTAAAAATTATGGCTTGTCGATTTTCATTAAACATAGTACTATCAGATGCTAAAGGAGAATCCTTATATATACATATATATTTTTATTTTATTATATTTATTTAAATATGTATATCCCCCCCCCCCTGCATATATGTGAGTCATGGTATTATCCTGGGATGAAAATAAATGAGATATAAAGATCTAACACTCCTTCTAGGCTTTATCCTTTCAATTCTTCATCTGTACCTGGTTTTGTTCTCCCCCCACTTTTCCCATGGCCCCACACCAAAATGTTTTCCAAAGGATTACAGATCTGCCAGGAAGGAGTGAGGGTTTGTCTTTCTGGTTTACCTTTCTTAATTTATGCTGAGAATGGAGACTGTAGGCATGGTGTATATGTTTTTGTGTAAAAGCATAGCTTTACTACCCCAACCCTGAAAAGTTTCTCTCTCAACATGTGGTCTTAGCTTATATGATTCAACTTTAATATTTCCCCAACTGTGTTCCTTAAAGCATGAGCTACAAGATTTGCTCCACAAAAAAAACCCCATATTCTTTGGACACATAAATTTGGGAAATGTCTATTATAGCCTTTTCCTGGAGACTGGCAGTGCACTCTGGCATATTGAAAAGCTTTGAAAATTCCTTCAGCTACAAAACAAAACAAAACAAAACAAATTTTGCTTTAAGTCATCATTTCACAGACTTATCAGCCCACACCTCATTCCCTTTTGGTACCATTTATAAACATTCTGTCAAACTCTCTGGGATATGGTTTGAAAAGGACTATTCAATAGCATTGACTTGCACCAAGACAAAGTTCAACCTCAAAATGTTGGGACCTATCCTTAGGTAGCAAGGGGACCTGGGCCTTGTTTCTGGGCCTCTAACTTGATTCTGATTTTTCTGAAAGGACCAAAGTATGATATGATAATAGCCCAACATAACATCAGTCTCTGCAAGTCCCTTTGTTGGCCTTGCCTGTGGTTTCCTGATGTGGATAGCATGTCTGCAGGAGATGCTTTGCTGTGGGGCTGCCTCAGTGGGAAGACCTGGAGTCTGGTTTGGAATTCAGAACTTACTGCTTTATTTTCAGCACCTGGGTCCAGTGAATGGGGAGGGGACCTTAGTCCTTAAACTTCTACCTGTATGGCTAAGATTAAAACACAGGAAACTAATAGATGTTAGTGAGGATGCAGAGAAAATGGAACCCTGTTAGACTATTAGGAATGCAAAATGGTGCAGTCACTCTAGAAAAAAATATGGAGATTCCTTAAAAAGTTAAAAAAGAACTATCTTATGACCCAGCAATTGCACCACTACATATTTACCCAAAGGATGCAAAAATTCAGATTTGAAGGAGTACATACACCCCAATGTCTATAGCAGTGTATTCAGTAGCCAAAACAATGGAGAGGGCTCAAATGTCCATCAACAGATGAATGGGTAAAGAAGATGTGGCATATACATACAGTGGAATATTACTCAGGCATCAAACAGAATGAACTTTTGCCATTTGCTACAATGTGGGTGGAGCTAGAGTGTATTATGCTAAGTGAAATAAGTCAGAGAAAGACAAATACCATATGATTTCACTCATATATGGAATTGAAGAGAACAGATGAACATATAGGAAGGGCAGGGGAAAGGAGAGAGGGTAATAAACTAAAAGAGACTGTCAAGGATAGACAACAAACTGAGAGTTGATGGAGGGAGGTGGTGGGGGATGCGCTAGATGGGCGATGGGTATTAAGGAGGCCGCCTGTTGTGATGAGCACTGGGTGTTGTATGTAAGTGATTTATCATTGAATTCTACGTCAGAAACCAATATTGCACTGTAGGTTAACAAGGTAAAATTTAAATTTTAAAAATCCCACTTAAAAATGAAAAAAAAAAAACCCATCTACCTGTAATCAGACAACTGAGAAGGGAAGACGAAAGTGGGAGTGAGATGAACCAACCTTTGGTTTTAGAAGGGAAAGGGAATCTAGAAGAACCTGGGGAATAGGAGCAATGCAGGGCCAGGAGGAGGGTGGTAATGGAGGATGGGAGCAGCCCAGACTTGAGAAGGAAGGGAAATTGCACCCACTGTTTGAAAGGCCCTAAAGCCTCAGTCTTCAAAGGGGCTGTGGACCAGATGCATGAACATCAGTTGGGAGCTCCCTCTAGTTGCACAATCTCAGGCCTCATCCCACTCTATTGAATCCAAATCAGCACTATTTAAGGAATTCCCCAAGGGATTTATAGGTAGTTCTTAAAAGGACATTCAAATCCTGTTAAAACTAGATCAAGAGATCTGGAGAAGCAGTAAATTACTTTTGTTACCATTTAGAGGTAAGGCCCTCAAGTCCCAGAGAAGATCATGAATCTGCCCCAGGAAGACAAGGGAAGAGAGTAGTCCCGAGGCTCCCAAGGGGAGCAAGCCAAAGCCCCACAGTGGAAACACCCTTTTTGCTTCAGAGATAGGTATACAGGAGGAGGGCAGGTTCACTTGAGATTGTACAGGTCTGGGTTAGAGGGAACTTGTGAAAGGATTCAAATGATGTCTCGAGGGGGGTAACTGATGCTTTCGAGGTGATAACAGCACAGAGGAAGGAGCTGAGAGAGCTCCTCTGGATCAGTAGTCTCCCCTGCCCATCTTTGTAGTCCTCTGTTGTGACCTTGTAGGCTGTGCACGTGCAAATCCAAGGCATGCCTTGGACTAATTGATAGAAACAGCGCCCTGGGGGAGTGGAATGTGGCATCTGTGTGGCAACTTCCCCATTTATAAATTGCTGCTTATAACGT
Source organism: Canis lupus dingo (assembly GCF_003254725.2). NCBI lineage: Eukaryota > Metazoa > Chordata > Mammalia > Carnivora > Canidae > Canis > Canis lupus. The sequence goes on along the minus strand of NC_064256.1, from coordinate 20,372,770 downwards.
GGGAGACACTGTTTCCTTTCAGTAGAAGGAGATTGCAAAGCCTTAGCATTTCAGCACCCCACACCCACTCCACACTCCACGCCACAGTGGGAAGAGGGCATTGGTGGATTCCAGCAGACCTGGCCTGGATGCCATTTCTGCAACTTCCAAGTCACTTTACCATGCTGACCCTATCTCTCCACCCAAAACTTATGGGATAATAATACATATCACAGTAGGATAAATATGAAATCTGGCACATGAAAGTTACATATGTTAGCTTTTATTTTTGCCATATGCTATTGCAAAAATCCACCTATGAATGATCCACCTAATGAGTGATATTTGAATATATATTAGGATAATACCTCATGTGACCCTAGGCTAAGGTTGTATAAATAACTCTCCAGCCTTTTCTATTCATGCAACTGATACCACTTTCTCCATCTGGTGCACCAGCCTAGTATTTCCACAAAACAACTCAGCAGACATCTGCAGAGTACCTTGTCTCTGCCACCACTGGGTTCTTGCTGGGTCACAGGGGTAAATAGCATGCAGTATTCGCTCACAGATCCCAGGGTTTACTATGAGCAACAAGACCAAAAACTGATAACTGCAAAACAATAGGTAAGAGACTTGCTAGACGTATATATGTGGAGGCTAATGAGGCTAAAGGAGTTGTTAATCCTATCACAGAAGTCCAGGAGGAGCTACAGAAAGGCATGAGGAGGAGTCTTCCCCCCCAGGGTGAGGAGCTATGGAGCTTCTAGGTGGAAGGAGAAGTGTGAACAAATGCAAAGAAGTGTGACAATAATATAGAGAAAAGGGCCCTGTACCATGACACCTCATTTCAGATCCCAACTCTATCCTTTTAAATAATCAACAACAAGCAAACAACATAACTTCTCCATGTCTCAGTTTTCTTACCTACCAATCAACCAAAATATTAATCGTTGCCTCAAAAGTGACAAGGAGATTAATTGGGGCAGTATGTATTAGAGCCCTTAGCATAGGGCTTGGCACACAGTAGATCCCAATAGGGAATATTGGTTGAATGAGGAGTGTATATAGTGGTAGAAAGTAGACTGATGAGGCTGCATATGGCCCCAAGGTAAGTTCCAGAGTGGATTTCTTAATGCATAAACTAAAGATCCTTACTTTCTTTTCTAAGAAGCAAGCACATATTTGCGAAGGATAATTCACAGTGGGGATTGTGTGATTTCTGGCCAGACCTCAGAGGCCTTATGAATCAGGAACACATCTCACACATTATACCATCATACCTTAGACCTGGGACATTTGGACCTAACAAGCCCTTGATCAGATATTTCCTGGTCATGGAGATTAAGATAGAAAAATATGAACTAGGTTATCATAACACAGAATTGTCTTCTGGTGATTCCTCCAGTTTCAAGCAGTGTTACCTGTACATTCTGAGCAGAGGATTGAGTGTGAGCTTTGCATTCTTAATGAGTTCCAGTCCCAAGTCAGCCACTTCATAACCTCGTGGATTTGGAAAGCCACTTAATCTTCGTCATCCAGAAAGTAGGGAAAGTAATACCCCAGGGAGGTGTTTGAAGATTAAATGAGGGTATATACAGAACCTCAATTGTAGTAGCAATGATTATTCTGTTGAGACATGAGTGTTTTCTGGCCACAAACATGAACTCCAAGCAACTGAGTGCTGACTTCATGCCTCCTTAGCTACCCTGGGCTCCAGGCAGCTGTGATTATTCTATTCTTTCCTGGTTAGAGATTGTTTTCCATGTGAGAGAAGCCTGCAGTAGGATAGGAGCTGATCTGTTGAGCTGATCTGTTGTGCTTTTTCTCTGCCTTCTATGATCCCATCATGTTTGATGGGCCTTGTGAGCCAGGCAGTGCACCTGTTCTTCCTGTGTGGTTTTGACTCTGAGAAAAGCTAATTTGGCTGTCCTTGGTATTTTTCACAAGTCTTGACCCACTCAAAAAAGTTTAAAACAAAATATAATGAAATATGCTTCAAAATAATCTGAAAGAAGTAGAGAGTGGGTCAGAGTAGAGATGAAACAGGACTGATCATGTATTGATAAATGTTGAAGAAGGTGATGGGAACAGTAAATTCATTACACTATGTTATCTACTCTGGGTGTCGTTTTTATATCCTATAGAAAAAAATAAAAAAGTTTAAAGCAAAAAAAAACAAAAAACAAAAAACCAACAAGTCTTGGCCCACTCAGTGATTTCACATCTTTGAATCTCTTCTGTGTCACTTTTTAAATTGTTTTGTATAGGACCTGTACCTTTCCCATCGTTTGTGCTGGTCCTTAGAATCCCCTGTGGCACTTTACAGATATTCACTGAGATTTCTCTAGACTAATATTTTTCAGAATGGTGATTCACAAATCAATTTTAGTAGACTATGGCCAGCATTTTAAAATGAACGAAATAGAATTGAATAGAAAAGCTAAAAATGTATTACATGCATTCGGGTATTCTTTTGTGAACCTGTTTTAGGGGTGTGTGTGTATGTGTGTGTGTGTTTCATGCAAAATGCTTTCCAAATGCATCATCACTTTCCCTTTATTTCTTTATTGTGAACTTTCCCATTTTTTAAAATACCCCATAGTGGAGCACCTGGGTGGCTCAGCAGTTGAACGTCTGCCTTCGGCTCAGGATGTGTTCACAGGGTCCTGGGACTGAGTCCTGCATCGGACTCCCTACAGGGACCCTGATTCTCCCTCTGTCTATGTCTCTGCCTCTCTCTTGGTGTTTGTCATATATAAATAAATAAAATATTAATAAAAATATAAAATAAATAAATTAAATACTCCATAGTTTCTCAGGTCATAGGGGGCAGATCCCAACTTTCCCTTGCAGCTGGATTTGTAAATTCAGGTTCATCATTCAGGGAACCACCCTCTACTGACAGGCCAGGACTTCCCCATCTACTCATTTACCTTTGGAGCTCTAGCACCCAGCTGGTGGGTCTCTACTCTGGTTATGCTTCAGGACAAACTGGGGTGCTTTAACAAAACTGATTGCTAGACCCCACCCCCACCTGGTAGATCAGATCCTAACCGTGAGATTGATGGACAGTGCCATGGTGGTAGGAACATGTTACATTTTTTTTTTCTAAATGAAAGGATGAAAGATGAAGCACCCCAAATTCCTATTATTTTCTACAATCTTAAGAATTTTATCCAGAGTGCCCCCTGGCCCATCCTCTTCCTCTGTGAGACTAAATTATCAGTAAGGCAAGTGAATAATTTCTCAGCTTATTTTTAACCAAATAATATTTCTGAGCATTCTTAGATAGTTGTAGCTACTCACTAAGACCATATTATATAATTAGTTCTAAAAAATATGTGATCGTTTACATCTTTTGTCCTTGCTGACATTGTGGGCTAGTTCTTTTAAATGCCTCAGGAATAGTTTTGCTCTGCTCCTTCTCCCATCTGTCCTTTTCCCTCTGTCCTTCCCTCAAATGTTCCCTGCCATGTTTATGCACTCAGTGTGTGTGTGTGTGTGTGTGTGTGTGTGTGTGTGTGAAATGTCTTTATATGCTGGCTTTGGGTGTGATTTTCTGAAGTTATAAATCCTTTAAGCACACCTGTGGTTTTCAGGTGACACACCTCAAAGCAGATGCCCAGTCCAGGCTTTGGAGCCAGAGTGGGCAGATGGGTAGGAGGCCCATCTGTCAGCAGCCCGAACAGATCAATGGAGTAAATTGGAACCATGTTGCTATTTAACCCAAATTTCCACATAGGACTCCTTACACAGCTGATGAAATAGTTCCTATTCCTCCTGCCAAAGTGCACAGAGCTCTGGAGAGGACACTATGTATTTCCTTTGTGGATCCATCCACCTCTGCTAAATAAACCCTGAATGTACCCAGCGGCACCATGGTTCTTGCTCTGGCCTTGTCCCGTAGAATTGCTCACACTTTAGGGACCACTAATCCTGGGGTTGAAATCCAGGCAGAGGCCAGTCGAGGAGAACTTTATTGGCAGCTTCTTTTGCAACTTAATTATAAATTTCTGAATAGTTCTATTCCTTTTTTTCTTCCCCAGAACACGACTCAATGCTTTCCGAGAAGTAACCCCAGTAGAACTTCCTAACTGTAATTTAGTTAAAGGAATAGGTAAGTATGTGACAGGACGAAGTAAGGGCATTATTTGAATGCCCACCTTCAAATAAAGTAGACAGTTATATGGCTCAACCAACAAAAAATATATGCATTTCCACTGGTGTTAAAATTGTGGTCATTGAAACTTGCTGTATTATCTTGCTATTTATTTGGTTAATAACCTGCTTAATTTTGTTCAAAAACAGAACCGGGAGAGAATGATTAAGTCAGTAGTTAATTATAAATACCAACATACTTGACTTTTGACTTCACCAACATATGGCCAAAGTATTAAGTTTTTCATAGTTTGTTTTTGTTTGGTCACGTTAGCAAGAACAATAGTGGAAATAATGTTTAATTTTATGGTAATACGACCTGAGGAGATTCCAGGGGAAGGCAGAGGAAGGAGAAAAAGCAGTGAGTAAAGGGAAAAATTTTTAAAAGCCCTCACAACCTTAGCAGTTACCACCAGGTTTACCCTCACACATCTCTCTTTTAATGTAGGAGAGGAATATTTTTCCCAGAAGTTCTCAGCAGATTTCCCTTCAGATCTCATTAGTCAGAGATAGACAACAGGCTGGTGCCCTAGCTGCAAAGGAAGCTGGGAAAGTAATTATCGGGCTTCCATTGTGGAAGGCAGGCCCTGTCAGCAAAGATAAAAGGCTAAGGGAATAGCAGCTGGTAAGCAACCAACAGGGAGTGTCACAGGACTCAAGTCCCCATCTGGTTTCAGCCAACCACTTTTGTTATTTGAGGACAACTTGTTTGAGATCCATGCTTTTGTTATGTTTTGTTTTGCTTTGTTTAGAATCACTTATTGCGGTTGACTAAGGTTGGAAAGGCTAGACCATGTGACTTATTCAGTCAGCAACAATAAGTTTGGCCAGATACCTCACAGTGCAATCTTACTTTAGAAAATAAATATGTTATTGATATTAGATATCACTGGATATTTGAAAAACAAACAACTCCACTGAGAGTACCAATCAAAAATCTCATTTGTCTCTAGGTTGATTGAGACTTTTAAAATTTACATGTACTTAAGATATAATTAACTTGGTGATATTTTACTGATGTATATAATTAATAGTAGATCCATATTTTGCATATGAAATGCGTCTCCATTTTAACGGAAGCATTTGGAAGATTCCAATATTCCAATATATATTTGGAATATATATATATTCCAATATATATTTCCAATATGGTTCTCAAAGAATTTATTGGGTTTGGAATTAAATATTAACATATATTGGTAGTTTATGCTGTTGTTAGCAAAACAGCAAGCTATTTTCAAATTATCATATTTTTATAAATTTTGTGAATTTCTGAACTTTAAGAGATTCCAGACTCTCTGGAAAAAGTTCTAGTCCATTAATTAAAAAAAATATATATTAAGTGTAAATGTTAATTACACTTAATTATGTCAATGTCTTCTGATTTTTATATAATCCTATCAGTCAACTTGAATAACTAAATGAAAGAGTTCATTATTCTGAATCTATCAAATAAGAGGAAGGGTGATAAAGGATCACTAGTACCCTGCAATCACCTACAACAATCTGTACTGACTATTCTCTTTCCTGGCAGAAACTGGCTCTGAAGACTTGGAGATACTTCCTAATGGACTAGCTTTCATTAGCTCTGTAAGTTGTTTCCTTTTTTTTATGGTACTCTACACCATCTTCTGGAACCAGCAGCTTAAGTCTTTTGTGTAAGCCTGCTGTTTACCAATGCCCACCTTCAAATAAAACAGGCAGTTGTATGGTTCAACAAACAAACAATACATGCATTTACACCAGTGTTAAAATTATGGTTGTATGCCTTCTATGCATATTTGTATTCCTGTGTGTACACCGAACTCTAATACTACTTTATCTTTCATTGTAGCAATTTGTGAGTCCAATGAGTTCAAGAATGGCTTTCCATCAATGGTCTATCCCTTGAAGCACTTAGGTGGTATAGTCAAATATTTACTAAACTGGGCTTATGTTTATGTATATATATATCCCCTCACATGTCATTTAGATTTTACATTTTTTTCACACTTTTCTTTTTTTTTCACACTTTTCAAAATAAGCTCTTTCATATAAAATCGTTGTTATACCATTTCACAATTTCCACACTTTGAAGAGTGAAGCCACCGCGTTTGTTGAACTTCTGCATACAAAGCACTATGGTAGTGACATAGATCAAAACAAGTCAACACCCGCTGCTGCCTGTTATTTATTTAGTCAGTTTTCTCTTATGAAGATGGACTAATCAACTTCTATAGCAGTGACTTGTAACCCCCCCTCCGCCTTTTTAAGCAACAGAATAACATATTCCAAGCAAAATCTTATAAGGGACCCCAACATCTAAAACAAAAAACAGCTGTATTGTTCTAATTGAAGGCTAAGAAAGAAGTTGTTGCTGGGTTCACTAGACTTCCCCGAAAATTCTGTCATTAAGATAGTTGCAAGGAACTTGCCAGGAGATTAATAAAAACCATAACCATGGGACGCCTGGGTGGCTCAGCAGTTAAGCGCCTGCCTTCCAGCTCAGGGCGTGATCCTGGAGTTCTGGGATCAAGTCTCGCATCAGGCTCCCTGCATGGAGCCTGCTTCTCCCTCTGCCTGTGTCTCTGCCTTCTCTCTCTCTGTGTGTGTCTCTCATGAATAAATAAACAAAATCTTAAAAAAAAAATAAAAACTGTAACCAAGGTGCCTCGTTAGCCCAGTAGACAGTGTGTCAATCTCATAAAAAGCATAACCAATGTTCTCTCCATATTTCCTGCTTATATGATTGAAGCCCATTAGCAATCACCCATTTGGTCTACTTTTCCATTTTTTATCTTTCTCATGACTTAGAAACTGTGGTATGGGGCACATATGGCTCTGCTGCTGGTGATAGAATGGTCCTGCCTGTGTGTTGTGTAGGTGGCCTGGTGGAGCATGTGGCTTCTGGAACCCCCATGGGCCTATTGCACCAGCCAACCAAGAGGCTTCCCATGTGGCCCTATGACCTGAAGCAGACAGTATGAACCCATGTGCCATCTACCACCTTAATCAGCTTTTTTTTTTTTTTTTTTTTTTTTTAGATTCTATTTATTCTTAAGAGGCAGAGACACAGGCAGAGGGAGAAGCAGGCTCCATGCAGGGAACCCGACGTGGGACTTGATCCTGGATCTCCAGGATCACACCCCGGGCTGCAGGCGGCACTAAACCACTGCGCCTCTGGAGCTGCCCCCTTAATCAGCTTTTGAAGTATGTGTAATATGCCTGTTTTTCCCCTTCATGTTTTATAAGGGATTAAGATATCCTGGAATAAAGAGCTTTGAACCTGATAAACCTGGCAAAATGCTTCTAGTGGACCTGAATGAAGAAGATCAAACAGTGTTAGAACTGAAGATCATTGGAAGTAAATTCGATGAGTACTCATTTAACCCTCATGGGATTAGCACATTCACAGATGAAGGTAATGATATTTAATGTTTATAAAAACAAAACCAGAGGATCCCTGGATGGCTCCGCGGTTTGGTGCCTGCCTTCCGCCCAGGGCATGATCCTGGGGAGCCGGGATCGAGTCCCACATCGGGCCGCCTGCATGGAACCTGCTTCTCCCTCTGCCTCTGTCTCTGCCTCTCTCTCTCTCTCTGTCTCTCTCTGTCTCTCATGAATAAATAAATAAAATCTTAAAAAACAAAAACAAAAACAAAAAAAACAAAATCAAAGGCACCTGGGTAGCTCAGTGATTGAGCATCTCCCTTCAGTTCAGGTAGTAATTCCTGGGTCCTGGGATCAAGTCCCACATCCGGCTCCCTATAGGGAGCCTGCTTCTCCCTCTGCCTATGTCTCTGCCTCTTTCTGTGTGTCTCTCATGAATGAATGAATGAATAAACGAATAAATAAATAAATCTTAAAAAAAAATAAAAACAAAACCAAATTTTAAAAAATGTTTAAAAGTGAATTATTTTCTCTCATTCAACTAAAGTTTAATCATGATTAATGTTACTATTCTGTTAAACGTATCCCTTGTGTTAATGAAACATAACCACTCTGATGCTTGAGTATGCTAAAATACTTAAGATTTGTAAAGCACTTATTTTTAAAAATACCAACATTCACATTATCCCTATAATTACTACAGCAATAATATTTAGCCCTGATCATTATGGGTTTTCCATTTTGAACAATTTTATGGATCTGGGAATTTATAGGGATAGATTTTTCTAACTGAAGGCATCTGCCAATGCCTATATCCACTGACAGAAAGTTGCTGTGGCCAGTTTTCTCTCAGCCCTGTCAGCTTCAGTGACTTTCTGTCCACTAGTTCCTCTGTTTTGTCTGCAAACTACTTCCCCACATCTCAAAACTATCAACATATTGCCCGCATCCATTATGCCTTCCTCCCATTTCTTCCTTTGTACTTGTAGCCATTTCCTTGGTCTCTACATGAATTCTCAACCCCAGCTGCACACAGAAACCCCTGTGGGATTTGACATCAACTGCATTTCTTTTTTCTTTTTACCTTGTGACCCCTTGTTTCTCCAGCCCTCTACTCCCTGCCTCTGGCAACCACCAATCTATGAATTTTGTATTTTCCTTTTAGGATTTAATTCTACATATAAAAAGAGATCGCATGCTTTAGTTTTTCTGTGATTTATATCACTTAGCATAGTGCCCATGAGGCCCATCCATTTTGTCACAAATGGCAGGATTTTGTTCTTTTTTTTATGGCTGAACATATTCCTCTGTGTGTTTCTGTATGTGTGTATTTATTCATCCATTCATAGACACTTAGGTTGTTTCCATGTCTTGACGACTGTAAATAAGACTGCAGTGAACATGGGGGAGCATATATCTTTTCAAGCTAGTGTTTTAGTTTTCTTTGGATCAGTACCCAAAATGGAATTCTTGGATTGTATGGTAGTTCTATTTTAATTTTTCAAGGAAACTCTGTAGTGTTTTTCATAGTGTTTTTCATGCACCAGTTTGCATTCCCAACAACGGAGCATGAGGGTTCCTTGTTCTCCACATCCTTGCCAACACTTGTTATTTCTTGTGTTTTTAATAATAGCCATTCTAACTGGTGTGAGCTGGTATCTTGTTGTGGTTTTGATTTGCATTGCCCTGATGATTAATGATGGTGAGCATCTTTTCTTGTACCTGTTGGCTCTCTGTATGTCTTCTTTGGGAAAACATCTTTTCAGATCTTCTGCTTATTTTATTTTGCTTTTTAAGATTTATTTATTTATTTATTTATTTATTTATTTATTTATTTGAGAGAGAGAGAGAGGGAGGGAGAGAGAGAGAGAGAGACACACACACATCATGAGTCAGGGGAGAGGCAAAGGAAGAGAGAGAAAAATCCTGAAGCAGACTCCTCCCTGAGCACAGAGCCCAACACGGGTCTCAATCCCAGGACCCTGGGGTCATGACCTGAGCCAAAATCAAGAGAAGGACACTTAATCAATGAGCCACCCAGGTGCCCTTCTTCTGCCTATTCTAAAATCAGATTTTTTTGGATTGTTTTTCTATATGCGTTCTTTTTATATTTTGGATATTAACTCCTTAATCAGATCTATACTTTGCAAATATTCATTTCCATTCTGTAGGTTGCCATTTCATTTTGTTGATGGTTTCCTTTGCTGTGCAGAAGCTTTTTAGTTTGATGTAGTTCACTTTGATTTTGCTTTTGTTGCTTTTGCTTTCGGTGTCAGATTTAAAGGGATCATCAGCAAGATCTATGTCAAAGAACTTACTGCCTATGTTTTCTTCTAGTAGTTTTATGGTTTCAGGTCCTCTATTCAAGTCTTTAATCTACTTTGAGTTAACCTCTGTGTATGATATAAAATAGTGTTTGAGTTTCATTCTTCTATATGTGGCTGTCCAGTTTTCCCAACATGATTTATTGAAGAGACTGGACTTTCCCTATGGTATATTCTATATTCTTGGCTTCTTTGTCATAGATTAATTTAATTATACACACATATAATTAATTATATATGTGTCATTTTATGAGTTTATTTCTGGGCTTTCTATTCTGTTCCACTGATCTATGTGTCTGTTTTTATGCCAGTATCACACTGTTTGAATTTCTATAGCTTTGTAATATAGTTAGAAAGCAAGGAGTTCAAGATTGACTTGGTTTGGGTTTTTGTGTGTGTGTATGGTTTCATACAAATTTCCAGGTTATGTGTTTTTTTTCTGTGAGAAATGCCATTGGAATTTGGATAGGGATTGCACCGAATCTATAGATTGCTGGACAGACATTTTAACAACATTCTTCCATTTCATAAGCATTCAATAGCTTTCCATCTGTTTGTATTTTCTTCAATTTCTTTCACTAATGTCGTATAGTTTTCAATATATAGGTCTTTCACTTCCTTGTTTAAATTTATTCCTAAGTATTTTATTCTTTTTGATGCATTTGTAAATGGGATTATTTTATTTCTCTTTCTGATAGTTCACTATTAGTGTATAGAAATGTAACAGATTTCGTGTATTGATTTTGTATCCTGCAACTTCACCAAGTTTGTTTAGTGGTTTTTAACAGCAGGGAGTTTTAAAAAACCTAATGACCAGATCCCAGGCCCAAATATTCTGATTCAATCAGTCTGAGGAAGCTCTGGGTGGCAGGACTTGTTAGAAGTTCTCCAGCTGATAGAATGTAAAGTTGGGGTTGAGAACTGCATCTATAGTCATGGCCTCCATCGTCTCAGCAGACAGTCGCTCCTTCCGTCGTTCTTCCAGACTTGCCCCATTGTGGGTGACTAAAACTGCTGCCTTGAAAGTCATCAGCAATGCCCTTTTAACAAACCTTCTCTCTCGCAGCTCACCTGCCCTCCCAACCCCCTCCCTCCCTTCTTTCCTTTCTTCCCTCCTTCTTTCCTCCACCTCATTTATGCTGTTGACCATTTTCTCCTTCAAGTAAATTGCTCCTCCCTGATATTCCAATATACTAATCTATCATAGTTCAGATCCAACTGCAGGCTTCTCTTCCTGTTCACTGTTTTGTCACTCGTTTCAAATTTTCTGGACATTCCCCAAAAGCCTCATCTTTTGCCTCCTCCTTATTTGCTCTATTTCAGAAAGTTCAACCAAGTCATACCCGTTAGCTGTGCCTACTTTCTGGGAGTATTTTATTAATGGGGTATTCTTTTTTTTTAATCAGCTCTTCAGTTCCATTCCTTCAAGCTTACTAGATTATTCTATTTGAGTTCCTCTCCTCTAGCTGCTTTAAACTCAATATGTTGAAAACTGATTTTCCATCCTTTTATCTTTTCTTCCTTACCTTTCTACCCCCATGACATCTCTTCTTTTATATATACTTATATAGTTCCCTTTCAGTGATCTCCACACCCATTTATCAACATTATATTTTATTTTAAAACAGTTGGGTATTGTACATTTTAAAAATAAAAGGGAGTAATATTATGCAAGCCCTTCTGTAAAGTGCTTTCGCATTTAACATCACATTATGGACTCCTTCCTACGACAGTGCATTTAGAGCTCCTTTGCAATGGCTGTTTAGGATTCAGATGCATGGGAGTGCAGTAATGTAGTTCTTCTGTTGATGGATATTCAGTCTGTTTCTGCCTTTATGCTCATTGCAAACAATGCCAAAATAAACATTCTTGTATATATATCTTCTGTGAATATTTCCTTAGGATAAAGACCTAGAGGTAGAATCTGCTGTACAAAACATGGATCTGGGTTTCAGTGCTCACTTATGTTTGATTTTTCATTCCTCAGCCATCATCAAGGGCTTTTGATACTTCTGGTCAAATGTTCCTATATACTTTCCTGCCACTTGTCAGCGCGATTCCTCTGGCCCAGTCCCTTCTCCCCACACACCTGGTTTACTGCTGCTCCAAGGCCCAGTGAGTAAGCCCTGGATCCTCACCCTAAGCCCTAACAAGACTGGCCTTCCTTTCTACCTTTATGGCTGCAGGCTTCCTACTCTTTCTTTCATTTACTCTACTCCATCCACAACCTCACTATTAAGAGATGTACCAAGAAAGCTCCTGCCTCAGGCCCTTGGTATACTCTCCTCCCTCACCTGGGAATGCTCTTTCTCCAGATACTAATGTGGCTTGGTCTCCTCTATCATTTAGGTTTCTGCTTTAACATCACTTCATCAGACCTTCCCCGTCATGAAGAAAACAGCTTATTACTCCTCATTCCTTTATCTCATGTTATTTTCCCTTTGTAGCACTTAATACCAGTTAAAATAAACACTTGTTTGTTCAGTGGCCTAACTACCAGAAGCCTCCTGGTTGCTTCTCTGTTTAAATATCTTCAGTTCAACCTACTACACTTTGCATTGTTTTTCTTTAAACACCAATTTGGCCATATCAAAGTTTCCAAAGATTTCTGCTTCTTAAAGCAAAGACTGTAATAATCTAACTTCACTTGCCAACTCTAATCACACCTTCTTAACCACTTAGATTGGTCTCTTTTATGCCTTAAAGCTGTACTGACTCATGGAAGCTGCTTCCCTCTGATAGCATCTCTCAGGTGTTCTTTTTATGGAATTTATCATTTTACACTGTGTGAATTATACCTGACCACACCTTCTCATGTACGTGTTCTCCACATCTTTTATCTCTTTTATCTCAACTCTGCATCTTGCTGAGACCATTTGCAATAGAAAGCTTAACAAGCTCTTTTGAGTTTTAGTGTCAAGCGTTGCTCATTCTTTAGTTGAGGATTTTCCCCCCTGTGGAGTTTGGAGGTGTTTAGAGAGTGTCACTGGTTCTTCCTTGAGCCATTTCTTTTTCTTTGGAGCAATCACAAGTGCTTCTTTCTACAAGATGAAAATATTCCATCTGCCTGACACCCTAAGTACTAGTTGGAGGTGGGTTGAAATTGCTTTTTGGAGACAGGGCTGACAGCTGAGAGCTCAGTTAATGTTTCGATTTTTGTTTTTAATCTCTTCACAGATAATACTGTGTACCTGCTGGTGGTGAACCATCCAGATTTTAAGTCCACAGTTGAGGTGTTTAAGTTTCAAGAAGAAGAAAAATCACTTTTGCATTTGAAAACCATCAGACACAAACTTCTGCCTAAGTACTGAGCTATATATTTCTATTTTCCTTTAACACCTGTGGATGGTTAATCCACCTTTAGTTTCTCCATTTAGCCAGAGTGGGAATGGGGATAATGCCTGGTCAGCTCTCCTTTCAAATCATCACAAACTCCTCCAGGTGTTCTTCTGCAGATACTTTCGAGGACTCAAATGCCTGAGAGAAAACCCATTCTCTTCCTCTGTCATTTCCCAGGTTGCCTGGGTGCTGACTTAAGGCTCCCGACCTCAGAATGTCCATTCGAGCTGTCATTAGGACATAACTCTGTTCTTCTCCCAAACCAGACTTTGTATTTCAAACCCAAACCAGTTTCCCAGACAAATTCCACATCATGAGCTGCTTCTTTATTCATTTATTTACTTTTGTATTGAAAAAATAGAATCTTAGATGTTTCTGAGACCTGGTGCCTCTAAGAACTCCCCGAACTGCCCTTACTCTGGCCTCACGTGATTTATGTAGTTGCAGATGTGTGGTTAACACTCAGCTCTAATCCTAGGCTTCTTGACAACATAACACAAAGAAAAGGAAAACACCCAGGGATCCCTGATCCCCATCAACCCAACACAAAATCAATTTCCTCACTTACTTTAGGATATGGTTTGTGAGGCTAGTGATAGATTTGGAACAAGATTCTGACATGGTCTTCCCAAACAATCTTTATCTCCTAATCATTAAGATTTTCTAGAATCCCAATCTTTATTTGAATTAACAGCATTGGACTACCTCGGTATTTGTAAATCTAGATTTCTTTTAATCCATGTGTTATTTACATGCAAGGACCTAGCAGAGTGCCTGGCACATAGTATGCACTCACTGTTCACTGGACCACCTCCTCTCTTTTCTTATCTGGCGGTTTTGAAGATGGAACAACTGAAATTGGAGAAAAACTGAGTTACTGGATGAAGGTCAATCAACTAATTAGTAGCTAAATAGGAACTGTATGACCCAAGTCTTCTGCATCCCTAGGATGAGTGAAAATTCAGAGAACAGCTTTTGGTGGAACAGTTTATTTATACATTCACTCAACAAATGTATTTTGGAAAGAGAATGAGGATACTGAATGTCTGGCACATGGGCCACATACCAAAGTCTGAATTAGGGAAGAGTATATAGAATGGAGAAGCTGAGCTAATAATAATCGTACTTGTAATAATTGTGATAGTAACAATGAGTTTTAACTGTAAGTTAGGTGCTACAATAAACAATTTAAACTGATTACTTTATTATCTTTTTACGAATATCTTCTTAATTAGGTGTTATTATTATGTCATTTTGGATTTAAAAAAACACAAACTCTGAAGCCTGGAGTATTTAACTTGTCCCAGATGATGCCATCAATAAAATGATATAGCTGGGATTTTTAACCCTGGTAGCTTGAGGCTGAAGCCGCTGCTCTAAGCCACTATGAAATAGTGAAAGCTTATTGTATTTGTTTCACAATTAGTCTTGGAAGTTTCATACTTGTCCAGATTCCCAGCGTCAGAGTATTTTTTTCTGAGAAATTTGCAAAAATATTTGTCTTTGGCAATATAGAACCAAACTGAAAAAAACCATCATGCCACAATTAACTAGAATTCTGCTCTCCCAACAAAGGACTAGCCATGTAGATGTTCTGTTTTGTATTTAATGGTTGTTGATATTGTTGTTTATAGCATTAATATTCCTATTACTAACCTATCACAATTGAAGTATATTATTAACGATAACACAGTGGTCATGATCGATCATCTCCTGTATGCCAGGCATAGTGCCAAGGTCTTTGTGTTCTTCTTTCATTTTATTTACCTTAACCTCACAAAAGAACAGAGGGGAAACTGAGGTATAGATGTCAGTGACATGCTGTGGCACCACAGACAATGCTGACTATGTCAGCATTCAAATGGTGTCTACGGGATCCCTGGGTGGCTCAGTGGTTGAGCATCTGCCTTCAGCTCAGGGCGTGATCCTGGAGTCACGGGATTGAGTCCCACGTCAGGCTCTTGCATGGAGCCTGCTTCTCCCTCTGCCTGTGTCTCTGCCTCTCTTTCTCTCTGTGTCTCTCATGAATAAATAAATAAAATCTTTAAAAAAAAAATCAAATGGGGTCTATAAGACTTCAAAGCTGTTACTCTGAAACATTCCTCTCTGCTCTTTTTTATGAACACATGCAAATGGTTTGGAAAGTATACTCATTTTGGAAATTTACTCTTAAAAGAGAGAGAGAGAGAGAGAGAAGAGGTTCATGCCTGGAGCCTGTACACACTAACCCTAAATTCCTAGGCCTTTTTTCTCGTGTCATGATCGTGGCCACCATTAATGGAAGGTTCAGCAAGTGGCAGGCTTTCTACAAAGCACACAGCGGGCATTGTCTTATTGTGAGTTCCACTGAGACTCCCCAAATTAAGATTATAACCCTTAGTCTTATACTAATGAGCTGTATGACTTTGGGAAAATTGTTTAACCTCTCTTTACAGATGAGAAAACTGAGACTCTGTATGCTTATCTAACCGGCCCAGGAGCCCAGAGCTGCGTCAGAGCTGATGTGCTGGCCATGCCGCCCTCTGCAACGGAGCAGAGATAATTCTCTCGCAGATAATGGCCCTGGGGAACTTCTGTCACCTCCATCAGCACAGAATGACTCACTTATGTGTTCACTGTTGTACCTATTAAAGCAGAAAAATAGACTCATATATCTTAGATTTTCAGTAACGGAGAGAGAATCAAAATCAGAAAGAAAATATGCCAAAGCACCATCCTGTTCCTGAGCATTCTTTTTCATGGACATTTTCCTCAGTTAAGAATCATGAAACTTTAAGGCCAGAAGTGATCTTTTAAGACCAAAAGAGCAATCCATCCTATCTTCCTTTTACAGATAAGGAAACTGAGGCCCTGACATGTGAAATGATTGATTTGCCTAAATTGCACAGCTAATAGTGGCAGAGCTTTAACTGAAATACAAGTCTCAAGATTGCCAGTGTTTTTCCCTCCCACTGCCTGATAATGTTCCAGACTGTTCTATATGAGAGTGAGTGCTATATGAACATGAATAAATTTTGCCCTGATAATGATTTCTGGCTTAATTTAATGTCTACTGAATTTAGTATATACACACACACACACACACACACACACACACACACACACACACACACCCCACAGCACTATTTTTCAGATACAGTTAATAGGATTTTTACGTTGCACTGCTATAAGAACCTTTTAGGGTTTTTTAGAGTAACTTTGTCTTTGAGGATTATACATGTGGGATTGATGTCATTTTAATTCTGTACCAAAACAGCGACAGTAAAAGCTTCATCCCGCATCTTCATTTTAGGGACAGCCATTAATGAATGCTAATCAATGCAAAATCCTGTGACATACAATACCTTCACCTGTATATATCATATATATGTGTTTGAATTTGCAGTTTAAATGATATTGTTGCTGTGGGACCTGAGCACTTTTACGCCACAAATGATCACTATTTTACTGATGTCTACTTGAAATCCTGGGAGCTCTATTTGGGTTTAGCGTGGTCTTATGTTGTTTACTATAGTCCAACTGAAGTTCAAGTGATGGCAGACGGATTTGATTTTGCTAATGGAATCAACATTTCACCTGACGGCAAGTATGTGACCTCTTTAAAATGTCATGCATTTCCCCAGATTCTTGTTAGATATCTTTAGAACATACTCATCTTCTAAATAACATGGTGCATTCTAACATGTTATTCTGGTAAGAGGAAATTAGGAAGAATGTTAAAATATCTTAACTTTTCAGGGGATAAAATGTATCAAATCAAAATTTTCTATTTTGTGTAGGCATATTCTTTGAAATTTTTTGGGAGGAATTCTTTGAAATTCAAATTCTTTGGAAATTTTTGAAATCTTGCCCTATATCAAGAAGGGGAACTGTGATAAACATTTAGTATTACTAAATAGCTTTGCTTTGAGGGAAGATTTTTGAGTGCATAATAAGATAAACAGCATGTAGTTACATATCTCAGTAGTCCTGGTTTGTGACAAGATAAAGAGCTTGCACCAAAATGTAAATCAAGACACTGCTTTCTTCATCAAGAAAGTGTTACTATTGGAGAAAAGTCAGCCTAACTAGGCGGTGTGCTTTATGATGTAGTTGATTTACATTATTACTTGATGATGGCCCTGAAACAATTCACAGAGCAACACTGGTCTGGGGATCACACTTGAGGTAACATTGTCTATATACAAAAGCCATGTATCCATCATATAGACCCTTACTCATCTTCTATCATCACAGATTTCAGAAAGTTAATAACATATTTAGAGGGAAGCTTTCAATTATTTATAGCATCTCCTGGTCTTCCAAGTAGCAGATAATTAGTAGTTATTTTTCTTTTTGTCCTGGGACGCACTGACCACATACATTTCCTTATGATAAGTAGGGCATTGCGCTGCCTGCAAAATACTAAATGCCCAAGGTCAGGACCAGACTCAGGGTGAGAGGGGAGGAAGACTTCTCTTATATCCAGGCCAAGCATGTTGTCTTCTCATACTTTCCCTCACTTACAACCGAGGCTTGGTTGTCAAAGGGCTTTCCCGCAGCCTGCCCCAGAGAACTCACTATCCCCTGAGATGCACAATCTGGTAAACTAAGAGAAGTAGTGTAATATATTTTGCTTCCAGATTTAAGAGCTGGTACTAGGACTAAGTTTCTTCCCTTCTAATCAAGGACAACTAGGTTCCTATCTTTAGAAATAACTTTTCAAAAATTAAAACTCCTTTGTGTACTGTAAACTCGAGATTTTTGTTGTTGTTGTTGTTATTGTTGTTTTTGGAATTGGGCGTGCTCTGAGAAGGGCTCCATTTTCCAGTCTCTAAGCAAAGTTCTTTCCTAGGAAGAGTTCTTACAACTTCACCATAACCTTCTGAGTCGTATTGCTTCAAGTGCTTTGATGTAGCTCTTTTTTCTTTGAAGGTATGTCTATATATCTGAATTGCTGGCTCATAAGATTCATGTGTATGAAAAGCACGCTAATTGGACTTTAACTCCATTGAAGGTAAGATGTATTAACACTATAAGTTTGCAGAGTGATAATTAGATTCTAATTGATTTGTGAAATTAAAAGTGAGCAAGAAAGGATTGTCTAATTGGAGTGGGTGAGAACCAATTTTTCATTTCTTTATTAAGAGTCAACAGCATCGTGTGTGTTTGTTGTTCACTTTTATGCAGCTGCAGAGTGGGAAGCAGCAAACCAAGTACCTCACCTCTGAAACTTTGATTCTTTCTGCCCTAGTGAATTCTCAGTTTGGCGTTTTATTGTTCAGCTTCCCTTCCTTTCCTCCCTCCCTCCCTTCCTTCCCTGCTGGCCTCCCTCCCTCCCTCCCTCCCTTCCTTCCCTTTCTCTCTCTCTTTCATGTTTCCCTCCATGTGGATAAAAGAGCCAAGAAATCACCTCCACTGGTGTTTCATATGACAGCGCTCTACACAATATTTAGAATAATATAAATATAATATAAAGCCCAATAAAGTATCAAGGACTCCCAGTGGTCACCCCGCACCTGTGCAGCGCATCACTTTGCCACCTTTGTCTCCAGCGCACACTCTTCCTCCTGAGCCTACCTGTCCCTCAGCTCACAAGGTGGGGCCCCGCCTCAGGTGAGCCACTCTTCCCTCTGCTCCAATGACCTTCCTCCAGACCTCTGTGGCTCTCTCCTTCATATCCTTCCATTTCCACTCAAATGTCACCTCAGCGAGGTCTTCCCTGGCTTTACCTAATCTAAGCTTGCAACTCTGCCCCCCACCCCCAGCTACACACACACACACACACACACAAAGGGAGAGTTTGTAACCTGGGGGAGGGGGGCCTTCTGGTCCAATCCGAACCACCCTATTGCCCTGCCTCCCTACACTGAGGGCAGAGAGAGACCAAGAAAGATGCAGGCCACTCCAGATTGGTAGCTGGCAGGTTTAATAGACAAAGGAACTTATTTACTTGGCTTGTCTTGGGCAGCTGCAGGACAAGTAGCTCTCTGCATGCACCTGCCCACCAGAATCATAGCAGTTTGTCTAGAGGCCTTAATGGGGGTGCTGTCCATATACTGTCCAGTTGGGCTCAACAGCACCTTACTCTGTCAAGGCTGTGTCCTCTGAATGGCTCCCACTGTGTGAACAGTGGGCAGAACCTATTCTTCAAAGGACAGGGAAGGGGATGAGGAGCCTTCCCTTGTCCAGGTCCAGCTTGAGGTTCAGCCAGTGGTCACGTCCTCTCAGTGACCTCCTCCAGTACTCCATCCCATGTGACAGCTCTTACAATCTCATATAACCCCCTCTTCTGCCGTGTGCCCTGAGCAGTCAGCCAGGGGGTTCACTAGCATGGAGGCAGCTGGTTTAGTGGCTATCTGGCTACACTGGAGGCAGATACCATAGCAACGATACAGGCACAGGCAAGAGGAAACACAGATTATGGCAATGATTCCCAAACTCGATGACAATTTTTTTCATCCAAGAGCCCCATGATCTGAACCACTGATTTATTAAGTCCCTTAAGCTGAGAGTCAGATCAGTCCAGGTTACACTTGTGTCCTCAAGTGATTTAATAAAGGGGACATGTTAGCAGACTTATCAGGTATGAACACACAATATTCTGTTTGCATAATGGCAAAGAGGGGGTAATAGTGTTCAAGGCCATCCTATTTTGGAGGACAGCTTTTATTATTAGAGACATTTCAGTGTCCAGTAAGGACAGGCTTTATTGGCTACCATTTAAGGCTTGCTGGATGAATTTGGTCAGGGCTTTGCCAATCCCAGTGGATGGCCTCAGATTTTTTAATCTCCCTTTTGCAGTTGCCTTGGCAGTTGCCATGGGTATTGTTTAAAACACATAGGGCATGCTGTTACTATATTGACCAAGTCACTGTATTTTGAGGACAATAGAGCATCCCTGGAAATATGTCCTCCCACTGGGCATATTGGGGTGGCTACTCTTTTTATGCACCCAATCTCTGTATCTACTAAAGAGTTTGTTGCTAGAACTTATCCCCAAGCTATGACATCAGCTTCCTGATTGCCAGAGAAGGTCAATCCTTTATGAGCTGGAACGGGGAAGACAGTGAGGACTGTCTCAGGTTCTTGCAGGCAGACTCAAATGTTTTTCCATATATCCTGACCCCAGTGGAGCTCATTCACTATCATCTTCCTCTTGGCTTGCCACTGCCCAAACCATAGAATTAATCCCTTTAGAACCGCCCAACTGTCAATGCAAAGGATTACGTCAGGGCTCAGGAGTGATCACCAGACAAACAGCCCTGAGTTCAGCCCATTGGCCGCTGCCGTGTCTTCCTGCTTCTATCCAGATGGTGTCAGTGTTGGGCTGAATAGCAACTGCAGTTTCTGTTGATTGATTCCCTTGATTAGATCCATCCCCTACTCTCTCTCTAGAGGCTGCAAGGGCTGCCACGGAAGGGGGGCAGGGATGGGGAGGAATCTGGGTGATTTACATACTCTACAGAGCCTAGTAGTGCCTGCATTTCTAGAAACAGTGGCCAGGGTGCTCCCATGCGGCAGATAGGAATACCACTTTGTGAACATGGGGGTTTGAGCCATGGCAGAGATGCATGGATAGGACATGTTCTTGGCCCACCCCTTGATAGGAAAGGAAGTTCCTACTCTGATATACTCTTCCTTCCTGAGAGGCTCCACTTGGAGCAGTACTGCATATACTGCTAGGAGCTGTTGCTCTATTGAGCATACAGAGTTTCTGTCCCCTTTCAGAACTGGGACCAAAATCTTGGGGTCCTCTGCCCTTCTGTTATGCCCACCACAGTGCCCAACCCATACCTTCTAGAGTCACAGACACATCTAACTCAAATAGCAGCCCATTGCTTGGGACATGCTCAGAGCTTTAATCTCCTTCACTGGTATTTCTGCTTTCTCGAGGGTGACTTGATGCCCTGATCCCCAGTCCTACAAAAGTCCTTTCTTAACCAGTCCATATTAGAGACAGAGACATGGTGTCAGATGGGGAATAAAAGTCCTCCAAAACCCCCAAATCCCTACAAAGGTTTGCACTGCTTTCAAGTTCTTAGAGGTTACTAAGCTTGCACCTTATCAATCACAGCTTCTGGAACATATGTCTTGCCCAACCAAAGGACTCCCAAAAGCCTTATGGCAGTTCCTGGACCTTGAATTTCCTGTGGGTTCATGACCCGTAGTCTCCCTTGCAGCTATTCCAGGAAAGCCTGCAGAATGTACTGCAGCATGTTTTTAGTTTCTCCTATCTCTTAATGCCCCCAAGCAATTTCTATTGTTTGACAGTTACCATTATACTCAGGGGCAACAGGCCAACTGGATCCCAGGGGGTGTTTCCCCTCAGCACTGGTTTGATTGCTCTAACCCAGGGTCAGAACTCCCAGATAGAGGTTTGCAGTTTCATCTTGTAGAATGTCAATGCCCGATATATTCTCTGGTATTGGAGAGAGACAAACCTCAAGTTCTTGTGGTGGTGGTGGTGGGGACACTAAATTCATCAAAGAACTTTCTTAAACATAACCATTTACTCTCTGCAACCATTGATAGTGTTGAAACTTCTGAGGGTTACCCGGCAGGGCTGTCACTTCTGGAGGACCAGTGAGTAGTGAGTCCAACTTGAAGCCTCTGATTATCTTCAACTGCCCTCACATGGAGGCAATCCTGGCCTGTATCTATACATGAGTGTGGGAAGCACCCACCCCAAATAGGACTGTATTCCTGAGGCTTCTGTGGGAGCAGGCAGGGCGTCAGGGATGGTAAGGGGCAAATGGAGCAGGTCTGAATCTGTTCAGGTTTTATGGCTTTCCATAGGCAGTGAACACAGTGTTGGGTTGTCCGTTTTTCTGCTCAGGCAAGGTCCCTGCAGCAATGAGGTTAAACCACATTTGCTTTTGGATTATTTCTACTGGAACTTTACAGCTTATTGGGATAACCTTTAGATTCTATGGGTGATCTCTCTGTCTCAGGTCCTTCCCACGGCCCGTACCATTCTCCGGGATTTGTCAGTTTTCCCTAGATCAACAATGGATCGCCAAACATCATAAACATCTTGTCCTACAACTGAGCTCAACATGGACATAAGTGTCCATAACAGATGTTGGGGGCAGATTGGAGTATCCTACTTTTCACTCTTGCAGTGAATGTGGCTGATCAGGGCCTTCAAAGACAGAGATGGAGATTGCCTGTCTCATTCCCAACACCCTAAGCATTGTTGTGTACCTCCTCTATAGATTCTCAGGGTTCTATATGCCCAGGGAGGTGCCCCTCATTGGGCCAAACCTCACAGCAGGCTAGGACAATCCAATCTATAAGGGGGTGAGTACTTTGAACCTTTGAGTGCCATGCAGGTGCTGCTGGAGAGCAGGTGTGTGGTGATGTTGCTCATTTTCTCTGCTTCCTGCCTAGAGAAATGCCATCTCCCCCATATCCCATAGGAGCACTAACCATGCTGGATACTTTCCCTGGCCTTTTGCTGGAACTTGGCAGCTGTATCAATAAGCTCAGTGGAAGTACATTCTTTCTTCGAGAACGTTTCCCCAATTGGAGGCTGCCCCGTGGGCTGGGGTTGTTGTGGTGCTTTTGCTTTCCTTTGTATTAGGGGTTGGATAGAGTGGGGCCTTTCGTTCATTTCATAGCATCTTCTTCACTCTCCCCACTTTTTCAGACCTTCCACCACTTCGTATCCCAATCAGATTTTGTCACAACACTTGGACCTTAATTCTTAGCAGCTCACACCCTCCTAGCTTTTCGAAATGGCATGCAAGGTCTCCAACTTATCATCTTGCTCTCCCACCTTGTCTGCTAGCCCAGGGCTACAGAGTAGTAGACTCCCACATGTCCTTCCCTAACCTCAACTCATCTTCTTACTTTCTTTTTTAAAAAATTTATTTATTAAAAACCTTATTATTGATGTATAGTTGACATTAATTTCAGGTGTACAACATAGTGATTGGAAAATTCTGTACATTGCTGCACACTCATCACAAGTGTAGTCACCATCTGTCACAATACAATAGTATTATAATACTATCAACTATATTTTTCATTTCCGTGACTTATTTATTTTATATCTGAGGTTGGTACCTCTTAATCTCCTGTACCTTTTTTGCTATCATTCCCCCCCCCCCCCACCTTCCTCACTGGCAACCACCAGTTTGTTCTCTGTATTTACAAGTCTGTTTCTGTTGTTTCTTTATTCATTTGTTTTGGTTTTTAGTTTCCACAATAAGTGTAATTATATGGTGTTTGTCTTTCTCTGTCGGACTTAGTTCACTTAGCATGATATCCTCTAAGTCAATCCATGTTTTTGCAAATTACAAGATCTCATTCTTTGTTATGGCTGAGTAGTGCATTAGATCAGCTGGCATTTTCAGGGATCACTGAACTCATGTGGCAGTTCACAAGCATCTGACATGTGGGCCACCCTTCCCCACATAGAAGTCAATGGACAACTCAAGATTTCCCCCAAGGAGGCCTCTTTCCTAAAGTCCATTTCTTTGGTCTCCTGGCTGGCTCACCAAGTGTTAGTTTATAATCTTGGGAGCTTCCTGGGTGCAATCTGAAACTGCTCCCTTGCTCATGGGAGGGCTCCCTCCTCATACATAGAGGGCAAGGAGAGATAAAAGAAGGCAGACCATTCCAGATTGCCAGGTGGCAGGTTTAATAAGCAAAGGAAATTACATATGAGGCTTATCTTGAGCAGCCATAAGACAAGTACATCTCCACACCCACCCACCAGAATCTTAAAAGTTTACATAGAGGTCTTAACTGGATTCAGCCACATATACTGTCCAGATGGTCTCAATAATACATTACTCTCTCAAGGCTATGTCCTTGGAACAGCTCCCAACTGTGGAAACAGTGGGCAGAATGTACATCCCAAGGACAGGGGAGGGGTTAAGGAGCCTTCAATTGCCTGAGTCCAGCTTGAGGATCAACTGGTGGTCATGTCCTCTCGATGACCTCCTCCAACATGCATATACACATGCACACAAACGTACACACATGCACTTCCTTTCTCCTCACGGCTTTATTTTCCCTTCAACATTCATTACTAATATTATATATTTTACTCATGTTTTATAAGTTAAATACCATATATTTTATTTATCTTCTATTGTCCACCTATTTCACTAGGGTGTAAGTTCTAGAAACATAGGGTGTTTTCTATTTGTCCCTGGAAGAGTTCCTAACACATAGTAGGCACTCAAGAAAGACTTATTAAATTAAATTAATATGATGGGGCTGGGTACGCATCAGTGGCTTATCTTCTACCTCCAATTATGATCTGATCTGAAGGATTGGGTCAAAGGTGGTAAAAGCATAAAGGAGGAGAAAGAGAACGAAACAGTTAGGTGGGGATTCTGAAAGTAGTCTCCTGTCCCTTACAAATAAGACCTTGCTCTCTTGCCACAACCACTGACAGCATGAAGCACTATCACCAGGAAGCATGGAACTGTTCCTGCCAGGACTTCCAATGTACTGTCACGAGGGGCTTCACTCTGAGAAAAATTATCTCAAAACAGTATCAAATGTAGTATCATGTTCTACATTAAAAATCGTTGGCATGGCAAATTTGGAATTAGCTGAAGTAAAATGGAATTTCACACACTCATACTGGCTGAGAGAATAAAAACAAATGGTGGTTATAACAATAGGTACTTCTATAGATTGAAAGTTAAAGAATCTTATAAGAATGGAGCCCAACCCAATATATATATATTCAATGCACAATGATAAAGACACTGATCTTGCCAAGGACTCATTTTGGGTTTGGCTCCCACTTTTGGCAACAGGTAATGCCCGACTCTTGACATAACAATTGAGCTGAGTCTACCCCTGTGACTGTAATGTTATTTTTTTCTTTGGAAGGATCATATTAATCAAGACCTGTTA
The DNA here is from genome assembly GCF_003254725.2 of Canis lupus dingo. NCBI lineage: Eukaryota > Metazoa > Chordata > Mammalia > Carnivora > Canidae > Canis > Canis lupus. The sequence continues at coordinate 20,347,736 of NC_064256.1, read as the reverse complement.
ATTCATGAATACTTGGAGTGTCAAGGAATTTGATAAATAAGCTAAGACTGATCTTAGAATCTGTGATGAGACATGGGTGGGCTTATGTCCTGTCAAAATGTGGTGTGTAGACATACAAGGGAATATTACTCAGCCTTAAAAAAGAATGCAGTACTAATACATGCTCCCACATGGATGAACATCGAAGACCTGATGTGAAGTGAGGTAAGCCAGACACAAAAGGACAAATATTGTGTGATTCAACTTATAACAGGTTCCTATAATAAGTAGACTCATAGACAGAAAGTGAAATGGGAGACGGGGGCATGGTGGAGAGAGGAATGGGGAACCACTGAGTACAGACTTTCTGTTTGGGAGGATGAAAGTTTCTGGAAATGGATAAGGGGTAGTGGTCGCACAACCCTGTAAGTGTACTCAGGTCACTGAATTGTACACTTTAAAATGACATATTTCATGTTATGCATATTTTACTGCAATAAAATAATCCCCTCCTCCACAAAAAGAAAAAAAAAAAAGATTCCAGGACACAGCCAATGAATTAGTCCCACTTCAGTGCATTCCAATTTTCTAAAAATTGGGATATTTGTTAAGAGAGGACACAGTTTTTCCCAATGAGAATAATTTATTATGTTTCTTTTATCAAGGCATGTAACATTTTCCACTTGGCTTTGTGGAAGCTTGAAATGCATGCTGCGTGCATTGTAGTGAGTTAACATCGCTAGGAATTAGTGATTTGCAAGGCAAGAGTTCATTGCTGGCCCTAAAAGGGCCCCCTGCTGGCCTGTCAGCCCCTCCTTGGCAGGAGCAAGGCCTGCCACTTACCTATCCACTGTCCCGGAGCTGAGCTGCTTGCAGAGTAATTGTGTGTCACATGAACGGGGACCCTGAGATTTGGTGCCCTTCTCTTCTCTCACCTCCAGCCCACCTCCTCTGTAGGCTTTCAGCCGCCATGAAATTCACTAATCGGCCATTATCCCTTCCAAAGATAATCGCAGAGCCCTGAGACAAATATTTTCCTCATCTAAAGAAATTACAGTATCGGCGTAGAATGTCTGACACTGTGATAGATGGTGGTTTGGGGGGACAGAGAAGGCCTGGAGCTGGTTTTGGCCGAGGATGTTTGCTTGGCCGCCTCCTTTGGCCGACCTTGCCTATCTCCAGGGTGAGAATGAATGAAGGATCTGCATGGAGGCTCTGCCGTGAGGCGTGAGCCCTGCAGCCCCTTCATGGATGGAGGTGTGGGGACGGGTCTCATTCTGAGGAGGAAGCACAGGCAGGGCAGCATTGGTTTGCTGCAACAGTCTGCCCACACTCTGGCCTTTGCAGTGAGTCACCACCAGCTATTACACGGTCTCTGGGCGCTGAGATATGCTGGCCTCTGTTTGAGGTACATGGGAGATATTACTTCTCCAATGGAGAGTTAGAGGTAAACAAATAGATGTGATTTCTTCCCAGTAGAAGGCAGCCAAGATGATGAATGGTGGAATTAAGAATCATTGGTATTATTTATGATCCTGGTACAAAGCCTCGACAGCAATCTGTGCAGTCATCACATGCTTGCAACTTATATTTAGAAAATAAACAGCAGAAGAACAGGGAGTTGAATAACATCAGAAAACTAAAGGAGAAACTTTTCCCCAAATCCAAGGCAAAATGAGACCCTGGGTGATCATTTCTCCTCTGGCTGCATAGCCTATGATTAGCCACTAAAGAAGAACCTATGAGATGTGCTCATCAAAAATGAATCTACATTTCCTGGTTGTTTACTGAATGCTTATAAAAATATCATTTGCACATGCCATTTTATTAGAAGGAACTGTTTTATGCTGTACTTAAACCTTTTTCTTCCCTCAGTTTTAGGTTCATGCACAGATGTTAATCCAAATGATTTCATCTGACTTATAATAATCCTGCTTGGCTTTCTGCATCTTCCCCTTCCCTCATCTGTCCTGGCAACTGGTGAAATGCTAGCGTAGCTGGAAAGCCAGAGAAATTCCCTGAGTGCTATTGAAATGCAGCAAAATCGTGTCCTGGAACCAGCAGTGTGGTGACCAAGGGGGACAAGACAATAGCTTTCACTGATATATTGTTCCATCACCACTCCATTGTTTTTACTTTCTGTCCTTTCTTTCTTCTCTCCTTGGTTTTAACCTGGAAGTCCCTGGACTTTAATACCCTCGTGGATAATATATCCGTGGATCCTGTGACAGGGGACCTTTGGGTTGGATGCCATCCCAATGGCATAAGGATCTTCTTCTATGACTCGGAGAATCCTCCCGCATCAGAGGTTAGTTTGAAAAATTAATCAGATCAGCGACCTTATTCCCTGCTGTTTCCTGGTTGGAGACATAAATCTCAATTATATGTGCAAATAGAAGGAAGGACGCGGATAGATGATCCAAATGATGAGATCTAAAAAGGAGTTTGACTTTGGGAGGCATTTTAGGCAGAGTCTAGGCAGGAGACAGATGGTACATTTAAATTGGATAATTTGAGGGGATTTAATAGGGGCCCTCTATACAAAATGTGGGTGCACGGAGGGAATGAGCAAAAGATAACACATTCCCCTGGGGCTAGCAAGGGCGGCATGAGATGGTCACCAGAAATCAGAAGCAGAGTGGGAGAGGGTCCTCTGAAGGGAACGTGGCCCCTAGTTGGGGGGCATCGACACCCAGTAAGGACCCTGCAAGGAGGAAGCCTTGTACACCCTCCCTCCTTCCTTTCCTCCCTCCCTCCCTCCCTCCTTCCCTTCTTCCCTCCTTCCCTTCTTCCCAGTCCTTCCATTCCCCTGGTGGTGGTGGTGGTGCTGCTGCTCCTTGGTCAGCCCTGACCCAGAACTGGGAGGCAAAGGAGACTTCAGACTTTTGTACGAGATTCAGCAGAGTGGGGGGCTCGGTCAGGGTAGCCAACACTGGACTGGAGTCTGTGCCCCTACTTCAGTAATGAGTTTCTCCAGCTTGGGAATTCACAAGAGTTTAGGGTCGCCAGCATGGCTCAGTCAGTTGAGCATCTGCCTTTGGCTCAGGTTAGGATCCCAGGGTCCTAGGATCCAGCCCTGCATCAGGCTTCCTGCTCAGTGGGGAGCCTGCTTCTCCCTCTCCTTCTGCCACTCCTTCCGTGCTCTGTCTCTCTCTGTGTCAAATAAATAAAATCTTAAAAAAAAAAAAAGGTTTAAAAAGTGGAATGTACCACAGTGCTATGGTCTAGTCATTTGCTTGCTACCTGTTTTTAACTTTAACTCCCCTCTTTCCATGTGTCAATATACGCACAGGTTAACATAGTGCAGCAGTCCTAATGTGCAAAGAGCCATCTTCTCCAAACTTTCCCTGCAGGATGGGAAGATCAGTCACTTACTGGAATTATTTTGGCTTAAAAGACCTTTCCTTCCATCTTAGTTATAGTACCCAAAGACTCCATTCATTTTCATGGTCTTTATTTAGTGGACTATTTGGGCAGTGCAACAGGAATTTAAAACTCACTTTGCTGTAGACATTTGAACATTTGCTGTGCCTCATCTTGGGTTTTCTATTTTGAGGTTTTCAATATGTATTTGTTATATTTGTTATTTACATTAAATAACCGATATAATTTTTGACATGGTTTACTATGTATTCTTTTTAAAGCTTAGTTTTAAGAGTCAGTCTCATTGCCACCCACTCACCCACACAAAAATTATATTAATGCTCATGTCTCTCAGATTAAAAAACCCCAAATGAAATGTGCATTTCCAATTACTGTATGGCCCTCCATACCCTTTCTCTCTAGGTTTACAGGACAATCGTGATTATGTTTAATGGCAATCCTTTGTGCCTTTTACTGGTTCTTAGCTATTAGGATTGCTGTATGGTTTGCTTAACAGAATTGAAGAAATGTATGCTGTGGCGTGTTCACTGTTCAGAACAGAGCAGAATGTTAGATTCTAATTTGTTCCTGCTTGTTAGCTCATCTGGTGAACTTGGGTCATTTGCTATAGCATGGACTTGGTTTGCTGTTCTGGAAAAAGTACTTCCTTTCTAATGATGGATCTGGTAAGGAATAGCAAAAAACTAATAACAATCTATTATCTAATGTGCTGCCCCACAGAAGAGTGACTGACTTTTAGTGAAAGAACCTCACTTAAGCCCAGGTGCACCGTCACCTATTTCCCAGTGAGTAACTACATCTGTTTTTTGGGCTGGCAGTTTTTTTGTTTTTTTTTTTAAAGATTTTTTAAAAATCTTTTTTTAAAGATTTATTTGAGAGAGAGAGAAAGAGAGAGAGAGCGAGTGAGCATGCACTTGTGGGGGGAGAGGCGGAGGGAGAGAATCTTTCAGCAGATTCCCCACTGAATGCAGGTGGGCAGGGCAGCTGTTTTAAAGAGGTCCTTTTCAATGCTCCCACTGACCCTTTATATACACGCACTTGCCCCCCCATAGTCTGCTGTATTTGATGTTTTTGTATACAAGTACCCTTTCTTCCAGTCATTGTATTTTATCCTAAAGGCTTCAGAATGATAGGAAGTTAGAGTTGAAAAGAAACTTAATCCAGTCCCATGCACCTTGTTCTAGAAATGAAAAACAAACAAACAAACAAAAAAACAAATGGGAAGGTGAAGGTCAAAACATGACCCCAGGGCCTCTGCCTTACAGGGAGCTCTTTACAGTACTGTGGATTATATGAAATTGCCATTTTACTTGCCAGAAGAGTCAAACATTGGCTACTCCATGTGATCAGCTTTGCACGCTACTATGCTGTTTTGTTTTTTAAAGATTTTATATATTTATTTGTGAGAGACACACAGAAAGGCAGAAACATAGGTAGAGGGAGAAGCAGGTTCCCAGTGGGGAGCCTGATGTAGGACTTGATTCCAGGACCCCAGGATCATGCCCTGAGCCTAAGGCAGATGCTCAACCACTGAGCAACCCAGGTGCCCCTATTACACTGCTGTTAAATGACACAATCCTATTTCTGCTCAACTAGAGGGAGGAGACTCAACTTAAAAATCTTATATGTTGAGAGTTGCAGTCTCAAGTCCCGAGGAAAAGCTGAGTATGGTACAGAGAAATTTTTTTTTTTAATTGCCAGAATTTAAAAACCAAGAATTAAGTGTGAGCATCCAAATTCCTAGCTTATCTATAAATACACAAAACTGGTCTGAATTCTAGCATGGCAGTCATTCGACTATTACTAGCAGCTCCCCTGTGCCCCCTACTTAGCACAGTCCCTCCTTCTTCAGGGTCTCACACCCAGGCTGGGCTACTCACTCCTACCTCTTCCGTAGTCTGGCAGACTTATGTGTCTATCTCTCTTCAAGATGAGCTGATTAAAACCTGTCATTTTGGGCAATAAGGAGACCGGTGTCTTATATAAAGAGTAATTTTGGAACAAAATCTGATTTATCAACAGGCTTCTTCATATGGAGAAGTGACCCATCTTTAAAGTGATGTTTTTGAGTGACTTTAAAAGAAATCTTAAGCTAACATTATTTCTTTGCTTAGGTGATCCGAATCCAGAACATTTTAACAGAAGAACCCAAGGTTAGAGTGGTTTATGCAGACAATGGTACAGTGTTGCAAGGAAGTACCGTGGCCTCTGTGTATAAAGGGAAACTGCTGGTCGGCACTGTGTTCCACAAAGCTCTTTGCTGCGAGCTCTAGCAGGTCAATTTGCACCCCCATGCCACAGACACTGTGAGCCCGCCATTTCAACTGCTTGCCACTTCCCTGGGGCCACAGTGATCTCATCTAAACAGTGAATCTGACCCTGAATTGGACATGTGGAAGGATGAAAGTGCTGTTTAACTGGGAATGGAATCAATGCATAAGGCTTTTTTTGAAAGTACTGTAGCAAATCAGTCTAGAAATACTTGAAAACCTCATTTACCAATAAAAATCCTATCAATAAAGTGGCCAGCATTGCTGTGTCGGTTGTCAGGCCTTCAATCATTTAACTGTGTGTGATCCGAAAGTACTTTCCCTAAAGTGTGTGTTGCCTGGGAGCACATGAACTTTTTGCTGCCTTGATGAATCTTGTTCAGGAAACAGAGGAGCAGGATGGCCTCAGATGTTGTCCCAACCAGCCGTCCTCACTCCGGGGCTCCGGTTCACCTGCTGGGAAACTAGATGTGCATAGAGTCCCCTCCAGACATACCTCCTTAGCAAGGCCATGGGACATACTGGTACAGTCTATTTGCCCTTCTTTGTTTTTTTTTGTTTTTTTGTTTTTTTTTTTCCCCAAAGATTTTATTGTATTTATTTTAGAGAGGCAGAGAGCAAGAGTGAGAGAGAGGATGGGCTGAGGGAGGGGCAGATGGAGAGGGAGAAGCAGGCTCCCCGCTGAGCAGGAAACCCCATGCGGGGCTCAATCCCAGGACCCCAGGATCATGACCTGAGGGGAAGGCAGACGCTTCACCAACTGAGTCACCCAGGTGCCCCTACCATTTACCTTCTATGTATGACTTTCTCAGTAAATATAAACCTAATTATCCCACTTCTCCTTTTACCTGCATTTACTCAATTCTCTGGTAGTGATGTTGTGTAGGAAAATCTTAATATTCTTGGGAGTGTCCATTATCTTAGCATAAACATTTTAGTTTCTTTGACCCAGTGAAAAGAAGACGTTTGTTTGCTTCAGTGATTGAATACAGAATGGAGTCTATCATCGATTCAGGTAAAGCTAAATGCCCCAAAGTATTGTTGATACAAGTGATGGTGGTGGTGGTTTGGTTGCTCTTTTTAAGTAGACTCCACACCCAACCTGGAGCCCAACATGGGGTTGAGACCTGAGCCCCCTGAGATTGAGACCTGAGCTGAGATCAAGAGTTGGATGCTTATCCTATTGAGCCACCCAAGGCCCTCCCCGCTACCTTTTTTTCTATTGTAACTTGCAGGGGAGGCTTTGAAGAAAATAGTAGAAAGGCAAACAAAAACATTTAAAAATCAACAGCCTTGGCCTATCTTTTGAGGGACAATGATTAGGAAGAAAAGATGACTTTTGTCATTTTCTTATAAAAGCTGGTATGAAGCAGTTACCTGTCTTTCTCTTCTGAAAGTATGACTTCCAGGCTGGATTATTTCTCTGGGATGCTCAAGTAGTCATGTTAGAAACAAAGTTCTTCTAAGGCATTTGCCATGATGATGGTCTAGCATTTTGGGAAAAAAATTGCTGATAAATTGAAAACTGCCAACTTTTAAGGCTACTAACTTAAAGAAACAAGAAGAACATTTTGTCTGGATCAAAAAACACTTCTCACATCAGATTAGAGTTATTTTAGTCACGATTTCAGTGAGCCTAATGTCATGTGCCCTATGAGTGCTCAATTATTCAGCGATACTGTTCACAGCCCTTGAAGCTGGATTTTCTGAAATATTGTTTTGAAACTATTGCTAGCTGTTGGGCTTATGTTGAAAAAGCCACATATTTCCTTTAAAAAGAGTTGCTTGATATCATCAATGAAATAACTATACTGTTTTCTCTTGTTCTTGACAGAATAAACAAATTTGGCCCCCAACCCACCCAACAGGAAAAGAAAGCAAGTGATTCAATTTGACACAGCATCCACTCAAGATCAGTCAAAAAGGGACACATGCTTCCCCTCGGTGAGGGGTTTCATAACACACTCCGAGGAAGAGAAAAACCAGCTTACTTCATTTATTTGGTGCCCAAGGCTTAGTCACAGATCAATTATGGTTCATGTGTGTATGTGTGTGTGTGTGTTTGTGTGTGAGACAGAGAGAGATGAGAAATTAATACCCCTCATTTGTTATATTCAAGTCTTCAGAACATTTAAGGTTTTAGAAATAAAATTGCTGCTTCGAACCCGGTACTGTGGGCCAGGCTGCCCCCAAGCCTACCCCCCAGCCTGCCCTGTGCTGTGTGAGGCCTGCTGTTGACTGCCTCCCCCCCCCACCCCGTCACAGACCCTCATGGGCCCCACAGGGACCGGAAACGCACAACAGGAACTGGAAGGCGGGTGAGGGAGCTTCTGGTGGAGCATCTTTCACTTCATGCCCCGTTCCATAATTGTGCTTTCATATGTAATTCGAGCTGCCAATTTACACTTTACCGGGGCTAAAGCTTATTTTTAGTTACATTTCCATGGAAAATGTGCACTTTGCTCTTGGTTGATAGATATATTTTGACAGTTAATGCAGGTTTACCCAGTCAAGGCTTGTTTTAGTTGAAGGTGAAAATGGAAGAGGAAAAAAAAACCTTACTCAGACAGATGTCCATATTTCTCTTTTTATTGCATTCGTTGTCTAACAACAATAATACTCATTGGCAAGAAATTTATTTACACCGACAAATTAAATTTAATCACAGGTATTTTTAGATTGGTCAGAAAACAGAGGGCCGTTGTGATAGTTTGCTTTGAATGCCTCTGAAAACCAAAGAGTAAGAAATGTTGCTTGAAACGGAACAATCTAGAGAAAGTACATATTAACCAAGCACAAGAGAACAATTCAGACGTGGCACTATTGTCTCTTCCATGCAAATGATCAGACACCAAAATGTACAAATTAAAAGTTTCAGATAACATGCTATCCATATTTATTGGACTTAAAATGATTTTTCAAACAACTCTTTTCTTTTAGTGATATATAAAGAAAGATTAAAATAAATCAACTTCTTACAATGGAACAGAATTCATTCTCTTGTTTCTTTTTTCAGCTGGCTGGTTTTGTTAATGATATGTAGCAGGCGTACTAGTTGTTTAATTGCAACACCATTAAAAAATATAAAAGCAGTAGTGATGACCATAAATAATATTAAGGGAAACATATACGTATACATACATACACACATACATATATACATATATATGTATATATATATATACATATATACACACACATATATATATATATATATTTAAGGGGTTTTACAAAGCATTAATTAAACCTGATGTTGTTGGAAGGTGTTACCTAGCTGGAGTGCCTATCAATTCCCACTTTTCAAGGTAATTTAACTATTTGTGGCCAATTGTTCTTTCATGGATGAAGGATTAAATCCTTCAAAGAAAAGCTGGGTAGGTGGGTAAAAGAGCTGAAAGAAAGAGAAATGTACACCTTCCAACAACACACTCACACCCATATCCACTTGCATTATATTTGGCAATGACCTAACTATGCCATCACTCCACAAAAGAAGTAAATAAATGATCATGTGTTGGCAAAAGTGCCATCAGAGAGCCAGTAGTTAGTGACTTAAGCATCACAGCTACCAAATACATCATTGCAGAGCATGAGCGAATGCACAGTAACACATGGTGCAATTTTTAGCCAAGGAAACTGCGGTCCACAGTTGAAATGCCCAAAGCTGCATAAATTTCTGAGGTTCAACTCAGCAATGTGCAATCTTGACATCAAAAGCATTAACCAAACATTTGAGGAAACTTTATCTTACTAAAATACCAAGTATCTAATAAATCAATTTTACCAAAATATATAAACATGTAGAAGGATAAGTGCATTTAGTAGAAATACTTACATTAAAAAAATCTCTTAAAATCTTATGAGCCATTCAATGTATACACACACAAAAAGTGGCAATAAGGCTATGATTACTGCTTGGGGGTCCTAACTGACATTACCAAGTTTCATATACTATATAAATATATATATATATAGATATATATATATTTATGCAATGTGATTGCTGTGTGTGTGTGTAAGGTGGGAATATATTCACACATATGTAGTTCTGTACATCTACACACGTGGCATGCACATTATTGAGAAGTTGCCTCTGGTTCTCTTATTCTTTACCTCATATTCATTCTTGAATCTCTAGAAGTTTTGGGGTTGGGGTAGGGCCAAAGATTGGAAATCATCACATTTCTTTCCTTCCCCACTCTGTAGATCTGGAAGCAGGTCACACGCTGTGCTTGATCCTCACCACTCATGGACGTGAGCCTTCAAGTCACAACATTCCCTCGACACATCCACACAGATGCTCACACACAAGCACTTAAAGACTCTGTTTACCATAAGGTAGAACTTGATGCTTTTATTTTCCAGGGGAAAACTGATTCTGTAAGGTTTTTCTTTGCCCTCTGACTTCCTGGTTGGATATATTCTATGCCGCTACTATAAGTTACTCAAATACTACTGGTGTACTGTGTGGTATTATTTTTTCCCCAGTGTTTTGGACCAAGGCTAAATTTCCTGAGACTTTAAATCCCTAAGATATATATATATATATATATATATATATATATATATATATATATATATATAATCTGCCTACATAGCCAGGCTGTTTTATTTCTGGACTTCATCCTTAAATGCTTAGCTTCAAAATAGTACATGGGTAGATCCTTGACTTAAGGTAAATTTCAAAATATATTTTTAAGAACTCTGGACTTCTCTTTTCCATTTTACCTTTCATTCAGAAAGCGCTGCGGGCTTAGCAGTAAGTAGGTGAGCACCAGCCACCAGAATGAAATGCCCCTCACCAGCGCCATACTGGGACAGGAAATTTAGTTGCTCAAGTGGAATTTGGTAATTCTTAAATATGTCAATGTATTGAGGGGGGCTACAACATATCCAAAGTATGAACATTTCTTTTAGAATGGTTGGGACATCTCCCTTTAGAATCTTCGAACACTGGGCTTCTTCTCCTAAAGCTTGGTCTATACAATCTTTAGCATTTAGAAATGAGTTAGAATATCCATATAGATGCAATTTTTTATTTACCTTTTAAAATACAATTTTAAAGCACATGTTGATCCTATTACACAAAGAATCTAGATGAGAATTCTTTATCTTCAGCAAAAACCATAAAGACTAATTAAGGTGCTAGATCCAACAACCTGTGACTATTTTTGTAGCTTGGGCCTGGGATGGCTTAAGCTTTGGGGCCAGAGACTGACACAGGATGAAAGGCAGCAGCAAGAGTTAATTTGGTTCCTCCCCTATCCTCCTGCCACTTTGTTTCCAACAACAAAGAAGCACAGAGTAGGCATTTCCATTTCATGCCCCTTAAAAGCTAAGTTTGGAGTGAGCACTATCATACTGAGGTCATGAACCCTTATGGGTTAAAAATACTGTAATGTTGAGGGCTGGTAATCCCCCACCACCCAAGCTAAAGGAGGATAACACAGAATGATACCTTCATTGTCATGAAATTAACGATAGACTTCATCAGTGTGACCCAATGGGCAAAATTAGGTTTCTACCCTAATGTATCACTCTGAAGTACACTTCTGATTCACATAAAAAAAGAAAAAAAAAAAAAGAATGAGATAGCTATTACATAAACTGTAAGTTACTTTAAGGGAGATGGTCTTAAATAATCTGTTATAAAACCTGAAGTCCTTTAATGGAAAACTCTGCCCCAGACATTCAGCTCATACAACGCTCTCTGTCTACAGCTTGGCCTCACCACACATTCCCTAACCCCCAAAGCATTACCTATACCCCAAAACAATTTGGCTGTTGTTAGAGTTATACTGAGCTGTCATTTAGGGAATATAGTTCACAGTAACCAGATATTCCCTTTCTGTTCATTTTCTGATAAATAAAAAAACTGCAGAGTTTTTAAGGTCCATAAAGCAACAATTCTATGTTAAACAGTATGGATACCGAAAACCACTAGCACTAAAGTGGGTGTTGTTGAAGACACTGGAACCTCCATTAGGTATCATGCACTAGAGTCAAGAAAAGAAATAATACGAAAACAAAATGTTCATAAGATCTGAGGTCCTGCACTTTGTTTTCATACTCTGATCAATCAGTTTACATTTTATCCTTGGCTGGACAGTCAAATCAAATGCCTTTTACGATTTCAGCAGTTGTAAGTAGTAATATTAAAATAACTCTGGAAGACCTAAAGTTACTGTAACTTAACTTAAAAAAATCAAAATAGTCATAATACAAAATAAATGACTTGAGGAATAATAATTTGATTTATAATATTTTCAGTTGGTCATTGGTCTAAATATTGGGAGTGTACAAATAAAGTTCAAGAAAAATACTTTTAAGACATTTAAGAAAATGTAATATAATAGAGATCATAAATTATGTGCAGAGATTGAGACTTACAGACATTTCCAGTATGTACAACCATTTTTAAATATTACCGAAGTGTAAACATAACTTAAGATAATCATCCTCTATTTCCACTCTTAAAATGAATACAGAGCAAAACTTCCAGTGTGATCCAAATCGCTTTTTTCCCCACAGATAAGCAAAAATGGCAAAAAACTTACAATAGCAAGCACTAGTATTACCAGATTTTGACTAATTTAGTCTTTTAGCATTAGAAAAGATCTGCTGAATTTTATAGTTCATGAATAGTGGTTCTTTGTTTCTCAAGATATTAATAAATAGCAAAGCACCACACATCTGAAATATTAATAGAGTATCCAGTATGGCAGTTTCATTATCATACACCAAATGAAGATAGTCAGAAAAACATACATAGTGACTTTAATAATCGTGAATCACAATGTTACTTTATATCAATGTTTCAGAGCATTGATTGATCTTTACTAGGGACAAAAGGATGGGTACAGACAATATTCGCTCACTATAACAGGCCTTAGGGAAAGAACAGAATTATAAGTTTCTAGTTTAGCCAATTCCAGATTTCAGATAAGCAAGCCAAAAAACAAAACAAAAAAAAACAAAAAACAAAAAAAAAGATTGAAAGAAAGAAATTAAATTAAATCAAAATTTTAAAAAGTCACAATGTCCAAAAAATGAGATGGTGCTATATGGGCAGGAGCCCCTTTACATTATCTGTTACCTGTAACCTTCAACAAAAGCCTTCCCCAAGCTCTGTGTGTACATTTCCAGGGTAAGATATGGACAGAGACCCCCCCGCCCCTACTGTGTAGTAAAGGAAGTAAAATATTAGTTCAAGATTTGTCCGGCCTCAACTCTTATTTTGAAACTCGTCCCTTGGAAAGTGGATGACCTCATTTTTATAGCCAACGCAGCAAAGACAACCAGAAACACAAGCATAAAAAGCAAAACAATGACAAACAACATCCGATCATTTGAAATTTCTCAAGATGAGTTGATTTTCTCCTCTTTCTGGCCTAGTCTCTTACACTTGAATTACTTTGATGAAACACTGAAATCCTTAATACTGGCTTGAAAATAAGCATGACTGTCTCCACTGGTAGACTGCAGCCTGTGTGGGTACTCTTACACGAACTTTACCTGTAACGTGGAAATCGCTTCAGAACGAAAGAGAATGGCTCAGAAAAACCATTCAAAACATCTCTAAAATGAAACCATCAACTCTCCTTTACAGGAACATTCCATGTGCTCGAAAAATTGCTTCTCTGGTTGACCGCTCCTCAAATCTGAATTTTCTCTAACCGGTATTTCTATTGGTCTTAAAAGGACATTTGTTAAAACACTAACTGAGCCCACTTGGGAAATCTTAAGTAGAAAATCTGTGACAGGTTCCTGATTGTGTCACAGTCAGGCTGAAGACTAGTCGGAATGTTCCCCAGGGGAGGAAACCTGAAAATGTTGGTTTCCTTAAAAATCAATTTCCTGTCGAATTTGCTGGGGAAAGAGGGAACTACGGTCTGTGTGTCGGGGTCGCTGACCCGCCGAGCGTGCAGCGGGAGCGGAGCCAACAACGGTCCCGGAGCCCGTGGCTGCCTTCACGGCTAACTCTAGGGGACAGCTGTCGCCCCCAGAGCCCCAAGGCAATACCCACATCCACATCCTGAAGGCTTCGGTTTCCTTCTGGAGTTAACAGGTAACGAATTCTTCTCTCTTTTTCCGATGCCCAGCGAGCAGGAGAGGGCGCTCGCCTTTGAGCAGGGGACCAGTCATGTGGCGGAGCACCCGTGTTTCTACAGGGGGGTCGGCTCGCTGTCCAGACACAGAAATGAGGGGGGAAACTTGCCCACACAGCAGCGTAGACCCTAGAGCCCAGATCTCCTGGCAGGCCGGTGCTTGGGCCGCCCAGATCTGTGCCGTTGCCCCGTTTCGGGTTCCCAGACTGGAAGGTCATGGCGCTCCACTAACACCACCGGGCGTGTCATGCTTTTGTTGGGCAGGGTGACACTGGGTCCCCCCTGTGAGACACCCACCCAACGCAGCCCAAGACGCTGGTAAGTAACAGAAGAGAGAAACACAGCTATTTTGCATCTTTCACAAATAAGATCCTTGGTTTGATAAGAAACAAAGGTGGCTTGGGATTATTTCGGGAGGTCAAAATTAAAAGTGTATTCTATCATTGCAGAAAACGCAGTTATGCCCCCATGCGGTTCCCCCGTCGGCCTAGAGCACGTTACCGCTGTCACGAGTTCCTTCGTCCTTTGCAGGAGAGCAGGGCAGGAGGAGGGGAGAGCTGTCTGGGGTGCTGGGGGTAGAGGGAGGTGTGTTACTGCTCGCCAGCACCCTCTGATGCAGCGGTCATCTTTTCTGTCTTTTTAGATTTCCTCTGCATTTGCTCTTGTTCCTTCCTTCGCAGCTTTTCTCTTTGTTTTTCCATCTTCTCTTGAGCCTTTCGAGCCTTCTCCAGAGATACCTTCATTTCCTTGAGTTTTTTTTTGACCACTGCTCGGTCCTGGGATGACGTCACTCCCAGAGCCTAGGAAGGAAATACATAAACAAACTGAACTCGAAAACCAATGGCCTCTCTTGCTTGGGAAGAGTTTGATATCACAATGTTCAGACTTAAGAACTGATTTAAACATAATCAAAGAGGTAAAAACCAAGAAAGAGCTGCTTCCATTTGCCAAAAATCTCCATTCTTAGGGGCTGAGCTTTATTTGCCCTTTGAAGTCCCTCACAGAGTACACCCTAAACCCCATTAAATAAATGCCTTCCAAATTCATATTTAATGGGTGAAGGAATAAAAAAGGTGGGGAGAGGGGCACAATTTTGCTTCTCCAACCTTTGGGCTATAGACATTTACAGGCAAAAGTATTGCTAAACTCATCAATATTTTTAAAAGCTAGCAGTGGGCACCTGCTGCCACAGAGGGCTCCAAGAAGGGGCAGGGAGGATTGAAGTGGCTTCCTGTTTGCCAATGCAGTCATTTACAATGAGGACCAAAAATGTCTTTAGGGCCAAAATACTCATGTCAGCAGGACCAGCCATTTTCTCCCTGTGGGCAGACCTATAAAGGAATCCTGTTAATGAGGAGGTTGCTTAGTGAGTTTGGAATTCAGAATAAGAGGAGTTGGTTGCGTACTTTTAAATGTTTCATGACCTTCAGAATCAACAGCAGGATGCATCCATCTCCCCAACAGGGACAGCCTTGTCAATGGGGCCTTCATAATCACACACTATTGATTGATCTCTAACCTTTTCAAGACTGTCAAGAGATACTCATCTGCTCTTCAGCCCAGCAGGGGGCTGAGGTTGAGGGGGTGGGGAGCTGAATGTGAGCTCTTTTTGCCCTTTTTCCACAGGGGTGGGTGCTCCCCTCAGTCTCTAAAAGGGATGGACTGGACAGGTGAAATGAGAGTGGGATGGAGCCGGGGAGACATGGCCTGCGCGTACTTGGGGGGAGAAAGTTCTGAGGAGAATGTCACCTCAGTTTTGGAGAGGCGTGCAGGGAGGAGTGGGGGTGGAGAAGAGATGAATAAGGAAGGAGAGACTCATGGATCTAGGTTTTAACTCTAATGTGATGACAGAGTTCACAATGGCCATTATTACAACTCATACTACACAGGAAGTCAGCAGAGTTCATACATGGACCATGTGTTGCTGGGCGGAAGCAATGAGAGGGAGTCCCTCGCTCTCCTACTCAGCAGCCTACTGTTTGATTGAGGGTCCCTGACCACTTTCCTAAACTCCATTTACTACTCAGAAATGACACAACGTCCTCTCTGCTGACGATTGATAAGAATTACCTCTCACATATGCAGAATGCTCTTGTTCTAGTGAAAACATTTCAGGTGCCATGAGCAACACAACTTGTACCTCGTAATCTCACACAGAGATAGAATTCTTTACCTTAAGTTTATTTCCATCCAACTGCAGGAGTTGCTCGCCAGTGATGTTTTGGGCACTGAATTCAGATACATACTGCTCCAGATTTAGGCTCATGAGCCAGTGAGAAACCTGCTGCACGCTCCATTCATGAACGGCCCGATTCTGACACTGACTGTGTTTGGGAGACTGTCCATCATCAAGGATCTGAGGTAGGAATGTTATGCAGCGTTGTTAAAGGACCAAAATGCTTATTATGCTAAAGGACCACGGCTTATTATGCTATCAAAAGGAATTTCTTGCCAACTAGAGCCACATTTATTTTAAACCATAAAATGAATAAGCTAATGGTTCTAGTTGTGTGTGTAACACACACAGAAACACACGCAGTTATTGCCTACATTTTTTCAGGTATTTGGAAATCTAAAAATTTCCCCAGTAAAGCGGCGTTATTAATGCAGGAAGTTTAATACTGAAAAATACACTCCAATGTTGCAAGCCTTTACATTAGAACACTTTGGAAAGAGTACGAGATGCAGAAAACAAGTATTTCATTGATCTCTATATGCAACGCATCATTCTGCGTGTAGCCTCTGAGAAGACATTAGAGGTATAGAAAAATACATTGACAAATATGGAGGGACTTTCCCTTAGAAGAGGACAGAATTAAGTCCTCAAACATTGTGAGGGGAAATTTTGCAGCCATGGTGTCACTTGAGCAGCAAGCGAACCCGTGAAGGAGGCAGGGCAGGTAATGTCCATAATGACTCTCAATAAATGAATAAGGTGAGGCTTAGCAAGTCTACTTGTCTGTCGGGAGCACATAGCTAGTGACTGGCAGAGCTTAACAGTTTGTAGTTTATTCCAAATCTCAAGCTCTGCCCAGTGTAGAACATCACTTTTAATAGTGCAGAGGGCAGCTTGGTTCCTAGAACCTCTAAGCTGAGAGGCGATGAAGGCGATGACAGGTCTGGGAGGAGAGACAGGAGTCACCTCAGGGAACACTGACAAGGGGATGGGGTAAGCCGAGATGAAGGCAGAGGATGTGGAACAGAATGGACCGTGTCAAGGTAGTGGTGATGGGGGACCGATCGAGGGACCTTGCAGGTTGAACCTGGTGATCCTCTTGACTCGGGAACATCTTTTAAACTTAGGTATAGACAAGGGCAGAGAGCAAAATGATTTAACATAAAGAAATCTTCCACTACAGACACAAGTATTCTTGTATAGTTTGAGTTTTAAATCATTTTGCAGAGAGAGAAGAGAATTTTCAAACAATACCACAGAAGCCACCACACGCAGCCCACTGATAGCTCACCTCGTCATCTATCATATCCAGGCTCTGAGTGAGGGAGCAACAAAGGAATCAAAAAGAAAAGTGTTATAGAAATAGGAGGCACAACATACATAGTACAAAGATTTAAAATTAAAATCATGCCAAGCCTGAAGAGTATGGGCAGAAGAATTGAAGAGACAAAAAGTTAAAAAAAAATCATGTTAGAAAGAAGTAACTTAGAGCAAGTATGTGGAGCAACAATATCTTTATTTCCACTGTTTCTCTCCCTCACCCCCTGCCCTAAATACTGGCATTTCTTTCCTCTCCTTATCTTTGCAGCACTAAGTCCATCACTCATGTAATTTCCTGTTTCTCTACAAACATTTATCTTCTGGGAATTCTTGGCAATGTTAATTTGACCCTGGATTCTAAATAAGTGATTCTCACCCAGTTTTTCTCCCTTCTCCACCACAGTGGTTCTCAATCAGGGGACACACACTACTCAGAGGGACCAGCAGAGCCCTGGGATAGGGGTGATGGTGGGGGGAAGGGAGGGAGAGGGGGGTGCAGTCCGTAAACTCCCACGTGCTTTCTGGGTTGTCCCTGTTTTTGCTCTCTAGTGCCCAGCCTCCCACCACCAACTCCCTCCCCCCTACCAGCCCCCAGCTCAGAGTCATCTCAGTTAAATCAGAAAGCCAGAGGAGGTCCCTGGAGAGCTGTAAAGGGGCTCAGAAACAATTCTTTGCCTTCATGTTGAGATAGAGAGAGAGAGATCATGAAGACTTCATACCAAACCTGAAACCATGGTCCTGATGATTTATATGCAAAATCTACTTAAGAACGTTTTCCTGGTGATAGGTGACAGGGACAATGCATGATCTCAGAAAGCAGGCATGTGTGAGCGCCTTGAGCGTACCTCATCTGATGAGAGTGCTAAGGACTGAGAGAGCCCTGGTGTTTTGGGTTCCGCTCCTAGGCCACTAAGGTCTGCCGAACTGGTACTGCTGGGACTGAAGTCATCGTTGAAGGTGAAATTCTGTAAAAATAAATGAAGCTCAGTGTTAAATGAGCACAGCAAACTGGATGTAGGTGTATTTTGCAAGTCCTAAAAAGGTTCTGTTTAAGTAATCTTTGAAGGAATTCATATTTGGTTTGGTGATGACCTTCAAGTGGCAGTGGTTGAGAACACTGTGCCTTTTGCAACTGATAGGGAATTCTGGATGCTTTCTCCATCAGATGAAAGGATAAGTGTTTTGGAAAAATCATTCTTCAATCCCTCTTCAAGGGTACAGCATTCATTATACTCTGCAACTGCTTAGAGGAGTAATATTAATAAGCCTATCTTCTTTGACCCTACTCGCGATGAGTAACAGTGCAAGTAAAAATACAAGATGGTGTGGAGAGCCTGAGTTATTAGGAACAGATGGCCATCCATATTAGAAAGGTAGCTTGAGTACCCCCTGGGAAGGATCGCTTGCTGTTGGTTGTGATAAATACTGTGAGAAATGGCAGATCCTCCCCTGGATATAACCTTCAAGATGTGAGTTCTGGGGGGAGGTCACAGTCTGACAATGCACTAGTAGTTACACGCTAAAATACAACTCTCACACAGCACCCGCAGAGCACCAGAGAGGCTGCGGAACAGATAAGCACAAGGGGCTGGTAGAGTTGAGGGATGGGGCATAAAAAAAACTTTCCCAGAACTTCATTAAAATGTTCAGTGGATATTAAAGTCAAGTAAATTCACAATGACCACGTGGCTGCATTTGTGAAAATATTTTAAACCAAATCTGTAGTCTTGCTAGTGCAAGAGTAGGAGAATTATTCAAACTACATTTGGACTTCTCAAATCCAATACCAACAATGTTTCAAGATCAAAGTGGCCTGTTGATGCCAAAACTTCTTTTGCTGGTAATTCTAGAACAACTGGCTTCTGAGGAACTCTAAGCCCTTGGCCAACACCATCTTGTTCCATATTCGGCTTCCTTAGGACCTGGACCATTAGTTTTCCATTAAGTCCCCTTGCCACTGGGTTCAATAGATTGTCAAAAATAACTACATGCCGGAGGCTGGAGAATTCAGTGCCAGATAAGCCCCAAGGTTTGCTAAACTCAGAAATGGAGACTAAATCCAAGCACACGGAGCTAGGCTAGGAGAACATGTAAGCAGGAAAGCATTTAACACAACACACTACTATTTGATATCGTCAACAGACATACCACCCCGAACCCTGTCCAAACCCTGTGAGCTGCTGACCTCAAGAAAAGAGTTAAATTCAAGGCACATTAATCACACATTTCTGTTTGAGAAAGAAAAGCGAACATAGATAAAAGGAGACCAAACAACATGTGAAAGTTAGCCACCATATACGTTTCAATAAAATGTTAGATAAGGTTTGCAGCGTCATGCTGGAAATAACAATCATGCGTTTAAAAACAAACAACACCCATGCAATTATATTTTCTAATTCTGCTAAAGTTAAAGAACTTTGGTGATGACGTTATAAGTTTTTCAACATTTAGGTTTGATTTAAAAGTAGAAATAAGTAAGGGTGCTATGTCAGCATTGGTTTGTTTTAAAGACTTTCATTTAGATATATTGAACACATATTCAGTCCCAAATTTATTTGTTTTCCAGTAAATCTCGAAGAGCACAGTAAAAATAGTCTTGTAATGTAATTTAGAGTGGAATACTTGGTAAACAGATCTATCATACTGTACCATGATTCAAATGCATCTTTCCCAGCATGGCTTAACTGTCAAACTGAGATTAAATAGCAATATGTGAAAAGACAGGCAAATCAAAGATTAACATACAATCTAGAATGGAACAGCATTAAAGAGGGTGATGGTTAAATGAGGCCTTCTTTTTCCCCACACAAGAAATACCATGCATGGTTTATTGCAGTGTTATCACATTGGTTTCTCAGGTCCAGAGTAAACACACAAGTTGAGAATGCTTTCCAAAGACTTTGAAGAGGAGGAAGGATTTGGGGTTTTTCTTGTTTGCTTTTTAAATCCATGTGTTTTCTACCTTGGACCCCTTTTTATCTGAAATTAGAGTTTCAGGAGAAGGCTGAAGGGGACTCATAGGTGAAGGCAGGTCCCTGAAGGAATAGGATCCTTTCCGGCTTTCATTAAACCACGAGAAAGGCATGCACGGTGAGCGCGTGGAGGCCTGAGGCGCCGGAGATGGCTTCAGTTTCCAGTGTTCCAGCCTGCCTCTGAAGATCCTGTTTTATGAAAAAAAAATGCATATTACACAAAGGAAGGGCAAGTCTGACATTTGTTGAACTGAATTCTGAAGGGTCTCTGAATACAGTTCAAAGCAACAGTTTGACAAATTGTTCTACAAGAGAGGAAAAACTTTGCATTTTTGACTAGGATATTAATCTTAGTAGCTATCTTTTTTTGCATCATCAACGTTTTCATATCGCTATTGCCATAGTGAATTCTTATGAAATGTGCTTAATAAGTGGATGTGGGCGAATTAAAACCAGGGAGGGGCATGGTCTTTCTGAAACTGCTATCGGGTTAACCATCACAGCATTCCCCTTATTCGGGTGATACAGCTGTGCCTTACCGCTAGTGACATTAGCTCTTAGTCAGCATTCTTTCCTGGCCTTCTCTGAACTCATGCTTCCAAGAGTCTGGGACTTTAGAAAATGTTGTATTTAAATAATTTTGAAATTTCAGGGCTTATGATATTTTAAGCAAAACACACACCTTATTGGTTTTTCATCATAATCTGGGTGCCTTTTCCTAGGAGGAGACCAGAGCTTGTTTGGAGGTCCTAGCAGGGAGCACAGCTACTCGTGTACCTTGACCAAAGAATGGTCCTCCCTTATTGGGGAAGGTCTTCAACTGAGCACAAGGCTTCGAGAGGGACACATTCAGAGTGATGAGGGAAGAAGGGGTCCCGGTGTAGCCAGCTAGTTCGCCCTCACACTTCCTAGGAGGAGGCTGGACCGCAAGTCTCAACACTCTACTTGGAGGTCCAGGATCTTTTACCTCTTGAACATAAGGCCTTGGCCCTTCCCTTAGCCTCTATTTCTCCTCTATAAAAGGTGGATATTGTAGGTAGCTTATATGTGGTTGTTAAGAATTAAATGAATTTTGAGAAACTGTGAAAGTATAAACAATTTATGGTTATTATTTATATTTAAAGGAGTCAAAGGCATTTGAGAAACACAGTTTGAAAGCAGATATTTTTATGAGTGCATGTACTTGCATATTTATATTTACTTCTGGTCAGAAAAAAATAATTATCAAGAGCTGAGGCAGGAATGGGCAGTTATTTCTTTGCATCTTGGAAGAGGTCAATATGTCCAAATGAGATTTGACACAATGCCTATTATTTGTTAGCTGTTGATGTCATGAAAACAAAGAGATTCCCTTTCAATGAAAAGTGCTTCCACACTGCAGCTAGAAGACTCATTATCCACATGTATACTGGACTTCAGTCTTCTCACATCGAATTTAAAATATTTTGAAATATTTATACTCTTCAAATATTTTAAAATATATTTCAAATTACATAAACAGTCTAACTCCTAACAGCTTCTGTTTCTTTCCAAAGATTGTTGTGAGACTCAGATGGGACAATAAATGTGAAAGCATCTTGTTAACTGCTTTGCAAAACAATGTACAAATGTAAAGGATTATAAAATTAGTGACCAAAGAGAATGGAGACATCAGTGAAGTTTTGGTAGAATACTGAAATCATAGGTTGGGTGAGTAAGATGGCTGGTCATTTAAAGATTTCAGAATACCTGATGATTATGATGGTGAATTCCTTTTAAAGAAAAACAATAAAGGGGACAGTAAGAATAACAGAGAAAGCCCAATGAGAGATGTGTCAACCTTCAATCTCATCTGAAAGTCTAAACTAAAACAGTTCTGTATCCTGAAGTCTACTTACTTGCTATTAAAAGATGGGGTGGGGGGGGGTACAATAACTGAACTTAAGAAATCATGCTAGTAGAGGCAGACTGGTCCCCTGTAAGCACTTTTTATTCCTGGATGGTGGACCAGTGAGGTGTTTCCCAAACAAGTCTGATAAGAATCACCTGGGGCAGCTGCTCAAATACAGATTCTTGGGCACCTGGACTTACTAGAATCTGGGAGAGAAGAGGGGAAGAGTTTGCTTGGAATCTATATGTTAACACATGTCTGAGCTGACTCTTGGAGGTTTTTAGTATCTATATTTATTTCTATTATCCTGAATGCAAATATGAGGTTTCTGGAGAACAGATGACTATTTACTTACAGAAAATCATTGCACAGGCTCCCCATGTCCTAATTTCCTCTTTCCAGAGTGACAGAATGAAAGCCACTTGTCATCTTATACTTGGTCTACATTTTAAGTGAGGCATCTAAAAAATACCAATCTGGATGATTATATAGACAGGGACAGTAGTGCTGTCCCCACTTCCCCTATGGGAGAAGGAGAGAAATCTTATCTTCTTAATGTCAACAAACTCAACTAGGGAAGGGTCTTAGGTTCTTATCCTTCAGAAAGTAACATATGTCCTAGGGGGAGATAAGACCAGTCTCCAGCTTAATAAGCTTGGGAATGTCTCCATGAAGCTGGGTCTTATCCCCTCTCCCTATCCCACTCCTTGAAAATGAAACCACGCACCTCATGAGAGGTAAATCTCTGCAGTTCTCACTATCTATCCAGTCATAATTTAACTTCTAAGGCTTGACTTTTTTTTTTTTTTAAGGCTTGCCTGTTAAGCTTAGGTTCCACAGTCCAGTAAAAAAAGTGCTCAGAAAGCTCTAACCATGCAGAATCATATGAATATTTTTTCTGTAGTCCCACATTCTTATGATTGGACATGTTTGAGATAAACTGGGCCTAAGGGTTATTTCCCCTGTTATAAATTTCTGAATCAATTAATCAAAGTAGCATGGGAGTTTTTTTTTTTTTTTTAAGAGTTCCATCCATAATCAAAAAGTTAT
This sequence comes from Canis lupus dingo, assembly GCF_003254725.2. Lineage (NCBI taxonomy): Eukaryota > Metazoa > Chordata > Mammalia > Carnivora > Canidae > Canis > Canis lupus. Next base: position 20,324,607 of record NC_064256.1, on the reverse strand, counting down.
AGTAGTTGCTTAAATACATGGCTATTGTTTTAAAGTTTATAAAGAGACCATAATTAATGACATGACTGTCTTGTCCTACTCCCAAGTGAATTTACCTTGTAATAATGCTTTTGGGACAACCACCACCATCCCCATTTTTTTTTTTTTAATTAGGCAGGAAATAAGAATATTGCTGCCTACCTGCTCTCACTGTAATGCCTTACTAGAAAAGGACCTTTAGTTCAAATTCTGACCATGTAACATTTCAAACAAAATCCCAAGACAACATATAATTAAACTCTTTCCTGAGAGTCTCGCTGCCAGTAAAATAGTCAAGACTAATAATTCCATGAGGACTTTGAACATCTAGTCCCTAAGACAGGTCTTATAATGTGAGTGTGATGAATGACATCACAGAAGCTCAGCTTTGGGTGACACTCAGAGGCTTTCTTCCAGTTTTCTATACAAGATGATGGAAAGACTGGAGGAATTGTCCAACAGAAAGCCAAGAAAGCCCACTTCTAAGGAAACAACCAATGTCCTCACAACTGAGAACCACCATGTCCTGGAGTCCTTTGAAGAGAATTTTCCAGGTTTCCAGGAAGTCTTGCTATGCCCCTGCTGAGGCTCTATCCTGAATCCTTCATTTCTTTGTGCAACCTTGACTCCAAATCCCCATGAACCTATGTAACTTCCATCTGTCTCCTGGTATCCTGAATAGTCAGTATGCTTCCATTTCCTTGGATCTAGAATGCATTCATTAAAAAAAAGCAAACTCTCCATTACTTCATAATTTCTGATCTATCAGCTTACCAGACATGCTTTCTAAAAAAATACCAATTTCCTTTTGGTCAATTTGAAGTCTTGGGCCTCCACAAGCAGCAGAGAGAATTTACTGACCACTCATCGTCTGTTCACTTGGTGGAGAAATACATTAACATAGCATAAAATTCTTCCTTCCTTCCCTCCTTGCTCTCCTCCTTCCTTTTTTCCTTCCTACCCTTCTTCCCTCCCTCTATTGACAGTTTTGACTCTGAGAGCAGATTATATGGTCTGGGATGCATAAGCTTCACAGAGATCCTTAATAACCCCTTGAAAAATCAAGATTGGTAGAAATGAGTGCTTCGTGGATCTGAAAGTAATTCCCAATGGATAAAAATAGGTATGTGTTTTGTAATTCATCGTTTTTTAACTTGTACACTAATGTCTCACTATCACTTTTGGTAAAAATGGAATTATAAGTCACTGATGTAACTGCTTGTTTTATTGTTAGGAACTGGGAAAAAGAATGGCTTCATTTTTTTTTTTTTTTAAAGAATGTCTTCAAATTAAGTCTGTCGTATTAAATTGTCATGGGTGGGGGCGGTTGAGGTGGGGGTAATCATTGTTTCCTGGCATTTAAATAGTTCATAATTAACAACTTTACAGAGCAGTTAACCCAATTACATGCATCTTTAAACCAATTCGTCCTGGGGTCAGCATCCCAAAATTAAGTTGCTCAGGTAAACATTCCATTGAAGTTTTTTTTTTTTTTTTTTTTTTGGTTTGTCTTTGAATACTAGGTTTGTGAAGTATTCAGAACAAATTGAATGTCATCAAGATATAATTAGGAGTTCAGGAACTGCCAGAACAGAAAAAGTATAAGCAGAATACAGAATTCAAGCAGGTAGTTAAGGAGGTTAATTAAAGCAAGTTAGGCGTAATCAGAGGAAGGGCTGCAGACTTCCATTTATTCAAATCAGATGAAGTCATTCTGTAAGGTTCTAATATCCATCAGGGAGACTGAGGTTGTAAAGCCAACCCCTTCAGAAGGGCCCTTGGAGCTCCTGACAGGTTAATAGCTATGACAAGCAGGTGTCCATCTGCAGTTCAGGCCAACTACCATTGACACATCCTGCTTCGACCCGGAGTTACAGTCCAAACCTCTGATCAATAACCAATAATAGCCCAACTGAAATGGTCACTGTAGAGTTTAACCTTAATTTCTGACAGGGTTCTGGACATGCTACCATGGAATATGGCAACTTGGCACAGCATATATTTTAAGGGGGAAGAAATGTGAGAAAGAGCAGGTACAGGAAGGGTTCTCTGGCCTTCCTTCCCCATCGCTTCTGAAGCAGATCCTAAGACTCTTATATGAGAGGTGCCCTTCCTACACCAGGAGGAAAGGAACATTCTTATCTCTGCAGATAGAGGGCCACCAAGAGGAGTCAGAAAGAAGGAACGAATAGGCCTTGCTAAGTTTCCCATTGTTTTAGTTCATGCCCTTTTGTGCTAATACATTTTTCCAAGACTTTCCACTCTTCAACAAACCTAGCATTAAAATGCTCAGGCTTAACCAATTCTTTGGTCTTCATTTCCCAATAAAGGCTCTATCACCCAAAACTTGATGTTAAATAAATCTGTATACTTTTCCCCTGTTAATCTGTCTTCTGTTAATCTCATTTACAGGACTCCAGCTGGGAAACCCAAGAGGTTAAAAAAAAAAAAAAGTATTTTTTGCCTCCTCTACATTCATATGAGATGGAGAAACTGTTCCCTTGATGTGATTTTTCAACCACACTGGGAAGGTTGAAAATGAAACAGCAAGATGATTATGTAAATAAAAATTTGGTATTTCAAAACAAAAATGTTAGGTTTAAGAATAATAAATACATCGCTTAGGATTTAAGAACATTTGTATTACCAGAAATCTGAGGGAGAAGTTTGTCTATTGATTCTATTTTAATATTTTTAACTGGCTAAGATTTAAAATAACCAAAATTGATAAGGGCACTGGATATTTACAGTCACTATGTCACCATTTTAATCTACCATATTTTCGAGAGTTTTTTTTTCAAGTGGAAAAGTGTTGATGTGTTAGGAATGTAAGTTTGTCAGGTTTCAAGGGGAAGTACTTAAAAAGAAAACTGAATAGATTATAAATTTATAAATGTAGTTTTCTAAAAACAGGACAGGGCAGTCCGGGTGGCTCAGCGGTTTAGCGCTGTCTTCAGTCCAGGGCGTGATCCTGGAGACCCGGGATCGAGTCCCATGTCAGGCTCCTTGCATGGAGCCTGCTTCTCCCTCTGCCTGTGTCTCTGCCTCTCTCTCTCTCTCTCTCTCTCTCTCTCTCATGAATAAATAAATAAATATCTTAACAAAAAGATTAAAAAAAATAAAAACACGACAATTACAGGGGGAACAAGTCTGCTCCACTAAGGCTAAGCTTGCAGTATTCAAAGGTCTCTATAAAAGTGATTGCTTTTATTTTCTATAAAATTTTACTAGATGTGTAAACAAAACAACAAGATTTATAAGATGAACTGAAACTCAAAAAAAAGATAGGTTTTAAACTGGAGACTTTAATAAATTACTTTTCATTTATAATCCTAATGATTATCTTTTTAAGGATAAAGCAACATTTAGGCATTTAATGTTTGGGCATTAAAAATATCAAGCAGCTCCGCGGGCCGGGGCCGCCCCGAGTCCAGCCGCGGAGAGCGGCGGGTCCCCAGGGTGCAAAAAAATAAAATAAATAAAAAATAAAAAATAAAAAAGAAAAAAGAAAAAAGAAAAAGAAAAAAAATCAAGCAAAGGGGAAAACCTGAAGAAGTTATATTGTCAAAGTTAAGCACTCCACAGGGGCTTTGCTGAATTTTCATCATCATTGTTCATGCCTTAAACACTTGGTTTGAAATTTGCCAGGCTGAAATTATTTCGCCATTCTCTAATGGCCATTCTCCTCTGGCCATTTACAATTGCATTTTTGTTTCCTGTTTTTTAAAATCACTTTTTTTAAAAGAGAAATTTTGGCTCCTTCCTGAGATGCCATTGTGGGTCAAGTTTTGAGATGTTTTTCTCTTCAGGCATACATGACAGATTTGTTAAAGATGTTTTTAAGTACCAATGTTACTTTTTGCTTTATCTTATTTTTCCCTATCCAATTTGCCTTTAAAATAAATCTTATTGTTATATCTTTTGTACCTCTCTGAATAAACAAATTATATTGGGAACACAGAGGAGTAGATATAGATTTAAAAAACAATAGAGAAACAAGAGTACATGTATTGTGATGAGCACTGAGTAATGTATAGAAACGGTTGAATCATCAAATTGTATACCTGAAGCTAATACTGTATATTAATTATACTTCAATAAAAAAAGTGAAAAAAAGAATAAACAAACATGAAACCATGCCAATTTATAGATCAATGGAATGAGTTAGAACTCAAAAGAGGATGTTTTTCTTTTTTTTTTTTAATTTTTATTTATTTATTTATGATAGTCACAGAGAGAGAGAGAGAGAGAGAGAGAGAGAGGCAGAGACACAGGCAGAGGGAGAAGCAGGCTCCATGCACCGGGAGCCCAATGTGGGATTCGATCCCGGGTCTCCAGGATCGCACCCTGGGCCAAAGGCCGGCGCTAAACTGCTGCGCCACCCAGGGATCCCAAGAGGATGTTTTTCATAGAATCATATGGATCAACACTGTCCAATAGAAATATAATACAAACTACAAATATAAATTACAATTTTTGATAACCACATCAAAAGGGGTAAAATTAATTTATGTTTTATTTAACCCCAAATATTCTAAATATTATTTCCACATGTCATCGGTATTACAACATTTTTAATAAGATATTTCACTTTTTTTTTTTAACAACAGAAATTTATTTTCTCACAGTTAAAGCTGGAAGCCTCAGATCAGGGTGTCAGCAGAGTTGGTTTATCCTGAGGCCTCTCTCTTTGGTTTGCAGATGGCCACATTCTCTCTGTGAGCACATCCCTGGTATCATTCTCTCATTTTATAAAGACACTAGTCCCATTGGAATAGGTCCCCAATTGACTAGGACCTCACTTAATCTTGATTATCTCCTTAAAACCCTTATCTTCAAATACAGTTACACTGGGGGGTTAAGGCTTCCACATATTGATTGGGGCAGGAACACAACCCGGCCCGTAACACCAAAGTTTGCTGTACTGTGTCTAAGAGAGTATAAGGTCTAGAGCGGTGGTTCTCAAAGTGTCGTCTCCTGTCTAACAGTCAGCATCACCTGGGAACTTATTAGAAATACTAATTTGGGGGGGTCTGCCCCACATCTAATGAATCACAAACTCAGGATGGGGCCCCAACAACTTGTTTCAACAAACCTTCCAGATGATTTTGATACAGACTAAAGCTTGAATACTACTTGGTCCTATATCCTAGTGAATATGATATGGTAGAAAAAGGTATTGAAACAAAAATCTTCATAGCAGCCACGGAAGGGATGATATCATGAAATCTGTTTTATATATGAAGAGACAGAGGTACAGTTCCATAACTGAGTTGCCCAAGGCCATACATTACTGCACCATAGAGGCAGCAGTAGGACCCAGGTCTTCTGATTCAGTGCCAAGACGGTCAACTCTTCCTACCAATCTCCTCTGATACATACAATTCTACAAATCACAATAGTGGTCTCCATAGGGCAGCTCTTTTGACAGTTTTGAATGTGACCAAGCCCATTTACACATCAATTATCAATCAAATTATTACTTTTTTCCAAACAAAAATTTCTATCTAGCCATGACTTCATGATCAAAATAGTAATTAATAAATAGAGCACAAGTCATTAAAATTAATTTAGGACTTCATGTTTATAGTTGAGAATTGGATGTAGAGAAATTTGACTACATCCTTAGAACACTGTGGAAGAAATCAATGAACATAAATTTAGCATACTGAGTCTTTGAAATCCTGCATGCATTTTCTCCTAAAACACATCTCAATATGGACTAGCTGCATTTCTAGTGCTCCATGGCCACATCTGACTAGAGGCTACCATATTGCATAGTACAGACAGAAATGGCTGGGAGTTAGAGACCGTGTAGTTTTAATCCATCTAACTATTATTATTATTATTTTTAAATTCTAATTATTTTTTAGTGGGAAACCAAGGTCTAAGAAATTCAGAACCTTACCTATGGCAAAGTCAGGATGAATACTTGGATTCTGGCACAGTGCTTTTCCCACAGTTCACACTTTTAAGCGGAATGCAAATTCACCTCCACCAAGGAGTACCATCTCCCTTCCTGTTGTTTTCCCACACTCCACCATCTAAGCTTGTTCTGAGATACATATGACTGCTCACATGGTTTTCCCTTCTGCCACTCAACCGGGAGCTTCTCCCACAGAGCTCCAAAGTAGGTACTCCACTGACCATCAGTGGCAACTTACTCTAAAATTAGGAATAGTATTTTATTTTACACTTTGGTGTGAACAAGCTCTGACTAGGAGCTCTTTCCGGTTTTTCTTATCTGCTGTGCTGTGCTGCCTGTTTAAATCAGAATGTTCTCTGAGCACATACTGGAAAAGGTTAGAACTGAGCCATATTTTGGGGGGTTTGTTATACTTATTTAACCTCACCTATTTGTTTCACGTTGGTCGTGTATTTGAGTCATTGTATCTCCACAAGGAATACAATAAAAGTAAACTCTTTAACTCTTGAGGAAGGGAAAAAACAAAAAACAAGACAGAATGTAGCAAAGCTCTCCTCTGGCCTCTTTAAAGTCCAGCAGCCTCAGCTATAACTAATTGAATGACCTCATCAGATTTTTATAGCCTAATAATGAAAAGCCTAAGAGATAAGATTAGGGACTCAATCCATGAATCACTCCCCCTTTTTCCTGGGAAAGCTTCACAGAGGTGATGAGTTTATTCTTGGTCTTCCACAGCTGCAGTGGGACCCTCAAGCGGATGGTGCTTGCCACCCACTTCCCTTCAGGGGCCCTGTGAACCTAACTCAATCGCATTAAGCCCCTACTGGGCAATAACTCTGTTTTCTGGCATATGTTTTAAAAGGTTCTGGGCCCATTATCAATTTACAGAGGAGAACAGAGGCTGTTGTTAGATTTGATTAGTGTTAACCAACTCTTGTGATAGCTCAAAACATTATTTTGTGAAACAGAAAACGTCCCTTTTCTTCCCTCGTTCTTCTATTGTTGCAATTACATGAATTTCCTTCAGTTCTGGTCAAAATTCTACTATAATTACGAATAATTATAAAATTATGATTCCAATGGAAAACTATTTTGTAGCACTTGGTGCATGTGGAAATAACTCGTGACCACTGAAGCAGAAGGACTCCAGAGTTAGTATTTTAAAAATCCTGAGCCAGCTGGCTGCTGGTTCAAAAGCTGGCATTAGCTGTGGTGACGGCCCACCCTCGACTCCCCATGGATGGCCTAAGGTCAGGTACACACTCACCAACAGAATAAAGATTTGCTTGCTTTTCACCTGGAATTTGTAAAAGGTGATACCCTCTGGCTACTATGATGAAATTCAGACAAACCTTCTCCCCACTGCTGGGTGCTTTGCTTACATCCGTCTCAGGTGGAGCCTCAAGGTGGGAGGAAGTGACTGCCTCAGAAATCCAGGGACCAAGAGGAGGGCCATGTTACTACAGAAGTGTCTCAGCTTCTGTCCTGCTGTATATCTGGGAATCTCTCTCTCCCTGAACGAGTTTCACTTTTTATTATTATTATTTTTAATCCCGAGTATAAACTTGATAGTTTCCTATTCTTAATTTTCAGGTACAAAGTAGACTGTTTTATATTTCTCACTTCAAAACCAGACGAAATTTAAAAAAAAAAAAAAAAAAAAAAAAAAACAAAACCAGACGAAATTAAATTGCTTTTAAGTTGCATCATGGACTTCTATTTCCTGAGACCAGTGTCCTCAATATAAACAGTGCTTTCTACCCTTTCTCCATTGTACAGGATTAAACAACAACAATGAAGACAACAGACTTACACAATTAATTTGGGAATCCTCTCTTCCTATCTCTGACCCCACTCTCCTATAATTCTAGGAGGAAGGTACAATTTCTCACCAAGTTGTATGCCAGAAAAAAAAAGAAGAAAAACTGCAGAGAACAACCTATAAAATGGATCGGGGGTCCCCAAATGATTTTACGATTTTTTATTGTTAGCATTCTGTTTCTTCTTTAGTCTACGCTGTTGAGATGACTCTCCAGTTTCAAGAGATTTCCACATCATTAGATGCATAAACAACTGGAGGGAAGGTGTTGTGTTGGAAAGGTATCTAGACAGAGGAGGCACAAGCCCTGCTGCATTAACTGCCTGCTGCATAATCGTGGGCAAATCAATTAAATTCCATGAAGAGGAGTTTCTTAATAAAGTATTGTTATCTGCCCTCCCAAAGTTATTATAAGGATCAAATAAAGTGATAAATGTAAAACTGCTCTGTAACTTGACAGTAATAATGATAGAGAATTGCTATCTTTATTATTATTATTTTTAAATACCTCCTATGTGCCCGGTACCATTTGACATGCTTTGTATGAAAACTTACTTAATCCTTACACTAAAGTTATTAGGTAGATACTGTTATCTACCCTTATTTCTCATATGGAGATAAAAGCAAACAGGTTAAAGAAGTTGTCCACAATTTTAAAGGTAAGAACTAGGAGAGCCCTGATCCAAACCCAGGCAGTCAAGCTCCATGCTTTGTTGTCTTCTGATATAAATCTAAACTTTAAAATTATGTAATCTCAGAATAAAACTGGGAAAACTTGACAGCATGCAGTGCAAAGCTCATTTCTCTATGGGGAAGTCTTTACTGAACAGTAAGAATAGTTGGTAGAGCCTGAAGAAAATCAGTTAAACAGTTGAGTCCAGCAAGAGATGATGGTCCTTTTTACACATGGACAGAATAGTCCTGAAAACCAACAAGGTACTTAAATGTAAAATTACCCTTTCAGACATAACAAAAAAGAGGACATTACTATTGTGGGTAGCCAGGCAAAACCCCTGAAATATGCCTCATTAACATATCACATAGATCTATTTATGTTGTGTTTAGATAAACATTTATTGTTTATTAAAAAATTTTTTTTAAACATTTATTGAAACTATTCATGTGACCATAATTTTGCAATTAAGCCAGTGGATATACTCAAGGCCAGTATAGGCTAAAACTGGGGTAGAAAAATATAAACTGTTGTGCAATTTCTCTTTCATCTCTCCTCTAGGTGGATCACTTTAGCTCATAGATACTGACCACTGACTTTGATTAACCATGGCGGTAGTGGGGGTGGGGAGGGGGGGCAGAAAGTTTAGATCATCCACCCATACCTGCTACCCGGAGAAAACCTATTGGCTTCTTTTTCTTTTTCTTTCCATTTCTTTCCTTTGTTGGAATTCCTTCGCAAAGGTGCCCTATAATGACAACACACAGTCAGAAAGGGGAAAACGATATTTTTCTCTTTTAATCCTTTTCTTTTATAGAGGGCTTATTTTTTACATCACGAAATGCTTACCCCAGATCCACAAACTTGCGCTTAATTTTTCCTCCTTGTACCACCAATGAACTGGATGCCCTTAGTGATCTGGGACCCTTGGCACCATCTAGGGTATACACACATGTGAAAAAGACCAATTATTATTCTTTTTAAAGCCATGAGTCAAAAGTCAGTGCATCTCTGAATCTAATGACTTTATCTCAATTCCAGAGTGTAAAAGAAAATAATGGATGCCCTTTTTTTTTTTAAGCCACAGGAAACACAGATATGTTGAGGAACATTCAGTTAAGCCAGGAGAGGTCCTGCTGAAGAGAGCCCCAAAACTCATCACAAACAGTTTTAGCTTCAAATATACTGGAATGAGCAAAATAAGCAAGAATAAACACTATCAAATAATTGTTTACATTCAAAGCAGGGACCGACATGACTTTCCTTTTGTTCCTTCTCTGGCTCCAACTCTTTGTTTCAAATGCCCAGGCTCTGTCCTCCACACCTGTCCTCCCTTTGGGCTTTGGTGCCTTCTGACAGGAACCCAGCCCACTTCCCCCGTACCTCCCAAGTCCAGTAGAGAAAGTCACCCCTGAGTGTCTGGAGATTTAGGGGAGAAAGTGAGAGTCAAAGCTTTCTCTTCTGGTCTCTCCTTTGTTAATGACCCGTGGCCAGTCCTGGGACAGAGGAGGGCAGAGCACGGAGAAGACTTCTTAAGCTGGGGCTCAGCTATAAAACATATCTTTGAAAGGCTCCTCTCAGAAGTTGGGTTGGAATACAACTTGGCTGGCCTTCTGTGATGTGGAAGATGCCAAAATTTCCCCAGTGTTTGGAGCTGATTGATCTTTGCCTCTTTGAGTTACACTGGCTCTCAAGGGCAGCAGCTGCTGGGGGATGGGAACACTCAAAATGATACCAAAAAGACCAATCAGAGGAGAGACTTTGAGAATGGAGTTCAATGTCAAATGTAGGAGCTAGATTCCATGGGTAGCACTTAATTCCTCCCTGGACATGGTAGATAATTCCTAAGGCTCTACCTGGAACTATTTTGCAAAGGATGTTTTCCAGTGTTATGTTTCAGCATATCCAGTTATCTGAGATGATTAACAAAGGTTGTTTTAAATTTGATGCATATTTGTGCGCGAAACTACTCCTTCCTAATTGTCTGTTGGTGTCTGTCTCTATCTTTGTAAAATTAAAAATATTCCAGCAACTTTCTGGCATGGAATGAAGAGAGAATAGTGCTCCTACAGAAGTGTTTAATTAACCTTACTAATTAACTTTGCTTATAATTGTATTTCAGGATAAACTTCTAAATACACACACAAAACATGAAGTGCACACACAATTCTTATTTAGGAGTTTATGTTCAAAGCTCTGAAGAAGCAGCACAGGATGTTTACAAACTCTCTAAGGATTTTTAGCAATGAGCTCTTCAGAGTTTTAGTTAATGACACTCGGATTACAATAATCAATCCCTTGGAATGTACATAATGAAATACAAGAGTCAGAAATACATCCATGTCAAAATCTACTTCTAACCTCAGATATTTATTATGGATATTTGCATCATTATGCTGGGTAACTGAATTAAATAGCCACAGATGAGAGGCGTACACATAAAGAAAATCCACAGACATGGCACAAACGCCTTCTGAGGTGATTTTGCTAATGGACATTAAAAAAAAAAGAAAAAAAGAAGCAGGATTTCGATTTTCTTAATAGAACCCGAAGAAAAAAAAAGTGCCGGATTCCTCCAAATCAATCCTAAAGCAACTCTTAATGGCTAGGACTGTGCAAAGTTTAAAAGGAAACTGCCTAATTATTTTCTGAATTAGAGGTAGTGAGGCAATGTTTTAACGAGTGGTGAGAGGACCAGATGAGACAATGTACATGGAAACACTGTGTAACCTCTTAGTGTCTCAGTAATTTGGACATCTTCGGACTGAAAGCCTGATTCTGTCCATTACAGAGCCTGCTGCTAGGCAACCTCACATCATTATCTCACACATTTGCCAAAGTGTGTTCCAAGGAACACTTAAATGAATGCTTTCAAAAGGCTGAAGAGGCAAGATTAAGTAATAATGCACTTCCCTATTTTAAATCAATCAAATCCATCCTTAATGCACATTAGAACTTCCAGTCTGCACAAAAACCAACAATGGATTGGTAGGATTTCAGGAAAAGAAAAAAAAAGTGACTTGTTTTTGTTTATTTATTTAGCTTTATGCAAAATTTCCATGGGGCTCTTTGAAATCTCTCCAACACTACCTTCAGGAGCAGTCAGAAGTCGGAGCCCTTGGGTTGGGTGCGGCAGCTTCCAGCTTTGGCAACCTGGCCCTCAGTCTGAAAGGCAGCGAATGGTCTCCTGATGGCTACATGCGCTGGCTTCTTCCAGTACTGCATTCTCCTTCCTCTCAGAGTTCCAGACTCTTGACCTCTTCCTTTCCTTTGGGGCCTTCCAACTCTGCCCCTAGCCCAGCTTCTCTCCTGAGCTCATGACTTTCTTCATTAAAAACCTGAGCTAATTGTCTTCGCCCCATGATACTTCTGACTTCTCAGTTTCTACAAATGACAGGGGCTGTATTTCCTGAGGCTAGAGACGCCATGGTCAGTGTTGACCTCCTCACTTTCTTCCCCTGTATTGAGGTAGCAGAAATTTCATGGGCTCCTGTGTTGCTCTTTCCCTCGTTGGCTACTGCTCCTTCGAGGTCATCCTTCCCTGTGTCTCCTGACTCATCTTGCCCACATCTCTTGTTTTTTCCTTTTTTTTCCTCTGATCAAACATCTGGAGTTGCCTGGTAATATGGTGAGGTATCTAAGGCACTTAAATTTTAGAGCTAATGACTTAACCTTCTTTTCCATTTTATTGAAACCATTTAACCTGCATTAGCCAATTGCTTCAGGCAGGCTGGGCAGCCCCATTCCTTTCAACCCATCTCATGTGTAGCCCATCCCTGCTAATGCCAGCTCCATGCCTGATCTGCCTTCCTTGGCCACCCTTCCTCCCCTCAAATCCTTCAATGGCCACTTGAACTGTACATTCTTTGTCATCTTTATTTACCAATCTCAGCTGGATATAACCTCTCCCCTCCTCTGAGCAATGCTAAAATTTATTATTTCTACACATATAAGGGCTTGATGCAATACATCTATAAGATTTTGCAAAGCCAGGTTCTACTTGCCAGGATATTAATTCAGCGAATACTCCTGAAGCATGGTCTGTGTCAGACAATAGGTGCTAATAGCCACATGTAAACTTAGAATAATCATCTCTAGAGATCACAATTAGAAAACTGATAGTGCTTAATTCACTCTTCCTAACCTTGTCTGGACGAAGGCCTACTGCTATGGAATTCTAGGACCAAAACATTTATTAGGCTACTCAAAGAACAAGCATGAGAAAAATATTTTCATGCCTTCTACTGTCATATGACTTGTGTTACAAATCTCTGGGAATAATCTTACATGTCCTCTTACTTTAACTGAAATGGGGTTAGATGTTTATCATTTTTCCAGTTACAATGGGACTCTTTCTACCCTACTTTCCACTGAGTCCCTCAACTATGACAACAAAATGAGGATTCAAGAATGTGGTATTGATGCAATTTAGAAAACACCCAACTTCAATTAGTTGTTCAATAATACCAGCACGTTGTTAGCCTTGAAATTGCAGTCAAATACAGCTTGTTACTTAATTATTATTTTGTAGTAATGTAATAGACCAAAAATAATAGTATATTACTTAAAAACATCCAAATAATGGCAACCAGGGACTAAGACATTTTCAGAATTTTTCCAGCAATGATGAGTAGAAGGAAATAAACACCTAGGCCAGGGATCAGAAAGCTTTTTCTATAAAGGGTTAGACAGCAAATATTTTAGGTTTGTGGGCTATACAATTTCTGTCATATCTCCTCAACTCTGCTTATTGTGGCATGAGAGTAGACAGGGTATAGCTAAATGAGTATGGCTGTGCTCCAATAAGACTTTATTTTTAAAAACACGTGGGGGCCAGATTTGGTTTGATGACCTACATTGGTTATCTGGAGAGACATGCCTGGTAATTTATCCAAGAAACTTCTGAAGCATCAATTATATGCCATACTCTTTGCTGGGGAGCAAGAATATAAAGATGAAAGAGATGAATGAGAAAACTGGTTCATTCTTGACAACTAAATCACTTATCATGCACAAAGTGATAGAAACAGAAGTAACAACGTAAAACTTTCTGTGGGACCGAAGAGAAAAGAGAAGAGAAGAGAAGAGAAGAGAAGAGAAGAGAAGAGAAGAGAAGAGAAGAGAAGAGAAAAGAGAAGAATTCACTCTCCCTGGGAATGTGGAGAGTGTATTCAGAATCCACTAAAGGAGGTGAGGTTTGATCTGGGTTTGGAGAAAAACACAATTTCCCTGAAGTTCAGTGTTAGGCAAGAACATAAATATGGGGTCTTGCTGAACCTCATTCTAGTTCCTTTACCGATAAGCCAATGAGTTATAAGAACCTCACACGTGAACACACACACCAACACACAGAGGGAAATAAGGTTAACTAAACCTGACCTCTGTTGAGCACAGCTCTTAATAGGTAAGTCCCACATAGTCAGGGACTCAAGAATTTTACAGAATGTTATTCCTCAAATTGGATTTTGAGAATAATGAAGGTAGATCCAGCTATGTTAATCCATATTGTATCGGCCCCTACAGTGTCATAACATTTTAATGATACTGAGGTCCATTTCTTGGGAAGCAGGGAGGGAGAATCTTTGAGGAACACAAAAGTGCCCAAGTGCCAGTGGTGGTGCAGTGAAATGGGCCATTTGTTAGTCAGACCAGCATAAAGACCATACTCCATATACACATCCAGGTAACTTTAATTTTACACTCACTGAGCAACTTTCTGATTTAGGAACCTACCAACCAGAGGAGCGAGAAGAGAACATATTAAGGAGGTTGGTTATTATGTCAGCTGTACCTCCCAAAGTACATCAGAAAATTAGTATTCTGGTTTCGAAACTAGTGTTTTCTCAGTTAGAACAGCAAGAACCACCCATTCTGAACTTGATAAAATCTGAATGTATTATTGAGTTTCTGGACGTAGAAATCCAAAAACTAGACCTTTGACTTTCAAGGTACCTACTGGTAACAGGCTGCTGTCTGAGAGCCAGTTAAGAGAAGGTCTCTTTGATGTCTTTCCAGGTGTAACAGAGTCTGAGACTGGAAGGCAACAGAGAATAGGGTCTTCCCAGTCATTGATGGTGGGGTGTCAGAGACAAGATCTGTCACAAAACACACTAGCAAAACAAACCTATGAGAGAGAGAGAGAGAGAGAGAGAGAGGAAAAAGAAGAGGTGATAACAACCCCTGGACTGGCCAAAGCCCATGTGTCGCTGCATCCCTGCGTCCAGCGCTTACGTCCCGCCGCTGTCTCCACCATGCCCAAGAGAAAGGCTGAAGGGCATGCTAAAGGAGATAAAGCCAAGGTGAAGGATGAGCCACAGAGAAGATCTGCAAGGTTATCTGCTAAACCTGCTCCTCCAAAGCCAGAGCCAAGCCTAAAAAGGCCCCTGCAAAGAAGGGAGAGAAGGTACCCAAAGGGAAAGAGGGGAAAGCTGATGCTGGCAAGGGTGGAAAGAACCCTGCAGAGAATGGAGATGCCAAAACAGACCAGGCACAGAAAGCTGAAGGTGCTGGAGATGCCAAGTGAAGTGTGTGCATTTTTGATAACTGTGCACTTCTGGTGACTGTACAGTTTGAAATACTATTTTTTATCAAGCTTTATAAAAATGCAGAATTTTTTTTTACTTTTTTTTTTAATAAGCTATGTTGTTAGCACATGGAACACTTCATTGTTGTTTTGGGGGAAGGGCATATGTCACTAACAGAATATCTCTGAAGATAGATTGATAACAAGGGGAAACTTCCTCTTGGCTCCCAGGAGGAGAGATTCCTTGATGTTGACACACATGAGCCACCTTGGTGGTGTGGAAAAACAAGAATTCATTTTTTTTATGTCCTCTTCTCCCTCTTTGCTTCAACATAGATTTGACTCCCTTAAGCCCAGAGACCTGTTAGAACCTAAGAAATGGTTCCCAGTATGTCAGGCAACTGAGATGGTGTCCCTCAAAAGGGTTCCTTTTTTTTTTTTTAGCTTGCGGATCTTCAGATTGATAATTCTGCCATTTTCATTTCATTTCCTGAAAGTCAGGATCTGCTTGTGAAAAGTCGTTAAACAACATGCTAAATGTGAACTGTCAATCCTCACTCTAAACTTTCCCTGTTCAGAGCATCACATGAAGACTTCACTGGGTTTTATAGTGGCTTTCTGATTTTGGTAGTCCACTGAAGAAGGGAGTTTGAAAGTTGCTGTATACTGTTAACGATCATCTGCCCATGTCCTGCCTGAAATACCATGATTGTTTATGAAAAGTATCTTTAATAAAGCTGGATACAGTTTGGTTTGGAAAAACGAGAGAGAGAGAGAGAGAGAGAGAGAGAGAGAGGAGGCAGACAGACTCTAGTCAGCAAGCTCCTTGAGGGAAAAGATGGAATCTTGTCAATCATACATTTAGCCTTTAGCACAAGGCCTGACACAGAGCAGTTGCTCAATAACTATTTGTGTAACAAATACATAAATGAATGGGTTAATGTCAATGAACACAGAAGGCAACGAAAACTCTTCAAGGTTGGAAACTTCTTATTGGGGGAAGAAAAGACTGTGAGGCACTGCTTTCATCTGATCATAGTAGGTAACGGTGGTTATTGTACTAGTAACTGACTATTGACAAAGTTAATACTTTATCAAAGCTCAATTAACTGCCTCTTCCTTGTTACCCGGAAGCACATCTGGCCCCAGAAGACTTTAGAGGGGAAAGCCCAAGTACTTTGTTTCTGGAGAAGAAGCTACCCATCTCTCATCTTGTTTTCTATTTACTTCTACTGAGAACTTAATCCCAAAAAAGTAAGAGTAGCAAACTAGGAAGGCATTTGGGAAAGGATGGAATTCTCACATTTGACTCTTACATTACTACTAGTGGACTGTAGAGAACAATCCAAATCAATGTACTACTTCTCCCATCTGAGAGGAAATATCTGCTGACTTTAAAGAATCACTGAAAAACAAATAGAAGTAAAGGTACCAATCTAGACAATATTTAGCCACTTAAAAAAATTCGGGAGTGATATTTCATGTGTGAGTGATACACACTCCTTGACTGCAGTGTAATTTCTCTCAGATAGCTAGTTATGCCTGATAAACTCAAACAGTAGACCAGAAAATATTAACCCACAGTTCCAAAATACATGAGTCTGTTGTTTTGTCTCCTTATGGACCAATTAAGGTCTACAGAGATTATAGAGGGATTGCCACAAGTGTATTTCTATGAAAGTGTTATTAAAATCCATAGTTTGGGTTAATAAATGAGTTTTTGAAGTCTTTAATTCTTTTGAAAGTAGGCAAAAATCATTATGCCAAGTCCTCCACCAACTTGAGAACTATCTTTGATGAGTTAGCAGGCTTGACATATTTTCTTTTGCTCCTACTAGTATTTTTTTTAAAACTTTCTAAGTACTTAATTTTTACCCCCAAACTTCTAGAACAGCTGTTTTTAGAACCAGTCTGTGGAAGATAATTCCAGCAATCAATAGGCTCAGGAAAGGAAACCAAAGGGAAAAGATCAGAAATAAAGCAATGGTACTTATCAAGAGTTAAAAACAGATTGACCCCCCAAACAAATGTATTTCTAGTTTACAATGTATTTTTAGAAAGATTATAATTTTTGATCTGGTAGAGACAGATGAGTATGCACTTTTAAAAAATAAAGTCATGTACAATCACACTTGCAACGTATGAGTGTATCCCACACCACTGCTGGCACTAGTTGGAATTGTTTAAAAGTTTTGGCAATCTAGTGGGTATCTGATTTAAATGATCATTTCTCTGATCTTTGGTGAGGTGGATCATCTTTTCCTATAAGTAATGTGAATTTTCTCTTCAGTGAACCAATGGTTTATTTTCTTTGCCAATTTTGGACTTTTTAAAAATTATTTGAAGCTACTTGTATATTAAAGTCTATCATTTAACTTTCTGTATGGGGTCCTTCAATATGCTTATTGACTACTGTAACCAAGAGTATTTATCAGATAGTTGTAGAGTATAAAGAAAATCCTATAAAACAAACACCCATTTCATTTATCCCCCCAACCCTCACCACAGTTTATACTTACGAAGTCCCCAGTATGTCCTTCCCCATTTCAGTTCCTGGACACTCCCCACCAAGTAACTGACTTTTGTCATTCCCACTTACAACCTCAACATTTTGTTTGTATCTTTAAGAAATTTACTAATTTTTTTAGCACTATCTAAATAGAATCATGGGTATTCTTTTGCAATTTGGTTTATCCTCTTAATGCTTACTCCAGAGATTCACCCCTGTTGTCATGTTTCAGTATGATTTATTCATTCCCTGCTGCAGGGATTCATCATATGAATATACTACAATTGATTTAACCATTCTACTAGTGATTATTCTAGTAATCAGCAGTTTTTAGGTTTTCTCAGGTTTTTTGTTTTTTTTTTTATCACACAGTAGGGCTTCAATGAATACCCTTGTACAAGATTCTTAGTAGGCAATTGACCTGCCTGGGCCATAGGGCATGTACACTTTCAACTTCACTAACTCAATGCCAAATTGTTTCCAAAGATCTTGCCCCAATTTAAACTTCCACCAGCACAATGAAAATTCTTCAGTCTCTGGGTGTATCACATAGCTTCCAGCATTTGGTAACATCAGACTTTAATATTTATGGCAATCTGGTTAAGTTAGAATGGTATTTCATCTGGTTTACCTCATACTTTCCTGATTACTTATGCAGTGGAACACCTTTCATAAATATTTTGGCCTTTTGGCTTTCATTGTCTATGAAGTACCTGTTCAGGACATTATATATGATCTATCATATTATTTGTCTTTTCTAAGTAATTTATACAAGCTATTTACATAATGTAGATGCTAACTCTACATTACTTACACAGGTAGTAAGGTAGTAAATGGTTTCTATTTTGTGGGATTCTTTGTTGTGTGTTTGAGAAATCTGATGTTAGATTTCTTCATGTTTTTTTTTTTTTTCTTGTGTCTTTTTTAAGGAATCCTTCCCTACCTTGAAGTAAAAAAAAAAATATACTATACAGTCTTTTAAAAGTTTTATAGTTTGCATTTTCCAGTTAAGTCTTAAATCCATCTTGAATGGATTGTTTTACAATGTATGAGATGGGGAGGGTCTAATATAAATTTTTAAAATTGGTATAACCAGTTGTCCTAGAACAGTTTGTTAAAAACTCTATTCTTTGTCCACTGATCCAGCTGTCATAGTATATGAAATGTGTATAATCTGCTTTCATGCTCTTTATTTTATTCCTGAATCTCTAAACCTCTGTGCAAATAATATACAGAACTAATTCTGTGGCTTATTAATAATTCCAGGTATCAGGATCTTCTACTTTATTCTTCTTTAAGATTCTTAGGTATTCCTGGCCTTTTTCCCTTTCTTACAATTTTAGGATCAGCTCATTAAGTTCACAAAATATCTGTTGTATCAAATCTTTCGATCAGTACAGACCAACGACATTTCTTTCTGCCACTGTTTTTTTTTCAAAAGATAAAAAATTTTTACAGTGAACAAATGTATATCCATTACCTATACCCTACAATTTCCATTTTACTACATTTGCCTTATCACATAGCCATCCCTCTAGTCATCCATTAACCCATTAATTTTCAAATGCATTTCAAAGTAAGTTGCAGACATTTCACCCTTACACATGTCAAGATATTGATTTTATATATTTATTTTATATCTGGCCACTTAATCTTCTAGATGAATATTCACATAATCCTTAAATAAAGATATTTTGTCTTTTCTGTTTCAAATTTGCACTGATTATTTGATGTTCTTATCTTCCTGCAATTAGAAAATTCTCAAAAACAGACTTGAAAATCGTGATGATAGTTGGCATTCATGTCTTAGTCCTAATTTTTGTGCAAATGGCTTAAGATTCACTATTTAGTGGTTGATTGCTTTTAAGTAACCAATCATATTCAGAAAAATTTACCTAATTCCATTTTTATTTTAATAAGGTTTTACTAAAAATGTCTGAAGGATTATATCAAATGCCTCTCAACTTCCATTAGTATTGTAACACTTTACCTTTCCTTTGTTGATATGATGATTTATATTGTTAGATTTTCTAATGTTGAACTATTCTTATATTTTCAGAATCAATGCTACCTGATTATGGAATATAATTAACTTGCACTCTTGGATTCAATTGATTAGCATCATATTAGCATCATATTTAAGATGAATCTACATGCATAAGATTTCTTTTTTCCACACAGCCTTTATTGTGTTTTTAGGACTCTTGCTACTTAAATAAATGAGAAACACCCTACCTCGAATACCTATCATAAAACAGAGCCTAACTATTTTTTTTTTTTTTATAGGTTAGGGAGAATTCAGTTATAAAACCACCTGGCTCTGGTGACTTTCTAAATGGAAGCTTTTATAAAAACACATTTCACATTTCTGTGATTATTGGTTTATCCAAGTTATCTTCATAGACAATTTGAATAGACTAATTTTGTAGGAAACTCCATTTCCACTAGATTTTTAAATCTACTGAGTTCACAATCTTTAAAAAATTAATTCTTTTAATCCATCTCTTATTTCCAGTGCTACATTTTTTTGTCTTTTTCTCTATTTTTTTTCTTAATGTGTCCTTCCAACGGACACATGCAAACAACTGTTATCATAATTCACACAAACAATAATCGTATGAATTATTAGCTGGAATAATTCACAGAATTTTACTATATTTTTGGGAGGAGAGGGCAATTAAGAATAGGCCTTTCATTTCAATAGAAATTAAATTCAGCTTATATGTTTTATACACTCCTTTCTATTTTCTGCTTTTTGGTTGTTCTGTTCCCATTATTTAAAATATTTATTTTACTTATTTTCAGCCTTTATTTTTAGTAATAAAAGAATTTAAAGCTACACATTTTTCTCTTGAGTACAATATACTCTATCAATTCAGCTTTTGAAAATGTTCCTACAAAAATAAGTGTCAGTATATAAGAATATACAGATGCTTGTTACAATTTTTTTCAAAGTGATACGCAAACAGGCAGAACTACAAAAAGAAACCTTCCAGAATACAGCCCAAATGTCCATCAATATTAGAAGAGTTGCCTCAGTTATATTATAGGCTCACTACAGAAGATTCTCTTGTCATTTAAATTTGTGTATATTGCTGTAGAGGGATGTCCATAAAATATTATTATATATAAAACAAAACGCAGAGTCATGTGACTTACATGATTCATTTTTGTAAAAAAAAATTACACAAAACACAAATATACCAAAAAGGATTTTTGTTTTTACACCTATACGCACACACACATACACAAACACACACATGTGCATGACTTAGGTGTATTTCACATGTGAAAGATAACGTACTCAAATTTACTTGGTTACTCTAAAGGGACACATCAGACATGGTAGGAAAAGAATGAACCTAATCTTTATACCTCTCTGTATCATTTAACTTGTCTAATGAGAATTTATTACTTCTATAAATTAAAATGACAAAAATCTATTGACATCCCTATGAAATTCTGGTATTAATTCAAGGAACCTATTTTAAAATTTAATTGATTAATCTCCCTGCATTATCTTTATCATAGCTCTCCTGTCACAATTTTTGCAATATGAATCATTACTGTAAAAATTTCTTCTAAAGAAAAACCAATTAATGGCTTAAAACCTGTATTGCTTTCATCTTCATATATACATGAAGATATTTACATATCTTCTATATATTTATAGATGTTATATACCTATATATTTTTACATATATATTATACACATTTTTTTTTTCCAATGTGAGCATGTTAGTATTTATTGAAACTCTGGGTTTCTATTCTACAAACCCTCTAGTAGGCCTCCTGAAGCATTTCCTTTAGTAGTAGTAAACTTGTGGAGAACTGAAGAAGTAAAAATACTAACCTGGTAGGAAAAGATAGATAAATACATGAATGAATGAATGAATGAATGAATGAATGAATGGGAGAGGCATGGGCTCTTATCCCACAACATAAAAAGAAAGCAATATTAATTATTAAGACAAAGGACTTATGATTATGACAAAAAAAGCTATTCTTATATTGCACAAATCAAGGAGTTAGTGAAGTCAGACAAAACAAAAGCAAAAACAACAAGAAAAATAAAGAGTACCTTTTTCCTGTAGTATTTTCTTGGTGGTGGGTTGATGGTGGCAAGGAGATTCTTCTATATCATGATCAGATTTTGAAGGAGAGGAGTGTGAAGTGTCTCCCCAAAGAAAGGGGGAGGGCTCCTTTTCCGGGTGCAGTGGTCCGTCTTGAAATTCAGCTACGTGGTCAGAGGAGAAGGGCACACTGCCAGCCGCCGGAGTGAGGGATGGAGCACCAGAATCTGATTCTGGAGAAGTTCTCAAACCCTTGGGCAGAAGTGATTTGGTAATGTGCGTGTGGTTATAGAAACTGTTTGAAGGCTGTTGGTATAAGAGATTATAAAGGAGGTTATGCACCAGCTCCATGGAGTACTTTGAAATCAGACCGAACTTATTTTAGTAAATCCCTCAAAAACCAATTTTTTTTGTTGGTTTACAGATGAGACTGCATAGTTTACAACAATTCACCATATTACATTGTAGCTAACACAGACACCTAAGACACAGAAACAATTCCTTGTACATTCATTATTTCCCACTAGGTAAAACCAATACCTGAACATAAAAGCACCATCGTGAAATATGACAATATTTCATAATGCTTTTGGGTTAGTTCATTGAATGATACAGAAATAATTTGAATTACAACAATATATAGAGTTGAGTAAGAATTTAGGAGACAAAGCAGTGAACTATTCCAGTTGTTTACACAGAATCTGGTTGCAGAAAAATCATCTTCAAAAAGCTGTGGGAACAAGGATACAGCTCAACACTGCAAGTCAGAAACCAGTCAACGGTGCTCACCTTTCGCTCCAGACTGTCTTCCCCATCTGTTGAACTGACACTATCATAGAGTCTTGTCCTAGAGGGCCTCTGGCGTCTGTTCTTCACGGAGAGCTGGGCTCGGGTTTTTAGTGCTTTTGAATCCAGGCGCTCTGTCTCTGGGACTGCCTCATTCAAGTCTAAGAAAAGAATCATGCAAAATAATCAGCAAGAGAAACCTTTGGAAAGGATGGACAAAGAGACCACAGACACTGATAACAACGATCTCAAGGTTATCAATAATACCAGGCAAATATAGGTGACAATCATGCCAGCCTGTCTGATATGCCGCCAGAAACAAATCAGTGAGATTTAGGAGAAATGTACAAAGCCTTATAAAAGAATCCAACCAACCAAAGGTGACCAGGGCAACCAAAGGTGGCCAGAAACCAACCAACCAAAGGTGACCAGGGCAACAAGAAAATGTAACATCCAAAGAGCCAGCGTGGTCCTTGTGGTCTGCCTCTTACCACCTTTAATCTTGCCCCCAAGAGACCAAGTCAGAACTCCAAGTCACCATTCCAAAGGGGAGAAGTAAAGGTTACCCATAGCTCTGTGAAGGTGTTGGCTGAGGAGAAGTTGTTCTCTGGCTGAATTTATCTGGAATGCTACTGCTTCTTAGAAATAATGTAGCTTGAGCATCAATCATATTTTATCTTTTTAGAGTGGCAGTCATTAAATGAAGCCATAATGTTGATATGGCTTCAGAATTAATAATTAAGTGCTTCTGGATTTAAATTATTAAAAGCAAAGCCTATAACGGAGTTGCAGAAAATTAATATGTACTGATATTAATGGAATAAAACAATTTCTTACAGTAGCATTACTTCAGGAAATTCCTTTTCATCGTGTTACTATGAAGGTGTGCTCTAAATATATTATAAGACCAAAACAAGGAAGCATCTCAGGTTGTGCCTCTCTTACCTATGGAACCTTGCATTTGGCATATGGTTCTAACAGTTATATTAAATATATTTTCCCTAGGAGATACATCCACTGAATGACAATATTTACAGAATGACTCTTCTTTTCCTGTATTTGAAAGAAAAGTGAATATTCAGAAAAGCCAGACTATTCAGGTATATATAAAGGACAGCTAAATATTTTCTAATTAGTAGTCTCTTTATTGTTTACATGTCAAAGGAGAAAAAATAATCTCCTTGATCACTTTAATTTCTCCCTTTCAATAAAATCTAAACTTGCAGCTGCCGATTAAGAGTTCATTAGTTGTGATAATTGGGAGATAATCAACCTTACAAGCTCTTGTTTACATATAAAATGTGGGAACACTACACAGATGAAAGCAATAATATAATTAGATATACTGTCATACAAGCCCGTTTCACAGTTTATCTATCTTGGGTTTTGGACTGTATTTTCTATAACAGAAAGCATGGTCGGTCACACACACCATCTCAGGTATTCCTTAAAACAGCCCCACGCAACAGAGCAGCCAAGTATGCTTTATCCTCTCTTGAAGTCCAGAGAACCTGAGTAATGTGCCGTCATCTGCACAGCTAGTTGATGAACTGCCATGATTTTTCTTTTTTTGACTCCCAGGCTACGAGTCTGTGCCCTCCAAATTTAGCGAGGGTTGAACAAGTTACTAGAAAAAGATTTTAATGTTCAGTGTTTTTGTTTGTAAAATCACATAAAATGTGGCTAATCTAGCAAGTTCATTTCTCCAATTGGCTATATGGGAAATATTATTATTAATCTTTCACATAGGTATTAAGAAAGCATAAAAAGGAAGACATTTTGAAAACTATAGAAAAAACTATTTCTCAGATGGTTTCTTATTTGGTCTGTTTGTAACAGCTTGGTTACTTGGTGACAGAAGACTCAAGGAGAAAGCCTGTTCTACATGGCTCCTTTTTCAATAGAATCCTGGCCCTGGAGGACCCACCAAGAGCACCCAATATCCAGGACTGCAGTAGCTACTCCATCACTAGGTACTGAACAAATAATAAAGTGAGGGAACATGAGAACTACTTATCGGCAAAGTTTAGATTATAGAGAATTTCTTCTGGGACTTCTGGCTCCATGACTGGTCAGTAATTTGCCTGGTACTCATATCAAACAACCTCTGAAGAGCAATCTAGAACATCTGCTTTAATATCAGCTAGCACTGAGTAGGTACAAACTGCTGGAGCACACATACAGAATTATATCTATTAAAGATGAAGGTATCTAGAAGAGTAGTGCCTTAAGTCCATGATCCAAGTGGCCAACAACACACCGCATACAATTAACAATTTTTGAGGCCCTGAAAACAAAGTTCTCGGGGTCCCTCTATGGCAGTGATTCATGAATTACAAATTAGCAATTTATATTCCACCCTGAGAATACATGTTTTTAAAGAACCAGGAAAATGGAATAGAGCGGGGAGCTTTCACTTCAATGGCAGGAAGTTGAAAGGAAAGAGGTCCAGAGGAATCAACTACTAAATACACCACGGGCAACATCCCCCTTTAGCAGTGTTAGAGGAGGTGTGTGGAATAGAAGGAAAATGTGTATAGGACTTTTGTAGCTGGGTAACTAGAAGCTATCTTTCTCTATCATGTTGTGTAAGAATTAGAGTATTACAACTCAAAAGAACCTTAAGGATTCTAGTCCAGCCTTCTTTTCCAGATAGGAAAGCCAAGGCTTCAAGATTACTAACTTGTTTACTAACTGCATCATACCGTTAATCTATGGATGAGATGGGATAGAGCTCAGTCCTCAGAAGCCTATCATCCTGGGGCGCCTGGCTGGCTCAATCCATTAAGCATCTGCCTCTTGATTTCGGCTCAGGT
The DNA here is from genome assembly GCF_003254725.2 of Canis lupus dingo. Classification (NCBI taxonomy): domain Eukaryota; kingdom Metazoa; phylum Chordata; class Mammalia; order Carnivora; family Canidae; genus Canis; species Canis lupus. Next base: position 20,299,464 of record NC_064256.1, on the reverse strand, counting down.
CCTGATCTCGGGGTCCTGGGATCCAGCCCGGAGTCAGGCTCTGTGCTCAGCATGGAGTCTGTTTCTCCCTCTCTCTGCTCCTCTCCCTACTTGCTCTCTTCCTCTCTCTCTAAAATAAATAATACATAAAATCTTAAAAAACAAAACAAAGCCTATCGTTTTTCTGGAAGGTCACTCTCAAGTCTGACAATAAATTTCACAAGTAATCTTTTGCCTTTGTTGAATCTTTGTTTAGTCTTACTTTATGTTCCAAACAAAAATACAGGTCAGGTACTAACTTTGCAAATTTCCGTTAGTATACAGTATCGAAGAAAGAAAAAAAAAAACCTGAGGTATTTTACTTGGTTTTATAGTTATCCATGGAATAAAATTCTTACATCAAAAAATTAGCTGTCAGCTTTGAGAATGGCAATGCAGCAGAAGAAATCCAACTGGCTCCATGTTGCTAAGTTCTGTGCTACTGAATGCAAGGACCTAGGTGGTAGCATTCTCTCACTGTCATTCGCTCTCTGCAGATACCTTAATCAATAATGTAACACTGCTTTTATAAACCTAAGAGCCTGGGTCCTTCTTCTACCCTTTCTCTCCAGGCCATCACGTTCTGTTTTCCATAAGAATCAGAGAATCAAATTTCCTTTTCATCTCTATTCCTTCTCTCTTCTTTTTCTCAGACCCTCCGGTCTCTGGAAAAAAAAAAAAAAAAAAGCCTATCTCTGACTCAAATGCAGCTAGCAATTCAAAAGATGAACAGACTCAAGTGGATTAATAAATACAGACAGGCAGACACAGAGAAGATATGAAGTAGTAAAGGATGGAGCAGTTTTGCGTTGGTGGGACTCCATCTCAATATACCTGCATTTTAAGACTAGTTTATTATTGCTTCGAATTGCATCCTTTAAAAACATTTAATGGATTCGATTATGATTTTAGCAGCTGTTATGAAAAATGTTCTGTGAAATTAGAATGTTATATATCATATTACACAGCAACCAGTTCCCTACAGTAATGCTGTGAGTCATTCAGTTTTTTCACTATATTGACGTTATTTTTGACGTAATTGGAATGCTGCCCACAGATCAGATATAGAGAGCAAGGGAAGGAGGGGAATGGAGCAGCATGATGAGGGGGGCCTCCTCTGCATTCTTAGAGCATTATTCTCCTCAAAAACAGTCCTACCTCAACTATCACACTAATGCTGTTATCAACTACAATGCTGAGCATCATGACACACTTGGCGGCCTTATAAAACTTGAACAGTACCTGGGCCCATGAAAGATGGGCCCATGGGTTTTGGGTTGGTATGTACTGCACTCAGAGGTAGGTTTATGTATCTCAGAGAGGTGGTGTAAAACAGTTCCATGACAGTGATCTAGAATCAGTCTTCCTTGAATAGAATCCAGAACAGTGGCTCTGCCACTAAATTGGGCAATTTCCCTACTTCTCTGTCCCTCAAAATCCTCAACTGCAAAATGGATATGATAGTAACATAGCACCAATAATTCACTGCTGTGAGGACTAAATGCATTAATAGATACACAAGTGCTTGGAAGAGTGACTGTTACATAAGCAGTCAATGAATCTACTTATTGACATGGAAAAGTCAGCAAAATATTCTTAGATGACTAACGCGTTGCAAAACCATATGTACACTCCTTCTAAATATTTTTAAAAAGAGCAACATAAAATATATTTTCTAGTGATAAATAGATGCATGTGATTTAACAGAGAAAGAATTGGAGGAATCTACTTCATACTGACAATGGTGCTTTCCTCCAAAGAAGATATTAGATTTGGAGATCTTGGCCAACAGATACTTTAATCTTAATTGTAATGTTAAACATTTTTTGTAATATATGTATTTTTTGTATTTATATATTACTTATATATTTAAAATTAGCAAAAAGAAAACAACCAGCAGATTCAGTACATTTTCTTTTACAGACATCTTAATTCCTTTCTAATCTGAGAGCTCTGGTGTTTTCGGACTCAGGATTCCCAGATGTTGGTATCAGTCCAGTAAACTGTCAAAATCCATGTGACTATCAGCCTGCCCAATGTGAGAAGGCTGCTCTTTCAATTATGTCTATGGAGACTGTTTGCCTGCCTTGGTACTCTACTAACTGCCAGATGAGCTAGCTTGATTAGGGCCCCTATGCCTTAACTTCCAGTCACTACTTTGTTTTAGTATTGCACAGGGAAGATATTGAATCAGTTACGGTAATTTGAGACCAAGTTACACAACTTCGTCTCATCTTATGATAGCACTTTACTTAAGAACCCACCCACAGACAACTCTCACCCTGAACTCTATTAATTTAGTTGCTTTCCTTATAGTCACCTAAAAGCTGATAAACTTTATACCCCAATTAGTATTTATGAAATTTTAGGAAACTGATTTCTTACAGTTTCAGAACAAGTAGAAGATTACTGCTGTTTCCTAATCTTTTAAGTACGTCTGAGTTTACTGTTGTATGAACTATACATTTTATTTGTTAATGTTCCAAAAATAATAAAAAATTCCATTTTTACCACTTTATCAATAAATGCAACCACAAAACTATCTGTGTGGCCTTTGAAACATAATTTGGTGATCTGTTTTAGTGTACTGCTTCTCTAGTGCAGTGTGATACCCAACATAGACTTCTTCAGCTTATGGCTAACCTACCTCACTGTTCTCAAGAGGGCAGAGGGGGTCCAACTCCATTGCCCCTGACTCTTTAGTCACACAATGCCACTAGACTGTCCGTGGAGATAGTGGCTATAAGTCAGAAAAAAACTATGTGAGATATCCTTAATTCCAGCAAATATCATTTGTAACACTCGTCAGAGTTGTCGATTATGAGAATATGAAAGGATACAGAATTTTGCTTAGACAACAGGGAAAGGTATTCAATATCTTAGGATTCCTTCACTGTCCAACATCTTTAGAATGTGATAGAAAAGTCTTAAAATTTGAAGAATTGTAAAAACTAATCAAATGGGCAAACTGGCTGGGAACTGCAGACTTCTGTGAGTAGGACCATGAGGTCCTGTATGTAAGTTGGGTCTAGGAAGGTGGGATATGTAAATGTCCTCTTCTTGATATTATAGCATCTCTGACATGACAACAATAAACAAACTTGGGCAGCCTAGGTGGCTCAGTGGTTTGGTGCCTGTCTTCAGCCCAGGGTGTGATCCTGGAGACCCGGGATTGAGTCCCACGTCAGGCTCCCTACATGGAGCCTGCTTCTCCCTCTGCCTGTGTCTCTGCCCCCCCCCACACCCCCCCCTTTCTCTCTCTCTCTGTGTCTCTCATGAATAAATAAATAAAGTATTAAAAAAAAAACAATAGGGATCCCTGGGTGGCGCAGCAGTTTAGCGCCTGCCTTTGGCCCGGGGCGTGATCCTGGAGACCCGGGATCGAATCCCACGTCGGGCCCCCGGTGCATGGAGCCTGCTTCTCCCTCTGCCTATGTCTCTGCTTCTCTCTCTCTCTCTCTGTGTGACTATCATAAATAAATAAAAATTAAAAAAAAAAACAATAAACAAACTTCTGTGTTGTCATTCAAAGTTGCCTACAAAAAAATATCTCTGGATATTAGTAATCTCAAGCATGCTAAGTAGGCAACCCTCCAAATGATATATCATGATATAATAGTTTCCTCAATTACTAGAAAGAGAATTCAGAGCTTAGGCTTTTGGTAGGAAATAATCTGTTACTTGCAGTAACAGTTGTTGGCTTCCTTAATTGGAAAGTATCTTTCAACCACGGGAAGACTTAATTATGTACACAGAGCATTAGAAGGCTTAAGAAAACTCAAAGGCTACACTACTTGTAAGTGTAGTGTAATAGGTGGATAGAATTTCTTAAGTACTTTCAAAGACTATCAGTCACTAAGAATAGCAGTTAAAAAGGAAATAAAATATTAATGAATTTTTAAATACAATTTAAAATGTTTGTAGGTGTTAGCTAAGTTTATAAATAGGAATAAAATATTATTCAAAGATCCTTTAACAGTGATTTGCAAATCAAATCTAAAAACTTAAAGAACTAAGTTTTTGATAATGTAGCTTGAATAAATCAAACATTAATTGTAAAATCAAAATAAATATCTGAATGACTCTTCTGGGTAGTCATAAGGCCCTATTATCATCATGAAACTCACAGGCAATAGTTTTCCGTGTCTGTATTTCTTAAGTTTCCTAATTCGTGGCATTTTCTATAGGTTCTCAGACATAATTAGTATAAAGTACTGAAGTAGAATATTATTTCACATCCATGAGATTCAGTCATAACTTGGTATTAGTGTCCTCCATTAACAGAAAAAACCCTAAGGATCTCATAACTGCTGAAACAATATAGTTGGAACATTGTTCAGAACCATACACACCACATCATTTTCTGGTCCTAATTCCAGAAATAGCTGTTTATTGCTTGGTTTTAATTTTAAAGAGGCTGTGACACCATGATTAATCCTATTTCCCTCTTGGCCAGTAGACAGCATAAGTGAAATCTGTCGTCCACTCTGAAAAACTCACAGGAGCCTACCAACATGCACTGCATTTACAAACCACTCGCACAGCATCTTCTTTTGCATCCTCCCAGCCTATTCTTCCAGTCAATTTTATCTTAACTATACACTATCTCCCAATCTATATAATTAGAATTTCATGGTGAACCAGAGCATTACCTATAAAATATAAGAAACACTTCTGAATATAGCTATCTTGTAAAGTTTCCTTGAAAAGGAGCTATATCCCACATTCAGGTTAAAATGGTCTTTATTTCCAGGGCGCTTGGGTAGCTCAGTCAGTGGAGCGTCTGACTCTTGGCTTTGGCTCAGGTCATGATCTCAGGGTTTTGGGATCAAGCCTCCACAGCAGGTTCTATGTTTGCTCAGTGTGGAGTCGGCTTGCGATTCTGTCTCTCCCTCTTCTTTTCCCTCCTGCTCTGCCCCACTCTCTTGCTCACACACTCTCTTTCTCTCTCAAATAAATAAAATCTTTAAAAAAAAGTCTTTTCTTCCAGATCATCTTACCTTATAGTTCAATTCCAAGCAAACAAAATTTAAACATCAAAATAAAAGAAAAAGCAGCCTGCTTTCCCTAAAGTGGACAGAAAACTACTAAGCTTAAGCTCATTCTGACAAAAAAGCTTGTTTTCTATCAAAACAACTTTAGATATTTTCTAGTACTAATGCATACCTCTGTAGGACTGAAGGGTCTGGTGACTTCTGTGAACTTACAAAGAGGCAGTAAGAAATAGGACCCAAGGAGAGTTGTCATTTTGCAACTGAATACCTCCTTCTGAATGCCTCGTTGATTTGGCAACAAAACTCTTAATGACTTACACAAAGACAGATGCAAAACTTGCACAAAACTAGACAGGTAATTTAGGTGCTTTGCTTTTTGCGTAAGAGAACAGATTTTGGCTCTAATGATATGCCAGAAAACAATCAATAAGTATTGATTTCTCATTCATTTGGCTTGTTCATTAAAATTTTCCATAGTGATTTACTGGGAATGTTCACCCTTTAATTAGTGCAATTCAATAATATTTCATGGTCAAAATTATTTATTGAGGATTAAAAGTTACCGAAAATAATTTGTTCAGGAAAAATGAAAATGATGAAAGTTTACCAAGAACTTATATTGGTATGCATGATAAAAACAAGCATGAATCCACTCTAGAATTCTCTCCTGCCCCAATTTAGAACTAACAATGTGACAGCATGGAATAATTACCTCATTGCTCTGTATCTAATGCTCTTCTATAAGACACTCTTGATAATGTAGTGCAAGCATTCACTTTCCTTTTAATGACTTTCCATTTAATGAATTCTGGCTTTAATCATGCCTTTAACCTTATTTTAAAATTCTGGGTTCCAATGCTAAAAGTGAATGCTTAATGTACTCTCAGACTCCATCAGGAAATAAATCAGACATGATGGTAGGGGTCTAGCCTGGCTTCATATCCACAGGTATCTGAAAAGAGCCACTAACATTGAGGGCTCTGGGAAAAGCAAAAAGGACAAAGACAACATCTGATTACAGCCTGAGCAGAAAATATGACTTCTTGGAGAAGACCAGTGACCTAGGGAACCCCCCTATTGTTATAAATGTCTCTTGGTGTTGGCTTTTCCCCCCTTATTAAATACTAAGTGTTATAAGCCCCCCAAAGTCTTTTGTGGTTTATCTTTCATTTAAGCTACTTAAACATTTCTATTTTAATATATTTTATATGCAAAAAATTATACCTTCTGTGTAAGTCATATAGAAAAAGAAGGAAAAAGAGACCAATGTTCCTACCATTAGGCCTATAAAGTTAAATTAGTACCTTTGAAGCCCTCTTTATGTCTCATTTCTAGTTGTAGCCCCTATTTTTTCTCCGACTTATTCACAAAAGTATCTCTAAACAATATAGATTAATTTTGTTTGCTTTTTAAGTTTATATACATGGTAATAAACTGTATACAATATTCTGCAAATTGTTTTGTTTGCTAAACATTATGTGGAAAGGTAGGACTAGAATTAATTCACTGTTTTCTGCAATTCCTATAAACAATATTGCTGTGCATTTTTGAACATGTCTTTTGGTACATGTTTCAAGAACTTTTGGAAGCATATATACACATATGGAAGTAAACTTAGTGGGCCATAGAATTTGCATTTCTTCCATTTTACTGGATAATACCAAATCGCTTTAGCAAAATGGCTGTATGAGTTTTCCTTCATGTTGGCTATCACATATTACTGTGGAACTTTATATTTGCAAATTATTTTATTTTTACTCAGAGGCTGAATATTATGTTTACCAAACTCTGGGTTTTACTTTTTTGTGAACTGATTGTTTACATGTTTGTCCATTTTTCTATTAAGTTAGTTGTGTTTTCCTATGATCACAACTGTGAGTTCTTAGTATATTTTGGATATTTCTTAAACAGGCTACAAATATCTTCTCCCAAATTTTGGCATGTTTTTCCATGTTCCTTAGAAAGACAGTATAGTGTGTCTTTCATCAATTACTGTGGTCAAATTTAACAAACTTTTTATGATTTGGAATTTTTGTGTCTTAAATCATATAAACATTCTCCTACATTTTCTTCAAGAAGTTAGGAACATTACCTTTCATATTTGAGGCTTTAACCCATTTAGAATCTATTTTATGAATGATATGAGGTCAAATCCAATTTCATTTTTTTCATATGGTCAATTTTCCCCCCACCATTTGTTAGTCCGTACTTTCCCCACTATCTGCAGTGTTAGTTATGTATTAGTCTCAAACTGGCATGAATGTGTCAGTCTGTTTCTAGATTTCACTCTGTTGCACCGGTCTACTTGTCAATTGCTGAGCTACACTACACTATCTTATCACTATTACTTTATAAATGAATTTTGGCATCTGAGAGAACAAGCTCTCTTACCTTGTCCTTGCTCAAGTGCATCCTGACTATTCTGGACCAAGCTGTTCCTCTACATACATTTTAGAAAGTTCTTGCCAAGTTCTTAAAAAAGAAAAAAAAAAAAAAAAAAAAACCTAAAATGACCTGTTCAAATTCTCATTAGAACTATGGAATACATAGGTTAATTTGGCATTATGGCATTTTTATAATATTGAGGCTTCCTCAGTCTGGCAATTTATATAGGTCTTCTTGAATGTCTTACTGTGGTGTTTGAGTTGCTTCTGCTAAATTCATACTGGCTATTTATATTTTCTGTTGCTTTATAAATCACTATAAATCACTTGTACAAAAATTATATTTTCTGTTTGTTAGAATTAACTGATGTGTAGTGATTCTTGGAGACATCCATCCTGCTAAACTTATTAATTCTAATAATCTGTATTCTTGAGGTTTTTTAATATATTCAATTTTATTATCAGTGAATAATAACAATTTTGCTTTTCTCTTTATTTTTTTATTTTTATTTTATTGTTTTGCTTGTCTGGTACTTGCTAGGACCTCTAGGAAAACATTGAATAGAGTGGTTATAGCACATTAAGTAGTGAAATGTTAACAATTCTTATTTTAAAGGAAATTCTTGATTTTAACATTACACCACTTAACATAATGTTCGATAGACTTCTGTTAGCTTGACATATCAAGTTAAGAATGTTCTAATTTAAACGAAAACAGAAAGTTCTAGTTTAATAAACTTTTGTATTTCTAGTTTAAAAACTTTTTATCATGCATAAGTGTTCAACTTCATTAAATGTTTGTCTTCATCTAAAGAGATGATTATATAGATTTCTCCTCTAGTTCATGTATGAATTATATGAGTTTTTGAATGCTAAACCAACTTTGCGTTCCCTGCATAAACACAAGTTGGTTATGATACATACATTATATACATAAATGTATATAAAATGCATTTCTGGATTCAGTATTTATCTCTGTGAATAAGCAGTTTTTTTGTTTTGTTTTGTTTATTTATTTATTTAATGAAGAGAATCCTGGACAGTTAATGGATGTTCACTCTGCTCACCTTAGAGTAGAAGAGGAATGTTATTCCAGAACACAACTGCATTAGACAGCTTAAATCTCATAAAAATGTGTTAACTCCACCTATACTTCATTAGTTACACAGAAAACCATACTCTAGGCATTTGCCAAGGTGTATAACCTCTAACATATTACCACTCAATATTTATTAAAAGCTCAAATTAAGAACTACAACACCCTGTATAAAAAGAATTAAAAAAAAAAAAAAACCCAAACCCCAGCTTTTTGAGGATTTTTATTAACTCTATTCAGTGACACAGGTCATACTCCAATTACAGAAGAACTTTTAAAAATTCTAGTAAAATTAATGTACAGCGTTATATTAGTTCCAGGTGCTATGAAAGATATTTTTTGGGGGTCACCAGCATGGCTTAGTTGGTTAAGCATCCAATTCTTGATTTTGTCTCAGGCTATCATCTGAAGGTCATGAGACTGAGCCTCACACCAGGCTCCACACTCAGCATGGAGTCTGCTTGATATTCTCTCTCTCCCTCTGCCCTCCCCCTGGCTCATGTGCATGTGTGCACCCTCTCTCAAATAAATAAATCTGTTTTTAAAAATATATTCTTTTTTTTTTTTTAAAGATTTTAATTATTCACAAGAGACAGAGAGAGAGGCAGAGACATAGGCAGAGGGAGAAGCAGATTCCACATTCAGAGTCTGATTCAGGACTCAATCCCAGGACTGGGGAATCATGCCCTAGCCGAAGGCAGATGCTCAACCACCGAGCCACCCAGGTGTCCCGAGATATTCTTTTTATATCCACTTGCAGTAGGGACTCATTTCTCCCCAAAAATAATTGATATGATTTCACATGGAACCAATAAATGGATTGTTTTTAATAAAATAAGGAAGGACTGGCAATATAGCTGGCAAATATCAAATATTCAAATTTAAAATATTGGTTATAAGGTATAGCCACCAATATTTTTTCATATTTATATATTCTGTTATCATCTGTGAAAATTTTTTTAATCATGCCAATAAAGCTGTGGATAGGTAGGAGCAGCTAAATGGGAAGTATATTAATGAATACTAATATTAATATTCAGTCCATTATTTTCTGCAAATATTCTAGATTATATCTGTAGGTATCCAAAAAAAAAGAATAAAATACAGGGAAAAGTAGATTAGAAAGAAAATCCCCACTTGATTAATCTATAAGGAAGCAAGAAAGTAGATAAAAAGAAAAAAAGATTTTTTTTGTTAGATTAGAAACAAATAGAGCTTAGATTTAAACTCAACATATCAGTAAATAAATAACAACTTTCTAAATGCATCTTAAAAATGAAGAATTGAGGGCAGCCCGGGTGGCTTAGTGGTTTAGCGCCGCCTTCAGCCCAGGGCGTGATCCTGGAGACCCAGGATTGAGTCCCGTGTCAGGCTCCCTGCATGGGGCCTGCTTCTCCCTCTGCCTGCATCTCCGCCTCTCTCTGTGTCTCTCATGAATAAATAAAATAAAATTAAAAAAAAAATGAAGAATTGCAAAAAAACTAAAAAGATTGAGATACTGTAATATAAAATAAACACCTGGTTATGCTGGTTACAAAAGAGAAAATTCATAGCAAAACAAAATGATATACCATATGAACACTAACCAAAAGAAAGCTGATATAGCTCTTAAAATATCAGACAAAGTAGATATTAAAGTGAATTATTAACAATAGAAGCATTCCCTGATGATTCAAAGGTTAATTTACCAAGAAGATAGGACAATCCTGACCTATATGTACCTATTAACATCACCTCAAGCAAAAACTGACAAAATTAAAAGAAGATACAGATAACTCCTTAATTATAGAGACTTTTTTTTTAAACACCTCTCTCTCACTAACACATTCTAGAAGTTTTGAACAAACATGGTTAACAAATTTAACCTGATATACATGAAGGAGCACATGAGCACCAAATAAGATCACCAGATAGCTGAGTACATCATGACTCATCCATCCTCTCCCCAATAATTTAAATTGGTTTTATTGAATACTACATTATATATTTGTGTGATGCCATTAGTCTACACTGAGAGCCATTGTGTGAAAATGTCCTAATAACAAAAACATCAGCGGATTTACTGAAAGGATGTTATCAATATTAATATCACTGTTTTCTCTAAATCATACATTAATTGTGCCAATAGTCTACTTCTCTTAAGCAGATAGTTTGTTTTTTCCTTATGAATACTGTGAATAATGTAACGAACAAAGGTTTCCCTTTCCTTCAGCAACTAGGAAGCTTAGAGCCAAAATAAAGGCCTTGCCTCAGAAATACCATAATCATAATATATATACTTGCAGCATTATTTTTGGTTCCACTCTGTCCTCATCTTCATTGATCTTTCTTATCTTGCTGCTATCAGTTTGCCCAATCCTGTGATATAAAGGCATCTCTCCAAGTTGCTTCTAGATAATATATGAGTGAATAAAGTATAAGGATAAAAACATATAGGTGAAAAAGGTATATACCCTTAATGGCAGTTGGTTATTTACCTTTGGTCTTCCTGATAAAGACTTTATTGAAATCAGAGTGAATTTCAAAGCAGTGATTTAATTCAGAGAAATCAGATTCCATGCAAACCAATAAGCTAACAACAGGGTCACAAGCAAATACATGTGGATAGCAACTGATCAGAGAATTGGCTGGTGTGAATATCTAAGCAGGCTCAGAGTTCCGCTGATACGCCCACAAATCTTAGGTTTCCAGACTAAACATCCTGGGTTCAAGATGCAGATGCAGACTGCCATCTTAGGGATCTACTTTCCGGAAATCTAGAGCTTTATTGCAGCAGCCAAACCATTTTGTGGAAAAAGTGTAAGGGAAAGGAGAGGAAACAAGAAAGTATTATTTTCATATCCTTATGCTCCTTTCTCTAAGATAGCCTTAAATTACCTGGAAAGTAGCTTAGAAATATTCTCTCTCTTTTTTTTTTAAAGACACCCAGGTTCGAGTAATTAATTCCAGATACAATCTATTCTGAAAATCTAGACTTTCCTACAATCTGCCATCTTGCACCTTCACTCTTTTTCTTCTGGCTCAGTTCTCATTAGAGCCAAGGAGTAGTAAGTAACTAAAGGAATTAAGAATAAAAAAGGCTTTATATAATCCTTCATGTTCACACTTTAGGGAAGATAACATTCAGTGTTTTCTAACTAGTGGCCTATTAGCTGATGGGTAGGAGAAATAAGCATTTAGTAGTAATACTCAAACTTCATGGGGATACTTGAACTACTTTACAAACCTACAAGTGACCCAGCTCCTGTTATGCCTCAAAAATATTAATAGGTCATAGTGCTTACAGAAATAGTTATGAATTCTTCTCAGACATTCAAAGCCTACTTTTACTCCAAGAATACCCTGTAGCATACCTTTAACATAAGGTCTTATTCTTTAACATAAGGTCTATGAATCAGAAAAAAAATAATTCTAATTTTATTCATTTTTTCCTCTTCTTCAAACTCCCTCTCATCTCTTAAAATGTTTATATCATCTATGTATTTGCCTTATACTAAACCGTTCATCTTCCTCCCCTTTTATCCTACAAATTGCATGCCTTCTTATATAGATGGCAGGGACAAACACTGTTCTTCCTACCTAGGAGCCATCCTTCCTCTTACAAGTCAGTGTGCCACCAGGCTTTCCGTGTTCAAAATACTTTTCTAAAGGTATCATACATACTTCTAACCTCTTAAGGCAGGATGATAATCTGCTTTCATATGTAACTTCTACCAATTAGTCCTAGTTTTTCTTTCATTATCTCTATGGAACATGCAGAACCTTTCACAAGAGACTTTAAACTATTTGAAGCCAAAAACAGTATCATCTTAAGGATCCCAGAATATTTGAAGTGCAGGAAGCTCATGTTGTTAAAGTGAGTTTTCCAGGGAATCTATCAAACTAAGACTATAATACTTTTCTTTCAAGATCTCTCCAACATACCTGTTCTCTGCTCTTATTCTAATCATGACTTAACTACCTGGGCAGTAGCAGACATTGCTAGTCATGTAGGGTTCATGGACCTCAGGCACTAAGAAATGACAAACACAAAACACGGCAGGAGGGCAAAATAATTACTTTTCACATTCTAGAACACAGGTAAAACTATGTGTTTTATTTAACAAGTAAGTGCTAATTAATAACTCTTAATAATTAAGTAATAATCCCTAAAAAGGGTTTGTCATGGCTCCTGGTGAAAAAAATTGTTATATTTGATTTATGTATTATGGTAAGAAAATGTATTAGAGCATATTAAGTAATGAATTTGTATAATATATCAACATTTTAATGAGATAGTTGAGTAGGCTTGGTTTATAGAGAAAACCACACAAATAGTGTTCAAATAGAATTGTTGTGATAGGAAATTTCTGCTTAGTTTGAAAAATGATTTTATCACTCTGAAAACTTACAATAATTCAATACTGAGAGTCACGTAATTAATCCCTCCTCAGTTGGGAAGCTGATTCTGCAAAGAAACGACCCCTTGTGTGCTCTTCCTTTCCTCCTCCTCCCTTTCTGCCTCCTTCATTTTGTCTCCTTCCATTGTCTTTCTTTCACTATTTCACTCTAACATAGTTTTTCACGGACTTTAATTGATCATCCTTTTGCTTCACTGAGTTGCCTCAAGGCCTAAAGTTATGCTAAAGCACTCATCCTATCAATAAAACACTCCAGTGCTCAGAAAGCAAGTCAGAATTGGACAGTCCCCAGGAAGTGGGGAGAAAGAGCACTGCATCTAGGGGGCAGAAACTAGCAAAACTGACGGGTAGTTGCCTTACCCATCCTGTTGCAAAAAAGGTGTGGGTGGGGGGCCGGGGGGGGGGGAGATCTTTAAGTGCTGACTGGCCTGTGTCTGGTCCGCAGTTTTACTTCCTTTTCTAAACCTCTAGGACTTCAGCGTTCCCTAGCAACGGAAGCAAAGGATCAATTTAGAAAAGTGCTTTCCAGAGCATTCCTATCTAGCTACTGACCAAGCCATTTTAGTTTATGTGATCAAGCAATTGAAATTCAAGGAGATTTATCACTGACTGTCCTCGGCAGCAAAACTGGAAGAGCACCGCTTGATATGTATGCTACTAATGTCTAAGATGACGGATTCCACCTCTACTGCACAAACATGGATTGGTTTCAGTAAGAATTAGTAGTCTCTGCATCTCACTGTGAACCCACAGTGTTGCTAGGGAAACTGATAATTATGTGGCAAAATGGAGGGTGTAGAATAGGAAAAGGGTTCAGAAGAAATATAAGGTTTTGATCCAAATCAGCATGTTAATAGTAGAGTTTGTTGATCTTCTGTACTCACATAATTTAATAAATACCATTAATTAGATGTTTGACAAGATACTGATTTCTAAATTGAAATAAATGAACAGAAATGAAATGAACATTGGAAAGCTATTGGTTACTGATCATACTTTGTGCCTATCATGGCAGAAACACATATTTATTATAAACTACAATTAATTTAATGGAATTAAAATATTCGAAAAGGTGAAAAAAAAAAACATTGTTTTTTTCTGACATTTTTCTTTAGAAATCAATGTTACAGAGTTCCAGATATAAAAGTTACAATCTTATAAAAGCTTTTATTCACCTCAGAGACAAATGCATATAACCTCAAAATACCTGTTAGTATGGAGAAAACTGAAGTGTTACTATTTTTATATTATACATAGTAAAGCCAATCCAGAGATGCCGAATGACCTTCCTGAAGACACACAGCTCTTCAGTTAGTGGTAATGCTGGTGCTAAATATTCCTATTTAAGCTGCCCAAGAGGCATTATTTACACATTATATTTTATTACGGGAAAGCCCGTAATAATGTAAAATAAAAATGTAGTAAATGGTCTCAAATCTCTAGATCTCACTTTAATTTTAAATGAAGATTTCCAATACTTTTAATTTTTAATAGCTAAGAGTGTAGTTCTAAAAGTTAATGATATGATATAAACACTTGTGTATCAGAAAAGTCTCGGAGACATTTTAGTATGTGAGAAAGATCATCAAAGAATTAAATAGCTCATTAGTGAACAGTTTTAACTGCATGTCAAATCGCTCTGCCTGTGAGCTGTCTGTCCTATCATGACAGTGCTGATTCACAACATTCTTTTACTTTCGCTTTTTTCCAAGGATTATTAGGTAAAAACTTTAAAAGATGAAACCAAAGGTTTCATATCTCCCTGTATACTTATTTTTATAAATTATTATACATTTTCTAATTTAATAATATATTATAGATATGAAAACATTTCTTCACATTCACATACACACAACCTATTTATGGATGTCTGTGCAAGAAAATAAATGACCATTTTATGGTTGGTGCATAAATAAGACAAACATAACAGCAAATGTTTCCAGTGTTTTGATTTTACTTGCTTTTCCTTTTTTAAAGATTTTATTTACTTATTTGAGAGAGAGAGAGAGCACAGGCAGAGGGAGGGACAGGCAGAGGGTGAGTGAGAAGCAGATCAAGGAGCCCGATGTGGGGCTTGATCCCAGGACTCCGGATCATGACCTGAGCCAAAGGCAGACACTTAACCATCTGAGCCAGCCAGGTGTCTTGATTTTATTTGCTCTTTGACAGGAAAGAATGAGAAGTATACAGAGGACACCAAGATAAAAGCATAAAACTAACAGAACTTCTTAATGAATTCCAAGTGCTAGAGGTAGGTAGTTAGCTTCTAATGTTAAGAAAAAGATCTTCATTCTAATGACTTAAAAATTCTAAGTCTTACTTTTTAATACATAAACACTAGCTCACCTTAGATGGGATGAATTATCATTTTAAGGTAGTTTTTTTTAAGGTAGTTTATTTTTTTTTTAATTTTTAAAGGTAGTTTATTAAGTCTATCAATTTTATGGTGGCTTAAAATTAAGTAGTTTAAGTTGCAATTCTGTTATTTCCATACATCAAAGCATTGATTTTTTGATTAAAAAAAAAAAAAAAGAACCAAGTGACAGGTTCTTATTTTGATAAGCCTTTTTGTCTTTCTCATGGCAGGAAGGTTTTTTTCAACTTTTAAGTCTCTGGGAAAGAAAAAGAAAATTTTAAGGCTGAGTTTTATAGTCATTAAAAAACATTTTTGCGGTTAGCTTAAACAAACCTTGACTAAGGCCATCTTGACAAGATGTCTGCTTGACATCCAAGTTCTCCATGGTGTCTCCTTTAGAGACTTCACCAAGGGACGTTCTTCTCTCAAAGATGTTGTTGTTATTGTTAACTTGAGTCCCATTTTGCTTCAATAGTCTGAATACTTCAGCTTCCAAATCTCTAATCTAAGGAGGAAAAAAAATCCATCCATAAAACTCTAAGGCAGCACTGGTCTTAGTACTCAGTACTCAGCAAAACCATCCTATCACTTAGTGGTTTTGAGCACGTAACTCACCCGTACTTGCAGACCCTGGACTTCCACAAGATGAGCTTTTTCCAAATCTTCTATTTTCTTTCTTTCTGCTTCCTGTCTTTTGATGAAATCAAGTTCTCTTAAGAAGAAAATAAAAGATCTGATGGCATCAAAGACTCCATAAATGAGGAAATATGTGAAAGTTCTTAACTGAACAATAAACTGCACAGTGGGACAAATAACTGGGCAGCTATTTAAATAAACGAGACTCAATCATGGTTAGAAAAAAAGGGATCTAGTAATGAAAGCAAATAAAACATTGAAACGGATCATAAAGAAGAATGCTTTGACTCTGCTTACTGTGATTGTCATTTGTAACTCCTGATTCTAGGGTACCCATACAGATTTAGAGAGAAGCTACTGAACTAATGGCCCACTTGGGTAATTTAGTGGAGATGATTACATGTCAGGTAGTTATAATTCCACGTTTACAAAGTCATACTTCATAAACTGCTGGGACTGGATGGTAAGAGTTTACAGAAGATAATTATAACTTGCTTTCTACGAATGATGTGGCAAAGGGCTGGCAGGTAAGAAACACTGAGAGGGAGCCTTCACTTACACACCTGAGGATAATATGGGGAGAAGGAGAAAATATCTCCATTTTGAGAGCCTGGAATACAACCTGCAAATTTGGCAACATTTACTATAAAGTTATCACATGAAATACAATGAAGTATGACATTTTTGGCAGGAAGAGTTAAAACAGTGATGTACTGAATCCATGACCACAAAGAGTTATTTCCCCTTTTTTTTTTACAATAAATAATCTAAAGCAGTCTTCTTTAAATATTAAACATTCTTTCTGTGATAGGAAATAACAGAGATATTGTGACTCTTACACATATGCTTAGTCTCTACAGCTTGGCATGGAAGACCAGAAGAGGTCCTGGCATGACTTTTTATTGTTCTGGCTGGTCAGAACTAACTGATGAAAAAATCCAGTAACTATCTCCCTGAAATTACACTAAAATCCAACAGAGGGAAGCAAAGCAGCATTCGTTTGGAAAGAGCTGATGAGATTCAAAAGCAGAGTGTGGCACTGGACTCTCACTGCAGGCAACTGAGGCTCTTGTGATTCTCTCAACAGCTGAGCAAGGGAAAATGGCAGGGCAGGAGGTCTTGCTAATCAATATTTACACTATCTGAAGTGGGAAAATTTTGCAGTTCTTGATTCTAAGTACAGAGACAGAAGCAGTCTCATCAAGGGCCCAGTTGTTACTTTGTATGTTCAGTCATTCTGCTGACTTCAACTGGGCTTCATGCTTCCTAGTCACAGAGTTGTTTCCAAAAGGACAGAGATTCAAGCGTTTTCATAGTTACCAGGACTTGCTAACTATCAAAAAGAAATCAGGGGGTCACTGACAGCCAAAAAAAATCATAAAATAAACAGAATATAATCTCACATGAAAAAATAACAGAAGGGATCTCTAAAACTTAAAGTCTATGCCTTATAACTCTGCTAAAAAGGGATAATCAAGATTATCTTTTCTATTCTGTTCATTGTTACAAAATCACTGGATAGAAGCCTTCTTTAGACACACATAACCATTCTTTAGTCATTAGGAGCTGCTTACTTTTGTTGAAAATCCTTGATCAATTTCTTTGCCTTGTTATATTTCTTCTCCAAGGCCTGATACTGGCTTTGAGTCTCCTTGAGATGCTCATTCACTGTGTGGCATAAGGTCTGAGCCTCAATCCAGTAGCTCTCCAACTTCAGCATTCTCTCTTTATTCTCTTCTATATTCTGTTGGAGTTGGGTTTTTTCTAGTTCCCACCTCACTTTCTCATTTTCTGCTGCTTGCAGCTGGATAAAGCAAATGTCAAGGCAAGGATAATCTGGGTATTCTGCAGCAAAAATCCACTATGTTTTTAAAAGCATGTTTTAAATTAAGTTTCACTGTCACATATACTTAATCATCTAGAACCTTGAGATGAGAAGAGCAAGTCTCATTTTCAGCATTTCAGAGATTAAAAAATGGAAGCCTAGAAAAGTGAAATGCTTTGTCCAACCAAGGTCACACATCTGATAAATAATAAAACCTGGATCTGATTTCAACTCCCATGATCTTCCCATCACACCATGTTGTTTGAAATTCTGTGAGCAGGACATACTGTTTTAGAGTTTGACTGGATTATACCCAATGAACTTCAATGTACCTTCTTTTAGATTTTTATCCTACATATACTTAGATGTAGATGTAACTGAAAAGTGACGGGGGAGAGATACACTGGAAAGAAGAGAGGGGCAGAAACAGTCTGGCTTAATAGTTCAGAGGGCATCTGGAGTCATTCAGTTTAGAGTTGAATCCTAGCTCTGCCATCACTGGCCTTTAAAATGTGGGCAAATAACTGGAGCTCTCTAAGACTCAAGTATATTATCAATAAGACAGATTTGTGATATAACACAACAGCATGCTTGGAACAGCTCTTTGAGCATCCTCTGATAAATGCTGGTTATTTTTACTTTGTTTTTTTATCCCTTTTAATAATATGATTACATTCTTTATTTCAATTGACACGAACATAGTCTGTAGTTCATTATTTTGCTGGCAGTGTTCTGAATTTCCAGAGCCTCATAAACTTCAATTTGCATAAAAGTATAAAAGACAGTGTAAGTAAAAATATAAATTACTGCTGACTTATTGTAAATCCCTCCAATGAAACAGAAAGGCAGTTACCTGTGTTTCTGCTTCCAGGGACTCTTAGGAAAAGATGGTAAACTAGTCCAACCCCCTTATTTCTACAGAAATTCAAGGCTGATCCTTTAGGTGAAGAGTCAAAGGTCATCTATTCACAATAAGAGACCTTTAAACTAGGGCTTCATCTAATTCACATGTTTCCTTTCAAGTTCAAAAGGATGCAGAGTCATTATAAACTAACAATTTTCAAAATCGAAGACATCCCCAAACCATACCACATTCAGCAAATAAATATATAATCTTTTAATGTATATTTTAAACTAAATACATTGACAAAACAGATTACAAAGTAAAAAAAAAAAAATTCCAAAGTTAGGAATTCTATTATGAACACGGATATAAAGAGTCACAGTAAAGTAAGCTACTATAGATACTACATGCCAATATAATAAAGAGAAAAATACAAAATACTAATTTATAGGATTTTCTACATTAAATGCTTTTGGTCTAACACATTAGCTTTGTTAAAGCACTTGCAATCCACAGGGGAATCTTTCTCCCTGGTTATAACGAACAATTAAAAAAATCTATTCTTCCATTCTGTGCTAAGAAACAAAAGCAATTTGAAACAGGACTAGGTTTTTACTGCATCTTTTATTAAGCAATGTTTTGTATTCAAGTTGTTTATTTACCAACCACTACTAATTTAAAAATGATTATTCACAGAGCTTGGCTGACACCATGAATGATGTATAGACATGTTTTGACTAAAGAGCTACAGAGTTATTAGCTGAGAATACCATTTAACCAAAATAGCCCTGTTAATTTATCTCCATTTAAAACACATGGAAAACCCAAAATAAGTGTTCAATGGGAACAGGAAAACAGATCATTAATGGTGGGAGAGAAATTATGTCTTAGTTTTTAAAAGACCACAAAAACAATAAAGAATATTATTTTAAAATAATTCAGAAAATATTTTTAAATCCTTGAAATTACATATTTGATAAAACTAGATACAACTGTAGGAATTTATACAAGTACCTTATAATTTACCAACTAAACATGCCCTTTTGAATCTTGTATTATTTCATATATAACCTAAAAATACATACTCCCTTGATTTATCAAGACCTGTTTTTTTTCCACAAATTTAAATAATGCATACTAAACTTGTCTAAAAATTTCCAGTAGCATACTGACACCTAAAATCAATTATTCACATATTATAGTAAATTTCATAATATTTAATTATTAGAAATTGGATTTTTTCTATGAAAAAGTATTCATGTGCTACATTAAAATACATTGTTTCTTTTTTTACATTGTTTCTGATGAATATGTTAAAAATAAGTAAATGATTAAACCTACTTAAAATAAGATAAATAGAAAGAGATGCAGCATAATAGCTTGTATAATAAGAACAGCGTAATTAGTGGTCGAAACATAATTCGGATGCTAGAACCATTAACAATAATTAATTTTTGAGGAAATCTCAGAGGGAACTGGCCACATATGTGTAGATATGTAAATATGTATTTTTAAAACACTGTGCTATTTCACTGAAGGAATATGGTGGTGCTTACCCCCCAGGGGTAAATGCTCTCCCTGGCAGGTCTGTCTACATATCTAACGGTGGAAATGAACCTCTCACATTTGTACTCTTTCAAATGCGCAGGAGCAAATCCTTTAGTCCTCGGGTTGAATTTATTCATCGTACCCAAAGTTTAAAAAGTACAATTCAAACACCATTTAATGGTGCTTACCTTGGTCTTCAATTTTTGAATCTCTGCTTCTGTAACTGCATGTTTGATTTGCAACTGAAAATTGAAAAGAAAGAAAACAATCTGAACTAAGAAAGGGTATCTGTATTTTTGAAGCCATGGCGGCTAGAAGAATACCTTATCACATAGCAGAAGGCCCAGAAAAGTGCTGCAATGCAGCAGGTTGTAAATTAAAATGTCTAGTGTGTAAAATGACTCACTAGGTGCACACTAATGAAACACGGGGTCTCTGGCCCACGCTCCCTAACGGATTAGGTTACGAACTCAATTGTTCGGGGCTAACGAAAAGAAGACACGTTTTCCTAGCCCTCTCTGCAGCCCCTCCTTTAGGGTTTGGGTGGCGAGGGCCTGTTTTCCGAGCAGAGCGCCTCGCGGGGCCGCACGGTTCCGCAGGCAGGCGGGCCCGCGGCCGTGCGAGGATCCGGTCCCGAAGCTGGAGGGTAGATGGCGCTACGGTCCCGCGAGTCGCACGCACCGGAGGCCGAGCAGCTCCCGCACAGCTCCCGCAGCTGCCGGACGGAGGACCTGGATGCTGCAGCGCCGCAGCGACATCGGTGATTTTTTTTTTTTTTTTTTTTTTGAAATTTCAGGCAAGGTACAGATCCAGATTTCTGTCCTCCAAAAGTCGACTCCTACTGAGGACCCTGACCCCCCAAAAGCCTTAGCTGCAGCCCGAGAGCCACCAATTACATTTGTTTTGCTTCTCCCCTCCCCCCACTTCGTTTTCTCCGTGAGGGTGAGAGGAGCAAAGGAAACATTCATTTCCTTAAGGGATAAAGGAATGCACCAAGATTTACAGAAAACAATTTACGGGTTGCAGTCTCTCCTCCGGGCTCAGATGTTTTTGGAATTCAGAATTCTTCCAATTTCAGAAAGGAAGCAAGATGCGTTTTCCATAAATTGCCTATTACCCACACCTTGGTCCGTGGAGGCACTCCGTGATCAAATACAGGAGTATTTTTGCCATCAAACATACGTATTTCCCACTAAGTGTGGTATAGAATAGAGACTCTAAGTAGCACCCTGTCTGTTTTGGTCAGGTTTACCACCAAATTAGTTTGCCACAAAATTATTTTCAACAAACTGTTTTCAGAGCATTTTGGATTCAGAATTGTGCAAGGAAGATGGCAAATGTCTACTATTATTATGATCTAATAAAAGTCTAAGGTTTTCTTCTCAGAAAAAGTGAGTCAGTGGGTGGAAGGATAGAAACATGCACCTTGGAGGTCATGACCCCTCACAAAGCTCAGCTCCCTTGGGTTTGTAACCTGCATTTCCTTGGTTTTCAGTCAGCTAGTAGGGGCACAGGGGAAGGATGGAGGGAGTGCTCCTCTCCTGGATGTTCTCGGTCCTCCTATTATGTTTAAGTCCCTTTAGTCTACACTGCTACTGCTCTCAGTTCTGAGGGGTGATCTTGAAACTGTTTTTAAATTTGATTCTGCCCCACTCACATCATTTCTCTTAATTTGCCACTTCCAATCTGGACATGCCTGCAGTCTTGTCAATGTGGCTCTTGCTCCTTGTGCCCTCATTGTTTCATAGGTGCTCCCAGGCTCTAACAGTCTCTACAGAGGAAAGACTCTCTGTGCAGCTGTCATTCTTTTATGAGACCCAAAACAGGCAGTCCAGGCTCTCTCCATTTCTCGCCATAGCCCTAGTGGTACAGCGCTGAACCTACCTACCATTAGGAGTTGCTGAGAGCAACAGAGTATCTGGCAAGCGCTGCTCCAAACTCATGGCAACTCCCTTGTACCTGGCTGATGAGGTCTGAGCTTACCCAGTGCCCTAGTCTGGATGAATCTCTCAGGATGTGACAATGCCAGGCACCCAGCCTGACATGCTAAAATGACCAAGTATACGGACACTCCAGCTGTGAGCCCGAGAGTGAACACACTACTGCTGTAGAAGCATCAATCCTTCCATTTCTGGACTCCCTTGAAGATGTGGAAAACAAGGGCACGTAGCTGAAAACTGACCTGGCTTAGTTGTTAACAGTGAATTGCTGTTAAAACCATGACCAGAACCTACATCTTCTGGTCCTTGTTCCAGTGCCATTTTCCACAGAGAATAAGGATTAATTCGATAGGCATTTATTGAAGAGCTGCTAGATGCAAGATGCTATGAGGATAGAGGAGGACTGTTTCCCCTTCTAATTAGTGTCAGTGCTAGTCTCCCCCCACCAATATAGACTCATAAACTAAAGATAGCAAAATACTTGAATCTTAGACATGCTACATTATATATATAAATATATCCACGTACACATGCACACATCTCTGGCTATCAGGAGTTATCTTCCAAGGAGATCTTCTCTCCCACTTTGGCAAATGAACAGGATAAGACCAGCAAATCCATGTGCCTAGGTGATTCTCAAGTATCTGGAATTGTTACTGACAAGGAAAAGGACTCCTTGATCTTTCTCCCATGGCCCAAGTGTGAAGCTAGGCTGAATTTATCTTTGGCTTCCCATGAATGAGTTCCATGATGTTGGAAAATCACTGAACCTCTATTACCTTCATTTTGCTCACCTGCACAGTGCAGTTCCTCACAGGTCATAACCTTCTTTATTGGAAAGATTAAATGAGATAACCCATGTAAAGCTTTTAGCACAGTGGCTAGCATAGAATAAGCCATCTAAAGTTAGCCCAGACTAAGCAAGAATGATCTGAAGAACTCAAATATAATTACCACAACTCCACTTCTTAGTCGACAGTGCTAAATACTGCAAAATGTCACACCTGAAATAAAATAAACACCTCTGCTTCTATTTGAAAAGTAGCAAGAAATCAAAAGGGCAGATTTTACGATGAACACTGCAACTGTGGGGACATGCCGGATTTGATTTCTCAGTGGTTAACTCCCTTCAGCTACCAAGTATATGGTATGCAGCCTGTTGGGACTTTGGATTTTCTTTGTTCAGGTCACTGTGGCCAACAGCAAGCTGCTTCTCTGGGCCCCTGCTTCCCATACGAGAAACAAGAGGGCTAGATGGGAAGAACTCCAAGGCCCTTGCAAATACTACAGGTGTGACATTTACAAAATGAAGAGCCTGGAGATGGTTGTCATGGTTACAGAGTCTAGAAATTCTTGTCTCAAGTGAGCATGTTTATTCCTATGAATGCCTATACTAGATTAATCCATTGATGTGCGGGGCAAACCCAGGTAAAACTGAAACAGACAGGTTGGTCCTCCAGCTATCCCACCCTCCCATCTCACCAAAATGGATAACAGAAGAGAGGAGAACTCATTAGCAGTGAAGTGAGGGCACTGATAAAAGCTTGAAGTGTTACTAAGTACAGCCAAATTCTTTAGATACAGGAAAACACATTGAATTCTGCAAATTCAGACATTATTCAGAAGATGGGCAAAAGTTTTAGTGCAACATTTTCTTAGAATTCATAAAGCCTAAAATGATAGACACAGGATTATTTTAAAACTCTATGCACATCAAGAGAATTTCTACAAACTCATCTCTATTAACACAAAAGGCATAAAAAATAAACTAATCGAACTTTGATTTTACATAGGAAGAAACGGTTTCAGTAGTACCAGCTACAGAGCTAATATAGGTCAGAGCCAGGTTTTGTACATTTCAGTCCATGTTCTTTTCCACTAAATTCCTTACATTTGTAGGACTCTTTGTCTTTTTTTATCATATCCTTTATCATTGCAAATGGGTCTCTGTGGGGGAAGCAGGACAGACACAGTCCACCTCACTGTTCAGATGGGGACAGGGGCTCAGACAAGTTACATGGCTCCTTCAAGATTCTAGCGGCAGCAGGCCCCAGAGTGGAAAGATATCTCAGGTCCGACTCTCCCTACCTCTCTTGCCCTCTTCAACTTTGTGATACATTTTTCAATTAATCCTCACAAAAACTTTTGAGCCTTATGACATCACTGTGACCTCCTAGTTGAGAAAGGATTACGCCAGCTGGTAACCATGGATCACTTCTGGTAGTCTCTAAGTGTCCTGACATTAGATATGAAATGGTGCTCAATCAGCTGCTGTTATTACTTCTGGAACCTAGGGTGAAAGGGCTCCCTTATTAACCAACTAGCATTTATTTAATGAGACTATGTGCTGTGCTAGTCACCAAGGATACAAGAACATGACACAGAATCTACCTTCAAAACACTTACTGTAGGGAGATGGAATAAAGACCGCCTTCTGAGAGAAACGTCACAGGGAACGTGCTCCTAGATGGCCTGATTTATCTTTTATTCTCATAGCCAGGTCACATGACCCTTAGGCTTTGGCCTACTTGCCTTATCTCCCACTTTGGCAAATGGGCAGGATGAGACCAAGATACCTTCGTTTCATGGAGAGAGGAAGAGAAAATTGCTTTTCAGAGAGGGGAAGTGTCTTGACAACAGAAGCACAGTTGGTGAAAGGTTGTGTTTTCTTATTCTAAAGCAGTTCTCTCTCCATGTGTTTAATAACCTTTCCAAAGGACAGATCCAGGAGTTCGCACATCAGCACCTGAGGCTGGTCAGGCTGACTGTAGAGGCAGGGTGTTAACAGGATTGGTTAATAGCAATTGAGCCTGAAACACCTGTTGGAATTTTGGCTTTCAGAGAATCTAGATTTGGAGAGACTACTTGGGAAGAGATGATATAAATAAAAAGAAAAGGTTAAGGATTACAGGTCAGTGTCTTAACTTATAAGACCAATCTCCCCTCTTCTGTCATTTTTTAACGTGAATGCCAAAGATGTCCACTCTGGGACTGCAGCACAAATAAACACATGCATCCTACAGAGAATTGCAGCTCTTATATAACATTCTGCAGGTGTACCTGCTGTGTATATTTTATTTCTTTCAAAAAGATGAATACAGAATATGTACCCTATCACTGAATCAATACAATCCAAACAGAACCGCACTAGAAATAGCAACATCCTTATGCAGAAACAGAAATGGTGAGACTGAACTTCTACAATTTATCTACCTATCCTGTGCAAGAATGGAAAATATTTTTCTTTAGAAAGTGCAAAATACTACCTTTATGGCAAAGATTTTAAGAGATCTCTAGTATTAGAGATTTTACAATTGGATAAGAGCAACATTCTCTGTTCTTACTTTACAATGGTGACATAATAAATGATGTTTGCATAGAACTTTATGAAGTGGTTTCAGCACTGGAGTCAACATTTTTATAATTATCTTTGTGATTATTTGACTGAAATCTCTCTTACCTATGACAGAACAGGTGCCACAAAAGAAGGAATCAGAACTGTTTTTGCCTGTATCCAGATGCTGTTAAAATGAAGTTATGCCATATTCCTTTCTCATTTATGTTCAAAGCTTTACATATGGCACCAATCTTTACACTACCAAGTGTTTTTCTCAGGAAATAGTTTATACAAGATTAGCTGAAGTTGAGTGGCACCAATCTTTACACTACCAAGTGTTTTTCTCAGGAAATAGTTTATACAAGATTAGCTGAAGTTGAGTGATTGAATAGTATAATAATCTAATCTGAATGGTAACACTAATTGCAGCACATGTAGGATAGGGTGAGCTACTCTACCAAGGTCACTCTTCAAGTAGGTATTCATAAACTAGTTATTAATGATGCAGATGAAAATGGATGTAGATGAAAGCATGTAATTATAGTTTCTTTTTTAAAGACATATCTGTTTGCTAAGTAAATGATTTTAGATAAACTATTTTATAGCTTCTCTACATGTTAATGGAAAGTTCCATAAAGATAACTTTTATTATTATTTAATGTATTTACAACTTTCTCTATATTATTTTTCATACATTCTCTAACACTTAATAAAGTAAAATAGCAGTTTTTAGACTCCATTTCTTCCCTTAAGATCCCCATGACCACCAAGGAGGAGTGTGAAGGGAAACAGTAGACAACTGGTTTAAATGTATCCTGACCAGTAGTTTTTGATTCAGCCTCTTCCTTCTTCCCACTAAATCTCCAGTGAAATCACATTTAAAAAAAAAAAAAAAAACCACAACTTCAAATGGACACTAAATCTCAAAACATCTGTTACTAGTATGTGAAAGAGTCACAAAGCTGAATTAAGACCGACATCCAAGCTTCCCACTCCAGAGAGAGAGAGATGGTTTGTCCATTCTCCCTGACTGCTAGAGAGCCTGAGTCTATCCAGCGAGAAGTCCGGCAACTTCTACTGTCTTTCCCAGGATCTGTCCTTAAACCAACTTCTTCAACTCTTTCAATATTCCATTTTCATTCAGAAAGCAACCACCAGGGCAGCCGGGGTGGCTCAGCGGTTTAGCACTGCCTTCGGCCCAGGGCGTGATCCTGGAGACCCGGGATCAAGTCCCACGTCGGCCTCCCTGCATGGAGCCTGCTTCTCCCTCTCCCTCTGTCTCTGCCTCTCTCTCTCTCTCTCCTCTCTGTGTTTCTCATGAATAAATAAGTAAAATCTTTATAAAAAAGAAAAGAAAAGAAAAGAAAAGAAAGCAACCACCAGAGTAGGAAGAGAATGCAGGAAGGTGGCTGAATAGTGGCACCCTGCATATTCGAGCTCCAGACCCCAAAATGGAGTATAGATGGGGGTGGTCATAGTAAGGGTTTTGAGAGCAGGGAATAATCTTTTTTTTTCCCCTTTAGCTTAGAGAACTGAGTGCTAGAGTTGGAAATATCTCACCTAGGCACAGAGAACAGCACTAGTGATAGAATGCCAGAAAACAGCAGCCAGACCAGAAACAAGGCACAGAGATATGTCCTCTTGATGTGAGTCTAGAAATGGGATGCATAATTTAACAGATGGATGACTGCTGACTATACAAAAAAGTTTTTGTCTCGATTCCAGATAAATCCAGGAGAGGAAGACAAAACTGAGCCCATTACCAAATATACAAGTGAAGGTAAAGAGAATATCAACTTGAAAACTCAAATACGTAAACTGAGAAAATGGGGTATCACATAAGCAAAAATACATTAAGGGAACTCTCTGGCCTATTGGCATAGAAAGTGAAGGAACACAAAGAATGGATGGAGAGTGAGGAAACTAAAAATGTTTTAAGAGAATTAAGTCATGTCAGAAGTGCTAAGAAGCATAAATGGATTGAAGTTAAAAGTGTATTTAATGCTACAGAAAACTGAATCATTGATATGATAGGACACAGTTGACAACCTCAGACAGAAAAAATTTTAAAAAATATGAGCAAGTTAATTAATACTGAAGACAAAGTGTTTCCAGAAAATAAACAGTAAGAGAGAAAAACTAACAGAAACTGTAGAAAATATTAACTAAAACCAAACCAAAACACAGACATAAAACAAGGAAAGCAAATTAAAAGAAAAAACCTCAATGAACGGAGGCCTACTTGAAGAAATTGTAATAAAAATTTAAAATACAAGGCTAAAGTAAGACAAGGATCAAAATGTCAGTTTGGCATTACACTTTTTCTTTACAATATGCACCTAGCTCAAAATAGTGAAGCCTACACTGCAACACTGTCAGGAAATAAAATGCTGTGAATCAAAATATTAAACTCAACTAATTATCATTCCTATGTCATGATAATTAAATTTTCCCATTCTCAATATAAGGAAGCCCATGAAAGCTATAACCTCCATGAGTACTTAATAAATTACTTAAGGATATACTCTGAGAAATGAGAAATTCTGGTGTAAAGAGAATAGTTGAAACTGAGTAAGCCAAGAGTATAACGACTTATTGTACATATTATTATAAAGCTAACTGAAAAATATAAGCTTTTAAAAAAACAATTGACAGTTGGGGATCCCTGGGCGGCTCAGCGGTTTAGCGCCTGCCTTCAGCCCAGGGCATGATCCTGGTCCTAGGATCAAGTCCCAGGATCGAGTCCCGGGATTGAGTCCCGCGCATCAGGCTCCCTGCATGGAGCTCTGCCTGTGTCTCTGCCTCTCTCTCTCTCTGTGTCTCTCATGAGTAAATAAAATCTTTAAAAAAAAAAGTAACAATTATATTTTAATAACAATCTTGTCTTAGAAACTAAGGTTGTATCAAAAACATTCAAATTATATTGTTTTAGAACATCCAAATGGTATTATTGTGTTCTTAATTTTGAAAATTATAGGAATAGAGAATATTTTTTAGAAACTTAAAGATAATCCTTACCAAAACTCAATAAACATAAAGGAAACATAAAGCATAAAATGAGATGAGATATATTAAATAATGAATAATTATAACAATAACTTAAGTTGCTAAAATTTCATATTAAGAGTGGACTCCAAGATAATATTTTCAAAATGTACAATAAAACAAAGTACTTCAATTAAATTTACATTATAAAAGTAGGTACATACACATGTATACAAAAGTGTGTTTATCCAGCAACTACAAACAAAAGTAAAAGTCAGATTATTACCATCAAACAAAGAATATTTGAAGATAAAGAATTGTTAAGCCATATTTTATGTGCTTTCAACATAATATTAAAATAGATAATCAAAGCTACTAGGCACAAAATATAATGAGGTATAATTTTACTATATGGGTCTCAGTTTACTGGGTTAAATAGGAAAAATGATAAAGATACAGAAGGTGGAAAACACATAATATCACTTTTATCACAAACACCCATATTAATCTATAACAAAAGCACCACTTTAAAAGAACATCAAAACTTGTAGACAATATTATCTGACCACAATGTAACAAAACATTAGATTAATAATAAGTTACAAATTAAAAGCCGTCTCCTCATCAAAGAGAAAATAAAAACAATAAAAATGAAAAATATAGACTTTTTGCAAAATGACAAGAAGAATGAACACTGAAACTAAAAGATGTTGCCAAAGACTTAGCTAAACAAAGAGAGATTAGATTCATAGTTTTAAGTGCTTTCATGATTAAACAATAAAGTATTACAGTAAATTAAGCATGCATTGCCATAAGTTAGAATAAGAGAAATCAAACACTGCAAGGATAATATAATGATGGAATGAATAAAAAAATAAAGATAAAATGACTGAATTAAGGTAGTGGCAAACAGTCAGTTTAGTACATCATACACTAACAAAAACTATTTACTGGTTTTCCTGAATGCAACTTTGGAGATGCCAAAAATGTGGGTGAGGGGAAGGGGAAAAAAAAAGTCTCATTCATCAATTAATAAAAAAACTTGTATGAAATTCTTAAGAGACAGCACAGGTGTTTCCAGATGTGTTTGAAAAGAAAGAGTATATGAAGCAGGCAAGTGTCTAAACAGGAATGGGAGAGAGCAATCTAACCAATCTTTAATGTTACACATATAACTGGATAAACCTGCATCTGGAGGTAAATCAGGGACAACCTATCCCATTCTCCTGAACTTTAGACATCCTGGCCACTAACTTTGGTGCCATGTGGTAACGCCATGTTTGTGAATGAACATCAGGATAGTACTGAAGTCCCACTAGTGTTAGGAAAAAGTATAGGTGAGTTGGAACTAATTATTTTGTAAAAGGCACACCTATAAATATATCTAACTAAAACTCCAAAGTATAAAAAATTGAAGAGGGGAGGAAAGGCAAATGAAATTATGCTATGACTATGATTTTGTTAAATAGTAGATATAGCTATTGGAGTTCTACATTCTATGTTACTAGGAAAAAATAACCTAAGACTGAGTCAAAATTACTTGTGTAATCTCTAAAAGAACAGAATGAAAATGTGTAACTTTTAAGCAGCAGATGAAAATCTGATGTATCTTTAACTCTTTAAGGAACCTCCAAAGAAGATGTGGTTTATGTATACAATGGAATATTACTCAGCCATTAGAAACGACAAATACCCACCATTTGCTTCGACATGGATGGAACTGGAGGGTATTATGCTGAGTGAAATAAGTCAATTGGAGAAGGACAAAAATTATATGGTTGCATTCATTTGGGGAATATAAAAAATAGTGAAAGGGAATAAAGGGGAAAGGAGAAAAAATAAGTGGGAAATATCAGAAAGGGAGACAGAACATGAAAGACTCCTAACTCTGGGAAATGAACTAGGGGTGGTGGAAGGGGAGGTGGGCGGGGGGTGGGGTGACTGGGTGGCAGGCACTGAGGTGGGCACTTGACGGGATGAGCATTGGGTGTTATTCTGTATGTTGACAAATTGAACACCAATAAAAAATAAATTTATTAAAAAAAAAGAAAATCTGATGTATCTAATGGCAAGTAGGTAAAAGATAAAAAAGAAACAATAAGAAAGCATGAAAATTGCAAATATGAAATAAGGTGGCAGCTCTAAATTCTAATAATAAAGTGATGAAAGTAAATGTAAATGGGTTAAACTCATGAATTAACTGACAAAGGCTCTGAGTATTTAGGAGTAAGATTTAAGAATAGGTTTGCTAAAGGAAACACATTTGAACAAAAGAATAGGAATGGCTAAAAAAAAAGACAGAAAAAATAGATGTTGTGAAGTAAACATGATGCAAGAGAAAGGCAGTGTCAAAGTTTTACTATCAGATAAAATAAAATTTGGGGTAAAATGCATCATAAGGGACAAGACAGATGTTTCAATAAATCACAAAGTTGTAACAATCCCAAACATATATGCAGTTGATATCAAAGATTTAAAATATGTAAAACCACAACTGACAGAATTATAGGAAGGAAAAACAACAACTGTAGTTTGTAATTTTAACATATGCTTTTCAGAATTAGGAGATCAAACAAAATATAAGCCAATGCTAGAGAGAAGAAATGTGTATTTCTATTATTAATCATATTTACATAAATGAAAACTATGTAAATTTCATACCCCAGCACAAAATATGTGTGCTTTTTGCATGCATGAGTACTATTTAATCAAAATTATTTATGAATTAAGCTACAAAAGAATTCTTGAAAATTCTAAATAGCTGTCATATGGAATATGTTTCCTGACCAGAATGTGATAAAATTAGAATCTTGTAACAAAAGGATAACAACATAAAGCTACATATGTCTGGAAATTAAAATATATCATTAAGTCATTCTTGTATTAAAGAGGAAATCCCAAGAGAAATTATTTCTAAAGGGCATTCTAAATGTAAATAATGACATTCTAAATGTAAAAAAAATGTAAAATGTAGCTAAAGTCAATATTTAGAAAAAGTATAGCCTTAAATTTTTTTATCAGAATGTAAGAATTATCAAAAATAAATGTACTAAGTGCAACTGATCAATACTAAAATAGGAAAGGAGGAAAAGATTAAGATACTACTAGGAAATAAGTATTTTTTAACTTAAAAAAGGTTAGAAAGACAGACAAAAATTCTGGAAAATAAGAAAAAATATTCAAATAGAGAAAGAAACAAGAATAATTATAGATAGTAAAGACTTCAGTATTTAAAAAGTAGATTATAAAAATGTTAGAAAATATGAATGCTTAGAGGAAATATATAACTTCTTGAGAAATGCAAAATACCAAAACTGGCCCAAGAAAAACTTAAAAACTTGAAAAGAGTAATGGCTTTATAAAAGGTTTTTAAAATCTTCCTCCACAAAGGCACAGATGGTTTTATAGCTGAGTAATAATAAACTTCTAGGGAACAGAAATTTCTCTTTTATGCAAGTCATTAAGTCTCTCGTATAAAAGTCATTTCTGAAAATAGAAAAATAGAGAAAACTTCTTAACTTATATTGAAGCTAATGTAACCTTTGTGGCAGCTTTTGATTAATCTACTCTAGTTAGATTTTCTGTTACTTATAGATGGATGCTTATGTAACTAATAGAGGGGACTTGACTCTAAAATTTTAGAGAGAGTCAGAAGACTTGAATTAAACAGATTCATTCCATAAACTTGGATTAAGAGTCAATGAGATAAAAATGCAGCTCTCTGCAAGTTAACTTAGTAGTTTAATGTAATTACAACAAAAATGCAAAGAAGTTTTTCCAAGGGAATTAATGAAGTGATTCAAACGTTTTCTTGAATAGGTTGAACACTACAGGAATTTTTGAAGAGTTAGATGAATCTGATTTATTCCATTACTGTTTAATATGTATTCTAACAGCATTGCACTAAACAATGAGAAAAAAGAACAGAATATAAAGGCCACAAGCAGTCCAGAGTGTAAAGGCACCAATTCTGTAGATAATAATGCTGGTCTTCCAAGCAGAGGGAAATGCAGGAATGAGCTTTTAATAAAAGTGCTAGCTATCTTGTCAACTACTCAGGGAAATTCAATTAGGTACCTGTCTTGAATTATACAACTTCCAGTAGATGCCTTATGCCATTCGTTTGCCAAATATTTAACCACTATCTGTCAAGAACTATGAGAAAACAGGATATAAAAGTGAGCAAAAACAGAGGAGCTGAGAGGCTGGTGGGAAGATAGGTAATAGGCCCAAAGTAGGACTTACTGAGATAATGTCAATTTAATGTGCTCTATTCAGAGTACAACATGTACTGCTGCCTGATATAATGCAATCAAGAGAACCTTCTGTGATAGGAGACATTGTCAGACTCCAATACACATGACTCTCTATCTCTACCCCACATTTTGTACATAATCTTATGAAAAGTATCTAGTAATGTAAGTATTTGGGCATTTATGTTAATGACATAAAGAAATTTAAAACTGTGATCATGACAGTGTACACGACACAAATGCTGAGACAGAGTATGCCACAGTGATACTCAGTGGCAATCTCCTGAAGAAAAATGACTATGTTAATCTGTGAGAATAGAAGAATTAGAAGTGAAATAATGTGAGATTTGCTTGATCTTGAGGTGATAATGAACCTTCAATTCTTAAAAACCAGAATTAAAAGAAAACTACAGATTTGGTTACTCAGGCTAAAAATGAATCCACTCTGTTAGATAGGATATGTCCAGATCATGCAGTGGCCCACACCAAAGTCAGCAATCATTTTCTGTAAAAAGCCAGATAGCAAATAATTTAGGATTTGCAGGTCACATGGTCTCTGTGCAACTACTTAATTTGGCTATTGTAGCATGACCACCACACACACACACACACACACACACACACACACACACATAATAAATAGATGTCTGTGGCAGTGTTGAATACAACTTTATTTACAACCAAAGGCAGTGAGCTGGATGCAGCCAATAGGTCACTTTGCCGACCCCTGGGTCTAGACCATGCAGTTGTCAACACAATGGAGTACACCTCAAACAATATTTACAGAGCCTGGAGTCCTTTTCTCAATTCAGAAGATGGAGAATATAACCTTCCATATACTATTTCTGCTTTTTATACTCTTTGGCTTCCATAAAAGAATGTGGACCCCACTTCCAGCTCCATTATCTATCAAAAAGTAGGGCCACACTCGCCTGGCAACATGGATAAGCTATATTATAGGCTTTTGCCCAGATATACAACTTTGACTTCACTGCCTCAAAGCTGGATTGAGAGTTAACAACATTCAAAGGAAGACTTTTTTTAGAGTCCATCTCCTCCCCTAGATAATCTGTATTCGTGGGCCAAATCAGAGCTGTAGAAAAACAGGTCCCTATATTATCTCTTCCTCCCACTCAGCCACTTTCAGCAGAACTTTCTCTGCACTGCTCTTGGGTTTGAAGGTATCAGTTCATGCAGAAAACCTTTATAAGAACTAGCCCTAAGATAAGCATTGCTACTCCTACTGTAACAGAATTCTGAGTTTTGTGATCATTATAGAATAGTGTACTTCATTTGTCCCCAAGATGTTTGTATCTGATTTAGAACTAGGAATAGTCATAAATCATCTGGAAAACCCATGTATTTGCCTCAAGGACTCTGTGAACTATATACAAATGGAAATGGTTCAACCTGACAAATAATAATTGGTGGGAGAGAAATGGGCACTTCAACACACTGAATGGCATAAATAAATTTCTCTATCGCCAAGAAAAGCCATTCTGGTGGCAACTTGGCGTTAAGTACCACAAGTCCCCAGAATACTAATATTCTTTGATCTAGTAATTTCACTGTGAGAAATTATCTTAAGGATAGGCACACAAATATCTATTGCAGTGTAACTTTTAATAATGATAATATTTTAAAACCTGGGAACAAAGGAAATGTTCCAAGACAAAAAATTAAGTAGATCAACGATAAGAGATCTATAGGGTGAATAAACATCATTTATGGAAGAACATTTGATGACTTGAGAAAATCCTAAGATACAACTATACATATCAAGGTATCAAGAGTAGGAAATTAACCTATCATGTATTGTATAATCCCAAATACAAAATTAGGATCATGAATTTTTTTTGGCATTTATACAAATATGCATTTTCTAAAATTTTATAATAAATCTAATTTTTTTCAATAAAAATTAACATTTTAAAAGTACATTCACTTTGATACTGGTCTCACAAGTATAAATTCATCATAAGGAATTAAAAAGGTAAGTCAATATATTATGCATGGTAGATATAACATCAGAACATATAAAACTAACCTATTTATGACACATCAAAATCAGAAATTATAAAAGAAAATTAGAAATAAAATCAGAAATCATACATTTACAATTATCAACCTTGTTTTTCATGTATAAGAGAACTTTTTCTTCCAAATGTTGAGTCAAGTCCCTAACAGGCCGGAAACCACACAGCAGTGGTTTTAGGGCTTCAGTGCCTTAGGGTTTTTGCAGGGAGGCTGTAAATAATGACATCCTTGCCTTGACAATGGAGGATGTTTCCTAAAACAATGAAGAATAAACTGTTTGGGGCCTATTCATAACTGTTTCTGTTTTACAAGTTGGGAGTTCTGAGTGGTTCATTTGGAAGAAGAACTGATGTGGTTATCTGAATCTATCTGCCCTTTTCGGACCCACTCTTGGTCGCTTTTCTAACAGTGGCTACCTCGGAGACTGACTTCTTCAGATCCCTGCCTGGGTTTGGCTGAGTGGAGGCATTCGCAGGAGAGAAGGGGCTTGAGTGTGTGTATCCTCCTTGTCCCCAAGACGTAGTTTTTAGCAGTGGCTGCATCTAATAAAGATCCTGTTCTTGGGAAAAAAACAAAACAAAACAAAAAAAAGGACTCTCTTTTCCTCTTTACCCATGAAAGCCTTCTTTTGGGAGGAAGTTGGATGAAGTTCCTGCTGTTGCCAATCCCCGTGCACCTCACCACCCCTGAGTGGTTCTATTAACTCTGCTCAGAGTTCATTCATTAAGCTTTAATTTCCTCAATTAAACTACTTAGGTATGTCAGTTGATTCCTTTGGGGATCTTGTCTATTTTAGGAGAAGAAAAAAAAAAAAAAAACCTTTCAAAGACATTGCTGCCTTAGAGGAGAGACACTATCATCAAGTCCTCAAAATTCTATAAAACTGAAAACAAAACAAAACAGAACCGTATCATGAAAACTGCACATTTCAGCTACCGCTTGAAAATATATGACTAGACAAGTCATAAGCTATCCCTGTAACAAATAGTAAGTATTTAAAAATTAAGGACTGTGGAATGGAATCTACTTAAATTTCACCCTGAAAGTCCATGAGACTCCAGACAATTTGATATCAAAAGGCTTTCTTTTGAAAACTGGTTCTTCTCAATACATTCTTTTCAAACTAAATGTGTACTTAACAATGAAATGGAAAGGTATTGAGAAATATTTTGGAGATCTGCAACTTACCTCCTTGAACTTGTGACTGAGCTTGCTTGTGTCTAGGTCTGAGGGGGAAAACATGTCCTCATTCTCAGGCAGCTCAAACACCTCAATGGCCATGTCACTGCCAGGAAGAACAGGTCCCACCTCGTCCTCCTCTTCATCTGTGGCATATTCTCCTGTCTGAAAGGAAGGGCATTTCAGAAATCCAGCTGTCCTCACCCCAGGTAGAAGTGAATTACTTGAAAATATTTTATGAAAGAGAAATAAAACATGTCACCAAATGGTGAAGTGTAAGTAGGCTTTGAAGTCAAGCATGCCTCATGCAGCCAAGGTTATAAGCAAATGTTAGTTCAAAGATCCAAAGTGACATGTCTATGCCGTATATCAGTGCATTCCTAAAAATCTAACAGGATCAGTAGTATTTTCACAAGAACAACAAACATTGTTTTCAGTCTAAGTATGTGATGGTTTTACGAAATAGAATTATATTGCTAAGGGAAATAGGTAATTCCTATAAATTCCCACCTCTGTATGAATAAGTCACCCAATACTGAAAGCAGGGAAGATCCAAAGATACAGAGAGTTCGAAAAGACCCTAAAGAAGACTTACACGAAGGTTTTGTAGATGTAACTCTCCTAAATTTTAGAGTGCAATCAGCTCTCTTTTGTTTGTTGACTAATGTGTTGGTTAACTAGGGACCTGAAGATTTCTAACTTACAGCCCACAGAGGTGTACTGCTTTGCCTGCACAAGATTTTGATAAATCTTAGTATTTCTCCAATGTTAAAGAAAAAATCCACCGGACATTCTGGATTTCCAGTTTTTCTTGAGAAAGCCAAAGATCTGGCAACATGCGGATGTTGTGACATGAAAACAACCGGGCCAGTCAGCAGTGGTTGCGTCTTTTGGATGGGTCGCACGCCTTCAGATACCCCACAACTTTTACAACTCCATATTGTTCTATGCTGTTAGCTTCACTCCTTCGCAGTACCCACGGGTCCCTGAAGGTGCGTGAGTTCATGGCCCCTGGGATAAATATTCCTCCATACGACTAACCTCCTTAACATTATTAGAAAGTGGCTCCTCTCTTGGCAGCACTAGGCTATGAGGCTCTAATTCAAAATAATTGTTTGAAATCTATACCTTCCGATATAATTTAAAGATAAATCACTGATTCACAGGGTCAAAAAACAAAGTTCATTTAACGTGTCCCTGTTCTTTCAGGTACTATTATATATGATATATAAGACAGACAGGAATTCATATTCCCTTTAAAAACACTTTCATAAAGTGTGTGGAGTGATCTATTCCTTTGATTACATAGGCTTAGCATCTGCTGTTTTTTCTTTTCGTTCTGAACTATATTCTTCTTGCCAACTGAAATCCTATTTCTTTTACTGTTTTGCATGTGAAGAAAATCTGGTCATTAACCTCAATGTAATAATTCCTTATGTCAGAAAGACCATTATTAAGTTGCCATTCTGATTTCTCCTTTTCAAGTGAAATTATTCTGGATTTCTCCTAGGTCTCATTCTCTGTCATTATCTTTGTGCTTCTGCTTGAACTTCTCTCTCCAAGTCCTCCACACTTGTTTTAAATTGTGGAGCCCAGAAGTAGGCACGATTTCCAGTAGGGAATCTGAAGGCCGTTGGCCAGGATGAAGAAATCGCCTCAGCATCCTTCAGACACTGCTTGCTGACATGAAGGCCATTATCATGAAGACCTTGATTTTGGTGGCATTTGTATCTAGAAGTAAGCTCAGTGTATCTCTGTGTGAAATAGCACTGCAGTACTCGGAACCCCTCCCTGGACTCTTCAGAAACCAGTCTGAAAATGTGTAAACTCTAAACATGCTTCCAAGTGTCTCTGGCATGGTGAGGAGAAGGTAGCTGAGCAGTGAGGGCTGATGATTCTAGGTAGTTTCCACTTGTCGGTATGATTAGATCCTATAAATCATAGAAGAACCCTAATTCCAGATTTGGTATAATTTTTTGTGATATTCTGTAAGTGAAATCACCTCCTATTTACATATATTTTTAGAACCAATAGTTACTTTGTAAATCCCAGTGATGTTAATTAATAGAAATGCAGTAAGGCTGGTTAGGTATGCAATCTTGATACCTTGCTGAAAAGTTTTCGATTAAAGATATTAAACTGGGTGCTTGCTTTTAATCCTAATTACAACTAGCAGCAAAGCCACGCCTTCATTATAAAGGCCCAAACCAGGTATATAATAAAATTTACTTCTACATCATAAATTTGATGAATTTCCTGAATGACCCCATAAAATCTTAAGCTACATTTAAGTCTGATGACAATGTGGTGCATTTTAAACATAACATTGAAATGAACAATTTGATTTCCCTTTCCCAGCTTGAAAATAGGCACTTCTTCACTACGTGTAAGGGAATGAATATAAACATGTGCCTAGAATAGGTCCTGACATATAACAGGATCATAGCAAATATTTTTTAAAAACTATATCCAAGAATGCTTATGGCACTTGCTTGGCAATATCTATAAGCTCCCAAGGAAGTTTTCAATAATATATGTATATTTTTAAAAATGAACTGCAAAGGCATTTGTTAAGAAGGCAGTATTTTTTATTTTTTTAATACTTCTTACAGTGAATAACAGGATTAGGGTGTATACAATATATGTACAATATATGTAGTTCTTCTCTTAGTTCTGGCTTTGTCATTCATTTTAGTTATCAAAATTACACTCATCAATATAAGATATTAATAATTCTTGGTCTTGATTCAGTAGTTTTGTTTTTTTACTTTACCAATCTCCTCTCCTCAATAACCAAATTATCTGTAATTCTCCTGAAATTCTTTTTATCTTTCATTTCATCTCTCCACTTACTAATTTTTTTTTCTAATTAGTTTTATAAGTATACTAAGGTCAAGATATGTCTTTTAGTGTCTTGATTCTACTTAGTACTTATTAGAGGTTCTGGATAGGGTGTTTAAAAACTATCATGCCCAGGTGCCTGGGTGGCATAGTCAGTTAAGCATCGGACTTTTGGCTTTGGCTCAGGTCATGATCTCAACCCCTCAGGGTTGTGGGATTGAGCCCCAGGTCAGGCTCTGTGCTCAGCAGGGAGTCTACTTGAGATTCTCTCCCTCTGCCCCTCTCCACCATGCTTTCTGTCTTTAAAATAAACAAATATTCAATAAAAATAAAATTAAAACTATCATGCCAAGTGGAATTTTAAAAAACAAAAAAATGAGTAAGGGGAATAAAGAGAGAGAGAGAGCAAACCAAGAAACAGACTCTTAACTACAGAGAACAAAGCAACAGTTACAGAGGGGAGATGGGCAGAAGGATGGGGGAAATAGGTGATGGAGACTAAGCATTGCACTTGTAATGAGCAATGGGTATTGTATGGAGTGCTGAATCACTATATTGTACACCTAAGCTAATATTATATGTTAACTGGAATTTAAATAAAAACTTAAAAAAACCAGGATCCCTGGGTGGCGCAGCGGTTTGGCGCCTGCCTTTGGCCCAGGGCGCGATCCTGGAGACCCGAGATCGAATCCCACGTCGGGCTCCTGGTGCATGGAGCCTGCTTCTCCCTCTGCCTGTGTCTCTGCCTCTCTCTCTCTCTCTGTGTGACTATCATAAATAAATAAAAAAAAATTAAAAAAAAGATTAAAGCTTTTAAAAAAAAAACTTAAAAAAACCTATCTTGCCATTCTCTCTTGCTGATCCACTCCCAACATAAACAGGCTTTATGATAAAGGATGCATTTACTACAGAACCTCATTAACATCTAGAAGCTAAAAAGTTACATTTAGTAGACTAAGAATAATGTGTTCTGATTGTCTCATCTTTATTGAAAATGGACACCACTTTTAGGGTTAATATGAAAATAAATTACATGGAATGATAGGTAGGCAGAATTTCATAAACCTCACAACTAGACTGGATTGAATCTGACATTTATATAGGGAGGTGGACAATACTGCATCAAAAAAAAGTCTCACAACAAAGTATTTACATTGGCATCCATTTCCTTCTCCTAATTTCTGGCCAGATTCAGTATCTTTCAAGTAAACAGAAAAATCTTTTGTCCCAACCTGAAAATCCATTTTAATTGTTCTTAATGTAAGAACTGACAGAGATAGTAAGGGTTCCTTTTCACAACTCATCTACCTTCTTGATTAATATCTTAGACTTTTTTTTAATTTTTTTTTTTTTTTATTTATGATAGGCACACAGTGAGAGAGAGAGAGACAGAGAGAGGCAGAGACACAGGCAGAGGGAGAAGCAGGCTCCATGCACGGGGAGCCCGACGTGGGATTCGATCCCGGGTCTCCAGGATCGCGCCCTGGGCCAAAGGCAGGCGCTAAACCGCTGCGCCACCCAGGGATCCCTATCTTAGACTTTTTTATTGCTTACCCAAGGGTGCAAAAAAATGAACAGCCATTCTTTTGTAACTGTACCCAACACTGTGTTTCTTGAAGACTGTGTGATATAGGTATTACTATTCCATTGTACTTAGAGGAAACTGAGACTCAAAGACTTTACCCAGCATCAGACAATTAGTTATGTTGTTGGAGCTAACATATTCCGAAGCTCATTCTCTTTCTTCTATGCTACGCTGCTTGCAGTCTATAGAAAGTAAAGCTTTACAGGATAAAAAATGGGAATACATTCCTTTCATATTTCCCTAACCAAAAATGCTGTTGGGTAATCTTGTTGTGTTGAAATTCACCTTCCACATCTTTGAACATTTTCATTCAATTCACTCTGAAGATTTGCACCTGTCTCTAGAGAGCTGCAAAGTTCTTGCCCTCTTTTTTTCTCTCATAAGGTGCTCACCCTGGGCAAGTGCATAGAAGTCTCCTTCAAAAGATTTGGCTTACGGGTCTGCTGACTGATGTTTCATGCACTCTTTCTCATATAAACCAGAACCATAGCATACAGTCTATAGAATTGCTGCAGTCTTAAAATGGATGGAAAAGATACTTGCAAAGCAAAATGAGTACAAAATTCCTCTAGACGTTTATGGTTGGTCTCTTTTATGTTTCCTTTGCACATCTAATTTTCTTAAGCTACCAATCTTTACTTTACTGACTCTTTCCAAACCATTTCATCTCCTTTACATGGACACAATTTATTTCATACTCATATTATATTAGAGCACTTAGTATTTTATTAAAATACATGATTACAACAATAATTAGGTATAGCTGACAGATTCTGCCTCTTAGTAAATATCTAACTTTTGACTGGTAGGAGCAAAAGCATATAGACATTTTTGAGCTTTGAGCACTCAAGAGAGCTGAAGATCTAATTTTAGATTTTATGGAAGGGATGGGACATTATCTGTTATATTGATGAGGTGGTTCATCAGAGACCAAGTAAACAATCATGATTTTGAAGCCTATAGCTTCCAGATTTAAGTTCCAATTTCCTCATCTATAAAGTGAGGATAAAAATAGCTCCTTAGTATATATAATAAAGTTGTCATGAGATTAAGTTAGACGGAGTCTGTAATGTGTTGAATACAAGGTATGGCACATGGCAGGCATTCAAAACAAGCAATCGCTGCCGCTGCTGGTCGTGGTGCTAATCCCACAACAGCAACATACACTAAAGCATCTCCAAAATTGAATCTCATAACCAGACATTTGCTAAATTTTGGTCTCATAAATATAATGTCCTAGAAGCCCCATCACATGAATCTTTTATAAGCAAACTGGTCATTTCTGAAGTAAAATTTTTCTTTTCCCTAAACCTGCTCCTCTTCTTATACTCCCAGTTTTGGAGGCATCAGCCCAAGACGAAGAAAACTTTCAGACCTCTGTTGTCTTCACTTACTGGGCCCCATCCTGCCCCAGTAATCCAAGATGAAGATCCATCTACTCAGCTCATTCTATGAAGTTGCTGCCCAAAGACTCTTTTAATCCATTCATTTATGTTTCTGCTATATCCTTATATCACTCATAAAACTTGGCTCTTTGATATCTGCCTCCTATCAACCATTTTCAACCGTAAGCTCCTTGAAAGTGCCAGGTATGATTTATATCTATAATCCCAGTGTGGCAGCACACTGCTTGGCATATAGTAGGCACTAAACAAATGTTTGCTGAATAAATTAATACAGTTTTAGCCACATCTGCACAGCACAGCAGAGCCCTGATTTTCCTGTTAATTCTCAGCTTTCAAATAAGAAATATAGTGAAGCACAGCTGCAGCTGGAGCCCAAATGACCCTTTTGGGGATTTTCTCTTGTTGTTAGGTTCAACCATTAGCAGTAATTTCTGCTGTAGCAATGTTTGCTCTGGTAAATTCCGGGAAACTAAATGGTGCTAATCATAAAAATAGCCTTGATTATGCAGTTTTTGTTGGAATTTGTTTACTGGATTTGAATTTGGTTATATATATTTTCAGACTCAGTTCTGTTAGAGAATAGAAGAGAGTTGCTTTTTCTCTGGAGGAGAAAGACCTCAAACTAACACTTTAATGTTTAAAATTCCTAAATCTGTGCCAGCCATCCAGATGGCTTTCAGCAAAAGCATCCCCTTCTCTGCAAAGGCATCTCTCTTTCATTTTCTGTCAGTTGACTCTGTGTGTCCTACTTTTGTAATGTTAGGCCACTTAGTCTCTTTGCTCATCTATAGAATGGGAATAACAGCATCTTATTCCTAAGGTTGTTGGGAGAATTTCCAGTAGTGAGATCTTCAAAGTATTCATCACAGTGCTTAGAATATGATAAAAGACTAGATGACTTGATGACTATGATAATTTTCACTATCCCTGGCTTCTCCAGGGCAACACCAGCAAAAAAAGCATGGGTTTTGGTGACAGAGAGACCAGGCCCCAGAAAAGAAAAAACAATTTCACAGTTGCACAAGAGCAGGCAAACCATTTAGCTTACATCTTTTGTGGTCCCTTCTTCTATTAAATGGCCCCAAAGATACCAATCTTATAGTACATTGAGAGGATTTAAAGAGATAAAGTATGTAAAACATCCATATGATGCCTGGACCAAGATATATACTCATTTCTCAAACCATTCAAAATTTTCTTGCCAATAATCTTTGTTCTAAGAATGTTTTTTGATATTTCACTTCATTCTACGGTCTAGCTACTAGAGCAAGAAACATCTACCATCTATACCTATGTTACTGATATAGCCTTCCATGTTCCCTGCTTTCAAGCATCCAGTTCTTCAGATAATTGGTACTATCACTGGCAAATTATTTTTCCTAAGATTCCAACTAGATAGATTGAAGATGTGTCTATAAAATTTTTTCTAACAACTCAAACTCATCTTTTCACTTCTTAAAATTTTCTAGCACTTGTGGTAGACAGTTTATAAATTAGCCTTTGATTTTACAGTATTTTAATGCCTCCATTAGTCTTTTTTCTTCACCCCTTCTTTTTAGAAAGTATACTCCTGAAAAGCAGGGACTCTGTTTCCCACCATGGTAGGCAAGCTCTAAAATGACCCCTAAGGATCCTTCTTCCTGGGTAATCTATACTTTTCTATAATCCATTTCCCTTTGGATGTGGGCTTCTAACAACAAGAATACAACAAAAGTGATGGGATGTCTGTTCTGGGATTAGTTTACAAAAAGACTATGGCTTGCATCTTTTTTGTCCTCTTAGCATGTCTCTACCAAGATACCTACATCATACTGAACTGATGTTTCTGGCCAACAGTCAGCAAGGACCTGAGGCATGCTAACAGTCACATGAAGAGCTTGGAAGTGTATCTTCCGTGTCCTGCCAACAGCTGCAAATGAATTGGAAGCAGATCTTCCCCCAGTTGAGCACTCAGATGACTGTAGCTCTGGCGGACACCTTATTTGCAGCAATGGGACAAATCTTGAGTCAGAGGCATCCAGTTAAATGGACCCAGACAGAGATACTGTAATGTATAAATGTTTCTTATTTTAAGTTGCTACATTGTGGTGGTAATTTGTTATGGAGCAACAGAAAGGGGGAACTGCCATAACAAACACAGAAAAATGAGGAAGTGGCTTTGGAAATAGGCAGTGAAGGACGGCTGGGAGGATTCTGAAGAGTATGCTAAAGCAGGCCTAAATTGCCTTGAACACACTGTAAGTGGAAATCCG
Source organism: Canis lupus dingo (assembly GCF_003254725.2). Lineage (NCBI taxonomy): Eukaryota > Metazoa > Chordata > Mammalia > Carnivora > Canidae > Canis > Canis lupus. The sequence goes on along the minus strand of NC_064256.1, from coordinate 20,255,548 downwards.
GAGTTGGGGGGGGGGAGTTCTTGTGTAGTGCCAGAAAACTCAGCAATATTATCACCGTTTATAAGGAGAAAGTTGGAAACATTCCTAGTGAATGGAGTGATCTAGCTAAGTAGGTTTCCAAACAAGTGTTGAAGGTGCTGCCCGATTTCTTCTTGCTGCTAATGGTAAAAATGTGACCAAAGAGAGAAATTGAAAGGACCATTAAACAGAAAGGAACTAAGACTTGATGGTTTTGAACATCTTGATTCTAAAAATAAGAAATAGTTTCCAAACAAAGTTCAAAGCCAGGGTACTGCCAGGAGAATAGGTCTAAAAATGAAGCAGAAGGTGGAACTAACATCTTTTGTTAAGAATTCTGAACTTAGGTATGGAGGTTCCTCAAAAAATTAAAAACAGAAATTCTATTCCTGGGTATTTACCCAAAAAATAAGAAAACACTAATTAAAAATGATATATGCACCCCTATGTTTACTGCAGCATTATTTACAATAGTCAAGATATGGAGCAACTTGTGTCCATTAATAGATGAATAGATAAATAAGTTGTTATATATATATATATATATATAAAATGAAATATTACTCATTCATAAAAAAGAATGAGGTCTTGCCATTTGAGACAACATGAATGGACCTAGGGGATATTACGTTAAATGAAATCCATCAGAGAAAGACAAGTACCATATAATTTCACTTATATGTAGAGTCCAAGAGACAAAAGTGATGAGCAAACAAACAAGCAGAAACAGATCCATAAAAACAAATAACAAACTGATGATTGCCAGAGTGAGGGAGGTAGGGAGATGGGAAAAATAGGTAAATGAGAGTAGAAAACATAGCTTTCAGTTATGGAATGAATAAATCACAGGAATAAAAGGTACAGAATAAGGAATATAGTCATTGGTACTGTAATAATGTTGTATGGTGGCAGATGGTGGTTACACTTGTGGTGAGCATAGCAATATGTATAAACTTGTCATATCACTGTGTCATACAACTGAAACTAATGCAGCATTGTGTGCCAACTATATTCAAATAAAAAAGAACTGAGAAATAGTTACATGTACTATAATCTATAATATTCAATTACTGAAGCAATTTTCAATTACAATTTCTTAAATTTTATTTTCTAGGAATAATCCTAATCATCTCAACCTCTATAATCCTTCCCCATTCCAACTATTTTACTGTATTGAATTTGTTGGTGAGTATTCAAATACCAAATATTTTTTTAAAAGATAGTTTCATTTTCTTTCTTCCTTAGAAAAAAGTCTCTTAAAATAGTTGTTTCTAACTATAATTACATTGAGAAACATGAACCATAAACCCCCCCAAAAAGGAATTCTGAACTGAAGGAACTCATATTTTTTTATAATGGGTAATAAGCAAGTCTGTTATGTGCCCTATAGAGAGACACTCCTCTATTTTCCAAGACTGTTCATTATACAAACATCATTAAAAAGGTAATCTGAAAGAAAGGCATGAGTGCCTCTTGTAGAGAAGTCAGAGACCTACGGAGGAACTGTCTCCCAATGATATCTGCTGTTGTTTCTATACCATTTTGGCTTCTGGTGAATTTTCCTATTAGTATGACTTTCCCTCATCAGTGTGACTGCAGTGGCTAGGACCAAGTCTATTTCATATAATTATGACTATTAAATGAACTCCAAGCAACAGAATGAGTAACTTGCAGTAACTGAGATCAACCATATTCCCCAGGCTTTCAGATGTGACTGGCTAAATAAATCCCGTAAACCATCAGGTCTACCTTAGAAATTCAGGTAGCTTTCTCCTCAAGTTTATTTATTCCAGTTGGCCTAAGGTATTAATTCAGATATGGCAAGAATCAGGGATTGCACAGGCTTGGTGTTGGCCCACAAGAAGAATATCTATGATTCAGACAATTCTATCACCTATAACAACCCTGGCCGGTGAGTTGAGGTTGATCTGAATGCCTTCCAGGACTGGTATCCCTGATCACATCAATCTAAAGTCAGGAACAAATTTTGTACCACCTTATCCAATTAAATGAGTCCAACCCTAAGAATAATTGCCTGCACAATGCATATAAAAAATAAGTCAACTATCACTTAGGAAAGCAGTTGACCAAGTAATTGATGAGTAATGATGACCAAACAGTTAAGTCACTTACATCAGCTTAAGAGTCAGTAACAAGGTTCATCAAGAGGGATACTGCTCAGACCTATAGGAATGGCCTTGAGTTATGCCCAGTGAGCAAGATGATGACGTCATTTTTGCATCTGTATATATAGCTGGTGCTGAGTTTGGAAAGTCTAGTAGCTTTGGATAGCTTAGCTGATGAATCAGTGAATCAAGCCCAGGCATTTATGGAAACCTTTATGAATTTTAAGTCTCACTGAGCCAGTGGCCTTGTTTCAAGAGGTAGAATATCAGATAAAGTTTTCACAAAATGGAAAGCTGCTACTTGTTCATGTAAATCTAAGATGCTGCTGCTGGGCCAGGTTGGTGGTAGCTTTCTTATAGTTACCATTTCCATTTGACAAGCAAGGTTTGTTGGGCCCTTTTAACCTTATTGGTCTGTTGAGTTCAAGTTGACCCATCTCAAACTGAGAATATTAGACCACAGAGTCATAAAGCTTCCACTGGTCATTCAGTTTAAGTTCCATTAAGAACTTAGTAGAAAGTTAATAGCTGCCTTTCTTCTTCTTTTTTTGGTTGCTGCATCAGACATGCAGTTATGTTATGTTGGGAAATGGCCCAAGCAGTCTGGCAGCCATTATGTGTTTAGATAAGCTGTGATTTCTCCTTCTTTTTCTAGGATTCTATATTGTTTCTGCTGACCCACATGGGAGAAACAGGGAAAGTGTTTTCTTTCTCGTCCTACTATTACTGTCCTAACATGTGGCAATCCCTGAATGACAGATTCTCCACTGGCACTAATGCAACAAAGAAGGGCAGGTGTATATCATCACATCAATAACATTACACAACGAGCAGTGAAGCCATAACAGTATTATGTTGCATCTGCCCAAACGTTCCTTTCAAAAGGCCATTTTGCTTCCCTTCTCACTGTGAACCCTGCCCAAACCACATCAGTAGAATGTGGGCATCTTTCCTCACTACGTGACCAGGTGACATGGTGATTTGTGAGCCAGTATCCATACAACCATGAAGTTGAGTGCCTCCCCTCCCAAAGTTCCCCAGTGTACTTAAGGGGTTCTTATAGTATCTTGTCTCTCTGGAGGACAAAGGAGATCTCATCCTGACCCCTAGTCACCTTCCTCCTCATAGCAGCTGAGTTCAGAGTAGAGAGAGGAGGCCTCAAGGGGTGTAGAGGCAGAAGGCAGCCCTGTACCAGTAACAAAGTGCATTTATTTTCAGTTTTGAGAAATGCAGTGGTTACCTGTGTTTTAATCAAACTTCGAGTATCTACCACCTAAGGCACTATATATAAGGTGTTGTCATTACTGACACAACCAAGTTAGCTTTGGAGAGCCTTTGACCCAGCAGCCACTGGCTTGACTCCCACAACAGGAACTGATTAGAACTTAAACAGGAACTGATTAGAACATAAAGGATGGGGAAGTTTTCCAAGATGGTAAGGCTAACTGTAGCAATTTAGCTAGACTGATGTAGGACACTTTCTCATTCTCTAGCAGGGTACTTTCATTGGCACTGTAGGGGAGTTGGGACCCTACTACCCATCAATGGTTTCCCACAGGAGTTTGTCTATCTCAAAGGACTCTTGCTGACAGGGCCGATATTCCTTTGTAGCAGACAAGACACACCACAAAAAACTTTCTGAGGTTTTGCTGTCTGAATGACTACAGCTAGCATGATAAACTAGGAGAGGTTGAGTCAAAGACCATCCAACGGTTGCTATTTCTCTAAAACTAGCATTATATGCCTTGGAGATAACTAGCATTATCTCCACAGTAAACTCACTAAAGTTCCGCCAGGCTTCTGATTATGCCAATTACAAATTCCTTCCCTTCAAGGTAGGTGCCAGTGTGTTTCTCTATGACTGTGACAAGGTCAGAACATTCTTTTAACCCAGAATGGGTCTTTGTACTAGTTGATTTAATCTATCATATCTTTGTGTTGATTCCCTAAACTCCAATTTCCAAAGAGTGATGAGAAGAGGGCCAGGTGATACCTGCACAAGCAGGCCTGTCCAGAGGGGACCCAAGAGCTTAGGTAACCTGCATCTTTTATAGCAGGTAACATTACCACCTTCGCTGAGGGGAAGACTATCTCTATCTTCCAAGACTGTTCACTACACAAACATCTTGTAGCCCAGAACAAAGGGCAGCCAGTGCCTCAGAAATTTGAGAGCCTCATGGAGAACTGTTTCCTAATTATTTTTAATAGGGAAAAAGTCTAGCAATTCAGCTGATTTTTAAAGTCGCTGCAATATTTTTCAAATCCCTGCAATATTTTTCAAATTACCTTTTCAAAGACTGTCCAAATAGTATTCCTTTCCACATATTTTGCCTGCAGGTAAACCGGTCTTTCTATTTCTTGAACACACCAATATTGACCCACATCTAGGTTACAGAAAACAAACAAATAAAAACAACAAAAAATTCTTGGAAAAAAAAATCAAAACCCCAAATCTAAATTCATACTTTTATTTTGTATGTCCTTAGTTGTGATGATGCTTTCACACTCTGGTTATTTGGCCTTTTGATGGGTTGCCCTGAAAATGCTTTAAATTCTTTACCATATATATTTATTGTTTCCAAAACAGAATAGCAAGCTTCTCGGAAGTATGAAGTACATTTTCCCATGACTCAATATTCCAAATTCAATTCCTCTTAACAAATGCTACCTACTCACTAGGACATAAATGCCACTGTCTTTAAGTCCCTGATAAATATATTCTATATGAGAAGGGAACTAAAGATCCTTATTTTTCCCACTGAGATCCAGAACTAAACAGTCAACAGACCAAAGTAGACCTCTGTAATTCAAATGTCACACTGCAATTTCAAATTGGCAGCCTTCCTTGAGTTTCGTTCTACTTGCCAATGAAACAATGAAGCACTTATTCTGATGCCAGGAGAACTGTGGGAAGAGACCAAGAGATTTGTATTTCCCTGAATGTTTAATCTGCAGAAGAGAATAACTATAGGGGACCAAAGTGGCACATGTTATTATTGTTTTAATAATTTTATAATTATACAATGAATTGAATCTTGGAAAATATGGTGTGTACATATACAAATTGACTCACATGATTGCAAAAATGCTAACAGGTCATCAGATAGAACCTGAAGTTACAGCTATAGAATTTATAGTAAACAAAAAGGTAAAACCAATATAAACATCACTGATGGTATTTCTATGGATTATCTATGAATTAATGATAAATATAAAGATAATAATAAATATATAATATAAATATAATGATAAATAAAATGATAAATTACAATTTCCTTTGAGGGAGAATAATTCTACTCCTTTCCTCGTGGCCATCTGATGGTTCACAGCAGTAATTCTTTCTTACAAAGTCTCTGCAATACCAGGACTCAAAGGTCAGTTTTCCTGGCATCTTTAAGCTGGATAACTCCAGCTCTGATCATGTCTCACTCCTTCCCCAAAACTCCCCAAATCCTAGGCCTCATACAATGCATATTCTGTCTTATTAGGTCTGCGGCTGGATGGAGAAATTTGTAACTTTAAAGAAGTACCATGAGATTGTCACATTGAGGCAAGTTTGAGACATAGAGTCTGAAAGCCATTTCATCAGTCTTGGAGAGCAAGACTAGGTAATTGCCAATTTTTTATCCATATAACTGCTAAATATAAGAACTGTACATGGAAGATTTTAATTTGTTCATTAAATATTGAGTTGACAGAAAGAGTATTTTTAAAACATATAGATACTATGCGAATAATGATATAACCAACTACCAATGAACAACCTAGTTCAAGAAAAGGAGAGTATTACGACATTTTAATAGTCCTCTGTGTATGCGCTCCTGATTTGATTTCAGGTGCTTCCCTTTAAAATAATCTTGCTGAATTTTATTATTTTTGGTTTTACTTTAGTTCTATCATATTTATGTAGAGCAAAACAATGTATCATTTATTTGTAATGGTTTTAAGACTCATATGAGTGGAATCATATTGCTTATATACTCCTGTGCCTTTTTTGTCTTATTTATTTTTAAAGATTTTATTTATTTATTAATGACAGAGAGAAAGAGAGAGAGAGAGAGAGGCAGAGACACAGGCAGAGGGAGAAGCAGGCTCCACGCAGGGAGCCGGACATGGGACTCGATCCCAGGTCTCCAGGACCACACCCCAGGCCGAAGGCAGCGCCAAACTGCTGGGCCACCAGGGCTGCCCAACTTTTTTTTTTGTTTTAAATGGGATGTTCCTGGGATTCCACCACTTGTTGTGGGTTGCTAAAACAACTGTATATTATTCCACTCTGAATGCACTACAATAAATTTACCCATTTTCTTGTTGATAGAGACATCAGTTGTGTCAAATTTTTTTCATTTACAAGAAAAATATCACAACATGTCTTATAGCTCATGTATATAAGAGGTTTACTGTTTAGTAAAGAATATAACTGTTGAGATGACTTTACTAGATCATATCAAATTGTTTTTCAAAGTAGATGGACCAATTAATATATCCTAAGAGCAGAGAATAATAGATCCTTTTACTCTACATCCTCACCAAAATTTAAAATATCCAATTCAAATCAATTTGGTAAATATCAAATGGTATTTCATTTTAGTTTTTAATTTTCACATCCTGATTGCTAATATATTTGGGCATCTTTTCATATGTTCATCAGTCACGGAGGTTCCTCTTCTTTGACATGAGCATTAAAGCCAATGGCCCTCTTTATATTCTTTTCATATTGGCTAATAGAAGTACTTTTTATATAATCCTCTTTCGGTTATTTCTTTTTCTTTTTTAAAAGATTTTATTTTATTTATTTTATTTACTCATGAGAGACAGAGAGGCAGAGACATAGGCAGAGGGAGAAGCAGGCTCCCTGTAGGGAGCCTGACACGGAACTCAATCCTGGACCCTGGGATCAGGACCTGAGCCAAAGGAACAGACACTCAACCACTGAGCCACCCAGGCATCCCAGTTATTTCTTTTTCAAATATTTTCTTCCAGCTTCTGGTTTGCCTTTTTGCTTTCATAAAGGTATTCTTCAGATGAACAGACGTTCTTAATTTTTAATGTAGTCAATTTTCTCAATACTATCCTTTATGGTTTTGCTTTCTTAGGTGTTTCATGTAGCAAAACCATTTCTTATACTGAGGTCATAAAGATATTTTTCTATGGTGTCTTCTAAATTTTAGAGTTCTTCTTTTTTGCATCTGAGTGCACTTGGAATGAGCTTTTGGGTACAGACTGAGATGGGGGTTGCAATTTCACCATGTTTCTTTCACTGAAAAGCCTAACATTTCTCAACTCACCTAGAATGTTATTGGTGTCACTAATCCAATTTTCATTTATATGAGGGGCTGCTTCTTGGCTTCCTGACCAACTTGTTCCTTCTTTGCTTCAGAGACTAAATTTCTACAGTTTAATAATAAATATCTCTCTTTTAAAGCATGTGAAATGTCATAGTTATTTCTGGTGCATTGTTATTTCCTATGGATTTTAGTGATAGCTTACTGAATTCTATTTCTGAATTCTTTAGAATTATTTTTACTGAAATTGCATTGGATATATAAATCAACTTAGAGAGAACTGACTCAATTAAACTACGGAGTCTTCTAACCCATGAACAAAGTTTCTTTTCCCTTTCATATAAGTCTTCTTCAATAATTTCAATAAAATTTTTTCCCATAAGGGTCTTGTCTATGTTTTGTTAGGCAAAATTTTGCCTTCTACCAAAGTAATTAAAATTTATAAATTATATTTTCTCTCTGTAGACACACTGAAATAGATGCTATTTTTACATTAATTATGTGTCTAGTAAAGTTGCCAAAATCTTATAACATTTCTAATAATTAATGTATAGATATATTTGAGGTTTGATGATATTGCCTGCAATAATTTTTATTTCTTCCTTTCCAATTTATTTATTTTACTTCTTGCCTTCCAGCATGTCAAAAACAAGTAGTGACTGATTTTCAAATATTAAACCATACTTGAATTATAGGCTAAGCTCAACTTGGCTATAAAATCTCTTTTACATGTCTTGGATATGATTTGTTAATATTTTGTATAGGGCTTTTTTTGTTTGTTTGTTTTGCATTGTTTTTATGAATAGGATGGGCCTATAAGTCTTCTATGGCATCAATATTTGGTTTTGGTACCAAGGTTATACCTCATCACCCCATACATCTCACATTCTCAAGGTTTTACTGCATTCCTGGTATTAGAGCTGTACCACTTTCATTTTTGTCTTCTGGAAAAAGTTACATACGACTGGAAATATTTGTTCCATTTTGGTATAACTGACAAAATAATGGGACCTTATCTTTCTTTCCTTTTTCTTTTTTTCTCCTGTCCCTTCTCACTTCCTCCCTGAACCTTCCTTCTGCTTTTTGTTACTCATAGTGATTTAGTTCCCTAGCTTACTTTGCAATTGTAAGCTCATTTTTCTTGAAACTTTAACTTTTACGCTTTGATTGCAGGTGAATGGCTTTGAGCACCTGAGTGGCCTAGTTAAGTGTCCGACTCTTGGTTTTAACTCAGGTTGTGATCTCAGAATCCTGAGATTGAGCTCTGCGTTAGGCTCAGTGTGGAGTCTGCTTGAGTTTCTCTCTCCCTCTTTCTGCCCCTTCCATTGCACTCTTTCTCTCTCTCTCTAAATAAATCTCAAAAAAAAAGATAAATGACATAAGAAAGGACATGCTTTTTTCTCTTGAAGTGTACCATAAATTCAGGCTGCTGTGATTACAATGTCTCAGAAAAAATTTTTTCTTCCCTTCCACTCGGCAACAAGGTCTGACAGTGGCAATTTCTCATGTGGTCTTTGGAGTGGAAGATTTATTTTCATCTTACAGAGTAGTATAGCCCATGAGACTTCAGCTTTATGATGGAGTTCTCCAATTAGACATCCCACTTTGTCTGGGCCTTGGGCTTTGCCTACTGTAACTCAAAGCAATACCAATTATAGTTTCATCATAATATACAGAACACTTAGGATAAATGTAACATTATGAAAGTGAAAGAAGTCAGACATTAAAAAGTATGTACTCTATGGTTCTGTTCAAAGGACATTCTAGAATTGACAAAATTAATCTATAGTGTCAGAAAACAGATTAACTGGGGATGCCTGGGTGGCTCAGCTGTTGAGCACCTGCCTTTCACTGCCCAGGGCATGATTCTGGAGTCCCAGGATCGGGTCCCATATCGGGCTCCCTGCATGGAACCTGCTTCTCTCTCTGCCTGTGTCTCTGCCTCTCTCTCTCTCTCTGTGACTCTCATGAATAAATAAATAAAATCTTAAAAAAAAAGAAAGTAGATTAAATGGTTTGGTTTGGGCTGGGAGTGACTGCAAAGTTCTGTAAGGAAACTATCTGAGGCAATGAAAATGTTCAGTACCTTGACTGTGGTGGTGGTTACTCATGAAACTGTCTACCCAAATTAATACATTTAAATTTGGTGCATTTTATTGTATGTAAGTTATCCTTCATTAATGTTAACTTTAATATCTGAATAATGGATATATAATGATAAAGAAATCAAGTTATCTACTCAAGATCTACACATTTTATTCTATGTCAATTTTATGTCAATAAGTATTTCTGTAAAGCCCCTTTTAGAACTGGAATTCCAGAAATCCATTAAGAATTTTTACCACTACCCTTATTAGTATCAATATCAGTTTAAATGGAATCCTTATCAGACCTCTAAGCCTCCATAATAAGGCTGCTTTAGAACATTGGGGTCTTTGGTCAGGTCACCATTTAGTTCTTATTGCTGATGAAAATGTACTTCTATGGCTGACAGCTATAGGGCAGAAGATGGCTATCTATACAATATTGATCTTGACATCACTTAGGCCACTTCAACTATTCTGTTTCTATGGCACTTTTATTCAGTTATGACTAAAAAAGAAGTCATGTCAATATGAGTCACCAACTTCCTATTTCTAAGATCCAAAGGTTTTCAAAGAATGAAATATATATATTCACTTTTTTCTGGTTTTACATTCAGACAATTTTGGTGCAGTGTGATAGAGATTGGGTCTTCTTGCAAATTCATGTTCTCTCAAAACAATTAAGATGTGGAAGCAAAAGCCCATGGAAAGGTGCTCAATCCCAAAGTGCCAAAGGACAAGTACAGATTATTTCTCAGTCCCTACCTTCAATCTCTTGTCTTGCCATGCCTTTTACCCATGACTCTGTGCCACTCTTCTCTCACTATCTTAGATTATGTTTCTAACTAAATTTTATTCTCATTTAATTCTACTTTCCAATTCTCATCTTAGCATCCTTTGAGTGATTCAATTCAGTTCAATTTCTTGGCTTCCTCTCATCTGCCCAGTACTGTGCTCATGACAGTGTGTATTAAAAAATCAACCAGTTATTAAAACCTGTCATTGAAAAGATTACAGACTAGTGGGGGATATTTTGGGTAAATGATGATATAGAGAGATACACGTAGTACTATTATTGACTTCTATAGAAAAGAGTTCCCTAGCTCAGCTGAGAAAGTTCAAGAAGGCTTTGTAGAGAAAACACACGAAACCTAAACTGAGCCCTGAAAGTGAACAGGATTCAAGGGCATAGAGGGCAACCAAGAATGGGTTCAGGGAACAGTACTCCAAGAAGAAAAGACCAAAGGAGCAGAGGCATGGGGAAGCCGAAGGATCGATCCCGGTAGCCCACTGGAAAGTAAAGCTGGTAAGGTCCATCTTCACTGAGCTTTCTTGCTTTTTATAACTTTTTGCTAAAAAATTATATTCAACTTGTAAATGTTCTCAAAGTTGGAAAAATCCTGACATTTGTGTTTACTTCTGTGACTTCTCTCAAGTCAAACTCTGTGATGCATCATTGTAATATAGAACTGTTCTAGCGTGATTTCTAAGACATACAAAGCTATACTCTCAAAGGAATTTAATGGCATAGGAGAATTTGGTAGAGTTTATTTAGTATTTTATACCTTACTCATGAATAAATGCCATCACAATGTGGTGGTTGGAAAGAAAATAACATGAAAACACTGAAATCACTTGCATTATGATAAACAATATACAGAAAATGAGTTAAAAAAAGATGACATTATTTAGGGCAAAGGTTTCTTTTCTAACCTCTATCTTCCCTTGACACTATCCATCTTCCTGTCTGTGCTCAATATCATAAATAATAATGTTTTTATATACAAATAATATTTCTAAGGAGGGTCCTTCAAGAATACTTCTAAGGAGGATGTCTACCACCAGAGGATAGTGTGTGTGCTTGTGTGTGTATACATAAACAATGCTTAGGCTAGATCAAGCATGATAAACAGTCTTCAACTAAAGGTTTTCCAAACATCTTATGATTCTGGGTTTCAATGACAATGACCAGTACTGTAGATTTTGGGATCACAAACTAAAGTTTAGCAAAAAACTGTAATTAAATTCAATAATGCTAACAATCCAGTCAAATTGGAGTCTATAAACAAGTTGTTTCAAAGGTTTTATATTTCTCTTATTCTTCGGGCTCCTCTCATCACCGTAATCCAATTTCCATTTTAAATATACTTCCATTTTTAAGCTCTTCTCTTACTGGCAGCTAAAGATAGTGACAAGTATTTTATTATCTGAAGTGTAATAGTTTTTAGACATTTTGCTATGTCTACCACATAAGTCACGTAAATAAGTAGTATGATAATTTAAAGATACCTGTATTTATTTTGAAAAATGAAGAACTTTGTATCAAAAGATTCTTTTCTAAAAAAAGAAGTACTGGGTTTAAAAACAATGTGTATGCTATATGGTATATACATCATACAGCCTTGTTGTTGGGTATCTTTTCCTTCCCCTTTAAAATGAATCACAAAATATTTAAAGTGTTAAGGGTTAACAATATCCATGGTTAAACATTAGAAGAGTGAGTACAACTTACAGAACCTGCAACTATAGACTATGTGCTATATTTCAGAATGAAATACTATTTTCAAGTGATGATTTTCCAACTATTATTCAACACACAATACATACAGCTCTAGAGTTCTTCCGAGCGCAAAGCTAGTTAATGAGACACACAGAGTATTTAATTTCACACATGAAGCAGAAAGGTGCAGATAAGCATTAATTTCCACCAAAAAAACAAACCTTAAGGAAATAGTTGTTATTGTTATTGCTGTTGCCAGACACTCCTTGCAATTCAGCCACAGTGCTCTAAAATGGTTGACAACAAAAATTAAAGATGGCTTTTCCCCATTAAAGAGAGCAGCCTAATGATAAACGGTAGAAAAAACACTGAAGTTCTGGTGCCTGCTATAACACACACGTTTGAGAACTAAGAGAATGCCTCCCACTCTCGAGTTTCTCAACATTATGAACAGTATAAAGTCAATTTACATTATTAAATGGCCATCCATAATAATTGCAATCTCTTGTTCATACAACACAAGCTGTTTCCAACCAGGAACAGCAAACACCATGAGTCAAATTTAATGTGATCCCTTTAATGCTTTTTGCCTAAAAATTATATTCTCATAAACCATTTAACACTTATGCAAACCACAGCTCCATTATATTTCTGACTCTAATTATTACATGTTAACACAAGCAATAAGAATGCATCTCCATGTAGGTAGCTGCTCTAAATTGTATTCAATACTTTAAAAGATTCTAAAAACTAATGTTCTCATGATATAGTTATAATTATATTAATTTCCAGTAATGAAAAAAATTACAAAAGTGAGATTAAATTATGTTTTAAGAGAAGGGGCCTCAGTTTCTAGAGTGATGATTAACCTTGCTAGAAACTAGTGCCTGAAGAGACTTTGAAATACCATATAATCTAGGACTTTAAAATGTAATAATTATCATATTTTAAAAGCATATTTAAAGAAGCAAGCCAAAATAATCCTATAATTTCAAAGTGCATGTAAAACAGTTTATTTTAGTGTGAAGGATTGTATGCATTTTCTAATTCAAAAAAGTGGTACAGTACCATTTCATACTTCACTTCTAGTCTGAGCCCACTGTATTTCACATTGCATAATGATCTTTGATAGAAACATATGCTCAGAATTTACACACATGACCCATGCTACACAAAGCATATACCAAAATTATAACATCTCACCACTAAAAGGTCAAACATTGATAGTTGTGGAGTATGACAGATTAAATTTGTTATTGAAAATTAAAATCTAGTTGAAAAATTTACCATACCCCCAGAATTTCGTGAGATAGTGCTGACTGTGTGAGGGGCTTATTGAAATCCTCCATCGTTACCTTCCAGATTGTTTCAAAAAAGAAAGAAAGAAAAAAAAAAAAAAGAAATGAACAATAATTCTGTTATCCAGAAACGCAATTTCTAATTACAGATATATTCAGATCTACATTTTAAATGTTTCAATTGCTCAGATTTAATTTTTCTCTTCGTACAGGATTCTCCCCCTCATCTTTAGCCTTTGGGCAGAGCCCTTTTAACTTTTTTTAAATCACAATGTGTAACAGAGAGTAAACAGAAACAGGAATGTAAATTAAAATTAATTTGGCTGTTTGCTTATTGTAAACTCCTCTAATTTAAATATTTGAGGGGAAAAAAACAAAATGTAGACATTTGGGGGTTAAAGTTTGGGGTTATCTATATATTTTAAATTCTATTGGAGTACAACTTACAGTTTCCTAAAGCATTAAAACAGGTATATGTAAGTATATACAATACATGATAAGGTCTTCTTAATCCTAAATATGGTTTTGATAGAGAACTACTGTACTTTTACAATTTCAGGATATATTTCTCACGTTGCAATGTTTTCCCCAAAGGCAATTCAAGCAAGCAACTCCCCTCTGTCAATGTGACAAGTTCCAAGTTAGAATCAACCTTGGATGATTTGACCAAAACCAGAAGCTATCTATCCTTCAGTAGACAATACTGATCTAAGCGCTGGCTCTGGAAATTAGTTGGATGAACTCAGTTGTTCTGCATTTAATTAGAGGTTTTCCTAGCTGGCCCAGGGAATGTCACAGGGGATACTGTGAAATAGAAATGATTCTAACCTTGAAATTACAAAATGATTCCATAAATGATAAGAAAACTGAGAAGCCAAATGATTGATTACACAATTCAGGATTAATAAAGATACATAAATCAACACATTGTTCAACTACATATAAAATAACTCAGTTATTCAAGGTCATTTACCCATTGGATAACCAATGGTTACTGGTTCTTCTCATCCTCCATTATGTGTCTTGGAGATTTTACTTTTCATTAACAGAGAGAAATAGAGTAAATAAAAAATAGGACATACCACTCAAACTGATTTAACAATTATTTGGTAGCATAGTAAAAAAACGAATTTATATCAAGTAAGTAAAGTGTTTATATAAGAGTGAATTTTCATTATTTGTACAGCTTTCATCTCTCCTATGCACAGAATATTAACAGTTGGTTTTAGCTGAGCATGTTTTGCCAACACACAAGAAAGGGAGAGAAATACAAGTCAGAGAGGAGCATGAAAGAGAAAAAAGAAAAAGGCTCCTTGACCTTTCCAGTAAAGTGAATGTTACTTGGAATAACATAGTAGCAAGCATCTGATTTCTATTTCTAAAAAAGTTTAACCTAAAGTTTAATTAAAAAAAATCATATACTCAATTATTTTTCCCTTTAAGCCCTATCTTCATAGGATACTTATGAATTATTTGCCTAGAATAAAATAATTCTCTGAGTATTTAATTCCCCTATTATTAGAAATACAGAATAAAGAATCATAGAACCTAAGTATTACAAGAAAGTCCATCACCCAAAACAGGAATCATCTTTCCGACATCTCTTGTCACCCAGTTATTCTGTGTGTGCCTGAACAAAGACAGACCTATTAGTCCACTCCATTCAAGAACAGCAATGTGTTGTAAAGAGTCCCAACTTTGGAGACACGAAGACCTTTTTCCCATTATAAATCTGCCAACTACTAGCTATATGACTAGAAAAAGCCTCGTTTGCTTCATTTCTAGAAAAAAAAAATCTCTTCTGTGTGCTGTAAAGATTACATGAAATCATGTAGGGAAATTCACCTTGCAAAGTGCCAGGCACTGAATATTTATTTACCTTTCTAGTCCTAAAAATATCTGCTCAGGTGACAATCAACTCTGCTTTCCTTATAAAAACTAGGCAAACAAAAAAATTCATATGATATACTCCTAGGTATGAAAGTTGAATAACAGAAACTCATTTTTCATTTAATTAAATTACTAAATTAGAGAAAATCTTACATCAAACAAACAAACAAAAAGCTTTAGAGGCTTGAGTTGAAAACTTTTGGGACTGAATGTGACCAATTCCTCAAAATAACTGGAAGAAGTGGAAGAAGTATGTAGTATGTAGCAGGTGATCTAAAATTTTCACTTGGAGAGCTTTAAGAACTATCTTATTTTCCCTCTTTCCTGGCTAGACTTGATGTTCTGTTTCACACACTCACAGCATATTAAAAGCTAGTGAGAATTCAGAAATTTAGTCCAGTCTCTTAAAGCCAAAGAGACTGAGGCCCACAGACTGTCAAGTTTGGCTTCCTCGCTTTCCACCACTTGATGTCACCCGAACTCCCCTGAATCTCACATCCAAATTCTTTCTAGCAGAGCAAGCAGGTAAAAACCAAACCTGCAGAGAGCGATTCTAATATCCTAAAAATAGGCATGCAGCCAAAGCAAATCAGTGTCTGATAAAACACAAAACACTAGCACAGAGAACTGAAGACTAAGACGAAAATGTAAATACTTGAGGAAATTGTTTTTGATTTCTAAATCCAAGGTAACATTTTCATACCTTATGTCTCAGTATAATAAAAAAAAATACTAGTTATTTCAAATGGTTTCTGCAAGTAAAAAATTAAATCAACTAAACAGAATTCTAAGAGACTAATTCATTCACCTGACGACTCTGTAGTATTTATTCTCTGATCAAAAGTTAGTTGATGCACTATTTTTAGTTGTCTAATAAATAGAGAATAAACTACATTAAACTACAAACACATAAAAAATTAACATGTTTGGGTTAAAACATTCCAGACTAAAAATACATGAAAATATTTCAATGTCTGTTTATTAATCTTCACTATGTCCTGGCTAGAAACCAAAAACAAACAAACAAAAAAACCCAGAAAGCTCTGGAAAAAAAAAATATTTAGATGAGTAGAGACTGACCATATGAAGTTGTACTGTCCTTATATCAGCTGGTATAAATAATGTATGTTTTACCTGAACATTTACTATGTTTATGGAGTATGAAATATCTGATTAAATTATTGATAGATATTTTGACATGCCAATATGAAACACATACATGTTTAAACATGTTTATAATAAAGCATGTTGTCCCATTATATCAACGTACATTTGGCATTTACATTAGAAATAGACCAGCATCTGTATTACATTACAATACACAAGGATTCTGGAGAGCCATTTTCACTTGGGGGTTAGCTTCTACTCATTTACTTGATCTTCTACAGAGAGCAGGATACAAAATTATTCCAATATGTATCTACTCTATGGAATATGTGCTGGTGGAAAGCTTTGTTCTGCATTTTGTTAGCACAAATCACAGTGAGCAGATCCAAAGAACTTTCTCTTCCTGGAAAAAAGAAACCTGAAAACACCCAGCAATTTTTAGTACTTTTCTATGTGTGTTTGTGTATGTATGAGTGTGTTTTTTCAATCAGAATGTTTACTAATTTTTTTCAAAAAGCATTTACTATAGAAAATTGAGGGAGAAATTGAAAAAAATATAAAACAGAGAGAAAATCACCAAGTTCCAACAAAAAAGACACCTATTATTTGCATTTTGGTGTTTTTACTCTTTTTTGTTTCTGTGAATTTAATACTGTGGTAAAACATGACTTATTTGATCCCAAAGTCTTCACACTTGTCAAGAGGATACCATTCCTTGATTCATAAGTTAATAACAGATGTAAGTAATATTTCTTTTGTGAGGTTGAATGTAGACACATTCTTCTTGAGAAACTGCAAAGAACCTATCATACTTTTACACGGTGAAGAGTTTTTTCTAAAGTAGGAACGTCATGGGAAGAAAGGTAGGAAGGACTGTTGCAAGCATGACTTACCTCGTCATCGTCGGCGTCATACTGTGCATAGTGCTGCTCCAGCAGCTCTCTCTGGCGCCTTTCTTGTTCCAGTGTTTGGCTTATCAACTGGGCAACCTCACTCACTTGTCCTGGTTTTTCTCGCCCAATAACAAATCTGTAAGAAGGTGAAAGGAGACTAATATAGTTGGACTCTCCAGCAAAAAGGAGTACTAAGAAAAGTAACTAAGCTTGATAGTTCATCATGGTCCATCAAACCTCAAGAAAATAGTATCACATCTATACTCTAAATGTTATGCCTGGATGGAAGGGGAGGTTAGCTGAGCAGCTAAACGGTTATTTTAGACATACTCTCAAGGAAAAGAAAATGAAAAAGTGAAGGATGATTTAAAAAAAATGGGGCACCTGGATGGCTCATTCGGTTAAGTATCTGGGCTCTTGATTTCAGCTCAGGTCATGACCTCAGGGACCTGAGATCAGCCCTGCTTCTGGTGAGTATAGGGCATGGAGCCTGCTTAAAGCCTCTCTCTCCCTGTACTTTTGCCACCCACATAGCCCTCAACCCCCCACTTGTACACCGCTCTCTCTCTCAAAAAAAAGTATTACTTTGGGAGAAAACAGAAAAGAGGTAATCCATTCTACAGTACTTCACACATTTTTGATGCTCTACAAAGTGGAAGCAAACTCCTAATTTCCTGTACAATTGAACTTGAGAATCATTTCCCTAATATTGTCCTTACAATGCAAACACTGCTTCAAAACTATTCTGGGGAATAGCATGCCTTAGGTGGGTAAATAAATAGAGGCATTAACTTCTGCTAAGTTACTATAACTTTGGAGAAAAGAGAAACAAATATAGGTCTTGTTTTTGTTTTTAAAAAGAAAAACTAAAATAAGGAGAGGTCATGAATTTGATTTCACTTTTGGAGAAAAAGATGGTATGAGGAGAGACGTGGTTTCAAAAAATAAGAGACAAAAAGAAATATCTTATTATTAATTACTGTTTAAAAAAGTATAAAGTAAATACATGGGAAGTCATTCATTTATGGCAAGCTGCAGTCACTTAATGATACATCCTCACCAATACTATGTGTCTTGCTCAACAAATTAATATTCACTTCTTAACATATTTTCACACTAATACGTGGTTTTCTCTAAAAATATGAGTGGCAAAAATTATTTAGTTTTTATGTATCATTTAATTTTGTTATTTTGAATGTCACTCTTCGTTTAATCTTGTTTCTATACTTAACTGATGTTTTTTCTCTGATTATAATGTATTGCTGTATTAGATTATAAGTTTAAATGAAATATACCACCATTCTCTGTACAAAATCACTGAAAGTCAAAAATTTTATACTTACGTGCTAGTAATTAATTGTCTCTGTAGCAATATTTTTATGTAGTTCCAAACAGGACTTTGTACTTATGCTTGGGTGTTCATTTATCATTTATTTTCCTCTGGGAATCAAGTATAAGTAGAATTTGCAAATTCTGTAATTTTCATCCTTATTCAGGGATAATTTACACATAATAAAGTATATCTATTTTAATCGCACAGTTTGATAAGTTTCACAAAGGTAACCTGTAATCACTTCAATAAAGATACAGAACATTTTCATCAACCTAAAATACACAATTTCCCTTTCTAGTAAAATCACCTTCACCCTAGGCCCATATTATATTTGTTTTCTCTAGAGTTTCATATAAATGTAATCATAGAGTGTCTGACGTTTTTGGCTCACTATAATGTTTTGGAGACTTATCCATGCTGATGCAAGTATTAGTAATTCATTTATTTTTATTACTGAAGAGTATTTCATTGTATTGGATGTGCTACATTTGGTCTATCTATTCTTCTACTGGTGGGTATTTGAGTTTGATTTTGGATTTTATGATCAAAGTTACTATAAACATTTTTGTGCAAGTCTTTGTGGGAGCATACATTTTAGTTTCCTGTAGACAAATAACTAATGGAATTGATAATGTGTGGCAATGTATGTTCAACTTTTAAAGAAACTGCCAAATTATTTTTCAGAGGGGTGGTACCATTTTGTATTACTACTAGCAATGCAGGAAAATAACAGTTGCTTTACATTTTAACCAATACTTGGTACTGTCTTTTAAAATTTTAACCATTCTATTGAATGGTACCTTATAATGGTTTTAATTTCCAATGTTTTGATGAACAATGATGTTAAGTATCTTTACAAGCACTTATTGAGCATTCACAAATATTTTTCAGTGAAATACCTTTTCAAATCTTTCACCAATTAAAAAACTGGATTGTCTGACTTTTTATTATTGTCCTAGAATAGTTATTTATATGTTCTGGATGCATATCTTTATGTATACTGTATATAATAAATACACATAGATACATATATTCAAATAGTGTGTGTGTATCTCTGATTTATTATCCTTTCCCAGTCTGTGGTTTACCTCTCAATTTTCTTAATTGTGTCTTGCAAGGAAGTCCAACTTACCACTTTTTAAAAGCTTTATACCTTTTCTTTCCTATCTAAGAAATCTTTGCCTCACTTAAGATTGCTAAGATTTCTCCTATTTTTCTTCTTGAAGTGTTAATGTTTTGATTTATATTAGGTCTATAATATCTTTCAAATTAATTTTCATGCACAATGTTTGGTAAGGGTGGAGTTTCATTATTTTCCACATGTATAGCCAGTTGTTTCCACCCCATTTATTTAAAAGACTATTCATTACTGCCACTGAATTACCTCAGCACACTTGTTGAAAATCAGTTGATACTATGTACTTCTGGGCTGATTTTTGGACTTTTCCAATCTCTTCCATTTATATATCTATCCTCATACCACACTGGCTTGATTACCATATAATCACTTTTGAAACTAGGTGGTGTGAAGTTTTCCACTCTGTATATCTTTTCCAAAACTATTTTAACTATTCAAAGTTATCTATTTTTTCATATAAATTTTATAATCAGGTCATCAATTTCTTTTTTTTTTTTATCAATTTCTTTTAAAATCCCACTGATGTTTGATTTGGGATTGCTTTGAATCTATAGATCCATTTGTGGAAAACTGACATCATAATATTGAGGTGATCCACGAACATGGTGCATCTCTGCATTTATTTAGATTCTACTTTCTTTCAGTAATACACTACAATGTTCAGTGCAAAGTTTTAGCTACACTTTGTTAAGTTTATATCTATTTCATGTTTTTTCAAGTTATTGTAAGTGGTACTGATTTTTAAATTTTTTTAATGGTTTGTTGCTAGAATATAGAAATATAATTGATTTTTGAATACTGGCCTTGTATTTTTGACCTTGCTAAATTCATTTATTAATCATAGTAGGCTTTATAGATTCCTTAGAATTTTTCTATATGTAAGATCATATTGACTATGAAGACATTTTTATTTCTTCTTTTCCTACCTGTTTGTCTATTTCACTTGGAGACATTTGGTTTCTATGATGGAAGATACATAAAGTCTTTAGCATGTCCAACTAATCTAGACATATAATGACTATCTAGAATTCATTCTATTTTTGGTTAGCAGTCTGAAAGTCAGAAATGATGTCTAGGAATATAAACATTAAGCAATTAAAGAAGCTCATATCCTAGAATGATAGATTTAAGAAAATCTAGATTCATCTTTTATGTTTCTTCAAATGCATAATGGAGTGGGGTTTGAGGGAGTATCACATACTATAAAGCTGACGGAGGAGTTTGAAGGAAGCAATTAATGTATAAAATGCTATTAATTGAAGACAGCAGCCAAGCTCAAAGTAAAAGATAAATTAGAATTACATTCATTTAAGCCATAAATTCTTTAAACTCATTTGAGAATTATATTGTCAGATCTTTTAGTTGAACAGTTTTCCCTAAGAATGGAGAAGTTTATTTCCTCTGCAAAGCAAACGTTTAAAATTACTCTGAACACAATTCAGGGGGTGAAAAAGATAAGATTTTGTTCACTTGCCAACAAGTTAGAACCACTGCTAATGGCTCTAGAGGTGAATGAAGGAGACTTAAGATAGAACTTGTGAGAAATTTTTAAGCAGAAAATTATTTCTAAGACACAAATTAGAGTATTATGGTATATCATATACTAATAAAGTATATAATCATATAATAAACCAGAATTCCAATAGGACATGCAAGCTTCTTCCTGCCCTCAAAACATGATTTCCAATTCCAAACCAGAGTTATTTGTGATGCTAAAACTAAAAGGAACAAATCAATGTGTAATTGAAATTTCAGAGGAAATAAGAATTGTTCCACATCGCATAAGAAACCAACATTTTAAATCATGAAGGCCTAGTTGCTCAAATCACAGTGTGGCTTTCTGAATTTGTCCCTACAATTTAACATTATTCACTATTTCTCCAATATGAGTTTGTATTCAAAATCACTGTACAGTCTTAAGAAATAAAAGTGATTTCTAAAAAAAAAAAAAAAAAAAAAGTGATTTCTATTTGTATATAAAACAGACAACCCATCTCATGAAATATACTTTTTAAAATGCTTTGTTAAAGTACACATCTCTTCATTCAGGCAGCTGTTTGGGGCAGCGTTATAGCACCTAGCTACACATATCTCTAAAGCCTTGTAATCCAGTGTAATTTATGGTTCATATGTGCATTAGGAGAATGTCATCCTGGTAAGTATGGTTCAGAGGAAAAGCACAAGTGGAACTAAACTATTCTCCACGCCTTATTGTCCTCATGTGAAAATTGGTACCTACTTCATGTGTCTAAAGGAGTGATAAAAGAATAAAATGTGGCATAGACGGGAAAGGACATTAGGCACTATTACCATGATGATGAAAGTGATAAAAATCTCCCATTTGGAAAATGTGTAAGATTCACATTAGGTTTCTATATGTTCTTAAATGTTTGGTCCATTTTTAAGATGTCTTTATAAAAGGACTCTTATAACAATATGTGCACAATCTGGCACATGTTGAAATGAGCAGAAAATGCAAGATTTAAAGTAAGGTTATCATTTCAATTACAGATTCACACTATAGATATGTTGTGATAGTAATATTAAGGGGTTGAAAGTGTCTGTAAAAGGGGAAAAATGCTTTGATAGAACAAATTCACTAAACCATAAACATGACTTATTGGCTCTGTGACCTTGAATATATTAACATTTCTAATCCTTAGTTTCCATATTGTAATAAAATGAACATAATAGCTTAAATAAATATTACACAATATGTATAAAAAGCTTAACTAAGGACTTGGTGCCTAGAGAGTATTTAACAAATGTTTACTGTTGTTTTTACCTCGATAATGTATTAATAGCTAGGTAGTAAGTACTCTGTGCACACTGTCCCAATTACCTCTTACTTGAATCATCTTAGCTTTGAAAACAGAGTAGGTTTTTGAAAGTCAACCACAGTAAAAAGATAAAATACTTGCACTAAAGTTCTGAGAACCTTAATTTCAGTTACTGTCAAAATATAAAAGTATGGATGACACGATCCCTTTAAATTGAATTTTTAAAGTCTCCAAAAATATAACAATTAATAAAGTCAGCAACAATCAGTCCCTCTAAACATACGTGACCAAATCAACTGATGTTTATGCACAATTATGATTTACATCTTGGACATCATTTCTGACTGAAGTGACATGCATGTAGTTAAATCAGCCTTTAAGACCCTTTAAGAAAAAAAAATGTTTTCTTACTTTCTAAATTTGTTTAGTTTGCTTCAACAAGGAATGGATTGATCTTTTTATTTTAGCTATAAAGGATGAGGTTACAGAAGCCAAACTGTGATAGACATTTAAATAAAAAATTAGGTATTTTCTAAGGTTACAATTGAAAAATAAAGGCTAAACTAAAATACAAAATGAGGGTTTATGTGTTCAATACAGTTTGTTTCTAGTGTTTCAAACAATTATCTTGTTTTGACGAGAATTATTTCAGTAAGAACTGCCCCCTCTCTCCCTCAGGCTGAGATAAAATAGGTAAAGACAGATAAATCAGTTTTCCCTTTTCCTTCCATCTATTATCAGACCAAGCAGTGTCCATGCAGTGTCCTTTAGAGTTTAGATGACGAGATTATACAGGATTCATTTGATTAGTTTATTGAATTCTCTGGTGAGCTGTCAAACAAAAACTAAACAACTATAAAATTGCATTTACAATTTTCTGAATTTAAGTCATAAAGATCCTACATGTTCAGTGTAAATGATGCAAGAGTTTATGTTGAAAAATGATGAGTTATGAGGGCCTTGTTTTACAGATATTTATTCTAAAAAAAAGTGACATGCTAGTTAAAAATGGCACTTAAATGATGTCAAAACTCAAAAACTTTTTTAAACTAAAGAATTTTTAATGTAGACTTAAGCAAATCTAAAAAAAGGAAAGCTATAGTAGATATAGTTATAGGTTCTTAGGTAATCAATTCTTTCATTCAGATATTCTTTAACAAATATTTGTGTCACACCAAAAACCTAAAAGATAAACCTAAAAAAAAAAAAAAGAAAAACAGATACAGATACACAACACCTACTCTCATTAGACTAGAGTCTTGGATCATAAGATCACATGGTACTTTTAAACATTTTTGTAGAAAGTGTCTCATTTTTTCTGTGTTTGATCACATTTTATGGCCTTACTCCAAGCTAGATAGCTTTTTAAAATATTTGACTTAATTGTACTTGAGTAAATGGTGCTGAATGCATATCTGGTTGCTTTCATTAAGCTTTGCTATTAGATATCTAGAGGTTAAAGTCCTACACAATAAAGCTTTGCCTCTTTCTTGTATTTGGGTACTCACATATTTTTCCTTTCTTTACTGGGATTGAGATTAATGTAACATACTCTATATTTAACATTTAAAAATTTAAATTCATCTAGGAAAATGTTTGCTTTTATTTTTTTGCATGTGTCAATTTTTTATTTAAATTCTAGCTAGGCATGCTTAGGTGGCTCAATTGGTTGAGCATCTGCCTTGCGCTCAAATCATGATCCCAGGGTCCTGGGACTGAGCCCCGCACTGGGTTCCTTGCTCAGCAGATAGTCTGCTTCTCCCTCTCCCTCTGCCTCTCTCTCTGGCTTGTGCTCTCTCTCTCGTTCACTCTCTCCCTCTTTCAAAATAAATTCTAATTAGTTAACATGATATTAGTTTCAGGAGTAAAATTTAGTAATTCATCACTTACCTATAACACCGAGTGCTCATCATAACAAGTACCCTCTGTCGTCCATCAACCTATTTGCTTCTAAAAGCTAGACTTTAAATATCTAGATTTTAAATCTTTAAACTTAACTCTAAGTATTACTTCTTTGAAATGAATTTTGTATTTAACTCAGTCTTAATCATAAGAACCTTTTTCTACCACTGTATTTCAATATAGAAAAGTAGTTGAATTAAAACAATATTGCATAACACATGCCACTTCAAGGACTACATACCACATACTAGGAGAAACTTAAATATTTTTGAAAAATGCTATACCTTCTCAAGAAGTAACATTTCTTGATTAGAAAGCTAACTCTAATATTTCAGGTTTAAATATTTATGTATACAAATATTTAAAGGAAAAAAATTTTGAATGCTAATCTGTATATACTGGCACTAGAAGATATCTCATTAAGCCAAAATCCCCTTTAAAACAATTTTTAAAAATTTCCACTGTTTTTGATCTTCTATCACCAGTGGTTGTTGATCATTCTCATATCTATACAGTTATATAGTCATATAAGTCATGTAAGTAATTTAAGTTTTAATATCCATGGCCCCAAATCCATATGGCTGTTCCTCTTGCCTCACTGCAAGGGAGTAAACATAAAATCTGTAAGGACTGAGAATTCCCATGAACATGGTGGTGCCCCCATTGCCCTCCATTACAAATGACACTCCATTATGCACAATCACAAAGTCAAGACTCTGATAATAAGTGAAACTTTCAATTTCCCTTGTGCTGTAATGGCAACAAGGCCTCTTATTAAAATGATGTGAGTGAAGCAAACAAAATTTAATGCACTTGAAATGGAGATCTTCAAATGGAAAACCAATGATGTTAAAGTAAAAAAAATTTTTTTTAAAACCTTTTGTATTTAGAACTTACATATCCAGATGTGAATCCAAAGTAAACAAGGGCATATTTATTTAAAAATCTCAACATTCGGGCACCTGGGTTGCTCAGTCGGTTAAGCATCTGCCTTTTGCACAGGTTATGATCCTGAGTCCTGGGATGGAGCTGCACATCAGACTCCCTGCTCTGCGGGGAGTCTGCTTTTCCCTCTGCCTCTCCTCCTACTCACACTCTCTCTCTTTCAAGTAAATAAAATCTTAAAAAAAAGAACAACCCCCAAATCCTCAACATTCATTTATATTTTGAGTATTATAATCTCTTCCAAAAAGGACAGGGAAATATTTAAGACCTTCAGATTAATTTACTGTTTATTATGTGTAACTACAATTCCTACAAAATTCTCATCTCCAGAAGCGTCACATGGATCAATGTCAAAAAAGTCACTAAACACATATGCAAGGGATAAAAGCATAATGAATGCACAGTTATTGATCGTAAGTAGCAGTACTTGCCAGAAAGCATTTGAAGTTTAATGTAAATGGCTCTGAAAAGCAAATATACAATTTATTAGAAATTCCTCATATTGAAGCACAATTTCTATACAATTTCTCTCCTATAACACCATTTTCCTATAACTGCTGTTCTCCAGTACTAGGATGACTATCTGGAGTTAAAAAGAATACCTAAGTCTTTATCCATGGTCACTCTTCCAAATGCTTCACAATTGTTATTATGTCTTCCTAAAATTGTCTACTGGAGGCAAAAGATGGCAGAACCTTTAATTTTTATATATACAAGGAAAAAATGTTTAGATCTCTCCCATCCTGGTCAATCTTTCCTAAATAGTCTCAAATTTTTCAGGGTTCTTCTTAAGAGGGGATATGCAACATAAACAAATGAGTTATATATAGTATGACATTAATCAGACCGCCTGTCCACCCATCTGTCCAACTAACTGTTGATCAGGACACAATAGGCCACCTCTAAGATGCACCCAAGTGATCTCAGGCACCTGATATTCATGGAGTAAAAGAGGGACCTGTTAATTATTTTATCCAATAAAATACACAACTGATGGAATTTGGATATTCCATAAATATCCAATAAAATATAAAACTGATGGAATTTGGATATTCCATAAACTTTGGATATTAAGTTATTAAAAGATGACAGATTCCATCTTGGATAGTACTCTCTTGGATCACTCCCTCTGGGAAATCCAGTTTCTATGTTGTGAGGCATCCCTCTAGAGTGACTCTCAGGAAAGAGCTGGCAAGTAGATCCCATAAACCATGAGATAAAGTTTGCTGTTTCAAGTCACCAAATTTTGAGGTGATATGTTTTACAATAGGTACACTATGTCTTTGACATAGCTGTAAACAAGATCAGAAAGGTCTCACTTAAAAAAAAAGAAAGAAAGAAAGAAAGAAAGAAAGAAAGAAAGAAAGAAAGAAAGAAAGGTCTCACTTAAAGCTGTACACCCAAGAAAACATGAGTTCTTAAAAATTATGTTGCAAATCCATGTCTGAATAAAGAAAAGAATCCATAGAAAAATTTAATATAGATACTATTTTTTCTGGTAAAAATTAAAGGAAGTAGTTTTTAAATAAAAGTGTATAGCATAATATATACATATTGCCGAGGAAATTGTTTGACTACTTCTGCCTTTCTTAAGTAAACGTTGTCTTCCTTCCAAATCACCAACCCCATCGATGTAAGTAGTTAGCATGGTGCTTTTTAAGTTAATCGTGACTATTAACATAACATTTTTAAAAATGAGTTTTATTGAGGTCAAATCTATATCCAATAAAATTCACCAAATTTAAGCTAACACAAGGAGTTTACACAAATATATCTACAGTGTGTCACAAATACAATAGCCACAATATATATTTTTTCATTCATTTAGGAAACATTTATTAAGCCCTCAATGAACATTAAAGAGACACTGCTGCCCTCACAGCACATTCACACCAGGATCCGAGACCACTGAGGGCAGGCGGGAACTGAGTGGTGCTGGCCAGGCCCTGCCTTCAGAGGTGGTGGAGGGCCTCGTGAAGAGGCAGCTCCCTCTCCTACCCCCAGTACAGGACTCTGTAAGGCTTTCCTGACTAAACAGCAAGTGCAGGAGTTTGAAAAGCAGCACCCACTCTAGGCTCCATCCCAGGGGCAAGCAGGAAAAAAGGGCCAAAGTGGAAGCCATTTTCATGGCCTCAAAAATGCCTCTTAAAGGCCTGCAGTTTAAAGTACAGTTATAAAGACTTTTCCGTCTGCCTTCTTTTAGTCAATATAATAGTTCTGGAAAAAAAAAAAAAGTTCCAGCAGTTAAATACTGTGTTGAATATACTGGTAATTTGTAACTTTGTATTGCTGAGAAATATTTCATTACATAGGATACTATACAATTTGTGTATCCTTTATCAGTTAAAGGGCATTTGAGTTGCTTCTAAGCTATTATGAACAAAGCTCATATGAAGTATACGTAAGTATGAATCTTTGGGTAGATATATGTTTTTATTGCTCTTGGATACATAGCTATGAATAGAATTGCTAGCTGATATGGCAAGTACATGCTTAACTTTACAAAAACCTGCCAAACTATTCTGCAAAATGGCTGTGCTATTTTGCATTCCCCTTGGCATTGAATGAATGTTAAATCTGCTCCACATCCTTGTCAATGCACAGTATTACAGTCTTTTTAATTTCAGCCATACTAGTGGGTGTGTAGTAGTACCTCATTGTGGATTTAATTTGCATTTTCCCAAGATTAATGATGTTGAGCAGTATTTCACGTGCTTAACTGTGTATCTTCCTCGGTAAAGTGTCTCTTTAATTGATTTGCACATTTTAATAGGATTATACATCTTCTTATTGAATTATAAGAGTTCTTCATATCTTCTAAATAACAGCTCTCTATCAGATAATTGTTTTTGCAAATATTCAGTCTTTGCTTGTTTTTCCATTTTCTCAAGGATTTTTTGAACAAATGTTTTAAATTTTGATGCAGTTTAATTTATCATGTCTTTCTCTTATATTTCTTGCTTTTGTCTTAAAAGATCTTTGATTAACCCAAGGTCGTAAAGATTTTTGCCTGTTTTCTAGAAATTTTATGGTTTCAATTGTTGCATTTAGATCTATGATCAATCTTGAAGTAATTTTTGTATATACTGTGGGACAAAGGTCAAGTGTTCTTACTCTTTCTTTTTATAATGTGGTTATTCAATGGTCTCAGCACCATTTGTTGAAAAGACTACAATTTCCCCCCACTGAATTATTCTGATGCATTTGTCAAAAATCAATTGTTCATGTCTGTGCAGGTCGATATTGGAACTCTCTTTTCTGTTCCATTAATCTATATTTCTAGCCATACACCTAAGCCAGACTGCTGTGATTAGAGTAGCTTTGAGGCAGTTAAAGTTCTTCAACTTTGTTCTTCTTAAAAAATATTAATTTCTACAAAAAATCTTGCTGAGATTTTCAGTGAGATTGCCCTTAGTCTGCAGTATTCTGATCCATGAACATGGTCTATTGCTTCATTCATTTAGGTAGTCTTTATTTTCTTTCAGAAATATTTTGCTTAAGTTGTCAACATATCATGTCAGGTTATCCTTAAGTATTTCATTTTTCCGATGCTATCATAAATGTTACTTTTAATCTGAATTTTCAATCGCTCCTTGTTGCTAATAAACAGAATAGAACTGATTTCTGTACATCAACTTATGCCCTGTAACCCTATTTGATTTAGTTTGTTTTAGTAGCATATTTTGTAGATTCCTTAGGACTTTCTACAAAGATGACCATCTTGTCTGTGAATAGAGTTTTACTTCTTTTCAATCTATGTGTTTTCCAGTTCTTATTCTTTCTTCACTGACCTACCTATGAACCCCTGGACAACGCTGAATAGAAGTGGTGGAAGTGGACACACTTACATTGTTCTTACACTTAAGAGAAAGCATTTGGTCTCTTATCGTTAAATACGATATTAGCTATAGGTTTTACTTAGATGCTATTTATCACATTTAAGAAATTCCCTTATATTTCAAGTTTCCTGAGAGTTTTTCAGTCTCCATCTACTGGGATGAGCATATGATGGAAGATTTTTTTTCTCCATTCTTCTGTCAGTATGGAAAATTCCATTAAGTTGAATTTAAAACATTAAATCAAACATGGATTCCAAAAATAAATGCCATTTAGCTATAATGTATTATCCTTTTTATATATTCCTGACTTCAATCTGTTAAATTATTGTTAAAGACTTCTGTATCTATGTTCATGAGCAATATTGATTTGTAATGATTTTTGTTTTAATGTCTTTTTCTGACATTAATATGATGGTAATTCTGGCCTTATAAATGTAGAGATGTGTTCTCTCTTCCATGTTCTGGAAAAGGTTATATAGAAGTCGTGTTATTTCACCCTCTAATGCCTGGTGAGATTCACCAATGAAACAAACTGAAACTGGAATTTTCTTTGCTGGAAAGCTTAAACTCTAAATCCATCTTCATGTGTACATGTACACATATGCATACAAACACTATTTTTTCTTGAGTGAGCTTTGGTACTTTGTCATAGTATTGTCTTCTAAGAAAGTTAACCATTTATTCTAAGTTGTATTTACCAACATAAAGTTCTTCATAATATTGGCCAGTCCTTATAATATCTATTAGGTCTATAATGATGTCCTCACTTTTATTCTAACTTGTATCATTAATTACCCCGAAATTTATAGACATTTTATCTTCCACGTTTTCTCTAAGTCAAGAATTCAAGAGTTGTTTGAGTAGGCAGTTCTGGCTCAGTGCTTCTCACTAAGTTCAATCAAATGTTGACTGGGGCTGCAGTCATCTGAAGGCTTTATTGAGGCTGGAAGATCTCCTTCTGAGGTGCCGCCCTCACATGGCTGGCAAGGTGCTGTTGGCTGTTGGCAGGCTTATGTTCTTCCTCCAGAAGGCTGTTTGAATGTCTTCTCAACATGGCAGCTAGATTTCTCCAGAGCTGGTGATCCAGAAGACCAAAGTAGAAGCCACATGCCTTTTATAGTCTAGCCTCAGAAGTCATATATCACTATTTCCTCCATACTCCAATCATCAAGGCTAGTCAAGAGTCAATGTGGTAGAGGACAAAACAAGAGAAGCAAAACCAGAAAAAGAGGATCATCAGGGGATCATTTGATGGATGCTATGTAGAAAACATGGTAACATGATAGAACCTGACTTGGGGTTTGGACAACATACATAGCATAATATAAGAAGAATTCATTCACTTAAAGAGTGATTTTCAAATTGAGACTTGATAAGAGGGAATCATCCAAGTAAAGATCATATGATTATTTTTTTTGGAGGCGGGTACAAGACAGAGAATGGTACAAATAAAGGATAATAATTTGAACATATTACATTTGATGTGCTACGTGAAATTTAATTAAAGCTGAAAGCCACATGAAGATCTCAAGTAGGAAGTTGAGTAACTCTCAAGCTTGGACACGAGAGGACAAAGCTTAAAGTAATAAAAGGAAACAGAAAATAGGCCAGAAAAGCTTTAAAAAAAAAAAAGGCCATGGTTTACCAATAAATTGGTAATCTGGAAGACTAAATTGTAGAAATTGTTAGAATGTACTAACAAAAATGTAAAAAGATGGATATACTGAGAGAAAATACGATGTTAGAGGATATGGCCAAGGCATCTAATCCCCCATTAATACTGGTTTAAGAAGATAAGATCAAGGCATTGAATAATAAATACAGAAAGTAATAAGATAATAACAGAAAATTTCCCAAACTCAAGTGTTCAGATTGAGTTCCAAGCAAAACAAACAAACAGATTTAGTTATAGTCTGACAAAAATTTCAAAAACCAAATTAAGAGGGGAAAAAAATCCAAAATAGAAAGCCATAAAGGACTACAAATCAGATTAATATAAAATCTCTCTTTACCAAATGCAGATACTAAAAGATAATGGAAAATATCTTCATAATACTGAAAGAAAAGTATTTTGAACTCAAATACTATACCTACTTATATCTGAGGGCCAAAGAATACATTTTCAGACATGCAAGCATGCTGGTAGCTATGTATGACCTAGAGGAAATCAAGAAGGCTAGAAATAAGTCAAATTCCATTAGAACTTTTATGCCTTGAAAAGTGACACAGATCAAATGACATAAAATTACATATCATTTTCTATCAATTCAGTCATACCACTTAATTCTAGATTGAATAATATTTTCATAACCATAACATTATAAATATTACTTGTTGGTTTTAATCTTTTGAATTAACTTATAGAAAGACTACCTAAGCAACTGTAACCACAGAATAAAAAGTAAATGTCATAAACTCTTGCAAACGTTTTTAACTAAAAAAACCCCTAAGGGGTGAAAGTTTTATAATAAGCAACCATTAAATTTTGATCTAAAACTGAAAAATCAAGAGATGGAGAAAAGATTTATATTGATACTTCCAAAAGAACTAAAAAGAGAAACCACTAACAATGGTTTCCATTTACAGATTATAAGATCCTGTGCCTTGTTAGAAATGGCTATAAAATCGACTCAGTTTTTTAACAATCTACATGAAGACTTAAGAAGGAATCAGAGTTTCCAAGATCTATAAAGAACTTATTAAACTCAATAGCAAAGAAACAAACAATCCAATCATGAAATGGGCAAAAGACATGAACAGAAATCTCACAGAGGAAGACATAGACATGGCCAACACGCACATGAGAAAATGCTCCACATCACTTGCCATCAGGGAAATACAAATCAAAACCACGATGAGATACCACCTCACACCAGGGAGAATGGGGGAAATTAACAAGGCAGGAAACCACAAATGTTGGAGAGAATGCGGAGAAAAGGGAACCCTCTTACACTGTTGGTGGGAATGTGAAATGGTGCAGCCACTCTGGAAAACTGTGTGGAGGTTCCTCAAAGAGTTAAAAATAGACCTGCCCTATGACCCAGCAATTGCACTGCTGGGGATTTACCCCAAAGATGCAATGAAACGCCGGGACACCTGCACCCCAATGTTTCTAGCAGCAATGTCCACAATAGCCAAACTGTGGAGGGAGCCTCGGTGTCCATCGAAAGATGAATGGATAAAGAAGATGTGGTTTATGTA
Organism: Canis lupus dingo; assembly: GCF_003254725.2. Taxonomy (NCBI): domain Eukaryota; kingdom Metazoa; phylum Chordata; class Mammalia; order Carnivora; family Canidae; genus Canis; species Canis lupus. The sequence continues at coordinate 20,223,209 of NC_064256.1, read as the reverse complement.
TACAATGGACTATTACTTAGCCATTAGGAATGACAAATACCCACCATTTGCTTCGATGTGGATGGAACTGGAGGGTATTATGCTGAGTGAAATAAGTCAATTGGAGAAGGACAAACATTATATGGTCTCATTCATTTGGGGAATATAAATAATAGTGAAAGGGAATAGAGGGGAAGGGAGAAGAAATGGGTAGGAAATATCAGAAAGAGAGACAGAACATGGAAGACTCCTAACTCTGGGAGTCTGGGAAACGAACTAAGGGTGGTGTAATGGAGGAGGGTGGGGCGGGGGTGACTGGGTGGCGGGCACTGAGGGGGGCACTTGACGGGATGAGCACTGGGTATTATTCTGTATGTTGGCAAATTTAACACCAATAAAAAATAAATTTATTATTAAAAAAAAAAGGAATCAGAGTTTTCAGAAGAAAATAATAATCACTAAGATTTCATCAAATTTTTATTTTTTCTAGGCATTCATATGTTTTAACTCATTTAATACTCCTCTCAAATGTATAGGGAAGGTACTACTATGACACCCATTTTATAAATGAAGAAACTACAGCACAGGGAGATTTAAACACTTCCATAAACTCATACATCTAAATGGTTAAGGCAAAATCTGAATCCCTTAGGTCAGGCTTCCTGTGAAAAAAGGTAGTTACTAGAGAAAGACAATTATCCCTAGTACTAAGTGCATAAAGAAATATCAGTGAATACATTAAATAATATTTTATAACTTGTAACAGAATCAGCTGTATGGTTGTACCTATTCTCTGGCTATACTATAATTCAAACACATTTTTCCTTTTGTCCACAGAGATATAACATAAGAAATTAGTCAAATGTCTACATTTGGGACATCTCTGGCAAAACAACATCACAGAAAACTAAATTATACATCCATAAATAAATGGAAGGTAGTTTGTATTGTATAACTTTTAATTAGTCTCCCAATATCTAGAGATTGCTACTTTCTTTCCATAGATAACAACCAGTATTTTTATCTCTTTCAAACTAATTATTTTTTCTAATGACTTTATAATTTCAAGTTTAAAAGTATTTTTTTTCCACAACTTTATGTGGACCAACAGACACATAAGGCTCTTTTAAGGATCTCCAAGATAAGCATCATTTAGTATGTTCTGATATAAAAATGAATTTTAAGTAGATAAACCTGCTGATTCAAATGAACCGAATCTGGACTATTTTTTATACAATGCAGGATATGACAATAAGAATAGAACTTTTTTCTAACTTTTTAACTATATTACATTTGGCAAGTTACATTCTACCAACCACCAAAAACCTTTATAGGTTTTTAAATAACTTACAACATTTTCTCTTTAGGTTTTCACCAGGTAATGTTGAAATATACAATAAATATGCTCAAATAAAAACATTTTAAATGGAATTAAAAGGAGAGCAGTAAATGCGTTATGTTATGCAATATGTATTATACAGCATGAGTTCATTTGGACACCAGCTGGATTGACAAAGTACTCAAATCAGAATTGCCCAGAGCGTGGTACCAAACCTTGGTCAAAGTTGTGAGGTGTACCAACCAGGGATAAATGATGTTTTGTATATATCTGTCCATGAGCTGCTTCATGGCAAGACAAACTAGTCTGTCAAAACTATTTGGTAACAATCATTGGATTTATTCCTTCTACCTGGATTTGATGGAATCTGGGAGAGGGGGGTTAATGATCTCAGTGAGAAATCCCTGCCATATACAGACTTTGGACTTCTTGGTACCAACATGCTTCATGCACATGCCCGAGGTAGCTTAGCATCTGGAGACCAACAAGTCCTGTGAGTCCCAGTGGAGGGATGATGAAGAAGACTGTGTCTGAGCTCAGCATGCCCACCCTGTTAATGCTTATCTTTCTTTTGCTGCTGCTGGTGTGTTGCATCATTTCTGACTACAAACTATCTGAGTCCTGTGAGTCCTTTCCTAATCAATTATGTAAAGTAATTACATGATGTAAGCGTAATACTTACCACAAGTACTTAGTTTTAAATGACATCAGTAAAATGAAGGAAATAATAATAATTTCCTGATACTTTGAGTCAGGCTAAGACTTTCAATCCCCTAGGAACGTCACCTGGTTTGAGCTGAACCCACTTCTTAACTCATAAAAAGGATGTACAGTTGAAAAATATATAACCCTTGAAAGTTATCACAAAGTACCTGTAATTTCTCTAGTGTGTTAAAAATGTCATATTAATGGGGTCTTTGTAGTAGTATTAGTTCATAAACTCAAGTATTGTAATTTAAAATTCAATAAAATAAAGCAGACTGAAGTCAGATGGAAAATGATTCTCTGTAGGTGTGGATGAAGTCTCAGAACTTCAGTGTCTGATTCTGATTCATATTCAAATGCTGGCACCAATTTCATATACATTTCTAGGAAATACGTAAAAATCTTGACCTCTAATACTTCAGTATAATAATCACCACCCAAATCTGTTTCATTTTTCTCATCACTTCTAGCTTCCTATCTGTCTCCTAACTTGGATCTTTAGATCCATGGCTTCCTGTTCCTCCCAGATCTGTGCTTAGTAGTTAGGAAAAAAATCAAACTAAATTTACTAATTTTTCAGATATCCCTTTTTGAAAATAAATTTCAGTATCCACTAAGTGTGATAGCTAAGTCACCAATTAATAAGAAATATAAAACCATATATATTTTAAATTCTCAGTTTTAAAACGTTAATTAAAAACACAGGTCTAGTTTGGGGATCCTGTTTTTTGTATTAATATTTTATGAAGAACTACCACCTAAAATATATTCAGAGGACTCAAATATTATTTTTAATAAGTTAAAATTGAGAAAAGGCTTTCTTATATTCAATTAATTAAGACCCTGGGTTAAATAACTTGGGGGGGCTAAAGGTCCCATTTCAATAATCAAAATTTGTGCAAAGTGAATGGGGAAATAAGTGAATGCCTGTAAAAGATAAAAGTAATATTCTGTAACCTCAAGGTCAAAAAAGTAGTATGAATGATGAGTGCTACCTGGAAGAAGAGATTGCTAGGGGATATGGGGGCTGAAGGAGGACTTCTTGGAGGGTAAAGAAGCTGAAATACGGTCCTCAAGCTAAGTAGGTTCTAAACAGAAGACAGTATTTTATTTTATTTTATTTTATTTTATTTTATTTTATTTTATTTTATTTTATTATTTTTTAATGTATACTTTTTGTTGGAGTTTGATTTGCCAACATATAGTATAACACTCAGTGCAGAAGACAGTATTTAAACAGAAGAAATGACAGGGAGGAAGAGGCACAATAATAAAACAGTAATTCCCAAGTCAGGTTTGAAGGAATATGACTACAACAGTGTGACTGTAACAAAACATGAATACAGAGAGGGGTAAGTGATGGGAATGGGTGATGAAAATTTTAATAGCAGGATAAAGAGCTTAGGTTCTGTATAGAATGGAGAGCCACGGAAGATCTCAGAAGAGGAGAGGCACATTACAGACGCACAATTATTACTTCTACCCTCAGGTCTGAGATCCTCCAGGACCAGAATGACATAGAATGAGTTCATTCCTTTTTCCATTGCAGACCTTCCTGCATTTGAAAATTGCTATTATTTCCTCCCTTTTGGAGGAAGGATGAGGAGAGCAGATTGAAGGGAGAGGCTGAAATCAGGAGATGGATCGTTAAGAGGCCATTTGTAATTTACATGAGGCTTGAAAGAAAAGGATGGCTATGATTTCATGTAACTATAAACTTCCTCGCTACCAAAAAATATTCTTATAAAAAAAGAAAAGAAAAATGTTCTTACAAGCTGAATGTATATCTTACTTATTTCAATTTTAAACTTCAAAGCCTGATGGGCAGTTTAAAACCAAGTTCTTTACTGAGAGAGGAAAGTGCTGTCTTTTCTTGAGAAAAACAAGAAAGACAATCCCATTTCCTGAGGTAGCCCACCCACACGGGTCTCTAAGAGAGCATCAGATGGCTTTTCCTGTGCTCTTTCCAATTATTTCACATACTTCTCCTAGGATTGTGAGTAGTCTTGAAGCATCAACATAGCATTCATAAAAGTCATTGATGTTGTATTCCTTAAACATTTCCTTCAGCATGAAAGGGTATTTTCCAACTGAAAAAGTCTAAAATCTAAAACTTAAACCCATGTTTGTGCAACAAAAAAAACATGCTGCAATAAAATTCTCATGTGACCCTCTTTACAGCAATATTAAGTCATTGACATTTTCAGGATTTTTGGTTATCACATTCTGATGATAACACTAAAACATTTTGATAATTACCCATACTATATAACATCCCCTATGTGTTCCTTCGTAGGATTGATGGAAAAGTATTAAGACATAAGCAACCCTATATTTAAAAATAAATGCCCTATGACCAAATAAAATGGATTTCACACCGTTACCTTAGTTGGCTCAGAACTCCTTTCTTATCTATTTTCTAAGCTACAGTTTTCGGAACCCCCAGGACAGGATATATCATTTCAAGGTTCAAAAGAAGGTACCCTTTGTTCTATTAAATTGTCAAACTTACAGTTGACCAAAGATTAGTCCTACAAAGTCTATAAAGAGATTTTTAAAATGCATTTATTAACCTCAAGTAATTAAGCCAGTTTATCTAAAAACATGTATCACTGGATATACGTATAATCATTTCAATTTCAATTTACTGTGTAACTGGTTTTAGTGAAAGGATTTAGAGTCTAAATTCAATTTGTTGAGGACTTTAGAACTTGTATGCTGTTAGGCACACTAACATAGCTCAGTGATTAACCATATTGATACTGTACACTGTACACTTCATATCTTCATGTCATTCTGAAATAGCATAATTTTTGGTCCTAAATTATATTTGCATAAACTAATAACAATAAAGAAGGAAACATTAAGAACTAAGAGCAAATGTTGAGTATTCAGATAAAATCTTCATTGTAATTACATACATCTAGAAAACTAAAATTCAACAAAATTATAAGTAATGAAATTACACATATCTGGAGCCACATATATTTACCTGACATTGCCCTTGGTGTTTCTGAGAACTGTTGCAGCAAAATTCTGTGTGACACCCACCAAGCTGATTCCATCCACTTCCACAATCTGGTCATTAACTTGTATTCTTTGGGAAAAAGGGAAAAATTACCCACAATTAATTTTTTTGATATACATTACCATTTCCAACACATAGGTTGACAAAATACTTGATTTTTATGATACTTTTACTGACCCAAAATTTGTCTTTTATCCACAAGCTCCTGATTTTAGTCAAATGCATAATGTTTTTTAAAAGATCGTTTTGATAATGGTCTCATTCATTTGGGGAATATAAAAAGTAGTGAAAGGGAATAAAGGGAAAGGAGAGAAAATTAGGAAAATATCAGTGAGGGTGAGAAAACATGAGACACCTAATTCTGGGAAATGAACAAGGGGTAGTGGTAGGGGAGGTGGGTGGGGGGTTGGGTGACTGGGTGATGGGCACTGAGGGGGACACTTGGCGGGATGAGCACTGGGTGTTATGCTATATGTTGGCAAATTGAACTCCAATAAAAGAAATTAAAAAATAAATAAATAAAAATAAAATCTTAAAAAGTGGGTAAAATAGGAAAAAAATAAAAGATCGTTTTGAAAAACAGAGATAAGCAATACGAAATGGAGAGATTTGGTTTGCCCAGTTTTGAAAAACAGAGATAAGCAATACGAAATGGAGAGATTTGGTTTGCCCAATATTCATATTCCTATCACAAAGGTAGGAACCGCTAACTGCTAAAAGAACTGCTAACTGCTAATGTATGACAAGCTTACATCATTTTTTGTCCTTAATAAATCACATAAAACATAACAAATCCAGCTGAAACCTGCTGTGGGACTCGTCCCTAGCCCTGCCTTCCACCTCTACTCTTCAAGGAGAAAACATCACCAGGAATTGCAGAGAACCCTTCCTATTCAAGTTATAAGCTTGAAATTTTTAATGCTCATAACTAACTGTATGTATGTTTGCACAGACATGTATATATAAATGCATATATTTATTTATGTTTAGGGTCTACATGCAGTATTGGTGTTGTTTACTATATAATGCTTTTAAATTTATATACATGTTTTATATATACCATTTTTTTATGTCTCGAAAGGAAGTATTTCTTTTTTTTATTTTCTCAAGTACTTTAAAGTATTTCAATCATGGAGAAATGCAGAGGGAATTAGGTAATAAACACCCATGTACCAAACATCCAACTTTATCAAATCTCAGCACCATGCAATACTGGAGTGAGATTTTTTTTTTCCTAAAGAAATGTATTCCAGAAAAGCTAAGGCCCTTTATTATTCATCTCTAATTCTCGTCCCTTCACTGCTTTCATAGAGGTAGCCATCGTACTAATTTTGGTGCTCAATCTTCCTATGGATGTTTTGAAGTAGAAATAATATGTATACATGAATATAGACAATATACGTGTACATTTGCCATTTTCAAACATTATGAAGGATGCCTCTCATTCTGCAATTTAGTTTGCTTCACTCAATGTTATGTATGAGATTTAACTACACATATAAATACCACTTGACAAACTCATTTTAACAACCCTGTACATACATCTTTTATGAATATATCAAAATATATTCATCCATTATTTGCAGACAGACAATTGCATTGTTTTCCATTTTAGCCATTATGAGTTCTGCTTGTACACGTCTACTTATGCACATGTGTGGGTTTCTGCATGATATATACCTAGAAATAAAATTCCTGAATCAAAGAACATATGCTTTTTCAACTTAAACGGACAAATTTTATTTCAAAATGCTTATGCCAATGCATATTCTCAACAGCACTCTTTGGAAGGTTCTGACTTTCCACATTCTCACTAATACTTGGTATATTCTGATCCTTTAAATACTGGTGATCTTATAAGTGTAAAAAGACATCACACTGTGATTTTAATTGCATTTGCCTGATTACTAGACTGGTTGAACATTTATTCATATCTTTCTAAGTCATTCATTCACTTGTGCAAACTGTTAGATCATGTCTTTTACCCATTTTTTGTTGATGTTGTTGGGTTAGGTGTCTTTTTTCTTACCAATTTACTGAAGATGTCCTTATATATCCTGTATATTAACACTTTCTCAATTAAATATGTTGCAGATACCTTTGGCCCAATCTGTGGCTTATCTTTTCACATTTCTTTGAACAATGGTGATTTTGAGGAAAACAATTTTTAAAAATATAATCACGTTTGTAATTTCAGTTTTGGATCAGGTAGTTCTGTGTTTTGTTTCAGGAACCCCTTTCTGCCTCAAGGTTATAATAACATTCTATATTTTCTTCTAAAAGTTTTAAAATTTTGCCATCCTACATTTAGGTAGTTATCTACCTGGAAGTTATTTTTTATTATATATAGTATGTGTTAGTAATCTATTTTTATGTTTTCCAAGTGTTATAAACAATTGGCTTAATAACATTTAATAAGAGTTCATGTTTTCTCCGATGATTTGTTTAGCTGCATCTGTCAGGGTTTCAAATGTCCATCATTATGTTTTGGTTTTTCTATTCGTTTCTACTTGCCTGTCTGTTTATCTCTGCACGCTCCATTGCTTCATAATTAGTTTTGACATTTTATAGGATAATTCCCTCCATCTTGTTCATTGTCCTCAAATTTTTCTGAGCTATTCTTGAGCTTTTCCTCTTCATAATTAGTTTTGGACTTACTTGCCAAGTTCTATAAAAACATTCATTGAGATTTTAATAAAATCTTACTGATTCTTAAATTACTTTGGGGAAAACTGACATCTTTATCATACTGATGCTTCCCATCAATAAAACTTATGCCATTGGAATTACTCTGGACAAGTGTTGAGTATATCACATGTTGTTGCCCTGTGTTAAGAAAAGTCATTTAAAGTTTGAAAATAAGAACTAAAAGGAGAGCAACTGATTTTTTCAAGATGATATAGGTGCATTATTTAACAGGTCCAGCCAAGGATAATTTGGGGGAATGTATTTTTATTTTTATTTTTTTATTTTTATTTTTTATTTTTTTAAATTTTTTTTATTTATTTATGATAGTCACAGAGAGAGAGAGAGAGAGGCAGAGACACAGGCAGAGGGAGAAGCAGGCTCCATGCACCGGGAGCCCGATGTGGGATTTGATCCCGGGTCTCCAGGATCGCGCCCTAGGCCGAAGGCAGGCGCCAAACCGCTGCGCCACCTAGGGATCCCGGGAATGTATTTTTAATTGATCCACTGTTTAAAATTGATTAAAATCCTGGATATATTTAAGTTGCATGTTAATTTATAGACTTTTTTTGGTCCTGAATAAATTCAGATACTATTCTTCTGTTAGAAAAGATAATCTCATAGGCCATGGTTTATTTCCCTGTAGAATATTAACTAGTTTTATATCTAACTTAGCGATGTTATTCTAATACTACTTTAATAACTTGCTTTTAACCACATACTTCTAAAATGTCCTTTGAGTCACAGTTACCACATCTCAGTTACCACATCTCATACCACAATTCTCTCATTAACTAGTGAGTTAAGTAAAGTCTAATCCATGTTCATTTTATAGGTATGAAAGTCATTTTTTTAACTCTTTGAATATTAGCCTGCAACAGCTTTGGAACTTCCACCAAGATGCCAGAATGGATTCACAAAGCCAAACTCAACTGTTACCACAGAAATACACATTGTGGTCTATCTAAGCCCAGGCATAATTGCTTGGTCCCCAGACTGCTTCTAAAGCAGTAATAGAACACTATCTTTGTTAACATGTTTTTTTTCCTAACGTAGTACTTTTGAATTTTTTTCTGGTTCTGGCCATTTTTGGTTCTGGATCTAGTTTGCTCTAAACAACAATGATAAATAATTCTCCCCGGTAGCAAAAATGAGTAGGAGTGTAATTTTATAATCTGACCATTTGAGACTGCTACTGGGATTATGGGGATCTGTTATCTCTCATGTGAGAGACGTAAAAAATTTGAGTTGCTGTCCTTAAGTTTTTGGTCTACTTTGGGCTAAAACTATTTCATAAAAAATTTCATAAACGCTAGAAGGAAAATAGCCCTGTGAAATCTTGGCTGGTGAATTTTTGTGTTTCTTTGATTACTTAAAGCTGTTTCTGAGTGACAAATTCTCTGTGTTGCTGTAATTGAGAAAAGCCGTTCTCTCTCACTGTGTGAGCATAAAATATATTCCTAACATAGAAGGGTACTAATAAATTAAATTATAAAGTCTTGGAATTTAAAGGAGTGATAATCTGGTTCACAGAGAATAGTAATCACTTTCATAAATTTTATATTCTAATATACAATGAAAACTTTAAATGTGCTAGACATTTAAGAAAAAAATCCTTCTTAGAGATTCTGCTAGAAGCTCAGAAATATTTTTTTTAATTTTTTTTTTAAATTTATTTACTTATGATAGTCAGAGAGAGAGAGAGAGAGAGGCAGAGACACAGGCAGAGGGAGAAGCAGGCTCCATGCACCAGGAGCCTGATATGGGATTCGATCCCGGGTCTCCAGGATCGCGCCCTGGGCCAAAGGCAGGCGCCAAACCACTGCGCCACCCAGGGATCCCAGAAATATTTTTATAAAAAGCCCAGTTCACATAATAAAAGTGAATCTTTATACAAATAAGACTAATTTAATAATTATGGTTTAAAATACATAGCTATGTTTTCTCCATGATTTTGTAAAGGTGTGGGTTTGTATTTTCCAAATGAAGAAACTGGCTAATCTGAACTTCCTAATATTCTGATATGGATATTAATCAGATTAACAGTGTCTCTACATAAAGCTTTAAAAGTGTAAGAAAATTAAATTGTGTTTAACTAAACTGAGTCATAATTCTGACAAACTTTTATATCAATAGTTTTATAGAGTGTCAGCTTAACACATGATTTCCAAGACTCTTAGTTTTATCTCTAAAACCTTGGTCATAAACATAGCTTTTAATGTATGTAACTCTGCTTATGTTAAAGTGTTTCAAAGTTACACAAAATAAACTGTTATGAAGTTACTCTAACTTTGCATCATGTTAAGGAATGTGTATATATTTGCACTTTAAAGAGATGTAAAAATAGTATTACTAATCTGGTATTACTTGTGTGTGATAGACAATTATCAAGTCCCTATCTACCCTACCAGAAGTTGGGTAAGTAAACTGTAAATTAAATGTAACATGGATAATTGAGACTATGCTAGAAGCAACAGTGACAAAAAAAAATAGAACTGTGTAGGTGAGGTAATGGGATTTTTTTTTTTTTTTTTTTTTTTTTTTTTTTTTTTTTGAGAGAGAGAGAAAGGATATAGTTGTTTAGGCTGCATTATCAGCCTGGTGTATGGAACGAATGAAGGGGGTCAAAATGTACAAACCTCCAGCTGCAAAATAAGTAAGTCATGGGGATGTAATCTACAACATGGCAACTATGGTTAATAATACTGTTATTGTAGGGCAGCCCGGGTGGGTCAGCGGTTTAGCTCTGCCTTTGGCCCAGGGCATGATCCTGGAGACCCAGGATCAAGTCCCACATTGGGCTCCCTGCATGGAGTCTGCTCTCTCTGCCTGTGTCTCTGGCCCTTCCTCTCTTTCTCTCTTTCTCTCTCTCTCTGTCTCTCTGTGTCTCTCATTAATAAATAAATAAAATCTTTAAAAAAAAATACTGTATTGTATATTTGCAAGATGCTATATAAGTGTACCTTAAAAGTCTTCATTACAAGAAAAAAAGAAAAAAATTATAACTATTTATGGTGTGAATGTTAATTAGACTTACGTAGTGATTATTTCACAATGTATACAAATCAGTATGTTGTACATCTGTACATCTGTCAATTATACCTTAAGAGAAAAAAAACTGGGCAAAGGATCTGAATAGGCGCTTCACCAAAGAAGATACCCAAATGGCCAAGCAGCACATGGAAAAGATGCACAACATCAACAGCCATCAGGGAAATGCAAATCAAAACTAAAATAAGCTACCTCTTCATATGCACTCGGAGATGGTTTGATCAAAAGACAGATAATAAGTGTTCATGAGGATGTGGAGAAATTGTAAGGCTCATCATTTTGGGAGGCAATATAATACAGTGTAGTTACTTTGGAAAACCATCCAGCAGTTCCTCAAAAGGTTAAACACAGAGTTACCACATGACCCAGAAATTCCACTGCTAGGTATATACTAAGAAAAATGAAAACAGGTCCACCAAAAATTTGTACATGAGCAGCATTATTCATAATAGCCCAAAAGTAGAAAGAACCCAAATATCCATCAACTGATGTTAGAATAAACAAAATGAGTTATAGCCATTCAATATAATATATTTGGAAATAAAAAGGAATGTAATGTGACACATGCTACAACATGGATGAACCTTGAAAGCATTATGCTAGTGAAAAAAAAAGTCACAAAAGACCATATATTGTGTGATTCTGTTTATATGAAATGTCCAGAAAAGGCAAATCTCTACAGACAGAAAGTAGATTAGTACCTAAAGCCAGGGAAAGAGGGAGGAGCTGGGAGAAAAGGAAAATAATTGTTAATGGATATGGGGTTTCTTTCTGGAGTGGTCAGAATGTGCTCAAATTTATTGAGGTAACAGTTACACACGTCTTGAATATTCTGAAAACCACTGAATTCTATAATTAAATAAGTGAACTGTATGGCATGTGAATTATATCTAAATAAAAATGTTAAAAATTCATCTTAAAGAACAATTTTATCCAAAACACCACTAGCTTCATCATTCCCATAAAATAATATTTCTAAATCACTTAGTGTAGCTATCAAGTTTCTTCAGAATTGGGTCTTAACCTAATTCTGACATTTTAATCCCACACTATCTTTCCTGACATTTAAACTTTTTGTGCCCCATACCTCCACCCTTCACAAGGGTGCACAAGACTGGAGTACTGTATCCATAAGAAATGGAAACAGTGCTCAAGTTGAAGAATCTTTGGTTGGCTACTGTGCTAGAGGGTAGGTTCCTTAAATATTAATAAATGGATTAAATAATATAGATTTCACCTCTGTGTTTTTTTAGAGGTTTCAGAGTTTGAGCTCTTATGTCTAGACCTATTAATTAATCAAAGTTAATTAATTATGGTGTAGTAACATTTGTGGCTAAGGTTTTTTTCATCATAGGGATAGGTAATCCTTTTACTGCTATTTGTTGAAAAGACTGTACATTTTAGCACTGAGTCATCAAGGCACTTTAATTGAAAGTCAACTAACTGGGTATGTCTCAATCTATTCTTTACTTTCTATTCTATTCCATATGTTTCTATTTTTATACCAATATCACATACTGAGGCTTTATAGTAAGTCTTGTAAAACCAGGTAAAATCAGTCCTCTAACTTTAATCTTTTTCAGAATTTTTATTCTAGGTCCTTTGCATTTCCATATGCATTTTGGAATTTCTAAAAAAAAAAAAAGAAAAAAGAAAAGAAAAAAAAAAAAGCCTGCTGGGATTTTAGTTGTGGTTTCTTTGAATCTACAGGTGAATGTAAGGACATGTAGCATCTCAACAATATTGAAAATACTGTTATAAACATTGCTATGTCTCCATTTATTTACCTAACATCACATTACCATCAACTAGTATCAACTCAACTACATTTTCATTTTTGTCCAACAATATCCATACATAACTAAGAACTGTAAGGCAAACCATACCTTGAAAAGACTGTTTATATTCCTGCCTTTGTATCTTTTACACAACGTATGCCCACATATCCCTTCTTTGCCTTCTCAAAAGTTTTCTTCTGAAGGCTCAGCTCAAATGTTAACTTCTCTTTGAGCATTAATCTGTTTATATCCAAGCCTAGTGATCTTTTTAATCTTTTGAACCTCTTCTACACCATATGTTTTATACCTTCACCTAATGTTATATGTTACCAGATAATTGCTTAATATTTCTTGAGGTATAAGGTCTCCCTAAGCAAACAGACTGCAAACTTTTTGGGTCTTACATCTAAGCCCAGAGCAATAATTACATATTGCTAATCTTATTAAACCATTTTGGAGAATAAAGGAAAAGAAACAATTACTTTCATGTGTAGTTTATTTTCTGGATGGGACAAAAGTTAAACGTCCCCTTTTAGGATAACATTTTTATACACTGCTGTTACTCAGACTCAAAAGAGGCAAATGTCATAATTATTGGTTCCCTTTCTATCATTCTATTTATGCCATTGTCTTTTTTGTGACAACATCTTCTCTTGGCCAGCTGTCATTTAAATATTTTTCTCAGAAACTGTCTACAATTTTTTATTTTTATTTTTATTTTTTTTTTATTTTTTTTGTCTACAATTTTTTGAACTTCCTATCTTTGTTTATGTGTATACATAATTTGTGTAATATAATTTAACATTTCCTTGTGTTGCTTTATAAAAGTTATTTTGTTGTGTAGGGATGTGCCAGGAGTGAGTATGTTGTATTCTAAGTTGATTCGAGATTACTTTAATGGCCAAAATTATGACTTTATTTCTTCCTAACCTTTACATAAAAGAAAATGGAATGCTATGCAAGCAATATATGCTCAGCACATGGTTTGACAGCAGTACTTCCTCAGTGCTTCTGAGTGACAAATGACTGTGTTTGTAAATGCATGGCAGCCCTCTGAGAAACTTTCAGGGCAGTTCAAGTGCCTGATTTACCAGTATCTATGGAAGATAAAGGCGAGAAGAAATCCTTTACCTTTCAAATATTTAAAATATACTTTGCATTTTAAAAGCCAAATTAAAGTTGAAATATAGAATTTGAAAGATGAACACAGTTAGCTTCCAGGGGAGAAAAAAAAGTAAAGCTGAAAAGCTCAAACTCTCAAAAGGAACATCACTGTTATACTTTTGTAAAGTGAAAAGATAGTAAGGTGACTTATTAGAGAAGGCAGACATTTAAAAGAAAAGACAAAAATTTAAGGAAGAGCTAAAGGACTACTAAATAGAAGACAGAAAATTATTTTTAAGATTATTTATTTATTTATTTATTTATTCACGAGAGACACACAGAGAGGGGCAGAGACATAGGTAGAGGGAGAAGCAGGCTCCTGGCAGGGAGCCTGATGGGGACTTGATCCCAGGACCCCAGGATCAGGACCTGAGCCAAAGGCAGATGCTGAAGAAGTAAAGAAGGCACCCAGGTGCCTGAAGACAGAAAACTTCTAAGACAGGTTTTCTTTGTAAGCAAATACGTATAGGGCTAGCATTTACTGGGGTGGAAATAAAAATAAAAGCAAAATATAGGTTTTTACATTGTCAATAGACAGAGCAATCAGAGGTGAAAGAAAATGAGGGTGATGATTGTTTTAATGGATAAGAATAAAGGAAGTACAAGCAAGGTCAAAGAAATTTCTGAAAATACACATTCTTGTGCAGGATAATTTAGATAAAATGCAATGAAACAAATACAATTAAAGGGACATTTCTAAGTACTCTAACCAGAAGGAAGATAGCAAAAGAGCAAGAGAAAATGTAAGTAGAGAAAATAATATGCTTGCCTTATTGATTTGATGGATTCATTCAGTCAGTAATTTAGCAAGAGTGAGTCAATCCCCACTATACTCCAAGAACAGTGAGATGGGATACCAATTTGAATGAAGTATGATTCCTATTTGAGAATATTATACACACACACACACACACACTTATGAATGTACAAGGGTATGTGTATATGTTGCAGGAATGAGAGACATAGAATGTGTTAAAGTATACAAAATATTACAGTAAGTGTGTTAAGATGTGAACAAAATAAGTTGATATTAACAGAGAAGGGCTACTGATTCTTTGAGGTAAGGGCCAAGTAGAATCTGAGGCAAAGAAAAAATAGAATAGATGGATTCATAACAAAGTCATGGTGTTTTTGCAAATAAGCCAAGAGAGTCATCAGCTATAGTGTATGGTGCTATCAAAATAAACAAACAAAACGAAATGGAAATGTGACTCTTGTAAAGACTAGAGATTACTGGAAATTACCTTTAGGAAAAGTAACAGAACAAACATTAAAAACTAAAGTCATAAGGAAATATACCCCCAAAAATTGATGCTTAGAAGTGGTATCAATCCATTTATGGATGACAAACATAAATGCATGTACATTGAAGTGTACAGAGGCTAAGTTTTCAGCCGGGCTCCACCAGTAACAGTTGAATGGTTTCAATGATGAACTGAACACTAAGTTTAACCTTGAAATAAAAGGTAACAAAATGTTGAGAAAAATATGATTTTAGGTAGGATGAAGGGTATGAAAGAAATATGGAAGTAAAAAAAAAAAAAAAAAGGATCTGGGTCTCAGAGTTGCTTAGAGCTAAATTTCAATCCCAAAGCTTTCACTTATTGATAATCTACTGAAAGTTCCCAGTGCTGTTTCCCATTTGTATATTGTTTTAGGAATATTTTTAAATCTTGGTGATGTAGAGAAATAGAAAAAGCAATGCCTGAAAGGCAGAAAAAGGAAAGAACTAGAAAGCAGAACAGACTGGGAGTAAATGTTTCTACAAAGTAGACCTGGGAAGAGAGAAAGAAATTTGAAGTAAGGTAAATCCAGACCCACCCACCTTCTTACAAGCACAGTGAAAGGGAGAAGAAATGAAGGAGACGGATAACTTGAGCTACCAGGTTTCTGATCTTGACGGTAAACAAATCCAAATCTTCAAAACTGGAAAAGCAATAGATTCTTGGAAAAAGTTTTAGGGGGTGGAAAAACACCATTTAAACGCATATCACCACCAAGAGGATAAAACAAAAATTCACAAGCATTTTCCTAATGCTGGATGGGTGTTAGAAAAAGATATCTTTTTTTTAAAAGATTTTATTTATTTATTCAAGAGAGAGAGTGAGAGAGAGAGGCAGAGACACAGGCAGAGGGAGAAGCAGGCTCCACACAGGGAGCCCGACTTGGGACTTCATCCTGGGACCCCAGGATCACGCCCTGGGCAGATGGCAGGCGCTAAACCACTGAGCCAACCAGGGATCCCAGAAAAAGATACCTTACTGAAAAGTACATTACATGCAAAATACTAAATGTAAATAAACTACTGTACCTATTATAGCAAAAACTTTAAAATGTGTAATTGATAGTCTTTCTTTACAACTCATTTTGATTGTTTTATCTTATTAGCAAGTATTTATTTAGATGCTTTCATTCATTTACCTCAGACCACAGTTTTCTCAATCTCATTTTATTTATTTTTTAAGGTTTTATTTATTAATTTATTTCAGAGAGAGAGAATGCTAGCGCATGTGTGCACACACATGTAAGTAGAAGGAAGAGGCGGGGAAGGGGGGAGGGCAAGTCAACTCCTCACTGTGCATGGAGCCCCATGCTGGGCTAGACACCAGGAGCCAGAGATCATGACCTGAGCCAAAATCAAGAGTCAGATGCTTAACCAACTGAGACACCCATGCACCCCTTAATCTCATTTTCTACGAAACCTCAAGTTTCTTCAACAATAAATTCATGAAAGAATTAATCCTTAGCTTAGGTACTGTAACTACCATACTGGTTTCAATGATTAGCAAAAATGTATAGGAAAGGGTTTGCACAGTAACTGATGTATTTATATGGCCTTAATACACAGTAGTCATAGTAATTATTATTTTGACTAAGATGTGCAAGGAGGTTCGGGAAGGAAGCCAGTGCAGACAATAATGTAATCTTCCTGACTGAAGCAGACAATTGAATATGCGCTTAAATAACATAGGTATTCAAAGTCAACACGACCTTGGGCTCTGATTGGCAAAAATAAAAAAAATAGGGCCCAACTATACATTATTGTTCACAAAGACTATTCAAACAAAGTGATAATTACAGAATAATCTTGAGACAAAGTAAGGACAAACCAAGAAAGATTAGCTGAAAGAAGCCCTACACAAACTACAGCATATAGTGAGAGAAAGACCTGGTCTAGACATATGGCTCAAAGAATGAACACAAAAGAAGAATCTGAGGAATATACAAAAGAAAAGAAAACCATCCAATATAATAAGATATTAAATCGGTAAAATAAATGAAAAAACAAAGGATGACTAGAAAATTTTACATCTAAAGTAATGAAAAATAGGGTCGACATAGAAAAAATAGGCTGTTCGGATCAAGAGAAAGAAAGAAAAAAAGGAAAAGGGGTATTAAGTTTCTGTTGAATTTGAGATGAAAATAAGACATAAGTTATAAAGTAAATAGGTTCTACATACACCAAGATTGGGATATAATTTGGGAGTAATTTCTATAGTCATTTTAAAAAGTCAGTTCACTGACTGAATGTAAAAATGAGTTGAAGAAGCTAATTTGAGAGAGAAACATTCTTATAATACAGAATGAAAAATAAAAGGAAAAGGATCTATATAGCTGTCTCCTTCTCCCTCTCTTTCTTCCTCGCTTTCTCTCTCTCTCACAGACACACACCAAAAACAAAAAACAAAACAAAACAAAAAACACGAAGTCAAGGAAGGGGGCATGGATCTCATTAGAAATAAACGATTATAATATGTCACTGAAAATTTTAAGAAGATTAGGTCTAAGAAAAGTTTACTGGATATCTCAAAAAATAGGTAAATAATTTTTAAAGCAACAAATTTGACAAAATTCAGAGTCTAAACTAAATACAGAATTTCTGTGTTTAAGTTTAGAGATGCACCTTAATTCCATTTCTTGTACTTGATCATTTTTGTTATCAAATTGGATAGAAATAGGAGAGAAAGCTCCATGCAGTTAAGAAGTGAAGGCAGTTGGAAGGCACCACCTGCCTCATTTGTGAAGATTAGCACTGAAAGAACAGATGAAAGTGCAGTTTTAAGAAATGTAACAGGAAAAAAGCAAATGGGATATAATTTACAGAGAAAAAAAGCAACATAGGTGTCCAGTAAACATCTTAAGAGGATCATAAACAAGAAATTAAAATTTAAAAACAATATCTCACCAATTTATTAAAGAGTTTATAACACTATATTCAGTCTTGAGGGTGTAGTAGACTGCTCTTGACACTAAGGGGGTATAAACATCAACCTTTCTGAAGAGCAGCTCAGCAATGTGTTTCTGAAGCATATAAAATGTAATGCACCTTGACACAGTAATTCCGCTCCAAGGAAGTAATTTTGAAGAAATAATCAGAGATATTCACAATGATTTTTATGTAAAAATGCTAATCTGATCAACACCTTGAAACAACATACTAGCA
The DNA here is from genome assembly GCF_003254725.2 of Canis lupus dingo. NCBI lineage: Eukaryota > Metazoa > Chordata > Mammalia > Carnivora > Canidae > Canis > Canis lupus. Next base: position 20,205,036 of record NC_064256.1, on the reverse strand, counting down.
TAGCAATATGTAAATGGTTTCTATATATAATACAACAACAGCATAATGTACCGTTAAAGTCCATTGTAGAAAAATGTTTAATGATGTGACATAACATAATGTATTATTTAAGTATAGGTTCTAAAGTCAGATATGCTAGATTTATAGCCAGGCTCTGTCATTTAGTTGCTGTGATTAGCTGAGAAAAGCCAAATTTTCCTTACATATAGACAGAAATAATAATGATTCGTATTTAATCATAGCTCTTAGCAATAATAAATAAGTTATAAAATATAAAGAGCATAGCAGGCTGCCTGACAAATAGTAAGCACTCAACAGATACTATTCTGATAAATAAAAAGTATAAAAACCAACAAAGCTATATATTCAACTGATCCTTAACTTTGTTAACTAAGTAAACAAAGGCATAATATGCACAGAAAAAAATCTGGAAGGAAATTCACCAGCAGAATTTTAGTAGTGATCAATCAGTTCTAGGTGGTGAAATTATATGGAATTTTTACTGTCTTCTTTATATTTTTCTCTATTTTCTAAATTTTCAACAATGAACATGTATTACATTAAAACTTTAAGATGTTTTCTAAAATTAGCAAATGCTAATTTGACCCTCGATGATAGATAGCATTTCATAGTGACTGTGAAAACTGCCTAAAAGGTTTTCCATTAGACTGAAGCATTATAGCACTTGTTCTTTATTAAAGATACATATGTGTGTAACTATAAAATAACTAAAGGTTCTGGACTCAATGATTGATAATCTATAATTCGAAGCCAAAAATGCATTGTCTCAAAAAAAATAAAAGGACAAGGGGAATTAATACACATAGTTTTGAGCTTCTGCTTCTCAACAGAAATTTTACAGTGTTTCTCATGTACAATTAACTTAAATAAGCAGAAAATAAAACAATATGTATAGCACTTTCTAATTTTCTTAATTCATCTGTGTATACATACTTTTGTTCACATGCTCATGTGCCTAAAAAAGAAAAAAGGCTGGAAAAAATACTAAAAGGTAAAAAAACAAAAAACAAGCCAACAGTCAACCTTAAATCCTACACATAAAGAATATATATCTCAAAAAAAGCAAAAGTGAAACAAAAAGGTGTTTTCAGATATAGAAAAACTGAAAGAATTCATCACCATCAGACCTGGTGATAGAAAGTAAAAGGCAGTCCCTCAGGGAGAAGGAAAATAATACGAGATGGAAACATGGAACTCACAAAGGAATGAATTGAACTGGAAATGGTCCCTGAGAAGACAGAAGTGACCCAAGCTCTCTATAAAGCACTCTGTGCAACAGGGACAGTGACAACAGGTATTTGGCACGGATTTGCTCATTGTGGTCACAACAGTGTGAGGAAGAGGCATCCCATGATTAAAATGCAGGTTCCTGATCCTACATAATTCTTCCTGCCTGCCTCAATACAGACAGCATTAAGGGGATGAAGAGACCTCGGTACTATTTGATTATTATTTTCATTAAAAGAATATTTACTTTTAAAAGTCCTCATTTCAAAAGAGATACATTCATTAAAGATAAAAAATGAAAATCTGATACACAATTAAAAAACACCAAGGAAATAAAACCACCTTTAATTTAAAAGAGAGAGAGAGGAAGGGAAGTAGTATGGCATCTGATAGTTTGAGACATTTTAATTTACCATTTCATAGAGGAAGGCCATATGGTAATTAAGGTGGAGACAAACTCAAGAAACTAAAAATGAGCAGAAGGTGGAGTTGGAGAGGTAAAGAGGACTGGGCAGGCGATGAGAGGAATAATACTGGTTAAAAAGAAAGGATAGCAATTCAGGTTTATTGGCACCATACTCTGACCCGACAACCCACAAGATCATAAGCCAGCAAGGTATTTAACACATAAATGATTATTATGGTAGAGAAAAAGGTTTTCCTCACAGCATAGAGATACTGATCATCTCTCAAATCTTGGTTCATAATTAGAAGAGCAAAAAAGACAAGGCATGAGTTCTGGTGCTAAATATTAAAAGGACACCTTTCTGAATCAGACCATCCCAGGGCACAAAGAATATAGACAGTCTGGGCTTTACAAAAGTTTTACAGAACAGCACAGGAAATAGCCTGTTTTTCCCTGAAAACACTGCCTCCTGCAATGGAGTTTATGGCTATGCACCTGGCTAGTTTGTAATTGTTGCTGGGTGCTAATCAACAACAGTGAACAACTCCTGCTCGGGGGCCTCCATCCCATTTCTGATGTCCCTCAACTCTGAATCTAAAACCCAGAGCCAATGGCAGGAAAGCTAACAAAAATATAGCAGCTGGGCGATTCTAGGTTTTTTTTCATGTTATTGGATAGTTACCTGCTGACTTGATATATCTGGGAAGGGGAAACACAAAAATTCTACCTCACAGGGCTTATCTAAACAAAGCAACCATTGCTGTGTGAAAGGGAGAGCAGCTGGAGCAACATTAATGAACTCTGGTCAACACAGTTTTCACGGAGAGTGAAGTTTTAAATGTATATTAAAAATGTATCTATCAGGGTGCCTGGGTGGCTCAGTGCTTGAGCGTCTGCCTTTGGCTCAGGGCGTGATCCTGGGGTCCTGGGATCGAGTTCCACATCAGGCTCCTTGAGGGGACCCTGCTTCTCCCTCTGCCTATGTCTCTGCCTCTGTCTGTGTGTCTCTCATAAATATAAAATAAAATAAAATAAATAAAATAAAATAAAAACGAAAATATGTACATATCAAAGCAGGAATATCCCAACTCTCTAAGGGGCGAATACGCCGTCTATTTGATGAGGAGAGTGACACAGGAGTGTGTGCACAGGGTGGGGTGGGGGGGAACCATCGACCATGGAATTATGACAGATGGGCACAATTAAGACAGCAGTTTCTATTCAAGTTGTCCCAGGCTTGAGGGCGCCCCAGGGGCACAGATGGGTTCTGCTGGAGGGAGCCTCTGCTGTAGGGGAAACTAAGAATTAAACTCTTCATCTGTTTTCTGTGTTGCTGTTACCCAAGAGCTGGTAAAAAATAATTAAAATGTTTGAAAACCTTAAAAGGTTTGAATGAAGGTAAACTACATAGCACCGTCATTTCACATTCGATAACTTTTTCCAAAAAACTGAACAGGACAGTGTTCTAAAATGATAGCATACAAATACCTGAGAAACAAACATTGTAGCCAGAAACAAAGCACATCCCAAATGCATTTTTAATTTGCCTCTTTTAGCACAGAGTCACTACGATCATTTGTCAGGTACCGTCCACATGACTTATTCTACTATCAGCATTTTCAAGTGTGTTATAAAGTTGATTTTGCTTTATACATTCATGAAAGAGGACTGGAGAAATAATTAGTGTCCTGCATACCAATCATAAAATGTATGGCAGCAAAGCTAATGGTTTTATTAATATTTTTAGTAAATATTAATTAATTTTAATTTTAACAAAATAACTAATATTTAATAAGTAAGTGTATTTAATTACAATTAATATTTTACTAAAATTAATCTTATTTAATATTTGTAGTTATCATTATTTTACCTAAAGAAACTAAAAGATGGTGGAAATGGCTATCAAGTCATGTCACTTAGATAAATTCCCAGTTGCTCTATAAGAGGCAGGGTAGCACAAAAAAGAGGAAGAGAGAGAGAGAAGAAAAGAAGGGAGGTGGCGAGATGGGGGGAGAACAATGTTAGGCCTGAGCAAATGTTTTGAAAGTGATAAAAGCATTAAGTATTCACTCATTCAACAAATATTTATTGAGCACTCCTACATTTCAGGCATCATATGAAAAGGTATGAAAAGCTTGACAAAGGAAAATTTCGAATGTAAGGTATAATACCAAAAAGTAAGGAAGACTCAAAACTTTTTAACTACACCCTGGATGATGTAAGAGATAATTGCCCATGGCAAATTTTCAAAAGTGCTCAAAATATGGTGAGTTTATGAGATTTTAGAAGGAAGAAAAGCAATCACAACAAAAAAGGTTTCTTGTGTGGGGGAAGTTAGTGGGGAGGAAAGAGAAAAGAATATTCTGGGCAAGTCTATTTATTTAACATCCATTGAAGGAAATGTGACCAAATCTGAGATTAAATTGAAATCATTTTCTTAGATAGAGTTAAGTAGCTAAGACAAGGGGCTCCTGGGTGGCTCATTCAGTTATGTGACGTACTCTTAAATTCAGCTTAGGTCATGATCTCAGGGTCATAGGATGAAGCCCGGGGTCAGGCTCCATGTCCAGCATCTGGCTCACACCCAGGGAGGAATCTGCTTTAAGTTTCTCTCTCCCCCTGCCCCTCCCCCACTTGCATTCAAGTGCATGTACACACGCATGCTCTCTCTCTCGCTTTCCCTAAAAAAAGGGGGGGGGGGGAACTAAAGCAACCTAAAAAGGTTAAAGAAACAAAGACTTATATCCTTTTAAAGCTAAAAGAATTTTAAAAACATCTAACCCAGAACTTTAATTTTGTCCATAACTGAGGTCTGAAGAGCAATTTTCCTGAGGCCACATGATGTTAACTTTTTATTTTTAGTTGGAGTTTGAAATATACATACAAGTATTACAAACTCTCTGTAGAAAAATTAAATGTTTTATATTAGCTGAAATTTTAAAATACCCACACAGGGGCGCCTGGGAAACCGGGTCAGTTAAGTGCCTGTCTTCGGCTCAGGTCATATCAGGGTCCTGAGATCCAGCCCTGTGTTGGGTTCCCTGCTCAGTGGTGAGTCTGCTTCTCCCTCTCACTCTGCCTGCAGCTTCCCCTGCTTGTGTGCGCTCTCTCTCCCTCTGTATCAAATGAATAAATTAAAAAAAAAAAAAACCTTTAAGACTAAATAAATAAGATACCCACACAGACTAGAGCCATTCAATATTTTGGTGTGTATTGATTCTACATTTTTTGAGAGAAAGAGAAAGAAAGAGAAAGAGAAGCTGGGGGAGATGCACAAATAGAAAACATACCCACAAAAGAATGGCATCATACTAATCATAGTGCTTTGTAAATCCTTAATACAATAAAGAAATTATTAACTGGAGGCAGCAATCAACTGTTTATTTTGTAATTTTTTTATACTGGTAAATTTTAACAACAAATATTTAAGTATTGTGCAAATGAACACAACAGCAATGGTGGGAATAATAATATAATAATTTAAAAGATATGAACACTGCCATAGGTCTATAATGAGGCTATATATAATGTATATATCCTCAGTTTTTAAACACATAAAATGAAAGATATGAATTTAAAGATCTCTAAAGTTCATCTGAATCTCTAGAATCTCTAACATTTTATGATTCTGTACATATTTTGTACATCTTTCTATAGTTTTTCAAAAGACTCCCCATAATAACTATTTTTAAATATATTTTAGGTTTATTCCTACTTCAAGAACAGTTTCATAGCGCTGTGGAAGGTTTTAATTTACATACACATATTTAATGCCTACAACAACCCTGCAATGTAGATAACAAGAAAATTAAGTTAATTTGTTCAACAGCCCACAGCTGGTAGGTAAAGGGCACAGAATTAAGACTCCTGGTCACATGTTCCCAAAGATTCTGCTCATTTCATCAAATTGCCTCCTTTAATATATTCACTGAGGCATTTATTAAGCATCTCTTGTAACAACAGCAGGATTACCATTCTAGGTAAACATCCATTTAAAAGAGTGGAGGAAATGCACACTGGGACTGATAAAGCAAACTTCTCATACCCATACCGGAGTAAATACTGAAACTATCTATGTAGGACAACAAATCAGAAAACAGGTTAACCAAAAACAAACCTAATTTTAAAAGTGAGTGATTGAAAAACAAATAAGTCTGAGTTCAGAACAATGGGAATTGGCTAAGTGCTGAATACAAAATTTTCTACCTTTTTGTTTTTTAATCAATTTGTATTTTGGTTTGGCTTTGTGGCCCATTGACTTAGGAGAGATGGTTCATAATAACTACATATTGTTTGAATACTAACAATAAGAATTATTTCCTATCATTCTGGAATAGTTTTTAAACTTTTCATGAAATTTAAAGAGAAAAAAAAAAACAAAAAAAAAAAGAAATTTAAAGAGAAATGACACAGGTCTTACAAACAAATTTTAGCTCACTTGGAAGAAAGTTTCTAAATTAATAATGGGAGATTTTGCTACCACCATTATATAATTCATTGAAAGGGTAAAAAGGTTATTTCCTTAACTACTTGAAAATGGGGAAGACTGTTAACAAAATTACCTTTTAACACGAAATATTAATATCCTACTTTAAATGTGATACACATTCAATCAACTGAACATTCACTCAGAAGATTCATTTCAGGGACACTTGGGTGGTTCAGTGGTTGAGCGTCTGCCTTTGGTTCAGGGTGTGATCCCAGAGTTCCAGGATCAAGTCCTGCATCGGGCTCTCTGCATGGGGCCTGCTTCTCCCTCTTCCTATGTCTCTACCTCTGTCTCCGTGTCTCTCATGAATAAATAAAATCCTAAAAAAATATATTCATTTCAGACCTTCTCTGTACAAGTGCTCTGGGAATACAAATAAGGCTACTGACTGTGATGTTGTCCCTAACCTCACGGAAAGAGATGATACTGGTTGTGCTTTCCATTTAAAAAATCAATTTAGTTTCCCTTGGAAAATATCTGTTTTATCAATATGTGTATTTAGGATTACAAAAGAAATAAAGCTACTATGTATCCCATCAGAGATTTATAAATGGTTTTCAACATGCTTTATCATTTCTTGATAAGATGGTTAAGTGATATATACTTAAACCTTGGACAAAATCAAAGCCAGTTATTCTGCATTCCTTCAAAAGAAAAAAGATAAGATGCCATTCCTTTGAATTTGGGACTGATATTTTTGGACCTACTTTCATTTCTATTGCTAACCTCTTCTTCAGCCCCAACTTAATGGAGCAGGAATGCAGAGTGAGGACTGATCAAACTCTTTACAGATATTGCAGCCTGAGATGATGAAAGCTAAGATATAAAACAACAATCTTCTGATGTGCTGGTGTGCATCTAGATTAATTACCCAAGGTGGATGTTTAAGTAAAGACTATCAGATTCCTCTCTGAGAGATGTTAATTCTACAGGGTTAGTTGGCACTCAAGAACTTATGTTTTTAGACAGAATGCATTTTGAGAAATGTGATCTCCAGAATTATCATCATTGCAGAATTAGGGCTTCTATTTTCCCTTCTACCTCTGTCATTCTCAGAAGTACCAGAAATATTAGCATTTGGTTTGATATTTCTGAAGTAAAACTATATACTAATCTCCACAGGACATAGTCTGAAACAATATATATCTATGTTTCTGCCCATTTCCCACTAGACAGAGAGATGAATGGACAGATACCAAAGGCAGACAGACATAACAGATCCAACTACCCATTCACCTAATATACTTTAAAGAAAGCAGTCATTTCACCCACAAATCAGAAAGTAATTCAAGTATTTTAACCTTTTCCATATCTGAGACATACTCCAAAATTCTGTCCTAAAAAATCAAAAGAAGAAAGCTACCACTAAAATACAAAAAAAGTTCCTAGAAGATTTTAGTTACTAATGATAGTAGTTTGCTTACCTGCCATCCCTCTGAGCAGCACCACCTTCTGTTACTGTCTTGACAAATATTCCCAGCTTTTCAAGTCCAGCATCTGCTCCAACACCCATTCCAATAATGCTTATACCAAGTCCATCCTCATCTATGAAAAAGGAGAAAGCAGTGCCAATAACTTAAGTTTTGCACTAGCCCACAATTAGCTTATGAGACTTCTTTGTTGCTTTTAATTTTGTTCTTTATGGACTATATGACATGCTTGTCTTGATGGAATTTTTTTTTCCATGTTGGGGAGCAAAGATGTCAAATAAGACCCCCTCGAAAGGCTTGTGAGTTTCATTTCATTACTGTAGTTCACTATTCACTGTGATCCCCCCAAAAAGTAATAATTTGGTTATGGAGTAATCAATCTGCCTTAAAACATAGCCTCTCTAAAAAATATATTTTTAAACACACAAGTATACATAACAAAACACATATGTATGATTTTAAATAAATGTTATCATAATACATCTAAAATTTCCCCTTTGTTTATGTGGTCTCTTTTTTACTAGTTTCATATCCCCATTCATGTTTAATAAGGTGGTATGTGTCTTTCAGTACTTTCCTCAGTCCTACTATACAAGCATATAAAGCATCAGATATGTATATATGCATAAATATAAATATACATACATATATGTCTATCTATATATATGAAATGGCTTATTTTTCCTTCCTATTTGCTTTATACAAATAAAATTGTATTATATCTAGGTTTCTCTGCATCTTACTTTTTTTAATTCAGTGGTACCTCCTGGATATCAACTTACATAGCCTTAAATCACTTCTAATGATTGCATAATATTTCATGGTGAGATGGTATCATAACTTATCCAACCACTTCTCTACTGACAGGCATTCGTTTTATGTTTCCATGTTCCTTGCCCTGTGGACAACACTGACAAACACGTTTTTAAATTTATTTACAATAATGTGTTTATCCATATTTCCATTTGTCTTTTCCATGAACATATGTATTTTTAACATCAACGACATAAAAGATATATTATTTCACATTCCACATTTTTGGTTAGCATTCACATTCCACATTTTTTGGTTATTATTGAAAGTTATTTTCTGATAGCCTCCAAGTCTTTGGAACCATGTTGTATTAGCTGAAAAAAAAACCAAAAAAACAAAAACCCAGACACTTGCTAATCAACAGTGAAGGTTGGGATGCCTGGGTGGCTTAGCTGTAGAGCGTCTGCCTTTGACTCAGGGTGTGATCCCAGAATCCTAGATCCAGTCCCACATGGGGCTCCCTGTGGGGGGCCTGCTTCTCCCTCTGCCTATGTCTGTGTGTGTGTGTCTCTCTCTTTTATGAATAAATAAAATCTTAAAAAAAGTGAAGTTATTTATTTTATTTTTTATAAATATTTAATTTGTTTATTCATGAGAGACACAGAGAGAGAGAGAGAGAGGCAGAGACACAGGCAGAGGGAGAAGCAGGCTCCATGCAGGGAGCCCGATGTGGGACTAGATCCCAGGTCTCCAGGATCACGCCCTGGGCTGAAGGCGGCGCTAAACCGCTGAGCCACCCAGGCTGCCCTTATCTGGCATGAAGGATTATTTAAAGAAAAACTGGCTCATACAGTCAGCAGAATGCTTGATGCTTTTAGAAGACTTTTTAGCAATAACATTTAATACGCTAATATTCTTAATTAGTAATCTTTTGAATAGGGTTCGTCTCATTTGAATAGGGTTGTCACTGACTTCTGGTTTAAGTGTTTCTAAGTACAATTCGTAATCTGACATCAGTATACCACGTATGTTTAAATACATGTCATTTGGCAAAAGTGTGGTTTGTTTCTTCAGTTGGGTGCTAAAGAAAGTTTCATAGAGTTCTTCTCCTTGGAGGAACTGTTCAGTGTGCTCCCCAGATCAAGGTACTTCCATACTAGCAGAGGTGATTTTAGGCATAGGTCCCTCTTCAGCGTGAGAACTTTAATGGCAATTTGTATTCGAGCCATCACTGGAGAAGTTCTTTCATTCCCTGTATTTACAATGTTTGTACACATGTGATTTTCCATACTTATTTCATTTTCCTTATTTCTCCAGTATAGATACTCATGTTCATCCAGAGGCTTTCTCTGGTTAAAAATTTTCCTACATTTAGGGTTTCTCCCCGGAATGAGTTCTCTTGGGCAAAGAAAAGTTAGATCTGTGCTAACAGCTCTTCCTCCCTGGTCACACGTACCAAGTTTCTTCTCTCCCCCAGGAATTGTCCTATGTGTATTAAAGGTTAGCTATACAGCTGAATTCTTGCCCGCATTCATCATATTCCTAGAGTTTCCTGGCGTATGAATTTGTTCATGCTGGTGAAAGGATGAATGATGACCCAAAACCTTCCCACAGCGTTTACATAAGTGTAAGTGTTTCTCCCAGAGTGTTTGCTCTTGTGTCGTTTAAGAGATGGTCACTGTAGACTCGTCCACATTAAATAATGCCAGAGGGCTTCTCTCATATATGAAATCTGGTATATATTAAGCAGTTAGCTAACTTCTTGTTCACATTCCCTGTATTTATAGGTGTTTCTCTTCATTATGAATTACCATATGTCAAACCAATGTTGGGCTACAAGTGAAACTTTCCCATACTCAGTTCATTCAAAGGGCTCCTTTCAAATGTGGATTATCTGTACCATCGTGCCATTAAGTAGTTCCTTCCTACAAATATCCTGCATGGAAATTATGTCTTCGTTTTTAAGTTCATTTTCCCTGCCTCAACTCAGTCTTTAGTAAAACTATCTTTCTTCCTGCCTTAGCAACTCTGTTGCTCTCACTGGAAAATTACTCAGATTTGCAGAGCTGAAAACCCAATAGTAGGAAAAGCAATAATAGCTTGAGCCATTCTCAATTCCACTGCAGACTACCTGAAAGACAAGATGATAACTGAAAGACAATTAAAGGAAGAATACAATCAACCCACAGAGACCAGATGACTGATTTCATCTTTGTACAGCTTTCTGTGAGATGTGTCAAGCGTGGGTGTAGTCCAGAGCCATATCCCTGAAGGCCACTGATTCTTGTGACTGTTAAGAATGCAGCAGCCACCTGGTCTTCCTCTGTCTATCCCCTCCTAGGGACAGGCAAAGCAGCCAGGAAACAGTGTAAGACTGTGAGGGTGGGTTACCATGGAAGATGCTGTCACCACACTCCGGAGTTCAGAGCTTATTTTTTCTCTCAAGAAAGAAGCTCATGTTGGCTTTATACTCCCCTTATTGCTAATGAGATTTGAGCTTGTATTCATATAAGCATAGGCCATTCGATGTCCTCTTTGGTAAACTGCTAATTTTTTTCTGAGTTTTCTCTCTTTTTTCTTTTTTAAAGTTCTTAGCAAATTATCCATTTTAACTCCATGTCATTTATAATGAAGATTCCCTCTCCTCAAATTCATCATTTATCCATTGCCTTTGTCTGATAATATTGCCTTTAAAAGCTTAAAATTTTGGATTGATTGGTCCCTCTTTTCTAACTTCCTGTTTTCCACTTTGGTTAAGCCCCTCCTCCAACATCACTACATAATATATGCAGTCTTATAAGTTTTTTGTCAAATACCTTTATTAATTTATTTTTAATACTTCATTATCTAATCCATGTAATTGTTTTTAATATGATACAATGAAAATGAAGATGTTCCACTTTATATTCTTCCACACAGATGTTGTTATGCCAGAACAATTTGAAAAGTACCCTGTCACTCCTAAATTAGAATATCATACATATCATGTATTAAATTCTCATGCATAATAACATCTTTCTCTGGCTTTTCTACTTTCTCCCACTGATCAATTGCTGTGTGAATACAATTTATTCTGATTACAGAGGCTTTACATTATATTCAGATATTTAAGAAATTAAAACCTTTCATATTCTTTTTCATACTTCCTTTAGGTCTGTATTTTTCCATATAATATTTAGTATCACATTATGTAATCCTCTCTCCCAATCCAACTCTGATGGCAGTTCCATCTGAACTGCATTTAATTTATATATTAATTTACAGGTATCAGAGATGAATAGGAGAGACTATTCTATACTGAGTCTTTTCATCCAAGAATATGGTATATCCTTCTACTTGCTCACATCTTATATCTATCTAAAAGATGGACTTTCAACAGATAGATACTGTTTTTCTTAGTGATTAATAAGTATTTTGTTTTTGTGCTACTATAAATGAATGCTCCCATTTTCATATTTATGTTCTTAATATAAACATAGAGAAAAAACTATTAATTTTCTAACATGTATGTGGCACCTGACCTCCTCTTACACGTACTCTCATCAGTTTTAATATAAGTTACTTTTCATCTTTTGTGTCCTATTGTTTGTACTAATTATTTCATTTAAAGAGCATTCGAAATCAGACACCCATTTTTTTAATAAATAAAAATATATTTTATTGTTACAATTAAATTCAGACTCTTGGTTTTAATGGAAATATTTTTAGTGCTTCCTCAATTTATTTATTTTTTTAAGTGTTTCCTCAATTGAAAAGTAAAATTCTCTGTTGGTATTATAATCTATAGTTTGTAACATATTTAGGTCTTCATATACTAACAATGAACTATCAGAAAGAGAAATTAAGAAAATAATTCCAGAAGTGCCTGGGTGGCTCAGTTGATTAAGCATCTGACTCTTGATTTTGGCTCAGGTCATGATCTCAGAGTCATGAGACCAAGCCCTGCATTAGGCTCTGTGCTGGGCATGGAGTCTGCTTAAGATTCTCTCTCCCTCTCCCTTTGCCCCTCCCCACCACTCAACTCTCCCTCTCTTTCTATAAAAATAAATAAATAAATCTTAAAAAACAAAGAATTCCATTCACAATTTGCATCAAAAAGAATAAAATACCTAGGAATTAACTTAACCAAGGAGTTGAAAGATCTGCATAGTGAAAGTTGTAAGACACTGATGAAGGAAACTGAAGACATAAATAAGTGGAAAGATTGTCCACACTCAAGGATTCAAAGAATTAATATTGTTAAAATGTCCATACTACCCAAAACAATCTACAAATTCAATTCTACCTCTATGAAAAATTCAATGACATTTTTTCACAGAAATAGAACAGACAACCCTAAAATTTGTATAGAACCACAAAAAATTCCAAATAGCTAAAGCAAACTTGAGAAAGAAGAACAAAGCTAGAAGCCTCAACACTTCCTGGTTTTAAACTGTATTACAAAGCAACAGCAATCAAAATAGTATGGTACGACTATTAAAAGAGACACATAGATCAGTGGAACAGAATACACTGCACTGAAATAAACCCATGCATCTTTGGTCAATTTATGACAAAGAAGCCAAGAATACACTATAGCGAAGGATGGCCACTTCAATAAATGATGCTGGGAAAATTGGACAGACACATATGAAAGAATGAAACTGGTCCCTGATCTTCTACTCTACACAAAAATAAACTGAAAATGGATTAAAGACTTACATTTAAGACTTGAAACCATAAACCTCCTAGCAGAAAACATAGCAGGTAAGTTTCTTGACATCTTGGCAATGACTTTGGATTTAACACCAAAAGCACAAATAAATGAGTAAAACTCTATGAAACTAAAAAACTTCTGCACAGCAATGGAAATCATTAACAGAATGAAAAGACAGCCTACAGAATGGAAGAAAATATTTGATAAGGGGTTAATATCCAAAATATAAAAGAACTCACGCAACTCAACAGCAAAAAACCAAATCCTATTAAAAATAGACTGAGAAAGTGAACAGACATTTTTCCAAAGAAGACATACAAATGGCAATCAGTTACATGAAAAGGTATTCAACATCACTAATCATCAGGGAAATGTAAATCAAAATCACAATGAGAAATCACCTTATTAGAGTCAGAATGTTAGAATGACTATCAACCAAAAAACAAGAGATAATAAGAGTTGGCAAAGACGCAGAGTAAGGGAAACACTTGTGCCTTGTTGCTGGAAACGCAAACTGGTGCAGCCACTTCCAGGAAACAGTATGGAAGTTTCTCAAAAAATTAAAAATCATTCTACTTCATTAGGTTTTTTCCTAGCTTAATTTTTCTAGTTTAACTTTTATTTTGTGAAAATTGCAAACAAAAGAGTTTATGAAAACTTTTATCTACAAAACACTGTGTTTAAAGAAGAAAAATAAAACAAATATCCACGTACTAATAACAAAAACACAGAACATTAACAACACCCAAAAAGCCCACTATGCACCCCTCCTTGATATCATAACTTTTCCCTTGATAACCACTATCCTAAATATTATGTCAATCGTTCCCTTCTTTTATAAATACTGCTTTTTTAAACTACTTATTTGTGTATCTCTAAATAATATGCCATTTAATTTTTCCTGGCTTTGAAATTTAAATAAATGGATCTAGACTGAATGGCTTCTTCTGTGATTTATTTGCTTTTTTCTCCCCTGAATTTCGTATCTGTAAGAATCATACATACTGCTGCATGAAACTGAAGCTCCTTCATTTTACCCTTTTCTATCATTAATGAATATTTGGATTATTCTCGTTTTTGCTATTATAAGCAATACAATGGCCCACAGCCAAATCCAGCTGTTTTTTGTAAGGGCCATAAACTAAGAATGGTTTTTACATTTTTAAATGAATGAAAAATATAACTATCTCTCTTTCATCCTTCTTAATCCCAAAGGAAAGTGTCTCTTAATGAGAACAATCAGTCATGTTTAGTATAATGATTGGTATTCTTTGTATTTTTAATCCAAGTAATTTTATGCCTAATAGTAACAGTTTTCAACTCTTTTTCCCTCACCGTTGCTATTTAGAACAAGTTACTCTGTTTTTTTCCTCCTCCTTGTTAACTGGGGAGTATGCAGGTGATGTGTTCCTTAGACCTTTAGATATCAGCAATTTTCCTTCTTTTACCATGAGAGGTAAATGCTCTCTGGGACAGACATAGGGTTTTTGGATGTGTGAAATTATAATGTATGCCTCTCACTTCCAGTGTTACAAGAATTCTGATGCTAGTCAAATAATGTTGCTTTTCCAAGTACTTTTTGCTTCTTTATTTGCTTTTAGTGTAGTATTTTTCAGAATTTTACTTTATGTTGAAGATGAGGACTTTTGCAGGCTACGCCTAAATGCAGGGTGTTTTTGAAGTCCTCTCTCAATCAATTGGCTGAGTCCTTCCAATTAGGAGGCTCAGGTCTTTTGAGCTCAGGGAAATTTCTTCCATGTTTTGTGCAATGTCTCTCATCCTCTATTGTCTTTTCCTACACTTATATGTTGGGTCTCCAACATGATTTTTTGTGGATGTTTGCTCTGTCGTTTAAGAATTAGTTTGGTTCATTTTTTACGCTTCACTTTATAGGTCACCAGTTTGAGTCTCAACAACCATCTCTCTTTCTTCAATTCCTCTACTGAAAGTTTTAATTTTAAAATCAATGTTCTTGTTGTTTGTTGATTTGCTTAAGAATGCTTTTTTAAAGCCATTTGGTATCCTCATTTGGTTTTTCTTTTGCTTTTTTTTGTCATTCAAGTTGTCATCTGTTTGTTCTGCTTTTTTGCAAAGCTCTCTGAGATGTGATATTTTCTCCGTCCACTGGGTCCCAGTCTGTTCCTGGATGCCCCTCTTATAACACGATAAACACAGCAGTGTCTAGTCCCATGGGTCCTCACTTCCCAATGCAAGCAGGCTGAGATTCCAAGAGGAAGCCCCTCTGCTCCCATTCTCCTTGTTCTCTCTTAGTCTTCTCCCCCTTAGAGACGATTCCACCGTCTCCATTCCAAAATCCATAATCTAAAAGCTCAACACTCCATCTACTACATTCAGAGCCCAACCATGACCACTCTACCTCCGCCAAGAATGCAGAAACAACCATCTGCCCCACCCTCAACTTCTACCTGTTCCCACTAGGCTCTCATCAGCACTAGCCCATTGCCAGGGTACCGACCAAACATCAGGCCCCACACACAGCTCCCTACTCCTAGTCACCAGCCCAGTCAACTAAAGCAGATGGGTTTCAGTTAGAAGTGGAAGTGAAGAAAGAATCTTTCAGTCTACCATCTACACAGAGCTTGTATCAAGTACTTTTGAAATTTAACAAATAATTTAAATCCTCCAGGAGAATTAAAACTTTATCCAATCCTTTGGCGGGGTTGGGGGGTGGGGGGGGGGGGGAGGCTACACATGAAAAAAATAAAGTTATTTCTATGTTATTAAAATAGCCATATAATGATATAACAAACATTGTAGAGCACATATACCTTTCTCTAGTTCCACTGGGAAAAGCTCCAGCTTTTCTACACGCTTTTCAAGTTCATACTCGGCAGAAGCAGCCACAGGATCCACTTCATCGTTCCTCCTGTCATAGTCTTCATTGGAATATGTGCTGAAAACCTGTAGTAGGAGGTCAACAAGGAGGTGATAAATAGAAACATGGCTTTCCTAATTTTTTTTAAACCTAAGTGCCTAAAACTATGTAAGTTCAAAATGTTAAGCAATGAATTTCTTTGAAACAATTGTTTTGTTGTCTTTAAAATCAACAGAGATGTTAAGGAAAACTGAATCAGAATAAAAATGACTTACATTTTAAAATGCATGTGATTCTACACTTTTAATAATTTGAGAGATAACAGTAGCCACAGCATATATTATTTGAATAGCAATATTCACTGCTTTTTATGGAATCAGAGTATAACACAATAGCTGCAATGCTCGGCTGGTTTCTGATGAAACTATGGTGAAGGACTTTGAAGCTACTACCTAAGCAAACACCCACACTGGATCCGTTTCATGCTATGACCTACACAAGCCCTGGTGTTGTGGTGTGTCAGTACTATAATTATATTTCAGTCATGGAATCACTGAAAGTGATTATGTTCTATACTGTACTGAGCTGTGTTGAGCTCTCATTTGTCATTTCTTAGTTTACTTGCATGTAGATCCATATTGGATTCTCACTGAGCCTTTCCATGAAATGACTATCAAAATATTGGTAAAGAGCTATAGAGAATTAGGACATCACCAGCTCTTTATTTCTGACCTAACCCATTCAAAAGATTACTAAATATGGTCTTCAGATGTGGCCATAAGAAACCTGATTGTCCTTATTTCTTCTGAATTTGTGCAATTTGAAAAGTAACTGGAAACAGGTATAACATCCCTTACTTAATTCAATAAGGAGTATCTAAAAGAAAGAAATATATAATTCAAGTTCAATTAACATGTATAATAAAAATTGACTTTTTCAATTAAATTTAATAAATATGAAGTGTCTAAATTATGCCTGAAAAAAAAAACTCTGTAATGTCCCCAAAATATTAAAATCTAGGAGAAGTTTTTATATATATATACATAAAAAGCTGTAATAAAAAAAAAGAAAGTAGAACAGAAGGTCAGAGATGAAAGAAAACAAATCTATCACCTATAAAGCTGGCCCTTCTGGCCCATGTGTGTTTTACATTCATATTACTGGAAAACTGGCAACTCTCATATGCTATATATGGTAACCTATAAACCAGGAATATATGTTGTATATATAGAAGCAGATGTAGTGTGGTTCCTATGGCATACATTTATCAAAATCATGTCATGTATAGTATTTGTACCAGAATGAATACTGTCTTTCTTCCTGACTTTCAACATGTTTTCATGGCCTCTTGTCACTCATTTGGTCTCAACTACATTTCTCCACCATAATAAACATCACTGTATCATAACGCATATTTCTAAACTATAAGGTTTGTAGCTTTTTTATTAATCTTTTCATAAAATATGCTCTCTGTGTCCCTCACATAGAACTCTAATATTTTTAAGTTTACAGATTGATGGCATTCTCTTAGACAGCTCTTTTGATCCTTCACTTCCCTTATATGTTTTGGTGATCACTTATTCACATTTATTCATTCATCAAAAATTTACTGGGTCCCACCTCTACGTCAGACATTGTGCTGGATGGACATTGGAGAAAGTACAGACAGCCTCAAGTAACTCACAGCTTAGCAGGGACACAGAAATCAATGTAAATGACTACAGTATAATGTGATAACCAACGTAATAGAAGATGCCAAGTAATCTTTCTTATTTGCCTGAGAAAGGGAAGAATTTCATGAAGGGCAAAATATTTGAGCTGAGTCTTAAAGAATAAACAAGGATTCATATATCTGAGTGTAGAAGAGGTAGAAAGCATATTTCAAATAGAAGATCCTAGAAAAAAGGTTCCATATCTGTATCTTTTAGAAAACACAGACAGCTAAGTAGACACAAAGCAATATGCCTAGTGGAGCAAACTTTAACAACACGCAAAAACACTTGGCCAGGGGCAGCCCGGGTGGTTCAGCAGTTTAGCGCCGCCTTCAGCCCAGGGCATGATCCTGGAGACCCGGGATCGAGTCCCACGTCGGGCTCCCTGCGTGGAGCCTGCTTCTCCCTCTGCCTGTGTCTCTGCCTCTCTCTCTGTGTGTGTGTGTGTCTCCCATGAATAAATAAATAAAATCTTAAAAAAAAAAAAAAAACACTTGGCTGAATCTGGAATTTACATGTCCTGCAAACTATCAGTGGATATGACTGGAAATCATTCCATTAATGTCTGCTATCTGTCCACATCTGCTAAACACCCAAGAATACATAGTGATTACAGAACAAATATGTAAATGACATCCACTCTGGAACATAGCTCAATTCTGCTACCACATAGCATGTGAATAAACAAATATGTGTGTGTATACATGCATGTGTGTGTGTGCACGCACATGCATGCATGTGTGTGTGTGTGTGTGTGTGTAAAATGGAAGTATGGAACAACTGTTTCAAATAAATTAACACCTCTTGACCTTTTGCAGGATCCCAAAACACTCTGCTATCAAGTGTTCTTCCTCAATTGGTCTGGTTTGTAAAGTTCATTTGAGGGTATCCTAAAGTTAAATAAAACAATAACTGTATGACTCCATACTAGAAAATGGTATTTTTTTATTTTATTTTTTTAGAAAATGGTATTTTAAGTAATTTTGGAGGCATCGAGCAATCAGATGACTATATCACCATTTGATTCTGTAGAAAAGAAATAATGTATGATACTTTTCATCTTCAGCTTGCTCATAGTTTGGTAAATTATGTGGGTACATAGGAAAAAACCCATAAATAATTGAAAAAGAAAAGCGAGAATTCATTAGGTGCAGATTATGCTATCCTTTACTTGTAGAATCCCAAAGATTTAACATAAACATTATTAGAACTGGTAAGAGTTCTGTAAAGTAATAAAAATAATAAAATTTAAAAAAACCACGAGGGGTGCTTGGGTGGCTCCTCCATTAGACATCTGCCTCCAGCTCAGGCCACTATTCCAGGGTCCTAGGATGGAGCTACAAAAATCTGACTCCCAGCTCCGTGAAGAATCTGCTTCTCTCTCTCCATCTGCCCTGCTCATGCTCTCTGTGTCTGTCTCTCTCAAATAATAAATAAAAATCTTAAAAAAAACATGTAGGGAGGGAAAAATAAAACAAGACAAAATCAGAGAGGGAGACAAACTGTAAGAGACTCTTAATCATAGGAAAGAAACTCAGAGTCGGTAGAGGGAAGAGGGGTGGACACATGGGGAAACTGGGAGACATATATGTTAATTAACTGAATAAAAATAAAAATAAATAAATAAATAAATTTAAAAGCCCACAGTAGTTTAGAAAGTATAATAGAAAAGATCAGAAACTTATAAAACACCCAGGAATTGTTAATTATAAATGTGCAATGCTATCCTTCTCTATAAAATTTAACTGAAAAATACAAAAGTCCTAAATATGTGTAATGGCATACTATGTTCCTGGATAAAAATCTTAATACTGTAAAGGCATCTATGCTCCTAAATTACTGTAAATGTTACCTTGCTGCAATTTAATTTATGAATACAGGGCAGTCAAAATTAAAATCCCACTCATACTTTTCACATAACGCTAACAAACCGTTTCAATAGAAGAATAGAATGGAATCAGATCCTATAAGATATCAAACATACAATAAAACTTCATTTATTAAAGCTATGTAGTTTGGGCTCTGAGGAAGATCTATTTTTGGATTCTATTCTGTTCTGCTCCTCTACTTTTCTATTCAAATTAGTTAGGGTGATCTATTCAAAAAATAGGAGGGGAAGTATGGAATATCTATCTGAAAGAAAATCCTATTTCATATCAATAACAAGAGTAAAATTTCAATTGGTTAAGGATAAAAAAAAAACTATAAACTTAAAAGTGCTAAAGGAAATATCAGACAATGTTCAATCGGCTAGATAGGCTGTTCCTACAAAGCCACAGATCCCAGAATCTCAAAAGAAATAAACAAGCTATGTGATTAAAATTCAATGCTAAAATTTTCTAGACTACAAAATAAACCATAATTAAATTATAAGAAAAACCAAATATTAGGAAAAATAGCTAAATATTAAGATGAAATATGAATATGTATAATACACAAAGAGGTTTCCACTTCAAACAACTGCATGTGTAAGTAGGGAAAAGGAAATTAATTAGAATTCAACAAAGAAATATTAATGTTCAATAAATGATATTAAGATGCTCAGCTTCATTAAAAATTAAGCAAATGTCAAGTACAAGAAAGCAAGGGGAAAAAGCAGAATTTGAGAACATCTATCAAGATTTTAAATGTCAATGCCTTTGACCCAATAATTCTACATCCATGTATTTAAAGAGATATTTGCAAATGTGTACAAGGATGTACATGCATGAGAGTTCATCACAGCACTATGTGTAAAGCTCAAGGTTGGAAATGTCTATAAATGTCCACTGATAGAGAAAATGTCTTACTAAATTATGATACATATGTATACATAATTTTATGCAATGATTACAAAGTTCTATCTCTGCTGACATGAAAGACTCTGAAATACATATATTACTAAAACAAAAAAGCACAGTGCATATATGTCTATGCATCTATTTCCATACTCCTATCTTTATCTACATGTATATATATTCCCAATTGGTATGAGCCTCATTTTAAGCTAATTTAAAGATCTCCTAAATTCTCTAGCTATGTAGCTCTTACCTCAGTGTCCTTATTCACAAGATGACTGTTATAAGAATTATACCTAACCCATAAAGTTATTGAGAAAATGAAATGAGATAATCCATGTAATCACTTGTGGTTCAATGTGAGGGAGGGAAAGCTTCCCCAGGGTAATAGAAGAGATAACACTCTGCTTCCCCAGATACATACACTCATCTCATACTTTTGTTTATAAATAAGTTTTGAATAGTTCATCTACTATGATGCTTAATGTCTCTGAAACCAAAATCTACGTACCTTTCTTGATTATAATATAGAAAGGCCTGCCAAAATCCCTGTGTCCAGAACACTATCACTACAGGATGGCTCATTGCTTGCCTTGTTTTGTTTTGCCTTGACCAGGAAAAAACCTCAGAGATAAAAGAGATATTGACTTAGGTAAATACTTCCCCTTTCATCAATATGATCGTGATTCTTTTAATATTCTTACAAGAGTTCTACCAATTTTATTTATATTACCAAATTGCTTTAAAAAAAATGGATAGCTAATCAAGTAAGAATCAGAACCCAATTATGGTATTACTGGAATCCAATAACCTCTAAAGGCCAACAGCATCCTGGGCCCTAATGTTTAACAACATCAAAATATATATATATAAAATATATTTAGTTCAGTCACCTTCACATCGTTCCTGTGTTATTTCACGGAGAAAAACAAACAAAAGGATGTTTAACTTTAATACTTCTGGTTTCAGAGCCAACAAGCCATATTCTCTTCCTTCATCAAAGGAGACAAAACAAGCCTCCATCTCTTGCTTTGCAGCAGAGGTAGGCTTGTGGGGCACAAGCCTGTGAGTTTACACACACAGTTAGCAATGGCATTTCTGACCCAGTAGCCCAAGGCTATAAAAAACAAATACAGTTAAAATTAGCTTACTGTAAGATTTTAGCTAAGATCATTCTCTTTCACATTTCTGATGGTATGAGCTCCAGCACTTTTTCAAAGCAACAGTAATGTTTTGTGAATAAGAAAAAAAAATTTCCTCTACTTCCTTATGACACATTTTCTTTAATCAATGCAGGTCAAAATAAATCTAGAATGGTATGTAAATATTGACTGGAAGGAATTTCCCACCACGTTTCCACAAGGTGTCAGTTCCACCTGCTATGTGTTTTCTGCCTCATTTCCCAAACACATCAAAGGTAGAAAACACTCCCAGATCCAGCATGCTGCTTTTGGATGACTGAGGGGAGCATCCTGCTCCCCGGGACTAGATAAGCACTCGCATGCTTCCACAAACACTCCCCACTCATCACAGGCTTCCCCACTTCCACTCGAACCCATCCTCACAGGATTTTAGTGCCTCTGCTAAAGGCGGGGGCGGGGGGGGGGGGACTCTAAATCGACATTAAAACAAAGCACAGAGAAAATAATCCATATCTTAAAATTTTGAAGACTAAGTTGGCAATAAACCATCCACAAAAAGGAACATCATGCTGGCCTTCCAGCAATGTACGACCTTGGCTTTCCTTTTCTTCCCCCAGAACCTAGGGGGCCAGTTCATTGATGTACGACAGTGAGAATCATTGTCTCTTGAGTGTCTAGCATGCTCCAGCGAGTAGGTTAGGTTTGTGTTGCAAAGTGATGTAGGCCAAACTGGGGTTCCCGATGACCAGGTATTTGGGGGCAAACACCCCTAGTCTCCCAAAGACTCTAAACAGGAGGGGGCTTTCTGCTGTATACAAATACACTGGGCAGCAGGAAGTCGAAAAGAGAGACCCACAGTTCTGTCTTGTAAACTCTGTAAAGTCCCAGATTTTTGTTCTTCAATTTTCTCTGACAAGGAATATGCATGAAGGTGTACAAGAGCAGTTAGGACAATATTCTGTGGTAGGATGTGTCTAACCTTCTATTAATTAGGCCACTCCACAGAATCCTCGGTATTGGAGAACAGAGCCAAGTGAATGCTGAAGTTAGGAGTGACTCCAAAACCTGTGAGCTTGCTTGCCTTCTTCAAAGTCCATCAGTGTAGCATATTTCTAAGGACAATCCATGTATTTGCAACATCACTCATTTCACCAATTCAACATCCTTAACATTAATAAATAATATTAATAAGCCTTCCTGTGCAGATTTAAAGTGCCCCATTCTGGAGTGTTGACTTCTAATTAGAGTCCTCTGGATACTAACTAATCCTAGAGTGAGGATTCATGAAGAATATATCCAGAATGCTAACTAAAGGCTCCCAAAACAAAATATTGCAATGCATAAGATGAAGTAAGTGCAAGTAAATTACAGACAGTGTAAAATTTAACACAAATTATCTTTAGCCCTTGCACCAGCCAATCCAGTAAATTAGGCAGGAAAGAGCAAAGAGAGTGCATATGCTCCATACTTTTACGTGAGAAATCCAAAGCTCTGAGAACAATATACATGGCATACATAAGGATCATTAATGAAGACAAAGTCTCTAAAACAAAAGATATATTTCACTAAATGTAAGCCTAGTGTTTTCATTGATGACTAAAGAACAGGAAATGAAAAAAGCAAGCATATTCTACATAACAGGCAATAAAGAGCAGGCCAGTTCAAAACACAACATAGAGAACCCTATACTTGTCAGGGTTCTCCAGATAAATAGAAGAGGGTGTGTGTGCCAATGTATGAACATATATATATTATATATAGTACAATATATTTAATATCTGAATAATATATGACAAATATATATAATATTTGCATATATAGTAAACTAAATTTATTTTAAGAAATTGGTTCCCCAATTACAGAGGCTCACAAGTCCAAAATCTTCAGGGTAAGCCAGCAGGCCTGAGACCCAGGGAAAAGTTAGTTGATGGTGCACTTCAAGTCTGAAGGTGGCCTACTGACAAAAGTATCTCTTCTTCAGAAGTCAGTCTGAAACCTTATCTGGTTGGGTGAAGTCCATTCACATTATAAAGGACAATTTGCTTGACTCAACACATAACAATTGAAATGTTAATCTCATTCAAAAATACCCTCACAAGGCAGCCCGGGTGGCTCAGCGGTTTAGCACAGCCTTGGCATGATCCTGGAAACCCTGGATGAGTCCCACATGGGGCACCCTGCATGGAGCCTGCTTCTCCCTCGGCCTGTGTCTCTGCCTCTCTCTCTCATTCTCTCTCTCTCTCTCTCTGTATGTGTGTGTCTCTCATGAATAAATAAATACAATCTTTTAAAAAATACCCTCACAGAGACATCTAAAATAACGTATGACCAAATATCTGGGCACTGTGACCCAGTCAAGTTGACACATAAAATTAACCATCACAAAGTTCTTAAAACAGAAAATTCTCTGGCTCCAAAAACTAGTCTTTAAAATTTATTTATTTATTTATTTATTTATTTATTTATTTATTTATTTATTTATTTGAGACACACAGAGAGAGAGAGAGACAGAGAGAGGCAGAGACCTAGGCAGAGGGAGAAGTAGGCTCCATGCAAGGAACCCACACCGGATTCCTGATCCTGGCATCATGCCCTGAGCCAAAGGCAGACACTCAACTGCTAAGCCACCCAGGAATCCCTAGAAACTACTCTTTTGACATCTGATAATCACATCTTGATAATGCTTTTTTTTTTAATATCTCTTGTAGTGTTGTAAATTTTCATACTTCTAGACATGATTATAAAATGTACACAAAAACTGTGATAAAAATCAAATATACATTTTTGTATTATCAATGGCACCAATTACTTCATACTTATAATCAACAACCAAATATGGAGGATGTTAACTCTTTAAATTTATAAAAGCTATAGATGACCCTGTGGAAAGATAAGCTCTATGAAGACTTAATAAAATATTTCAATATAGGTCAAGTTTTACTAAGGCTACATATACACAAAATCTCACTGAAATAAAAAGATTAGAAGGTCCCACATATCTCCATTTTGAGTAAACAAAATTTTTATTATCATTTATCTGAAAAGCTGTGTTTAAGTACTTGAAAGGTTTTAAAAGCTTTAATATCTCCTTGCAAAAATAGTTTATGCCACTGAAGTAAAATGACAGAAAGAAATTCTGTCATAAACTTAGCTTATTCTAAATTTGGACAAATTCTAAGACAATGAAGCCCAAATTGTGTGTTTTTCCAGTAGACAGCTTAACAGGAAACTGGGTGATTCCACTGATGTTCATGTTTTTCACAGTATTTTCCAAATTATTATAAACAATTAAACATATCCATGAGAAATTAGCAATGTTCTCTTTCAGCTCAGCCAGAATTTAGTTTAAACTGGAGACATACGCTTTTACAAACTGACAACTGGTGGCCAATATGACATATATT
Source organism: Canis lupus dingo (assembly GCF_003254725.2). Taxonomy (NCBI): domain Eukaryota; kingdom Metazoa; phylum Chordata; class Mammalia; order Carnivora; family Canidae; genus Canis; species Canis lupus. The sequence goes on along the minus strand of NC_064256.1, from coordinate 20,180,143 downwards.
GGTGGCCTTGGTCCAGTTCCCACTGGACAGGTGTCTTCATCACAGAAAAACTTAACTAATTACACCAATTGGCACCTTTTTTGGGGGGGAAATGGGGTAATCTCCTAAGAAGATAGCCGACTTCTCATTCACAGAAGTTAATACTCTTGTACAGATGCAACAGGATAAGTTAGTAAGTCAGGATCTGTTCTTGCATTTGTCTGAGCAGTTGGTATTTGCTTCTTCTTCCCCTACCAGTGCCAGCACTGCTTCTGAAGACCGATGAGAGGAGATTATTCTGAATTGTCTAAATAGGAAAGGCAATGGAGGGGAGTACTATATAGTATGCATGGGTGGTGACTTTAAAGGGGAGAAAGGAGGAGGATGGCTACACCAAAAAGGGTCTGAGAGCTTCTCTTGAGCCTGGGAAGGGAAGTGAGACTTTTTAGGGCATAGAATTTCCCCAGGTATAGAAATTTACCCACACCCCCATGTGAAGCCACCAAGGGAGACCGCACCTTTGAAGGAAGGGTTAAGGGGTATGGTGAGAACTAAACATTAAACTCTCAGGTCTCGGGAATCTTGGGAAAAGCGCCCACCTCAGGCCCAAGATTTTGCCTAGAGACAGAGTAAAATAAAAGAGCTTTGTAAGGAACTTGACCATTTGTTCCAGGAGATCATTAAAAGTAACAGTATGGGCTAAATGTCTCCAATTTAAATTAAAGTCTGGCTTCTAACACAAGGATCTCTATAAGACTCCCAGAAACTGCGTTTACCCAGTTGATGGAAGAAATTTCACAAACATCAATGAGGCTGAACTGTCAGCCAAACAAGTAGGTGAGGAATCTCAAAGAGGTTCGTCTTAGTGCAGCAAGGAAAGGAATGTGATGTAAAGCATCCTAGTATGGTGTCCCCAAATTGATTTTTACTCCTTAGAGAAAATGGGTTGAAGACCAGACTCCTCACATCAAATGTGATGATCTTTGATGTATCAACTTGACTAAGCTACATCTAGATATCACGGTAAAATATTTTGTAGATGTGACTGAAATCCCAAATCAGTTGACTTTAAATTAGGGAGATTACCTTACTTAATTGGATAGGCCTGATTCAATCATTTGAAAGGCTTAAAGAGCAGACATGAAGAAATTCTAAGAAGAAAGTAATTCTGCCTACAGACAGCAGCTTCAGCCTGCTGCTGAGAGTTCCACCCTCCCTCCCATCTTGAGGGCCCGCCCTACAGATTTCAGACTTGCATCCAACTCTTAATTTGCATAAGTCAATTCCCTGCCATGAATCTCTTAATATACATCTCCTACTGGTTGAATTTCTCTGGTTGAAACCTGACTAATACACCAAACACTTCAAGTCTTTATCACAGGACAAAGAATGGTTATTTAGAACAGTGGCTTCCAAAAGTCTGACTGTGACCTGTAGGAGTTATGAAATCCATCTAATGGGGACATAAATAGCACTGAAAAAAGTCAAGCAGAAAAGAAAGAATAGAATAGAAAACATCATGTTCATTATAAGTAGAGTGTGCATTATACTTTAAAACTTTCAGTTTTAAATGAACACACCTACACACACGTACATGTACCATCTCTTGATATAAAACGCTAATAACTTAGAGACCAAAGAAGTACACTTAAAAATTAATTTAAAAGAAATCTAAAAAACATAGATAATTCCTGTTTAACTTGCATTCTATTCTAAAAGTCAAAACAGATAATACAAACTTTCCAAACTACTGAGCTCATGAATTGTGACAGCAGATGGAGAAATAATTACCCTTCACATTTCCTCCTCTTTTGAGCCAGTGATTCTTGCTTCAAATTCTTACTGATCACCACCTCAGGTATCGACACTGTGATCAGTACTGGAAATATCTTATTCATCTCAGACCTATGACCATACGCAGCAGAAGAGTGTAACAGAGGGATGAGGCCAACACTATGACAGCACACAGCAGAGACGTCCAAACTTACCTGGGAGGAAGCGGAGGAGAAGCAAGCATAAAGGATCTCCAGAGAAAGCCTGAGAGCACAGACTTCAGCCAGCTGCATTTAGCATCAGCAAAAATAAATGGCAGAGGGAAGGTGTACAGAAGGTGTTCTGGCAAAAAGAGTACCGGGTACAAGGTAGGAATGGAAAGAATAGAATTATAGAACAGGAAGTAATTTGATATGGCCAAGCGGGAGTGGCAAATGCATGGTGAGAGATAGGACAAATGTATATAGGGAGAGCTTTGTAACACATGGTCAATTGTATGAATAAAATGCATGTGCTCCAACCCTGAAAGGGCCTGGGTATTTGTGAAGAGGATTAGAGGAGCTGGAAGAGAGACATGAGTTTTTGGGGGACTTAGTGGGAGCCGAGGCCCTGGTGGTACTAAGACGTTCCCAAAGTGCCCCTACTGGTATGGCCTGTGGATCACACAGCAGAAGGAATGCAGGCATATGGACACACTGCCTTCTAAGAGCAATGGGGAAGCAAAAACAGCATAGGCTTCCATAGTTCTCAGTAGGAATGAGAACTGAAGTTCCTCTTCCAAGGTCAGCCAGGACAATACAGGCACATGGGTGACAACAGCAACAAAAGACCTACCTTTGCTAAATACATCTGTAAGATTTTTAGGGGTGAAATTATGTAAAAATTATAGAAGGTAACAGCCCATCTCAAATCCCGCACTTAAGCAGTATGCTAGTCTCTGGAAGAGAGAACCCATGCTTGAAGTTTATCATCAACTACTGGGCAGTCAAATAATAACAACCAAAGTTGTGCAATTTTCTAAAATCTCAAACAGGTTAAGAGCTGATAGAGCTACAAAGCATTTTAGCTAGCACCAAGTGTTCTAGCACCATCTGAGACCTACATGGTCAACCGAAACTTTTAATTTTTGTAAAAGTCAGGAGTAAAATATGCTTAATTTTTACACTCAGCAATCTGAAGCCAGACATCACATGGTAGAACAACTGAAAAACCAAACGAAGCACAAACAACCAATTGTTAGGGGATGCATATATACATGAGGACCCTGATGCTCTGGTACAAGGCTGAGTTTGTAAAGCTAAGACTAGATGCAAGAGGAATTTGACTACACTTTGGGCAGATGTGATCAATGTTGCAATTAATCCTGTTACCTCACAAAACAGGAAAAGACCCTGTTTTCTTATAAACAAACTGTTTGGTGCATTTAGGCTTCTCCAAGAACTTGGTCAAATGCAACTGACTGATTCAGGATCAACGCTGAAAATGTCAGCGCACTAAATCTACAAATGGTATCTATCTCACACTTTCTTCATCTATAGGTAAAACCTAAAGGGTAGGACTGACAAGAAAACAAGACAAGCAGCAATCTTTGTCAAAACACGTGGGGACAGTGCTACCATATTGGTGTGTTTGAGGCAAAAGCTGCCATCACTTACATTACCATAGGATTAATGGTCAATCTGGAGTCACTAAATCCTTGAATCACACTAACTTTGACCTCATATATCTTATAATAGAAATGATGGCTTTGAAAATACTGTGTTAACCACTTTGGTTCTTAAATCAATGGTCTCCACGAGCTCAGAAACTGTCTATACAAAAGATGTCAGCAAAGCTAAGTAGTAATTTGTTAAAAAACAAGTGAAGGCCTTATAGACAGAGAAGAGGATGCACCAATCACTTCTACCAGACCCCCTCATTCCTACAGATGGTCCACATTCCTGGACCCGTTCGATGCCTTCATAGCACCTTGCATTCAAAGTGCCCACAAATCAAAGTTGTAATGCTTTCATGCTCTACCTCCTAAAACTCTCTCCCATTTGATGACAATTGGACCCTTTGGGTCAAGTGAACTTGAAAAGGCAGTCAGTCACTAACATATCTTCCTCTTCCTCTCCCCTGCCTCTATACCCACTTGAAATTAGTCAAAATCTCCTGTTGACTTTATCTTTTAAAGGACTCTTCTCATTCCTTCCTATTCCCTGACTGCTCAGATCCCCAGTAATGAAATTATTCTATAATGAATTTATTGCATTCTGCTCTCCTACAACTTATTATACACCACACCTAAATGCCATTTTTCAAGCGTGATTCTAATCATGTTACTGTGGCTGGGGAACATAATCGGGAGATTAGATTGGGGTAAGAAACAGAAAGAGAGTGAATTTATGAGTGATTTTACATTTCTTCTGCCTCCCAAGGTTCTGGATGCCCTCAAGAATAAAGTTCAAATATTTTAGAAGGACTTCAAAATTCTCCAAGACCAGACTCCAGACTATATGGCCAGGCTTTGCCTGAACTATTTCCTTTTACTCATCCTATCATGCAAAAATTGTTAAGTTACTATTTTGTTATGTGTTTGTAAAGCTATCTTTCATCTTTTTTTTTTTTTGGTCTTTCCTACAGAATTTATCACATTCTGTTATGTACTGTATTGATCTATGACCATATTTTCTATTCAAATAAACTCCTTAGGAGTGTATTATAGTCTTACTCATCTTTCTATAACCCACTGGTTTTGTTTTTGGTTTTTTCTTTCCAGCTTGAGGGAGATATAGCTAACAAAATAAAAATTGTATCCATTTAACATGATGTATCTATCTAACAACATGATGTTTCAAGGTCTGGGTACACTGTGAAACCTTTACAAGAATCAATAACATCTACTGTTAACAGTACAGTGTCTTTTATAATGTCAGGGATCTATATATGGATGGTATCTTAAATCAGAACTGCTGCAGAGCAAAAGCAAAGTGACCTTCAGAAGGCAAAGGAAGTCCCTATCATAAAAAGCTTTAAAATAAAACTTAAAACTACAAAATAAGTAAGCCTTCACAAAAGCATAGTTTGGGATGCTCTTTAGCAGTCATCCATTAGCTAAATAAACCTGTTATAATACCCAGTTAGTAGTACCATTTGAAAGGCTATACAGTCTAGAAGAGATGATGGAATAACATGATCTTCCTGATTACTTATGTCAGCGATCAAGACTTAGAAAAAAATGTACATTTGTTATAATTAATTGTATATCTTATTGTAGATAATACAGGAAAAGACCACAATCTTCCTTTTCTAAAGGCCAGTTGGCTCCCAGAGAGATGTTTTAGAATGCCCCTCCTTGGATCGTTTTAGTGTGACTGATGGAAGAGGTCATTTGGTAGAACTGATACTTTTTTAATGTATTTCAGAATGCTAATATAAAAAGTCTATTGGTAGGAATAGGGTAGTCAAGGGCAATTAGCTTTATTGGCTGTGAAAATGTACCATTTGAGGGATATCATAATGGCTAATATTGCATTCTCTGGTTGAAATGAGGGGCTGGCAGGTGGTTAAAGTGTGTGGACTTCCATATGTAAATATATAGAAGTTGTCTGCTCCCTTTGTAGCCTTGAGTGCAGCATCTGTCTCTAAATGATAAGGGGTCAGTTAAGGCCCTAATGTCCCACAACTGTGGCAGATTTGCTGAATAAAATCCAGCAGTCACTTTCACAGTTCTGCTTCTGATCATGGTGGTCTATCTGTGAGAAACTGCATCTGCTGATGCCTGTTGTCTCCCACGCCAAAAAAACACAAACCATCCAGTGTGGAAGAGCTCAAGGCTGCTGAAACCCTTCCCCACCTCAACTCCACCTGCTGCGCTGGCTGGCACTCGGAAGGTCAATGTGTGTGTCATGCGTCCTAAATTTGATAAAACTGCTGTTTGCCTCTTGCGAATCAGCCTGATGTGACCAAAACACTTAGAAGTTTGACACAACTCTAAGCTGTATTAGAGAATGAGCTGAATTAGAGACTTGCACCTCACCCTTTCCCTGTGGAAGAAACAACAACAAAAAAAACCGCTGCTCCATTGCTGGCTCTCTTGCCATATATATAACAGAAATGTCTATCAATAAACCTGCTATCATAAGATTTTCAACAGTGACCATTAGATGAACCATGAGGACAACCCACCCAAAGAGCAGACTTTCTTTTCTTCAATTTCGTTCAAAAATACTTAAACAGAAAATGATAGGTAGGTAATAAGGAGATAAGCAAGAAGAGGATAATTGTAGCTACCATTAAGTGACTCTACCAGAGATAAGCATCTCATTTAAATCCCATAATTTTTCTGTTTTGCAGCTCAGTGAACTTCAGGTTCATAAATGACATTCCGTCCAAAGACACACATCACTTCTCGGCTTTTTGGCTAAGATCAAGTGTCCAAAGACACATGGAAAATATATGACGTGACAACAGTAACCCAAGCCCAGGGCTGGCTGAATTAAAACTTCATGCTCTTTCCCCCATGCCATTGTGCTTTAAGTAGAGGAAGCATTATTAAGAACACCAAAGCATAGGGGCATCTGGGTGGCTCAGTCCGTTGAGCGTGGGACTACTGATTTTTGGCTCAAGTCATGACCTCGGGGTCATGAGATCCAGCTCCAAACTCCACATAGCACTTCATGTTCAGCAGGGAGTCTGCTTCTCTCCCTCTCTTTCCCTCTGCCTCTCCCCCTACTTGTGCTCTCTCTCTAAAATAAAGAAATCCTTAAAAATTAATTAATTAATTGAAATAAAATAAAAATAGAAACCACCAAAGCATAAAAGAATCACTCCTATATAGAATAAACACTACAACCCCCAACATCGCAACTGCAAAAAGCCAATTAGTGGCAGTGGGAAGATTCCAACCTAAAGTAACTAAAGTATCTAAATGCAAATGGAATTTACAAGGAATTAAAACCAGGCAATGGGGTTGATAAACTATCAATCTAATATACTGCAGAGAAAGTAAACTGGCAGTTATGAAGTTATGTTAAAGATCTTCAAAACTTTAGTACCAATTGACCTAATAAATTCTAAGGATTTGATCTAATGAGATCATAGATGCACAGAAATGTTTATGTGAAACACTAATAACAGTATTACTTTATTTATTTATTTATTTATTTATTTATTTATTTATTTATTTATTTTTAAAAAATAGTGATGTGTATTTCTTTCTCATTGAACATAGGAAAGCTCTACTCCAGGCAGTCACTCAGGGACCCAGGATCCCACCATCTGTCACTTCACAAGTTCCTGCAACAGTATTACTTTAAAAGGAAAAAGAAATCAAAGCAATCTAAATGTTCAAAAGAAGAAAGATAAAATAAATATTGGTATATCTATAAGATGGAACACAATGATTCTCACAGGTGCATCATAACAATTATGCTCTATAAGATTATTTTGTTACACAAAAAATGTTCAAATTTATGGTATGGGAAAAAGATTATAAAAGCACGTGTGTGTACACACACAGAATAAGAATGATCCCCATTAGTATATAGACATAACTTCTTGAGAACAAGGATTATAACTTATTTTATTTTCTTTATATTTTTCTGGCTTTTTAAAAATATAGAGCTTTGATAAATAATTGTAGAATAATAAATGTTATTTTAAAAACACTCATTACCAAATCTTAAATGATCAGTGAGCATGTCTTTCCATACACTTTTGTAAAAGCAAGTTTGTCTGGTTTTATATTAATTTTAAATGTATTTTAATACCACCTTCAGTGTTAATTTATATAGTGATAACTATACAGTGTTTGCAATGATGGCACTAAGTAACAAAAAGACCTTGTGTTTTATAAATCTTAAATGCAAAATAAAATCATGTTCAGGTTTTTTTTTTTTTTAATGTAATAAGCATATAGTGTCAAGCAGAGTAGAAACCAGTTTTACAGTTATACTATCATTGACCAAGCAAACAAACAAAAAAATACTGGTGAGTTTTTACCTTAAATACTTAAACATTTCCAAAGCCTTGAACCTCAAGCAAAATAACAAAGATCTAGGTCTGAATCCCTTTTGGAGAGAAATTCGTTAACTAGAATACTCTGGTTTTAATTCTGAGAATATGCTAAGGAAAATCAAATGTACATCCTCTTCTTCCAAACATCTGGCTGAGGGTTTATTCAGTGGAAAATCATACTCATGCTGAGCAAAAACTAATACTATGCTTCGGTTGAAGTTTTCTGGGCTAGATTCACAATGCCTTTGTGTGTGTTTAAGTTTCTGTGGAATGATTTTTGTCATCACATGAAAACAGAAGAACTAGTCCCCTAAGCTACATCTATAGATAGGTATTGCATACTCACTGGTCTGAAAAATACAGCTTTCCTTAAAACTCAGTAAAATTAGAAATTAGTTTCATTCGGAAGAAAAATTAGCTTCTCAAGTACACAATCACAGAATTTTACAACCAGATAGGATCCTGGCAACTGCCCAAATCCAGATGCAAACAAAGACCACAGACGCCACTCCCTCTCCTTCCTGTGGTGGACTAACAAAGGTGAGTAATGCTAGCTAAGTCCAGCGTCCTCCACACATGTTCACTGCAGTCTGCTAACTGATCCTGCCAGGAGGAGGACAAAAGACACTTATTTGCCATATCTGGTCTCATCTTTCATTTTAGTTTCAGATAAACACATCCAAGATTACAGTTACCCAAAGTTGATGTTGGAACAATGATTTCCAGATGAGTTACAGAGTATTCTTGGTATTATCTACTATTCCTTCAGAACGGTTCTCTATAAAAAAAAGGACAAGTGGCAAAATAAGTCCTTTCACATGAGCCAAAGTGAGCTCTCCTTCAGAAAACAATTCTAGTTTGGATGTCGCAGGTATTCTTCACATTTAAGTTGAACAAATTGAAAAGCATTTGAAGACAAAGTATGTAAAAATGACAGTAGTTGTTTTAAGGTAGCTGGATTATGAATTTGTTTTATTGCCTTTAATATTCTCATATTTTGCTTTACTGCACAAAAAAAGGGAAATGAAGAAACTCACTTAATTTTTTATTTAAAAAGCAATACATTATGATTATTATTCTGTGTCAACATGGTGACACAGAAGATCGGCTCTTCTACTTGTGTTATCTTAAGTAAGTTGGCCTTTGTAGACTCAAATTTGCCTCATGTGTAAACGTGAGAGGAGTTAATGAAGGAAATGGTTCTAGATCACTTTCAGCTCTGGAATTCCAAAACTATACCTACAAGCAATTTGCTGTCTGAACGGAGAATATAGTTCCATTAATGGTTTCCAGTCTTAACGGTGTCACTGACCATTTGGCAGAAACAGAACTATCTTTCCTCTGCCTTTATTTCATGTGAAAGGACATCAATCAGTGTATGCCTCTAGGCCCCTTCACTCACTGATACCACCCCAGGTAAAAATGATTTACTTCTAGGAGTGCGGAACTCTGCTCTGCTCTTTGGGAGCAGGCTCTCTACAGAGAGCACACATTCTGGTCTGTGCCTCCATGCTGTCACTTAAAAATTCTCTTGGGTGGAGAGACCTGTTGTTTTCTGGTGCCAGCAGGGACTGAGGTAAGTCTGGTGCTAGCAGCGACTGAATGGGTAAGTCTAAATAAATATTGAGAGTATACTTGATTAGAGAAAGAGAAATCTGGAAGACATTATCAATTTCTCAATAAGATAAAAGTAAACACCTGGGTGCTATCCATTAACATCTGAATTATATTCTCTTCTATGTCTTAGGGGATGAGGAAATGTTATAGAAGGCAGATTCATATTTCAGCACAACTACAATAAGGGTATTAGGTAGCTTCACAGAGCAGAATGACAATGATTTGACCAACCTTACAATGGGTCAGCTTTACACTTCTGACCCATCTGTATACTAAATTTTTTTTCTGAACTGAAATAGCATTTTCATGAATTTCACTAACTTCTTGTCTAAAGTATCGACCACTTTATAAGTAATGTTCACTCTTTTCCTTGATGTTCATTTCCTGGCTCTTGAGCTAAAGTTCAAATGTATTATGTACACCTCCCTGAATCTCCAAACACTAGTATGTATATATTATTAGGGAAGTGCAGTAGAAAAGCACATGGGTGAGCAAAAGAAATGTCTGGCCTAATGCAACAAAACTAGGGGTAGGGTTTTTTTTTTTTTTTTAAGATTTAATTTATTTATTCATGAGAGACACAGAGAGAGAGACAGAGACACAGAAGGAGGGAGAAGCAGGCTCCATTCCATGCTCCACAGGCAGATGGAGAGCCCAACATGGACCTCGATCCTGAGTCTCCAGGACCACACCCTGGGCTGAAGGCAGTGCTCAACGGCTGAGCCACCCAGGCTGCCCTTGGGGTAGGTTTTAGGAGAAACCTTTACTTCCCGCCTAGTGTTTAGAACTGTCTACACAGGGCTCTTGGTGATACTCACTGTACTTCTTATATAAACAAACCGTACAGCTATAAATGCTGCAGAATAATTCAAACATTCTTTTGGCTGAAGACAACAGCTGAAACAAACCACCACTGACGAAGTTGACTAAAATTCTTCCCCAAATTCTCCATTTTCACCAAATGATTCCACATGTCCTAGTAGTTTCCTGAAAGCCTTCTACTATGTCCTGGGTCTTTTGCTAATTTTCAAATGAATGCAACTGAGAATCACTGCCAAGATCAGGAACCTTCTCCAAATTTCTGGATTCTAATCCTCTGGAAATGTCAGATTCTAGACAACAGGTCCCTCCATCTATGGAATTCTAATACACCTCCAATTATAACCTAGAATAAGCATCTTCTATCCCTCTGAAAACTGACCTGGAAGTCTCCCAACCATAAGAAAAATGAAGGCAGTACCTGCTCATATGCACGTATAGGAGTGAAAAAAGACTAATCCGAGAGAGGCATTCAAAGGCATTAAGGATACTACAACTGATCTTTACAAGATTATATTTTTCTGAATTACAGTTTAGGACTCTGTTGTCCTAAATAGGATTACACACTCCAGGTTAACGCCTGTTACTTTTTTTTTTTTAAGATTTTATTTATTTATTTATCCATGAGAGAGAGAAAGAGAGAGGCAGACACAGGCAGAGGGAGAAGCAGGCTCCATGCAGGGAGCCCGATGTAGGACTCAATCCTGGGTCTCCAGGATGACACCCTGGGCTGAAGGTGGTGCTAAACCACTGAGCCACCAGGGCTGCCCACTCCTGTTACTTTTTAATATTATTATTATTGTCATTGTTGTTGTTACTGGTTTATTGTTAAGTTCCTTTTTCACTAACTAACTAAAGATAATCTAATATTAGGCTATTTCTTCTCAGATAAAACAGAATGAAGGCCAGTATGAAAAAAGTAATTAAAACATAGAGGAATAGTATGTCTGGAATTCTTAATTTTTATTTCTGACATTTGTAAATATCTCAAATGTAGTTCATAAAGAAATAATTCCAGGTACAGTGTAAGATGGTAGAAAGAAAATCTACCTACAATCCCTCCCTAAAAACCCCACATATGCCATTTGATTATATAAGGTTTCAAACTTATTTAGCCAAAATACAGATTATTATTAGAAACAAAGTGGTCACACAGAAAGGAAATAAATACCAAAGATCACAGTTTAGTCCAATAGCCTCAAAATTCCCTAGTAGGAGGCACATGTGCTTATACAGGATAGAGTTCTGCTAGAACCACCTTAAAATATATATCCTGTCTTTTAAAAAGATAAGAACTATAAAATGAAGTTCTGTAATGTTTTTGCTGTGAAAAGACAAGATCCCTTTCTATACTTCTGGACTATGTGGGACAACCTGTTCAACAGTATACTTTAAAACCACATTAAGAGGGATCCCTGGGTGGCACAGCGCTTTGGCGCCTGCCTTTGGCCCAGGGCGTGATCCTGGAGACCCGGGATCGAGTCCCACGTGGGGCTCCCGGTGCATGGAGCCTGCTTCTCCCTCTGCCTGTGTCTCTGCCCCTCTCTCTCTCTCTCTGTGTGACTATCATAAATAAATTAAAAAAAAAAAACACAAACATTAAGATGTTAACAATCTGGGAACTATAAAATGTTAACCATCTGGGAACTGGATATGAAGCACATAAAATTTTCTGTACTATCTTTGCAAGTTTCCTACAAATCTAAATCTCTTCTAAATTTTTTTGGAGGAAAAATTAAGCCTTACTTATTTTTTAGAAACCAAACCATTAGGAAAATATATCACAGCCTTGAAACAGCAAACACAGGCTCTATTATCATTTCAGTAATAAGTTGGTAAAAGACAAGGCCCTCATCTATTCTAAATTTTAAAAGATTATTTGAAGAAAAAAGATGGGGAAACCATTTGGTTACTTACATGAAAAAGAAAGGAGAAAAAAAAACATACGTTAAATTCTATCCCTACCTAGTATCATATGTAAAATAAATTCCAAAAATTCCAAGTGGATTAAAAACATAAACTGAAAAGCAAACTCTTAAATTTTTAGATAAAAATGCAAAAGAAGATATTTATGACATGAGAAGATTTCTAAAAGTGATAGAAAAAGAAGTACAGCATATTAGTTATTAGGACCACATTAAAATTCAAAATGTATCTTAAAATAACACACACAGATTGAAAATATAAGTCATAAAAACATACCGATAAATTGGTATTCAATATATATATATTTAAACCTCATTAAAATAATTATTAAGAATGAAAATCAGCTGGGTTGCCCAGTGGTAGAGCATCTGCCTTGGGCTCAGGGCATGATCCCGGGGTCCTGGAATTGAGTTCCACATTGGGCATCCTGCAGGGAGTCTGCTTTTCCCTCTGCCTAGGTCTCTGCCTCTCTCTCCCTGTGTCTCTCATGAATAAATAAATTAAAAATCTTTAAAAAAAAATTAAAAACAAACATATAGAATAATAGGGCAAGATATGAACACACAACTCACAGAAAAAAAGAAAATCTAATGGCTAACAAACATATAAGGTGTCCTACTTTACTAGCAATCAGAAAAATATAAATTAAAACGATGAGTTCCACTTTAAAATCATTAGATAGGCCAAGTACTGGTGAGAATGTGGAGGAACGGGAACTGGTGAAGAGTTAGCATAGCCCTCTGAAAAGTAATCTGGAAGCAGATTACTTTCAGATCTAAAGTTACTGATACATTTCCTAAAACACGGCCAGTCCACACAGAAAAACCCACCATGGAGAAACATTTGCTCCTGTGGATATGTAAATATGTACAAGGATGTATATTGCAGCATTGTTTGTGAGAGTGATAAGCTGTAGATAATTGCCATGTCCATAGCAAGAAAATGAATAAATTCTGGAAGAATGTTGCTCTGGGAATACATGTGGGCTATAGCTCAGGAATCAATAAAGACAAGTATCAAAATTTTTAAATTGAAAAAAAAGTTACCAAAAAGTGCTTTTATTTGATACCAGTTACATATAATTTAAACACGTAAAATAAAAATATTACATTTACACACATATTTTAGAAGAATAAAAATGTTTGGTAACTAAAAGTACCAAATTCAGAACACGACTTCTGGGAAGGACTGCAGATGATTTTACACAGAGATGGACACTGTGGACACTGACTGAGTCTGTAATATTCTATTTTTTTAAATAGAAAAATAAAAAGTAAATACAATAAAACATTAAAATTTTACAAAATTAAGTGGTAGGTATCCCATCACGTATTCTCTATATGTTCAAAATGCTTTATAATAAAAACAAATAAAGGAAAAACTTAATGGAAATAATTACATACTGATTTTAGTTCCCAAGTTTTCACTATAGTGCTTTGTCTTTTTATTTTTTATTTTATTTTTTAATAGATTTTATTTATTTATTCATGAGAGACACACAGAGAGAGAGAGAGAGAGAGGCAGAGACACAGGGAGAGGGAGAAGCAGGCTCCATGCAGAGAGCCTGACGTGGGACTCGATCCCGGGTCTCCAGGATCGCACCCTGGGCTGAAGGCAGCGCTAAACCACTGAGCCACCCGGACTGCCCAGTTTTGTCTTTTTACCTATTTTCTGTCCTCTATAACATACTTCAAATATCTAGTAACAACAGTCTTATTTCTCTGTCCCATCTGACCTTTAACATTGAGAAATTTTTTTCCCAGACTTTTCTTTTAACATGGGCCTTAAATATAGTGTATAGTGAGCTGTCACTGGTGAACATAACTTTTTCTTTTCTCTTTTAATACAGTGATGCCTGTGGCATATACATGCTGCATTAAGTGTGAAGATTCTTCCATAAGGACTTGAAATATCTCTGCTGTTTTCTAGCTATATAGTTTCTTACAAGAAATCTGCTGTCATCTTCTTTTTAAATTTAAATTCAATTTAGTTAACACATAATATATTATTAGTTTCCGGGGTAGAATTTAGTGATTCATCAGTTGCATATAATACTCAGTGTTCATTGTATCAAGGGCCTGCCCATCCTTCTTCTTGTTCCCTTGTATGTAATGTTCCTGTTGCCTGTGCTTTTACATTTTTATTATCACTCATTGATTTTCAGCATGTCGATTATGATGCACCACCTTAGTGTAGTTTTATTCATATTTCTTAATAGTTGAGTCCTCTGGAATGCTTGGGCATAGCATTTTCATCAAATTTTGCAAATTTAGAAAACATTCAGCATTATTTAAAATATTTTTTTCATTCCCTCATTTTTTAATCCATTTATACATATATTTCTTGCTACTGTTTGTGGTGGTGACTATGGCTGATGGTTAGTGGTTTTTCCGAACTAATTCTGAAAAGCCTATATATTCTTTTTTTCTTTTTTTTTAAGACTTATTTATTTATTTTAGAGAGACAGACAGAGAGAGCACACATGCAAGCAAGGGGAGGGGCAGAGGGAGATGGAGAGAGAGAATCTCAAGTGGACTTACCACTGAGTGCAGAGCCCAATGCAGGGATAGATCTCATAACTCTGAGATCATGACCTGAGCTGAAACCAAGAATCCAATGCTTAACTGACTGAGCCACCCAGAGGTCTCAAATTCTATATATTCTTTGTGTTCCATAGCCACTGACTTCTCTGGTTGGTTGGCTTAGTACATAGCTAGTAATTTAGACAAGATTTCTTTAACCACCTGGAACCAACAAAGCTCCGGTCTTTGCGGAGTTCTGCGTGTGTTGGAGCACACCTTCACCACCACCAGACAGCAGACAACTCTACCTCAGCCTTCACTTCCAGCTTACACAGAGCCTCCAGATCAGCCAGGTAAGAGCAAAGGGCTGTCACAGATATTTCCTGAGCATGTTTAATGTTTAATGCCCTAAATCTTTGCACAGGCTTCCAGATTTCCAGGATTATGTCAGAGCTTCTTCAAAGTCCCCTATGACTTATTCTCCAGGTTTTCCTTCCTAGTTAGCCTACTATTTGTTCCTATGATATCTAACCACTTTGGGCCTAGGAATATTTAATAATCGTTTGTTTGTAACAAATATTTCCCCCACACCATTTTTTTTTTTTAAAGGCCATTTGCACTTAGAACCGAGTCAGGGGGTGGCGCAGCGGTTTGGCGCCTGCCTTTGGCCCAGGGCGCAATCCTGGAGACCCGGGATCGAATCCCACATCAGGCTCCCGGTGCATGGAGCCTGCTTCTCCCTCTGCCTGTGTCTCTGCCTCTCTCTCTCTCTGTGACTATCATAAAAAAAAAA
This sequence comes from Canis lupus dingo, assembly GCF_003254725.2. Taxonomy (NCBI): domain Eukaryota; kingdom Metazoa; phylum Chordata; class Mammalia; order Carnivora; family Canidae; genus Canis; species Canis lupus. The sequence goes on along the minus strand of NC_064256.1, from coordinate 20,164,714 downwards.
AAAAAAATAGAACCCTGAGTCAGGACAAATCAAGACAATTTTCATGAGCAGTGTCTTCAGAGGATCACCAGACAGGTCGAATAATGACAATTCTGTGGAAATGGTGCTGCAAAATATCTCCAACACCATATGCCCCCTCCAGTGGCTTGCCAGAGTCCTGGTTTTCAAGACCACCATGCAGGTGGGGAGTTTGGAGGGGTAAATAAGAGAGCAAATTAAAACACCACAAAGCTTGCTGTTCTTACCAAGATTCAGTTGCTTTCCCGGATTAAGTGCTTTTATGATTGCTGCAAGCCTTTGGTTTATTTCCTTTTAGTAATTTCTGAAAAAAGTTGATTCTGACCATTTTTGCAGGTGACTTCAGTCACTACACATATATTTGGCCACTAAAATTACTTCTCAGTTTACTGATGCACCTTCCAGAGCTTTGTTTTCCCCCAGTCTTTTTTTCTCTGAGTTTCATTTTAGATTGTTTCTATTGCAGTTAAATCCACCAGTACATTCTCCATCTCAAATATTACATTGCTTATCTCTAGAAGTTTACTGTGGATCTTTTTTATAACTTCCATGTCTCTACTTCATACTTAGAATCTTCTTTCTAGCATCTCAAACAGGGAACACAGTCAAAACGACTATTTTAATATACTTGTGCACTAATTCTACAATTTGTGTCATTTCAGAGTGAGTTTTGATTGCTTTTTTCCCCCACCTTATTATGCTTTTTTTTTCCTGCTTCTTTTTGTATGCTTAGAAATTTTTAATTGAATGCCAGATACTATGAATCAGGTTCTTGGGTGCTGGATATTTTTGTACGGCCACAAATATTCTTGAGGGGTTTTTTGGTTTTGGTTTTGGGTTTGTTTGGTTTTTGTTTTTTGTTTTTTTTGGAATATGGTTATTTGGAAACTTCCATTCAGGTCTTGATTTTAAGGTTTGTTAAGAAGGAATGAGTTCTATTTAGTCTAGGTCCTTTTTTTTTTTTTTTTTTTAACCTACTAAGGAGGTAGGACCCTTCTCTGATACTCTATCCAATACCTGCAGCATTAAGAGATTTTCCTTTTAATTCCACTCTAACTGCTAGGAATAAGCATGATCAACACCAGATATGACATCTGGGTACTATCTTTGGTAGTTCTCTCACATGCAAGCACTGATCAGTATTCAACTCAATCTTTACAGAAGAGCCTCTGGAGTTCTCTAGAGTTGTCTCTCTGGGCAGCAATTTCTTCATCAGTAACTGACCTGTAAACTCTAGCTATCTTAGCTTCCCCAGACTCCCAGCTCTGTCACTTCACCTCAGTGATAGGGCCAAGCTCTGCCTGGGTTCCACTTAACTGCACCTTGGTGTGGTCACTTTCTTCAAGTGAAGCTGGGCTGTTTTGTTCCATTCTCTCAAGGATCACTGGTTTCCATTGCCATTGTTTCAAACAATTTGTCCATTTTTTTCTTTTTTCAAGGAGGAGGGTAAATGAAAACTTTGTTAGTATATCATGAATGGAAGCAGAAGTTGAATTTACTACTGAAATAAACTTGGAAAGACCAACTTTTATTCAACTTCATTATTATTTTAAAGCTTCCTACAGACAAAGCAACTCTGCATAGCCTATACCCAGGCACATCACTCCCACTGCCCTGCCCTTGGTGTACACAAAAACATTGAGGAACATGCAGAGACTAATGGAAAATAACTACATTGCACTAATGAGCTTTCTCAGGAAAAATGTGCTTGTGCTTATGCATACTTGATAATGAATACCAGTCAGCCGAGAGATTAATCAAAACAAAGATCTCAAGAATTAGAAATTGGTGGTATAAGAAGGCTGATATGAACTTCTAATCATTTGCACAGAATGGAGCAAAATATGACCCACAGCCTGTTTCTGTACAACCCACAAGCTAATAATGATTTTTAATTTGTAAAGGGTTGTAGAAGAAAATAAAAACAATAAAACAGAATACATATATGTGTGTTCCACATAACCTAAAATACTTGCTATCTGGTCCTTAAAGAAAAATTTTCTTAACCCTTGATATAAAGGATAAAGGCTAAACAACTCTTGAAATTACATAATAATACATAAAATAAATGTCATAGACATTCTATGTAAAAGTAAAATCAAAGATAAAAATTTTGTGTTTCAATAAAAATTATGCATTTTACATAGCATAATTAACCTTTTGGGTTAATGAGTTCTAGTTCTGTTACTGGCTTTTAGTTGTTTTGCAACTCTTTGTAAATTATAGTTAAGGGATAGATACGTAAATTCTGAATGGACTGATAGTTTTGGTTTTTTTTTAAAGATTTATTTATTTATTTATTTATTTATTTATTTATTTATTCAGAGAGAGCGAAAGAGAGGCAGAGACACAGGCAGAGAGAGAAGCAGGCTCCATGCAGGGAGCCCGACATGGGACTGGATCCCCGGTCTCCAGGATCACACCCCGGGCTGCAGGCAGCACTAAACCGCTGCACCACCGGGGCTGCCCGTGGACTGATAGTTTTTAAGTTGACTTCCTACCCCTTGTAGAAAACCAGCTTTGCTTCCATTTGCAAGTCATTTGATATTTCTTTACCTCACATCTCACATAAATCTGTGCTGTTTTGACTTCCTCTGAACCTGTTACTTGGTTCCCAAAACATGAGTAAATTAAATTCTTTAACATGTGTTCACTCTTAAATCTGTGTATAAAAAAAAAAAACATGATTTTACCATTTTCTGAAAATTATCTTTTAACATAGCAAATAAAAATTTAGAAGATGAGAGGGAAATCGGGGAAAAAAAGAAATGGAAGTTGTGGGAGAGGAAGAGTTTTTTCTCTACTCTCTTAGGTTTCTGACCTGGAGACTACAGATTAAACTGACACAAAATGTATTAACAGGAGAAAAGACATGCAATTTTGTTTCTGAGGTCTTTAAGGACACGGAAAATTCACAGAAAAGCATTAAAAATCCAAAAAGGTTTTTTACCTGGGGGCTTATAAACCATTTTAACAAAAAGCAATAAATTGTGGAGAAGTGACTAAACAAAAAGCAAGAGGGGTTGGACTCCTAGAGGTGGCAAATTGTGGGATGATGACTAGGAAATGTATGATTCGTAAGGCTGTTTAGTGAGGTTTGCTATCCAGACTTCAAATTGTCTCCTGTGATGAGAACTGTTCTCTTCTGGGTACAGGAAACAGGACACCTTTACAAAAGGACGTTCATTTCATTTTTCAAAGGAAAATTCATACCCTGCTTTTAGGCAGAAAGTGCCCCCTATACCTGCTATTTCCCTGTTGCCTTCAGCTCAAAATAATCCCTATGCCTAAGTGACATATTTTGTGGTGGCATATTCTAACACCTTTCAAAGTATACTGATACCCTCATATTCTGTAACAGTCTCTATCTGATTAAAAATAATTACTTAATTTAAAATTTTTAAAGATCACTACTAGGTGTAAATAACAAATAACAAAAATGTAAATTATATAACAAAAACCAGAAAACAAAGGAAGCTCTGGAAACAAAAACTATAACAAAGTAAGCTGGCAAAATTAAGGTCAAACATCTTTGTGCTAACAATAACTGCTTACTGAGTAGTCAGTCATTTAAATATATACAAATTAAAAATAAATAAATAAATATATACAAATTTCAGAATGTATTAAAAACTAAAGCCAACTATATAGTTACAAAAAAACTCACTCAGGATAAAATCACTCAAAAAAGTTCAAAGTGAAATGGCAGTTTTTGGAAAAAATGTAGTGAAATGAGACAAGAAAAAGAAATAAAAGGTATAAACATTGGAATATCAGGATAAATACCGAAAGAAAAGAGACAGGACTATAATTTGCAAATGATGTAAAACAAAAAGAAATCAACTGGAAATATTAGCAACGTTATAATTAAGGAGTTAGACTATAAAGCCAATATACATAAACTAAAAGCTTTCTCATATATAAACAACAACAAGAAATGTAATGGAAGAAAATATCCCATTCATGATCATATCAAAAATTAAGTCCCACTTAATACTAAGATATTAAGTCCCACTAAATTTATAAACTCAATGGATTCTTACTTAAAATAACCCAAATATACTGTGGTACTTTTATTTTAAATACGACAAAGACGTTTAACTTCACCAGGAAAAATGAACTAGAAATTTCTGGGTAAAGATAGTGTTGGGATAGGGTAGCTGAATATAAAAGAAATTTTAAAGTATTACAAATATACAATAATTAAGATTGCTTATTACTAATAGTAGGCTGATGGATTGATGAAACAAAATAGCAATTCCAGAAAGATACAACTCAAATATATGCATACACACACACACACACACACACACATACACACACACAAGCACACACATAGGTACATATAAACACATGAAATCTTAGGAGAAATATAATACTTCAAACTAGTGAAGGGAAGATGGATTATTCAATAAACAGTATTGGTAAAACATGCTACCATCTGAGAAAAAAAATAAAGCTAGATCCTTATTTCACTTCTTACATCATAGTAAGTTTGCAATGAATCAAAGATTTAAAGGTAAAAATAAAATTACCAAAGCACTAAAGAAACAGATTAGTAAATCTTTTTAAATGTAATCCTATTCTGGGAAAGACCTATTCTGGATACACAAAAAAGTAAAATAATTACAGCCAAAAAAAAAGAAAACACAAATGTATTATTCAAAGTTCAATAATAAACTGAAAAAGTTATTTATAGCACAAATGGGCTGACAAATGGTTATTTCCTTTTATGACAAAGCACTCTTACAAGAACAATATGGATAACACTGATGAACCAATAGAAGAATGAGTCAATTATATAGACATATACTTCAAGGAAAAAAATACAAATATCTCAAAAATATGAATAGATATCCAAGTCTAATTATATTTAAATAGAAATTAAAACAAAAATTAGCATCACCAATCACATCAACAAAAATTGAAAAATCAAGGGCACCTGGGTGGCTCAGTTGACGGTCTGCTGACTCTTGATTTCAGCTCAGGTCATGCATGATCTCAGGGTCAAGAGATCAAGCCCCGTGTGGGGCTCCACCCTCAGCATGGAGTCTGCTTGAGATTCTCCCTATCCCTCTGTTCCCTTCCCCTGCTCACTCATGTGCACTCTCTCTCTCAAGAAGAAGTTTAAAAATTGAAAAATCAGTAATGTCTAGTATTGGAGAAGACAGGAGGAGAAAAGCAGTCTCATACAATCTGAAGGACAATATAGCAATATCCAAGAAAATGTAAAATATGTAGTCTATGGCACAGCAATTATGTTCCTAGGACTTTATCCTACATAATTACAAGTGGGCAAAATCATAAGAACAAAGACAGTCTGTGTAGCATTGTTTCAATGATGTAAACAGTTCAATGGCTCAACAGTTCAAAGGCCCATAATGGAAGACACATCAATAATTTACAGGAATATTAAAACAGGATAATCTGAAAATTATACAGAGTAAAGTGTGTTTTCATAATTAACTTATTAAGTGGTCATATCAACTCTATGACATAGATATTAATACTATCCACCATTTTAAAAAAGCATAAGGAAAGTGAGACATTAAGATGTTAAAAAACTTGCCCAAGTTGTCTCAGGTAGTAAATGCTGGAATTGGGGTTCAATCTCCAGCAGTATAGGCTGAGATACTATGCTTTCAACCACAATGACTAGTATTACAATATATCTTAAGGTGAAAGTTCAGATTGACAAATACCATGTATGGGTGTTCATATGCTTCTGTAATATTTTTATATGAAAAAGTATATATTTCCATATATACATATATATTTACAAATGCATGTAAAATATATAAAAGGATACTAAAGAAATTTAAGAGTAGTTTTTCTGGAAAATAAGACTTTACAAAACATTTATTTTTTGCTTTATATTTTTCTGAACTGTTTGATAAATGTGATTTTTTTAAACCAAAATTTTATCTACCTTACCACTAGTCTCCCTAATCAGATGATTTTAATATTTATATTTCGGAACTAGAGAAAAACTAAATGTCTAGAAATCCCAAGGTACTAAAGAGGTTAATAGGACATGATTAATTTTTATTAGTATAGAGAAAAGAACAACAATAAATATATACAAAGTACAGAGATACACACTTTCACTGACATTTTGATTTTATTTCACTTGAGATTTATCAGGATCCATAAAAATAAACTGTTACTCAATTTGAGACATATCTACAGAAGTGGACCTTTCCATACATCATGTAAATCTTCAACGAAGATTTCACTGGAGTTGATTAAAAGATTTCTGTATTAAAGGAAACTATACCATGTACTGTGAGTAGAAGGTTGAAGGGGATCATGGTATGCCAAAGTATGCCACATGGGCATACTAAAGGTAACTGAGAATCAACAGTGAGGGAAGAATTCTCTGCCTTCCTCTTACCACCTAAAACAGGGTATATATTTTCCTGTGAAATTGGTGCCACCAAAAGATGAATGCACCCAATTATGTTACCTGCCAAGTGATTTGTAAACATAGTTTCATGTGATGACATTATGTGTAGGCTTCCAGAAATGACGTAATTTTACCTTAGAAGACAAAGTTTTACAGATTAAAAAAAAAAAAATCACCATGTGAAGCGTGAGAAGAGGCATCAGAACTAAGCTGCATTAAAAATTTTTTGAAAAAGTTTTACAACTGTGATCAAGTGTGGTATCTGATGATGTTTATGAATTTCTAACTTGACAAGGGACTGGAAATCCTGATAATGCTGACTTTATGTTTTTAGTTTAGTCTTGTTTGTTTTTTACTTGAGTAGAGATAATCACAATCTCCTGGGAAGTATTTCCATGTCCTCCTGCCTAGCCTATGTATGTAACAGACCTCTTACGCACCACTATTGCTGTAAGATTCTGGGCAATAGTGGAAAGAAACAACAAAATAGATGCAGTAGATACTAGATATGCATCTTTCACTCATTCAGCCCTCAAAAGCAGTTTAAAGGTCACACGGGCTGACTGTCGGGATATGCTTTCATGTTAAAGACCCCCCAAAGAAGAAGTATACTAATAAGCTTTGGAAAAAATATTTAGACAGTGTTCATTATGACATCCTTAAAACTTTCAATGATAGCTTCTATTTTGCTACTTTTCAGAGAAAATGGGCTCTGAAGAAGGAAGAAATTATTTAGGAACATATCTTTGTAGTTTTGGCAAAAGACCATTTCAGGAACTTTCGTAAAGATGGCAATAATATCCTATTGATCTATAATTTCAGTGGTAAACATGTAAGTCAAGGTAAGATTTTAATATATTTTTAGTCATTTTGCTTTTACCCTCCAAGTTATCTCTTTAATTAATCCCAATGAATAGAGTACCATTCATATTTTGACACTAAAATAGAGAAGAAATTCAGTGAGAACATATAATGTAAGGCTATGTATTTCATAGACTTTTTTCTACCTCATAATCATTTTTTAAAGATTTTATTTACTTATTCATGAGAGACACACAGAGAGAGGCAGAGACACAGGCAGAGGGAGAAGCAGGCTCCATGCAGGGAACCTGACGTGGGACTCAATCCCAGGTCTCCAGGATCACACCCTGGGCTGAAGGTGGTGCGAAACTGCTGAGTCACCTGGGCTGCCCCCTCATAATCATTTTTGAATGAAATTTCATGTTCCTAGTGCACAAAATTCTGTTCAATGTCAAACACAGAAAATGGCTTGAATTATTTTGGAAGAATTCTGTCACCTTATCATTGGGTATAAAAAAAAAAGAAAATCAAGTTTTGAAGTAAACTTGCCATTAAAATACATATACTGAAAATGTTTGTAAACATTGTAAAGAAAGTTAAATCCAAATTTAATCTTATGTTATATTTTACACATGCCTGGTATCTTTGTTAGCTATAATTAAAACAATATCATTTTATAACATGAATCCTGAAACATCAAAATGATGTTTTCTTTTTAATAAGGCAAAAATCATAAGTATTATACAAATATTTTTAAAAGGTAAAATAAAAAGAATAGTTTATCCTAAAAATACCTAAATGATATGAGTTAGTTAATACATTATGGTTTTAACATATTCATATTTCTTTTATAATAAATTAGTTAATAAGATTAATTCACTTAAATATGAAATTATGGTTCACCCATAGAAGAGTTTGTGGCCATAAAATGATACTGCAGAATAATATTTAATGAAATGGACTTCTGTGTAAAATACATTGGTAAGTTGGGGGGAAGATGGTAACAAAGTAAATAAGATATCATCCTTTCAAGAGTAAAAATAAACACATTATGGGTCAATAGCTTGAAAATCTACTTTCAAGTTGTAATAGTAATGAACACTGGGTAATAGGGCTAATTTTTTTGTATTTCCTTCTTGCTTATATTATTTATTTTCTACAATAATTATTCTTAAAATAAAATATTTTCTTGTAAAGCTAACTATTACTATTGGGTTTGGCTTATAACAGAGTAATCCTCTCCCCTACTTCTCCACACTCTTGATTACTGTTCCCCTCCCACCTCCTTTTAGAGCATTACACACACACACACTCACACACAGCCACACACCACTCTCCTCACATGTTGGCTAAAATCAATATTTAGTATTTATTATTATTGCTGCTGCTGCTGTGATTTACAAGCTGGTTTTTACCTAAGTCACTTTGTGTATATTATTACCTGTTTTTACGTTCACTCTAAAGTTAATCATTGCTTTTGTTTTTTTAGATAACATTTTTGTATATTTTCAACCAATTTAGCACCAGACATTCTAAAAGAAATACAAACTTCCCTTACTAGAGTACAACACATCAAATAATATGCTAGTTTCATGCTTTATAGTTTTCCTTAGACACACTCCTAAAATCTTCTAATCTTAACTATAGGCATTTAGCCAACTATTCTCTTAACTTTCAATATCATTCTGGGAATTCTCTTTACCTCTTTTTACTGAATCCCATGTCCTGGATTCTATATATTCCTTCCTCTATATTAATTCTCTTAGTTTTGTGGTATACAGCTTCAGGTGCTTACATCAGAAAGGGCAGAGGAAAACTATGTTTAAAACACTGCATTATGAAAATACCTTTATTTCACACATGTGATTGACACTTTGGGTGTAGAATTCTAAGATGGAAATTATTTTCCCTCAGGATTTTTAAGACACTGCTCTATTATGTTTTGAGCTTTTCTTGTTATAGCTGAGAAATTTGATACTATCAAAATTTCCAAACTACTGATATGGCTTTCTTCCACCCCAAAATTTCCAAGTTCTTTTTTTTTTTTTTAAGATTTTTATTTATTTATCCATGAGAGTGAGAGAGAGAGGCAGAGACATAGGCTGAGGGAGAAGCAGGCTCCCTGCAAGAAGCCTGATGTGGGACTCGATCCTGGATCCCAGGATCATGCCCTGGGCCAAAGGCAGACACTCAACTGCTGAGCCACCCAGGTGTCCCTCCATGTTCTTTTTATCTCTGGTGTTTTAGAATTTCACAATCATGTGCCTTGTTGAAAATCTTTTTCTTTACTGAACTTAATACAGCTTTCGGTCTCAACATTCATGTTTTAATTCTAGGAAAGGTTTGTTGTATTATTTATTTGATAATTTCCCCCTTCATTTCCCACTGTTCTCTAATTTTCTGAACAGTTAGTTGGATGTTGGACCTTCTGGATTATCTTCCATTTTTTCCCCCTCCTATCTTCCATATCTACTTTTTCCAACTTTTTAGAAGACTTCCTCAACCCAATCATGATAAAACTCATTGAATTTTAAAATATCCTCCATTTTTACTGTCCAAAAGCTCCTTCTTATCAAACTCTGAGTATTAGAACACATTAGTCTTCTTTCATAGATACACTTCTCTAATAGCACTTTTCATATTTATTAATTGTTTCATTTTCTTCTTCATTATCTCCACTCTCTTCTACTCCCATTTTTTGTTTGATTATATATATTTGATGTTTGGTTCTACATTCTTAGACTGGTGACTTAAACAACAGAAATTTATTTTCTCAGAGTTCTGGATGCCAGAAGTCCAAGATCAAAGTGTTGGCTGGTTTGGTTTCTTCTGAGGTTTTTCTCCTTGGTTTATGCATGTGCACACACGCATATACTTGCTATCTCTTTGTGTGTCCAAATTTCCTCTTATTATAAGGACACTAGTCAGATTAGATTAGGAACCACCTTAATGGTCCCATTTTAACTTAATCACTTCTTAAAACACCTTATCTCTAAACAGAGTAAAATTCTGAAGCACTGTGGGCGAGGGCTTCAACATACGAATTTGGCGGAAGGGGACACAGTTCAACCTAGAAGAGTATATTTCTGCAAAGTTGATTGAAGTGTGATCTCAAAGTGGGCTGATAAAGTGAAAACCCAGCTGTCCAATACCTGATTCCAAATATCAGCCAGAATTTTCCTCTGGCTTGGAAAGTTTCTCAGAGAGGAATCCTCCTCCTGTTGGGAACAACATGAGGGAAGGACTTGTAATCTTACTCTTCAGTGTTTAAGGTTTTCCTTAAATTCTTTCCTTAAATTCTTCAGGTAGTAAGAATAAGACTAGACTTATTATATTCTTATTATAAGAATAAGACTAGAGTAAGACTCTAAGGGTGAGAACAAAGAGTAGGAAGTAAGTGCATGATTTGGGAGAAGATCTGATCCTCTTTCCTACTTTCAAACAAATCTCCTGATCTGACAGCACTGTGCTCTCTAATTCCTAGAGGTACCTGGAGTCCCTCAACGTTTTTCTCAATGGCTCCATTTCTTGATGTGGGTTTGAGTTTCCAACTGGTATCATGTTCCTGTGTTTGAAGGACTTCTTTTAACACATCATAACACAGGTTTGCTAGTCACGAATTCTCTCAGTTTTCACTTTTAATTTTTTTTCACCTTTATTTTTGAAAGCTATTTTTACTGAGTATAGAATTTGTTTTTGACAGGTCATATTCTGTCCAGTACTTTAAAACATTTTACACCTATCTCATGTTTTGAATAGTTTCTAAAGAGTTCTGCTGAAGCTCTTAACTTTGCTGCTAGGTCTATCATTAATCATTTTTCCACCTCCAATTTTTTCATTTACCCTTTCACTTTTTGACAATTTGAATACAATGTGCCTAGGTGGGTTTTCTTAATATTTATCTTACTTGGCAATGTCTGAGCTTCTTGGAAACATAATTTAATCTATTTTGTTAATTTTGGAAAATTCTGGCCATTATCTCTTCAAATATTTCTTCTTACTCTATACTCTCATTTTTTCTTCTACATTCCCATCACACACAAGTTAGATTATGGTATTGTTCAGGAAGTTTTTGAAACTTTACTCTTTATTTTACTCACTCTCCTTTTCTCTTTATTTTTGGGCTTGGGTAATTTCTACTGATCCAAGCTCATGGTCACTGATTCCTTCCTTGACTGAGTCAAGTCTCTAAATTAGCCCATTGAAAGCATTCTTCATCTCTGCTACTGTACTTCTAAAAAACTTCCTAGCATCAGCTGTGAATTCAACATCAAGGAAGTAACAATATTCAACAAGGCGTCTTTATTTTTTTTAATTTTTATTTATTTATGATAGTCACAGAGAGAGAGAGAGAGAGGCAGAGACACAGGCAGAGGGAGAAGCAGGCTCCATGCACCGGGAGCCCGACATGGGATTCGATCCCGGGTCTCCAGGATCACGCCCTGGGCCAAAGGCAGGCGCTAAACCACTGCACCACCCAGGGATCCCAACAAGGCGTCTTTAAACATAAATGCACATAAGACCAATTATATATTGATTGATGAAAATGTTGTGACCAGAGGCTCACAGGAACTATTTCCCCTAAGAGCAATGACTCAATATTAACTAATACTGTGTTTGCAGCAACTTTACAGAACATAAGTTCTACAAGTCCAAGTTAACTATTACCAAGATATGTAGATCTCAAGAGTCCTTTTTTACAAAATTTTGTAATGCCTTCTTACTTTTTTGAAATGAATTCATATGATGAAAACTACCCCACATATAATTTCAAAATAAATATTATGCCTAATGAAAATACAAAGGAAAGATAAGAATATAATTTATGATAAAGTAATAATGTACTTCATTATAAATATACATCAAACTCAACTCCACTAGAAGACAACTCCCCATATATAAATTTCCACAACTCTTCTGATAATAAACCATCTATTTATTCATTTGGCTCCTTTGTAGTTTTGTTTTGTTTTTTTTTTAAGAGAGAGAGAGAGAGGATGCACACACAAAGTCCAGCTGGGAGCCTGATATGAGACTCTATCTTAGGACCCTGAGATCATGACCTGAGCCAAAATCAAGGGTCCGATGCTTAACTTACTGGCCAACGAGGCACCCCTCCTTTGCAGTTTTTATGAAACTGATTGTAGTGTCTGTGGCAGGCCCAAGTAACTTTGAATATGCAGTCTTATCATAACCAAACTTTATTTTATGTACACATGAGCATCTGTCGTGAATCAGCAAATATGAGTAAAATGCACCTTTAACTGAGTGAGGCACGTATTTCAAGGTTATACAAAATTAGTTTGTGAAGTGAAACCTTCTTAGAATAAATAATGGAATTACCTTCTCTTTCATCAAAATATTCTATTAGTGACACTTTTCTCAATTACTCCCTAGAGGCCACTTAAGGTCACAACCCACTGATTTTCTACTAAGAAATCTCATTGACACTACTCAGGATAGAAGTTTCCATAGCTCAGATAAATAGTTTTGCTTTTTTTTCACATTAGACTTTCAGCTCTGCTTCATCATGACACTATTTGACCACTCAATTTGCAATGGAAGTTTATTTTAACAATATTTGCAAGACTGCAACTGCAGCTCTGCAGTCCCCCATCTGCCATCAAACACCCACAGCCGCTACCGCTACTAAGCAACACTCCCCCTTTCATAAATGGAGAAACACAGATATAAGTGCTCTGTGACAGCAAAGGCTACTGTGGATATTTTTCTTTGAAACATCTTTTCTATCAGTCCAGACACTACAATATCCTCTACAAAGAAGGCTGGCTCCAGCCTGCCACTACCCTCCTGCCCTCCCCTCTGCCAGGCACTAGACAGGTACAGAGGGTTTTGGTGGTTGTAAAAGGTCGTATTTCACTCCTCCCACCTTCCCTGTCATGCAACCTTCCACATTTTATTAAAGGGGATGCTGGTGGTGAAAAAAAAAAGGAGGGAGGAGTAAAAAATGTGTAGTTTTATAATCATACTACAACAATTATAACTTAAAGTGAAAAAAAAAACTACACCCACTTATGAGCTAAGCGGCTTTTATCTGCAGAAGTGAGAAAGACCTGCAAAGGACATTTCTGGTCTCTTCCACATCAACACACAGGAGATGGGAAAAGTTGGATTTTTCAATTCCATTCTAACATCCTCTTAAATGTTAATCATCATGTACTTTTCATAAAAACAAAGGATAAAAGAATTTGAGTCTTTTAAGACTTTAGAAGTTTTTTCAATCTGTACAATAACAAAATCTTAAGTAGGATGCTCCACTCACCCTAAAAAAATCACCTAATTCATTCCTCTAACTCCAAGCACCCTAGTCAGCTGTGCAAAGGAATATCTCTTCTATCTTCAAGACATAATTGCCCCTGTCAATTTTGGGGGGAATTTTCTTCTCAAAGATAAATGAGAATGAAAACAAGTATCAGAGATCACAAGCTAATGAGATTCTCTTCAGCTAAACTGCCTTGGTGGTTTAATTTTAAAAGAACCTAGGGACCTAGTATAGTATATTTTTATGGTAACTCAGGTTTGTTCAAATCATGAAGGTACTTTAATTAATGGAAATAAAATCAATGATTTTATTTTAGGATATATTACAAGCCATTTTCAGGTACCTTGCTCTGTATTAATAAAGTTTTATTGTCTCTTGGATAACAGTGACATTATTCTGTATCATGTGGCTTATTAATAAAGACAGAGGCACTGTTTATGAAACACCATTCAAAGAATAATGACAACTCATATTTTTAAGGCCTGTTGTATTTTTAATTACTTTATCACATAATTGATAGCTTTCAAAATTGCAATTATTAGTGTATCACCTACAGAATTTTTTGCCTATTCACTTAGTATTTCTATAGATGTTTCATGACATTTTTAAAGCTTCCTGTAGATTTCCACAGAGAACTTCCCATTGGTGGGATTGTGTTAAATGTAGCACCAGGGCAGGGAGGCAAAGAAGGCCAGAAAATTGCAAGCGTTTTGTTTGTCCAGGTGTTTTCATTGTCTGGACCTGGAACTCCCATTAAAAGGCATTTTTTTAAAAATTCCATGTTATTTCAGGATTCTGTTATAATAAATTTATATCTCAACATACATAACTTAAAGCAGGAGGTAAATTTTCTCTGGTAAGCTTTACACCAATGTGGGGCTTGAACCCATGACCTCAAGATCAAGAACTGCTGACTCTACTGAGTGAGCCAACCAGGTATCCCCCAAGAGGTAAAATTTCTATCTATGCACCTTATTACCACCCCATATCCCAGTCAATACTATTGGCTCCCAATCTTCCTGGGTCAGCTACCTCATAAACCAGGAATATCTGCTAGCCTAACCACTACACATTTATTTATTTTTTAAAAGATTTTATTTATTTATTTATTCATGACAGACATACAAAGAGAGAGGCAGAGACACAGGCAGAGGGAGAAGCAGGCTCCCTGCAGAGAGCCCGATGTAGGACTCCATCCCAGGACCCTGGGATCACACCCTGAGCCAAAGGCAGAGACTCAACCACTGAGCCACTCAGGCATCCCACCACTATACATTTATAGTCTGACCTACAGTGGGGTTAATGGATATTTATGTTCACTAAGAGGCCTCATCTGGAGAGTATGTATGAGTGTGCTGCCACATGGTGCAAGTTCAATATGTTAAAATCATATCTAAATTAGAATATGAATTCCCTACAGCCAATCTGGCCACCTGATCCAGTAAAGTTTGGGTGGGGTAAAAGTGTCAATTTTCCAAGGGTGCAAAAAAACCACACTTAGATGATGCCAGCATCTAAATCTAATTATAACTTGTGGGGTAAGTTTGGGTGCTCCTGACCTTATCCCTTTAACTATGGTACATAATAAACCAAGATTGAGTTATTCCACTATCTAATTTGTGTGAACAACGGATCTCAGTTTATAGTACTACTTAGGAAAAACCTTCGGAATGGCCTGTGTAATAATGGGCTATCGCCACCTCACCTTTCTTTTACGTATCTGGTCTTTATTAGGTAGCATCCAAGTTCAATTCCTAATGTGTACCTTAATCTCTGCTCCATAAGGTCAATTTATATAAATCCCCCACTCTGCCCCTCCTTCTTGCCAAAGTGCATGGCTGCCTCAAACTCCCACTATGGAGAAGGTTTCCTGTGTGGGAACTTAAGCCTGTCCAGGACACATCATTTGTCACATAATTGTGCAGTAACAACTCAGATACTTGTATTTCAGTTTCTCAAGTAAGCCTGTATCTATAACAGGCTGTAGCCCAATGAGGCCTGAAGGCACCATAGCACTTACAGAGTTGGCATTTTAATGTCAGACTCATACCCTCTACTGTATGGGAGAACTGGGGATGGGAGTAGGCTTTAGAGAACCGTCAATCCATATCTTGGATTTTTTCCATTTCCAGGACCATTTCCAACTTGTCTGCTAAATCTTTCTCAGACTGTAGCTTTTCCTGCAACTTAACCCTTTCCAACATTAGAGGCAAACATCTCAATCACACATTGTTCAGAAACTCCTTGATGTTCCTGTATCCCCTCGCACTCTTGAAGGACAAGAGCCAAAGGGCTTAAAAGGGGTCTGGATCAGGATCCAAGGTCTCCACAATCTCAAAAAGACTCAGTGCATATGGAATGAAGGAAACCAAATAAAATTCAAGTTCAAGTGGTAGAGTATTTGAGCTATAAAATTATTTTCTGGGAGCTGATATATTAGAAAATTTTTTTGTCCTTAAAACTCACACTTAATGTATAAAAATTCTGTCATGTTCAACCACACATAAATTGCTAACTACTTATGTTCTAGGATTAACATATATATAGAAAGATGAATTAAAAAAATATGAACTTTAATGCTCAGGCCATAGTCTCTTTGGGAACATATGCTTGGGCAGTTTAATCATAGTCACACAGCAGACTGGCTCAGGGCTCTCTAATTTCTGGGCTGAGAACCTAGTATCCATTACACTATGTTGTTATTCTCTTGTATTTTAAAGAGAATGGAATTTTTGTAAAGATTAAAAAGCCACTGTGAGGGTCACATAGGTGGCTCAGTTGGTTAAGTGTCTGCCTTCAGCTCAGGTCATGATCCCAGGGTCCTGGGGTTGAGCCCCACAGTGAGCTCAGTGGGGAATCTGCTTCTCCTCCATCTGCTGCTCCTCCCGACTTGTGCGTGCTCTCTCTCTTTCAAATAAATAAATTCTTATATTAAAAAAAAGCCTCTGAGATATCATATGGTATTTGTCTTTCTCTGTCTAATTTCACTTAGGATTATACCTTCTAGGTCCATCCATGTGGAATTTAAGAAAAAAAGACAAACAAAAAAACAGACTCTTAAATACACAGAACAACCTGGTGGTTGCCAGAGGGCAGGCGGGTGGGGGAAATGGGTGAAATAGATGAAAGTGATTAAGAGGTACAAACTCCCAGTTACAAAATAAATAAGTCACAGAGATGAAAAGTACAGGAAATACAATCAACAAGATGGCAATTACATTAGTGACGGATGGTGACTAAACTTATCACAACGAGCACTGAGTAATGTATAGAACTGTTAAATCATCATGTTGCACACCTGAAACTAATATAACACAATATGTTAATTATACTTCAATAAAAGAAAAAGTTACTGTGATAGATATCTCTGACACTACAATAAGAACATGACAGGATAAGCAAGAAACTGGTAACAATGATTGTTCATAAGAAGTGAGGTATATAAGGGATAGGAGAGAGCTGAGAGATTGTGAAATGACTCCTAAATAGACCTTTTTAGAAAATGTTGATTATTTTTAACCTAGCAACACCACCTATAAAAGTAAAGAAAAAGAGTGAAAAATTGTTAGAAATGGTAATTAGAAATGAAAAAAAAATAGAGATGACAGATGAATAACTGGAGTTTGAAAAATGCCTCCTTGATATGAGAATCTTCCATCCCCCATTCTAAAGCCAATCCTCTAATCTTCATTTTACTTGACCTCTTACTGCAGCTTCAAGACATGTGACTGTCCTCCTAGGGCTATTCCTTTGCCCTGTCATGCCGATTTTCCTGTTTTCTTCCCACTTCTCCACTACTGCTTCACAACCTCACTTTCAGGCCCCTCCACTCTAAGCATAGTTAGAACCTATAATTCTGAGGACCCCAAATGAGGCCCTCTTCTCCATCTCCAGCATCTATATCTATATCTATATATATATAATCTATATATATATATAACCTATATATATATATATATATTGGCTGCATGAATTATTCTATTCTATATATATACATATATATATAGTCTTCTTTCTTCAAGGAAAAAGATCTTTGCAATTTCTACCTTACTCAGCGAAACATTTAATATCTAGTAATGGACCCATTAGTAGTAGTCCAGTTAATTATTTTACTTTAGCCTAAACCATTTTTCTTTACTTATAAGACAACTAAACAGTCTAGCTGAAGACAGGACTTTGGGGAGGTAAATCTCTAGAAAAACAAAAAATCTTTTTTTTTTCTTTATAAACCAATCTTTAGCGTTTCATTTAAGGTGACTTAAGAACAAAACTGTTGTCAATTACTTCTGGCACTTATTCACCGGGCCACTTTGAGCTTACTAAGCCAGAATCTCTGGGTACATACTTGAGGGTACAAGCTTCCAAATGTTCTCCATAAATTTCTAGTGCTCAGACAGGTTTATAACTATGGCTCTATGTATCTGTCTAATTGGCAAATATGGTCACTCCAATTATTCAGAACAAGAGTCTTTCCAATTCCTAATCTACCACCCATAACTAAAGTTCAAAATAAGAAGAAAAGCAAATGATTAGGATGAAGGTAAATGAAGCAAATTTAAGAACTGTTCGATATAATTAATTTCTCTTCAATGCTGTACTAAAAAGGCACAGGAAGAAGGAATCAAATGGATTTTGTTACAAAGAAAGTCATTCCAAGTAGAAAATTGGGTAAGTGGAAGGCATAAAAATAAGTAAAGAAGAGGGTTATTAACAAATGAGCTCAGAGAGGATTAGGAAAAATAAAACACAGGAATGGTTTTCCAAGTTTTAGAGGTTGGGTAAATTTTCTGTATTTATTTCTTTAATGTACCTAAAATTCATCTGTCAGTTCCTTGTTGGGAAAAAAATGCCTCAAGTTCATGGAACAAACCCAAATTAAACCTCTCCAGTATGACCATAATTTCTTATAAACCACCCCAGAAATGTAGAAGAGTCCACATCTGCACCAAATGAGAAACAAACCACTAGTATTTGATGTTGCACTAAAAGTAAGGTAGTTACTTACTAAGCTATATAGCATTTTGGCTGCATGAATTATTCTATTACTATGGAGACAGTTTAAATTTTCCCTGTTTTATTTGCTTCTCTGTATCCTTTGCTTTTCTCCATACTCAAAAAAAAATCAAAATCAATTTCATACAACTACAATTTGTGGCATATCTAAAACAGCTGTGGTTGAATGACGTAGTATTTGAAATCTCCCAAATTATGTGAGTGTAAAGACTGAATTTCTTGGAAACAAACAACAGTAGAAAGAAAGAAAGAAAAAAAAACCTCAGCATGAAAGCAAAACATATTCCCTAATGAGGCTTTTGATGAGGTCATAAATTCCTCTTCTCTTTTCTAAGTTAAGTCTCTAAACAATACATGTCGTAAAGAGAGAGAGATCAAGATTCAACATTTTTTTTAAAAGGTCGTAAATCACATTAATAATTTAATCAATATGTAATTTGAGGTTATCTCACAAATGTTAGTGATGGTGTGTCTAATTATTTTTAGAACTGCCCTGGCTGAATATCCAAACATAAATATTTCATTTAGATTTTGGCCTTTTCAAGATTCAATGGTGTATAAATTCAATTTTTCTTAAAAGCTGCCTTTAAAGCAAATACCTGCAAAAATATATTAGTTAAAATATCAGGTTTAAACAGATCAGTGATAAGTTTCATGAGGTGTAAATGCCATTAGCATTACTTTAGCCAAACTTGGCTATTGCTGGGCAACTTCTGGGAACATGGTAATATGATGCATACAGTATTCACAAAATGAAAAATGCAGCAAAATCATATGGCAGGGGGAAAAAAATCACATGGCAAGAAAAACCTGGTATTTTGTAACACCATAAGCTCACCATGGTTAATAAGAATGCAACACTTCATTAACTTCAGACCACTGTAAACTCCAGAATCTGAAGTAACCAGTATTAAAAAGAAAGAAAGAAAAAAATCTGCCATGCTGCTCAAAGTATTATGCTGAAACCATCCTGGCATGACTATAAGTCAGTGTGTTGGTGGTGTGGGAAAGAGTGAATACCACATAAATTCAATAGTTATAAACTTTTTCCTGGATAACAAATAACTACAAGGCAATTAGCAAAGTCACTGAATTTCTGTCATTCTAATTTAATTCCTGTCATTCTAATTTATTTCTTATTTAAATAAGAACTTCGTGGGTCACTGAAGTTCTTTAGCACACAAATTCATAGGTATCAAGTGTGCTGATGATAAGAAAAAGTCAGCCTTTAGGAAATGTAAAATTTTAACAAACATAAGTGAGGCCTTAATATTACTAATAGTATGTGCAAGTGAAGAAGTATGAGACATGAGTCTTGCTTTTCAATTTTGTATGCTGAAAACACATTTATATGTAACAGTTAAATAACAACACAAGTTAGTAAATAACTGCATTAACCTTTCTTAGGTTGCTTTGAACTAATTTTTGTAATTACTAAAGAAAACATTTAGAATACCATTTCTGGCATATGGTAGGTACTCAATAAATGGAAGTTCGAATAGGTGCACTATGTCTATGTAACAGGAAAAAAAAACGTGCAAGAAGTGTTTTTAAGTGTGCTGAGATTAAATGTGGGGTGTGTGGTCAGGAAAGATTTCCTGGAGGATAAAGTGCTTGAACAGAAAGAGTATTTTACGTTCACATGAGAAACAAGTGGGGGGGGGACGACAAAAACCAGAAATTAGTATATTAATAAGAAACCGAGGAGATGGACATGAGACAGAAATTAGCATGCCGAGTATGACCTCAGAAGACCTCAAAGGCCAGGCTTAGAAATGTGGATGTTTTCAAACAGGCTATGGAGATCACAGAAGGTTACTGGCAAACATATCTTTTAAGGAAGATTAACCTGCCTTTGGTAAGCCAGACAAGGAAGAGAAAACAAACATGTTAAATGTTATGATAGTAATCTAGGAAAAAGTGATGAGGCACTAGTGTGGGGTGTTAAGTAGTGGTAATAAAAACTGAAACTGGAGATGTTTCAAAGGAAGAATTAACAGAGCTTAGAGACTTAACTCCAAGTCAAGAACAAAAGGGTGGGTAGAGTTAAGAATATTTCTAGGGTTTTAGCCTAGAGGTTTTTTAACAGAAATGGGGAAGTTGGAAAATAGCAATATTTTAAGTGGCAGAGAAGTGGAAAATGTATGGCAACACCTTCTAATTATAAAAGCCCTCTAAGTGTTTACACAGTCCTTTTCCAAACATTTATTTTATACTGCTAATGGTAAGGTAGGCAACGCAGTTATAATCCCCACTTGACAGATTTGGGAACTGAGGTTCAGAGAGGGAAGGACAGTCAGTGAAAGCATAAATAATCCAAGGAAATAGTCCCATCTGTCTCCTATACCAAGGTTCTCTGCCCCAAAATAACTTTTGTTCTAGTGTCATGATATATTAATTCATCGGGAGTCAATCAGTTAAGTTATAATAATCAACTTGCTTTTACTCATTCAACAAATACATTTGAACCTTACAAACTGTCCTAAGCACAGGAACCATGGTAATGAACAAGATAAACATAGTACCTACTGTTTATTTTGTGGGGAAAGACAAACAGGTCTAAGTGAACAAATACACACCCAAAATTTCAGGTAGTGTGAAGTGCTGTGAGAAGCCAAGGCTGGTGTGCTGGGAAGAAGGGCAACGTTAGCTAGATGGACAGGGAAGCCCTCAATGATGAGATGATATTTGTGCCCAGACCTGAATGACAAGAGGTTAACCATGTGAGATTCTGGGGGCAAAGTGTTTCAGGTAGAGGAAGAGAAAGCATAAAGGCTCTAAAACAAGTATAAACCTAGCCCACTCAAAGA
The DNA here is from genome assembly GCF_003254725.2 of Canis lupus dingo. Taxonomy (NCBI): domain Eukaryota; kingdom Metazoa; phylum Chordata; class Mammalia; order Carnivora; family Canidae; genus Canis; species Canis lupus. The sequence continues at coordinate 20,143,383 of NC_064256.1, read as the reverse complement.
TGAGAAACAAGCCCAGTGTGGAATGTGGGGAAAAGTGGTAGCTGAGGAGGGAGGGGGCAAACAGGGACCAGGCAGCAGGGAGTAGGACCTTCGAGTTCAGATAATCATATATCCTAACTTGTCTTGGACAGGGTTAGATACTCCCGGGTCTTCTGGTGCAATGAGTCATAGCACTTCCTTTCACCCTCAAAAAAGTTCTGATTTGGATGATAAATGGTCACCCTAGTTCCAGGCAATGCATGGTAGACTTAGAATTAATTCTAAATACAATGGAAAACCTCTGGAGGAAGCTGTAATCTAAAATCTAATCTAAAATGATCAACGTATCCATCCTAAAATATGGTTCCATATTTACCCAACATAAGCTATGCTTATTGTGGCTCTTTTTAACGTTCTCTCCACCAGGTTTAACTTTTTAGGCTAAACATAGTTTTGTGATTGCTCTTCAAATCTTTCCTAGCTTCAAAATACCTAAATGAGTTGAACTATATCTATGCTTCTAGAGAGGAGTCTATGAGGTATTTTGTTAGGGAGCTTTCTAAAGCAAAAGAATTCCATTTCTCCATGCTGCTGCCTGCTGCCCAAACAGAGCAGCCAATGGGGTCTTCTGAAGTTTGGTGAAAGGAACAGAAATCTAAATGAGGAAAAATCCTATGGCCTACACTTACTACAAAATACCACACAGAACAATGTGGTAAGTGGCTCACAAAGAGATTCTGACTGAGCCACCATCTTCTCCTCAGCTTCAGAGATCCAAGTCATGAAGAGCTCCTTCCACTCCCGCCAGAGTTTAAAAGTGAAGTTACACATAAGATAAGACTTTCCATGCAGTTGTCAATGTTGTTTTCACTGTTACCTGATGTTCGTTTTTTGTTGTTGTTGTTGTTCTTGGTCTTGAGAAATTTAAAAATGTACTGAGTTTTGCTGTAGTATTTCTTTCACGTACACAAAGGAGATTCTTCCCAGTGACAAATGTATTGTGAGAAAAAATGCAAATATACTTCATCCATGTGAGGTCCAGGTTCTGGTTACTCTGCTCCCAATTCCCTCCGCAAACACATACCAGTCCTCTTGATAACAGCCATGACCTATTTCTATTACCTTCCCTCAGACATGATTTGTGAAAATGTTAATCATCTTGTTTGCTCTTCTTTCAACAACAATAAGATCCTTCATACCATCTCAACACACAGAGACTCAAACAATGAAAAACATTCTAATGGTAGCAAGAGGAGAGAGACGAAGAGTCCCACCAACCTTACTAAAAAGCAATGACATAGCTTCCATGAAGGCAGTATGTTTTATCATTCATGGAAATTGCTCTGAAGATTTAGTCAATAATGACTTCGCAGAATGGAGACCAGAAGCAAGCAGGCTTTTGCACTTTTCCAGGGTAGAAATGATGAGAGCATGACACAGAGCAAGAGCCACAACAAAAGAAAGGGGTAGAGGAAAAAGAGACATTGCAGAGTTAGAATTGATGGCACATGGCAACTGATTGGACACAGAAGTGAAGGAAGAGGAAAACTGAAAAGAACTCTAAGACTGCTGTTCTGAGTTCCTGACTGTTAGGTGATGCCAATAACTAAAACTGGGAATGCAGAAGAAAAATTAGGCTCTGGAGAGATGATGTACTGACGGGCCACTCATGTGGAGATATCCAGGGGGAAAAATCTAACTTAATAACTTACTATTATTTAATTCTATGATATAAAGGCTAAAATACATCCACATCTTCACCCGCTTCTAAGACCCTTCGTTTGAGAATCAAAGGACAAAAGTCACACTAGCAAATTATATACAACATAATACTTTCAAAATATAGGTGGGAGAAACAAGGATTTAAATCCCATGAGCATTAAGTAACCACCTTAATGCTGTAAACATCTAAAAATTTCTGTGCAAAAAAAATAAAAATTTCTGTGCAGGTCCAAGAATGAGTACTTTCACATTAGTCTAGACATTTTACTACATCAAGTATATGACCAAAGAAGAACAAGATAGAAAAAAACATATCCTAATTTGAAACACAAATTCCTTGGTATGCTCTTCAGCATCCAGCTATGCTTAGCAAGGGAGCCCAGTTCTGAAATTTTCAGGTAAAGATATTTACTCACTTTAATAATATCTTTAATTTGGCTATTTATCAAATAACTAAATTAAACTATCTCCCATTGTCTTAAGCAAAGAAAGAAACATAAGTTCACTGTATTTTATTAAAGTAGTGCAGCAGTTAGAGGTTTCTTTAATAAAAATTTTATTAAATTCATTTAAGAAAAGTGAATTTCTTTATAATAACCATCCATCATCACCAAATAACCTATTCTGACAAATGTTTCCCCCTAAATTTCTTATGAATACTGCTAAGCCTCCAAGCACCAACTCAGGCACATAAAACAAAGAAAATTAAAACTTACTGCTAAGTTTTAGGAATGCTGCTACTTATGGGAGAAAGCTTGTGCAGAATTTTCAAAAACCTTAAACAATTTTTTTATAGAAAAAAGTTTTCTGTTATAGTTTTGTAAATCGCTATTGCTTTGAATCAGTCACAAATATTTAATTTTTGATCATTCGAAAAGGATTTGACTTCTTTAAAGCAAAAAGAATTCAAGTCAGTAAGATTCAAGTCAGACACACACTTAAACTGCTCTGCGATAGCAAAATGAAAATCCTTTAACGAAAATAAAGAGTTAGAAAGGGCCCATGTCAAAAACAGGTGGTCACGGTAGTAATGCCCAAAAAACTTTTGTTCTGAAAGGGAAGTCAACACAGGGCTTCTAAGAAAGATTACATCTGGAACACCTGGGTGGCTCAGCCATTGAGCATCTGCCTTTGGCTCAGATCATGATCCCAGGGTCCTGCAGGCTGGATCCCAGGGTTCTCCCTCTACCTATGTTTCTGCCTTTCTCTGTGTATCTCTCCCGAATAAATAAATAAAATATTTAAAAAAGAAAGAGAGAGAGAGAGAGAGAGAGAGGAAGAAAGAAAAAGAAAGAGAGAAAGAAAGAAAGAAAGAAAGAAAGAAAGAAAGAAAGAAAGAAAAGAAAAGAAAAGAAAGAAAGAAAAGAAAGAAAGGAAGGAAGGAAGAAAGGAAGAAAGGAAGAAAAGGAAGGAAAGGAAGGAAAGGAAGAAAGAAAAAGAAAGACAAACAGATTATACTCTGACCATGAGATGAGAACAGGCTGGATAAACGTTCTAAGTAGTTTTCTAGGAGGAGCTGAATAGAAATGCAGAAGGTGTATCCAAATCAAGACATTATACACAGAGTTGACAATATCACTCAGTTAAAGATATGACCAACAGAAAGGAGGCCAAACCAAAGAGCCATTTTCATCAAAGACTCCAACTTCTCTTTCAAACAATGACAGCCCTGAGAGGTTACATGTGCTCTCTAAAACCTGGAATCCAATAGCAAGATTCTGGACATTCATCCAGTTGATTTTTTTGTTGTTAATTTTCAAAATCAACAATTTTCATACAACCATTATATGATAGTGGATGCTAGTTCAGCAGCAGCTGAAAAGGCATATAATGACCAAAAAGCTTCTATGAATTTTACAACTGTATAATAGAAATCACACTCCATTGAACAGAATTAATTCTACATCAACTTGCAAAACAGTAATACATATGTGAGTCATATATTATTAATTAATCTATAGTCAATGCTGGGTTTGCAGAACTCTTAGAATCACCCAGCACACATTTATGAGTTTGAAATACCAGGTAAAGCTTATCCCAGAGGTTTTCTTAAAAAACAGAAATGATGCAAAATAGGTTGCTATAATAATGTTTCTATTTATTGTACTTCTTATGTAATATTTATCTTTCACACCCGAGTTTCTCAAGTTAGCTCCCAGGAAAAGACTATCTTATTTATCTTAAATCCTACCAGTCACATATTTTTTTTAATAAAAACCTTAAAAAATGACAAATAAATGAATGGGTTCTATAATATAAGAAGTCATAAAATAGATTTAATGGGTGCTAACTATTAAGGAGAGAAATGTTCCTGAATTTTTATCATCTTAGCCAATGAAAAATACACATCTTGTTTTATGTTAACTTTTTGTATTACCATTTAATATACATGTTTGTTTTCTGTAAAATTAGATGTGGAATTAAAACACACAATGAAGTCTTCTAATTCTGTTGACAGCTGTTCCTTTCAAAAATAAATAATCTGGAAAAAGTAATTAAATCCCATTTTAATTTGGTTTATACAAATAAAACTGTATTCCATCTAAGGAAAAACAGGAAATATTTATTAACCAGCATTCTTTTATACTTATATTTTGTTATATCCGGTTAGCCTATAGATTATATTTTTTTAACCTTCAAACAGCTTCTATATGGATTTCTACATGGATTACATCCAACTGTCAAAACCTAAAAGAATTAGCTGCCTCAACAATATGTTCCCTTTAAATCTATACTTCATATCACAATGCAGAGGTCCCCAGTGAATCAATCTTCATAATTAGCAAAAGTTATCACAAAGCCAAAAGGAAAACTGAAAGTTTTCCTGGTGAGGTTGGGGAAATTCTTCAAAATCTCCTTCGGTTTCAGCAAAGGTAGAACCTGAGAGAAAGCGTACTTAGTTAGAATAGACTTTTTGGGCTCAACAAGAGAGTCAGCTAGAGCACTCAACTATACTTACAACAAAGCAGGATCAGAAACGTTCTTTACTGTGAATAAACAATGACCTCATTCAAACCAGTCACAAAAAAGATCCTGGAGAATTGAGGCGATTATGGTTCAAGGAGTGAATTCTTGAAAACAATTTTCCAACAGTGAGTTGGAAAAATATAGTTAAAGATCAAGTCACTGAAGACTGAAATTATATTGATGACACTCAATAACTGACATAATACACAACAACTAAAATATGTACTGCAAAACATTCATTCCAAGAAACTCACTTCATGGTCCCTACTGATACAAGTTATTCATTTATACTATAGATGTAAGGAGCCATTAAAAATAATGCAAAGAAAAAAAAAAAATAATGCAAAGAGATGACATATTGACTTTAATCTTGGGGTGTGAACGACTCTAACTTCAGTGGGGTACATGCGACATAACTGCCAACAGTGGTGTGTGTTACACAGCACCTGGAGGGCTCTAACTGGTCCTTCTCTGCTTTCCTGAATCACTCCATTGTTGAAATCAACAAATCCAGGAAGAGAGGCCGGCACCAAAACCAAGATACACAAAAAGCTTTCAATTACAAATATCATAATGCACTTGGCTGAGGGCCATTGTTCCTCTGAGAAAGAACAAGGAAAGAAGACTTGATCAACCCAGTTGGTTATAAGCATTTGGAAATAATTTTGGAATTACAAGGTCAAGATCTGAATGTTTGCTCCTTATTTGAGGATGCGTGGGCTTTTTATTTCTGTTCTAATTTAATCATAGATGATGGATTATTTACAAACATGCGATTTCAAGCTGGTAGGAAAAAGGAGGAGGTGAGAAGCCAGTAGCTCAATAGCAGCTGCCGTCCGCATCAGCTGGAATCCATGGCAGAGAATCCCCGGGACTCAGTCCAACTATTTACCCAGGCAGGCCTCCATCTTTTCTCTCTGGAAAGTATCTTCTTAGAAAATGAGCATATTAAGGACAATTTTTAATAGAAAAGAGAACAGTAAGTGCTCCATATGATGCTCCAAATTCCAACGTTATAAAATAGTAGAGTCCAAAAGATAATAAGCAATGTAAAGGGTCATCAGGCCATCTGCTTTTAGGAAAAAAATATCTGAAACATTTAATAGAAATAATATCTAATCTTAATGATGCTCAATGCTGAGAATTCTACAGCTTTCTTTAATAGCCTGTTTCAGTGTTTAATAACCCCTTAATTCAGAAATGATAGACCCTTCTCTGTTGCTGCAATTTAAGACCATTTTCTCCATTTCATTTTTTTTCCCATTTCATTTTTGAAGAGATGAAGTACAGTACGGATCAATATAATAATCTCTCATATGCTTGAAGGAGTTAGTCATCTTGCCTAATTTTCTAAGGACAAAATGAAATCCCAAGTGTTTTTCAATTCTACTCATAGGACCCATTTTCTATTCTTTCCATCTCCACTCTTTACTGAATCCACTCAAATTTTGCTGCATCTTTTTCAATCAAATCTATTCCACTAACAAAAACTGGATCAAACTATATTGAGCTTAAATAACGGAAAAGATTGCTACTAACAACAACGATGTACTGGATAGCCCTTTTATCATTTTCAAGTCATTTTCATATTTAGCTTCCTTTTCCAGACTCACCAGAACCTTTCACATTAAAAACAGAAGATCGACGTCATAAGACTGGTCTTTCAGACAATATTGCAAGGGCAAAATGTTCTCATTTGCTTTTCTCAACTTCAACGACTTACATACTGTTGAAGAGGCAGAAGGGGAAAGAGCATGAGTGCCAGTGAGGAGGAAGAATCGAGATGCAAGAGGAAATTCACTTCAGGTGGCCTCAGTCTCTCCAGGACATGGGAGATGAGAATGATGGATAAAGTGTGGGTTTCAGGACTTGAGGAGAGAGAAAGTAGGTGAGAGCAGCCAGTGGGGGATGGTGACCAGAAATTAACCACAAACAACTAAAAAAAACAATAACTGCCTCATTCCCCTCTCCCTTAGCTTAACCCTTCCTTTGGTGTGTCTCCCTGTCAGTCAAAGTTGGAAGCACAGAGTCTCCAATGTGCTATCTCTCTTCTGAGATAAGTGGAATTTCAATGTTGGCCAAGCTCCAGAGCAAGCCACTAAATCTTACCTCTGAATTACTTCAAAGCCTAAGAAAATCAGTGAACAAGAGGCTTTTAAGCTTACTGTATCGAAAGACAGAAGTGGGGAGAATGATTAAGACAAACGGTGGAATTAGGAGTAGAAAACAAAGGGTGGAGGGGCAGCCTGTTCCAGGTAGAAAGTGAAATTCGTGTTTAGAAGAGATGCTTTCATTATTAGAGAAGAACCTCACTTGAAGTTTTCCATTCATTTGTGCTGTGTGTGTTATGTATTACTGTCCAAAGTATCTCAATTGTACAGACACAAGCAAAGGTATTTATTTAGTGGTGGGTGTCTGTTCTTTCTCAGCAGCTACTCGGGGCAGAAGGAAGTCTTACCATTCTGTTGGCATCACCCTAATGAGGCGCCACTAATTACTTCAGAGCATATACATACCTCCAGTGAAAGAGAAGCCAAGGGGAATTCAAGTCTCTCTAGAATTCAATTTGAAATCTCATTCCCTTAAGTAATGGAAATACCACAAAGGAATACAATAATGTAGTTTTAAAGAAAGTAGAGGGGAAGAAAAGACTTAATTTAGCAGTCTCATTTTTTATACATGTTACTGTGGCTACATGGTAGCAAGATGTCCATGTCTCTAGTTATAAAGGGAAAACATTTTAAAAATACGGTTCTAAGTTAGTGAAACTGATACCAAATGGAGTACCTCAAATATGTCTTAATGGAACATTTTTCAGCAAAATTATACTTGTATATGTATTGGAAATATAGTAATTCCAAAATGAGAGTTATCGGCTAAAAGTCTGTACCTGGAATTTATTTCAACATGTGCATGATACTAAAAGCATTATATTTTGGTGGCCTGATAGCTTTCTCTTTCTCTTGATCATGAAAATAACATTAGACAATCTGCTGACTAAATCCACCATCAATAAGAAGCTTTATTCTATATCAACACATCATGAGGTTCCCATTACTGTGTACTTGTGAAGAACAGGTAAATTGTCCAGCCACAGATATTTACAGAGTATATAACAAAGAAAACTGACACACTGCAAATGATCTAAAACATCACAGTTTATGGTTTATGCCCTTTGCCTCTTCTAATGAAGCCTATCAGCTTCAAAAAGCTGTTTCAGGGTTTTAACCCAAAATTTTAGAAAGAGACCCATTTCATTGCCATAATGTGTTTGTATCCCATATTCCTGAAGCACTTTTTCTTTCTTCACTCCTAATTCTGCCATCTTCTGAAAAAGTCAATACTTAACGGTATAATCCTAAAGTTAAATGCTTCAGGCAAGGGTATATGTTATTCACAACCGGACTGGAAGTCCTTGGGGGCTGTAAGAGTGTCTCAGACAACCAGGTGACCACTGCTTCCCCCTGGCTCTGCCACACTCGGGCCTGGGACCAAAGAGTGCCAGGCATAGATGGTGATGAGGACCTTCTAAGTGAGGCCTAGAAAGAGTCTTCTGTCCTCAAGGATGTACTTACTACATGACTTGCCTAGCATTTTGCCCTCTATTTATAAAGGTCCTATGTAAAGAGTTATAATTTCCATTTGCAACACTCAGTGAGTGGTCAATTTCTTCAATGGACTCTTCAGCCCAGGTCCCGCAAGTCTCACTAAAAACCAGTTTAAAGAAATAATGAATTTTTAAAGACTCATAATACATAATAACAAACCATAATTAATATTTTATATAAGTCACTTCAGAATGATGTAATATTCCTTAAAGACATGACCGTTAATTATCCCCATTCTATTAACGCAGGAGACTCCCAGTTACAAGAAATTGCAAATAAAAGAACACTCAGTGGGGGCACCTGGGTGTTGCAGCCGGTTAAGCATCTGAAATCCTGTTTCAGCTAGGTGGTGACCACATGGTGGGGAGATCAGGCCCTGTGTGGGGCTTCCCACTCAGGGTGGAGTCTGCTGAAGACTCTCTTTCCCTCTCTCTCTTTGCCCCTCCCTCCAGCTCTTTCTCTCCCAAATAAATAAATCTTAAAAAAAAAAAAAAAAAAAAAAAAAACACTCAATGAACCATAGGTTTTGCAATAGGAACATTATCAAGTACACATTCTGATATTCAGATGATAATTGGATCAATGCAAATATTTCAGGGAGGCTACAAAGGAACAGCATAAAAATTCTTAAGAAATGAAAATGAATCATTCTTCTCAAATTTGCCAAATAATCCTACATCTAAATTGGTAAAATGAAATATAACTACAAATGAAATAAAACTGAGCTCTCTGGAAGACTTTAAATTCTGCCAATGCAAGTTTCCAGAAATGTGGTTAAAATCTATTTTCTCCTGAGATTAAGAGCGGAAAGGCTTTTCCTCCTATTTTTCTGCATGACAGAGTCTTTGCAGATTATAAACAGACACAGAGGCTCACTCCTAAAACTCTTGGAGAAGAAACCAGCATTTGGAGAATCTTGCACTAACGTATGTCATGACCTCATGTGCAGCTGGCCTGTTCTCCATGCTCATTACTACCAAGATGACTTCAGCCATGCCCCTCCTTCCAGTTTCCATTCCCAGAAGTTCACATTCTTCATTCAATCCCAGAATTTCCCAGACCATACTCTGCAAAACGTTACAGGCCCAGGAGACACTAAATGGATATTTCTGTCAAATAAGTTTGGAAAACATTTCATATCAACAATAGGATATCTCCTCACAGAAATCACAAAGCGTAGTTTGGGGCAGAATATGAGGGTCCTTGAGAGACAGGCTGCAGAGGGAGAGTTTATTCTGTAAAGCAAGGCGAGAAGCGTAGAAAAGGTGAAGCTGGGGAGAGAGATGATTAATCTGTTTCACACAACATGTATAGGATGCTGGAAAGGGGCCTGGGGAGAAGAGTGAGCGATCAGCACAATAATCATGATACATATGCCAGGACTGAGGAAGAAACAGCAAGATGAGAGCACAATGAATGACTTGTGCAGAAAATGAAACGTGCCTCACGAGAAAACTGGACATAGCATGAGAACGAGGGTAGAAATGACGGTGTTCTCTGCTGTCACCATTTTCTCAGTGAAACAGAAGGCAAGATAGCCTGAGTGAGGAGCAGGTGAAAATTTAAAGACATGGGAGGAAAATGATGAAGGTCAGGTTTTGGGTCAACTCCTATGGGCAACAGGAAAGGAAGTTGACCACCTATACATCGTCACTCACGGAGCTGTCCCCAGCCCACCCAGCCCCACGCAAGCTTACCCTCTCCTAAATCCCCCATGACACTTTGTGAGGCAGGTACCTCCCTAGTGGTGACTTTAAAAACTGCACATCATTATTATTATATTCATATAATATATTATTATATTCATTCATTATAATAGTAATTCATTATTATATTCATATGAATATAATATATTCATATTATATGAATTCATTATATTCATATATTCATTATATAATATATTATTATATTCATTATATTATATTCATATGATATTCACAATGAATATCATCATCATTATACATAATCCTTTCTTACTTTCTTCTACCAGATTTTAACTACTCAGTTGGGAGAGAGGGAGATTATTAGGTCTTACTTCGCCTGCATCACCTTTCATAACATGTGACATTTAATTGGCATTCAAAAAAAATCATTGCTAAATTGAAGGTGTGAATGTGTACCCTTAAGTATTTGAAACCTTGTTTTAACATCCATCTTTTCTGCCCTTGCTACCCCATAGGTAAAGTATTTTTCCCATCTGGCTTATTTCAAGATTTTCTCTTTCTCTTTGGTATTCAGCAATTTAAATAGGATGTGTGAGTTGTTGGTCTTTGTTTTTAGTTTACTTGTTTGATTGCTTTTGGTATTTATGCTACCTGGTGTTTTCTGAGCTTCCCGTGTCTGCGGTTTTCATTAATTCATTAATTTTGGGAAGTCATTAATTTTGGAAAGTCTTGGCCATTATCAATTCAAATATTTTTTCTGCTCCTTTTTCTCTTTATCCTCCTCCTGGTACTACAATTATAGGTATGTAAAACCTTTAAAAATTGTCCCACAGTTCTTGAATGCTTTTTTTTCCTTTTTCCTTTTCTTTGCATTTCAATTTAGGAAGCTTCTATTGACCCATCTTCAAACTCACTAATTCTTTCCTCAGCTACTGTCAAGTCTACTGATGAACTCACTGATGCCATTCTTCATTTCTGTTACAATGCTTTGAATTCTAGCATTTTATTTTGGTTCTTGGAGTTTCCATCGCCATTCTTTTATAATCCATCTATTCTTGCATGTTTCTACTTCTTTGATTAGAGCCCTTTTGCATTAATCAGTTATATTAAATTACCTGCCCAATAATTCTAATGTCTATATCATGTCTGATGACTGCCTTATCTCTTCAGAGATGCCTTGTGATTTTTTTTGTTGAAAGCAGGTCCATTGTACTGGGAAACAGGAACAGAAGTAAACAAACCTTCTGTGTGAAGATGTCTGCTAATTTGGCCATGCTCTGGGTTGTGTTTAATGTTTGCGCTAGCTGTAGGTGCCATAGACAACACATTCCTCTCCTGTCTTTGTTTTTGTCCCCAGCTCCTGACTTTGGGCTTCCCTATTTAGTTCTCCTTGGAGGAAGTCTGTGTTTTGTAGTTCTTGTAGCTAGAATTCTCTGTTATTATACTGAAGACCTGTTGGAATAGTGGTAAAATATTGTGAGAGGTAGCATTCCATGATCTTCTGATTAAACTCCAGTCTTCTAAGATTTCTATGCCTCTGGCCTGTGACCTTTACAAGTGTTTCTTCTTAAAAGGTATTTCCCTTATTTCCTTCAATAAGACAGGAAGGCTACAGGGGACTAGAGATGAAGGTCTGATTCCCATGACTCCAGTACAAGGTTCTGACAAAGTCTTTCCACCCTCAAGAGTAGCCTTTTTATGGAGACAGCTCTGGGTGTTATTTTATGATGACTACTTATCCACTCCTCCTGTCAGATTCATGCTGACACATTTTCAGATCTTCACTGTGAGAGCTTGGTGGGGTTCCCATTGGTAAGGCTCAAGAACTTGTGAGGGCTGGGACCCAGTCTAAGATTGGAGCCTCCCATACATTGTTAACTCATTAACATAACATCAGTGTATACTCAGTCTTGAGCAATTTATCAAAATTACCATTTAAGGGGCACCTAGGTGGCTCAGTTGGTTAAGCATCTGCCTTCAGCTCAGGTCATGATCCCCAGGTCCTGGGATCAAGCCCTATGTCATTGAGATCCCTGCTTAGTGGGGAGTCTGCTTCTCACTCTCTCTCTGCCCCTCCCCTCTACTCCTTCTGTCTCTCTCAAATAAATAAACAAAATCTTTTTTAAAAAAATTACCATTTAAAAAAAAATTACCATTTAAGAGTTACTGCTTCAGAAGCTTCTACTCCAGGTAAGCAGATTTGGTTTACACACACTGCATGCAGCCATCCCTCCAAATTTCAGGGTGACAGTTTGTCCTGTAACCTTAGATATATGATGAGAGATACTGATTTTTTTTCAATTTGTCCAGCTTTTTCTTGTAGTAAGGATGGAAGTAACAACTATGAAGATCTCCAATTGTCAGAGCTGAAATTGGAAGTTTCAACATCCACTTTTCATATTAAGCTGTAAAAATGCACGCACGTGCACTCACGTGCACACGTCCACCATATGCACATATACATACAAGCACACACACCCCATTCTTTCAGATCCCTATACTCAAAAAATGAGTAAGGGAAGAAAATACTTCTACAGAGTACATTCAAAAGTGCTAATGACTGATACCAACTTCAGTATTCTTCAATGACACAAACTTGCTATTTGGGGTCAGAAGATCTGGCCTTGAGACTTTTTAGACGTAATACATCAGGTCTACTTTTTACTTCTCTGCTCTTAATTCAATCAAATGATAAATTACTTTTTTGGGCATTACAAAATGTGAGTGTTGACAGGTTATTATCATAACCCTATGTAGCATTTTCTTTTTAAAATAAAAAGATAAGGGGATTCCTGGGTGGCTCAGTGGTTTAGCGTCTGCCTTCGGCCCAGGGCGTGATCCTGGAGACCTGGGATCGAGTCCCACATCGGGCTCCCTGCATGGAACCTGCTTCTCCCTCTGCCTGTGTCTCTGCCTCTCTCTCTCTCTCTCTCTCTCTCTCTCTCTCTCTGTGTGTGTGTGTGTCTCATGAATAAATAAATAAAACATAAAAAAAAAAACAAAAAAAAACAAAAAATAAATAAATAAAACATTTTTAAAATTTAAAAGTAAAAAAATAAAATAAAAAGATAAGAGTGAAAATGCTTTATATTTTTAATATAATCACTAATGAAGACATTTCAAATAGTGAGGAGAATCAATATTTTCTATTTAGATCTCTACCATTGTGGTTCAGTTTTTTTGTTTCACTGCTTCTGTCTGTTCCTCTTCCCGAACATAACAGCCAATTTTTAAGTTAAAGAAGCATGAGCAAAGATTTACATTTATAAATTTTTCATTTCTAGTTATGGAAATTTTAAAAGAGTACAACAAACAGAGAAAAATAATTGACTCCTATATACCCATAACCCAGTCTCAACAATTACCAACATTTTTGCCAATGTTGCCTCATCTCTCTCTGCCACTTTTCTTCTCCCAGAATATTTTAAAGCAAATCCAAGATAACATACAACCTCTTCAGTATACATCTCTATTGGATAAGAAGGTCCATTCACTGGTATCATGACTTTGTTCTAACCCATTTTGAGGAGAAGTGACCTCTTTTCCTATATAGGAGTGACAACTGCACGGTTTTGCCCCTAGTATTGGTCATATGGAAGCCTAAGATGAGAAGAGCATTGTGTGAGCACTGAGCAATCAAAGGGGTGAAATCAGTTGGATATTTTGCACTGATTCTCTCCTCTGCCCTTCTATCCTCCATCTGGATAGCTGGACAGGACAACAAGCTAAGAACATTTATCTTATAATTATAGATGAGAATTAGTTCTGCAAATAGAAGCAACATGTCTAAGATGATGAAAGCAGAAGTAAAGCAGAGGCCATTTCCTGCATCCTTTCGGCTGTTTCAATTTTAAACAAAGACAAGGAAAAGTGAGGTTTTCTACAGAAGTATTTATAATGGCACTTTCCAGTTTTCCAGGTGTCAAGAGGCAACTGTGGCCACAGCAGCAGCAGCAGATTAATTCTGGCTTCCTGAATACTTAATTGCAGCTATGGGTTATGTTCACAAACTCACAGTTCCAGGAACAGTCTCAGGGGTACAGCTCTTAAGTGGATCGAGTCTGTACTTTTTGGAAGTCACTCCAGTTGGAACAGCCTAGAACCCATTCTTTGTATCTTCAATCAACTTCATTAGCACCTAAGTCCCTTACATTAAATACCTTCCTGTTTAAAACACATCTTATTTCTGTTCCCTGGACTAATTCTTGACATACACTATTTGATATTATCTGTGGAACTAAAACTAAATTTTTATGAACAAATACTTAATTTTATTATATGATACAGTAATTTTTCTATTTTACCTGTCCCATTTAAAATCCCCTTTTTAAAATCCCCTTAAATTTATATTCACTTTAAAATTTAAATTTCCATTCTTATCTATTTTTTATATAAATAAAATGTTGCTTGCAGCTCTTTGAATCTATTTCATGACCTCTCCCCCAGTAGATTGCAAGCCTCAGTGTTACACCATAGTGTTATTAAGAGAACTTTAAGTATATTATAGAAAATCACAACACCACTTACTTATTTTTCTTTTATTCCATCCTAGCCTACATAGTACACAATCTGGAGTTTTTCCAGCTATCATTTTATTGATCTCTACTCAAAGTACAAGATAGCTCTCAGGCAAGTCTCCTCGTAACTAAGTATTTTTAAGAAACAGACAAAAATGGAAAACAGAATAAGAAAAAAGTGGTATGACTGACATTCAGGTTTGGGGAAAAACTACTCTTAACTTAAAAGAATGCAGGTTTTTCATGAAATCATTTTCTGAAAGCTTTCATTGACCAGAGGTTTTTTTTTTTGTTTTGTTTTGTTTTTTTTTTTTTATTAAAACGTACCTCCAGAAACCATATGCAATGTTTGATTTTTTTCCTCCATCTACTCATTAGTCAAACAGAAATAAATCTAATGGGGACCAAAGGAACTTTAAAAAACTAATAAGCATCCTTAAATCTTGTTATATGAATAGTGAACTATATTCAGTTTTTAGTTCTTGATTCCAAAACCAATAAAATCACAGCAAAATGTTAAATGAATCCACAGATCTCAGAGGATAACAGATCATAAAACTCCCACAGATTTGGCAAAGTGACAATCACTGACAGAAGGAGGAAAGATATATAAATATAGGCTAAAGTTTCACATTTTTCTATTCTAAAAAGAATGAGCTTTATGTAAAAAGTGGGGTTCTTAACTACAAAATATTTTTTCTATTTTAACAAATTGATAACATTAATGAGCACTATCTTTATGCATTATATATCTTCCTTTCAATAGGAATAAATGCTTTGAATCCACATGTATCATAAAGCTCAGTAGGCTTAAACTTTGATTTTCATGTTTTGAATAGAAATTTTTCCAAAATGTATTATTTTCTCTCTTGCTTAGTGAAACAAAATAAAATGAATAATAATTAGTTTTTTGATGCTTCAGGTTTTTCATTGTCATAATCAATCACCATTATGAAGTACTATGCTGCTCTCAGGAGTTACTGATAGGGGACAAAAGTTTAAGGTGAAAACATCATGGATGCTGGCTATTGGAAACAACCTGGTTCAGACCAAAGTCCTCACAACTTTCCAGCACTATGATAATAGGCAAACTAATTAACATCCTTACATTTAAGTTTCATCTGCTATCAAACAGAAACCATATGCTGTTCTCATAAAGTTGTTAAAAGGATTAAATGAGTATATGTAAAAAAATATAGTAATGCCATTAACACTATTAAAAACAAATTATCTGTTACTTCTTAAACCAGAACATTTCATAATTCTGAAAAACTAACACAACTTTACAACAAACTGGTAGGTAAGAGGGGCACTACTGTCTCTGTAGAATCAAATAGAAGCAACTTTTAAAGTTAAAACCACATAAGATGGTAAGTTTACACCTTAAATCAGAATATATTTAAAACAGATGTTTGTGAAAATTGTATCCTTTTAAATTTTATTTTGTTTGTTGCTTCAGTACAGACATGCAACTAATTTTTATTTTAATTTTGTACACCAGAAATCTTGCTAAGTAGCAATACATCTAGCAAAAGACATACAAGAATCTAAAGATAGCTTTATAAAATTTTACTAGGACATTCAAGAAGACCTAGATAAATGAAGAGATATGTGGATTCATATGGATTAAAGAGTAAATTATCCCCAAATTCTTCTACAGATTTAATGTAATTACAATCTAAAATTACAAAAGGGTCTGGATGGAAAATTTATATGAAAATGCAAAAGGCCAAGAGTAAACAAGCCAATCTTGAAGAACAAAGTGAGAGAACTCTATCAGATATGAAAGAGTTATTATTAAAAAAAAAAACAGCAATTAAGACAACACAGTACAGCTGTGTTGGGGTGCCTGGGTGGCTCAGTCAGGTAAGCATCTGCCCTCAGCTCAGGTCATGATCCCAGGGTTCTGGGATCGGGCCCTTATGGGTTCCCTGCTCAGCAAGGAGTCTACTTCTCTCTCTACCCCTCCACCCCACCTGTGATCTCTCTGTCACTCTATCTCGAATAAACAAATTAAATCTTTAAAACAAAACAAAACAAAACAAAAAGAATAGTAGATCTACAACAATAGAGAAACAAAAGACAACTGGGACAGACTAGGGAAAATAGAAATAGACCCATAATATATGAATATGAAGAGCTGACTTAGGACAAGAGTAGCACTTCATGGAAGTAGAGTAAGGACAGTCATTTCAGTAAATAATGTCGGGACAATTAGCTATCCATATGGAAAATAAATTAGGTCCTTCCCTCATAATATCTAGAAAAAAAACAAAACAAATTCCAGATGACATTTTCAGGCCTTAATGTGAAAGGCAAAACTATGTATTTAATTTATAAAACATAAGAGAATTTCTTCATAATCTTGGGGGAAGGAAAAATTTTTAAACAGCATTCTAAAATCATGATTTCCATAAAGGGAATAATTGATACACTTGACTAAATTAAAAATAATAAACAGCTGTTCGATGAAAAACATAATAAGGAATGGGAAGACAAGCTATAGAGTGAGACAAGATTTCTAGTCAAACTCTATACAGAAATTCTACAAAGAAAAGACAGATGCATAGAATGGAAAAAGAATAAAGTACTTGGACATGTACTTTTCAAATACATAATAAGGTGAAAAGTACTACCAAGGGATACATACAAGCATTAAAAATCAATTTTATTTTAAAAGGAACAAAGTAAAAAGTAAAGAAATAAAAATAAAAGAAACAGGGGTGCTCAGCTGATTGAGTGTCCAACTCCTGATTTCAGCTCAGATCATGATCTCAGGCTCGTGAGACAGAGCCCCACTCCAAGCACTCTCTGTGCTCGGTGGGGAGACTGCTTCTCTCACTTCTTTCTCTCTCTGCCTCTTCCCCTGCTTGTTCTCTCTCTCCCTCTCTCTCCAATATAAATACATAAATAATTTTAAATTTTTTAAAATTAAAAAGAACAAAGTGCTTATCATTAAAGTAAGGGGTAGTGGTTGCCTCTCAAAGTTAGAATGATTCAGAGGCAATGACAATATTCTTATTTCTTCATGTGGGAGGTGGTTACATGGGTGTTTATCTTAATTTATCCATAATCATACATACTGCACAAGGGTTTTATACATTTTTGTGTATATTTTGTAATAAAAAGCAGATTTTCTTAAGTATACTAAATAGTATACTAAAAGAACAGACCAGATGGTGACAATGTTCCAGATAACCCAGACTATATTCCCCAAAACAGATTCTCCTCAAAATGTAACTTCTAGACTCAAATTGTCCTCATTTTGTTGTTCTAGAGTCAGACTATAGACTCATACACTGTAGGTCATATACTACTTTCTCCAGAGAAGGCTACATGGACATGGTATCATGTGATCTGGGTCTTAAGGGATAAGATTTGGATGTGGTTAGACTGGGGAAAGGATTCAATTAGTCCTCCTAATCCTACTGTCAGTTTGATGAGTAAATCTTCTCGAGTAAGTTTGCTTTCTTGGATCTCAGTTTCCTCATTCAATTTAAAAAAAAAAAAAAAAGGATTATGCCTAGGTAAAAAAGCAAGCATTGAGTTTTTTCTCCCTGGTGATAAGCTTTCACAACTTGCATATTTGAGAAGAATTCCATAGATGTGCCTGGTCAATTAGCATTCACTGTGATCTCAAGCAACTAAGAGCATAAAGAGGAAACCTTTGGCTGGATGAGGAGGAAAAAGTGACAAACTGCATACTTGACTCAACCAGCGTGAATAGGAAAATTAGATCAGGAACCAAGAAATTCTGGGCCTCGGTTACCAAACAGAAACAATAACTTCCATGCTACATATCCTGAAGCTCATATGTTATAAAAATTGTCAACGTGATGCAAGGAGGACAAACTGTAAAGAGCACCCTCACTTCTTAACACAAACAGGTTACAGGAGAAGTCAAAGGAGACAAAGAATCAAGTCCTGTCTTGAGCATCTACCAGCGGGATAATTGACCCACAGATGAGTTGGTCCGATCCAGTTCCAATCATTTAAGGTTCTTTCCCCAACGCTATGATCATATGTAAAGTAACACTTCCACAACCTTGTACCATCTAGGAGTATACGCTCTCTTAATAGTGCTTTTATGAGAAATCTAATAAATACTAATTCAACATTATAACTAAGATAAATTAAAAACCATCACTTTATGAAAGAATTCAAAATAAGGTTTCTTTAAATAGTTTTCCCAGGAACTAAAGTGTGAAAGCTAACATTTTATATATACCTTCCTAAAAAGGCAATGTTATATTCAGTTATACCTATGACTATCTCCCAAAGTTGATTAAAGGAGAAAAGAAAGGAAGAACAAGTTTCCATTAAAACCAAATTGAAAATCAGGTATAATGGTTCCAGTTTGGGTGAACTTGAGGCTGGTGCTGAATAGCCACAGACTTCTGTACTTCTTGGTGCTTTGACAGAGGGCCTGCTTGCCACTTCCCCACACAAGCTGCCCAGTCCCTGCACCATAACCCCTGCAGGGGCCACCAGCCCTGGCCCTGCCCAATACTTCCCACAATTCCACAGCTAAAGATCAAAACCTTAGCAGAACAGGGTATCCCCAGAATCCTGTTCCAGTCCTAACTCCTTGATGTCTATGCCATTCTAGTTGTTAAATATTTAGAAAGTCATTCTTGGGTAAACTGGAAATAAGTATTCTTTTCATTCTGAAGTAAAAGCAAGGGGCTAAGGTCGGACTTACCAAATCTTCCCACTTTGTTGGTTGAAGTGGTCAGATTCTTGGAAGCTGTAAGTAGGCAGACAGGCAGAGGCACTCTTTGTCCTGTTCCAGTTTGCCAGTGTCATCACGTAGCAAGAGGTTCAGAACTAACACTTGGACAAGAAAACTCTACTAGACCGAGTACAAAGTATTTCCCTCTAAGAAATCAGATATCTAAAATATGTATCAGTCTCATTCCCTCACCTCAATCTATACCATAAATAAATAAACAAACAAACAAATAAATAAATAAATTTACAAAAATGGCTTCCACAAACATGTTCTACTGGCTTTCTGGAATGCCATCAAATGCAAAAAAGGTTATCGATTCAACTCAACTTACTGACTAAACAATCAATGAAGGTAAGTAACATTTGAATTAGGCTTTTTAAAAGCCTCTCCTAAATATTATCTCATTTGGATCTTACCATTTACCTCGAGATATATGTTAGTATCTCTATTTCACAGATGAAGAAAATGATACTCTGAGATCTGCCTAATACTCGGTTGGTAAGCAAGAGAGCTGAACCTGAAACACTAACATTTGGAAAAAGAGCAGTGGCGCAGGGCTAGGCACAGTATATGGCACAAGAGCAGCCTGAAGTGTTCCTTAAACACTTAAAATTCAAAGTAAAGGGCAAGTTCAGAGAGATAAAATAAAGAAGAGTCTGAGAAGAGATACAGGACTATGGCGCTCTCTTGCATTGTCATTACCAAATTCACCCTTACTCCACAGGCTCTTGGGGAGGAATGGAGGAAGCCCCCATACTGGACCAGCCACAATGCTCAGGTTAGGCCTACTGTCACTTTAAAAGTATAACACAAAGGTATAGGACACGTACCAATCATTTAATACACTAAATACCAACTAAAATGGTAATGTATGTCAGTTCTGATTCAGTAAATCGGCATCAGAAATAAGAAATCAAACACATCTAAGCAATTTTCCAAAAAGCAAGTAACTAATGAGTAAGACAGAAAAGACCATACTTCAAAATAGGATTTTCTTCCCTGCGACTTGTTAGCTAAAACTCCAATTTGAAAATTTATTATAATAATTTCAGCAGTAGAGTGTTATAAATCTGCTATACTTAATAGTTCTTAATTGCACTTATTAAAGAAAAAAAACCATTTCACTGTACATACACACATGGCTTCTTCTATAATTTCTTAAGACTAAACAAGCCTTTTGGGGTCCCATCATCTGCTGAAGACTGAACACCTAATTATCATTTCAATATGCATTCTATGCATTCTATGAAAACTGCTTAGAATTTTAACACCATAAAGCTATTGCCCAATAATTCATTATCTCAATCACAATTTTCCTAATTTTGTTTCCAGATATTTTTCTCTAAATCAAAATCTAGCCTACTTCCAATAGGTTTGAAACCTGCTTATATTTCCAAAACACTAGAAGGTCTAATGATGTAGGACTTACTAACAACAAATATAATAATAATATAAATTTCAACTGGTGCTTTTATATCATCTTTTAAAAACTGACTTGGTCATCCATGAAACACTTCCTCACCCTGTGAAAAAGATTTGTAGCAGAGCAGTGTGAGAAAGGAAAGTATTTGGTGCAAAGAATACACAGAGCCTCTGTATAGTAACATTTTATCAATGCTACAGTGTCTAGAATATAGTCTAGAGCTTACCCTCCAAAAGGCAAAAAATATTAAATGAAGCTCTTCAAACCAAGTGGCTCAGCTGTGACATATGTACCAAAAACAGAAGCTCTATTTTCCTTGGCTTTTTAAAAATAACTTCTGAGAATTTCTTTTGAGACTAACCCGCAAATAGACTGTTCACACTGACCTCCTTGTTTGTCCAAGCATGGCCTAAAGAGTGAAACCACAACGTTGGTGAGTAAAGCTATCTTCCTGCTTCAGGCTCCACTCAAAGGGGACTATTATATCAATACAGCCCTGTCACAAACAACTTCTGAAGGTGTTTCATTTCTGTCACCAGAAAACATCTGACTATGGAATTTGTATGTATTACACAGGATGTTCTTAATGTAATGAGTATATTAGAATAAGCCTTATAAACATATTCAAGAGCATTCAACCTCATAAAAGGCATTTTTTTCCTGAACATGAAAAAAAAAGATGCTTTTGCTTTTTCTTGATTCTCCACACCCACGCTCCACATTCTATTTAGCCAAGTGAACACATTCTTTCCCCCATCCCTGTGACATTTATCTAATAATTGTCCTATCACACAATTTCTAATAAAACTTACCTAGATTACTACATGTTGGCAATGTGCAATTATATTAACATAATTAATAAAATTTGTTGTTGAGTTTAAAATTTCTAAAGCATGAGACTGTTCTTCTAAACCATCCCAAATACACAGTAAGCAATGTGAAATCATTTTTATATAATAAAAATTCATTTTTCTTGAGAATAAGAGAACCTATTTCATGAGAGTTGTCAGTTACAGGAGATAATGCTGACACTGATGACAAGGGTGGTAATTATAACAAACGTTTACCAAGCACTACCTGTGTACCCAGCCTAGTGCTTTGCATGCAGAGTCATTTACTCCCCATGATGAGGTCTTGATCTAATCCTTACCTTAGAGACAGGAAACTACTCATGGGAAGATGATGTTTGCCAAGCACCAGCATGCAGCTGCTTAGCAATCATTAATTTTCAATAGTATGGGACTGGAACAGTTTTTGTTACTTTTTGTAACAAAACCTTTCTATGCCACTTCTAGGTATCACAGCCAAATGGTGTTCCTATTTCTAATTCCAAACTTTGAAGCCTTTGTTGATCTTGGAAGCATTTCTCTTAACTGAGTCATTATCAAAAAATCCATTCTCTTCTTCTAAACTAATAGAGCTGTTGAAACTAGAAGCAACATCTCCCAGCCTCCCTTGCAAAAAAGGCATCCATTTGACTAGGCCCTGGCCCAAAGAATGGGAGATGGGAGATATTCCACTTCCGATCAGGACCCTTGAAGGAGTGAGTTTATCTCCTACATGGTCTCTCTCTCTACTTTCCACCAGCTAGTACCCATACATTCAGCCACCAAACTTTAACCATCAGACAACAAAGCTCTAGGACAGGGGTCAGTAAACTATGGCCCATGGCCAACTCTG
Source organism: Canis lupus dingo (assembly GCF_003254725.2). Lineage (NCBI taxonomy): Eukaryota > Metazoa > Chordata > Mammalia > Carnivora > Canidae > Canis > Canis lupus. The sequence goes on along the minus strand of NC_064256.1, from coordinate 20,121,091 downwards.
GCCCACCACCTGTTTTTTAAATAAAGTTTTGTTGTAACATAACCACACAAAAATATTCCTTTTTCCTACATTGCATTTATACTCCTGATTTTAAATACTTAATCCAAAGACTAAGTTTTCCTCTTTTGGCAATTGTTTTCTGGCTATCAACTTTGCATTACCAGATTAGCCTAATATTATTCAAAATGTTCTCTAAAAGAATTAACATGATCTATATGATTAGGTATTTCTGATCTCTCTACAATGCTTCCTTATGAAGTGATTCTGAATCCCAAAAGACCAACTCATCCATAATTACAATCACAGACTTTCAATGACAGAAGAATCCTTGGTGATTTGATATAATCCTAAATTTATAGTTGAGGAAGTGAGGCCAACTGAAATTAAGTTACTTTTATGTTATCCCTCAACCTAAATATATGGGACTATATGGACCTAAAAGTAAATACATAGGCAAATCATTCAAGAAGCAATCAAAACTCAATGAAGCAGGGCAGCCCGGGTGGCTCAGCAGTTTAGTGCCTGCATTCAGCCCAGGGTATGATCCTGGAGATCCAGGATCAAGTCCCACGTTGGGCTCCCTGCATGGGGCCTGCTTCTTCCTCTGCCTGCGTCTGTGCCTCTGTGTGTGTGTGTGTCTCTCATAAATAAATAAAAATCTTTTTTAAAATGTTACAAAAAAACTCAATGAAGCAAATAAAAAATGTAGCTCTTTTGTATGAGAAAGCTGAACTTAAAAAAAACCCTGAATATTGTAAAAAATAAAAAAATATTTAAATGTCTTCCTTTTTCTGTTTTTATTGAGATTTAACTGACATACCATGACCTACCCGTATTTAAAATGTACAATTTGATGAGTTCTGACCTGTATTCCTACCCACAAAAAATATAACTATTAACAAGGTACCAAACATTCCTACCAGCCCAAGAACTTCCTCTGCAACCCTTTATAATCCATCCCTCACTCTATCACTGTTGCAAGACTAACACTGATCTGCTTTGTATCATTATAGATTCATTTGGGTTTTCTAGAACTGCATATAAATGGAATTACATAAAATGTATGTAAGTGTGATTATTTTGAGACTCACGCATGACACTGCATGTATCAGTTATTTGCCTGTCCATTCTACTGCTGAGCAGTAGCCCACTGCAAGGGTATGATACAGTTGGTTTCTCCAGTCACTTATTGAGGACAGTTGGGATGTTCCCAGTCTGGATTATTATTACAGATGAAACCACTCTAAACATTCATGTATAAATCTGTGTGGGCATATACTTTCACTTCTCTTGTGTAAATGACTAGAAGTGGAATGGCTGGCTTCTACAGTATGTGTTTATTTATTTTTTTAGGTTTTTATTTTAACAGTATATGTGCATATTTAACTCTCCTAAAAATTGCCTGCCAATGTAGTTATATTGTGTTATGTTACATTCATATGTTCAGCGATGTATAAACATTCCAGTTGCTCCACATGTTCATGATTCTAATGGATGTGTACAAGGATAAAACTGTTATTTTACTTTGCATTTCTCTGATGACAAATTATGCCAGTCATCTTTCTACATGCTTATTGATCATTTACTGGTTATCTTTTTTTGAAGAGTCTAAACGTTTGTCTATTTTTTAATCAGATTTTGTCTCATCATTATCAAATTGAGACTATTTTATGTACTCTGGATACAAGTCCTTTGTCTGATACATGTTTTGTAAATGTCTTCTGCCAGTCTTATTTTGTTCTCTAATGTTTGTTTTTTTAAGATTTTATTTATTTATTTATCACACACACACAGGCAGAGACAGAGGAAGAGGAAGAGGAAGAGGAAGAGGAAGAGGAAGAGGAAGAGGAAGAGGGAGAAGCAGGCTCCATGCAGGGAGCCCGATGTGGGACTCGATCCCGGGTCTCCAGTATCACGCCCTGGGCTGAAGACGGCACTAAACTGCGGAGCCACCGGGCTGCCCTATAATGTTTTTTTAAAAGAAAAAGTTTATTATTTTGAGAAAATCCTATTAGTCCATATTTTCCTTTTTGATATGACTTGCTGTGTCTTACTCCAGGCTGCAGGATTTAAGTTCCATGCTTTCTCATATCAGTAGCATACTTTCATGTTGTACATGTGGGTCCGTGAGCCATCTTTTACGTCAATTTTTGCATCTAGGATGAGGTATAGGTCGATGTTCATTTTTTTTCAAATTTATAACCAGTTGATCCAGTGCCATTTGCTGAAACAACTTTCCTTTCCCTTTTCAATTCCCTCAGTACTGTCAAGAACAATGAAAGGTGTGACATGATCCTACCGGAATCATGCTAGCAGGAGACCCAAAACTCCTGGGTCTGAGATAAAGCACCTTATAATTCTTGGCAAGTCAGACAGCATGAGTTTCACGTTTACATTGGTTCCTCTTGTTCCCCAGCTCCCAAGGGGGAAACAGGGATGAATTCGGTGAAGAAGGCTGCACCCACGGTGGGTCTTGTTCATGGCTGAGGAACCACAAACTTAGGAAACTCCCAACAACTCCTATAAAGGGGTTGCTAGAGAACATCCCCAGCTTCTGCCTAAGTGGGAGAAAACAAATCACTCTCTGTCACAGAGAAAGGCACTGTCTCCATCTCCTAAAGCTGTTTGTTATACAAACTTCTTTGTAAAGATAGTCTTAGAACAAAGATGTCAATGCCTCTTGCTCAGAAGATATGTAGAAATTTCAGAGAATCATAGGATACTGTCTCGCAAAAGGCACCTCTACTAAAAATCAATTGATCCTATAGGGGTGGATCCTATTTCTGAATTCTCTGTTCTGTATAACTTCACCCTACCAAACTGTATTGAGTCCTATAGCTTTACATAGTAAGGCTTCAAATCTAGTACAATAAGTTCTCCAATTTTGTTCTTTTAAAAACCGCTTTGGCTAATCTACGTTTTTTTAGCTTCCATATAAATTTTATAATCAGCTTGTTAGTTTTAACCCAAAATAAAAGCCTACCAGAATTATGACTGGGATTACACTGAATCTATAAATCAATATGAGAAGGATTTCCAGCTTAAGAATATTGTGTCCACTCTCTGAATATATTGAGATTGAATATAATATTGAGCATGGTTTCATCTCTCCATTCATTTAGGCTTCTTTGTTTCTTTTAGCAATATTTTGCATTTTTCACTATAGAGGGTTTTAGTCTTCTATTTTACTCACACCTGAGTACTTTATGATTTTTGTGACTATCAGAGATAGTATTCTTTTAAATTTCATTTCCCAATCATTTGCCATTAGGGTATAAAAATACAATTGATTTCACTATGTTAACTTTATAGTCTGCAATTATGGAGACTTGCTTTTCAGTTCTAGTCACTTTGTGAAGCAGCCCAATCATTCCACTATTGAATGATTCCAAGTTTTAAAACTATCATATTATCAACCAACCTCCCTGAAATTTCTACCAGCTCAATGATCCTAGTTCTGTCTTCAGTAAGGAGTGTGCCCATTGCCAGAAATCTTCCCTTCAGATCAAGTTCCCAAGTATTCTCTTTCACCAGACTTCTCATGCCATTCCTCCAAACACAATTCCTCTTCCTCTAAGCATTCATGTGGACTGTTCATTCATGTGGACTGATGTCCTATTATTCCTGAAGAGATGAAGTCCAGAAGAGAACAAATACTCCTGAGGAGCTGATAGCACAGTTCAGGAAACCCCTCAGAAAACCTGATTTTGAAACTAAGTATAGCCCATTATTACTTTGACAACAGCTTTATCATATTGTTGGTTCTTATAAAACAGGCAGCCGGGGATCCCTGGGTCACTCAGTGGTTTGGTACCGGCCTTTGGCCCAGGGCGTGATCCTGGAGTCCCAGGATCGAGTCCTGCATCGGGCTCCCGGCATGGAGCCAGCTTCTCCTGCCTGTGACTCTGCCTCTCTCTCTCTGTCTATCATAAATCAATCAATCAATCAATCAATCAATCAATCTTTAAAAAAATAAAAATAAAAATAAAACAGGCAGCCAACCAAAACCTTTTGACTGAGTTTTCTTGAACTTAAGTGGCTATTTTGTGTATGTTTAAATGCGGGCATATATATGTATCCATATTAAATAACACTGTCTTTGCTACTATAGCATATCAGCCCATTGGGATCATTTTTAATTCTAATTTACTCACTCAATGCCCTAGCTATTTCTTTCAACTTTACATGGAGTTGCAAAAGTTGAGCCCCGTGTATTGAGTGGAGTCTGACTTGGACTACATGATCTGGGAGTCATCTAAGTCATTCAAATAAAAAAGTGGAACAGAATTCAAGAAAGAGCTCTCTTTCCAAGCTGACACTGATTCATTTAGTCCACTCTCTTTCAGAATATTTAGCCACCCAGCTGTGAATTATTTTAACTGAACAGCTGTTCCCCCTAATAGTTTTTAAATGTTAGTCTTTATGATAATTCTTGACTAGTAGTAAATGTATGATTAATAAATTTTAATTGAATAAAGTGAAAAATATTAAGCAATTGAAGAGAAACAGTTTACAGAGAAAATAAAGATAAAAGGATAAAAATACATAGGATGATTACTTTTGAAACAGTATCATAGATTTTAATTTGATTGTTCAGTTTAAAGAAAATAAAAAAATAAATAAATAGCATCTTTATTTCCCCCTACAATCAGTACTTCACAAAATAGACCACAATCTGCCAGGACTCTCCTATAAAAAGAAAGTCATACTCACTCTGAAAAAGACCAAGCTTGCCAAAAAATTTTAGTTGCTTTTACTTGTAAGATAATCTTTAAAAAAAAACCTTGTAAAAGAATGCTATTATAATTTCCACATTTAAAAGTATAAAATTAATTTTGATGTGCTTAATTCAGATATTAATGTTTGCCTCTCATTTTAAATTTAACATGATAATATTTAGCATGAGGTATTTTAGATGGAATATGCTGATATGAAAAATATCTCTGAAGAAAGGCTAAATTCTGAAAGGCAGTATTGTTATCTTAAAGAAATTCAGGCCAAGTGTAAAGAGAGTTCTATTCAAAGAGGAAAATTCTCTTCTAAGACTGCATTTCTGCCAGGCCGATCATCCAATTCATCACTTCTATCTATTTGCTATGTGCAACACTGACATCAGTGGAACTTGTGTATTTTTATGGACAATAACATACAACTAAATGCAGAATAGCAATACAAGAATATTGTTTCCTTAATGAATCTTCCTGTTTAATCTTCAAACTTTGGAAATGTTATCCATTATAGCAACAGAACATAGAAGCTCTGAGTGAAATGAATCTGGAACATCTAAATTTTTTAAAATTTCTACCAAAGCCAGATTTTAAAAATCCAATCACTATGCAATTCAAATAATTTCTTCCTGGTTGAAATAGTTATAACTTTTTAAAAGTGCAGCATATAGAATTTTTAAAAACACCACACGCTCTGATTATATATTTTGAGGTAAGCCAAAGAGGAGAGGACAAAAAAAAAAAAAAAAAAAAAAAACTTCTCCAAGACCTATTAATTACAGAAGATAACTGATCTGTGTTGCTCATAATTCACTATCCATACTGAGCAGTAACACTAAAAGCCACAAACTTCAACTTAAATATCATATAACCTCATCCCTCTGCTTCCCGCTACAAACTCATCCTGAGTGGGATCCAGTGGGAAACCAAAAAGATGGAGTAAAATTAAGAGAACAATTCCCTTCCATTTAAAAACAGAGATAATGTGAGGCCTGGGAGGCTCAGCAGTTGAGCTTCTGCCTTGGGCTCAGGGCGTGATCCCAGACCAGCATTGGGCTCCCTACAGGGAGCCTGCTTCTCCCTCTGCCTGTATCTCTGCCTCTCTCTCTGCGTCTCTCATGAATAAATAAATAAAAATTAAAAAAAAAACAGAGGTAATTATCAAACGAGAAAAAATGGGGGAAGTTTAGAAATTAGATTGCATTCAGAGGAAGGTATGAAATTTAATATCTGCAAATAGTTTTTGATATCAACATTCTTGGAACTATTAACATTCTGTACACTCTGAATAGTACATCTAGCACCAAAAACGCTAAATTTGTTTTTTATAAGATCTCTAGCATGAAAAGTTCTTAATAGCATATATTATTCATTAAATGAGTGATTTACTACAAAGGTGCTCTGTTTTTCTTATAATCAAATAATTTGCTATGTATTTCCTCTCCAACTTCTTATGTATTTGTTGGTACACAGATGCTATAAAATAAAAATTACCACTTAAACCCAGTATAATCAAGCCTTGAAATAAAGTTATTATTTCGATTCAGTAAAAAATTGTTTTCTAACACACTTATATATAATTAGGAGGGACACGTGTGGTTCTTAACCATAATTTTATCCCCCAGAGGGCATTTGGCAATGTCTAGGAACATTTTTGGTTGTCACAAAAGCAGGGAGGAAGTACCACTGGCATCTCATGGGTAAAGACCAGGAATACCGCTGAATATGCTACATCACACAAGACAGTCTCCCAGAATAAGAATTCTATGGTTCAAATGTCATAGTACACAGGCTGAGAAATCTTGCCCTAGAATAATTAACAATCTAGGACAAAAAAAATACTCTATGCTCCAAAGAAGCACTCAAAATTTAGGATGATCACTCAAAGAAAAAACGTTGCTACAAAAAGATGGAAAGGTAAATCATATGTTTAAAATACACATACACACATTAGACCCTGAACCCTTGTTTCTCAAGGCATGAGAGAAAGGGACACTGGTGAGCTAACTGAATTGCTGGAGAAGCAAATCAATCTTGTCTGACCTCAGGCAGACCACGTCAGAATTTTGGCAGTGTTCTCTTTAAAATCAAAACGCAGTAACTTTTATGTTTTTCTCAAAGGAGCACCAAAAGGTATTATCTACTGAATTAAAAGTGAGTTTCTTGTGTTGGAAAAATGTTTTTAAACATCAGTAGTCAAAGGTTATGCACCTTATTTAGGGCCTTCTTTTCAAAAATCAAAGGCATAAAAAATGTTCTTAAGGTCTCAATTTATTTTCATCATTATGTAAATTTCAAATTGGAGCAAGTGGTTTAGATCTCTCAAGTGGGACTCTCAGCAAAAATTAATAAGTAAGGCTACTGCAAGAATATTATGGCACCAAAAGATAATGAAAACATACCTCCACAAAAATATCACCAAGCTTTTTACAGAATTACAATCTATAATCAAGATGCTAGAAGTAAGTGTACATTATTTCTAAGGCTCTCTCCATCTCTAAAATGTATGATTCTGTACATCATTTTTTTGGTATATGGTAAGAATATTTTATGCCAGATAATAGAAAAAAAGCTAATTAATTTTTCTATTAGTATCTGTTAATGGGGACAGGAGGGCAGATTCATAAATATTGTGCTATTAAGTTTACAGCAATTATTTATATTGGCTGCTGTTATAAATACAGCCAGGACATTTTTCTGAACCAGAGATCTAAAAGAAATTCTATATTCACTTTTCTGGCAGACGCTGACCATAACCATATGCTAGTGTATATTACATTTTACAATATATACGGTCCTAAAGTGATGTGAAATTTTTGAGCTTTTAAAAATAAAATTAGTTCTAAACTCACTAGGTGAGTAATTTAAAACCATTCTGTAGAAAGTTTTTACAGTTAAGTGTTTCTGAAATGTGAATAATCTTGTATGATTCTGAATGGGATTCTTTAACATAGTTCATATCTATGATTACATGCCTTGGAAAGTTTTAAAATCTTATTTCAACTCTTATAAAAGCTTACACTAAAGGGAGGCTAAACACTAATATTCAAGTCATTAGGTTTTTTTACTGTTTTTCTCTATAAAATTAATTCATAAATTATTCACAAATCATCAGTTGTACTGAGTGTCCTTAATAAGTTGTAAAATAAACTATAAAATGTTACCATTAGCCCTGGGCAGAAAACTATAAGTGTATTATATCATATAGTTACAAAGTCAAATAACAAGAGCGAAAAAGTCAAAAAGTAAATAAATGACTTCATCAAAATCTAAAACACTGAACTTTTATTGAGGATACAATAATGAGCAAAACAGACAAAAATCCCTGCCCAGATGGAGCTTAGAGTTTAGTAGCTTGGCACCCAACTAACAAAATGCGAATTCTAGCATACTCCACTAACAAGAGTGTACATTTCCATAAAAATTACTTCCATCGCCTCTGTTCTAGAATAATCAAAAGTCTTTATCTAAATAATTGTCAGAAAAGAATATATATCCTCCTTCTCCAGAGGGAAACACCCATCAGATCTCTGATAGGGCATGTAGTTCCATCAATGAGAAAGAATTATTTCTAGTGCGTCCTTATCTTCAACATGGCAGTGCATAGAAGCAAGTGCTGCATATCAATGACTACAGGGCCGCAATATCCTGTGATATAGGTATGTGCGTATATAGATATATATATGACACTAGTTATACCATGTACTGTTCTGGACTGGGGGGAAAAAAGTTAATTTAGATATACAGTGTCCAGAATTGCTATTAACAACACAGATCCCTATTCTTCTTTTCAGAGTCTTTAAACAGTTCCATATATAGGGAGCTCATTCAATAAATATGTATTCATAAGATTAGTTAATTCAAAAATGTATAATTAAGTTTATACAAAAAGTGCAGCACAAATATGATGATGACTAAGTAAACTTTCTTTAAAAATGTAAACCCCTCCACAGATTTTTAAAAAGACACAATATAACCCAGGTGTGTCCTCTTTCCCCCTCCCTCCAAGAGTAACTTTTTTTTTGCTTCATGCTGTTTTAAAATAATTTTTTTTAACAAAATTACTAGTGACTGCGCTGCCATAGCTTAGCCAAAAAGGCAAAAAGGAATGCTTTTAAATTTCTTTGGTTTGAAATGATACACACAGATCTGATCCATTCATATATTTTTCTGGCAGATTACCTGATACTCCTGACTCTTGGCACAATGATTTTTTTTTTCCTAAAATGCTAAAAAAGCAAGAAGATGGTCAACTATTTACTCAAAGTCAAACAGAATCAAAGAAGCAAAAATAATCTCTCATTCCCATCACTCTTGGCAAGAAATGCCACCACACTACAACAGTCAAGAACATTACTTCCAGGACTATATGCTAACTAGCCTATGTGCCCTGGTGCTCTGGATGCAAAATCCAAGCCTTCCCCTGCTTGCTTTCCTTGATCCCTTAGCATAAGCACAGGTGCCAACCTAATGCTACAGGTCACTCCTTTCCTTCCTCTGTCCCCTTCTGACTTCATATAAAGGCAAAAGAAAGTTCAGCTGAATGTTTCCAAGGTAGTGGTTCTCATACTCTAACCATACATTAGAATTACCTGCAGAACTCAAACATTTCAAAGCCCACTCCAGACCAATAATAAATCACAGCCTCTGAGGGTGAAACCACATTGGTAATTTTAAGAAGCCCTCCAAGTGATTCTAAAGAGCAGCCAAGGTTGAAAAGCAATGTCATAGGTCAAACAAAAATCAGGAAGTATCTGGCCTATGTTTGGAATTGAGAGTTGACTCTACCTACTTTAAATTATTTCTATAAAAATCTGTATAAGGATAAAACCAAGGTTTCTCATCCAAAGAGAAGATTTTCGCTTGAGTATCAAGGGACTAAACAATGTTATATTTTTGTTTCTTCATCAGAGTTTTCAAATTGAAGGAATATATCCTTAAAAGTGTCATGTCTTTCCACTCACATGGTAGACTTTAATTTCTAAATGATGTTGCTTGGAATCAATACGAAAGCATTATTTTTCCAAAATACAGAATAACAGCTGAGTAACCATGTTTTTTAACAACTAACAGAACCAGGAAATTGTGTTTCCGTGTTCATTTTAGAGACAATTGTAGACTTACATTTTATGCATGATTCCTCATATTAATTGAGACATAAAAATAATTACTTGTTTTTCATAAAGGCTTGAATCTGACTACTGAAAACAGAAGAAAACAACTGTTTTAAGAACAGCTAAGAATAACACATTACTAATTTAATTATTCATGAATCCTAAGGAGAAAAGAGAAATTTGAGTAAAAATAATTTTAAAAGGCAATTTTCTGCCTATTTACTCTTACACACTTTTTGAAACACACATTCATTACGTGTATCTGATGTATATTTTTGAAAAGCAACACAGGCAACTCTCCAATCAGAAGGCCTCGTGATCAGGTTCCCATAGACATAACCACTGGTCCACTGCAGTGTGGCTATCCAAGGGAGTTATGAGCCTGGTGCTCTCTTTTCTACTCATTACAGCTATTACTAATGGAATGTAAATACTGAGTAAATTCAGACAAACATTTCATTACAGCATTAAAGACATCAGAAGAGCGCACATTATACGCAGGTAAGTTAGACACCCATAATGTCATCCAATTAGCTAGCTCAGGATAAAAATATGCGCTAATTTCTTTGTGACTCCCACTGTTCTACTTTTCCTAGGAGTTGATAATTTCCTCTTTCACTTTTCATTCCTGTGAAATCATTCTACTTCTCATCTTAGGTCACATAATAGCCTTGAATCTCATATATTTCCTATTAACTCTGTGTTCAAAGCCCACAAATCCATCCTCAGGTCAAAATTGCTTTCCTAACTTTCACTGAGTGTTGACTTCCATGAAGATCACTGGGTTCTCCTACTAAGAATCCCCAACTAGACGGTCCTCTGATTTCAGACACGTAGCACATTTCTCAGATTCCCTAAGGCCAAGCTTACCCTCATCTTTCGGTGTCCTACCTAGATACCCACCCCGGCTACCTCTCAACTTCTTCCTTCCCTTCCTTCCTAGAACTTGCAGGACTTTGATAAATTTCCAAATTTCCTGACTTCTGCTTCGAAAGCCATTTTAAGTGAAATATTATTCAAACCAATATACAAGACTTTCAATGTGCAGGCATACCTCAGAGATAATGTGGGTTCAGTTCCAGACCACCACAGTAAAGCAAATATTGTATACAAAGCGAGTCTAATGAATTTTTTGGTTTCCCAGTGCATATAGAAGTTATAATATACTAACTATACTGTGGTCTACTAAGTGTGCAGCAGCACTGTTTTTTTAAGAAATGTAAAAATATTGTACAAATTTAAAAACACTTTGTTAAAAATGCCCAACATCTTCTGAGCTTTGACAAGTCTTAAATCTTTTCACTGGCAGGTCTTGCCTCAATATTGATGGCTGCTAACTGATCAGGATGATAATTGCTGAAGGTTAGTGTGTCAATTACTTGAAATAAAACAACAATGTTTGCATTGACTATTCTTTCTTTCACAAAAGACTTCTTTAAGCATGTGATGCTTAAAAGGATTCGAATCACAGTAGAACATCTTTTTTTTAAGATTTTATTTATTTACTTATTTGAGAGTGCATGTGCTCACATGTACAAGTGAGGGGAGGGGCAGAGGAAGAGGGAGACAGAAAATCTCAAGCAGGCTCCTTGCTCAGCACAGGGGTGGGAGGACACAATCTTGTGACCTGAGATCGTGACCTGAGTTGAAATCAAGAGTTGGATGCTTAAAAAAAAAAAAAAAAAAGAGTTGGATGCTTAACCAACTGAGCAATGGAGGCACCTCACAATAGAACTTCTATCACAACTAGAGCCAATCCAAGATCTCAAACCCTGCCAATGCTTTATCAACTAAGTTTATATAAGATTCTATATCCTTTGTTGTCATTTCAATAATCTTCACAACATCTTCAACAGGAGTAGATTCCATCTCAAGAAACTACTTTCTTTGTTCATGCATAAGAAGCAAATCCTCACCTACTAAAGTTTGATCATGAGATTGGAGCAATTTGGCCACATCTTCAGGCTACACTTCTAATTCTAGTTCTCTTGCTATTTCTACTACATCTGTAGTTACTTCCTCTACTGAAGTCTTGAACCTCTCAAAGTTATCCTTGAGGGTTGGAATTAACTTCTTCCAAACTCCTGTTCCTGTTGATATTTTGACCTCTTCCCATGAATCACAAATGTTCTTACTGGCATCTAGAATGATGAATCCTTTCCAGAAGGTTTCCAATTTACTTTGCCCAAATCCATCAGAGTAACCACTATATATGGCAGCTACAGCCTTACGAAATGTATTTAAATAATATGACTTGAAAGTCAAAATCACTCCTTGATCATGGGCTGCAGAATGGAGGCATGAGCACAACATTCACCTCGGTGTACATCTCCATCAGGGCTCTGGGTGACCAGATGCACCGTCAATGAGCAGTAGTACTATTTTAAAAAATGGAATCTTTTTGCCTGAGCAGTAGGTCTCAACAGTGGGCTTAAAACATTTGGTAAACCATATTGTAAACATGTGCTATCATCAGGCTTTGTTGTTCCTTTTATAAAGCACAGGCGGAGTAGACTTAGCATAATTGTTAAGGGGCCCAGGATTTCTGAAATGGTAAATGAGCACTGGCTTCTACTTAGTCTCCAGCTGCATTAGCCCCAAACAAGATGGTCAGCCTGTCCTTTGAAACTGAAGCCAGCCACATTGACTTCTTTCTAACTATGGAAGTCCTAGGTGGTATCTTCTTCCAATATAAAGTTGTTTCATCTACGCTGAAAGTCTGTTGTTTAGCTTAAGCACCTTCATTTATTCTCTGAGTTAGATCTTCTGGACAACTTCCAACAGCTCCATTAGCACCTGCTGCTTCACCTCGCAACTTAATGTTACAGAGAGGACATCTCTCCTCATGCACCAAAACTTGCTGGCTTCAAACCTGCTTCTGCAGCTTCCTCAACTCTCTCAGCCTTCACAGGGTCAAAGGGAGTGAGGTGCTTGCTCTGGATTAGGCTTTGGCTTAAGGGAAAGATAGGGCTGGTTTGATCTACCCAGAGCACTAAAATGTTCTCCATCTCAGCAACAGCAACAACAGTTATTTTGCTTTCTTATCTCATCTGTTCACTGGAGTAACACTTCTAATTTCCATCAAAAACTCTTCCTTTGTATTCACCACTTGGCTCACTATTTGGCACAAGAAGCCTAGCGTTCAGCCTATCTCAGCTTTTGGCATGCCTTCCTCACTAAGTGTAATCATTTCTAGCTTTCGATTTCAAGTGAGAGGCGTGTGACTCTTCCTTTCACTTGAACACTTAGAGGCCACTGTAGGATTACTGATTAGCCTAATTTCAATATTGTGTCTCAGGGAAAAGGGAGGCTCGAAGAGCAGGAGATGGGAGAAAAGCCAGTTGGCAGAGCACTCAGAACACACTTACCAATTAAGTCCGCAGTCTAATGTGAACACAGTTTGTGGCACTCCAAAACAATGACAACAGTAACATCAAAGATCACTGATCAGAAATCGCCATAAAAAAATGTAACAATAAAAAAGTTTGAAATATTGCAAGAATTACCAAATGTGGGATCCCTGGGTGGCGCAGCGGTTTGGCGCCTGCCTTTGGCCCAGGGCGCGATCCTGGAGACCCAGGATCGAATCCCACGTCGGGCCCCCGGTGCATGGAGCCTGCTTCTCCTTCTGCCTGTGTCTCTGCCTCTATCTCTCTCTCTATGTGTGACTATCATAAATAAACAAAAATTAAAAAAAAAAAAAAGAATTACCAAATGTGACACAGAGACACAAAATCAAGCAAATGCTATTGGGAAAAATGTGCCAATAGACTTGCTCTATATAGGGTTGCCACAAATGTTCAATTTGTGAAAAAATGTTGTTATCTATGAAGTGCAATAAAAGGAAGCACAATAAAATGAGGTATGCCTGAATAAAGAAATTCTATTCTGTAATGTTGTAATTTTGTAACAATATTCACATACTTAAGATACTATATGTCATATACTTTTAACCACATATTGGACAGTTTAGACCCTCCCCTTAGCCATTGGGGGTTAGCAAGTTTGGGTAGGAAAGCCAATTTTCACTGCCACAAATTATTTTGAAAAGCTAGCTGCTATTTCCCTCTTAAAAGATCAACATCAGGGGGCGTCTGGGTGGCTCAGTTAATAGAACATCGGACTCCTGATTTTGGCTCAGGTCATGATCTCAGGATCCTGGGATCCAGCCCCACATCAGGCTCCACACTCAACAGGGAGTCAGCTTACGGATTTCTCTCCCTCTCCTTCCGTCCCTCCACGCCCTTGCCCCCACTCATGCATGCGTTTTCTCTCTAAAATAAATAAACAAATCTTAAAATAGAGTAAGAAGGAGGAGGAGGAAGAGGAGAGGAGAAAGAGAAGAAGGAGAAACAGGAGAAGAAGGAGAAAGAAGGAGAAGGAGAAGGAGAAGGAGAAGGAGAAGGAGAAGGAGAAGGAGAAGAAGAAGAAGAAGAAGAAGAAGAAGAAGAAGAAGAAGAAGAAGAAGAAGAAGAAGAAGAAGAAAAAGAAGACCAGTATCAGTTTTCACCATAGATGAGACCATTTCACAATCACTGCAGGAAAGATGCTTACTACAAAGTTCTTGTGCCTAAAAAATATGGCTGTGACACAAGAACGCTAAAATATTTCAAAGAATTTTGTCAATGATTAACTTTTAGAGTAGACACCCCAGAATTATTGTCACTTGGAAGGAACACTAGTGTCTCCTTTATTTATTTTTCAAATATGCCTCTTTAAAGTGAGAGCTTAACATCAGATCTTAATGGTATTGATAAATTTTTTATTGAATTTGTCTCCAATACAATTTAAAAACTTCCAATGTAGGTTGACTTTGTATTCAGAAGGCAGTAAAACTGATGAACAAAAAACACTAATCAGAGAGATGGGAAATATGCAAAATGAAAGATAATTATAAATAAAGCTAGTAAATCAAATTAAAATTTGTTTCAACTGATTTTAAATGTTGATAAAGTCCCTCAAGGCATCATTTTATTCTCCTTATACAAGGGTTCATTGTGGGAGTCACACAGCAATTAGATCTGTAAGAATCTCAGAATTTATTATTTTCAATGTATGATACAATGCAAAGGTTCTTATTCACTGCAAAAATTTAATATCTTTTGACTTTCAATTTTTCTGCCTTCATATATAAATGCATGCCTATCATTGTGATGGTTTATTCAATGAGAGGAAAAGATGATTTTGAAAAGCTTCAAATTTTCTATCTCAAAAATTAGATTATTATTATTTTTTTTTACTTTCAATAGTCCAAAGGAATAGCTACATAAAGATTTGGATTTTAATCATAATGTAGGCCAAATCCTTGTTTACAACAGTCTTCCTGAATTCAAGTTTAAGTACACTTCCAAATCTAAACAATATGGGTCTCCTGAGACATGTGAATTCCAGACTAGCCTCCCACCAGTCAAAATTGTTATCTGTAAAACATCAAATTACCACAGCAGCAATAAGAGATCTGGGGACCACTGTTTTCTCACCATTTGCTTATATCAGAAACAAATTACTGAACTGCAATTATAAAGACAAAGGGCCCTAAATGGAGAATTACAATTCTAAGATGTAAATATATACATATATTTATGTAAATATATATACTTAAGTATATTAAAAATATATATACGTTATTTATATACATATAGCAGAATCAACCTTTGAAATTATATTATCTCCACTAAGTAGAGTGTCATTTCCTTATTTTTAATCAAAACTGCAAGTCAATTCTAATAAAAGTTAATTAAAGCAAATAGATTATGCCACTTTTTGAAACAATATTCAGAGATAGTTTAGAATCAGTAGAAAGAACACTGAGCTCAAAGTCTTTTTTTTTTTTTTTTTTTTTTTTGAGCTCAAAGTCTTAACCCTGAAACGTAACTAGTTGTATAACTTTGAAACAGATCATTAACCTACCTGCCTCACTTGCTTTACCTTCCTACCCACCTTACAAAGAAGTTGAAGGAGCAAACAAAAGAACATGTATGAAAATCCCTCCTAAATTCTTCTTTTATAAATGTTAGTCATGAGTCAAAAAGCTACAAATTTCATTTACAATAGGAGAAAATTTTTCACTTGGGAAAAGGAAAACAAAATTAAATAAATCCAACTTATGTAGGCTATACAGAAAATACACAAAAAAAGCACCAAATACTACATTAAAAATACAGTATTTTTAAGCCAAAATTTCCCATCAGTGTTAGAAAGGAAATAGCTACTAGTACATACTACAATCAGTAAATGTACGTGTATGTGAGGTGTACGTGCAAAAATTAACATGAGATTATTACAGTCATTAAAAAAACAGCTTTATTAAGATCTGCCAACCCTGCCCATGAGCACACTGAAATGTGATAAAAAGATTTATTGGTCTCATTCTAAAAACACTTCCTGAACACCATGTATGGTGTCAAAAGCCTTCTGCTGAGTACTAAGTACACAAAGATTACCAAGAGGAAATATTCCCACACTACTTGTGGAAGATCTTTATATCAATATGGCATGATTAGCCTTAATATAAAAATAAGGTAACTCAACTGGTTTTGCCAGAGTGATCATATTCTTCTTATCCCATAAAGTAATGCAATTCAAATAGTTACATCATCAATAATTTCTTTGGTGATGTTTGTTGGTTTTATTGGGTTTGTTTTATTTTTTCACTGGACAAATATTCATTGAGTCCCAAACAATGATGCAGACATATCTCAACGGAAATCTTAACTCCAAGACCAGACAAGGACATAATGTGTAACTAAATTATTCGGTGTTTTCTTTTGATTTCCTTTTCAGTAAGAAAAAAAATAGAATAGAAAAGCAGCAACACAGTTTTTCAATATTAATATCTAGCACACCCAGCAGACTGAAGGACTGGACAAATGGCACATTTATTCTCCCTGTCTGCTTCTCATTCATCTGTGTGACTGTCCCATTTCTACACTATAGACTGCACTAATAAAGCACTGAATAAACACGGAATGGATTTCAGAATGAAATAATTAAAACTGTAAGCTCTTAGATTCTGATTGCAGACAGCCCAGGTGCACACAAAGCAGATTTCTGCCAAGAAATACAGTGCAAGCTGTTGACACTCAGCTTCCTTCAATATGAAAACTTCCCCAACAATTCAAGGTCACAACCAATGATCTACTATTTAGAGTTCAAAGTACAGCATTTTTTAGCATATAGTCCAAGTAGTTTCCAGGAGGTTAAATAACATTAAGTACAATAACTGAAAGAGGAGGGAGGAATAAAACATCTGTATGCGGCCATCTTCATCTAGAGTTCTTGTAAAATGAATAAGCAGAAATCTAACATACACAAGTATAAAG
Source organism: Canis lupus dingo (assembly GCF_003254725.2). NCBI lineage: Eukaryota > Metazoa > Chordata > Mammalia > Carnivora > Canidae > Canis > Canis lupus. Next base: position 20,103,928 of record NC_064256.1, on the reverse strand, counting down.
AAAACAGAATGAACCAAAATGCTGGACTGGTTTTAAAATAAACTATTCTAAAACAGTTTAAACAGCCAGAAGTTACAATAGAGCCCATATGGGCTTAGTGCACTACACAAAGGTTAATAGAAAATGGAGTTCTCTAAGAATCTCATGCTGAAACAGCTCAAAATCAAAGTGATTTTTTTTTTCAGTCAAGCTGACTTAAGGAGAATAAGACACCAAGTTTGGATATAAGAGGTCTTATTTCAAATGCTAGAAGAACCCATATGAGCAAGGTGGTTTAAGATTCATTACTTTAGGACAAAACATTTGACCCTTCTAGTAGTTAGTTTCCTCATATGTAAAATGAGAGGGGTAAATAGTTCACTGGTCTTCAAATTTTATTTTCAGGAGTACCAGATTGCTTCAGGGTTAGGTGGAAGCCAAGCCAGCTCTGAATCTCACTTAAATGAGAGCAGATGAAGTCTTAACTATTTTCTGTTTTGGAGTTCTGTGTAGAATTTCATTTGGAAAAAGGAGGAGGGGGCTCCACTGCTGAAAAAAAAAAAACTACTCAGAAAACAACAAAAATAAATAACCTCGGATCACATTCACTCAAAATCATGATTGCAATATATACTTTTATCAAAAACAGAAACTATCCCACTCCTGCCATAATGGAATAAGTAGAAATGATCATGCCCTCCTATCATAAACAACTAGAAAACTGGAAAAAGATATTTTTTCAGACACTGAGACAATAGCCAGTGCAGGACTATGATCCATGAGTGAAGAAAAACAGACAAAAGATTAAACTCTTCTTCCAGGAGGCACTTTCCATAACAGAGAGCAGGGAAGCTTCCTGAAAGCAATCATAGCCATCTCACTGAGCAGAGGAGATAGAAATCAGATTTGGGAGAGACAAAAGACGCTGGAGTTTGTAAAGCAGAATATACCAGATTGTTGGGAGCTTGGCAGAGAAAAACCTCCAGAAATCTGCACAGAGGTCCTCTGAGTTTGTGGCTGCAATTTAAGGTCTTCCTATGTAGGGAGAAAACTCCATGAGGTGAGGCTTAAGACTGGGGAGCTGTAATGGAAGTAAGTCCCAGTGGTCTCCCTGGACTGGGAGACCTTCAAGGCCTGATGGACAATCAGCAGAAAGACTCGCTGAACACCTCACACATGACAAAAGGGATACATCTTAGAAGTAGGGCTAAACTAGCTTACATAAAGGTGTCACTAGACCAGAGAAAACAAAAGTTTTGAAAAAAGCCTCAAAGATACAAGCTAAAAATCACAGCAAACTTAGCTGTCACCGAAACAAATTTCAAAAAATTTAAAAGAACACAATAAAATCTAGACATTTAATAGCATAACAGTCATAATAGCGAACATCCAATCAAAAACTCCAGGCATGACCACCAGTAAAATGATAAAACTGTGATCCATAAATAGGTGGGAAAAAGAGAAAATAGAACAGACCCCAAAATGCAAAAGATAATTAGCTTAGCAAACAAGGAAGCTTTAAAACAGTTTGTATGGATAAGCTCAAGCATTTATTTAAACAAAAATATGATAAACAGGAAAATGGAAAGCATAAAAATGGAACTTGAGATGAAAACAATATCTGAATGAAAAGAACAGTAAATTTTAAAACATAGCAATAGAAACTAACAAAAATGGAAGAGGGGAAAGAAAAGGACTGAAAAAAAAAAGAGCCTACGCAACCTGTGGAACAGTATTAAACAGTCTGATGTACGTGTAATTATAATCAAGAAGAAAAAAGAGAAAGATTAGAAAAATCATGTGAGGAAATAATGGCCAATAATTTTCCAGATTTTTATAAAAATTATAAACTCACAAATAGAAGAAACTCAAGTAGGATATGCACAATGAAAAGCACACCAGAGTACATCAACATCACATGACTGAAAAAGCAGCGATAAATATAAAACCTTAGAGCAGCTGTAAGAGTTCTTGAAATAGTGTACATCGGAGTCTTTTATCAGATACACATATGGCAAACATTTTCTCCTAGTCTCTAGTATTACTATTCATTTTTAAGTAATGCCTTTTGATGAAATTTTAATTTTTATCATATCTAATTTATCAATTTTTTCTTTTACGCTTAGTGTTTTTTATGTCCTATATAATAAACCGTTTCCTAACTTCAGACCAGGAAAATATTCTCCTATGATCTCCTAAGGCCCATCACAAATTAATATTTGTATGTACCATTAGCTAAAGGTCAAGATCCTTTTTTTCCCAAAAATTTCCAGTTCTTCCAGACAGACTGGAAAACATAATTTATTGTGCATTGTGTAGAACACTGAGAAGGGCCCTACCTCAATGGTGAAGAACAAGGAGCCATGGACTAACTGCTACTCTGTCCTACCCAACAAATATTTAAAAGAAGATACAAAAAGATCAGACTGTATCCAAATAACCACATCCCAGAAAAAACCCTCAAGAATATTTATAAGAATACAAAAATATCTAGCACCTAATAATGTCTGTTAAACAAAGATTATAGAAATGCAAAAGCATGAAAATTTGAACCATAATGCTGAGAAAAGTCAATCAACAGAAAACAATCTAGAACTGACACAAATTTTAGAAATGATAGATAAGGATATGAATTCATCATTATAACTGTACCGAATGGTCAAAAAGTTAAGTACAAATAGGAAATATTTAGGGATAAATCTGCAAAAGATCTGCAAGAATGTACACTGAAAACAACTAAACACTGCTCAGAAAAACTAAAGACCTACATAATTGGAGAACTACACCTTGTTCATGAAAACTCAGTATCATGAAATTTCAATTCCCCCGAAACTGATCCATAGATTCAAATAATTAAAATCAAAATAGAAGTAGTCTCTTTTGTAGAAATTGACAAGCTAGTTCTAAAATTCATGTGGAAGTGTAATGTACCTACCACGGCCAAACAACTTTAGAAAAGATGTTAGAAGTCTAATTCCTTCTGAGACTCTTTTAAGAGTTCTTATAAAGCTACAGTAATCAATACAATGTGGTATGGAATCAACACAAGACAAATCAGTGGTACAGAACAGTATCCAGAAATAAAACTACACACACACACACACACACACACACACAGAGACAACTGACATTTGACAAAGGCAATTCACTAGCAAAAGGGTAGTCTTTTCAACAAAAGGTAGAGAAACAACTGGATATCCATATGAAAAGAAAAGAACTTTGATCCATATCTCACAGCATATACAAGATTAACTTCACAGCATGCAATATGCACCTAAAAGCAATACCAAAAACTGTAAAAATCAAAAAGAAAATATATGAGAATATTTTTGTGACCTTGGGTTAACCAAAGATTTCTTTAATATGATACCAAAAGGTGATTCATAAAAGAAAAAAATGCTTACCTGGACTTCAAAATTAAAAGCTTCTATTAAGACACTATTAAGAAAATAAAAGGACAAGCCACAAACTGTGAGCAAGTATTGCATGTACCTGATAAAGGACTTGTATCCAGAATATATTTTAAAAGAAAACTTTTAGAACTTAATAGTAAGAATTAGGAAAATACATCATCACATTTGCAAAATGAGATATATGAATGACATGAAAAAAACATATTAAAGGGTGCACAACATCATTAGTCATTAGGGAAATTCAAATTAAAACCATAACAACATTCTATTACATATGAGAATAACTAAAATTACGAAGACTGACCACATCAAGTGTTGGTGCAAAAGTAAAAGAAGTGGAATTTTCATACCCTGTTAGTAGAAATGCAAAGTGGTACAAGCATTTTGGAAGGTAGTCTGGCACTTTCCTAAAAAGTTAAACATACATCTACCATATAATCTGATCACAACCCATGCCCAGATATTTACCCAAAAGAAAAGTGTATGTTTAAACAAAAACTTGTATACATACATAGGGTTTCATAGCAACCCTATTTGCAATACCTTGAAATGAAAACGATCCCTATGTCCATTATCAGGTGAATGGATAAATGAATTGTAGAGTAACATAAAATAGAATCTTACTCAGCAATTTAAAAAGAAAAATGAAGAACTGATTAGTGCACAACATGGATAAGTATGCTGAACAAAAAGGCATACAAAAAAAAGAGTACAAACTATGCAATTCCATTAACATAAAATTCTAGAAAATACAAACTAGTCCAAAATGGCAGAAAGAATCTCAGTATTTGCCTGAAGTGGGAGGAAGATTACAAAGAGACTCAAAATAAACTTCTGGATGTAATATGTTCATTATCTTCATTGCTGTGATGATCTCATAGGTATATACCTTATGTTCAAACTTACTACATAGGGATACTTTAAACATGTATGCTTATTGGATGTTAACTATACCTTAGCAAAGCTATTTAAAAAGAAATTATAACCAGTCAGGCTTTGAAAAGCAGAGGAAAAATGAGAAAGACCAAATGGTAAACTACAACTTAGCACATATTTAATGATTTCCACTGTGCAATATCCAAAGTATCACACAATGTTAGTGTTAAGAAGACTATGGGTCTTACTTGGATCTATCAACTCAATTTTCTATTTAGAAAACAGAGGTCCAAAAGGCGAGCGCCATCATCACAAGAGCCCTGATACATTTATCTTAACGTTCCCACCACCATCATAAATTGAAAGTTCTATAACTTACTAGCTACAAAAGGTGAAGAGACCATGCTTGACCTCCTAAATCCAGTGCTCTTTATATTACACTGCCTGGACTCTTAAAATGACTGGTCATTTTAGAATTATGAGGCACATTTTATTACATATTAAAAGGCTGACTTAAGATACAACCTACTAAAAGAATCTGAACTATAATTTTTAATATTTTGATTAATCAAATGCTTTATGAAGCACATTTTATAACAGATCAAAACACAGACTTTTCCTATTTATGTTTAAAAACTTCGTAACAACTTGATTACAAAGATGAACGTTAAATTCCTTTACAGTCAATAAACAAGTTAAAATTTTCAGCTAATGGGAGCAACCTGACCTACATTTTTCAAATAATAAATTGGTTACATACAAAATAATTTGTATGATGGGAGAAAACATGTGATTTAGTAAATAAGTGTTATGGGTATACTAGATCTCTGTTATAGCAAATAATGCTTCTCAAATTTTAGAGTCCATCAGAATCACCTGGATGGTTTGTTAAAAGGGTGAGCACTACCTTAAAAGCATATTTACAGTAAACCATCCTAAGGAAATTGGGAATGAAAAAAAGAATACTGTGTGTTCCAATGGAAAAAATGGACTTTGTGGTGCACACCCTGCCTTGCACACCCTGCCTTGAGCTATTTTACAACTCCAAGTAAGTTGTAGACAACTGATTGTCATAGGTAACTTAGAGCAATGTAAATTATTTTTGTCTACAGACATTCTGTCCAGTGGCTGACTTTTCCAAACAGAAAAGGCCAATTTCCTGTCCATCTGTAAATTCATTTCAATATTCCCTTACATCAAAGAAATCTTAATTTCTTCGATTTCACCTTTAAATTGGTTATGACATCTGCCTGGTTCCCTCTTAATTATTATTTAAATAATGTTTTAGTAAGTGTTCAAGATGTATAAAATTCATGGTTGTACATCCTATGAAAGTGATGATTTGACCTTTTTTTTGAAACTTTAGTAATGAGTTGTATAGTCCATATGCTAATCCAGTGGTCTTTTTCAGAGTGGTACCCGGATCAGCAGCAGGCAGCATCACCTGAAAAATTGCCAGAAATGTGCATTCTAGACCACATTTACACCTACTAAATGAGAAAATCTGGGAATAAGGGCCAGCAATCTTTTCTAACAAGTATTCTAATGATTCCAAAGTAAGCTAAAATTTGAAAACCCTGGACTAAAAGATTCCTAAAACTGAGATAAACCATTGTTTGGGGGTTAATTATATTTATCTTAATTCTCTTCCCTTGTAAAGTCAAAGGGATCACCATGTATAATCATTAGTTTTATAAAGAAGTAAATAACCTGAAAGATGTAATGCAAATTTAAAAGTACTGAACAGCTAAGCACTGAAAATATCTGGCTAAATCAGGAGTTATGCAACATGAGAAATGCAGGTTAATACACCACCACCACCACCACCACCACCACCACCACCACCACCACCACCCAAGGAGGTGGAGGTGGAGAGACAGAATGTCAATCAATCCAAGGTGTTAGGATAAGGAAAAGTACATGGTTTTGAGTTACATCTATTCTACTTTACACCTAAAGAATGGTTTCCTCTCAACATATATTTTGATTCACAATTTCTTATTTTCATTTTTTAAAGTCTTTTTTCAAAAAGCAGTTTTAGGTTTACAACAAAATTGAGAGGATGGTGTTTAGATTACCATAGATCCCTTGCCCCCATAAATGCATGCCTTCCCCCATTATCAACATCATTCATCACAGTCATAATTTGTTACCAAGAATGAACCTACAGTGGCACATCATAATCGCCTGGAGTCCATAGTTCACCTTATTTATTCTTGGTGTATGCTCTGTGGATCTGGGCAAACATATAATCTCACAGATCCATTGTATCACAGAGTATTTTCACTGCCCTAAAAATCCTGTGTTCTATCTGTTCACCTTTCTCCTCTCCCCCTCATTTTTTTATAAGATAGAAGTTTCTCATTTCACTTTTCCACTGTTTTCAACAAAAGTTAAGAAAATGTAACAAATAATTATCCACATAATTCAGATACTCAAATCCTGTTTTTATATTCAATAGGTATTATTTAGCGTGGTTTTCTAATCTAATCAGATCTGCTGGAAGTTGTTCATCTCTCCAACTCACTAATTACTTAAATACACACCATTTGGAAACATTAAAAAAAAAAACTTACAAAACTGCTGAAGTGGCCTCTTATCCAGCAATTTTTTAGACACTAGGTAAGCTTCTTCTTAAAAAGTTAAATTACAAACATCTAAAATAAATACTGGAATATGAGAAGATATGAAAGTTCTATAATCAAATTATAAAGGGACTTCAAATATTCTTGATTTGTGTTTGTTTGTTTGTTTGTTTGTTTGTTTGTTTTAAGTGAGCTATTTCCTCCAGAGTTTCAATATACACATTTGGGTTATATCTACACATTCCCAACATCTGCTTCTAACAAAATTTTCTGATGTTTCAGTTGTAATGAAGACCAAATATCAGAAGGTAAGACTTTCCCATCTGGAAACACAGATGACAAATTCCTAGGCTTCTTGCCCATAAGTGTCCAGGGTAATGAACCTCTGACCCAAAAGAAGTATTTACTGTGTTAGCTATTTTTTAAATCCAACGAGCTAAAACTTATACACGAAAGGATGTGTTTTCTCACCTTTAAGCTAAAATATTAAATAGTTTAGAATGTAAGAGAGCTGTACTTCAAGGGCCAATTAATATTTTATAAGAATAAAGCTAGCACGATGAGTAACAATACACAGTTATCTAATAAGGAGCAATTGGTAAAAAGGTAGCAAATAGATCAAAAGGGAAAAGTTATTCTAAAAATGTTTTCAAAAGGTAAGGCGTTGTTTGAGAATTTAAAAATGGTTCATACACAAGTGGTATAAATTCTATTGTGTAAACATTCTTATATGACCCATGTTGCTATGGTAATTTCATACATATCTCTTTTAATGATTATAGAATATAGCATTTAGGACACATACTTAAAATGTTACACTTTAAGATAAGGATACATACATAAGGGTAAAACATATGTGTTCACACATATAAATAAGGCTAGTATAAATAATGCTACAAAGAATATTCTCTTTTTGGATTTTTGACATACACTATAAGAAGGAGAACTATATTAGCTCAAAGGATATGAACATGTCTTGATTTTTACTGGAGAAAATATCTCTTCTCCTGCTGTCATACTTAATGTAAAAAGAGTATTATTTTTTCTATAGCTATGATTTTCTTAATAAGATTTGATTTCAAATTCCTCAACTATTTTAGTAGTTTCACTGAATTTACAATTCTCCTTCTTTTAAACAGTTTTAAATCCTCTTGTTCTGTTGAATAAAATGAGCTATTTAACATAAACTGCAGAGGCACAGCCAAGGCTTAAAAAAATTTTTTTCAAAAGATAAATATTCCTTACTTTGTCAACTACATGGTATTGTTTTCTGGTTGATATTTTATCAATTTCTATCTGATTACAGATATTTTCCTTATACCACTAAATCTCACTAGCCTCTCAGTTTGAGGTCACCAAGGAACCAGACTGTTCATGGAGATTATTATAATTCAAGGTTAAAAGGAAGGTGAACCAAGTGATAGCCAGTCAAGTAAACGGCTTCTAAGCCAAAAGCCAATGCTCAAAACTCAAGCCCTACTTAATCATCTTACACTTGGTTGGAAAGTGCCTGACACTTTTAGAGCATTAAAGATTTTATATAAGCCAGTGCAATTTCTAGAAAGACAAATCAGAATTTTCTACAACAGGAAGCATCAATTTTTTTCAAATCGAAGTATAGTTGACCCACAATGTCATATTAGTTTCGGAAGTACAACACAGTGACTCAACAAGTCTATACATTATGCAATGCTCACCATAAGTATAGTTGCCACTTGTCACTTGTCACTATACAATGTTATTACAGTATTACTGACTATATGCCCTATGCTGTACTTTTCATCCCCATGATTTATTTATTTTACAGCTGGAAGCCTGTACCTCTTAACCTCCTTCACCTATTTCAGCCATCCTCCTACCCCCTCCCTTCTAGCAACCACCAGTTTGTATTTGTAAGTTTGTTCTGTTCTTTTGTTTGCATATGTGTATTCATTTGTTTTGTTTTTTAGATTCCACATATAAATGAATCATAAAGTATTTGTCTTTCTCTGTCTTATTTCACTTAGCATGGTGCCCTCTAGGTCCACCAGTATTGTCATGAATGGCAAGATGTCCTTCTTTATGGCTTTTTTTATTCCTTTCAATAGTCCATTAGGTGTGTGTGTGTGTGTATATACACCGTATCTTCTTTACCAATTAATCTATTAATGGGCACTTAGGTTGTAGAAGTATCAGCTTTTAAGAAGTATACATTCTATATAAAAGACAGACTTATGAATCTCCCCTCTAAATATCAGTATTTTAATCCATCTGTGGATTAAATTAATGACAGATTTTATTGTAATAGACCATGAAATCAGGTGAGTGTGCATGAAATATTAGAAGGGAGAGAAAACAGACCAGGTCCTCTAGAACTTGAGCAATGGAACTATAGGCTTAATTAAAAAGAAAGTAACAGTAGTGGTAAAGCTAGGGCACAAACTTGAAAGAACCTATCTAACATATCCCATATTATTCAACAAAAAAAAGGCTATAAGTTTCCTCTCTATCCATCAAAATTTGCCCCATTGTATTTTCTAACTACTGACCTCAAGTCAGTTTCCATACCTTTAAAAAATTCTATAGTCCCTCTTCCATTGAAAACCTGAAAAGGGCTATCCCTTCCCCTCCTCCCATCTGCCAAATCATCTTTAATGTCATTTTTCTCAAAACTTTTTTATATACATTTAAAGCTAGTAGAATTAAACTGGAAAATATGAAAATTTTATGATTCCATTTCATATACAGAAGGAAAGGAATGTGGGGAAACATTCTCATCATAAGAAGCTCTCCTTTAAATAGCTAGAATTTGCAACAATCCCAATCTTTCTTCATGACTGCTCTGAAAACATGGTTACTAGTGTGAAAATATTAAAAGCAGAAAAATTTTTACATTAGAATATATACACATATGTACATATATGTTATGAACATGTTAACCATGGGAAACTACCTAAGATGAGGATATTATGAGCAAGCAACCATCTTCCATGATTCTCTCTCACAGCTCCATGGCAAAGGAAGACAGTTGCTTCCTCATAGTTCTAATCACCTTATTTATGTGTCATGGGAGAAGGAAGATGGTAGCTGGAAGCATAGGTTTGGCCCCAGGTATCCGATCCTGTTTGTCAGGTAGGGTACCCTCCTCTCCATATGCCCTCTTAGGCAGGAGATCTAATGCACAATTTTTTAAAAAAATTTTTCTTAAAGATAATTTTCTTTTGGGCATTTTCTTGCTTTGTATGACAGATAATTTTCTTTTCTGTTTGGTATTTTCAAATAATAGCCTGACACACAGTTGCCACTCAGTAGAGATTAGCTGTAAGAATAAATGACTCTGACATAAACATTTTTTTTTTAGATTTATTTATTCATTTTAGAAAGAGAGACAGGGAGAGGGCAAGCAGAGACAGCAGGAAAGGAAGAAAGAGAATCTCAAGCAGGCTCCCTGCCGAGCATGGAGCCCAATGCCAGGGTCAATCTCACCACCTTAAGATAATGACCTGAGCAGAAACCAAGAGTAGTCCATTTAAATGACTTAGACATCCAGGGGCCCTAAGTCATAAACATTTCTTAAATTATCTGATGATGAAGATTACTTTCTTTAGGATCAGTAAACTTCAAGGGAACATTCAATACTTTTACCACCTTTCTCATAGGAACCAGAAACAAACATTCTTAGTTTGTTTAGTTGCGGGGCACCCTGGAGATCAGCGAGGCCAGGATTATTCTAGTAGCCAGTCAGTGACTCAGTAATGGGTTATGAAATCAATTTACTTCATGTACATTTTTTCAAAAACTGATTGAAATGAAAATATTCTAATGTACTATATGATGCAAAGATCAAGTATTTCATGAAATTTATATATATCATTTATTATATATTATAAATAATTGTTAACACAAATATGCACATAAACACCTGCATACTTACATATAACATACATATACACTCACAGAAATGTGTGAGATGGTATACCAGGTTAGAATACAGAATGAATTCTTTTTTTTTTTTTAAGATTTAATTTATTTATTTACGAGAGACATAGAGAGAGAGAGAGAGGCAGAGACACAGGCAGAGGGAGAAGCAGGTTCCCTGCAGGGAGCCAGATGCGAGACCCCATCCCAGGAGCCCAGGGTCACAACCTAAGCCAAAGGCAGATACTTAACCACTGAACCACCCAGGTACCTCTGCAGAATGAATTCTTAATACGAGTTAGGATTTTGTGGTCAAATTTTTTGAAAAACATTCATCTAAACAATTACACCAGTGGTTCTTCATAAGTATTAATTTTCAGATCTAATACTTCAGCATTCACAGGTATGTACTAAAAGGTATTCCAAAGCCAAAAGGTAATAATTTTTACATTTCAACCAGTATGAATTATACACACCTACCATTGTCTTCCTGTTATTAGACCATTGAGAGTTATGCCTACATAACATCAAGCTAGAATGTGACTTCCACTATATTAAATTAACTGGCTATCAGGATATGGAAGATCTAGCTGCACAGTTAGCATTTCCAAAAAAAACTGAGTAATGACCCTAACTCCTCCATCCTGGACACCAAAGAATCTCATATCTTATCTCCTCTGTGGACATCTAAGAGGTAATAACTATTCATGGTCCAATGAGTATTTGGAAATCTTCCACGAGGTGACCTTAATAATAACAGATTACAAGTAACTACAAGTCAACAGAAAACAGCTTTCTTAAAAAAAAAAAAAATTTAAGACTACGTTATCTTTAAGTAACCTAAAATTACTGTCAACCCTTTGCATCCATTTGCTGAATAGCATTTAACATCAGTGCTTATAATCTTCTGTAAAAATACAAGGGTGATACACTCAAAACACACATCCCATAGAGAGGCCTCCAACAGAATTCATATGAGGTGGCACTGATTTGTGGCCATGGCACCCTACAAAGACTTGCAAATGGAGAAGGACAGACTATGCCTGGCCATTATTAAATGGGAATTAAGGAAATTTATGGCCAAAATTTTTAAAAATTTGATGTGGAATACAAATGTATGACAGATTTGACTTAGGAAATAGTAGGAGTTTGTTCAAACAAGCCAGTTCTAATAGTGAAAGAATCATTTTTTCAGAATGTGCAGAATTTGCCAGAACACTCCATAAACAATGTAAGTTCAAATTCTGTTATTAAAACTTTTGATGCTTTAGAGGAAGCCCTACTCTGAACATCTAAACTAAATGAATACTGAAAAATTAATTAGTCTAGAATTTCTAGAAATTCTTGAATTCAACGGGAAAGTTGAAACAGTACTCAGAATACTTATTCCGGGTCATGATTTCACTCTAAATATGTTTATTTCAGAGAAAAGGACTCAGCAAAAATTCACTGAATGAAAATGAGTGCAGCCCCATAAAAAAGACCGTGACAGAAAAAAATAATGAGGTGCCAATGTAGAATTTTTAAGCAACTTCTGAGAAAAGGAGTAAATGTATGGAAAAATACTATTTGTAAATACCTAAAATTATCTATCAAGCCATAAGAAATTTACTGAAAATAGAACCAGTAACATTTATTCATTCTTTCAAGCATTTATTCTTTCAACAGCCAGTTACGTGCCATACAAAACTCTTGTCTATTTTATAATATAATTTGATTTAAAACATACTGGCTGGGGGTGGGGGGGGAATAAAAAATATAAAACATACTGGCTCTATAGCCATCGTTTGGCTTTCTGGTACAATTCAATCTCAGGTAAACTAGAGCAACTTTACTTTCCTAGCAAAATGTTCTGTAAGAAACCATTTTATTGGCCAAGATTAAGGCTGCAACTCAGAAGTCTAGGTGACCTTGGCCAGACACCCACTCTTTCCTACCCCTCCACATTCATTGGCTTTGCATTACAATCTACTTGGAAGACTGTCAGGGTAAATACATCTTGTCCTTTATTCCACGCCACATCACTCACCCTTACAAGAACCCCAAGGAACCCAAGTTGTTCTTCACCACCTGGTCTCTCATCCCCATAATGCACTCTCTATTCTCTGATTTTGTCCCATCCTCCATCCTTCCTCAGTTCCTGAAATGCTGCCACTGTGCCCTTTGGAATTCACTCTTGGCTGTCTGTGTACCTGGCTTTCATTTCTCTCCTTTAAATTCTGTCCTAAATCCACCTCACTCAGGCTTCTGTCTCTACCTTACATGAAAAGGACTTGTCAGAAGTCCACCAATGTCCTCAGTGATGCTCAAATGGTCAGTTCTCATATTAGTTGAACTATACTCAACATTTAACAGAATTCATCATTCCCTTATCCTTGAAAAATTTTTTAACTTGGTAACAACCATCTTGGTCCTACTTGAAGTTCACTGGCTGCTCCTCTTTGTCTTCTGTGCTGATTTCTTATCTGCTCAATCCCTCAATTTGGAGTCTTTCCAACTCCAAAACTCTGGACCTCTTTTTTTACATCCACTCTTTAGTGATAACTGCCAAATTTCTATCTTCAGCCCACTTCTCCCCTGAACTATCTACTGAATTTCTCAATTTCAATGCTTAACAGGTTAAGCAATTCAATGCTTACCTCAAATAATATATATACCATATTCTTGATTCACACCAGTATTTCCAAGCCCCCATCTCCTGCTGTATTCCTCAAAGTAAGGAAAGGCAATACATACTTCGGGTTGCTTAAGCCAAAATCTCTGCTGAAGATACCCTTGATTCTCCTACACCACAATCAATCTATTACTCAAGTGGGATTCACCTTCACAATATGTCCAGACACACTATATATTTACTTACTAGTTATTGTTTTCTCACTGTACTCCCAGCAAGAACATAAGATACGTATGGGAAGGAACCGTATCTGTTTGGTCAGTGCAATATCCTCAGTACTTAGACAAGAACTTGACACACTCAATAAATATATGTGTAAAGAATAATTAAATAAGAGGTTCCAGATCCCCAATTGCAGTCAAAACAACAGCAATCCTATCAAAATAAATCATTCCTTAAGGCTGAATGTAAAAGAGCTTTAATCACTGTTTCATAGAACACCTTTCATTGAATGAATATATATATTCACCAATTATGACCAGTCAAAACAAAATATGGATTAAGAATAAAACATGTTAATCATAATAGAAATAATTTATTATGCATGGCTCACCAAAGTTCCAATCATTAAAACCCAATATAATTAGCAATACTATAATAATATTCCACATAATTTTAAGTCATTAATAATTTAGTAGGTATTTCAGCTTTTTTGCCCCGGACAACACCAACCATCACCATCCTTGCCAGATAACAGACAATTTCCCAAACAAGATTTCCATCATACTTAAGACAGAAAGTGACTGAACCTATTAATTAATTCTGGTTACAAAATACAGAAAGACTAGATACTTCATCGCCAAATCTTGTTACAGGAAACCCCTGACTTACGAACATGCACTTAACCACATTTGGGGAGAGAAGACTTGAGAAAGGAAATAAAGTAGATAAAGAGAAAAGTGAGAAATTGAAAACATCTTTCTGAAACAGTAATCAACAAGGGAATGAATAATCTACAAATGCATCTTTATAATGGAGAGGATAGCTATCTACAAGTGTACACTTAATAAATTACTGGTTCCCAAATTAACGAGTGACATCTTCTGAGAAGACTCTTAACCCAGCTAAGCAAAGATAACCTATTTCTTTCAAATTGATTTGGGGTATATTTTCCCACAGAAGCAAAAACAAACAAACAAACAACAGCAACAACAACAACAAAAAACCCACTTCTATTACCTTAAAATAAAACTGAACTGTAGAGTTAAAACTTAAGGTACATCTGGGGTTAAAAAGATTTGTGAGCTGGCCTGGGAACACAGCCAATACTTTTTATACTGTTTCAGTAAGAGGGAAAAAAATTTTGTTCTGAGTTCCAAACAGCTGCCTTACACATAAACTTTTGAAACACAATTGGCTCACATGCTGGAAACTATCTGCATATAGGTTAGGTTTCATGGGATTCAATTTGGCCCATGGCATATTTCTGAGTATGTTTAAGAGTAAGTCACTTCGTATTAGGCCTCTTCTGCTCAGATATTGCCATTTCAAAGACCCCCAGCTTGTCCAGAGGTGAATTAGCTTGCTTAACATTTTATAAAATCTATAGCAAAGCCAAAAGAAGGGCTTCAAGCTACCAGGCTACTTTTTTCTTCTATGAATGGACTAAACTAAATTTCCTTTATCCCATAGGTTCATATCAACTTAGGGATGGAAGTACTATGTCACTACTTAATTGATTTAGAGACCAGAGCAATTTATATACCCCAGACACTTTTAAACAGTGCAACACAGTATTTGTTTTCCAAATTAAAAGAAGTTAGAATTAATTTTTGAAATGAACTAAAATTATCTGAAAAATTTTCTGAGGGTCTTAAAAAATATGGATCAAGAACTATTCATAAAAAAAAAAAGAACTATTCATAAACGAGGATATCCCAGATACTTATTAACAAAACAATACCAATGCCGACACCAAAATAGGTAAGGAGGTAGAGGGCATAGAGCCAAATAAGTCACTGGCATATTGTCACAGATTAGTACTATAATTATTAACAGTGCTTTATTTATTTATGAATTACTTTAATGTGTCTCAACTGAATAGCTAAAACAGCTGTCTACAGTGGTTAAAAAGGCTGTTAGCTATGTCAAGACCAGCATGACTCTGCCAAAGACATTTCTGTATATTCCCCAGGAATTAAGAAAATGAAACAAGAAATGTCAGTGTCCTTTTAGAGGAAAAAGGAGAATGAAGCTATGCTAAAATGACTTAACTAAGGAGATCCATCAGTGCCCTGGTGTATCTAAGGTAAATTAATCAGAAGAAAAGGTCATTATTTTCTCCAACTCTTACCTCTGGATACACCATCCACTCTCACAGCCAGACAACACACTCTGTCCAAAGCAAGGACCTATTTTTACAGGACAGCTCTTTCCACTTGGATGTCCTGCCATCAAACTCACTGTAGCATATAAATACCACACTCAATTTGTCCAAAACCAAACTCACCATCTGCCACGCAGAATTAGAATTACTCCCCTAATTTCCGTTTTTTTAGTCTAAGATTATCCAGGTATCTCTAATTGGAAACTTTTGTGTTCCATTTACATCACAATTACCTAGAGTACCTATAAAAAAATGCAGATTTCTGCCCCCCTCCACCCATCCTTCTAAAATCAGAACCTCAAAAGGTGTTATCTGGAAATGTTTAGCAAGCTCCTCAAGTGATTCTTATGCACATTCAAGTTTGAGAACCTCTAGAGTAGATTCATCCTTAACTCATTCAGTTCATCTAGTATCACATCCTTCCTCTTGCAAATCCTATTGCTGCCAGACTTTAAGAACCTAAAACCTAAATGTGTCAACAATTGCTCAAATTGAAATTTCTCAAACACCATTTCTGTTTTCCCTGCTCTATAAGTTGTCTTGACTTACGCACCACAATTAAAACTCATCTTCCTAATTTTTGAGACCTCCTATAGTCTGGTTGATCCCAACCTATCTCTCTTATCCCCCATGAGCCCTCTACTCCAATCACAAATCCAGACTCAAAATGCGAATTCCTACTTCAACGACTGTACTTATCTTAGTCTGACATACTCCACCACTGATAACTGAACTCCCCAATATCCACTCCTCTCTTTGTATTTGTCAAGGCAAAGCTTAAGTCCCAAACTCCTTCATGGCTCTCAACACAACACATTGCAATTGCTTTCAGATGTCCTCCTAGCCTTCCATTTGCTCTTAACAATCTTCCTAAAGCATTTTTTTTTAAATCCCTCCCTTACTCAACAACAGGCAATAGTGGTCTTTATTATCCCTTCCATTATGTCCAAATCTGAGGGCTAGAATAAAGGACTCATCAACTACACTAAATCAATTAACTCCAGCACTCCCCAAAACATGATTTTATTCAAGTTACACTTCTCAGAAAGATCTCCTCTCATTCTACCAATCTAAACTTCTATATTTCTTTCAATACACAATATAAGACTCAACATCATTAGATTAAATCAACAGTCTGGCCCTTTTAACTACAGGCATTGATAATCTAAGGCAGAAAATATCTTAGCAGACAGCAATAACAAAAATACATAAACACATACATTATTTTTATGATGCAATAGATATATTTTTACTCTATTTTGTGGTGGTTCCTTGTTTTCACAGCATTTAAGTAAAGCAACAAACATCTCCTAAAACAAAAAAGTGAAGGAACTGAACTCTCAGCATTGTTCTAAATAACTGAAACGTTAAGGAAATGTAGTAATTTCTACTCTTCTTTTTTAATTATTCTGTTCAGGAAGTAGTTATTTTTTCACCATTAAAAATCTATTTACTTCATTGGTCTTTATACACTACAATGGATTGGAAAGAGCATGGAACTTGGAATCAAAGTGTGTATTATATTCAGAATGGAGCAACTTTTTGGCAAGTCTCTCTAAGATTCAGTCTTTCTGTTGGTAACACTGCAGCCACCTGACCTCATGATATGGTGACCTACAACATTCAGATCATCAAAAGCCTAAAGTATTTCAAGTGCTCTCAATCTATCTTCAGATTAATCTTTCTCAGAGCCAAGCTAGTACACACCTACTGCAATCTATTTAACTGGCCATTCATTTTCTTCCTGCGCAGCAAGACCAGTTCCTGAGAAGAAAAACCAAATCCAGGAAACACAGCTGGAACAAGTTAGTATCCCAGGCCACTCTGCTAATGCTAGAAAAATCATAGATCTATTATTCATGGGATAATGCCCAGCTACTTGTGACAAATTGAAGGTTGAGAAAATATTTGCACAAAGAGCCATCATGCTAGCTGAGTAGGGCCAAGGTAGAGGTCATTGCCAGAGAATGAGCAGCTTGTCACATTTGTAGGAAAAAAAAAAATATCTTAACAGCAGAAGTTGTTGCTTCATCTATAAAAGGTTGTTTCCCTTCTCTTTGTTCTATGTTTGATTTGCATCGATGTAATAAATCATGAAAGCTGAGGTCAGTATGAATCTTACCCACGTACAGATTTGGAACTAAAACTTGGAAGAGACAAACTGCCTAATTATAATAACAAGACCTTGAAATAATATGTACAAAAACAAGGACATATGAAAATACAGATAGGTGCATTTATGAATTAAAAGTAAGTGTTGTGCTCGCTTCGGCAGCACATATACTAAAATTGGAACGATACAGAGAAGATTAGCATGGCCCCTGCGCAAGGATGACACACAAATTCATGAAGCATTCCATATTTTCTCTCTCTCTCTGTCTCTCATTAATAAATAAGTAAAATCTTTAAAAAATAAATAAATAAATAAAAATTAAAAATTAAAGTAAGTGTTGCCTTCATGTCCCACAGACACCTTCTATGTGTGCCTCTATCACTGGTCTGGGCAGATATATCTCTGCACTTTTATTTTAAATCAATACATTATGAGACTATAAACTAGGTAATAAACTGTAGATCAGTATGCTAGGGGAAAATAACATAAGGGGAGTTTTTCATGATTGAAGACTTCCTTCAAGGCAGAGCTTTAAACCAAGTTTTAAAGGAAATGATGGTTATAAAACACAAAGAAACTGACAGGAGTAGAAAGAATACTTATAACCTGATCAATTTTAAAAACCTGAAAATTTCAATTTATAGACAAACTCCGTCGTATTTCCCTTTTTAATAGCACTAGCAAAGATTTTTATATTTCAACTAGATTGTTGCTCCTACAAGTTAAAACAACTCTCAGCTCACCTTTTTTTGGTTGTTGTTTGTTTCTCCAGTGACCCACAATCACTTGCAAATACTCCTATGGGAACATCACCATGATTACTACAAATTACCACAAAGGTAAGATTCCAAAGTTGCATACACTTCACCTGCTTATACAAAATGAGTAGAAAACTGTGTATTCTCACAACAAAAGCAAAAATCAGTAAGTGGGACTACATCAAACTAAAAAACCTTCTGCACAGCAAAGGAAACAATCTACAACACGAAAGGACAACCTACAGAATGGGAGAAAATATTTGCAAACCATATTCTGGTAAGTGTTAACATCCAAATTATCTAAATAACTCATACAACCAAGTAACCTCCCCCCAAAAATCCAATTTTAAAATGGCCAAAGTATTTGAATAGACATTTCTCCAAAAAGGACATACAAATGGCCAACAGGCACATGAAAAGGTGCTCAGTATCACCAATCATCAGGGAAATGCAAATCAAAACAACAAGGAAGTTATCACTCACACCTGTGAGACTGGCTATCCTTAAAAAGACAGGAGATAACCAGTGTTGGTGAGGATGTGGAAAAAGAAACCCTTGTGCACTGTTGGAAACTGGTGCAGCCAAAATGGAAAACAATATGGAGGTTCCTCAAACAATTACAAATAGAACTCCATATGATCCATCAGTCCCACTTCCCACTTATATTCAAAGTAAATAAAAACAGGGTCTGGAAGAGTTATCTGCATTTTCACGTTTACCACAGCATTATTCACAACAGCCAGAATATGAAAACAACCTAACCATCCTCAGTGGATGAATGGATAAAACTGTGACACACACACACACACAGACACAATGGAATATTATTTAGCCATAAGAAAGAAGGAAATCCCACCATTTGTGACAACACAAATGGACTTTAAGGACATTAGGAAAACTCAGGTAAGTTTGACAGAGAAAGGCACATACTGCATGGTATCATTTATATGTGGAAGCAAACAAAGTCAAATTCACAGAAACAGTGCAGAGGGGTGGAGGAATTATAGAGAGATTGGTCAATGGTATAAACCTCCAGTAAGAAGGTAAGTTCCGGAGTTCTAATGCACACATTGTGATTACATTTAACAATATTATTATCATATTCCTCAAAGTTGCTAAGACACTAGATCTTAAACACACTAACAACAAGAAAGAAAGGATAATTACAGGACATAATGAATGTGTTAGCTAATGCCCGAGTGGTAATCATACTGCAATATAAAAAGTATCAAATCAAAACATTGCACACCTTGAAGTTACAGGGGGGCAAAAAAGGCTTCTCCTGGCAGATCTCCTGGAGATCTTGATGGGACTTGTAGCCGAGACTCAAGCTCATAACCACCACCCCACCCATGCCCAAGTTGAAGCTGGCCATACTTATGTGGTACACAGATCTACATCCCTAGCCCAAACAACTCCATTCTGAGGCTTTCTCATCAAGAGACCCTCAGCCAACACCATTCCCAGGCATTTCCTTCTGAGGTATTTATGAAAAAATTAAATGTTTATTAAACAAATAAAATTTAATTTCTTCTTGAAAAAAAATTGAATTCTCACAGGCTGATCCCAAATAGTTTATAAAGTGACTAGAATAGGGGATCCCTGGGTGGCTCAGTGGTTTAGCGCCTGCCTAATACTGGAGTCCCAGGATCAAGTCCCAGGATCGAGTCTCCCAGGATCAAGTCCCACGTCAGGCCCCCGGCATGGAGCCTGCTTCTCCCTCCTCCTGTGTCTCTGCCTCTCTCTCTCTCTCTCTCTCTATGTCTTTCATGAATAAATAAATAAATCTTTAAAAAAATAAAATAAAAATGGGAACATCCCATCTTAAAAAAATAAATAAATAAAAAATAAAAAAATAAAATAAAGTGACTAGAATAGTTCAAGTAAGAGTTGAGTTATTTTTAAGCTTAATCAGCTTGTTTTACATTCTTCTGCAATGAGTAGTAAGGAAAAAAAAGTGTTGCAGTCTTTTTCTGCTTGGTCAACTTTAACAACTGATTTAGCTAAAATTTTAAGAACAAAATGATTACCAAGCAACTTCTGTTATAAAATGCCCTTTATCCAATAATCCAGTTGTCTGACTTCCTGAGGGTTGCTTAAGCATCATCTTCACCAAGACATTTTCCCAGATACCCCTTCACTTACATCGTGGCCCACAATGCGTGAGGTACCACTGCTCACTGGTCTACCAGTGTTCAGTGATTACCACTCTCCCGACATGCCCAACACTGGCTTCCATCTGTTGACTTAAGAATTCTACCCTTTTTGCCCCTCCTCCTCACCTTCCTACTAGCCTCTGAGCTCCTCTGAAGATGCACTATCTCCAAGTCTTGGTACAAATCTGCCACAGAATAGATACTTTGCAAATATTTGCCAAATGAAAACACACACACACCTCTTATAGTCTAAATGGACAGAAATCTTTTGGTCTAACACTCACCTGCCATATAAGAAATTAGAGATACAAAAAGTTTCAATGCTAGAGCCAAGATTAAAAAACCCATTTCCACTACTCAAAGATCTTTCCTTATGTCAGTTCATTAGAAATCTATTTACTTTTAACAATGTAAAATTAACATTTTCAAATACACTTCTGGGAAAAAATCCAAAAGAAACAAAAACCTATGTCCCTACAAAAACATATGCAGCATTATTCATAATAGCCAAGAAGGTAAAAGAACCACAAATGGCCATCAACTGATGAATGGATAAATAAATATGGTATATCCACAGAAGGGAATATTATTTGGCCATAGAAAGGAATACAGTATTAATGCAAACTACAACATGAATAAACCTTGAAAACATTTTATTAAGTGAAAGAAGCCAGACACAAAATTGCATATCCTATGATTCTATAAAATGTGTATAACAGGAAACTGAGACACAGAAATAGATCAGAAGTTGCCTAGGGATGGGGTGATAGGGGCAAGAGGAGTCACTTGGGTATAGTATTCCTTTTCGGAGTCATGAACATTTCTAAAATTGCTTGTGGTGATGGTTGAGCAATTCTGTGAATATACTAGAAACAATTTCATGGTATGTGAATTTTTAACTCAATGAAACTATTATAAATATAATACCTATAATTGCTAACTGATTTATCTGGCATATTAGAATTTGGAAATTCTCATTCACAGATTTTCATTCCATGCTTCCCCAATACAGGTGAAGTGTTGTATAATTAGTAAACCTGAAATTCATTTCAAAAGTCTAAAATGTCATGTTTACATTGCATGTGTACAAAAACACTACATTCAAAATTCTTTCCTATTTATTTTATTTTGATATTTGGAGAATTAGTTGTCTACATAAAGGCTACGTGATCTATAAACCTGAATGCTTGACTCCTTTTTTTTTTATTTTTTTTTAATTTTTATTTATTTATGATAGTCACAGAGAGAGAAAGAGAGAGAGGCAGAGACATAGGCAGAGGGAGAAGCAGGCTCCATGCACTGGAAGCCCGATGTGGGATTCGATCCCGGGTCTCCAGGATCGCGCCCTGGGCCAAAGGCAGGCGCCAAACCGCTGCGCCACCCAGGGATCCCTGCTTGACTCCTCAAAGCATCCTGAATAGAGATTTTTGCTATATTTAAGTGATTTCTATTTGGAATGTTAAATGCTACCCCTTCCTATATTCAAAAGCAAATTGTTTCACTGAGAAAGCATATATGAAGATGAAGTAAATCCAGAAAAGAAAATTTCTTTCTCAGAGAGGTACTATGAATTATTCTGTGGCAAGTCTTCTGCATAAATGGAAACTCACAGATACAGAAATTCAAAGAACCTGTGTTAATATGCTAGCTTGGCTCCAGTGGGAATATACTTAGTCCCGTTATACTCAAGTCAATGACACCGTAGTCACTCAGACTCCCAAGATCAAGCCTAAACTTAAGGTGGATTTCATTGCATTGAAGGTATATTTATTCTTCAGAACCCATTTGCATGATTTCAATGTATTTTTTAATCAAGGTAATTTCACTAGCTGAATTTATCTGAATTTTCAACTTCAGGGTTTTGTTTTTAATACAACATGCTTATAAACAGAACTCTAGATCTTCTCCTTATAAGGAGTAACTTCTACATTTCTTTAAACAGAAAAGCGAGGTTCTCTTATGAGGAAGAGGTTAAAGAAATCCAATATAGGGTCATGTATCATAAATCCCCAAACATTGGGGTAAAACTCTTTTTGAATATTTGTAAAAATGTTGAGTGGCTTTTTTTTTAAATCATTTTTATCAGATGAAACCCACTGGTTTCATCTGATAACTCAGTATAATAATATCAAACAATCTTATTTTATCAAAGATTTCTTTAAAAATCTAAGAACAGCTAAGCTACTAGAGTTAACAGTCTCTACTGAAATTTTAACAGATATCTGAGCAGTAGCACATTTTTTGTGATTTATACATTTTAGGAACAACGAATTGCACAGAAATATGCACGGAAGAATAGGAAAATGAACTGGATGTCAACGAGTATTTTTTTTAAACTCACTCTATATAAAGGTTGGATACCCAGGTGGACTGTAAGAAAAAGGAGTGAGGGGGAAATTCTGGGAGAATGCCTTCTAACACTCCTGATAGTTGATTAGTTTAAGAGTAGGGAATTCATTAGGCTGCAATGAACCCCAGGAAATTCATTTGAATCTAAATTAAGTTTGCATCCTAAAATTCACTGAAGATTCAAAAAGTAGATTCAATATATCTATTACAAGATACATATGAGGCACATAATGAACATTCAGATATTTCTGTAATAATCAAAATAAATTCATAAATTAACGCAAAATGAGCATCCTCAGACATGCTGATTGTCAGGCTCTGCCCAAATACATTGGTTGTATCAATAAAAATCTGTTCTAGGATATATCCTCAAATCACAAGTAAAATTAGAGTGTGTTAAAGGGCTAGGGAAAACATTTTCCAAATACTTTAACTCAAACTTTAAATAGTAATTTGCTGCCTAAGAAGCCATTTACATCCAAATTTGGCACTATTTGCTACCACAGTGGGTACAAATATTTCTGAGTAGTTTTTGCAAAGGGGGCACCAGTCATTTCTAAAATTAACCTTAACTGCTTAGATGCTCCAATTTCCTATGTGAAAGGACTGCTGGGACTCCTCTAAATCTAATTTTATATTTATAAGGAACCTCATAGTCTTCCATTTCGTTTAAAAGTTTATAGATTTTTCTACTCTGAATTAGCCTGAGGTAAGTGACTTTGGTTATTCATTTTTAAAATTTATTTATTAATAAAATAGGAATAAGCTGTCCTACCCAACCCACTGGGTAATCAGAATAATAGCTAATATTTATTAGTCACAATACCACTTTGAAAAGCATAATATTTGATACAGCTAAAAGATAACCCAGTTATATGAAAAAGAAACTATCCTTCATAAGACTTGAGTTTCCCTTGTAGGTGTTGAGGAGAAAAAAAAAAAACCTTTTCTTCTACTCTCTTCAGCTCAGAAATGATTAGCCTGTAAATTAAATTAACAAAAGAGATTAGCAGGAGACAAGGCATACAATTTTTATTAATATCTTAGGTGCACGGGAGGTCACAGAAAAGAAGTAAAACACAGAAGTAGTTAGACTCAGGGGCTTATATAACATTTTTTAAAAGAAAAGGGTAAATCCCCTTTTCTTCACAGGACAATGAATTCTGAGTGACTACACAATATATGGGGGAAACTAACGGAAGAGCTATTTTAATAAAGTTTATTTATGCAGACTCACCTCAGTGCCAACTCCCCAAATCTAGTAAGAAAGAGTCACTCTCTTTCTTTCCCACAGGACAGGATGATGGATACCTTTATGAAGGAAATTCATGCCCTGCTTTTAGGCAGGTAAGGGGAGGACAGAAAATTCTTCCGGCATCTGCTGACTGAATTTCCTTCAGCTCAAAATAACCCTCATACCAAAGTGGGGTAGCACTTTGAGGTAGCATATCTGAATACCCTTAATGGGCAAGTCTGTCACTTTACGGGTCAGTTTTTATTTCCTTCTTCTATAGCAGAGGAAGGAGAAAAGAACAAATCAGAGATGGAAAGGTAATGAATTTAGCCAGACTAGCTGTATCATATCACTACTCAACTCTCCCCTCTATCAAAAATGTACATAGTGAAAAAGCTATGGAACCCTGTAAATGGATGCCAGAACATGCATCTTTCCCTGTCAACAAGTGAATCTACAGAACTCAACAGGTAATTCAGGAAATGCACTAAACTTTGCTTTTCTACTAAATATATTGGCAGGGAAAGCAAGAAAATATGAGGACACTTCAACCAGAAGTAACATTTTTACATGAATACAATCTCCATTTTATTTTCATTTATCTTCTGACAAGGCAGGGAAAGAGATCTGGAAACAAACAGATCTAGACTCAAAGTCTGGCTCCACCATTTAATAGTTTTATGAGCTCTGGCAAGTTGTTACTGTCACTGAACCACTATCTCTTTATCTATAAGCAAAGATACTTTATGAGGAACTAATAACACCTCCCTGACAGGTATATGGTAAGAATGAAATAAATTTAAGTCAGATAAGAAATGTAAAATGCCTGGCAAAATACAAGACTGAAGTGTTATTTCTTTTATCTTCCCCTACTTTCTAAAGGGACTTCAGAATTTTCTCTTCATTTTATTTTGACCTAAACCTAAAGGAATAGATGCTATCATTTATAACATAAAGATATCATAGAATTAGCAACAGGGTACCTTTTGAGAGCACTTTCTTTTCTTTCTCCATAGTACAGAAGACATACCCAAATCCTTGAAGAAGGGTCAAGAGACAGAGTGAACAGAGTTCACTGATTATTTTTATTTAGTATCTGTAGAATAGAAGAGAATGCCAGCATTCTATCAGATATTTTTAATATCAGTAAGATTTTTGTGCTCCAGCCAGACATAAAGAACATTAAAAAAAAAGTTAGTTAATTCCATCAATTTCAAAGTTCTTTAAAGTTCAGGGGAAAGATATTTAATTATCTTATGAGCCAAAGAAATACAAAATCCAAAGTATTACAGACTACATTCTCTACATGAGATTAGGGATGTGGGCTGTATGGTTAAGAAGGAACTAACTTAGTACCTCCCTGTTACCTATAAATAAAGTTTAGTGTATCTATGAAATGAAATGACATAAATCTGATAAGCATCTTGTTCAAATTCCTCACACGGTCTCAAAAGTTGAGAAAACTACTTGGGATAACATAATCCTAAAGAGATTTATAATTAAATGTAAAAAATATTTGGGAGAATCAAACACCTTTCATTACTATTATATAATAATAAGTTCAATTACATTTTAAAGACCCGTAACTTTTAAGAGAATTTGGTCTATTATGGTGATAGGCCAGACTTATAATTCCAACCAAAAGACAAAATTGAGTAACTGATTTAGATCAATGATTCTAAGTATTTCTACCTAACTCTATATACACAGTATTGACATATTAGGGGAATTTTAGAGTCACTTTATTTATTATTTATTTATTTATTTATTTATTTATTTATTTATTTATTTATGAGAGACACAGAGAGAGAGGCAGAGACATAGGCAGAGGAAAAAGCAGGCTCCCTTTGGGGAGCCTGAAGCGGGACTCTATCCCAGGACTCCAGGATCATGACCTGAGCCAAAGGCAGATGCTCAATCACTGAGGCACCCAGATGCCCCTAGAGTCACCATACTTATTATTTTAACCTGTGAGATATGTATAGGAACTATGCTGTTCTCAGAAAAATATTTAAGTCAAATATAATAAATTTTACATAGAGTTATAAATGGCTTAAGGTATTTAAGTTTGTAAATGTGACTAAGTATCATTCAAAACCTTTAAATTGTTCAAATTTGACAGACCTGGAACAACAATAATATGACTTAATACAAGCTGAATTTACATGCCAAAGGTAAAACTAGGAATTTGAGGGCAGCCCAGGTGGCTCAGCATTTTAGTACTGCCTTCAGCCCAGGGCCTGATCCTGGAGACCCGGGATCGAGTCCCACATTGGGCTCCTTGCATGAAGCCTGCTTCTCCCTCTGCCTGTGTCTCTGCCTCTCTCTCTCTCTCTCTCTCTCAGGAATAAATAAATAAATTCTTTAAAAAAAAGAAAAAAAAACTAGGGGGCAGCCGAGGTGGCTCAGCGGTTTAGCGCCACCTTCACACCGCCTGCAGCCCAGGGTGTGATCCTGGAGACCTGGGATCGAGTCTCGTGTCAGGCTCCTTCCATGGAGCCTGCTTCTCCCTCTGCCTGTGTTTCTGCCTCTCTCTGTCTCTCATAAATAAATAAAATCTTTATTTTTTTTAAATAAAATCTTAAAAAAAAAAAACCTAGGAATTTGAATCTTCACTTTACATATTAATTTTTAACGTCAATATAATCTCTGGGTAATTTTTTCTGCATGTAATCACCATGCTCAGGAGTGCTAAAAACATTAAATTAGTAAGGCAAATTTAATGACAGATTTTAAAAGTACTACTACTTCTACAGAATATGAACTCATATAATCCCTTCAACCATCAGTGGTTACTGAATACTGAAGGTAAAAGTAAATAACTCTTTCCAAAAGTAAAATGAAATACTTACTAATCTTGACACGCTCTGTGCTTTCATTTATACCCAAATTAAATCTAGAATGTCATAATGAAAGAACACTCCTGACTTAGTCTGGATATAAACGAAACTTCATTTTACTTTCTACTCGTAGCTCATTAACTATTTTCATTAACTTTGTAGTAGTCATTCATTAACTATTTTCTCAACTTTGTAATCTGTAAAATATGTAACTGCATTCATCCTTGGTATTTTTAAACCATATTGCTGTTGTAAAATGGAATTTGGGCAGCAATACAGAAAATGTTTCTTTTCCTTGAAAATAACCAAGTCAATTTAAAAAAGAAATTGTCTATACAATCTGGGATTTTAGCCAGGTTTTAATTTTTATGAATGGAAATAAATGTGTAATCAATGTAACAAAAATGCAAATACAGTCACAAAGCTTAGCTTAATTTTGCTGATGACTTAATGAAGCCACAGAATATTAACCCGAGCACTAATTTGATACAGCCATTTGTTATGTTTTAGGGCTCAACACTCAGTTATTCCTAAAATAACTCCCACAGTCCCACTATAACAAATAACAACCAACAAAAAGTTTGAATGGAAAACGTACACATTCAGTTAGTGAACATTTTTCAGCACCTGCCTTATGCCAGGTATCAGGGGTAAAGAGGTGAATAAGAAAGGCAATGTCATGGAGCATAGATTCTAATAGGAGAGGAATAACTGAAGAAGAATACATCAGGTATCAAGAAGTTACATTGTGAAAACAAAAACTGGGGGATCCCTGGATGGCGCAGCGGTTTGGCGCCTGCCTTTGTCCCAGGGCGCAATCCTGGAGACCCGGGATCGAGTCCCATGTCGGGCTCCCGGTGCATGGAGCCTGCTTCTCCCTCTGCCTGTGTCTCTGCCTCTCTCTCTCTCTGTGTGTGACTAGCGTAGATAAATAAAATAAAATAAAATAAAATAAAATAAAATAAAATAAAATAAAATAAAATAAAATAAAATAAAATAAAATAAAATAAATAAAAAACTGATTCAATGGAGCCTAAGAGGCTAAGGTAAACTGGAGAACAGGGAAGGCCTGTAGGCATGGTGACCTGGATACCAGGAACTGGCCACAGAAATATCTGGAAGAAGGGGAAGGTTCAGGCTAGAGAGACATTTGGATCAAAGCCAGAGGCCACAGGATCAGGTGTCAAATTTATAAACTCTTTATGGTAGGTACATTATTCACAGAATGTGAATAGCTTCTACCATGTTTTTGGCAAGTGTTGGGTCTACTGAGACCCACTGGCCTCATTTTAAGCTTTTTTGCACACAAAGCACACATTATGTCTTACCTTCAGTGGGCACTTAGAAGTCACTCTTATGTCCAATTAATGATTAATAGAATATCAATGTTTCACACACTTTTTAATATAAAAAAAAGTTTATTAGCTACTCGTAAAATTTCAACCCAGAAATCATGACAGCAGACCTATCAAATCTACAGGTGCCTTCTCATAACTAGTTGGTCAAGATATCAAGAAAAAATTAAAATTGCCTTACTTAGTAGGCTTACTTCCTATTATTACTGATGTTCCAACAAAAAGAGGTATGGTGAGCGGGGTTCTAGCAAAGTTGGCTTAGTGTGATCAACCAGGTAACAATTTTTAACTTCACCAAAGCTAATCACTATAAGTCTCTTTGATAGCAAGAGAAAAAAGTAAGAATCCAGATTCCTTTATTTGTTAAATGATGAAAATTTGCCCCCAAATTTTACACAGATAATTTCAGAGGTAACAGACAATATATAGAAAATGTACTAAAGATAATGTAGTTTTATTAATACATCAGATTTATGCCAGGAAAAAAAAGTTTAAAAATGAGGTGCATACCACCTTCAATAATACAATAAACCTACAGCCTATATAAATATCCTCATCAGGAAAAAAAAAAAACAAAAACAAAAACAAGAGAAACCATATCAATCCCCTTTACCTAACCTTTGGAACCCAGCTGTATCCACACCTGACAATATCCAGCTAGTCGCACTTCCAACTGCCTCCTGATCATTCTTCCTACAATTCTGGCTTCCATCCTTCCACCAATACTCCCCCAAAACATTCTTTTTTCCTTTTCTATCCAGCAGAATCACTTTTTCACAAGACTCTTCCTTCTTTCAGACATAGTCTTCCACGAATGTTATCAATAATATTGACAGGGTTGTACTCAGAAACACAAACATTTTTAAGGGATGAGAAACTCCAGGGCTACCCTCGTCAGGTATGATGGCTGAGTAGCTAGACTGGAATCTGGGCTGCCCTACCCCTTTATGCTATGAATGACTGAGGCAGAAACTGTCTTCCCCTTCAGCTATCTGGGGTAGTGCCAAGAATAAGTCCACTATTAACAAAGAAAATCTGCTGCAGTATAGTTTTAAAACAAAGGATATAGGGAATGAAATTTTCTACTTGTTCCAAAATAAGACATAAAACTTGAGAACTCTGTGATTTAATAAGTCTCATCTATGCTAAAAGAAATAAAGAATATAATGATAATTATATTTTGAAAGATATATTTAAGTATGATGGAAAACCACTTTGATGTTTAACAATTTATGAAAAGAAAAGCTAAAAAAAAAGAAAAACTTATCACGTATACTGATATCTGGATACCAGAAGCTGTGGGAAAGTAGTTATCTTTTAATTACCCACATCTTTGCAAATACTGACAAATGAAATTCTGAATCTAAACATGAATGCTAGCTCATCTGATCTATTTTCATTGAGACACTGATTGAAGCCGTCCTATACACTGTGTACACTGAATTAGGGTCTGTGGAGTTAAGAAAGGTAGGATTTGATTTCAGGGGGCTGGCGATCTACATATGTAAACTACTTCTATATTTTAAATAAAAGTGAATATTCATACAAAAATTAACATAAGCCATCAGGCTTGGGAATTCAGAGGAAAGAAAAATTACTTAAAGATACCAATATGACGACAGAATTATTTAAGAAAAAAAATCTAATACATTTATTGCTCCCATTTGCCTTTACACTTAGAAGTATAACTCATGGGGACAAAAACATATGTTCTAGAAAACACTTTTTTTTTACCAGTGCTGCATCAATTTATAAAATTTTAACCAGTCATACTACAGTGCAACTTCCATTGACTTACAAAAATTAATCACTCGGTGACACCTAAAGAAGGAAAGAACTTGGGCAGCCGGGTGGCTCAGCGATTTAGCGCTGCCTTCAGCCCAGGGTGTGTTCCTGGAGGCCCGGGATTGAGTCCCGCGTCCAGCTCCCTGCATGGAGCCTGCTTCTGCCTGTGTCTGTGTCTCTCTCTCTCAATCTCTCTCTCTCTCTCATGAATAGATAAATAAAATCTTAAAAAAAAAAAATTTAAAAAGAAGGAAAGAACTCAACTAGGTAACATGTCAGTACTATACAAAAAGAATCCATTTGTTTAGTCAAATTAAAAACGACAGTGATATTAAATGCAAAATGAAGAATGAAGAAATGACATGCAATAAGAAATTGATATTTACAAACAAAATGAAAGATTTAAAATCCATCCTTGGGACACCAGGGGGTGGTTATATTTTTATTTGGAAATAAACCTGAACCCAAGAATATTAACACTCACTATGTTTCCAATAAGGTTTCTCACTTGCAGCTAATTTCTCTTTTGAAAGCTTGTGTAACAAATCAACTGTGTTTTTTCTGAAATGCCCAGAGGTACTTTAGCACAGGGGTTCACATAGCAACAAAATGAGACATGCCTCCTGAAATGATGGCTTGGAAGTTTATCCAGCAGCATTCACTGGTGGAAGGAATCCAACCAAGCTGGGGACCAGAAGTAACTGGACAGGCAACAGGATAGAATGAGCAACACTGCAACAGGTACAGGCTGGCAGGTAGGCAGGCAGGCCTGGCAGCAGAAAGCAAAATTCCAGCTAAGGCTGCCAAGGTACCATGAAGGCAGGATAACCAAGCACAGGAAGCAAGAAAGTCTCCTTCCCTCACAGCAGCAACAGAACCCCTAAACTTCCCCAATTGAATCAATACTGGCTCCAAAGCCTAAGTCAGGACTGATCACAAAGTGGGGCAAGCTTACAGGAGACTGTAACTTTGGAGACAGTCCTGCAAGTTATCTCAATATCAGAACTACAAGTAGGAAAGTAAAATATCTGAAGTCCTACCTCTCCCTCAAATACGCACTGATATTGAAAACCAACAGAAACAACACATTTGCAACAACTGAGAATTGACTGAGAATATCTATTCCTCTCCTATGAGGAAATTCAGTGCCCAGACAGTTAGGGGAACTAAGAAAAGTAAAACACGTCGAGTTCAGATATTTTTATAGGACAGCAATTAGAGCAAAAAAGAAAGTACTATCCAGTGGGAATCAAAGGAAATAGGAGGACTATTTTGGGCATTTTGTAATAGAAAAAGATTCTGAATCTCCTACAGGTTATTCTTGATTATCCATGCCACAGGAAGAGCATTGGGGAATGGATAAAATGAAGCAACAGATATTACAAAAATGATTACACTTGGATATAGATTTTAAGAAGTAAAAATTTTACACTAAATTTGTTTTACTACAATATGAACCAAACAGTGTGCTACTTATTTTTTAAGATTTTATTTATTTATTCATGAGAGACACAAAAAGAGAGACAGAGACATAGGCAGAGGGAGCCTGCTGCGGGACTCGATACCAGGACTCCAGGATAACCACCTGAGCCAAAGCAGATACTCAACCACTGAGCTACCCAGGTGCCCAATAGTGTACTATTTAATGTTGCTTAAAATATGCGTAAATCTTCAGACAAAAACATAAGAGAGCTTAATACCAATAAGCTATTAATACCAATAATCCCTTATTCGAAGAGGTACACTTCAGGAAAACTTTCCAGATCCCAAAGGAAAATCTAGAATACAAAATAAATAGTGAAAAAATAAAATGAAAAACAGGTGCATAAACTGTACATAAATAAACAATGGTAGTGTTAATAATAATTGCCTAACCTGATAAATTTTTTAAAAGATCTAAAATATAGACAACTTTGTAAACATAGGAAGAAGAGGAATAAAATTACTTCAGTGGTTCAGAGGAGAGTAAAAACATTGAGTAACGTTAGACTTTAAGATACACAGATATACATATATAAACAAATAAAAACACACATTTCTAGAGCAACCAAATAAAAATTGACTCTAACTTACAAACTAAGGAGAATACAAAGCAAGTCTGAAGGAAAAGCTCAAGAATTCATGAAAAGGAAAGGAAAAAAGAGGAAAAGCAGCCAAAATGGGAGTATACACACACAAAAAAACGCTCAAAATAAATACAATAATCATAATAAATCTAAATAGATCAAACCCCCTATTTAAAAGAAAAGTTTGATTTAAAAAATCAATAGTACACTATTAGGCGCCTGGGTAGTTCAGTGGTTGGGTATCTGCTTTGGCTCAGGTGGTTATCCTGGAGTTCCGGGATTGAGTCCCGCAGCAGGCTCCCTCTGCCTATGTCTCTGTCTCTCTTTATGTCTCTCATGAATAAATAAATAAAATCTTAAAAAATAAGTAGTGCACTAGGGAAGCCTGGGTTTAGCACCGCCTTCAGCCCAGGGCGTGATCCTGGAGACCCGGGATTGAGTCCCATATGGGGCTCCTCGCATGGAGTCTGCTTCTTCCTCTGCCTGCATCTCTGCCTCTCTCTCTCTCTCTCTCTCTCTCCCTGTGTCTCTTATGAATAAATAAAATCTTTTAAAAAATATATAGTGGTATGCTGCTCATAAATATGCCTAAGACATAACGACACAAAAAGTTTGCAAGCAAAAATATTTTTTAAAAAGATATACTAGGGCAACAAAGGAAGACTGACATATAGTTCTATTTGTACCAAATGTAACAGACCTCAAGCAGAAATAATGAAATGACATATAAGATACAGAAGGAAAGAATGACTTAAAAAAATATGAAGGAAAACGTAACACCTCGAAACGCGTACGTACTTAAATAGCTTCAAAATACATAAATAAAATTGTCAAAGAGAAATACAATTCTTATTATTAATATATAAACCTAATAAAACACTCAGCAAACATACATACCAAACTTGAGTTAATGTGTATATACAGAAAATTGTTGTCATGAACTAGAGACTACCAACTCCTTTCAAGCATATGGGGAACAGCTACAAAAACTAGCCATGAACTAAGCCCTAAAGCCAGTCTTAATTTCAAAGTAATTAGTATCATATAGACCATATTCTCTGATCATAATGAAAGTTCAAAATAAATAACAAAAACATAACTGGGGGGACATGAATTAGAAAATGTTAAAACTTCTAAATAACTTACAGGTATAGGAGTAATCAGTATAGAAATCAGGAAATAGGGATCCCCGGGTGGCTCGGCGGTTTAGCACCTGCCTTCAGCCCAGGGCTTGATCCTGGAGTCCCTGGATCGAGTCCCACATCGGGCTCCCTGTGTGGAGCCTGCTTCTCCCTCTGCCTGTGTCTCACCTCTCTCTCTCTCTCTCTGTCTCTCATGAATAAATAAATAAAATCTTAAAAAAAAAAGAAATCAGGAAATACTATAAAGTGAATAGTAAAAGCATACTAATATAAAAATTTGTGACATTTAGGTAAAGCAGTACATAGCAAAATTCAGTCCTAAATTCTCATATTAGAAAGGAAGAAAGAGGGAAAAAATCACTGAGCTAAGCATCAAATTAAGAATTTACAAAAAGAGCAGACCAAAAAAAACAAAGGAAAGTAAGAAAAAAGAAATAGCCAGAATTAACAAAACAAAAAATACCAGAGAAGATCAAGAGACACAAGCTGGTTCTTTTGAAAAGACTAAATATGGCCTATCTCTACAATAAATTAATAAGATAAGTTAACAATATTAAAAACTACAGATACAACAGAAATGCAAAAATGAGACAAGGGCACCTGAGTGGTTCAGTCAACTAACCATCTGCCTTCAGTTCAGGTCAGGATCCCAGAGTTCTGGGATCGAATCCTGCATCAGGGAGTCTGCTTCTCCCTCTCCTTTATACTTCTGCACCCGCTCATGCTCTCTCTCTCTCAAATAAATAAATACAAGGGATCCCTGGGTGGCACAGTGGTTTGGCACCTGCCTTTGGCCCAGGGCGTGATCCTGGAGACCCGGGATTGAATCCCACGTCGGGCTCCCGGTGCATGGAGCCTGCTTCTCCCTCTGCCTGTATCTCTGCCTCTCTCTCTCTCTCTCTCTCTGTGACTATCATAAATTAAAAAAAAGAAAAAGAAAAAAAGAAATTTCCATTTAAAAAATAAATAAATAAATAGTCTTAAAAAAAATAAAAATGAGATAATATTATAAACCACTTTTGAAAACCAGACAAAATGCACAATGTCCCAGAAAATATAACCTACCAAATTGTCTCAAAAATGACTTTAAAATTAAGAGTGCTATAATCTTTAAAGATATTGAATGAAAACTTTAAATCTCACAAACAAAAAAATGTCTATTTGGTCTCACAAGAAACTGATTCAAACACTCAAGAAAGAGATCAATCCAGCATTACACAAACTATTTCAGAAAATAGGAGAAGAACCACTCTCTGGGGCCCTTGTGTGAGACTGGTATAACACTTATACCAAAACCAAGCAAACAGTAGAAGGAAGGAAAACCATGGGGCTTGTCTCACTCACAAAGACTGACTGGTACAAGCCTCTTGAAGAAAATGTTAATAAATAAAATCACCCAGTGAATTAAAAATGCAATAATTAGATTTATCTCAGGAATTCAAGAGCAGTTTAACATCACACCATTAACACCTATTAATATAATCAAAGGAGAAATCTTCTATGATCATCTAAATAGATACAGAAAAAAAGTTCGATGAAACTCAATATCCAATCAAAATTTAAAAACAAGAATACCAAGTAAATAACTGAAGAGAACTTTCTTAACCTGATAATGAATATCTACCAAAAAATGACAGCAAATGTCATATGTAATAATAAAATATTGAAATCACTTCCATTAAAATGAAGAACAAGACAAAAAAAGTCCACTACCACCACGTCTTGTCAATATTTTAAGGAAGATCCTAATAAGACAAGGAAAAGAAGACAAAGTTATAGGCTTACAAAATAAATAAATTATAATTGTTAAGCTATTGTATGATTATCTTTTTTAGAAAACTCAATAAATCTATAAGAATAATTTTGAAATTAAAGTCAGAAAGTCACCAGTCACAACATTAAAAGTTACCTTTCAATTTATGGGTAAGAAAATAGACTATTTACATTACCAATAAAAAAAAATTTAAACAAAAGTTATACAACTTATAAAAAAATAAAATTGAACATACAATTTTATACAATTTTATATAAATTTATAAAAATTTATATAAATTTATATAAATTTTATACAATTATAAAATTTATACAATTTATAAAATAAAGATATTAAAGAAGACTGAGGGGCACCTGGCTGGCTCAGTCAGTGGATCGGGTGATTCTTGATCTTAGGGTTAAGTTTGAGCCCCACCTTGGGTATAGAGAAGAAAAAAATCTTTTTTAAATTTTTTAAAAGATTTTATTTATTTATTTGAGAGAGAATGAGAACTTGAGCTGGGGGGAGAGGGAGAAGCAGATTCCCCACTGAGCAGGGAGCCCAATGCAGGGCTCGATCCCAGGACTCCAAGATCATGACCTGAGCCAAAGGCAGATGCTAAACTGACTGAGCCACCCAGGAACCCCAGATAAAATCTTTAAATAATAAAAGAGAGAGAGAGACAGAGAGAGAAAAGAAGAAGACCCAAAGAAACAGAAAAGTATAGCCATATACTTTCCCATAGCTCAGGACTAGGAGATATAAAAATTCTCTCAACTTCATGAATAGATTCAAAGAAATTCCAAACAAAGTGGAAAAAAAACTTTTGAAGAATTTCACAAGTTGATTAAAACACAGAAGAGCAAAGGGCTAAAACAAGCAAAGCCACTCTTAATGAAAAACAATGTGAGGGAATTTTGCACTAATACCAAAACTTACAAAACTGACAAAATCAGTTTGTGATTGATGTAGAAATAAAGCCAAATCAATCATCAAAACAGTAAAGAGATCCCAAAACAGAACTCTGCTTACATGGAAATAAGTATCAGAAAAAGCTGGCTAGCTCATTATGCCTGGCTTGCTAATCCAGCTCTCTGAACTATATTAAACTATATAAATTGGACAAATGTAAAACTTCCAACATCCACTACTCATACTCCAAGAATGACAAGTAGAAACCATTCTATCTTCTTAAGTCAAGAGGCGGGTGGAGGAAGGTATAAATTACTGAAGATTAGTGAGCAGAGACAAATACTTTCCATAGAAACTTAATTTATTCTTCACTGTACAGTAGATATAATCCGATGAGAAAAAAAAGTTTCAAGGCCCTCAATAATTTTTGTGTAAACGAATCTTAACACCAAAAAGTTTGAGAAGTATTGTTTTAAAAAAGGGAAAAAATAAATAAAAGTTACCTCCTAAAAGAATGGGACTCTGGGGAAGGTAACACACGTCATTTTGAAGTGCACACCATTTTGAAATGCCCACTCTACTAGTCAGAAGACATAAGCCTAGGAAGGAAGTATTCCAGTGGAGAGAGGAGCAAATGATCTCAACATGATACCCTGCAATTAGCCTTTCCTTAGGGTTCCCTAACTTGCTTCCCCCATCATCACCTACCAGCCCCAACTGAGGCTCCTGCCCTGTAAGAAACTTTCTAGAGCTGTGTGTTCCTGTGACACTGCTATCACTTCAGACATTATCACGCTTTGATGAATTCCCTGCCACAGTCTGACCCACTAACTGTCCTCAGAGCAGTCTCAAAGTCCCTAAAATAAGTCATAGTAGCCTGTTATTTTAGATAAATCCCTTTCCTGTTCTATTTGGGAGTCATAGCATTTGCCCCCAATACTGAGGAGCCTCCTTGAACTATACTAGGTGTCCCATTCCCTGCTCAGAGTCAGAACTAACAAGAAATCTGACTATTATCCTCCTTAATATAAATAATCATTGAACCAAACAGTCCTCGTGAAAGTCACCCATTAGTGCTCCTCCTTCTTCTTGTATCAGTGGTGAATTATGGAATTTGGGGGGGCCAGAGGTAGAAACAAAAAGGCGAGGGTTTCAGGGAGAATCAGACACTAAGCTCCCAAAAGTAAATGCTAGCCCTAAATGTTGCCCCATGTAAACCGCTCAATCGTTGAAGTTGGCTCTGCTCACTCCAGCCAAAACTGGAAAATAGCTGGGCAGACCCTGTCATCTATTTCTCTTCTATAAAAAAAAATTTTCCTACCATTTCTCCCTTAGCATTTAAGAACTTTTTGGAAATGCTAACCTATCTCAGCTTAAAGAAGGAAAAAAAATTTGGGCCATACTTGGGCCAATAAGACCAGAGGTTTCTAAGGAACATTAAAGTGTTAAGTTACCCAGGGTATTCCCAGAGAGCTTTAAAGTGTAAATTTTAGAAAGGAAAAGAAGCTTTCAGAACGTTTGCTACAGTACAGGTGTTATGTTAGTTTGAAAAAAGTCTCAATACATCTTTTTAATGTGTAAATTTAAGCTTTATTAAGAATCTTGGGGCTCCTGGTTGGCTCAGTCAGGTAAGATTCAGGCTCTTCCGCTCAGGTCATGATCTCAGGATCCTGGGATCAATCCCACGTTAGGCTCTTCGGCTGAGTAGGGAGCCTCCTTCCTCCTTTTCCCTCTCCCTCCGCTCACAAGCGCGACCTCTCTTTGTCTCTCAAATAAATAAATAAGTCTTTCTTTAAAAAAATAATCTCTGTACATTCTTAGCATATTAGCTTTCTGATGACTATAAGTTCCCAAAACTAATACTATCTGTGCCGCTGATCTAGTAAAATAAATTAATATTCAGATTAATGAAACAATATCCAAAAAAATAAATTTTGTACTTGTGCAAACCTCTTTGTTAACAAGTTCTTTTATCTCTATTAATGGTGGTTTGTGCATGTCAAGCAGATTACTAAGAAAGTATTTAACAGATTCAAACTGTTTTATCAAAACAAATTTACATCTTTATTGATTCTCTTCCTCCAACGTTTCCAAATTTCAAAACATATGTTCATAAATATTTTAGCCTACTCAACTGATATAGTTTAATGGAATGCTACTGTCTTCTCACTGTGACAGACCAGCAAAAGGATGTTTGTGAACTGGGCATAAATATGAAGTGACTAAAAAGGCAGTTTTCTGCCAATTTCACACAAAACAAAATAAAAGATTGGCAATTTTTCAGTGAACTGGAACAAGAACAAGGACAAGAACAATAAATCAATTTAAATTATTTAGACACCCTTCCTAAAATATGTCCCTCTGCCCCCCATAAAACATTTTTCTCAAGGTTTCTGACTTAATTCTCCAGATAACCTTCACTATGCTCATTTGACCTTAGGGATCCCTGTCTTTTGTATATGTCACAAAAATAAGCCTTACAATCTCCACTTAAGAAGGTATAATCAGGCTTATTTTGTAAGAGGAAAGAAAAGCATCAGAGGTTAAGTAACTTACATGAGGTTACTCAAGCTTGCAAAGAACCAAGGGACCTACCCGAAATGCTTTTACTATCACCCTGCTCTGATTTTTTTAAATACACGTGTATATCTTATGAAAGTTAAGTAAAGGTATGTATCTTATGTAAGGAAATGCAATCAAGGCAATCAACACATCTTTAGAAACAAAAGTCTGCCTCTTGGCTACCAGGTGCTTTCATAAAGTATTCTCTTGAGCAGTTTTACTAATACAAACATCACAGACCATCCCTCCTCAAAACCCATTGGAAATGGGTGAAAAAGCTGAACTTAGAATCCAAAGTTTGATTAAGAATTTCAATTTTTTGAATCCTTGGAATCTACTATCCATATACATCTGAAATGTATTACCCCCAATGCCCAAAAATAATGGAATTCAATTAAGATTCTAGAGTAGCTCTCAAAATCCTTCTCAGAGGCAACCGGAATCCCAAATCTAGGCAGACTGTTACTTTGAAGAAAAAAAAAAAAGCAGAGAGCCAAACTGAGTATACAAAAAAATGACTATAGAAGCAGCTCTAGAAAAGAGATTGGGATCTCTACAAATGAACAAATCTGTCAAAGAAATGTCTTTGATCACTGTGGTCATCATTCTGGTTTTAGTCCAAGCTTAACTATAATTGCAGGTTTAGGAAGTGAAGGGCCCTCTTCTCTTTTAAGTAAAAACTAGCTGATCTAAAGAATCATGAATCAACTCCAAGGAAGAGCAGAATGGTAGTAATGATTTTTTTTTTTATTGGAGCACATTTCTACCGGAGTCACAAACTACTTCACCAATTTAATGTTTAATAAATGTGTAGAGGACATGATGCTTATTAGCACAACTGGTGATAACATCTGGCAATTTTCATTAGTTCTAGTTTCATTCTAATTCTAGTTTCTAGTTCTAGTTTCATTCTAATATTTAATTAGAGAGGTGTAAAGGAGCAGGTGATCAATACCAGGTGTATGTGTTGGGGTGAGAGATTAGAAAAGGAAGGAAGGGTCAATGAGGATGTGTTACTAGAAACAGACCTGGAGGGCAGCCCGGGTGGCTCAGTGGTTTAGAACCGCCTTCAGCCCAGGGCACGATCCTAGAGACCCGGAAGCGAGTCCCACATCAGGTTCCCTGCATGAAGCCTGCTTCTCCCTCTGCCTGTGTCTCTACCTTTCTCTCTCTCTCATGAATAAATAAAATCTTTAAAAAAAAGAAGAAAGAAAGAAACAGACCTGAAGTACAGGCAGGACACTCACATAAAAGAAAGAGGTAGCATTTCACAAACAAAGGAACAAACTCAGAAATGAGCCAGCTGACAATTAAGAAATAAGTATTCCAATTTTGCCAAAATGTAGGTCACAACTGGGCCTTCCTTGATGCTCTCATAATCATACCCCACTGCAGAATTCTGAATTCTCAACATGTTTCTAACTTCTTTTATAAGCTATCACTACCTATCATGCACAGAAATGATAACTCATAGACCTATCTTTTTTTATAGATTTTATTTTTAAGTAATCTGTATACTCAAAATGGGGCTCGAACTCACAACCTCAAGATCAAGAGTCACATGCTCCATTGATTGTGCCA
Organism: Canis lupus dingo; assembly: GCF_003254725.2. Taxonomy (NCBI): domain Eukaryota; kingdom Metazoa; phylum Chordata; class Mammalia; order Carnivora; family Canidae; genus Canis; species Canis lupus. The sequence continues at coordinate 20,063,572 of NC_064256.1, read as the reverse complement.
GCCAGGCACTCCCACAGACCTATCTTAAAATGTCAATATGGACAAGGGCCTACCTTTGTCTGGGAAACGTACTCAATAAATATTATCTCCATCCCACTGCCTTCCCCCTTGAACCGTGATAGTTCAAAATACACTTTTAGGTAGATGCAGATAAAAGCTTTACTTCCAAAAACAGATATCTAGATAATACAAAAGAAATGCTTATGAAATCATTTCAATCAGCACTTCAAGTTGTAATAACCTTGAAACCGTTTTCCAGAAATTTTAGAAAAAAATACAGGAAATAGTAATAATGAAAACTACCTGCTCTACCCAAAGTATCTAACTAGACCAAGAATACTAAACTAATGAGATCTATGAATTCCAGATCACATTTTAGCTCACCTAAATTCAGTGTAGGAAACTCTCAGAAGTTGTTAAGATGGTTTTGGCTTTTTTTTTTTTTTTTTTAAGATTTTATTTATTTATCCATGAGAGACACAGAGAGAGAGAGGCAGAGATAGAAGAAGCAGGCTCCATGCAGAGAGCCCAATGTGGGACTCAATCCCAGGTCTCCAGGATCACACCCTGGGCTGAAGGCTACCCGGGCTGCCCTAAGATGGGTTTTTTTTTTTTTTTTTTTAAGATGGGTTTTTTAATGAGAAAATCAAAACAGTTGTTCAAACATGAATACTTAAACCAAAGTTTTTCCAGAAATATTCACCTAAAGAAACTATCACAATCTTCTAAATCAGTGGTTGGCACACTTATTCTGAAAAGGGCAGATACCAGATTTTGCTAGCCATGCAATCTCTTTTGCAACCACTCATTCTGCCTTGATAGTGTAGATAAGGAATGGAAAGGTCTGTGTTCTATAAAAATTTATTTACAAAAAACAAACAGAGGTCTAGAGTTGTCTCATAGGTCATAGTTTGCCAACCTCTGCTCTAAATTATTCACTTATGACGATTGCCTTTTAATTGAGATGGTTGCCTTATTCCTAGATGGATCCACACCCCCCGGCCTCCCCCGCCCCTTCCCCCCGCCCCCCAAGTGTAGGAAGTGGCTGTTTTCTGCTACAGAATACAGAAGGAGAACTAATTTGAAACCCAAATTAAACTCCAAGGGAATTCTATAGCCTATGGAAATTGACTTTTGGGGTTCTTATGGCTTCTGAGAGACTGGTCCAGAAACTAAGAATCGGAGAGAAATGTTCTAAATGACTGAAGGAAAGATGGAAGTAAGGAAAATAACATTTATTGAATCAGGTATCAGACACAACAAACTAGGTCATTTAAACGTGTTTCATGTAATCTACAAAATTGTATGAGGCAGGAATCATTCCTATTTTCAGGTGAGGAAACTGAAGATCAAAGCAAAGAACTTTAGTCCAAGGTCACAACAAGGATATGAAAACTAAAACTTAAATAACCAAATCTATGCTCTTTCCCATGAGCTATATGGCCATACTAAAAATTCAATGATTGTTTTTCTCATTTCCTTGACTACTTTAAAAATAAAATAGTACTCTGACTCTTATCACCAAGATGATTTTTAAATGCATAGAAAATAAATCTTAATTGTATACAAATCAATATTTTAATGGAAATCAGGTTTCCACACTTGCCAGCCCAAAGAAGTCATACCCCAAATACAAGTGGTTTTTAAAATGGATCAGCCTAGGAAAGGGGTGGGGGAAGCTGCAATGAACTGAGGTATGGCCATTTAGGTATGAAGTAGTATTTTAGGAACCTTTCAACAGACTCCTTTCTGAAATACACAAATACACTCAGGCATTCTTAAAAAGGGCACACTGCACAGGCTCGAATCGTCACTGAATCATACTGTCACATATACTGGTGTACAGACACCAGTCACTAGGGCTAAAGACATATAAAAATACAGTTGCAGCGTCCTTTTCTTCACTGGGGTTGAGGCAACCCCTCCCCACTCAACGCAACATACTTTCACCAAGGTCTACCTGTTCCTGGCAAAACCTAGCTCTGCTTGGTCCCTTTGTTACCAACTCTATTGTCCCATCTGATCTCTGTAATGGGGTCTAAATGCCACTGCTTTTTTTTTTTTTTTTTTTTTCATGTTTTCTCTCACTACTTCCATTTTATCTTTGTCTCTTGTATGTGAACATCTGCCTTATTTCTCAATTTTTAAAATGTTGTTCTTTCATAAATAACATCAAAACCAAGTAGAAGATACTACTCTTTCATTCTTTTTGGCAAAATGAAGAATCATAGTGACAGTGTGCATAACGTAATCTTCAAATTTTCAGCTCTGTTTTGATTTCACAGTTGCTTGAAGAGGTCTGTTTCTTCATTATGGAAAACTTTTTATGGCTAACAGAAAGGTGGGAGTTGAGTAAAGATACTTTTTTGGAATACTTAACACTCAGGACTCTCAGTATCCTAACTTTTTTAAAAAGTTTTCTAATTTATAAGAGATTTTTCCCAATTTAGAAAATAAAGTAAGTCTGTTTCTAGTTTTCAAATTCTATGAATTTATCAAAGACCTTATATATGATACTTTATCTTTTGATCTTGAATTCTGGTCTTTAAGAGAAATAGGTTTAAGCAGACAAAGATAATAAAATAGATGAAGACATTTGAAGGAATTCAGAATAAACTTTTAACTATTTTCAAGGACTCTAGAAGCTAACAGCACTGGTTTATTTTACTGTAAAGCTTGAAGTTCTTTTCCCTTATTACAAATAAAACATTACTACCAATCTCACATTTAGAAACTATGATTAGCATTATCTTTGGCTCACAGATCACAAGAGGAAGGGACTCTTTGGAGCAACTAGGAACAAGGCAGAAGGGAAGGGTAACAATGTTAGGGAAGATGCTGGACATCTGCATAAAATAGACTAAACTCAAAAAAATAAATAAATAATAAATAAATAATTTTAAAAATTTTTAAATAGACTAAACTCAAGTTAACTCTACTGTAGCAACAGGAAAAGTAAAAACAAAAGCCTATGCTATACTGGATCCTCCAAAGTAGAAGAAATAAAGAAATGGGAGATAGCTTTAAGATATCAGGCAAATTATCTAGTCTCTCTGAAATGCCAATATTTCAAAAGTAAATGTAAATAATAACAGCAGCCTCTCAAGGTACTGAGAGGATTAAATGAGTTATTGCCTGTAAACCACTTAGCAGAGGAAATGACACAATATGTTGTTTAATTAAGGTTAACCATTATGATTGTCATGGCTCAAGTTGTTTTCTGTACAAACACTGCTAAATCAAGACCTTCATAGGGATGGCCGGCTGGCTCAGTCAGTAGAGCCTGTGAGTCAGGGCCATGAGTTCAAGCCTCCATGGGCATGGAGCCTACTTAAAAAATAATAATAGTAATCAAGACCTTCATGTATTCAAGATTCAAAAAGTATTTATTGATCAGTGGTTATGTCCGAGGCCCTGTACCAAGTGCTGGCTGTTCGAGAGTGAATAAGACACTATTCTGCACTTGTAGAGCTTTCAATCAGTAATCAGAATAAGTCAACAGAGGAAACAAAGGAAACAGAGCATATTTGATGGGCTGTAAGGCTGGGTGAGCTAGCCACAACACTAATAGACAATCCCCTGGGTTTGAACACATTGTATGCTCCCAATAAATGTTTACCTAACTGATAAAATAAGTGCATAGTGCATGTTCAATAAATACATATTTGTAAACTATTTTGCAATATAAATAATTTGTATATTCAGTTTGTTTTAACTAAAATGCTCTACAGCACAATGGGATATGGAGCAGCCCATTATTATTATCAACATCTGATCTGTGCCAGAATTCTATGTGTTAGGAGTATTTCTTGATTTGAAACATACAGAAGGAAGGAAATAAAAAGGAGTAACCTGAATGTTCTGTTAGGAAGCAAATTGTTACAGCTTAATTTCCCCCAGTTCATTTATTCAGCATGTATTTATTTAACATCCATTATCTACCACCGTTATGCTAGGTGCTTGCAAACTAATAGTTAAGTCTATCAATGTAGACAGTACTTCTAAGTTTAGAAAGTGCTTCACATATTGACTTACTTAATTCCCAAAATAACATTATGAGAAAGTATTATTATCCCCTTTCCTGGATGGAGAAATTGCAACTGGGAAGAGAGGTGTGTTGTCACACAACCAGTAGGCCCCAAACCTATGTCTCCCTCCAAATCTGCCATCCTCTTTACTATCCCTCATAGCCTCTGCAGCCATTCATCTACATCACACATCAATGGATTCCTCTCTTGTTTAGTATCCCTATACCATTTAATGAATAATAATGTATTTGCTCATAAAATTCAGATACATTTTTTTTCAGTTTTGGGGAGAAAAGTCATCATTTATTTCTCCCTCACAGAACATAATAGCATATCTGCATCATTATACTTGAAGAAAATACTGCCAAAACTCATTCAATCCCCAACAACATAGCATATTTCAGTTTTCTGCCTCCAAAAAGGAGAACTTACTTAAAGAACCAATTGATTCTATCTTTGGTAGTTTATAATTCTGAAAGCAGTTTTACTGTTTGTTCACAGATTGGTCTGATGAAATTTACAGATTAATTTAAAAATGCGTCTGATCAAGAGAGATGAGAACCAGAACCATTTCTGATCTTTTGACAAGTGTAATCTAGCTTACTTTGAAAAACGATCAAGGAAGTTTTTTGAATAAACTACATTAAGGAGGATGATAGAAAAAATAAAAAAACAAAACCTTGCAATAAAAACATGAAATCATTAACAGTGGTAATTTAGGAGCACTTTTGTCCTAGTAACAAGAGCAATGCCAACAGTCAACAAATTCATCCCAAGGGAGGGGGAGAAATGAGGGAAGTAGCACATATGTGTGAATGAGAAAAACTGAACCATAATTGTCTAAAATCTGAAATGCCTGTTAATTTTAACAACCTTCTACACTACCAGGGTATCTCAGTGGTTTGGAAAACCATCCTAGAGGCTTTGTAAGGCCAGTTCCCCTCGAGGATGGAAATTTTGAAGATACCAGGAAAAGGGAACTAACATTCCCCAAGTGCCTACCATGTACCAAGTCTCATATTAGCATTTCACGTTTAAGATCTTCTATAGTCCTTCCAATAATTTATCTTAATATGTGATACTATCTTCGTTTTACAGATGAGGAAACCAGGCCTCAAAGAGATCAGTAAACTTGCCCTAAGTAAATGGCTACAGAGAAGATTCTTTCAGACATCTGACTCCCAAACCTGGATTCTTTTCATTCTACCACAATGCTGATTACATAAGAGTTCTCATCCCCTGATTTCTAATTAGGAGAATTATCTCAAGAGACATGTAAAACATTTCATTCTGTAAGAAACCACCGCTGTGTAATTGGGTCACACCAAGCTTCTGAAACTTAAGTTGCAAAGAACAGAGGACCTACTCTATATGTTGATGGCCCTGGATTTCAGGAGCTATGTTGTCATGATCCAAATGCGCTGGGAAAAATAATAGCAGAGTGTTAAAGAAGTCTGTATGAGACAGGCCAAGACTTTAAAATGGAGTAGCTGGATACTGATTTTCAAGTTGCAAGTTCAAATGTGTTTTTAACCACTATGTGCTCAGTGTTGAGGATATAATAAATGAATCACAATCTGCATCCCTTAAGAGTGTCCAGTGGAGGGGACAGCCTCATACTTAAAATAAAATATGGTTCAGTACTGCACTAGAGGGATGCACAAGGAGTTCTGGGAACTTGGGAGAGATAGATGTAACCCAGTCTGGTGGACAGGAAAGGACTCTGGATAGCACTACTTCTAGGAATCCATCCCACAACAACACTCATATATATACACAAAATATATCAAGATGTTAACAGCAACATTGCTCATAGAAGCAAAAAAAAATTGGAAATAACCAAATATACACCAATAGGGGAAAATTAAATATTATAATATTTTTTACTAAGGAGTTATGTAAATTGATGATACACAGATCTTATATAGAGATGCACAAGGAATGACCTTACGATGGCTTTAACTGCCATACTAGTAATTGAAAAATGAAAGAATGATCATAAAGACAAAAATGCAGCCCTATTTTTACTCTTATATGTGCTAATTTATTCAGAGAATTCTAAGTACATACATGAACTAAGAAGTTTAAGAAGCGGAGAAAATGACTTTCCCAAAGTCAAGGAAGCAATTAATGACTATGAGCTGGTCATTCATTAAACTGAACATATTACAGAATTACTGTTTTGCCATTTGGTAATATTTCCCCCTCAGTAATTTTAGAATTCTTAATTATTTTGAGTTGTTAGGTCATTCTTTGAAATAAATGTGTGTGTGTGTGTGTGTGTGTGTGTGTGTGTGTGTGTATGTTTTTCAATGTCCCTGTACTTACTAGAAGATTTTATTACTACATATCAACCTAAACAAACTTAATTTTATCCCAGGGTAAAGTACTTTCAAAAATCTCTTCAATCTGGTCTTTGCTCAAGTTTTCCTATTTATAATCCTACGTAAATATGTCCTACACAAATAAGACAGTTCTATTCAAATCCACAGAATAAAGCAGACAGTGCACAAAATGAAAGAGAAGAGAGTCAAATGAAAACAGAAAATCATTTTTCCTGAACCTCCAGTATTATTAAAGAACCAAGAATGTTACTGGCCTAAACCTCATTTGGTGTTAAAAGCTTTCCAGACAAAAACAAAACAAAACAAAACAAAACAAGAGTTAACTGAAATTTTTAAAAATATTTTATTTATTTATTCATGAGAGACACACACACAGAGAGAGAGAGAGGCAGAGACACAGGCAGAGGGAGAAGCAGGCTCCATGCAGGGGGCCTGACGTGGGACTTGATCCGGGGTCTCCAGGATCACGCCCCTGGGCCAAAGGCAGGCGCCAAACTGCTGACCCACTCAGGGATCCCCTGAAATTTTTGTTTAGAAACAGCAGTGAACAAAACTGAATTTAGGAATTGAAAGAGATCTTGAAAAGGTCATCTAATAGCACTCTTTCATTTTACAGAAGAGGAAATCAGGACCCTTCATAAAAAGACACTCATAGCTAATGATTACCAACAGAAGTATACAGCCAGGAAAGTCTAAAAGTATCCTTACTGCAAGCCCAACTGCCTTCTCTGGTATCCATACAGCAACACTTACCCTTCATTATTGAAGAATACTACTTTAATTTAGGCTTCATTATTCAAACGGTCTATCTCTAGGGGATGCAATGACTGCTCAAATCTCCTTCTCAAGGTGCAAGCCTAAAATACTTACTTCACTCATCAATTATTTACAGAATAAGACAATGTTTTTAATTTTCTTATGTTTTACAGCAATATGGTTATCATGAGATAGAAAATAGAGCAAGCTATAATCCAGGCTGATTCAGGAGATTAAAAGAAAAATCTAAATCCAGAATCTCTGCTTTCTAGAATGAAACAGCAAAAATGAACTACTTACGTCAATCAACAAGATTTACTGACAGTTAAAAGTAGCAGTACTTTCATTAACTGAAACCACTTTATCATAACCGAACATTCACTGTTATAAAATTAAAGATTCCTGGGATAATCCGTGAGGGAGGGGAAGGCAGTAAGAGCAACTGAACTTTTGAAACACAGTTTAAAAGAAAAATCCTGCTTTAAAAGCTGTAAAACAATTTATCCTAAAGTAGCTCCATGAGCAATGGACCGCTAATTGACATCATGGAATGCTAAACCAAAAAGTATAAGGTGGGAAGAGAATTTTTTTCAAAAAATGTAACAGCATGATTTCCTTGGAGCCTTGAATAGGCTAATAATAGTCTAATGACAGAAGATGCTCTAAAGTTACCCAAACATAATTAACCATAGAAACATGTTTTCACAGTGCTCCCTAAAGAGCTAATATCCAGCAAAATACATCTTTGGGATTTGTACCACATCTTATTATTTCACTCTAGACTATACAAAGCCCTTGCTTATGGTGCTCCAAGAAGGTCTTTGGCAAGGAATAATGTTTAAGTAGCAGCTCAGCCCTACCATCCTCTCCTTGGCAGAGAGAAAAGAAAAAACTAAAGGTAACTGATTTCAGGCAGGGAAAATGACCTCCCATAGACAATATCTGAAAACACAAAGGACATCATTCATGAGCATACAATCCATAGTCTGAAAGCTCGAACCACTGCATGTATTATGCTCACACTTTATTACATAAAATTCTGCTAGAATTGTTGCTAGTGAGCAAATTATATTCATTGCGCCAGGAACATGAATATATGTTTTAAAAGAATAATAAACAAAAAAGGGGAAAGGAATGACAAAGGTTCAGATAGCAGACTAAACAGAATATGAAGATACTGTGACTCGCCGATTGTACTCTTTTTGAAGTGTTTCCTAACTCTGCACTGAATCTGTTCTGAATTCAAATGCCAGGTCTTCTTAAGAAAAATAATAATAATTTATAAACATAAGGAGTACTAATTGGATGATAAAATTCGGTATAGATCTCAGCAGTTAAGGTTGAGAAGTTTACAAATTTATACTACATGCTAGGGATCTTGAAAGGTCACATCAGGGGAGATTAAACAAAGGACAAGATGTTCAAAGCAAGTGTTTGATGTCTAAATTGTTAAGGGTGTGCTGCTGTAACTCAATTATACTTACTGAGCAGTCAGTGAGTCTAACACAGGAAAGATACGTTAACTGACTGATGGTCCAGTGCTCTATTCTGGACATAAAATGTAAATCCAGTAAAAGGCAAAAACATTGACTAAACAGATTTCTCCACTCAAATTACTCCTGGATCATCTCTTAATTTACCCTGATCTTGTGGTCTTAACACTCCACCTCTAGTTCCCCACTTGTTAGTATGAACTATTTCACAAAAATTTTTTCAAAGACTAGTAAATAAAATAACATTAACAAAGAAAAACGTTTTCGTATGTTGCATTTTGAGAATCTGACTTTACTTTCATCATGCTATGCAATAGCCATCAGTTCTAAAGTCATTTAAGAGCATTAATAGAAAAATTATTTTCTAAATGGGATAAAAGAAAAAAAAAAAAAAAGAGGGACGCCTCACCAGCTTAGGTGAGTCAGTAGAGCATGTAACTCTTAATCTCAGGGCCATGGATTTGAGCCCACGTTGGACCTGGAAAGATGACAGCTTTTTGTGGAGCCTATTCTAAAGACTGACATTTACCATAATGACTACATTTATCAAGGTGAGCATTTTGTGAGCTGTAGAAATGTCAAATCAGTACGTGGTACTCTTGAAGTTAATGTAGTATTGTATGTCGACATATATTTGAGCTTAAAAAAGAAAGAGCAAAAAAAAAAAAAAAAAGTCTTACATTAGTAAAGAGCACAGGCTCTGGGGCCAGTCCACGGCTGCCACACTTTGGGTCTCCCCATAAACTGTGGACGCTGTGCTCAAGTGTTGTGTGTCTGGGTTTCTGTTGCTGTAAGGTGCCTAGCTATCCTAAGGACTGCAAGAATTAATGCAAATAAAACCCTTTAAGTAGTGTCTACCATAGTAAATATGTTAGCTCTTTCTATTACTATCATCAACATAATAATGTTTTATGCAAAAACTTTTTTTAGGAACAAAACAAAAGCTTTGTTGCTTCTGGGGTAAAAGGCGCTGCGTGTCTTTAGTATTAGAAACATGTAACTGAGTAAACCTCCTTCTCATTATGATTTACAGGATATTTAAGATCATGTGCGAAGCACAAACAGAGCAACCATTTCTGCTGATTTACAATCTCCACATTTGGGCTCTTCTTCACTTTAATCCTGATTCTCTATTTAATTTTATTTGTGTTTATTGTGTTTTCTTGTTGTAAAACACCGGGAATCCTTTGGGAAATATCATCTACAAAATTACAAAGATAAAGGAAGAGAAAGAAAGAAAAAGAAAGAAGAAAGAAAGAAGAAAGAAAGAAAGAAAGAAAGAAAGAAAGAAAGAAAGAAAGAAAGAAGAAAGAAAGACTTCTAAAACTGAAGTTTTTCAAGTAAGAAATGTGTTTATGTAAGCAAAATGAAATGGAAAACAGCAGGAAATGTTAGTTAAAAAAGGGAACTAATGAAAAAATTATAGAGGGAAAAACCCTAGAAGTGAGGACAAAAGTTTGAATATTAAGTAGATGGCAATGGGGGGAATTCTATAAAGAGATTTATGGGTGAAAGTGTGGCCTCAAAATGGCAATTTAATAACATCATTGTACATACCAACATAACTGGGGAGTCTGGACCTTATTATGGAAACTATAACCAAAATACATCTGAAACTATAACCAAAATACATCTGAAATAAAACTAGATTTAAATTTCTGTTGCAGAAACAGAATCACAATTTAGTTTTGTTAACTAAAAGAAAAAAATTATTTGATTATATCAACTCCAACCATATGATGTTTATGCATAACAAGCTACAAAAGACAAAGACAGCAGACTTGAGGGCTTTAATTAAACCATATAAAAGGAAAACATCGAAAACAGCAATGTAACAAGGAAAAATAAAAATTACGCATAAAATAACTAGAATAATATAAACATCTAGGCAATAAGCATTTTAAATTAAAGTCCAAATAAATAAGATGTTGAAACACAATTTTTATATGCCTCCAGACTCAGACAAGGGTACAGAAAGATGCTTGAATTGAATTAAATTTCACAAAGCACTTCCTCCACTAGATAAAGGAGTTAAACATGTCCTTTAAATAAATAATACCTTGGGGGCACCTGGGTGGCACAGTCAGTTAGGCTTCAACTCTTAGTTTTAGCTCAGGTCGTGATCCCCGGATCGTGAGATCCAGCCCCCACATTGTGCTCCATGCTTTTAGTACAGATTCTTTCTCTCTCTCCCTCTGCCCCTCCCACTTGTGTCTGCACCCTCTCTCTCTCTCTCTCTCAAATAAATAAATAAATCTTTAATAATAATAATAATACCTTCCTTCTCATAAGTTCCATCATAAATCTGCTAGGATAATGGCAAGGTAAAAACCAAATCCTTCCATGGGCATACGGAGAGATGTTTAAAACATCACCATGCCCCAAACAAATATTCAACAAATCAGTATACACAAGATTGCAATCTTATAAAAGAAAATTAATTCAGTTATTCCTAATTAAACATCTCCAAAATGAGATGGTTGGCAACCTGTCCAAAATGCTATACCAATTTTTACTTATATCATCCCTTGCAAAAAAGACCAATAGCCATCTCAGGGCCACCTATCTGGCTAAGGGACCAGGCCATTAGACACCTTGAATATCTTCACCTCAAAAATCAAACAGAAAAAAGCAATTTTTATTTCTCCAATTTCTCCCTAAAAAGCAGTTTACATGTGATACATATAGTTCTGTATTACACCAAAACACTTATCACCATATACTTCCAATTCACAGGCTTCATTACTCTAATACCTAAGAGCTCTAGAAATCAGGACAGATGCTGATACAACTAAAAGGGATAGATGGCTGTAAAGTTTCATTCACTCTCAATTAATTTTTGAACACTCATTTTGTTCCACAGACCGGGGGTGGGGGTAAGGGGGGGGGGACACACAAAAATTACAAAGACATAGAGCTCCCTGCCCTTAAGGAGTTCACAGTCATGTAGATTATTTGGTTGAAGCAGAACAATAGGACTTTCAAAGGGGAAGCTTGTGAGACAGAGTACAAACAAATTTCCTGGAGATCTAGGATGAGAAGGCACTCAAATACTTTTTGATGGTTGGTCCATTGGTTATGGCTAGCATACTTAGACTCACAAACCTACAGAGCCTATTTTCTTAGCTCTAGAATCAAGACTGTTTCCTGTTATTCTATTACTGTGAAGTGTTCCTGTGGTTAGGAAAATTCTTTCAGTTATGAAGAAATCCCTAGGTGGTTACAGAATAGAGGCAAAGTAATTAAACTAAAACTTACTCAGGTGACTTTACCTGGGGGCGGTGAGCATCCTAATCGCCTGTATCTTACTGTTTTGACCTATGATGCCATTCTTTAGCTCATCCAACTATGACAGGTTAGAGGCCCTGACCACACTGATTTTCCAATATAGGCACACAGCATTAACCACTCTGGAACTGTCTCCAGCACAGCTGAGAGAAGGAAGGAGAATGACTCCCACTTCACCTTCTATTCTAATCTCTCTGCCTGTCTACCTGAAGTCAGTGATGACTTATGAAGAACTGTGATACTTTACATGCTTCAGTGGCATTTCTGCAAACAGTTCAGAATATTTTAACTTTACTGTGTTGTATTTTAAACTTTTCAGAGAGGTAGCAACCTGTAGTTAAAAACTGAACCATAATAAATTTTTCTGTTAATTGCCTTATAAATTTGTACATTTCCAGCTGAATCAAGGCAAACTATGCTCCCAGAGAATTTCTTTGAGCTCTGCAGTGGATAATGTAACTGTTCTTATAATAAAGCACTGATATTTTCCTACCTGGTGGTAGGATACTATATATGCTATAAACTTCTATATGCAGAGAGATGTGGGTATACGTATATAGCCAAAGACAACCTGTGGATATGTGTGTGTATGTGTAACAGTCAAAGCTAATTCTTGACTTTTAATCACATAGTCACATATTCTATCCCATAGGGCTGCTCCGCAGATACATACTACAATCCTGACCATCTGTTTCATGGTTATGTGATACCAGTCACATAGGTGATCAAATGATAGAATGTGGATGAATCAAAACCCATTAACTTTCCTGACAGCCCAAAAAAGTAAATGCCCCAGGTAGACTGGAAGCTCCATCTTTGTAAATGAAGAGCAGCATAAAAAAAAAAAAAAGATGTATCATATTTTTGGTAGAGTAGGTGGTTCATTTAATTCATGAACTGTCATGATGAGTCCCACCATCCCTCTTTCTCTTCCTCTCAACCACTCCTACCTATAATTCCAAGGTCAAATGCTGTGAATATATATTCTCCCAACTTTAACACAGAGCTAAATTTAACTTCCAGAATTATCTCTCCAAAACTTTGCCTCAGTTCTAAAAGACTCAGCAAACACTAAATTAACACCTCAAAACAACATTCACGAAAGTAAGATGTCTGATTATTCATGTAGCAAATTAAGAATTCCATAATACAGGCTTGAAATTTTATATCTACAAAGCACTTCTAGATATAAAAGATTATCTAACTGAGCACCTTTTTTAGAGAATTCAAATATGGAGTTGGTATCAAGTCAATCTGTTTGACACCATTAACAGAATTATTAAGCAAAATATAACATAAAAGCCAAAGTACCTTTCAGCTGACAGATACAGATTTGCTTAAAAATAGTAATCACAGGGCGTCTGAGTGGCTCAGTAGGTTAAGCCTCTGACTCTTGGTTTTGGGTCAGGTCATGATCTCAGGGTCCTGGGATCAAGCCCCATTTTGGGGGCTCCTCCTCTCCCTTTCTCTTTGCCCCTCTCCCTCCCCCTCTGCCCCACAATCAATCTCTCTCTCTCTCTTTCTCTTTCTCTCTCTCTCTCACACACATACACACAGAAATAAGTCTTTTTAATAATATTATGAATAATCATCATCATAATCCATTCCTTCTGAAGAAGGGCAATACTAAGGTCTATTTCCAGCCATCCCTGAGATAGAATGTCCTAAGCACAAGCATTTGCTAGCTAATTTTATATAACAACAAAGAAAACTGGGGTGCCTGGGTGGCTCAGTCAGTTAAGTATCTGCCTTCATCTCAGGCCATGAACTTGGGGTCCTGGATCGAGCCCCGCACTGGGCTCCCTGCTCAACAGAGATTCTGCTTCTCCCTCTCCCTATGCCCTTTCCCCCGTGCTCTCTTCCTCTCTCTCATAAATAAATAAATAAATAAATAAAATCTTTAAAACAACAACAACAAAGAAAACTGAACTTGTCTTAAGAACTGGCTAATCCCAGCCCAACACCTATCTCAAAATAAATGCCAAGAACCAGGTCAGTGTATCTTCAGGAGCAAAAATTCACTGAAGAAGAAATAGCCATGGAAACAGCCACTCCACCTAAATACTTTTAGAGGCACACATTCATACACATAGAAGTGGTATTTTAAGAACCCACAGCCAGTCTAATTCATGCAGAAAAATTCTTAAAAGGAACATTTCCATTATTATTCTGTTGGTTAGTATATGTCCTATTTGCACTAACTTAAACTGGATGTCCTCTTTATTCATTTTCATGCCTACTTTTAGTACTTTCAGAAAGTGACATCCCTTTGTGGGAAGAGTATCTTACTGTATCACATCAGGCCAATAGGAAAAAGATTTTAATTTACAATGACCTGTCGAAAGGCTATTGCTTGAAATCAAATGAGTTACTAGAATACCATCTGAAGCTCATCATGCCTTCAGAAAAGAAAACAAATACAATATCTTACTGATAAGCACTTATTTTTGCAATGCAAATTTAACACTGAAAGAAGTACTATTTCAGTCCACTGAGGATTTAGAATAATATTCATGTTTGTCACTCTGAAGCCTTTGTTAAGGATCTTTGCAAATCCAGTATCAGAAGGCAAAATGCAGCTAGAAAAATCTACAAAGGAAATAAAGAAAAACTTTCAGCTGACCAGGCATAGTAATTCTACAGAAGGTAACCACCATCTGTGTACCTATTTTGGATTGATGCACTAAAAATCTAGGGCTTAACCTGAAAGACCCTGACAGCTAAACACAGCACTGGCTTTTTTCAGCCCTGAACTCTGCTTCCAAATCTGCCACCAACCTCATACACAGCGGTGAGTTACTATCACAGTTTCTAAAAGGTCCAATAGTATTAACTTACTCTCTCAGAAATAAATGTGAGTCAGGGTCTTTACATCTCTGTAGCTCTCTGACCTTCCCTGGTTACAAGTGTTCTTCCCCAGTTTCAATCCATAAATACCATCAGCTTTTCTCAGAATTACTCAGGGTACGTTGCCTCACCTACCCACCCACCAGCAAGGCTGTTAAACCTTTATACTTCCTAAAATCTTTCTAAACTTCTCTTTTAAGCTTTCACCAAAGCACTGTTTCTTAATATTTGTGGGTCTGATCCATCATGCTATCTCTCCCCATCCTCTCACCAGGTCTTCCTCCCTTGTCCTGGTCTTTATGCTCCTCACAGCACCCCAATGCCACAGATACCCGGATCCAGCTCTCAGATCCACTGCCTTCCCCAAAGATCCCCCATTAGTTCATCCATCCAATTCTGCAACTGTTGAATCAAAGACAATCAACTCCCTCTTTATATGCAGCTGATTCCTTCACTACCTCCCATTTACTGAGTCCCAGTTATAAACCAGCAATAGGCAAGGTTTTGTTTGGGGAGGAAAGGAGAAATACAGGAGATGAATAAGAAATAGTCACATATGATTTTTGCACTTAAGAGTTAACTTTATAAAAAACAGCACCTTTCATCATCTTCTACCTGATGTTTTGCCCCAGCTTAGCTTGTTCTTCCTGACCTCCATTCTTATAAATATTCACCAGTCTAATCCCTGTCCATTTGGAATCCTGCATACCCGCCCCACCCCCATCTCCATACCTATCCTTTCAATCCATCTTCCACCCTCCATCCAAGTGGCCTTTCTAATATACAAATGCAACCATGCTTTTCCATGCTCAAAATCCCTTCCCATTACTCGTAAGTTTTCAGAAAGTGTGCAAGCTCCTAAGTCTAGAAC
This sequence comes from Canis lupus dingo, assembly GCF_003254725.2. Classification (NCBI taxonomy): domain Eukaryota; kingdom Metazoa; phylum Chordata; class Mammalia; order Carnivora; family Canidae; genus Canis; species Canis lupus. Next base: position 20,047,944 of record NC_064256.1, on the reverse strand, counting down.
AAAGAACCCACCTGATCTGAACTTGCCTTACTTACTATGAACCAACAACATTAAACTACTTTAAGATCTGCAACAGGGGCAGCTGGGTGGCTCAGTGGTTGAGTGTGTCTGCCTTCAGCTCAAGTCGTGATCCTGGGGTCCTGGGATCAAGTCCCACATCAGGATCCCCGCAGGGAGTCTGCTTCTCCCTCTGCCTATGTCTCTGTTTCTCTCTGTGTGTCTCTCATGAATAAATAAAATCTTAAAAAAAAAAAAAAGATCTGCAACAGATCATGTGTTTTTTTCTCTGCTCTGTGGCTTCCTACTACCTTGCACACTTTCCCCTTTCTCTGCAAACACTTACTAAATCTTTGAAACTTAGCTAGAGCATCACATTCTCCCAGAAGCGTCTCGTAACTTATATCCAGAACCCAGGTGGCCTTTCTCTGCACTCAGTGTCCTGCGCACACCTCTACCACAGTGCATCTCTCACTACATTATAACTGTTGACTTTCCCTGTCCATCTCTCCCACTGGAATGCAGGCTCTTTGAAAAAGAATATGTTCCAATATGTAATTAGGCAATTAGCTTAGCCCTAGCTTAAAGCAGACATTCTTTACAAGAAGATGCTCTCTTAGTGGAAGCAATTTGGACTAAGAATTTGTCAATTAATTGAGAAAAAGCAGTTAAGGTGGGGAATCATAAAAACTGCTTTATATTTTATCAGGTCTATATTGACAGAAGACATTTAAAAACACATTCATTCGCTGATCTCTGGTTATCAGGCCAGAGCCTTTGCTTTGAGTTGACATCTGCAGATCAATAATCAGCATTATGCACCAGACACGATGGGCAGTGTGACTTTCTTAACGTGGACCAAAAACTTAAAGACACTTGAAAAATAACTAGAGTAATGTATCAGTTTAGATATTTGTTCAAACAGTTTTATGAATCCACATTATCCTCATTTAATTCAACAGCAAGATTTTTAGGTGACCTCCTTATCAGATCTTACTGAAGATTTCAACTTAGATTTTTATAGAAAAAACATTTAACACTCATATTTCATCAATATCCATAACATTCAATTAACATCAAGAAAGATAAGAAACAAGCAAAAAATGAGTTTAGAATCTAAGCATCTAAGACACATGTTTACTGAAAGAACAGGCAGAATGAAAGAGAAAGAATGGAGAACTGATGGGAGTTTCTCCAGCTTTCCAAAACCAGCAACATATAAGAAGGAGGCACTCTAACAAAATGGTGAGGTCAACTATCCCTTTAAATTCTTCAGTGACTCCCCATACATAGTTTGCATCTAATTCCAAGCCCATAGTATTCAAGTTTGTCCTTGAAGTATTACCTGCTTACATTCTTAGACTACACACACACATACACACACACACAAACTGCACACACACATATGAAAACCCCTGCTGTTCCTCCAGTTGTTCGGTGTATTTAGTTACCTTAAATGTGTCCTTCCTGGCCTTAGGATGTCCCACTTCTCTACCTAATTAACTCTGAATCATTTTTAAAGTCTCAAGTACCATTTCCTCTAAGAACCCCTGCCTGATGAGTATCCTCCTCCTACCGAGTTCCCTCCTCCTAGATGTCCTAATGGGACACCTCTGCATCCTGTTATATACAGGGAACCTTGTGTACTGGCTGCCCTCGGTCAGTCCTAGCTTATGCCCGTTGTTGCAGACTAAGTATTAACAGCAGTCTTCACTATCAGAAAGTGTCTCAGTTTGGCAGTAACTCATATGGTCACCCTAGACACTGTGGGATATAAAGAAGACTAAGCAATGGTCTTTGCTCTTTTTTAAAAATAAATAAATAAAACACATACACATACTCAGATTTTCTGGTTTCTCAAATATATGTAATTATTATTCACCCCTGTTTTATTCTGGAGACAGTCACAGTTTGGCCAATAAATCACAAATGGTCACCTAATGAATATAACTATATCATGGAACTTAATGCACTATTCATAAATGTTTTATTCTCTATCTCCTTGTCAAGACTATACATTTTTCAGGACCCTTGGGTGGCTCAGCAGTTGAGCATCTGCCTTCGGCTCAGGGCATGATCCTGGGATCCAGGACTGAGTCCCACATTGGGCTCCTTGCAGGCAGCCTGCTTCTCCCTCTTCCTGTGTCTCTGCCTCTCTTTCTGTGTCTCTCATGAATAAATAAATAAAATCTTTAAAAAAAAAAAGACTATACATTTTTTGAGAAGCAAGGGCTTGTCTTATTTATCTTAATATCCACACATCAAAGCCCAATGTTCAACACATACTAAGTACTCAGTAATGTTTGTAGACTGCTACCAATTAGAAGACAACCCTTCTCTAAATGACTGTAGCATAACCAGTTATTTATAAACACCTGAATCATAAGTGATCTATCAACCTTGACTAACACCCAGACAGTAATTATAGAATGTTATAAACATATTAATCTCAAAAATATCATCAGCAGTAAAAACCTACAGTATGTAACAGTAGTTGACATACTAGCTCAATTCATTCAAATATCATGAACATAATATACTGTCACATATTTTTACCAACATCACTACCACCAAAAAGGTGATTTTTTTTTACAGAACACTTTTTTTGTGTCACCAGAAACGTACATAAACCCCCAAAAGTTACAGTATTCTTATTTAAAAAGAAAAATGCAGAAAATAGCTTAGTAATTCTCTTTCTTAGAGTGCCATTAAAAGCTTTTTCTGCCTGGGGAAAATGACATACATTTTGTACCTAAAAAAATTTACATAAACTAGCAAAGCCATTTCATATTTTAGCCTAATAACAACTGTCAGACTTCTCCTAGATAATATAATTCATGCACAAAACATACAGACAAAAAATATGATTTAAAACCCTGGATTATTTGTTCCCACGCAGTTTATTACTAATTACTTACAAATCACAGAGAAAAATGGAAAACTGTTTTCTGGATAAACAAAAGTCATACTCAGCAAGAGCCTGCCTGATTAGAGAATGAGATAACTGACTACCAAAATAATTACAAAATTATAACTTATGTCTAGAATTAAAACCAAAGACATTTCCAAAATCAATTATCAAGAGGATGGGGACAGAAATTATCCCCCCAAAAAGTATTTCTTTCTTCTCTAATCACAGAAAAGTACAAAAGAAACTATATTTTAATATTCAGGTCAGGAAAAAAAAAAGGTGGGGAAGAGACTAATGGTAAGAAATAATTCAATTGCCTTCTTTAACTAAATTTTCAATTTTCATGTAAGAATACAGATAAATTCACATACACAATTTACCAAAGTTGTGGCAAGTTACTGCAATTTCTAAGTAGCTTTACAACTTTCGTCTGGAGCCTCAATTTTTACATTTTTTGCAACTAATTACAAGCTTGATTGATCACTCAAAGCAGAAATAAAGTTAAGGCAAAACGAATACTCTCCTCCTTCAACCCTTGTGGCTGTATCTCCAGCAACCATACTTTAAAGACTGTTTCTGGTTAGTTATAAACTGTCATTATCTTACAGGGCAATAGATTGAGATTTCCCAAATGAAAGAGCATAACAGCTTCAGCTAGCCAGAGCAGGGGCCAGAAAAGATTACAATCTGTCATGGAATCACTCAGGCTTCATTTCTAACTGCTAACTTGAAGGATTTTCACTTATGAATATAAATTATACAATCATTATACATGTACAAATATTATCACAATCATTCCAGTTTGGATCTGCAGATGTGGGGAGGGAGCATGGGTGAAGGATATTAAAGACTACTACACTGACTGTAGACCTACTATGAGCCAGGCAGAGTGAAAGTCCCAGAGACAAAACCATGAAACAAAGTCCCTGCCTTCAAAGTATCAACAAACTATTAAGTAGATCCTGTGTCAGCAGGATCTGAATCTAATATGATTCCAAACCATGTGATCTCCCCACTCCTCCTCCTACTGCTACTACAAACTGCCCCAAGAGAACTCCGTGAGCAAGTTTTCTAAGACAAAGCAGAACAACAACTGCACTAAGATATGTGGGGAAAAAACTGAAAGTTGTTTTTGTTTTCGTTTTTGTTTTTGTGAAACAGCTTCAGAGGTATAACCAAGTAAGAAAATCTGACTGAGAGAGTTAATTTTATGTGTCAACTTGGCTGAACTGTGATGCCCAGATACTTGGCCAAACATTATTTGGGATGTTTCTGGGAAGGTATTTTTGAATGAGTTTAACATTTAAATCAAAGGAGCCTGCCCTCGAAAACATGGATGGGCCTCATACAATCAGCTAAACACCTGAACTGAGCAAAAGACCGCCCGGCCTTGGGCTGATCTTGGACTCGCCAGCCTTCATAACCATGTGGGCCAAGTCCTTAAATAAATCTCTCCCTGTCTCTGTTTCTCTGTCTCTCTTTTTCTGCCTCTCTCTCTCTCCACTACCCCCACACACATACTCATCTATTGGTTCCATTTCCCTGAAGAACCCTGATTAGTAATACTACTTAACAATTAAATACAACACATGGAAAAAAAAAAAAAAAAAACACCTTCAAACGTATTTCACATTAACTTGGGATGAGCACCGGTATTGTATATAAGTGCTGAATCACTAAATTCTACACCTGAAATTAATGTTATGCTGTATGTTAACTGACAAATTTAAATAAAAACTTGAGGGAGAAAAGTATCTCATATTAATATTTATAGTCTATTTCCACCATTCTCCAGTGAGAGGAATCAACCCTACTTAAGTAATGGTTCCTTTCTGTATTAAGGGTAAGAATTACACAAAACAATATGAGAGCCAAAACCAAGTAACTTCACACTTAAACTTCTGATTGCTATATCTGCAAATGGGGCATCTCCTGAGAGCTGTTTAGTTCCTTAAAAATACTATTCACAGAACTCATTATTCAGAGAAGGAACCAGCAACATAAAAATTCTACAAGCATCAGAATCTCCAATGGAGAAACAAGAGTTTCAGCTCAAAGTTAGTTGTAAGAATGTTGCCTTTTTTCCTTAAGTAATCCTCAAAATTATACATAATTAATCATGGGTATTACTACTATAAAATCAATTTTCAACAAAATAGAATTTGTTAGCCATATTGTATGTGGTAAGGTTTAAGTACCCCTAATTAAAAATGGTAACGCAGCACCAGTAAGGCAATTTAATTAGGACTTTACCAGAGCTTATAAAATACCAGAATTGCTTAAAATTGTAAGATTTATCAGTTGATCTAATTAGGCCAGAAGCAGTATTTTAAACTTCTAATTTCAGAAAACTCTGCCACTCAACAAAAATGTTTTTCTTATCATTTCTATGCTCTAGCATTATCAACCAAAGCTTTTTAAAGGTGGAACACTATCCGATGCATGAAAGGAACTAACCCTTTGACCCTAACCCAAAATAGTATATACTACCATATAGTCTAATCATACATCAAATGAATCTTTTCAGCTAAAACTTTTGTTAAGAACAACAGGAAACTACATATTGGCTGGTGTTTTGTAACAGGAAACATATTCAAAAGGACGCTGTGGAGTCCTAGAATTCAAAATCCTGTTTTTCACTGAGAGCATGCAAATGTTTTCATAGGATTACATATAATCAAGATACTACACTTGACATCTCTATTCTCTCAACTTCTGAGAGAGAATCTGTTGAGGCTCAAGAATTTAACAGATCAAAAAGAAATACATGTGGGAGAATTGTTAGGCTTTTTAAAAACAAATATTTATTATTCTTAGTAAGACTATTCATTAAAATATTTTTTTTTCAAATCCACAGTATATGCTGGGTTTTTTTTCCCTAAGATTTTATTATTTATTTATCCATGAGAGACACAGATTACAGAGGCAGAGACCTAGGCAGTGGGAGAAGCAGGCTCCTTGCAGGGAGCCCGATACAGGACTCGATCCCAGGACCAAAGCATCATGACCTGAGCCAAAGGCAGCCACCCAACCACTGAGCCACCAGGAGCCCCTATGCTCAGTTTTTAAAAGCATACTAAGGTTACAGGTTAGGATATCACACATACACTAGCAACTCAAGGAAAATATCTAACACCTAACATCTATGCAAATATATCGAAATTTAAAATACACTGAAAGGTCATCCCTCCATAATATTCACAAGCTTAACCACAAACATGGGATTAATTTTACCAAGACTTAAAAAGTATGCACTTAATGAATTCAATTGTCAAAAGTTCACCCATCCTCTTAAACCAATACTTCCTTAAGTGTTCCATAGATTCATACTCTTCAAAATTTTTCTGTGACATAATCTCCAAAGAAAATAATATAAAAAATTAATTATTTGAATCTTGGACAATATGAAAAAATGCTTTTGTCAACTTCTTGTTATTACTGATCATTCCAATTGTGTTCCCACCACCTTTTTTTTTACATATAATTAAAGCACTAACACATGCTCATTGTAGAATACTTAGTAACTCTAGAAAAATATTTAAAAATTTTTTAAACATCACCTTTATTCTCTCCACCCAGGAATTACCATAGTTAACATTCTGACATATGTGCTTTCAATATTTGTTCTAGGTACAAATACACATAACACTAAAAATAAAATTGTGATAAAAATGCATGTTAAGTACTTATCCAATCTTTTTACCCTGTGGTATATTGGGTATAGCAATAGTCCTCATCTTTAAAATTTTAGAAAACGTGATCTATAATCGATTTATCCTATTACCCTTTATGCATATATCATAATGAATTATTATGACATTATTTTGAATTATTATGACTATTATTAGGCCTGTCAGTTCTTTTAACTTTCTACCAAGACAAATAACTCTGATGTACTTCCTACCAAAAATCATTGACCAAAAAAACACACTGATCATAAAAACAACACTCAGAACTCATACCCAAAAAAGGCCTATAAACACATGAAAACATTTAACAGCATCAATAAATCAACATAAACCACAGAAATTATGAAAGAGATTTTTTACTCGCCAAACTGAAAACTGTAAAGCATACAAATAACACCAAGTTATTGTTGTAGGGATTGTGAGAAAATCATTCCAATGCAATACTAGTTATAAATTAATACGACTTTCCTAAATAATAATTCAGGCAGTATGTATGAATAGATTTAAAATATTTTAGTCAAAAAATAAATAAAAATAAAAAAAATAAAATAAAATATTTGTCAATAGTTTTATTTTTAGAAATCTATCCTAAATAATCATAGATAATTCTAGATCCTGAACAAAAAATGATATAGGGTTAATTCCTTTTTAATGCTAACATAGCATTATGCGCATATGTCAAAAGTCAATGAAGACTTGCTCCATGTTATCATCATTCTTGTACTCTGCTTTCCCTATTGTATTGTAGATTTTCATTTCTGATCCAGTTTTGTTCTTCATAAGGCTTGTTTTTGTGTTTGTTTTAATATTTAGTGCCCAATCTTAAAATTTCCAGAGAAAAATGGATGCTCTGGGCATAGTATATTATATAAAAACTCATACACAACATAAATTACTGCATTTTACTATTCTACTTATAGAAGAATCTTCTAAAAATAAGTACATTTTATGTATAGGTGCACAAGATGATAGTCAAAGACCCTATAGTAACTTTAGCCACCCCCTCTGAAGAATGGGTTCTTTTAAAAATATATGTGTGTATATCAGTTGATCCAAAGCATAAAGTGTGAATTTGTGTCTTTTTCTTTCTTTATGAAACAACTTTGCATATCTGTTTTGTCTGAAACAAGGGGTTGGTAAAAGAACCCGTCAATACCACATTGACTCACAAGTGGACCTTAAATACGAACCAATAAACCTGCTTTTCCCTCTCCTCAACTGAGGTCCCTTACAGTGGAAGAAAAACTCTTCCAAACCCTGGACAGGTACCTCTGACTTTGAGGACTATTTAAAATCCTTATATTCAAGATTAGACAAATTCTCCAGCATGAATGTACCCTCCATGGAACTCTGTCCTGACATACTTTTGAAAGAGGACTAGAAGAGTAATTTTTTGGAGGACAGCTCTTCAGTAGATGAAAGAGAAGGGTCCACCTCACTGCACATTGACAGACCCAAGACACAGAGTCACTCTGTTTCTGAGTTATGCCAGTCCGAAAGAATCATGGGGGAAATTCCACAAATAGCTACTCTGGAAGCCTCTCACCTGGTCAGTCCTGGAAAGGAACCTCCATAATCATGACTCTTTCTCTTTTTGACCCTTGCCAACCACTATGTGTTCCTATCTAGACCACTGTATTTCAGCTGGTATAGAAAATACCTTGGAGGATCAGCTTTCCCCCAGAATAAAACTCATTACCTGACTTAAAAAAGAGAGGAGACTAAGGTCTATGAGCCATTTCATCTGAAACCACTTTTCCTGATACATCAATAAATGGCAGAAAGTTTTAACTGTATAAATGCTTTTCTTAAATTCCTCTGAAAATAGATTGTGAAGAACAAAACTTTCCTCCTCCTGAAATATAAAATTTCCAGATATCTTTATACTCTGCCTGATTCACTGTCCTTTTTATTAGAACAGATGCATGAGAGAGAGCAAGTTAGACTAAAAAATTTGAAATTTTGCAAAAAAAATATCAATATCTCCATCATGTTGAACTGTGCTATGAAGCTATTTCCAGAACAAAAGTGAGTGAAGCAATTAATATGTCAGCAACTATATTACAAAACATTTCTTTATTCTTAGGTTCCTTCGCAGGGTGTTTAATATATAGTTCAATCCATACTTCCAAAAGTTGAGTTGCTCTAAAAGCCACTCTATAAAAATACACTCCCTGGGACTTAAAATTTAATCATTTTAAAGCTTTTACTATAATCTATAGCATAAATAACATTCTCAAAGGCAATTAACATAATTAATTTCCATATTGCAACAAAAGATGTCCATTTCCCTTTGAAATAATAGCACAGATATTTATGATAGTGGCACTTATTGCACAAATATCTTCAAGAGATTATCAGAGAGTCACAAGACGATAAAGTAGAGAAGGCATCTTTTACAAGTAAGACAGCCTCCATTACAAATAAGAAAGCCAATGCCTCGAGAGGCCATTTGTCAAGTTTACAGAATGCCACGTCACTCTTGGTGTTACTTTCATTACCAGCTAATAACATTTAACAGCAATATATATACTAAGCTCCAGTAAATACCATGCAATAAACTAAATGAATGCCAGCCCCACATTACTCATCTCATAAACGGTTACATTACAGATAATAGCAAGTATGGCATATGAAACCTGTATTAAAATATTGAAGAATTAAGAGAATTTTAAATACAAAGAGTGAAGTTTGTCTACGAACAATCTAGATCAACATAAAAGAATAATGAAAGCCACAAGGTAAGAGCAGTAGGATGGAAATAAACTCATCAGATTATCAGAAAAGGACAAGAGTCCCTTGTTGTAAGAGCAATGTAAACATGAAATCAGCATTAGTGCCCCTGGTGCCTTTACGGTACTCCATGCTGAAGCAGACACTTAGGCTCCAGCAGTAGCAACTTCAGGTTACATGCAGAGAAGTGCAGTGTCCCATGCAAGGGACTTATTCCAACCACTCCCTTCACCACAGTCAACCATACTTCCTCAGTTTACAAATAGCCCCAACCCCTCCTGGATGCTGTCTTCTTAGCTCGCTTGTTTGTTTGTTTGTTTGTTTGTTTGTTTGTTTGTTTTCCTCTCCATGAAACTGCATAAGGGGCAGACAGCATCTGTTGCTCCCACACCTCGCCACTTGGATCTTTAGCCTGTGTCAGCACCCAGAAAATTCTTTTGGCCTGCTCTTTCGACTTTCCTATATAGTGTGCTGTCCTCAGGGAATCTTAAATTTTAACATCTCGCCAGTCACACTCGTGTCTTTTATATTCCTTTCAAAACGCATACCCCTGATTCCATTTATATGAAATGTCCAGAAGAAGTAAATTCATAGAGAAAGTAGATTAGTGTTTGCCAGAGGATACAGGAAGAAGGGGAATTGGGAGTGACTGCTAATAGGCACAGGGTTTCTTTCTAGGGTGATGGCAATCTTCTAGAATTAGATAGCAGTGATGGTTACACAATACTGTGAAAATACTGAAAACCATCGAACTATATGGTGAATTTTGTGTTATTTGAATTTTATCTCAATTAAAAAATTGCAAATTAAAAGTAAGTGGAAATAAGTACATTCACAATGCTGTCCAATTACACACACACACACACATGCACGCACATGCACACACAATAGGGTGTCCCTCCTCCTAACTTTCCTTCCACCTTGCAAAATAATAAACTTCCCAAAGGTGGAATTATTAAAGCAGAAGCCGAATGATCATCTGTCAGCATTGTGCTATTGAAGAGCTAACTGGAATGAGGGGGAAATTACACTAGATTACCTTGAAGGATTTTTCATCTTTCAGTTTCTATGTCACAAACCAAAATGAAGAAACGAGAACTGGGAAAAAATTTTAAGTGACCAGGAAGAAAAAATATGAATCATCTCTTCCCATTCAAATTGAGAACTGTAGAATATAATGAAGCAAAAGAACAAAAATGAAATAGATCCAAAAGGGAAGAACACAGAATATTAAGTAAATTAAGTAACAGCACACACCAAGAAATTATATTCAGAGTTTAATATACCAATGCTTGCTTTGTTTATGCAGAAATTATCCCATATCTAACCATATTGCTCTAGAGAATTCCAAAACCTTTTTAGTCCTGGAGCAGCGAAGAAGTAAGATGTGACCAAAAAAATCTAACGCAGATGAGATTTAAATCAGATTACAATTGATGGGCATGTAAGTGGGTTAACAAGGTAAACAAAGTGTGGATAACATAATAGAAAGTTATCTTCCCCTAAATTCAGCCTCTTCCCTTTAAAATCCATTAACCCAATAACTAATGTCTTTTGTGGGGAAGTTTAGAGGGGAAGACAAAATATTACGGATGATACAAAACCCAAAAAGTAAATCTTTCTACCACAAATAAATGCCAACAAACATCTGTAACAGTTTGCTGTAGAAAAGAACCTTTTTGAATACCAAATGACCGTGTTTAGTGAAATAGGGAAGGGGTATCCGTATAAACACTCAATATTAGAAGAGGGGTACATGAAAATATTTGTATATTAAATGTGTATGTATAGTACATTAAAATATTTTATATATTTACCTAGTTATAAACCATAGGTTCCAAGACACCAAAATTTTAAAGGCAGTCCAATTTAAATGTTAGGGCATCAAAGTTATCCAAATAAAAACATACCATATAAGATAACTATCCTTATACTTTCCTTAGCTTATTAATTTAGGCTTTCAAAAAATGAAAGAAATTGAATTTCTGAGTCTATCAAGAACTACTTCCTCCTGTTCTTTTATAATTAAAAACTTATACTCTTGTATAAAACTCCTATGTGGTCTAACACAAGAGTCTACGATGTGACACTTTAATGACCCAAACCTTTTTTGAATTTAGAAATCAATACTTTCCTGTATCCAGAACCATCATGCACCTTACAACTTTACACCTGTATCAGCTTCAAAGAACACTATTCCACACAACCAGCTACAGCAGACTGATCTGGAAAGCAAACGTGTCAAACAAGCTTCCCACACATTTTGTAACCAGCTCTTTTCTGAAGCCAGAAAACTGTACTTCACATATTCCAAAGAGCGATCTGTTGACCAGCAGCCTTAGCACCCACTTGAGATCTTTTTTTAGGAATGCACAATCTCACCTGTTTTGTGAATTTGCTATATTATTCAAGAATATTAAGTTCTATTATGAAAGTCAAGGAAACAAATGAGCTGGATAAAACTCATAAGAAGTAGTGGTCACTGATGGTAAGTAAACTAATAGCTTATGAGGTAAAGGCAAAATTCTGAGGCTCAATTAGATATACATAATAAGGGATCATAAGCTTCTGAAATGAAGGCAAAGTTCTTAAGATGTGTTAAAAATAGGCAATTTAATAAGCTCTAAGATATTTTAAACTAGAAAATAAGCTGGAACAAACAAGAGGTTCACTTGTAAAAAAAAAAAAAAAGGATGGAAAGACTAAGTCATCATCATACCATCTCTGGACTGACATATATACCATCTCCATATCAGCCACCCACCAAGGACGCCCCAGGCTGGTCTTATTCCAGACTCTGCAGGTGCTTTACCCAAGAAACACAGATACAACTCAGCAAAACTGGCAAAGCTACACTTGTATGTACGTATACTTGTACCCTCTCTCTTCAATACACCAAATATGTATCATCAGTCTAGGGTATTATTAGTATGTGGAGCCCTTGCTCAAAACTCAGCTCTGGTCCTCATTACCACACCCTCAATCGGAAAGATGATGTGAAAGAGGGAGAGGGTCGGGACATATGAATATTGTGTACCTGGGCCCAGGTGGTGTGGTCCTTCCAAGCTTTGCACCTTATGTGTGTTAACTTACCCCATGGCTTTCCTCTTGCTTCTGGCTGTGTGTTTTAAACTAATTTGATAAATACTGTGATCTGAATATTTAATTTGGTTGCTGAGCCTGTCTATTCCATAACCCCTGGGAAAGCTGGTAATGTACTTGGAGGCTAACTATCACATCAAGGTGATTCCCCCAAAATACCTACGGAATCACAAGTCTTCATTTTAAAAGATCCCCAAGTGATTTATAAGCATATTAAAGTTTAATCTAAAGAAGCAGAATGTCAGAAATTTGGATCTCACAATGATACTCTAAACACCATCTTGAATAAAAGGTCTCGTAGATGCCCTGTGTACCAACTCAGAGCCCCAAAAGAGAAAGAGAATGCTAAGGGACCCACTTTCAACAAGTATCATGTAAGATTTAGAGAAGCACTGCTGCCCTTGGTGATTCTCTTTTGAACCCCAGCTCTGTAAAGCCCCATACAGTTTGAGAAAACATTCAGAAGAGTACAGCACAATACATCTTAACGTTAACCCTATAATCTCTGTCTTGCTGGGAATTAGAATAATACCATTTTTCATCTATGTTATGTTTCAAGAACACCTATCCAAAGGACATAAGGCTACCAGAAACCGAGAAAGGGTTATTACTGCCTTAAAAAGGTTGCAGTGACTTTAGAAAGATCATCCAAGAACATTTTAGCAGAATAGCCTGAGAAGCATTGTTAATGGGCTCTCCACTCCCCACCTACTAGCAGTCGCTGACCTGATCAGCTCCAGTCATTTTATGTATTTATTACTTTTATTGTATATTGCATTGTCCTGACACATAGTAAGGACTCAGTAAATGTTCTGAATTACTAGAAAACAATAATGAAAAATGTCACCCTTTCTATCCTGCATTTATTTAAGGCAAATGTAATTAATTCAATCTGTTGGTTTTGAGAAATTCCTGAGAATGAAAGCATAATTCCACATTAGCATGGTTCATAACACTCTCTCATTCCCCATCTCAAACTTGAATCTATGTTTTCCATTATTAATCAATCCCATTCTAATTTTCCACAACACTGTGAAACCCATCAGCCTATCCATTAAGAAATAATCCATTTCTAAGTGTCACCAACAATTATGTATAAGCAATATGCTACACAGGAAAGATCAGCCATTATTTTAATACTTTTCTAGGTCCAGATTTAAGACATCTTAGAAAAGCATCTATTTAAAACATCTGTAGAAGAACTGAAATAAAAACTGAGGACACGATCACACACACAGAGATCATAAACAAGATGTAAAACAAAAGTCTAAAAGTATCGAGAATATTTACTCTAGTTAAGAATAAGATGAGAATATCAGGAAAAGAATGTAAAAGTTCTAAAGGTCAGTTCTGTAAAGAATATGTCACCTATTGTTGCTAAAAGAGGGAGTATGTTCAAATTTCAAAAGAAAAGATTTAGGTTGGAAATCATAATCTCCCATTCCATAAGTGAATGTTTACAAAAAGAGTAAGGAAACATACATAGGGAATGGCTCAGCGTACTCCCTTTCAAATGGTCTATCAAATCCTGTTCACTCCATGCATTTAGTACAGCCAACGACAGTCACAGTCTTTATATTATAGGACATTAAACATTTCAAGGCAGGTTTTCAGACTGTGTTACATGGGTTTGAAATACCAAGGGTTTAAGAACTGACTCCACCAGCTCACATAGGAAAGAGGTAACATTATAGATTTGTGTGTCTTCCACACCTAACAGCATGAGAATAGACACATAATAAGAAGCCTTCAATAAATACATGTTGAATTTCATTATTATCACCCTCTGAGGCAAAAATCTTAATTGAAGAATAATCTAAACACTACCATCACCACTACCAGGAGAAAAGTAGCTCTCAAAATTTCCAAGTGAATCCACTTACATGTTAAACAATGAGAACAAGAAAGAGTAATTGTCTTATTCTTTACAAAGGGCTAAGAATGAATCTTCTGTTTGCAAACTTAATCCACTCCAACTAGTACTGTTAACTGCCCACTAAAACCCAGTGCATTATCTTTGCTTCACTAATCTTATGCTTGATCTATGTTATATATATATATATATATATATATAAAATCTATTTCATTCTATGTTATGTGAAGTACAGATTATATGAAAATTAAGAGGCAAATGCTTTTTGTTATGAGCCATAGTAGAAAAAATATCACTTGAATTTCAGAATATCATACCCAAAACCTGGCTTGTTCATATAGGAACAGCCACATTTCAATGACAAATCCTTTAAAATGCATTAAACCTATTCCTGTGCGTTATGTTTTGTGCAGCACAGGACCCAAATATAAGGCTGGTGCCCCATTTGGTTGAGTGGGTAGTGTTCTACTTGATAAATTTTCATAAGCTGCTATCCCCCATTTGGGAGTTAGTCACTGGTTTTAACAAACTCCTTGAAGAGTTCATTTCAGTTATTCCTGCCTTGCTCAGTGTGAAACAATTTAATCTTATTGCTTTCTTCCTAAGGGGCAGAAAGATGATGTTCAAAGGAAAGTACTTGAGAAGGGAACATGCATGGTGAAATTTAGGAGCTCCTGGACAGGCCTGAGGGAAAGACACCTCTAAAGAGAGAGCCTAGAATTGGGGGGGGGGTAGGAGGAGAGGCGGAGGGGAGAGTTTCACAAAGGAAATTGGGAAAGCACAGCAAAGAAACTTAGCTTACTCAGAAACCACACTCACACCTCTAGTTATTTTAAACACAGTGTAACTTGGCATGGCCCATTCTGATCCAGAACTTTTGTCTTACGCTAATGAAATGAAAAGTTTGCCCCCTAACACCTATAAATAATTTCATAGATTATTACTTCATTTCAAAATAGTGTTTCATAATTAAAGCAAAATCAAATTTCTCTTTGCTTTGTAAATTATGTCTTACAGCCCTTATACGGAAGTTTTAAAAGATGGAAATAACAATAGACAGTGATTTCAGATTCTTTCAAAAGATAACCACATCCAATTACAAATCTATCATATATACACACTGGACAAGTGAGGAGTCCCTAGAAAGTGGTTTCAAGCTACACATTCTATCACCACAACCCTTCAGATTCCCCTAGGAGGGCACACCAGAATCTCAGGACGAAGGCTGGTGGGTGAAAAAGTGAAAAAGCACAGTGAAAAAGCACTCCAGGAGATTGTGATACTCAACCCATCACCTCCTGCCCCTCCTGCCATTATCAGCTAATAATGTCTCACCACCCGCTACTGATGTACATTGTGCTATTTCTTCTATACCAAATGTTAACTCAGTGAAGTCATTAGAATAGAGCATCTGAATTCAACTGGCATTTACCCAGCTTTTAAGAGGTAAAAACATATACATGAATGACAAATCAATTTAATTTCCTTTCACAAAATTTCATTTCAGGGCTACATTACAAATTCTGAACTCAAAGCTACTTACAGTCATAGCTTTCCAATTAAAGTATTTAAGTCCACTAATATATTTCTACGAATCAAACTTTCACTACTAAGTAGCAGCACACACACACACACACACACACAAAGAATTATAATAAGTTTCAACATTCCTCACAATCCACTTACACTTAAGTAAGAGATAACTCAGATTTTTTTAAGCAAGTAAATGAAGACTGTTATTCCAAGGTCATCATAACTCTCTCATGGTACATTATGCCTCATATCCTAGAGGGTTCAGATTCAGAAAATTTTATTACTTATGGGCACTTGCAGGTAAAACTGGTTAAAGAGGTAATTCCATTTCAAACTAACACTCCTGGTTTTCAGTGTTCATATTATTCATACTCCAGTCCATTGGAATGTATCTCACAATCTCCAAACTTCTTCAACTTTACTGTTAGTCAATACTGTTTTAAGCAAACAGAAAGCCTATCAGGAAATATGTGGACATCTCCCAAACTTTTAAAATCACCTGACATGTGTATATCAACAACCGGGAATTCCTTATAGTTGTCAAATCTATTCTACATACATTTAGGCCCAAATACTAAAAAAAAAAAAAAAAAGAAAAGAAAAGAAAAGAAAAAAAAAACCACTTCAAAAACAAACTGAGAAAACATACTTACCTTAATCGGAGCACTACTAAACTTAATTTTCCTATTTGCTGGGATGTCTTCTTCTTCTGGCAATCCAACAATTTCCGAGTATTCCATATCAGGTTGATAGTAATTGTTTTCATCACTATCTTCCTGCTCATCCTGTTCAGTGCCTGTCTCTCCCCAGTCTGAATTATACCTGGATCTTACCCTATATACATTGTAGTCACTGTGCATGTAAACATGGGAACTCTCAAAATGATCTGAATCTTCAGGTCCTTCTTTTCCACCACTGGATCCAGAAGCATCAGCAGAGGTAAAATCACCACCTGCAAGTTCTTTCTTCTGATGCATTGCTGCCTCACTCCCAACTAAATTAGCCTCAGCGTCTCCTAAAGGTTCATTCTGTGGTGAAGGGATTTCAGACTCTGGCATTGCCTTATGTTCAGCACGAGGCTCTTCAGGAATGTCTCTGTCACCTCTGTCAGGAGTCTCTTGGTTAGATGTGGAGTCCTCGGCTTCCTTTCTCTGCTGTGTCTCTTCACTTGGCATCGAGGCTGGAGAGGTACTTTTCAGAGCCACTTCTGGGACTGGAGTTGTATGACTCTTCTGAGCATCCTCTGCATCATCACTGAGTTTGCTTGGAGGAGACCAAGAATTAGAATCCTTAAGGTGACCAAAGGTATCAAGATTTGTAACAGTAACAGATGGTAGGTTCAGAGGATAATGTCCAGTCACTGAGTATTCACTGTTCTCAGCCTTCTCAGAAACGATGGCACTGGGGGAATCGGTGTTCTCGAATACTGCACTCAGTTGACTCACAGTTGGGGAGACAGCCTCTGTCCGAGAGCTAAGGCTATCCAAGGAATCGGTACTGCCTCTGTTGGACTTCGAACCACCCCACTCATCCTGAGGTTCACTACCTCCAGCTTTCTCTTTCTTTGGGGAATAGCGGTTGTTTTGTCCTGATTCGTGCACACTTCTCTCAAACATCTTCCGAGTTTCTGTGAACTTAGAATAGGAAGGGCCATCGTACAACGTGTCAAATCTACTAATTCGTTCTGAAACAGAGGACTCCAACTTAACAACCGAGCCATCTGTTTTTTCCAGAAATTCTTTGGGCCTCATTCTTCTCTGTGGAGATGAAGGTCCCCCTTTCCCCCTTGTTTTGGCAACGACTGCAGCATTTTCACTGGGTTCCATACCCATCTGCATAAATAGATTTTTGATTCTGTTGACATTGGAGCCATATTTCCTCCCCCTGCTCTGCTGGGAGCCCTCACCTTCTTTTGTTTTTTGCTCCCCATCTGACTTGGGTTTGTCAAAGGTACTTTTCAGTGCCTGGAACTCAGTTCTGTATGCATTCCTGTGAGGAGAGGCACTTCTGAGAGTGGTTCGTTCACCTGAAGACTCGGTTTTCAACATTTTTACTTCAGGGGTGAAAAGCCAATGTTCATAATGATCAGAAAAAACAAAAAACAAAAAACAAAAAAACAAAACACCTCTCTTCTCTAATCACCAGTATTTGATCAAGAAAAAGTACCTCTCAAATGGCATACTGTATCAGTGATCCTCCCAACAGGTGTATTAGGAAATTATTCAG
This sequence comes from Canis lupus dingo, assembly GCF_003254725.2. Taxonomy (NCBI): domain Eukaryota; kingdom Metazoa; phylum Chordata; class Mammalia; order Carnivora; family Canidae; genus Canis; species Canis lupus. The sequence continues at coordinate 20,029,880 of NC_064256.1, read as the reverse complement.
TCAAGAGTTACACAAAATGGCTTTTTCAAAGCAAGACTAGAGGTTCATCTGTAATAGAAAAGAATGAATTTCTAAATTCATTTACTTATTTGAATTTAAGTTTAGTCAACTAATAATACACTTTTCAAAGTGGCTAAGCCATATGTCAAACAGAAAGAAAAAAAAAATCACTTAATGAAATGGGAACTTAAAAGCCAAGAATTTAAAAGTTACACCTCTGATTGGTCTTTGGTAGCAAACATGTTTCAAACACAATGTGGAGATCCCTACAGAAATCACGCACTAACACAACAACATAACTTACATATAAGTACACTACGTTAGCCTAAGTTTCTGTTGCTTTTGTGAATGATCTTAAACCATCAGTTCATCAACCTGTTCGGAAAAAAATGAATTTCAACTTGGGATGCTCCACATCAGGTAGAATTTATTCTTTCTGTAGAAGCCCAATTCAGAGTTTGGAATCTGTTTCCAAAGTCCAAAATATGGTCAGAGAGGCTTATTTCACTCTCTCTGGTCCAACATTCTCATTCATAGCATCCCCAAAGCAACGTTAGGACATTTCAGACCAAAGCAAGCAGAAGAAAGTTCTCAAATGAAAATAAGTTTCACGCTAACTGGAGTTACATCTAATATTTGGAAGTTTCCTAAGTGTGGATGCTATCAATTATACAGTGAGATGCAGAACATCACGGGAATAAATGCAGGAGAACGTGATGATCAGAGAGCAACTATAACACGAAACCTCTTTTCAGAGTCCTGATTTGTTTACTCCTACTCGCCTCTAACTTAGGACAAGCTCAAAATGCAACGCAATGCATGCTTGCTGGTCTCCACTAGCCCGCAGCTGGATTTTGTATCAATTATGCCCGTAATCAAATCCTTCGAGATCTGCTGAGGCGCAGACAACGTAGTTCTAAAGATTTTTCATTTTGTTTTTGCTTTAGTTTCGTCTTTTGGTATTAGGCCGAGCCAGATCACCCTCATGCACAATCAGCTGAGGAAGCACACACTTTCCCTGAAACCGCCTCCAAACTCGGCTTCTGGCCCAGCACGCATGCATGGCCCATGCAGACAAACAAGAAAGGCTTGAGAGTGTGGTGCCTTTCTTTTTTTTTTTTTTTTTTTTTTCTTTTTCTTTTTTGGTAAAGCATCGACAATCTCCTTGTACCCTGACATTTGTTTTTAAGCCTTACACACCCTCCCCTCCCCCCCTTCACATACACCCCTCTCCCTCCCCAGCCAATTCGAACCCGAGGGGGCGGGGGCGGGGGAGATGGGGCCGCCAGGGGGGGGGGGGGGACTCGAAACCTGCCCTCACAAAAGACAAACATAAATAACACCAACTTGAGAGGCAGCCGGTTCCCAAGCCTGGTTCGGGACGCAATCCCTCGGCCCCGGGGCAGGGCCGGGAGAGCAGGTGACGCCAAGCGCTATGGTAGGAGGTCGCAGTCTAGCTTTGTGCCAAGAAGCACCTGAAGTCCTAACACATTGGCTGCGGCTCCCGGCGGCTGCCAGGCGGATCCCAGTGTGGCCCCGGGAGAGCCGAGCTCCCTGGCCACATTCAAAAAAAAAAAGGAAAGAAAAAGAAAAAAAAAAATTACAGGGTGATGATAATAAATCCCTTTGTTTTTCCTCCCAGTGTGCCAGGAAACAATAGATCCCACTGATAGTGCCTCCGATCCTCAACCTATCGCTCCCCAACGCAGCCCACCCCACCCCCAGCCTGCAACTCAGCCTTTGTACATCCCGATCTCCCCCTCTGCGTCTCCACCCTCCCCGCCTCGCCCCGCGCACAGCCTCCCCCTTACCCGAGCCGGAGCCGCCGCCGGCGGGGAGGGTCGGGCGGCCGCGGCCCCCACCCCCGCCTCGGAGGCGCCCCCCGCCCCGCGGCGGCCGCGGCTCTCTCGGCGCCCGCCGGCTCCGAGCCCCTCCGCCCGCCGCTCACGGCGCAGCGCGGAGGGCGGCTGCGGCGGCCGCTTCCACGCGCGCCGCGGCCCCCACGCGCGCCCAGCCCGCGGCGGGCGGCCCCGGGAGGCGCGCTGCGCTCCGCAACGCCATTGCGGGCGGCGGCCCGGGCCGCGACGCGCTCGCACCCTCGGGCGGGCCTGGCGCGGGGGGCCCGGCGCGGGGGGTCGGGGGTCGGGGGTCGGGGTCGGGGGTCGGCCCACGTGCGGCGCCGCGCCGGGCCGCCGGGGCCGCGGGGGAGCCGGGGCGAGGCGGGGGAGAGGCCGCGGGGGCGAGGAAGGCCCAGGGTAACAGGTGCCTCACCTCGCTGATGGGATTAACTCTAGGGCCGCAGAGAGAGGGAGCCCGGCAGCAAAATCCCGGGAGAGGAGAGAGAGGGAGCCTCTGGCGGCCAACCGAGGGCGAGGAGCACCGGCCCGAGGCGAGGCCGCCCCACCCCCCGCGGCCGCGGGCGAGGGGCCTCCCGGGCCTGGGGCCGGGCCTGCCCTTCCCGGGCCCCGCCGCCTCCCTGCTCCGGGGGTCGGCTCGGCGGAGGCGGGGCTGAGGGCCGGCTCGCCGCCGGGCCCTCCCCCCCCCCGCCCCCGAGTCTGCGGCGAACTTCATGACCCCGGGGCATCCAGAACCCCAGGCTGCCCTGCAGGCCCCGAAGGCCACCAGCTAGGCCGTGCCCCGCCTGACACCCACCTTGACCTTAGGCCTCCACCGTGAGAAGGAGGAGGAGGAGGAGGTCTTCTCACTTCCGCGTCAGGGTAGAGTTTTCCAGACCCCCCCACCCCACCCCCACCCGCACCCTTCCCCCTCTTCACACTGCCCAGTCCCCCTTCCTCCCCACCCCCTCCCCAAAAAGGTACCGGAAGTGTTACAGCCCTGCGGCAAAATAGCCCACTCATCAGGACGGTCAATGTAGGTCTTTAAGCCGATCCTCCCAAAGACTCCTCAGAGTACAAAGGACTAAAAGGATAATTTTTCAAGAAGGCCAAAAAAAAAAAAAAAAAAAAAAAAAAGCCATAGAAATATGAAATGAAAAATGTGGCAGATAGGTCCTTCGACTCATTAATTAGAGACGGAACCGCAAGATGTTAGAACCCATTCAAACAAGGATGCAGGCGCAAAGCAGAACTTAGGGACAATCCGGAAAGAGGCAAAACTGGCTAAGATTGTATAAGGCATGAAAATGTAATGTTTTGGATTATCTGTGCTACAGGGAAGTAATAGTATTTCTAAAAAAACAAAACAAAACAAAGTAATTTTGCATTTCTGTAGATAAGAACATTTACATTACCCTAAGTTTCTACAGCCTATAAAATAGGAAAATGGCCTGGTCAAAGGTTCAGACTACTGTAGAACCAAAAAAAAAAAAAAAACAAGAGAGAGTCCTGTTGATAACATCCAGCCTTCCACTGAAAGGACACAGAGAGATATTTGTCCATCTCAAAGTCTTACACAAGTTTTCCCAACATATCTATTATTATCTGCATTTACCAGATGGGAAAACTTGAGGTTTAGGTTTTGTAACTTAACCAGAGCTTTATCAACTAGTAAATGATCATAGTTGGATATGAATTCCAGCAAGTCTGTATACAGAATCTGTACTCTGGGAGCAAAATCTCTTCTATTTTAATTTCAAAAGGCCTTTGTAGCTACTCAATTCTATGTATCTTTTAATTTTGAACAGCAAAATTTTTTCTTCAAGTCTCACCAAATTCTGGGTGCTTTCCCAAAAAATTGGCATTCTCTGTCTACAAAGTGGATGTCACTTCTATAAGCATAAACAGATGTAGCAGGCAATGTGAGGGGGCTGTGGTTCCAGTCTCCACTTTTGGAAAGAACATTTGTGCTGTCTGGGATAATTTAGTGGAAAAGTTCCTGTCATTTATTTGCAGTATGGAACCATGTTTTTCAGGAGAATAACCTAAATAAATGCAAGAACCTAATCACTGAGTTCTGTCTGTAGGAGGGGGCAGAGTTGGCAATAAAATCAGTCTTACACCTCTTTGCAAAAAAGATGATTCATACAAAAAAGCAGCCTAAAGAATTTGGTTGCTTGGGTTTCTTTTTCTTTCTTTTTTTATGTGAACCTTCTGGAAAAATTAATACCGAAGGAATGAATGATAGAGGTTTTTTTTTTAAAACCTAATGCTGATAATTTTAAGATTGCCTGATTGCCCATAATCTACTTTCCTCTTCTAACACCGTTAGAACGATCTACTAACCCAATACATGAGGCTATTTAAATTACTTAGAATTAAATATAATTAAAAATTCAGTTTTTAGTCCCACTAGCCACACTTGAAGGACTCAGTAGCTACAAGTGGTTACTGGCTACCCTATAGGACAGTGTAGATACAGAACATTTCCATCATAGATATTTATTTTGGACAGTGCTATTCTAGACAGCGTTTGCATTTCCATGAATTAAAAAAGGTATATTGACTTTATCAGGGTTGAAACTTAGTTCAAAAGAGCATTAATGTATTGGGGATTCAAGGTCATAAACTTTGCGTATTCCAGTTGGAAAGGGGCTGGAGCAATGTTAGGGTATAAAAGATGATATTTAGTATTGACATGCATGGTATACAAAGTGCAATGCATTGGGGAGGAGTGATGCTCACATATGATTTCTTTCATGAATCCTGGAGAATATTGTGTACTGCTATTCTTAGTTCCTTTGTAACCATGATTAGTTTAAAAAAAAAAAAAAAGGGACCATAAGATAAAAATTGCAAAATGTAGAAACATCTGGGTAGCTCAGCTGCTTGCGCAGCAGACTCTTGATTTTGGCTCAGGTCATGATCTCCCAATCCTGGAATTGAGGCCCATATTGGGGTCCACGCTCCACGCAGAATCAGCTTCAGATTCTTTCTCTAGGTCCTCTTCCTCCTTCTGCCCCTCCCTATTCACGCGTGCCCGAGTATACTCTTTCTAAAATAAATAAAATCTTTGTTTAAAAAAAGTACAAAATGTATTCTATGTTTTTTAGGGGTTTTTCTCAATATATTTTTAAAGTTCTCATAATGGATATTCTGAATAACTAGTCAAAGAATTGTTAAAATTAAATTAAAATAAAATTTAACCTAAATCAAGCCTAAATCAATTTTTTAGACTAGGTAATATTAACTAAGCTAAGCCTGAAGACTGCCTATCACACCATATTTAATGCAGAAAGGCACTTGGCTGATTGTATGTTAACAGAAGTTCATGGACAGAATAGAATGGAACAAAGCTAAAGGTCTCTGAAATAATCTCTTTATGGAATAGACAAAGTAATGGAACAGCAATTTGTATAAGTTTACACATAGCTTTAGCATAAAAGGATATTTCACTGCTATGTTTCTTTAGCAATACTAATAAGAAAAATGTGTTGATAGGAATGAAGCAACTTGTTTACCAAAAGTGTATTTATAACTGCTTATTTCACATTTGCAAATATCAGAGTGTGCTGTCTCCTTCCAATTTGAATGTTGGTAATCAGGTATCCTAAAGGTCCATCCTTTAAAATAACCATCCCTATTTAAGGGTAAAAATTTAAGTCTGTCTTGCAGTATTTTAGTCTTTTGGTATTTCACACACACTCCATTGTAGAGGTGAAATATATTTCTGTGAAATAATGAAAAAGTCCCCGGGCTTACATTCAGAATACATCAGAGATCTCTATGATTTGTCTGATTTCATGTTACTAACTATAAAATAATGTTTAAATCAATAAACATTTTCTAATCTAGAAGGTGTCATTTCTGCCCAAATAAATTGATAATGATTCAGCATTGCTTTCTACCTACATTCATGGCTTGGGTATGCCACTGAAAATTTATACCATCATCTTGATCCATTTCTCATCCTAAAATACATCCAGTGTCTTGGCTTTTCAGCCAAAAGGTAGGCTCATGATAGGTTTGAGCATTTACTTTTATTTGGAAGTAATAAACTATAGAACTTCTTAGGATTCCTGAAGTCATTTTTTAAAGTTGTTATTAATTTCTTAGCTCTACAAATAAAGCACAGTAGATTTACAGTGTGTTTAGGCCAAAGTGATACATCTTCTCTTTTTTCCCTATTTGTACTGTATTTGGTTGCCTACACAAAACACAGTAAACCAAGAGTTTTATTGGACTAGACATTAGTATGATGTTTTCATTACTGTCACTGCATCTCAGCTTGAAACAATAGCTGCTATAACTATTCTTCTCAGTTTTCAGTTTTATAATGGTATAAATTACATGTTTAAAAACAAGTGTGAGGTATTTATCTGTTTCTACAGAAGCACATTTTACTTTCAGCAGATTAGCCCCTCTGGCAGAAGGATTCTGGTGGTGGTACTCTACCTGCCAATTCTCCACCCACACGGTACACCTGAACTCCGGCATCTTTGGGATTGACATGTTGTCTACTCTGCTTCAGAATAATTTTATATTTCAAGACAGAAACAAAATGGGAGAGTTATGGTAATCCTTCACTGAAAGAACAGTTAGCAAAGTGTCAAATTGAGATTCAAATTGAAAACATTTTACTGAGATTCATATTCACTATTATTTTATCTTAGAAATGCTAAACCTATTTCTCAAGCAATGTGATAGCATGGGTCCTCTTTGCGCACGACTGTTGGAGGAAATAGCTGTCCAAAACACTCTTCGTTGTGAAAATATGGAGAGAGGAATCAAAGAATAGCAAAGGTATGTCAGTAGCTTCTCTATCCCATGGCACTGGCCTTGGTGAATTAATTATTAAATAGACAAACCCCTGTTTGTCTACAATTAAACAAGAAATTTCTCTGATTTTATTTCCATTTCCAGTCTAGTTCAAGTAACAGAACTAAACTTTGAAGAGGTCCATTATAGTTCCACATGGTATAAAATCCAAGTTTTTATAAACTACATTTTTTTAAAACTTAGGTATTTGGAGGTGTCTGGTTGGCTCATCAGTTAAGCATCTGACTCTTGATCTCAGCTCAGGTCTGCATCTCAGGGTCGTGAGTTCAAGCCCTGTGTTGGGCTTCATGCTGGGCATGGAGCCTACTTAAAGACAAACGAACAAAACTCTAGTATTTAACTTAGGGACGTGATTATCTGCATTTAGAAATAATAAAGGGCACCTGGGTGGCATAGTGGGTTGAGCCACCAACTCTTGGTTTAAGCTCAGGCATCATGGGATGAAACCCTAAGTCCTGCTCTGCCCTCACCACAGTCTCCTCTCCTTATCCCTCTGCTCCTCCACTCATGCTCTCTCTGATTCTCTCAAATTTTTTTCAAATAAATTTTAAAAAACAAAAATAAAATAAATTGCTCTGAGTTATTAGTACATTTTCCATAGGTTCTTAGCTATAATCCTGATGTCAGGCATAGACTTTTATCAACTACCATTATTTTAACACGGAGTTTGAAAATATATCCTTATGCCTTACATGTTTCTACATCATTAAATTTTTGAATTGGGTGAGTAATGAATAAGTATGTATCCTAATCAGTGGGTAGATCTAGAGCAACCAACGCTCCTGTTCATGTCCGAGGACGATATCCAGTATTGTAACTGTATTTGGAAGTGTTGGGGGCCTTAGCGTTAGCTTCTTGATTAAGCCACGACAGACTCCCTCACTGAACTAGTATCTTAGAGCTTTGCACAAGTGGCAGTATCGAAGCCAATGAGGTTTATCTGAGGCACGATTATTGCTAATTGAAAACTGAACTAGTGTCTTTGATTAGATACTAAATGTGTAGATAGATCACATACTTTCTGGGCTTTCTTGATATTCTTAGAAGAAAAAAAACTTTCAAACTGAAATCGTGAGATTGTAGTTTTATAAAAATATATTTGTATAAGTTAAACCAGTTAGTCTAGAAAATCTTGTATCCTAATCCTGCTCTTGATCTGTGTTTAATTGAGGAAAAATACTACATTAATAATTCTCTACCTTACAAGCCAAGTGTTTATTCCCTTTTAAAGAAAGCCATGGACACCAACGTGGTATATGTCCATGCAAAAAAAAAGACAACATGCTATTTATTTCCCATATTCAATTATGGCAAAAACTGAAAAACAAGAATAAATAAATATCTTATTTATTTTGTACATACAGAAACAGTACAGCAAACAGTTGAAAACTGCCTTATACCTAGCTAGATCCTCAAAGAAAATAAAATTCGTATTTTATGATACTGAGAATAGAAACAAACACGTTAGTGGGAGATGAAATTGAGCTGGTATTAATTAAAATTTTAGAAGGGAGTTAAACATTACAGTTACAACAAAGCAAAAACAAGACACCATCTTTGTCAGGAATGTAAATTTGGCCTGTTGTAGCTTGAAAGGGAAAGAAACTGAATTTTGTGGATTTTTGATTTATTTTATTTTTTTAATTTTTATTTATATATGATAGTCACACACAGAGAGAGAGAGAGGCAGAGACACAGGCAGAGGGAGAAGCAGGCTCCATGCACTGGGAGCCTGACGTGGGATTCAATCCTGTGTCCCCAGGAACGCGCCCTGGGCCAAAGGCAGGCGCCAAACTGCTGCGCCACCCAGGGATCCCGAATTTTGTGGATTTTCAAAGAATTTTTGCTTTGCTCTCGAATTTAACAAGCTATTCTGACATGATTTTGTGAAACCTGAATAATTTTCATATAATAAATTACATGTATTTAAGTACCCTGTGCTATAATTTAGCAAAGTATACATATTTTGCAAATTCATAAGTTGAGCTCATCTTAAGAGCCTCAGAGATTATGCAAAGCCAGCTATATACAACCAAATGATAGACTACCACATGCTCGTTCAGAGAAGAGTTGGACCAAGGCCAAATGAGGCATTTAGATGCATAAATAAATAGTCATTTATTATGTGATGTAGCTTTATTTTCTGAAAGCAAATGCACCTTCAAAAATCTAACACTAAGCTTAAAACTGACACTGAGATACTCTCGGATGAGTGCTGACCCAGAAACTTACATATTTACATACAGACACAGTTTCCAAAATATTTGTACATAATCATCACCTCACTAAACCTTTCTGATCGCTTCTATGAAATTTTTGAATAACAAGGTCAACGCATACTATAAGGACTTTTATTTTGCTCTAAGTAAAATTTTCTCCAACTATGGAGGATAAGACTTTTCTGCAAGATTCCAACCATATGTTTGCCATGTAAAACTTAAAATGTATAAGAAACAATTCAGAGCTGACACAAAATGTTTCTTAGGAATTACTATTGTTTAGGCTCACTGTGCAGAAATCAAAAACACATTTGATTTTGAATAGTTCTTGATAGCATTTAGAAATTTAAGAAAAAAAGTAAATACCTGGAATATTAGTTAATTTCAAAAGAAACCAGGTATGTGGCTTATAGATTCTTTATTAAATAATAAGCCTCTGTTATATTCCTTGCTCATAAAAAAAATTGGTTATCTGGATTTCATTCCCTGGCATAGTTGGAGGCATGAACGATGAACATTAGCTATCCTTGGCTTGGTTAAGAATGCTTGGAAAGCAATAAAAGAAAATACATAAATTACGTCACAAAATTTAGAAAATATTTATCTTTGTTAGTAGTATCATATCCACTGGCTCCAAACCTTGTGTGAAAATCAGAATCACCTAGAGAGTTTGATCAGGTTTAAATACCTGGGTCATATGCCAGCCCTCCTAAAAGGAATCTCTAAGTAGAATCTAGCAAATTCCAAAATGTTCCAAAGGTGATACTGTTGTGCAGCTGGAGTGAAGATGGAATTTTAGGAAACACTAACTAGATGATGTAACTGATATTAGAATCTAATACACTGCTAATGTCTAGTATATACCTACAGTTCTCATTCCCGTATCACTATCTGGTTACTTGCTGGGTAGAGGGTTGTCATCTATGTGGCGAAGTTTCTAGGACCATGAGTGGGAGGTATCAGAAATCATGCTACTCCATCTTCCCTGCTATGTTTTTGGTTGTGAGGTCTAATCTTGACTTTTTGGTAAGATAATAATGACAACAGTTGCTTTGTAGTTACTGTCCGGATTTGTTCTCTACAGGCTAGAAAAACTTTTAAATTTTTTTTAAAATTTATTTATGATAGTCACAGAGAGAGAGAGAGAGAGAGGCAGAGACACAGGCAGAGGGAGAAGCAGGCTCCATGCACTGGAAGCCCGACGTGGGATTCAATCCTGGGGTCTAGGGATCCCTAGAAAAACTTTTAAATGTGATACTCATATTTCTAAGAATTGAGAAATCTCCTTGAGTCCTTCTGCTCAAACTTTCCTCTAACTTCAAAACTACCCAGGAAAAATTTAATCTCTTAAAATGTATTTAAATTTGAGAGTACGGGGATCCCTGGGTGGCTCAGCGGTTTAGCGCCTGCCTTTGGCCCACAGTGTGATCCTGGAGTCCAGGGATCGAGTCCGCGTCGGGCTCCTGGCATGGAGCCTGCTTCTCCCTCTGCCTGTGTTTCTGCCTCTCTCTCTCTCTCTCTCTCACATGAATAAATAAATCTTAAAAAAATAAATAAATTTAGAGTACAGTGATATATTAGCTACCTTTGTTAAGATTTCAGAAATGTTTTGACCAACTGGTGGATACTTCTCAGAACCACTGAAACTCTAGTTCCATCAGAAAATGCAGACGTTTTGAAGGCAGACAAATACTGAGCATGTTGTTGAAAGATCATTTTCAAAAAAAGGTAAGTGAAGTCATGACTCCCATACAGATTTCAAAATAAAAATACGTTTAATGATTTTTAAAGAGTAAACTGGCAAGATATTACAACCAATTCAAAAGAAATTATTTTCTTAAAGAAACACAGATTTAAAAATCAGAATATTGAAATTAATGCATACATGAAAGCAAAAATGGCCTGTTCCTCACTGAGGGAGAGAAGGCAAGTGAACCTACCTCTACCTAACAGAATTCATAGGTCTGTAGATAGGAATTATTTTGCAGTGCTATCAGCTACCCATGCTTTAAAGAGTTGTAAAATAGCTCAAAGACAATGAAAAACTAGAATCAGATAACTGAAGGAATGTGATCTAAACAAAGTATAGTTTTCTGTTGAAGCATAAAATTCTTTTTACAACGTCAGACATCCATAAGTTTCCCTTCTTTATTTTCAAACACTTACATCAGCCATCTTTGGGCCATACACAGGAATGCTCATTACATCATTATTAACTTATAGCCAAAAAGGGAAAGCAACACAAATGTCCATCAAATGATGAATAAATAAATAAAATATTGTAGATCTATACGATGGACTTTATTTGGCAACGAAAAGAAATGAAGTATTGATACATATGCTACAACATGAATAAAGCTTAAAAACATTAAGCTTTTGTTTAATGTTTTTGTTTAATGATTGACTTCAATCACAAAGATAGAAGTCAATCACAGAAGGTTACATTTTGCATGATTCCATTTACACAAAATGTCAGAATAGGCAAATCTATAGAGACAGAAATTAGGTTAGCTGTTGCTTACGGCTGGGACTGGTGCGGTTGATGTTGGTGAGTGACAGCTAACAGGTCTGGAATTTCTTTTAAAGGATAAAAAATATTCTAAACTTTGTGGTCGTGATCTCACAACCTTATGTATATACTAAAAACACATTGATAGGTACACTTTAAATGGGTGAAAGTTATGATATGTATATTATATCTCAATAAAGCTGTAATAAAATAATCTTTGAGATAATCTATAATAAATCCACAGCCCCACAATTAATTGCCTAGATCTAGGATGACTCCCATATTTCAAATCAAATTAATTTTATTGGCTAACACTGTTGTTTACCACTGGATGGTTCTCTTAAGGTACCAGACGTATAGATCAGGGCTGATTCTCATTATAGTCTAAGAACTGGTAAGCTAATACTAAGTGGAATAATTGAGATTTTTACAGTTATGTGAGAACCTGTACACCATAAGTATACAGAACTGGAAATGAAAAATGTGTTTCATTAAAGTATTAAAACATCAGATCAGTAATTTTACTCTGTATTGGGATTTACAGATTCTGTGACTTGGGCTGAAGTTACCTATGCCATGCTTAAAATTCTTTTGGGGGGGAGCCTAGGTGGCTCAGCAGTTGAGCTTCTGCCTTCAGCTCAGGGTGTGATCCGGATCAAGGGATGGAGTCCCACGTGGGGCTCCCTGCGAGGAGCTTGCTTCTCCCTCTGTCTGTATTTCTGCCTCTGTCTGTGTGTCTCTCATGAATAAATAAATAAATAAAATCTTTTAAAAAATTATTTGGAATGCAGTAAAGATAAATACATGTATATAGAAGTAACTCTTTACCTGATTTGACATATCTAAAACATTAGAAGGGAATATATGGATACTCAAGGGCAGATACCTCTGTAAACACTTGATTTTGTAATTTTATTTATTTTCTAAGATATCTCATGATGAGTCAAAACTTTGTATATCCGTAAATAAGGATATATAAGGCAATGTGAATGGTTTTTAAGCCAGTATGTCCAAAATGTATTTGTATCCAAACAATTCTTACCTCAAAGCAATTTCCTAAGTCTACTCAACAATGAATGTCTTCATTCTTTGAAATAGAATTTGACATTTATAAACAATCTAAAGTCATTCGTAGTTAAATATGATATGAGAAATGAAAGTAACATACCCAGCTTTATTAAGTAGTTCATTGACTAGATCAGAGGCTAGTTCATAACAAAAGAAGAGCTCAAAAAGATAGTTTTTAGCATTATTTGAAAAGGCATATGGTTGGAAGAGGATAACATTCATTTTGATGCATAATTTATGTGTTTGTTTTGTTTGTCATTTTTAATGGCACATCATTATTGTCATAGTATACATTAACAATGTTCTAGTACTTATTATCGAACAGATATTATACAAATAAAAACAATCAATGCTTACAATATAGTAGGTAATACTACACAGTTTCATTGTACAATGGGAAGTTGTCCCTATTACACTAGATAAAAATGTGTAAGAGGTGGACAGAGTATTATCTCAAAGCCAGTTTTCATTGTCAAAAGTGTGATTGTCTCATAGTCAATTTTCATTGTTTCATTTTCGTTGTGAAAAGTGTGACTTCATCTTAAGAAAAACAAATCTGGAGATCTTATAGCTTCTGATTTTAAAACATATTATGAAGCTACAGTAATCAAAATAGTACGATACTGGCAAAAAGATATAGAGACCAATGGAGCAGAATAGAGAATCCAGAAATAAATTCTTACACATAGAACCAAATGATCTTCAATGAAAGTGCCAAGGTTACATGAGAGGGAAAGGACAGTGTCTTCAACTAATGGTATGGGAAAATAGAATATAAAGCTGCAAAAAAATGAAGACAGATCCTTATGTTAACATCATCTACAAAAATTAACTCACAATGGATTAAAGACCTAGATATCTAAGACCTGAATCTATAAAACTCCTAAAAGAAAACATACAGGGAAATCTTCATGACATTAGAATAGGCAATGATTTCTTGGATATGCACTGAAAGCACAGGTAACAAAAGCAAAAATAGGCAAATGTGACTGTACTAAGAGTTTCTGTGGAGTGAAGGAAGCAATCAACAGAGTGAAAAGGCAGCCTACAGAAGGGGAGAAAATACTTGCAAACCATGTATCTGGTAAGAGGTTAATACCTAGAATATATAATGAACTCCTAAAAATAATAAAAATAAAATAAATAAATCATTCCTATAACTGGGCAAAAAAAATTAATTTCAAAAGGAGTAAACAATTTGAATAGATATTTCTCCAGAAAGATATACAGATGGCTGACAATCATATTAAAAGATGCTCAATATCACTAGTCATCAGGGAAATGCAAATCAAAACCACAATGAGATATCACCTCACACCCATTAAAATGGCCATTATCAAAACAAAAACAAAAACAAGAAAATTCTCATTGTTATTGAGGATGTGAAGAAATTGAAACCCTTGTGCACTGTTGTTAGAAATGTGAATTGGCTGTATGTTAGTAAATTGAACACCAATAAAAAAAAAAAAAAGAAAGAAATGTGAATTGGTGCAGCCACTATGGAAAACAGTATGGAGTTTCCTAAAAAAAAAATTGTTTAAAGATTTTACTTTTATTTATTCGTGAGAGACACAGAGAGAAAGAGAGGCAGAGACACAGGCAGAGGGAGAAGCAGGCTCCATGTAGGGAGCCTGACATGGGACTCAATCCCAGGTCTCCAGGATCACGCCCTGGGCTGAAGGCGGCACTAAACCGCTGGGCCACCAGGGCTGCCCTAAAAAATTTTTAAGTAAGAATTACCAAATGTTCCAGTAACCCCACTCTGGTATTTACCCAAAATAACTGAAAATAGAATCTTGAAGAAAGATGTGCACACCCATGTTCATTGCAGTGTTATTCACAACAGCAAAGATGTGGAAGCGACCTAAATGTCCATCAACAGAAGAACAGATAGAGAAAATATGCTATGTGCATACAACGGAATACTAGTCAGCCTTAAAAAAAAAATCTTGTCATCTGCTATAACATGGATCAATCTTGATTACATTTGCTAAGTAAAAGGAGCCAGTCACAAAATTACAAATACTGCATGATTTCACTTATGTGAGATATCTGAAATGGTCAAACTGTTAGAACAGAGAGTAGTAGAATGATTGCCAGAAGTCAGGGAATGAAGTGGGGGAGAGGCAAAAGAGAAATTGTTCAATGGATATAGGGTTTTAGTTTTGCAAGATGAAAAAGTTCTAGAGTTCTGTTATACCACAATGTGTATGTAGTTCATACTACTGCATGGTGTAATTTTTTAAAGTGGATAATAAATTTGTGTTATGTGTTTTTGACCACAATAGAAAGAAGTGTGATTTCATTGCTGCAAGGTAAACCAATACAAAGAAAACCAATTTTAAATGTATGATTGTCCCTGGAGGATCATCAAAGTCAAAGCTAATTGGCAGGAGAAGGTAATTCATACACAAGTGTACTTTGCCAGGTTTCATGTTTCTAACTTCACAAATGCCTCAGAAGGTATGGAAATTGCTTCCTTATTTTTCAGGGACTTTATTACTTAGCTGGGTTATAAAATCTAAATGCCATGTACTTTGAAAGTATATAAATGCTTAAGCTCTTTTAACCTTGACTCTTGAATTTGAAATTGCAGGCCTGAGTTCTTACTGTACTGATGCAGAACAAAAAGTCAAACAATTCTTTCCTCATAAATCCAGATGCCATTTGGATTTTGATTTCCCTTCAGGATAGTGGGTTAGATGGAGACACTGTGCCCCGTCTCATGGAATGATTTTAGCTGGTCCAGTCTAACTCAGATTTATCTTTACTCTGATGAATGAGATGCAGTCAGTTCTCTGGTACTTCAGCCATAAAGTTAATCCACTAAACTTGAGCCAGAGTGGTCTCCAATGCTCAATGAACCCTGGAGTTCTAACCTCATTGGGCCTTACCCTTCCCTATTGTGAAATTCTCTCTCTCATCATTCTCACCAGTAAATAATAGTAGGAATTGTGTATCTAGTTAACCTTGAACATCTATAAATGACAAATACATGTTTGTCTCACTTTTTGACTTTAACCTAAAGAATTCAGTTACATTTGTTAATTCATTTAAAAGAGCAAATTAAAAATACATTTTATAGGTCTAATAAAAATCACTCGCTTGGTTATTTATCAGTCTGAAACTTTATATTTAGTTGCATTAAATATTAGAATTATAAAATATTTATGGTAAACTGGACTGAAATTCGAGTATTTTTCTCTATACATAGGTGTATGCTAGTTTATAAAACACATGGGAGAAAACTAATGTATCAATGGTGTACTGATAATGCTTGACAACTGACTTTGCACAGGGATTAGGAGGGCTCTTGTTTGCTGTATTTGCCAATTTCCAAGGTGTCATTACTCCCATCACAGCCAATTTCAAACTACTAACTTACAATTCCTGAAAATTTAATAGCTCTTAGGCCAGGACCCAGTTCCAACTCATCACTGAAGAAAACCTATACATTAATAAAAAGATCTATATATTTTCTAAAAGATATATATGTATATGTATATTCAGTAAATTTTAAGCAATACATTGCTCAAAGTAAAATATGAGATTTAAAGTATGTTTGAGACTGTATCTTTTTTTGTATGAATTTATAAAAGGCAAATTCTGTGACAATAGTGGGTTATGTCATTAGCAACAACTTCACTTTTATCTAATAACATGATTTGCACTGTTATTTCTTTTAAAGTCCTGAGACATAGGTGGATGGCGTGAGTTAAAAAGATAATTCAATAAAAGCAAGTCACTGAGAGTTTTGAAGAGTTAGATTTGAGACTTGGCTTAATTTTGAATGTCTGGTCTGCTCCAAAAGTGTTCTAAAATGTAGGTTTGGGGTGCCTCTGTTGGTTGAGCATCTGAATCTTGATTTCTGCTCAGGTCATGATCTTAAGATCCTTGGATTGAACTCTACTCTCAGCGGGGAGTCTGCTTAAGATTCTCTCTCTCCTTCTCTTCCCCCTGACCCCTCACGCTTGGGCACATGTGCCCTTTCTCTCTCTCATAAATAAATAAATCTTTTTTTTTTTTTTTTATGTAGGTTAAGTATTATTCAGGTTTGATGAAACCAATAAATCAGAAGGTGACTGCCACAGTAAAGATGGTTTGTTACTAACAGCAAGGAGGGGGCCACACAGGGAAGCACCAGTCAGGAAGCAGAGGGAACGAGAGAGAAACATGGTGAGAGCCTCTATTGTGTTTTCTATGGGAAGAAACAGGTGAAACAGGGTAAGCAGGTTTTGGATTGACTAGTTGGAATACACTTAGCAGGCTTTCAGGTATAAAGGCTGTCTCTAGGTCTGGTACCTGGCCCGTGGTTGATTAGGGTAGGGGGAATAGGGGCTCTGGGTGTGAGAGCCCCATAAAGAAAGTTTGTGGGTATGGGCTGCGGATTGTTTGGTTTGTATTTGAAAGGTGCTCTCAGGGCAGCCTGGTGGCTCAGCAGTTTAGCGCCACCTTTGGCCCAGGGCCTGATCCTGGAGACCCGGGATAGAGTCTCATGTTGGGTTCCCTGCGTGGAGCCTGCTTCTTCCTCTGCCTGTCTCTCTCTCTCTCATGAATAAGTAAATAAATCTTAAAAAAAAAAACAAAAACAAAAACAAAAAACAAATAAAAAGGCTTAATTAACACAAATGAAGAAATGTACTTGAAATACTTCTATCAATCTTCCAATAGTTTTTCTCCCAATAGGAATTATAAGAATTGGGCAATAAGTATTCGAAGATGTATTTTTTGGTAGGAATTTGAAATGAACATATTCTATTTTACCAAATAAGAACAGACTGACATCCTCTGACAAGCAACCAATTGGCAAAGTAGGAGGATTCCTTCTTATAAAAATGAAGGCGACCAAAGAGGCAGATATTTGAATAGGAGACCAGAGTACTTCCAGCAGAGATGGGCTAATGATCTATTTTTAGACAAAGCCAATATTTTCTTCCAAAAGTAATTCTGGATCTTCTTAGTACTTAGATAAATGGATGAGGAAGACTTCAGTGTCCTACTTTAGAGTGCAGCAGTACATTACCATAATTATTTTTTGCCTGGGGAATATTTACAGGAAATAATACATAAAATAACTCAATAAAGCACCCACAAAATATTGGATTTTCTAAAATATAATATTCTAGTGAACCTTCAAAGACGGAGTACTTGCAAAATAAATCCCAAATATATTTATTTGATCTCCTGTATAGGACCAATTTGTATCATTAAGATACAAGTTTAGCAAATACTGGCCAATATCTACCACAAATGATAACTGACATTTAATACTGGTTGCTCCTAATCCCTTCTTTTTGGGAACAATTTAATAATAAGATGATGAGTAGTTTGTTGGAGTAATAATTCATTCATTGACAATAAAAATATTTACTCAGGACATAAAATACTCATATTTATGTCCCTTTGGTCAACAATGTTCACTGGGAGTGCCTGGGTAGCTCAGTCAGTTAAGTATCTGACTCTACATCTCAGCTCAGGTCTTGATCTCAGGGTTGTGAGTTTGAGCCCTGAGTTGGGCTCCATGCTGGGTGTGGAGCCTACTTAACAAAACAAAACAATTGTTTACTAAACATTTACTATATATGAGGCATTGCACGAAACACTGGGAACTGTGATCCATAAATTATACCAAATCATTAATTAATCAGTTAATATACTATCTCTGATTTTTGTGATACACCTATCATTAGATATATGTACTCACTAGGAATTCATCAACATACAAATTTTAATTTAGCTCTATCTCCTAGGTATTTATGTTTATTGCATAAAGCAAAGTACATCATTAGTCTACTAAAGTTATACAAGTGATCAAATCCACAAATATACATACATATATGTCCCTGCACAATTTTTGGCTTTGTTTTCTTAGTCTGTAAATGAAGTAGCTTCTCAAGTTTAAGATTGGTGAATAGAAGGGGTGAAAACCAGTAAAAAGACCAGCCCAGATGGCAAACTGTGTCTTCATTTAATCTGCGTAAATGTCTGGCGGGTTCTGTTAGTGCTCTTCAAGTCCCAAGGCTCCAGTTACCTTGTTTTCTCCTGGCCACAAACATTTCCTTTCCCCAGAAGAATCTCTTAATGCAGTGTTTCATTTCTTGACTTCCTCTTCTCCATTGTCAAAACTTTCCAGCCTGGTGTTTCATCACAGCAACTTTTGGTTGTTGCTGCCAACGAAGCCTAGTTGGCCATTCAACAATTGTTGAATTCATTTTAAAAACTATTAGAAATTCTCATCAAGGCAAGTGGCTGGCCCTTGGGACCAAGTGGTATGTTACAATGAAGGAAAGTCTTACATAAGTATCTTTGTCTGCTATTTTATTGGAGTTCATGCTTTTTCTTTGTCAGTTGGCAGGAGTTCCTCCTGCATTACATATTGGTCCCTTTCTGGTTCTAGACATTGCAAATATCACATGTCCCAATATGTCATGTCTCTGATTTTGATCTTTAATTTTATAATGTACTTAGATTTATCTCTTCCTTTGCCCTGCAATCTGGGCCTTTTGGGTTTTCTCTAAGAAATCTTTCCTTATATTTATACCCCAAAGATATTCTCCTATATTGTCGTTTTGTTGTTGTTGTTTTTTAAGCAGGCTCCATGCCCACTGTGGAACCCAGCATAGGGCTTGAACTCAGGACCCTCAGATCAAGATCTGCTCTGAGATCAAGAGTTGGACACTTAACTGACAACAACCCAGGTGGCCATTATATCATCCTTTTCTAATATGGTTGTTTTGCTTTTTAACATTTTAGGTCTTTTATCCATTTGGAGTCTGCCTTTTTATAGTGTTAGGTAGGGATCATAGTTCATAACTCTGGATTATTTTTATGGGAAATACCACATACTTGCTGTAATAGCTAAGGAAAAATAAGAATTATGAGTTATTTTATCAGTCTTAGAAAAATATTTTGTGCTTCAAGGAAAAACTATGTACTGTCTGTAACACATCCTTCCAGTTGTCTAGTATTAGCCCTGCTCATTGTCTTTGAGCTATTTTGCACTTCTTAAATTGCAGATAATGAATGGATATGCAGACCTTGTTGTCTAGCAGTTTTGTTTGACTTCTCTAACTCCTGTAGAAAAACCAGTTTTACCTTCCTCTGTAATTTAATTCCTGTATTTCATATAAATTTGTGCTTGTTGACTTTTCCTTTGAACCAGTTTTAACATCTGTCTGGTTCTCTCATTGATTAACCTGTAAAATAAAATCTTTAGCACTATATGAGCATCATTTTTTATATGAGTCATCATTTTATTTTCTTCTGAGAATTACCTTTTAACATAGAACAATTCTTCATGATAAGTTAGCTAGATAACAACTTTTTTCTCCAGTTTTAAAAGAGCCACGTGTAAATTGAAATGATTTTTGAGATGTGACATTAACATAGCTCTGCTTTATCTTAAAACCTATCTTCTAATGGCCTCTGGCCTGCTCGTGTATGACTGGCCCAAAAAAGATGGTTGAGCAAGTGATACTGAAGTTTCTTTTTTTAAGTTTGATGAGCCTGAAGCTCATTCCTCAGCTTTGTTTCCATTCCTCTACTTCTTGGCAAATGGAGAAAGACATAGTGCTTTTCACCGATGACAGGATACAAAGGCAGAGAGACAAGTGGTGGTGAAACCAGAAAGGAATTTAGTTCTGTGAGGCCAACATGGGGAAAGCAGCATGCTAACATCTCGATGACTATCTCCAAAGTGCCGAAAATACTTCCAGGTTTATATAAGGAAAATGTGGGGCACAGGTGGGTGGGTATGTACAGGTAGACAGTGAAGGTCAGATTCATCGTTGTCTTGGAGTCAATCATGGGCAGGGTCCTGCGGGCCCATGGTAGTCCTCACTGCTGGAGGAGTGCGTTCTGGTTCTTGTCAGAGGACTCCTTGCCCTCAGGGTATTTATTCTCCCTGAGCCAAGAGACAAGCTGGGAAGAAGAACCCAGCTACAAAGTTTGAGGTCAAAATGGAGACGGCCAAAGTCCTCTTCAGTATAAGTTAAAACAAACAAACAAACAAAGACTGAAATTTGGGAGTCAGAAGTTTTGAGGTCTAGCCATCCTTATCATTAGTCAGGAGAGCCTGGGTAAGTCCCTACCATCTCTGGACCCCAATATTTTTAGTCTGTGAAATGTGGAGACTGGACTAGACTTGTGACCACTTAACGTGATTTCCTTCACCTGGAATTAGTTAGGATCTTTAATAGCTACTATATGTAGCCACCAATATTTAGAGGTAGCACCACCTCACTATCAGGGGGTGATGTATTACAAGGAAGGAAATCTCAGACCAAATTCCTCCACACATGCACACACTTACTAGCATCACAGACACACGTTGTTCTGGAAGCTCACAGAAGTCCCAATTCTGTGTTCTGTTCTTTGAGGCACGCCAACAAGCTCCTTGTATGGAAGTTTCATTTGGGGATACTTTTTAATATCATAGCAGCAGAATCCAACTAACCTTTTAGGAGGCAGAGGACAAAATTTAAGTTACATAGTTAAATATAGAATTAGTTCAAAATATTAAGTCTAGGATGTCATTCGCTGCCTTTCAAACTTAAAACTGCATGCAAATCTTATTTTTCCATTTTATTGCATCTCTTCCCCTATGTTCATGTGTTCTGTTTCTTAAATTACACCTATGAATGAAATCATGTGGTATTTGTCCTTCTCTGACTGACTTATTTCACTTAGCATAACATCATCTAGTTCCATCCAAGTCACTGCAAATGGCAAGACTTCATTCTTTTTGATGGCTGAGTAATATTCCAATAGAGAGGGAGGCAAAGAGATGCTGAACTCTAGGAAACAAGCTGAGGGGAGGTGGATGGAGGGATGGAGTAACTGGGTGATAGGCAGTGAGGAAGGCATTTGATATAATGAGTGCCGGGGTTATATGCAAATGATAAATCACTAAATTCTACCCCTGAAACTAATAATACAATCTATGTTAACTAAATTGAATTTAAATAAAGAATTAAAAAATTAAAAAGATAGAGTGCACATTAATCTTGTTTAAATGCAGATCTTGTTAGGAACTTAAAGCTGCATCAGTAGGTCTGGAATGGGGCCTGAAATCGTGCATTTCAAACAAACAAACAAACAAAAAAAAAAACTGTTGCTGATGCTATTAGTCTGGACCACACTTTGAGTTCCAAGGGTACAAACCATTGGTCTTGGTAAATTCTAATATCCTGTTCACACAGGGGCAGGAGGACCTATACAGTCTTCTTAGCCAATCACATCTCACGGACACCAGTAAAAATTTTCTAATACTTCTTATGTCATTTTAAAACACACCTGTGTTTATAATAGTTAAATAGCTGCCTCTCTAAAGCCTAGAGTATAGAATTCCTTAGCCTTTCAAATAAAGAAAACCTACCCCGGGGCTATGCATTCAGGATCAGGGTGCATGAAATGTTAGCTTATTTCTCTATTACAATGCTTATGCTGGGTCATTTGATGTAAACTAGACTCTTTCCTGCTCAGCAATTCTAAACGTAATTCTCCCCTTTCCCCTTTTCTCTTCTCTGTTTCAAATCTGAAAGTTAAGTTCTCCTCTTCACTAGCCTTCCTCGTTCCCACTTTGAATTATATAGCTCTAATGCCTCTGCTCTCAACCCTGGCCATCTGTTGTAGGAGCTAGGTAACCTCAGAACAATTCAGTGGGAGTCTCTAGGGATGATCTCCACGTAGCTATCTTTGAGAACCTTCCCTATAATTCTAATATGCATCCAGTGTTGAGAATCATGACTCTAGTGCACTGATTCTTAAACGTGGCTACATGTTGTAATCCCTTGCGGAGCTTTTAAAAAATACTTGGGTCCCACCCCAAAAGGTCTTGACTTCATTGTTCTGGAGTGTGGCCTGAGCATCAGGTTTTTTAAGAGCTCTCCAGGGAGTGCTAATATGTCTCAGAATAGAACTCAGCTTGGTTCCATTTATAACCCCAGTTTCCAGGATTGGTCAAAGTAAAACAGCAGGATGCCTAGCAATCTCTTAAACATTAGGGAAAAAGGATTCCATTTACTTCCAAGACATAATTTATGGCTCATTATTCAGGCCTTGCTGAAAATCTGGTAAATGTTATTTGTAAGAATATCATGGCTTGTTGTAGGATATGTAGATGTCTAAGGATACATTAGTGGAGCTCTCAAATTTTAAACTGCATAACAATCACCTGGGATGATTGTTGACAATGCAGATCAGAATCTCCAGAGATAGGTTGGAAAGACGATTTAGTAGTCTGCATTTTTAAGGAGACACATAGTTTATACTGACAGCCTTTGTGAGATTATGGTGAGCACACCATGAAAATAGAGCTGGCTGAGTAAAGAAGTACTTGGGTAGCCATCTGTCTATTGGGTGTTTTGTGAGGTTGAAGAAGATCAGGATACATCACCTCACAAGGTGCCACTTTGACATGAGAATTATTTTAAGTTAAAGGCAAATGACAATCAACATGCAGAAAAAGTTCTCTACCCTCTTTTATCTGCTTAAAAGCAGGCATAAATTTTCCTTTGTGAAGATGTTTCTTCCCCTTCCATTACCCCCTGCCAGGAAGAGCAACACATTTTTACCAGAAACAGAGAGTTTATACCTATCTAGATGAGTTTGCATAAAGAACGTTTCTAAAATAACTCTTACCTTCCATTAGCTACCTAATACATTTCCTAATCACTTTCCTATAGTTTATCATGCCTCAAAGCCCAACCCCCCCTTCCTTTGTTAAAGTGGCATATAAGCCACAAAGTTTAACCACTTCTTTGAGTTTCATTTCTTTTCTGTGAATTTCCATGCATATAAATATCAATAAAAAATGTGTGCTTTTTTTCCCCTGTTAATCTGTCTTTTGTTTCTTTAATTCACAGGCTTCCCTACTGAACCTACAAGGTAGAGGAAAAGTTTTTCCTCCCTGAGAAGGTTCATATGTGAGGTTTTCCTGTCCACCATGACCTCATTTACTGGACTCTCTATGGTGATGATAGTTTCCACTCTGGACTCATTCCTAAGATAAGAGATCTTTTCCCCAAATATAGGTAAGAATGTCAGTATATTACCTGAAAATAAGTCATTGTCACTATCATCCATCAATTTTTGTTGGTATACTCCTTATAAAATACACAGAATATGGAACTCAAATAAAATGTAAGTTATATTCTGATAATATTAGAATCAAGATGTTCTAAAAAATAACACACCAACAGGAAGAGCAAGGCCAGGGTGGAAAATACTGGACTTCATCAGACACCTGGGGGAAGGGATGGATGTAGAAGTCATGGGAGTCAGAGAATGAGCAGATAAGTAGGTATCTGTTGTTGTAGTTTGTATGAAAACAAACAAACAAAAAAAGGTTTGGGAAGGAGTAAGTGAAGAAAGGCATACACCTGCACTTACATCAATATATGGCCTTTTGCTAGATAACAACTACCATTTACGAGGGCAATGTGTGTGCTAGGTACTGTACTAAGCATATTACATTGATGTTTCTATCAATTCCTACAATACTTCCATGAGGTGGGCTGTGTTTTCCAACTTTGTTAGGGGGGAAAAATCTCAAAAATGCAGAGTTTACATAATCTTCTAAAAGCTATTAATATGGAATGGGGCGAGAATATGATCTGACTAGTACAATTCCAAAGCCCTCTTTCCTCTTCAATATCTTCCATTACAAGTGAAAAAGCAAATTAAAGTTTTGTGGATGAAGATGGAAAACCAGCAGAATCTAAGCTCCATTTGTTTTAACCAAGGCGATTGAATTAATTCATCAACATTTGCTGCGAATTCATGAATCGTTAATGGAATTGTGAAAGTTCTATCACCTTTGTTGATGTCTACTTGAATAGAACTCCTTACTTTAACTCCTGGGTATTTAAATCGTTTGGCTTCTCAGAAGCTTCATTTAATAGGCCTTGACTTGGAAATTGGCCAAGAGCTCTTGACAACAGAGTTGGCCACTACACCAAGAAAAGTTATTTCTTATACTATTAAGTACCAGAGCAAAAAGAAGACTATCACTGAGTACATATTGCTCTATTGGTCCACCTTATGTGTCCTGTAAATTATTAACGATAGGCACATATAACCATAAAAGTAAAAAACAACACAAACAAAAAAAGTCCTTCTTTGAGAAGCAAATTAACTTTTCAGATTGTACAAGACTATAGAAGTCAGATTCTGTGGCTTCTCCAAATCATTCCCCTCTCTTTCTTTTGACACTAATCGAATTGACAGCTCAGGGGCATTATAAAAAAGCAAATGAGGCTGATAACTCTAATTAGAAACAATCTGAACTACAGGACATGCGCTATGGCCTAGACTGCTTCATAAAATTGAATAAAAAATAAAAGGGAAAATAATGACTAGCATGTAGAGGGGCACATGAGTACTTATCAGTGATAGGGGTTATGTGGGAGTTATGCAAAGCTGCATTTCTAGTGGTCCAGAGAAAATATGAATAAGAGAAAGAAAGAAGAAAAAGGACTAATTATGAAAAGAAAGACCTATTAATATTGACTATCTCTTCCTCCCAAGGCAAAATAAATGTCTTGGGCCTAGCAGAGGACAAAAAAGGATCTCATTTATTTCTTTTTAGTTTAGATTTCTTGAAAAATAATCTCAGGGATGATGTGTTAATCTTCCTCAGGTAATTGTCATGAGAACTCATAGGTTCTATTCTTTTTCTTTGACAATCTATATCAGCACACAGAAAAATCAAATGGAACTCTACTGAATTCCTAGGCTTTTATACTCAGCATTTTAGATATTTAAATGACCTAAAAGAAAATCTAATTCAATATTTAATAGTAGTGTAGACTACCTGAATCAACATCAATTGGAATGATTAATAAAAATGCATATCCTGAGAAATCACACCAAACACTAAATCAAAATCTCTGATAGAGATGAGTCACAGAACCTTGCTAATTTGGAATGTATACAATGCTTTCTTTATTCATAGACATCGTGGGAGACTCATAGAGGAATACCCATGCCCCTCCTTCTCCTATATTTCCCCCAAGTTCAGAGGATTTGCTTTGAATACCCATGGCTATCAACTGAAAATTTGTGCCCCCCCCATTCAAATGTTGAAATTCACCGCCCCCCCCACACACACACACTCCATGTGATCATATTAGGAAATGAGGCATTAGGTTGTAATTGGGTTTATTTTTTTAAAGACTTTACTTATTTATTCATGAGAGACATAGAGACAGAGAAAGAGGCAGAGACATAGGCAGAGAGAGAAGCAGGCTCCCTGGACTCTGATATGTTCCACCCCACCCCCAGGACCCTGGGATCACACCCTGAGTCAAAGGCTGATGCTCAACCACTGAGCCACTCAGGTGTCCCTGTAATTAGCTTTAGATGAGTTCATGAGGGTGGCCAAAGCCACCAAAATGGGATTTATGATCTTGAAAGAAGAATATGAGACCATAACTTCCTTTCTCTGCCACGTGAAGACTCAGCAAGAAGGTAGCCAACTGTAAGCCAGGGAGAACTGAATCTGCAGGCGTGTTGATCTCAGACCTTCCAGGCTTCAGACTACAAGAAATTAATGTCTGTTGTTTAAGCCACTCAGTCTATGGTGTTTTGTAATTGAAGCCCAAGCCAAGAGACTCACTCCAAACCTGTCTTCTAAGTCACTTTTTCTAACTAGGACAGGTTTTTGCCTTTCTTCTTCTATCAAGTGTCTATAGAATGATTGTCATAAAATGAATTTTTTTTGTTGCATATATTTCTATTTTTATCAGTGGGAGAATATTCAGATTTTGTAAGAATAATAGGCATTTAGGATTTGTAATACCTTTGCCTGTTAGATTTTTAAGTTTTAAGAGGTTCATACACACTCCTGAAATTAATCATTTATAATCTTTTAAAATTGGCAAGGGGCACAGCCAAAATTTAAACTCAATTCTGACTCGCTACTTTTCCTCTTTCAGTATATGATGCCATCTCTAACAATTTATGCCACATAAAGATAGTGTTACAGTATTGAATTAAGAACTGCTGTAACTGTGGAGGTCCATTAAATTGTTGTTGCCGTTGTTTTTTATTTAAGTGAGTAAATTACAAAACAGATTTTTTTCCCGTTTTTAAAGATATTTTATTTATTTTACAGAGAGAGAGAGAGAGCACAAGCAGAGAGAGCAGCAGGAGGAACAGGTTCCCAGTGGAGTAGTGAGCCCGATGTGGGACTCAATCCCAAGACCCTGAGATCACAACCTGAGCCAAAGGCAGATGCTCCACTGACTGAGGCCCCCAGGGGCCCCTTGTTTCAATGTTTTACTAGAGGATCACATACCAGAAAGATTCTTAAAAATAATAAAATATGATCTTCTTACTTTACAGATAAGGAAAAGAGAAGATTAATAATCTGATACTTAGTCATGAAAAGTGTTGACACCTTAGTTGTCATAAAAGGCTAATGAAAGAGATGGGTAGGTGGACTATTATTTATTTTTGGCTAATAAAATATATCAAAAAACTATTAATAAGAAAAGAACAATACCTGCACTCTACTGTCAAAGAGAAGTGTGACAGCTAAATCAAAAATACTTCTCAAGGCTAATTTAATGTTTCTACAAAGAAGACCTAGCTCTGTTGGAATAAAGAACATGGATGCTCATTTAAGTAGGAAAACCATAGCATTAATGGCCATAATAAAAAAATTCAATTGAAGGTGGATTTGAACAAAGAGCAGTGTTCACAACAACTAGGTATTCATTCAGCAAATATTTTGTTTGATGTCTACCATGAGTCAGAATATACAACAGCACATGAAATTCAGATAGGAAAGAGACAGGTTCCTAAACATGCAATAAAAAGATAAAATAGAGAGCACCGCGGGTGGCTCAGCAGTTTAGCGCCGCCTTCAGCCCAGGGTATTGGGATCAAGTCCCATGTCAGTCTCCTTGCATGGAGCCTACTTCTCCCTCTGCCTGTGTCTCTGCCTCTCTCTCTGTGTGTGTCTCTCATGAATAAATAAAATCTAAAAAAAAAAAAAAGATAAAATAGAATCTCATGTAAATATGTAAGTATTCCTTGAATAATATAAAAAACGGGATTGTACTAATAATTAGCAACTATGAAGCATGCTATCTTTTAAAGGCCCATTGCACATTAGCTTAGTAACCTGGCTGTAAGAAAAACAAATCTTGAATTCCTTTTAATAGTTAGCAAGAAAAATGAGGCCAAAAAATTATGTAGTTTACCTATAGCAATCAAAAGGCAAACTAGTGTTAAAAATAATTCACCCAAAACTTAGAAATGGGGGTGGGGTGGGGAGTATACAGTATGACTTTTCAGTGTAATATAGGCCACTGTATTAAAGACCTACCAAAGGACTACTTAGTTCCCTAAGAAACTGTACCTGCACCTCACTTTGCTATTTTACTGCTTGATTAGAACAGGTACTATAAATGACATGTTAACTTATAGTTTGTATTTGGTGGAAATGGTCCACTACAAAGGTTATGGTTTAATTGTCCTATAGAATATTAACTAGTTTGTATTTAACATTCTTCCCCTACGACTCCCAAAATGCCAGTAAGTACCCACTTTATCAAAATGACTTGAATAAGCTTTGTCCATCTTATCAACTTCTTCATTTTTGACTTAATATACCTATGACAAGGATTTATTCTGTATTTGTATGAGAGTCACTTTTAAAATTTCCCAAAATTATTCTTTGAAACTGTGTTGACTCAGAAATTGATCAAATTCTATACTTATGACAATTAAAAATAACATTATTACTTTGAATTTCAAAACAAAGTGTTTTCTAATTCAGCAATCACTAAATGTACTTACAGCATTGTCTGTGTCCCTCATTGTATTTTTAATACAGAATGATAACTTTATGTCCAAATTGGAACTTAGAGAATAAGCTTTAGACAATTCTAACAAAATAGAACTGGATTTGGCTGTTTGGGAGTTGGAAAAGAGAAATGGTAAGGTTTGCATGTTTCATACAGCTGTAAGTCTATATGTCTATGTGACTAGTTTGAAGAATAATTTAAGATTTCATAGACGATAACAACAACAAACTTATAAGCACCTATAGCGATGTAGCATATATCCATTAAAAGCCAGGTGAAAGAACAAAGAAAGTGAGAATTTTAATTAAGGCTGGAAAAAATTGAATGACAGATGCTGACAGATATAATCAGGGCTCCAAATTAAAAACTGATCACAGTGAGGGTAAAAGACTTTCTAGTTTTACTCTGGCTATGTACTGGAATGATGAAGAAAAGTTTCTTTTTAGAGCAGAATTATTTAGTTTTTTTTATTTTCAATAGCATGATATTGCTATGAGAATATAAACATTCTGACCTTTTATTCTCCCCATCCTTCTAAACCCTGTAACAGTTTAAGCAGCATTGTATATTCAAGATACATTATTGAATTACCAAGTTTTTGTCAACTTCAGTCCAAAAATTTGTGGAGGTCCCATTTTCCCCCCAAAATGATATGAAATATAGAGGTGACTGGACAGAAGAACATTTGGTAATTGGCCTAATAATATTGACAATAAAATTAATCATTCTTAAACAGTCAAAATGATCTTTGAAGCTTTATTTTCAGAACAATCTGTACATAGTTCTCAAATATGAAACATTCACAGCACTAAGAAATAGAAGATGACATGCAACTCAAGATATCAAGCATACTTAATTAAAGTATGAAAAATTCAAATAAACAATTGTTTTAGAGCTAGCAAACAACCTTGTATAGCTTTACTCATTTCATGTTTGCTTATTTCACAAAGACATGGTTTTTCTTCTAATTTGTTATAATGCCAAATTGCATGCTGGGAACACTCATAACAATTTTGCAATTTAGCTAAATATTTGTACAGTTTTATTACAATGTTGATTTTTGTGAATTTGTTAAGTATCTCCCCTGAAGCATTTGCTTAGTTTCTCCCTTTATTTCACAAATGTAGTCAATTGACATATCTACACAAAGGATTAAGAGTATCTTAAAACAAAAGAGGACCCAAGGGTGACTAAGAGTATCATTTACTGTCATACTGTCACATTTCAACCCCAAACCTACACAGAACATGCATCTTTACCCACCCTAATGCTCTTCTGGTTTTACCTTACAGCATCATATTGGGGAAATATCTGAGAAAATAGTGAAATGAAAGAGATAATTTGTGAATTTGGCTGAAAGGTAGGACAAAGATGCAGATTGTATGTATGAGTATTCATATGTATTAATATTAAACTTGCCCAGACCACGATGAACCAGGGAATACAGATATGATCCATCATCTGGGATACAAATGAGTATAATATTCTGGACTCTGGTTAGGGAGATAAGATACAAGCAGGAAAAAATTATCAAGCACCTGATGCAATCACTTGATTTGAATTCCACCAAGAATCCTAGAAAAATCTCTCTGCTGATAAAGTATTTGCATCCACACCAATGTTCTGTGATCAGTGACCTCCCTTGCAAGCACTGCCCTTAAAGTTTGAGTGAAGTTTTATGAAAAGTTAGGTCCAGAAGATAAAACAATAGTCTATTATTGCAATGTTTTGGTCACAGAATAAGGAATCTTCAGCATGTTGCAAAACATGTCTCACTTCACTAGGTGCGATGACCTCTGGTGTCCCAGTCCCTTTGCTGTGTATCCCATCTCTGCCACCTCCACTGTCACTCTGGTGACAGTCATTATATGGTCCCTGTTGGCTATACTGTCCTCTGCTGGTGCAGCCCAACATTTCCTGGCCATGCCTTCTCTTAAGCATCCAAGTCATCCACAGCCTTTGGGGGATTTATTAACAAACATTTCATGAACATCAGTATTTGCCAGGCCAATTGCTATCTTAGAAATTTGCAAGGGAAAGTTTTAGGAATTCCTTTAATTTGACCGATGTTCTCTGGAATTAGCAGTTCTAGTTTACACTGCAGTTCTAGAATCTGGGTGCCAGATCTATGGGAAAAGATTCTTTGGACTAAGCCTTTATTTTATAATTCAACCCCATTGCAAACACTGGATTCAGTAGTAGGGTCACTGTGACTCCAAATGCCATTAATCTCACACTCATTCTAAATCTTAGAATAATGGACAAATAATAAATGAAAATCAACAATAAAATTTATAAAATTCTATTCACAGTGATCTAAAAAAAGAAAAAGAAAGACAAGAAAAATGACCCATATCAGGAATGAAAAAGGAGGCATAACCTACATCTCTTGCAGACATAGAGGGTGATAAGGGCACATTATGAACAACTTTATAATAATTAAATGGGCAAGTTCCTTCAAAGATATAACATGCCAAATCTGATTTAAGAAAAACTAGAAAATCTGATTTATCTTATCACTTTTGAATACAAAAATAAAAGAAAAAAAAAAGAAAACAACAACCGGGTTTTACCTTACAGTGCCATATAGGGGAAATATCTGAGAAAATAGTGAAATGAAAGAGATAATTTGTGAACTTGGCTGAAAGGTAGGAGGATGATGCAGATTGTATGTATGAGTATTCATGTATTAAATCATTAAATTTAATAAACATTTAAGAGCAAGATAACCCCAAAATCTTGACATCTTTTTCAGAAAATAGAGAAGGATGAAACTCTTGTCTACTCATTTTATGAGGTCAACATTACTCTCATACCAAAACCAGATAAAAATGTTATCAGAAAAGGAAATGACAGACTGATATTCTTCATGAACACAGTCACAAATATCCTGAACAAAATATTAAGGCCCTTTTGGGTTAGATGAGGTTATTTAATTATGTTTGGTCAATGGTTATGGGTAGAATCTGTGTCACTTCTCTGTTCAAGTGTTTATTGCTGATATAAAATTCTCCAAATCTCCTTCTTTCCCTCTGCTACACACCAGAGGTGATTTTTGAGATAGCAGCTGTTCCTTGGAATGAGATTGTGGCTAAACCAGAACCTCCAGTAGACCCGCAACGAAAGGACTTATTGTGTGAGAAAAACAAAAACAAAAACAAATAAAAACAGCTTTATTGTGTAAAGGCACTGGGATTTTGGAGTTTTTTGTTAATGCAGCCTAACATATGCTATCCTGACTGATAAGCTATGAGATATGCATGTATATCTATTCTAAATATCCATTTTGTAACACCTATATTGTTATTGTGGTGTGTTATCATGGGACTAATAAACTTTGAATAAATTTCTACACATGCAGTAAAACATGAGGTTATTATGGATCAGGACCCTGAGAGATATTGTAAAAAGGCTTAGAAGGGAGCAAAAGAAATGTTTGGGTTTTTAGTTAATTCTAGGGAATAGTTTCATTCTTCTGCATGTGGATGTCCAATTTTCCCAGCACCATTTATTGAAGAGACTGTCTTTTTTCCAATGGATAGTCTTTCCTGCTTTGTTGAATATTAGTTGACCATAAAGTTCAGGGTCCACTTCTGGATTCTCTATTCTGTTCCATTGATCTATGTGTCTGTTTTTGTGCCAGTACCACACTGTCTTGATGACCACAGCTTTGTAGTACAACCTGAAATCTGGTATTGTGATGCCCCCAGCTATGGTTTTCTTTTTTAATATTCCCCTGGCTATTCGGGGTCTTTTCTGATTCCACACAAATCTTAAAAATAATTTGTTCTAACTCTCTGAAGAAAGTCCATGGTATTTTGATAGGGATTGCATTAAATGTGTAAGTTGCCCTGGGTAGCATTGACATTTTCACAATATTAATTCTTCCAATCCAAGAGCATGGAATATTTTTCCATCTCTTTGTGTCTTCCTCAATTTCTTTCAGCAGTGTTCTGTAGTTTTTAGAAACTAGACCATTCTCTTACACCATACACAAAAATAAACTAAAAATGGATGAAAGATCTAAATGTGAGACAAGATTCCATCAAAATCCTAGAGGAGAACACAGGCAACACCCTTTTTGAACTTGGCCACAGCAATTTCTTGCAAGATACATCCATGAAGGCAAGAGAAACAAAAGCAAACATGAATTATTGGGACTTTATGAAGATAAAAAGCTTCTGACAGCAAAAGAAACAGTCAACAAAACTCAAAGACAACCTACAGAATGGGAGAAGATATTTGCAAATGACCTATCAGATAAAGGGCTAGTATCCAAGATCAATAAAGAACTTATGAAGCTCAACAGCAAAGAAACAAACAATCCAATCATGAAATGGGCAAAAGACATGAACAGAAATTTCAGAGGAAGACATAGACATAGCCAACAAGCACACGAGAAAATGCTCCACATCACTGCCCATCAGGGAAATACAAATCAAAACCACAATGAGATACCACCTCACACCAGTGAGAATGGGGAAAATTAACAAGACAGGAAATGACAAATGTTGGAGAAGATGTGGAGAAAAGGGAACCCTCTTGCATTGTTGGTGGGAATGTGAACTGGTGCAGCCACTCCGGAAATCTGCATGGAGGTTCCTCAAAGAGTTAAAAATAGACCTGCCCTACGACCCAGCAATTGCGCTGCAGGGGTTTATCCCAAAGATACAGATGCAGTGAAACACCAGGACACCTGCACCCCGATGTTTCTAGCAGCAATATCCACAATAGCCAATCTGTGGAAGGAGCCTCGGTGTCCATCGAAAGATGAATGGATAAAGAAGATGTGGTTTATGTATACAATGGAATATTACTCAGACATTAGAAGCGACAAATACCCACCATTTGCTTCGACGTGGATGGACCTGGAGGGTATTATGCTGAGTGAAATAAGTCAATCGGAAAAGGCCAAACATTATATGGTCTCATTCATTTGGGGAATATAAAAATTAGTGAAAGGGAAGAAAAGGAAAGGAGAGAAAATGATAGAAAATATCAGTGACAAAACATGAGAGATACCTAACTCTGGGAAATGAACAAAGGGTGGTGGAAAGGGAGGTGGGTGGGGCGTTGGGGTGACTGGGTGATGTGCACTGAGGGGGTCACTTGGCAGGATGAGCATTGGGTGTTATGCTATATGTTGGCAAATTGAATTCCAATAAAAAAAATGAAAAAAAATTCTAGGGGAATACAGAATCCAGTTACCTTCTTAATATTCTTTTCTGATTCCTCTTGTTCTTCCTGACTGTTCTGTGTAACTTGCTCAAAGTTCCAATTTGCTTTATTATTCTCCTTCTCATTACTGCCTTGATATTTTATCAATTTCTACACACTACCATATATATCTATCTAGATGTCTGCCAAATCAATTTCCTCATAAGGTATATTCCTGAGAGCTGACGAAAGATTTATGTGCCTTATAGCATCTAGTTGTACTCAAATTGCTATTCATTATTCATGGAATCTGTATTTGCATATTTGCCTACTCACTAAAGTTTGTGACTCCCCCAAATCAATACTTTTGCCATTTTTGTGATCATTTGTGGATAGGCATAGAATGGTAAAAAATTTGAGCTGACACGCATGTTCCCATCTGAGATTGAAGAAGGTAGTGCTTGCTGTCTTGTTTCAGCTCCCACTCTCATTTTTCTGGTCTATTTAATGCCGTGGTTCTTCCTCTTTTGTGATTTTTGTTGGTGATTTTGCTATTCTAAATGGCCCCTTAAACATAGTGTTGAAGTGCTGCTTAGTGTTCCCAAGAATAAGAAGGTTGTGGCACACTTTATGCAGAAAAAATATGTTTTAGATAAGCTTTGTTCAGGATGAGTTATAGTGCTGTCTGTGTTAAAAAGAAAATCACAGGCCCAAAATGGTGTTACTTAAGCCGAGTCACCAAATCTGGACTTAATACCTAACCTATCTGGAGTTTTAATCTCCCTCAGAAATGTAGTCTTAATTGGTGAATGAGGAATGTTCTGTTCAGCTTCAGTGAGGAATATGTCACATGGGCCCTCTCCATCCCCCAGAAGATGAGATAATCCTCCTAATAAGACACTCTGCCCTTCCCCCTAAGGGAAGGTGATTTGGCCTGGAACAATTCTTTCTTTTCTTTTGCTAATAACTTCTTGACCCACTTTCCTTCTATAAAAGACTTCCATTTTGTACAACTCCTCCAAACTGGCCTCTATTTGCTAGATGGGATGCTGCCCAATTTATGAGTCATTTAATAAAGCCAATTTGGAGGTGCATAGGTGGCTTAGTTAACCAACTGAGCATCATGATAGGGGGTTCTGGATCAAACCCTGAGTTGGACTCCCTGCTCCCTCTCCCTCTAACCCTCCCCCTGCTCATGCTCTCCCTTGTGTGTTCTTTCTCTCCCTCCCTCCCTCTCTCAGATGAATAAATAAAAAATCTTTTTAAAAAATAAGCTAATTAGATCTTCAAATTAATTTTGCTTTTTTAACAGCTATAAGTTCAATGTTAACGAATTAACAGTGTATATGAAATAAGATGTCTTTAAACAGAAATAAACACAAAACAAGGTTATAGATTCATCAGTTGACAAAAATGTTGCAACCAGATGCTAGCAGGAATCTAACCTTGTATTTATCCTAGGAGCAGTGGTTC
The DNA here is from genome assembly GCF_003254725.2 of Canis lupus dingo. NCBI lineage: Eukaryota > Metazoa > Chordata > Mammalia > Carnivora > Canidae > Canis > Canis lupus. The sequence goes on along the minus strand of NC_064256.1, from coordinate 19,994,965 downwards.
AGCGTTTGTTAATGCGATATTCATGGAGAGTTTATAGAACATAACTACTGTGAATAACAAGAAACAACTGTATTTCCTTCTGTGAATCTTCTTGTGTCTCGCAGAAAACATGCTTGAAAAAAAGTTCATACACATAACAGATAAAAATACTCCTCATTTTTTGCAGTTGACTTGTAACATATACTCAATAATGTTCATAAAGTACACTAATCTTAAATGAAGAGCTAAATAATTTTTAATACACAAATATACTTGTGAAACTACCAACTGCATCAAAATACAGAACATTCCAATAGAGTTCCTTCATTTTCCTCCCCAGCCAATATCCCCAACCTCAGGTAAGCATCCTTCTGACATCTATCACTATCTATTTTGTCTGTTTTTTGAACTGCATGTAAATAGAATCACCCTGTACCTATGTACCCTTTCCTGTCCTTCCCCTTTTGTTCAACATGTCTGTGTAACAGTTGTATTTATCAGTAGTGCATTCATTAGGTATGACTGTGTAATATTCCATTGCATAAATTAACCAAAATATATCTTTCCATTTGCCAGCTGGTAGGCATTTAGGTTGCTTCTAGTTTTAGGCTATGACAAATAAAGTTGCTTTGAACATCTTGCGCATCTATTTTGGTGGACATGTCGACAATTTTTGTGAATATACGGATATGATTGGAACTGATAGATGAGTGTTCCTGTATCATAGGGTAGATGTAGATTTTAGCTTTACTAGATGTGGCCGATTTTCCTAAATGGCTGAATCGCTTTCCCCACATTAAGGATGTATGAGAGTTCCGAATGATCCACATTCACCAAAATAGTAAATGTTATACAGGTTTTTTTTTTTTAATGTTTTAGCCATTCCAATGAGTGTGAAATATCTCACTGTGGCTTTTTTCTCTCACTGTGGTTTTAATATGTACCCAGATGACTAATAATATTGGTCATTTAATGATATTTATTAATTAAATTAGTTTGATGTTCTTTTGTGTTCTAAGAAATATTGTGTATTCCAACACCATGAAAGTATTCCATGCTGTATTTCAGAAGCTTTAATGTTTTATCTTTTAAATTTAGGGCTTTCAGTATATAAATATGGACATCCAGTTGTTCCAGCACTATTTAAAACAAAAACAAAAACAATCCATTAGCTTTTGAACTTTAAATAAAATAAATGTCTTAAATCAACTGGTCATGTATGTATGGTCTATTTCCATACACGTTTCTAGCATGCTGTATGCTTCATCTATCCCTTGCATTAATATCATACTGTCTTAATTTTTATAGTTTTATAGTAAGTCTTAAAATCTAGTGCCATATGCCCTACATTACTGTCTTTTTCAAAGTTTTCTGGAGTATTCTACATCTTTGTAGCTTCCCATACATTTCTGTTGCTGTTGAAGTGTAGTTGTCATACAATATTATATTAGATTCAGGTGTACAACAGAGAGATTCAACATTTATATACATTACAAAGTGATCACCATGATAAATCTAGTCACCATCTGTCACCATACAAACTTGTTGCATATTGTTAATAATACTCCCTAGGCTGTACTTTGTGTCCCCATGTCCTATACATTTTTAAATCCACCTTTCAATTTCCTTTGGAAATAACCTTCTGAGATTTGAATTGGAATTGTATTAAATATATAGATAATTTTGCTAATAAATACGATCTTGAAAATATTGTCTATGGATATTCATTAAGGTGTTTGAAAATTTTACTTGAGTCGTATTGATGGAGTTATAGAGAACTCTTTTTTTTTTTTTTTAAAGATTTTACTTATTTATTCATGAGAGACACACAGAGAGAGGCAGAGTCATAGGCAGAGGGAGAAGCAGCCTCCATGCAGGGAGTCCGGTCTCCAGGTCACGCCCTGGGCTGAAGGCAGCGCTAAACCGGCTCAGCCACCCAGGCTGCCCATATAGAGAACATTTTAAAAATGTTTTTGCATGGGTAGGGCTTTTTGAAGGAAAGAAAATTAAAACCTGGGGTAAAACATAGGACTTGGAAATTAAATAATAACCAAATAGTGAAAAATGAAGAGATTTACTTTCACAGAGGTATGAGTTTTCATAGATTTCAATGGGGAAGGGAGTCCTAAAGCCATGGAGCTAAAACCTTACTAGTGAACTCAAAGCTACTTTTCTAGTCTCTTCCCCTAAAGACATCTATTTACATAGTAAAAGGTTAGAGTCCTGGTTCATTCCCTTTCTCTCCTCAAGGAATGTTTACATTATGGAGCAAAGTTTTGTCTCCTTTTCTCAGAAGAGAAAGTCAAATAGTTATCCTTCTCTTATTTAGGGTAGGAAATGTGAACTTCCTGTTCACATTTTTATGATTCCTGGCCCATAGTACAGACCCCAGCACTGGTAAAGTGACATCTAAACTGAATCTTTTCGTATCTCTCACAAAAGAAAAGAATTTGGGCAGATGAGAATATGGTTATAGCTATCAGGATGTAATCTGTTCCTGCTCTAAAAGGCTCATGCTATCTTTCAGAGAACACAAATAAATGCAGATACTATAAACTTACCAATATTTATATTTTTTAGGGAAGAAGCTTTTCACATCTTTGGAAGATTACATTAAATTAAATTAGCATTTAATGTTTCTAAAATTCTAATATGAATGGTGGCTGTAAATTTCTTTTTCCCATAATTTGTTGCTGGTATATAGAAATTTAATTGATTTTTTATATGTTTTCTGCTTCAATCATGCCAAATTCAATTGTTAATTTATTGATTTCTTTGTAGATTTTTGGGGGCTTTCTATGCATAAAATTATATGGTTCAATCTCTCCTTTTTTTCTTTTCCATCTTTTTGTTTTTCTTTCTTTCCTTTTTATTTTATGGTTTTTGTTTTTTTGGGTTTTTTTTTTTTTTTTTTGTCTTGGTGTATTGACAAAGACCTCCAACACAATAATGGATAGAATTCTGTTTATATTCAGTCTTGTTCTGGATTTTAAAGAGAAAGTATGCAATATCTCCCTATTAAGTATGATGATAGAAATAGATTTTACTAGATACTCTTTTTCAGATTAAGGACGTTCTATTCCTAGATTCCTGAGAAGAATACGTTTTATAACACGAGCTGAATTTTAATCTTTTTCTAAATGCTGTTTTTTCCATCTATTGAAATTTGTTTTATTTAATGTGGCAAATTAACATTGTTAGCTTTTCAAATATTAAACCAGTCCTGCATTCTAGAAATAAAAATGAATTGTTTCTAATGTAAAACAACACCATGAATATATATAATATGGTGCGTATACTGGTTATGTATAACATATATTCATATGTATATTCATGGTTAGATTTATTTGGTAATATTTTGTTGAGGATTTTAAAATTTGTATTCATGAGAGATACTCCCTGTAATATTACCTTCTTATAATGTCCCTACAGGAATTTGGTAGTTTTGGTATCAGGGTTATGTTAGTTTCATGGAATTGGTTGGGAAGTCTTTCATTTTTCTCTGTTCTGTCAAAGAGTTTGCATAACATTCATATTATTTCTTCCTTAAATATTTGAAAAAATTTGGAAGTCATTCTTGCCTCAAGTTTTCATTGGGGGAACCTTTCAATTACATTAACAGGAACTATATATTTCATATTTTCAATTTCTTTTTGTATTAGTTTTGTTGTTATATTTTTCAAGAATTTTAAAAATTTTATCTGATCTGTTAAATATACAATACCCTCTGATTTTTTTTAAAGTTTTATTTATTCATTTTAGAAAGAGAGCATGAGTGAGAGGGGTGGAGGAAGAGGGAGAGGGAATCTCAAACAGACTCCATGCTGACTGTGGAGCCAGATGCAGGTTCCACCCCAAGACTGAGATCACAAGCTGAGCTAAAATCAAGAGTGGGAGAGGCATTAAAGAAGGCACATGATGAGATGAACACTGGGTGTTATACTGTATGTTGACAAGTTGAATTTAAATAAAATATTTAAAAATTTTAAAAAATTATAGAAAGAAAAGTAAATAAAAAAAATAAAATAAAATAATAAAATAAAATAATGAGATGCTCAACCAACTACACCATCCAGGGGCCCTAATCCCCTGAGTTTTTTAAATGTGTGAAGAATATCTTCCTCCTTTTTAGTAATGATGTCTCCCTTTCCATTCTGGATGCTGTAATTTGTGTTTTTTCATTTTTTCCCTAATTTCTGGATCAATTTCCAAGGGGTTATCAACTTAAAAAATATTTTCAAAGAAGTAACTATTGATCATTGTAGGTCTGCTTTTTCTTTAATTATCTCATATTCTTTTATTATTTCCTTCTTTTTATGTTTTTAGGTTTAATTTATTTTCCTTTTCTACCTTCTTGAGATAAAAACTTCATTTTTTCATTTTTCATCTTTCTAACATATAAATGTTAACTAGAATCCTCAAAATTTGTCATATATTTACATTATGATCAGTTCAAATGCTTTCTACTTTTCACTGTGATTTTTTTCTTACCTATTGAGGTGTTTAGAAAAATGTTAATACATACATTTGGGGGATTTTCTGCTTCTGTTTCTGCTTTAGATTTTCAACTTATTATTCCACTTTTCAATCCTTTGTAGTTTCTGGAGACATGCTTTAATGGTCCATCATGTGCTCTACTTCTAGTAAAGATTCTTGTGTACTTAAAAAAAATTGATAATTCAGCAATTGTACTATGAAGTAACCTAAACATGTTATTTAGATCATGTTGGTTAATAGTATTCAAATTTTCTATGTTGCTGCTGATGTTTTTGTCTGCTTGTTTTAATAATTTGAGAGTTGTGTTAGTATTTTAGTTGTATTAACATCATTAGTATTTTTATGCTTCCTAGTGAATTGACTCTTTTTATCAGATGTCCATCTTTAACTCTGGTATTAGCACCTGCCTCAGAGTTTTGTGTTATAATAATATAGCCACATGAGCTCTGTCTTGGCTAATAATTGCATGGTTTATATTTTTTCATTCTTTTTATTTCAACCTGTCAATTTTCCTACTTTTAAGTGTTTACTGTGAATAGAATATATTGAGCCATTTAAAAAGTCTATCTCACCAACTTCTCTTCGTTTTCATCACAATGTGATTATTGATAGAGTTGGATTTAATCTACCATCTTGTTTATTTTGAATTTTTGTTCTACTTTGTTCCAATTTTCTTCTTCTCTGCCTTTTTGTTGTATTAAACAAGTATTTTAAAAGTTGTTCTATTTATCTCTTCTAATTTTTTAGTTAAACCCTTTGTATTGATCTTTAAATGGTTACGTTGCCCATTATGAGTCACTCTTGAGCTTATTTCAGACTAGTTCCTATTAGTAATTTTACCATTTTATAGATAATTTTGAAATCTTTTGACAGTTTAACTACATTTACCAATCTCCTGCCTTCCTGACTTTGGAAAAGTGACAGAGGAGACTGTCTATACCTACACTGGGCACCCAGTCAAGCCAACCATTGCCAACATTCTGGACTAAATGTTGAATCAAGACTTTACCACAGGAGCATCTGGTGGCTCAGTGGTTGAGTATCAGCCTTTGGCTCAGGTTGTGATCCTGGGGTCCTGGGATGGAGTCCCACTCTGGCTCCCCATAGAGAACCTGCTTCTCCCTCTGCCTATGTCTCTGCCTCTCTGTCTCTCTAGTAAATAGATAGACAAAATTAAAAAAAAAAAAAGACTTCCCCACAGTCTACAGAAGTATTACAGCATTGAAAATACCAAAAGGGTTGGCATGTATCATGACAGATACATTCATTTGTGCAGAGTTGACTCTCCATCTTCTGTGTGAGTACATTTATTGACTAAACATGGCAGACAGTGAGTACAGACTTTTTGTTGGCACCAATGAGAAGATTCAGCTGAATTCCTTCACTGCCACTTTCCAGGTCCCCAGGCACCTAACTGTCATAAAGACCTAAATGCTGAGCACCATTCTCCACAATTTTCAGGCCTTGCAGTGACTGGAGAATGGGGGACTCATTTATAGAATGAACTGCTGCCCAGGCTGGGGAATGAAGTCACAGTAACCCCAAGTTTTGGAAAACTGTGTTCCAGCCATGAGTGGGCAAGGGTTTAAAGAGGACCAGATGTCTGGCTGTTTGGAGCAAGTGTACACAAAACAATTTTAAAGTACAGCTCTATTATTGCACTGCCCATTTGTGTTTTACAGGGAAAAAGAAGGAGCAAAAAGCTTTATTTTAGCCTTCAGATTTTTGCCATTCAGTTGCTTGAAATTGACCTACCCCATTTTGGCCTAGAACATAAAACTGCCAGTGTCTTCTGACTCAAAATAAACAGAACATCTCCAAAATTAAGTGTATAAATGTAATCTGTGACAACGTCTCTGCATCTACTTTAAATAGATGTTAATGAATTTCTGGCCCAAACTATCTTACTCTTTTTAATTTTATAAATATTTTATTTATTTTTTGAGAGAGAAAGGGGCTGGAGTCCTGGATCCCAGGACTCTGAGATCATGACCTGAACCAAAATCAGATGCTCAACTGACTGAGCCACCCAGGCACCTCCCCAAACTATTGTACTCTTATAAAACAGGCTCAGTACTCTTACTTTAAAAATGTCTTTTTTTTGTTTTTTTTTTTTGGCAGCCCCGGTGGCTTAGCGATGTAGCGCCACCTTCAGCCCAGGGCGTGATCCTGGAGACCCAGGAAAGAGTCCCACGTCGGGCTCCCTGCATGGAGCCTGCTTCTCCCTCTGCCTGTCTCTCTCTCTGTCTTTAATAAATAAATAAAATCTTAAAAAAAAATAAAATTGTCTTTTTATTTGTCCTCTACTAGCAGGTTCCTAATCGTGGTGTGGACAATGAAGGGTCACTTGATGCCTGTGAGGGGAAAGCTGTCTAGTATTTCCTTGTCAATTTATGGAGGGCTGCTGCAATGTGATGTAGGGAGGTGAGCTCAGGCTGGACTCTAAACCTTCAAGTGCTGGAAGGATGAAGTCCCATGTACCATGTACCAGTTTATTTTATAGCAAATAGTGCACTTATGATTGTGTTTTTCTCAATAAGAATAAAGTAGCTTGAAACAAAAAATGGAGCATTTGGTTGGCTCCATAGGTAGAGCATGTAAATCTTGATCTCGAGGTTGTAAGTTTGTTTTGTTTTGTTACCAAAAAATGTTTTATTTTGCTTGCAATCAGTAGCTTTTCATTAATTGCAAAAATTGAGTTTGTTTTTGGCATTTAAACATTATCACACAATCCCATTCTGAAAGGTAAATGTTCATTAAAAACAAAGCAAAAATAAAAATTCAGAACCTTAATTACCTAGATTTGTCACTTAAAAGATGCTTAAAGGCAAAAGGGGGGGGGGTGGAAGAGGGGCTTTCTTACAGGGTTTTTGACAAGTGTCACATTTTTTTCCTATAAGGGAAGGATTTCAAAACAAGTGAAAGAGTTTAACCAGAAACACTCATAAAAAGAAACTTTACAGAATTGTCAACAATATTAAGACAACATTGACTAAACCAATTTTATTACAGCATCTTTCCTCACTCCACGTCCCATCCCCTACCCCAAGTATCTAGTTAGGACTAGAACAGGCTTTGTGTTCAGCCAGGAAATAATTCCAAATCCCAGTGAAATTATGATGAAAATCCACAGATATTTTCCTTGCCCTCTCCCTGTGTCTTCTGAGATCCCCTAGCCTGAGCTTTGATCAGTGGGAAAGGGCCTATCTAGGTTGGGAGAGGGAGAGGCCCACATTGGTGTGATCTCCTCATTATCTGCATTCACTAGAAATGCTGCCCTACCAAGTGTGGCTTTGGAAATTGCAACCCACCCAGAGAGAGAGAACATTGGCATCCTTTAGGTGGCTTCTCCTTGTTTTAATGCCACATTCCAAGCCCCCCTGGTCCCCTATCCAAGGACAAATGTTAGGGTCTCTAGGATGTCTTAGATCTACCTCTTAGGGTCAGATAGTTCAGGCTGGGCCAGACCCTGCTATTACCTCCTGCTGTTACCAGTGTATATTTCATTTCTACCTTTGTTATACTCTGGAAGGCATTGGTTATTCCTGATTTAAACAGATAGTTCTTTTGTGTGCATCTACATGTTTACATTTCAGATACTTTTTTGTTCCTTTCCACAGTGCTATATGCCTCCATCTGGTATCAGTTTATTTAAGTCTGGATAATTTATTTTAGTATTTTTTGTCCTGTGGGTGTGCTGACAATTATTTCAGCTTCTGTGTGTCTATAAGCATCTTTATTTCAGTTTCATTTTATATGATATTCTTGCTGAGTATAAAATTATCATCTGTTAGGTTTTTTTTTTTTTTCCTTTGGGTGTATTAAGATGTCATTCACTTGTCTTCTGCTTCTAATGTTTCTTTTGAAAAGTTGTCTGTCAGCTTCCTTGCTTTATTTTTTCAAAAGGTTTATTTATTTGAAAGAGAGCATAAGGGGTAGGGGCAGAGGGAGGGAGGGAGGGAGAGGTAGATAATCCTCAAGCAGATTCCCGCTCAGTGAGTGGTCTGACTTGGGACTCAATCCCAGGACCCTGAAATCATGACCTGAGCCAAAATCAAGTTGGAGGCCTAACCCACTGAACCTCCCAGATACTCCAGCTTTATTTCTATTACTGCAGTGTAATAGGTCTTACTCTCTGGCTGCTTTTATGAAAATTTTTTCATTTTTGTTTTTAGCAGTTTCACTATAATGTCACTCGTGTGGTTTTCTTTATTTACCCTTTTTTGCTTTTTTTTTCTTTTACAGACATTTTATTGTTAGTATACAGAAATGCAACTGACTTATGTGTGTTGATTTTGTATTCTGCAACTTTACCAAATTCATTGATTAGTTCTAACAGTTTTAGGGTTTAGTATTTAGAATTTTATATATATACATATATATGATTATATCATCTGCAAATTCATGAATCTATTTCTTCCATTTCAATTTGGATAATTTTTTAAAAATTTTTATCTTACCTGGTTGCTCTAGCTAAGACTTCCAGTACTTTGCTGAGTAGAAGTGGTAAGAGCAGGCACCTTATCTTGTTCCTGATTTTTGAGGAAAAACTTTCATGCTTTGGCCATCGTGTATGACATTAGCTATGACTTGTCATAGATGGCCTTCATTGTGTTGAGGAATGTTCTTTCAATACCCAATTTGTTGATGGTTTTATTGTAAAAGGATGTATTTTATCAAATGCTTTTTTTTGTATCTATTGAAATGATCATATGATTTTTATCTTTCATTCAATTAATGTGGGGTATTTCATTCATTGATTTGCATATTTTAAACTATTCTTTCATCCCAAGGATAAATACCATTGATCATGATCCTTTTAATGTGTCATTGAATTCAATTTGCTAGTTTTTTTTTTTTCCAAAGAAGACAAATGGCCTGCAGATACATGGAAAGATGCTCAACTTTACTAATCGTCAGATAAATGCAGATCAAAACCATAATGAGATATCACCGCACATCTGGTGAAATGGTTATCATCAAAGAGACAAGAGATAATAAGTGTTGATAAGACTGTGGAGAAAAGACAACCCTTGTGCACTGTTGGTGAGAATGCAAATTGGTACAGTCACTGTGGAAAACAATATGGAGTTTCTTTAAAAAATTAAAAGTATATCTACTATATGATCCAGGAATCCTACTTGTGGGTATATATCCAAAAGAATGAAAACAAGATTTTGAAAAGATATCTGCATTCCCATATTTATTGCAGCATTATTCAGAGTAGCCAAGCTATGGAAAAAACTTATGTCTGTCAATGGATGAATAGATAAAGAAGATGTATATATACATTCTAGATACACAGACACAGCCATGATAAAGAAAGAAATTCTGCCATTTGTAACAACATGGATGAAACTTGAGGGCATAATGCTAAGTGAAGTAAGTGAGACATTAAAAGACAAATACTGTATGATACCACGTATCTGTGAAATCTGAAAAAGTTGATCTCATAAAAACAGACAGTAGAATGGTAGTTGCTAGGGTCTGTAAGGTGGAGGAATTAAGGAGATGTTGGTCAAAGAGCATAAACTTCTAGGTAGAAGATGAATAAGTTCTGGGGTACTAGTGTACAGCATTGTGATTCAAGTTGACACTATTGTACTGGTTACTTAAAAATTGCTGAGAGTAGATCTTAAATATTCTTACTCTCAAAAGTAAATTGGAATAATGTGACATGATGGACATGTTAGCTGATGCTACTGAAATAATTATATTGCAATATATAAGTGTGTCATGTCAACACATTGTACACCTTAAACTTATACAAGATCAATTATGCCTCAATAAAGCTGGAAAAAAATTGGAGGCTCACCTCTAGGAGTTTACAGTCTAGTCAAAATGATAGAACCCACACATTAGTAATGCTCAGGCATACTTACAAAGCAACATCCCAAAAGGTGCTGATTGGTGGAAAATGCTAAAGGAGGCGAGAGATTAATTCAATTGAGCAGAGTTCCATCAGGATTTGGACCAGATGCTGAAGTAGAGGAAGATCTTGTAGTGGTAGCAGGAGCTATTTTCAACTGGAAGAACTTGAACAGAGAAAGAGAGAAGCAGATACATTCTCATGTTCTGTTTTAGAAGAACAAGCTGATGTACAAAGTACACGCTGTTCTCCTGGAAACCTATCTTCTCTGCAAACAATACTGTGTGGCTTAAATAGCAGACATTTTCAAAACTACCCCCTCACTCCAGTCAGAATGGCTAAAATTAACAACTCAGGAAACAATAGATGATGGCAAGTTTGTAGAGAAAGGGTAATCCTCTTATGCTGTCGGTGGGAATGCAAACTGGTGCAGCCACTCAGAAGACAGTATGAAGGCTCCTCAGAAGTTAAAAATAGAGCTACTCTACAATCCAGGAATTATACTCCTAGGTATTTATCCAGAGGATACAAACATAGTGATTCAAAGGGGCTCCTGCATCCTAATGTTTACAGCAGCAATGTCCACAATAGCTAAACTATGGAAAGAGCCCAGACGTCCACCGACAGATGAATGGATAAAGAAGATGTGGTATATATATAATGGAGTATTACTCAGCCATCAAAAAGGATGAAATCTTGCCATTTGCAATGATGGGATGGAACTTGAGGGTGTTATGCTAAGTGAAATAAGTTGGTAAGAGAAAGATAAATACCATATGATTTCACTCACATATGGAATTTAAAAAACAAAACATGAATATAGGGGAAGGGAAGGGAAAACAAGATAAAAACAGAGAGGGAGCAAACCATAAGAGACTCTTAACTATAGGAAACTGAGTGTTGCTAGAGGGGGAGGGGGAGGATAGAATGAGCCTTAAGGAGGGCACTTGATATATTGAACTCCGGGTGTTTTATTCAACTGATGCATCACTAAATTCTATCTCTGAAACTAATAATAATAATAATAATAAAGCAGACATTTATTTCTCACAGTCTGAAGCTTGGGAATCCAAGGTGCTGAGCAATTTGGTTATTGGTTATTTCTGGCTTGCAGGAAGCCTATTTTTTAATATATCCACATGGCAGAGAAATGATGCTTTGGTGTCTCTTTGTCTTCATATAAAAGCACAAATCACATCATGAGTGCTCTACCCTCATGACCTCACCTAAAGCTAATTATTATCCAAAGGCCTCACATCTCAATACTATTACATTGGGAGTTAGAGCTTCAACATATGAATTTTTATGGGAATGCAAACATTCAGTCCAGAGCACAACCCTTCCACCTGACTTTGCAGTCCCTTCCTCTATAGGAAGAGGAATTCTTTCCTGCCCCTTGAGTTTGTCCTTGAACATACAGAGCTGCATTAGTCAATGATTATTAGCCAAAATAACATAGGCAAAATGTGAAATGCTCTTGAATTATGCGCCTGCCTTTTAGAACCTCTGCCACTACCATTAAGAAAACATTATCCATGTTTACTAAGGTCCCAGGAGGAGGATGAGACATGTGTGGAGCAGATCTGTCCCAGTTGTCACAATCTGAAGAAGAAGCACCCCAACCAGTCTGCAGAATTATAGGGAGAAGCAGAGCTGCCCAGCCAAGCTCTTCATAGGCCAGTCATACCCTCTAAATCTACAAAGAAGTAAATATTTTAAGTCACTCAGTTTTGGGATTTTTTTTCAGCAATAGTTAAACAAAACAGTCTTAGGTTATTTTTTTTTAAAGATTTTTATTTATTCATGAGAGACACACAGAGAGAGGCAGAGACACAGGCAGAGGGAGAAGCAGGCTCCCTGCAGGGAGCCCGATGCGGGACTCGATCCTGGGTCTCCAGGATCACATCCGGGGCCGAAGGCAGGCGCCAAACCGCTGAGCCACCCGGGCTGCCCCAGGTTATATATTTTTTTAAACATTTTATTTATTTATTCATGAGAGACACACAGAGAGAGGCAGAGACACAGGCAGCGAGAGAAGTAGGCTCCATGCAGGAAGCCCGATGTGGGCCTCGATCGCGGGATCATGCCCTGGGCCAAAGGGAGGCGCTCTACCACTGAGCCACCCAAGCATCCCGAGTCTTATGTTATTAAAGTATATTTTGTGTTCCACGGTGGAATTGCAAAACATTTTTCAAATATGTCCTTTATATATTTCCTTTCAAGTATATTCCCAAGTTTTTGGTTATACATTGTTACTTTGAATGAAATATTCATTTTCTTTAATGTTTTTTAAATTTTAACCAGGCTCTACACCCAGTGTGGAGCCCAGTGTGGGGCTTGAATTCATGACCCTGAGATCAAGACTTGAGCTAAGATCAAGAGTCAGACGCTTAACCAACTGTGCCACCCAGATGCCCCTCACTGTTGCATTTTAAACTGCAAATAGCAAAGCAATTAAGATTTAAATATTAGTTTTGGGGATGCGTAGGTACCTCAGTGGTTGAGCATCTGCCTTTGGCTGCGGGCATGATCCTGGAGTCCTGGGATCGAGTCCGACATCGGGCTCCCTGCAGGAAGCCTGCTTCTCCCTCTGCCTATGTCTCTGCCTCTCGGTGTGTGTCTCGTGAATAAATAAATAAAATCTTAATATATATATATATATATATATGTTTTGTGTCTAGTTGCCCTACTGAATTTTCTTGTAATTACTAATACCTTTTCAATATTGATTATAAAAAATTATATAGATACTAGATAATTATATATATTTTTAAAGATTTTATTTATTTATTCATGAGAGACACAGAAAAAAAGGCAGAGACATAGGCAGAGGGAGGAGAAGCAGGCTCCATGCAGGGAGCCCGATGTGGGACTCGATCCCAGGAATCCCGGATCGCACCCTGAGCCAAAGGCAGACGCTCAAACGCTGAGCCACCCAGGCATTCCTAGATGATTATATTTAAATCTGTTTCACTGTGTTCAAATCCAACACCATATTTTTCATGCACAATGACTTTACCTGTGAGTTTGTTATTTCAAGTCATCTTTTATGTAACTGGACTATATCCTCAATAAACTCTATGCATGCATAATTTATATGCAGTAAAATACACACATTTTAAGTGTATAGTTTAATGAGTTTTGACAAATGTATACAATTGGGTAACCACCACTGTAATCAAGATACAGAATGTTTCAATTACTCTACAAGGATCTGTAGCTCTATGAAGTCAAACTCTATCCTGAACCCCAAAGTATACGTTGATCTCCTTCTTGTCACAATAGATTAATTCTGTCTCTTTTAGAATTTGGTAAAATTAGAATCATACAGTGTGCTCTTCTGTATCTGGTTTCTTTTGCACAACGTAGTATTTCTGCAATTCAACCATGTTGTGTGTATTGGTAGTACTATCATTATTGTTTAAATTGTCAAGTAGATGTTCAACACATTTTCATAGTTTCAGATTTATTCTGTAAATATCTATTTAAATACTTTGCCTGTGTTTAAAGTGTGTTGTTTGTATTTTTATCAACTGGTGGAAGTTCTGTATATATTCTGAATCACAGAACATGACACAGATATGTGTTGTAAATATTTTCTTGGGTGTATATTTCCCATTCATGTACTTAACAGTATTTTTGGAAGAGAACAGTTTTGGTAGACAAGTCTTCCCAGGTTTCTCACATTTCTACATTTATTGTGATCAAGTTGCTATAACTGAATTTTTCTCTGGACTGTGTTTTAATGGATGTTTGTATAGCACTCAGCCTTGAAAGAAGGAGATGGTGTCTCCCTCCAGAGCAAAGGACAGGCATACTGACCGTCCAGTATAAAAAAGATAATATTTCCTTCTGGTGCAAAGGGCAGTCAATCATACTGCACATCATAAAAGATTTGAGTTCTTTAAGCTCGGGGTTCCTCCTCTACAGCACCACTCACTGCATGTTCAGGCGTCCATCTGCGTCCATCTGCCACATCCCGGTGGGATTTGGGGACAAAGAGAATTGGTAGAAATAGGTTAATGGTAATACTACTTGCTGTGCCATGAGTAATTAAGCTCTGACTCAGGAGTCTTGCGTGACAGCATCCAGGGAACTAAGGCAGGCTAACTCATTGGTTTGCAAGTTGGATGAAATGTCAGTTCTTTCACTATTCTTGGCAAAAGATATTTTTAATTTTGATGAAATATATTTTGTAATTTTTCCTTTTATCATTCATGCTTTTTGTTTGTTCTGTTAGAGAAACCTGTCCAAAATCACTAAGGTTTTCTTCTAAAATTTTGTAATTTAGGTTTTATGTTTAGGTCTAAGATCCAGCCCAAGTCAATTTTCATGTATGTTATAAAGTATGAGTTGTTTCATTTAAAAAAAATATTCAAACCTCATTGTTCTAGTACCGTTTTGTAAAAATGACTCTTTTTCTCTGAGTAATCTGGACAGCTTTGTAATAATCAAAGGACCATGGATACATGGGTTTATTTTTAGATTCTCTACATTCTTTTGGTCTATATATATCTACTTATGTACTACAGCTCCATCATGCTTGATATCAGGAAGCTTAATTCCTCCAACTTCATAATTAAAAAATTAATTTGTTTCTTCTAGGTCTTTGCTCTTTCATATACATTTTTAAATCATCTTAACAATTTCTACAAAAGTCTTGCTGTGGTCTCTTTGGGATTGCATCAAATCTGTCAATTTGTGGAAAACTGAATTGAAATACTTAGTTTTCCCATCCACTAACAAACATCTATTTATTTCAGTTTTCTTGATTTTTCTCACCAAAGTTTAGTAATTTTCAGTTATACCTCTTTCAATTATTTTGTTAAATTTATTCCTAAGTATCTCATGCTTTGGGATGATATTGTAAATGGCACCATTTTATACAATTTTCTTTATTATTTATTTATAGCATAGAGAAATATGATTGATTGTTGTATCTTGATTTGGGTCCTACTGTACTGCTGATTATTTCACTCATTTGCTCTGGTAGCCTTATGTAGATTCCTTAGTATTTTTTATGTAGAAGATCATGTTATCTGTGAATGAAGAAATATTTACTTCATTACCCATCTCTATGCCCTTTTATTTCCTTTTCTGACTTTTTTACACTGTATGGATTTCTTTGTAGAAGGATATTTAATTAGAAATTTAATTTTGATAATAAATATAGGACTCTCTGGCTTCAGGAGACTGTTTTGTAAATTTGTGTTTTCCTTAGAAAAGTCCTCAACCGATTTGACTTTTCTGTTCCTTTTTGTGTTTATTTTGTGATTTGTGCTTTTCAAGGAGCTTGTTCATCTAGGTTATTCAGACTATTGGCATACATTTTTAAAGCAATCTCTTATTCTTTTAATGATTGCTATATCTTTAGCCATTTCTCTTCTTTTATTCCTGATATTGGTAACCTTATCTTTTTGTTTTCTTATTGTTCAATTCAGCTACAGCCTTAGCAATTTTATTACTCTCCAGATAATAGATTTTTTTCATTAATTTTATTTATTTTTTCTGTGTTTTTTTTATTTCTGTTCTTATTTTTACTAACATTAGGTTTAATATTGCTCTTCTTTTTATAGTTTCATAATGAAGAATCTTTGATAATGATTTTAGAATTTTTTTCTCATATGAGAATTTAAAGCTATAAATTTTCTTATAAATAACTGCTTTAGTTGCATCTCATAAATTTTATTATGTTTTATTTTCATTTTCTTTTAGTTCACATTTTCTGTTTTCTGTTGTGATTTTGGGGGGCCCATATTTATTTAGATCTGTGTTATTTAGTTTATAAGTATTTCATACACATTCCAGGTATTTTTCCATTATTGACTTAATTTAATTCTGCTGTAGATAAAGAATATGATACATATTTATAGTGACCTTCTTTTATGGTACATTTCATTTATACTTGAAAAAATATGTATTCTGTGGTTATGGCATAGGAGTATACTATAAATGTCAATGAGGTCAACTTGGTTTACAATGTTATGCATATCTTTTATACCTTACTGCCTTTGTCTTTATTTGTTCTATCAGTTACTATTAATTGTTCTATCAATTTGTTCTACAGTTGCTAAGAAAGTCATGTCAAAATCTCTTAACTCTTACTGTGGATTTGTCTATTTTTCTCTATAGTTCTGTCATTTTTGTGTTTCATGTACTTGGATTTATCATTTCTGGTAGTCTTCATTTCTTGGTGTATATTCAAGTTTCCATCTGGAATTGAATTTGTTCTGCTCTACAAACTTTTAAAAATATTTCTTATAGTGCAGGCCCTCTGGTAACTAATTCTCTCAGCTTTCGTTTGTCTAAAATAAAGTCTTTAGCTGGTCTTCATTTTGGAAGAGAATTTTGCTGGGTGTCGAATTTCAGGTTGATAGGATTTTTCTTTCAATATTTAAAATATGTCATTTCATTGTTTTCCAACTTTATTTATGGCCAGGGATCTGTGCTTATTCTTATTTCATATTGTTGAGTAAACAAAGAAGGTAAGCCCTATAGCTCACTGCCTGGAGACAGTGTTCAATCAGCAGCACACTGAGGTAAAAGTCAAGCATAGCTTAGTAGTGTTGGTGAGTAAAGGATACAGTTTAAAGTTTTCAGAGGTCAAGGGAGCTACAGTCTTCAGGACATAATACTGAAGAAAATGGAGCAATCATGGAAGAGTTCTGTTGCTCTGCAGAATCTTCCCATTTTTTGACTAAATACTGATCTGTGCATGCACAAGAGGAAAGTATTGACTCTGACAAAGAACTGTCAGCCAATGTGGACATAACAACTCCTGGAGCTCACAGGGAGGTGGGAACACATCATGTTCTAATAGCCTGAAATCAAATGTCCTCCTAATGAATGAGGTCCTAATGAATGAGGAATCAGAGTTCTCAGAAGTGCATTGCCTCTGCAGTAGAGCCGAATAGCCTTTGACTAAAGGACACTGAGATTAATTAATGAACTTAAAAATCAAACCTGAAAAAAGATCAAAGTGAATCCAAGAAACTTATTTGCACCTCAAGACATGCCCTCAAATATATTTTTAAATTTTACTTTATTTGGTAAGAACACTTGACATGAGGTCTACCCTCTAAATTCATTTTCAAGTGTACAACACATTATTGTTGACCATAGGTGCAATGTTGGAAAGCAGGTGTCTACAGTTTACTCATCTTGCTTAACTGAAACTTTAGGCACGTTGATTAGTAACTCCCCATTTCCCCCTCTTCCTAGCTCTTGGCAACTACCATTCTATTCTTTGATCTTATGAATTTGACTATTTCAGATACTTCATATAAGTGAAATCGTGCAGTTTGTCTTTTTGTGATTTGCTTATTTTACTTAGCATAATGTCCTCAAGGTTCATCCATGTTGTTGCATGTTGCAGAATTTCTTCTTTTTAAAGGCTGAATAGTATTCCATTTGTATATATACACCACCATTTCTTTTTCCATTTAACTATTGATCAACATTTAAGTTGTTCCCATATTTTGGCTACTGTGAATACTGTGTCAATGAACATGGGAGTGCTAATAACTCTTTGAGATCTTGATTTCAGTTTTTGGGATAAATACCCAGAAGTGGAATTAATGGATCATATGATAGTTCTATTTTTAATTTTTTGACAAACTGTTTTCCATAGCAACTGCATCATTTTGCATTCCCACCAACAGTGTGCAAGGGTACCAATTTCTCCACATACTTGCTAACACATTATCTTTTGTAGTTTTGTTAGGTGTAGTTTTGATAGGTGAAGTGATGGTGGTTTTGATTTGCATTTCCCTGATAATGAATGACATTGGGCATTTTTCATGTACCTGTTAGCTACATGTAGGTTTTCCATGGGAAAATGAGTATTCAAGCTATTTGATCATTTTTGAAATCAGTTTTTTAGGGTTTTTTGCCATTGAGTTGTAGGAATTCTTTATAGATTTTGGAAATCAACCTCTTATCAGATGTATGGTTTGCAAACATTTTCTTTCATCCTGTAGCTTGCTTGTTTGCTCTCTTGATTATTCCTTAATGAACAGAAGCTTTTTCATCTGCTATAGTCTCACTTGTTTATAGTCACTTGTTTATTGTAGCTTTGACTTGCCTTTGCTTTTGGTGTTATCCATGAAATCATTGCCAAGACCAATATCATGAGGCTTTTCCCTTATTATTTTTTAAAATATTTTATTTTTTTAAATAAATAAGTATTTATTTAAAGAGAGAGATAGAGACATAGGGGAGAAGCAGGCGGGGAGAAGCAGGCTATCCACAGGGAGCCCAATATGGGACTCCATTCCAGGACTCAGGGATCACAACCTGAGTTAAAGGCAGACACTCAACCACTGAGCCACCCAGGTGCCTCTATTTTATTTATTTATTTATTTATTTATTTATTTATTTATTTATTTATTTATTTATTTTTTAGGATGTTTAGTTTCAGGCCTTACATTTAAATCTTTAATTCATTTTGAGGTTTTTGTTATTGTTGTTTTTTTTTTTATTCTGTAAGATAAGGGTCCTATTTCATTCTTTTGCATGTGGATAGTCAATTTCTTCAAGATTGTTAAAGAGACTATCCTTTCTCCATTGTGTATTTTTGCCATCTTTGTCAAAGAGCAATTAATCATGTATGTGTGGATTTATTTTTGGGATCTTTATTCTATTTCATTGGCCTATATATCTTCTTTCTCATAGTTGATTTGGCTATTTGTATTTCCATAAGAACTATAGAGTTGTTTTTTACATTACATTTTACATTTACGTTTCTTACATTTCTGTAAGAAAAATGCCATTGGCTTGCTCAGTTGGTCGAATAAGTAACTCTTGATCTTGAGGTCGTGAATTTAAGCCCTATGTTGGGTGTAGAGTTTACTTTTAAAAAATGCCATTGGGATTTTATAGGGATTGCATTGAGTCTGTAGATGTCTTTGGATAATATGGACATTTTAGAAATATTAAATCTTGCAACCCATAACATGAGATGCACATTCTTGCCATTTCTTTTCCTTTGTGCCTTATTTCAACGATACTAAGTAGTTTTCAATATACAAGTTTTTCACCTCTTTAGTTAGGTTTATTCCTAAGTATTTTAGTTTTGGTAACTGTAAATTGGCTATTGTGATATTGTTTTCCTAATTTCCTTTTCAGATAGTTCATTGTTAGTGTATAGAAATGCAACTGATTTTTATATGTTGATTTTTTTATTCAACAACTTTACTGAACCCATTTACTCTGACAGTTTTTTGATGGGGGCTTTAAGGGTCTTCAATATGTAAGATAATGTCATCTGCAAACAGGGACAATTTTACTTCTGCCTTTCTGACAGCAATGCCATTTATTTGTTTATTTAGTTTAATTCCTCTGGCTAGAGATTTCTGGTACTTAAACAAAAATGGCAATAATGTGCATCCTTGCTTCATTCTCAATCTTAGGGAAAACACTTTAACGTTTTCACCATTGAATATGTCAGCTGTGGCCTTTTCATATATGCCTTTATTATGTTGAGATACTTTCCTAGTTTAGTGAGAGTTTTTTCATGAAAGGATGCTTTTCCCTTATTTCTTGAGATAATTGTGATTTTACACTTTATTTTGTTAATGGGATATATGGCGTTAATTGATTTCCCTATGTTGAACCATCCTTGTATCCCAGGGATAAATCCCACTTATTCAATACATGATGCTTTTAATGTGCTGATGGATTTGGTTTGCTAGTATTTTGCTGAGGGTTTTGGCATCTATATTCTTTTCTCACAGTGTCTTTGGCTTTGGTATCAGAGTAATACAGGCTTCATAAAATGAAATACTCCTTCCCCTCTAGTTCTTTAGAAGAGTTTGATAAGGATTGGTGTTAATTCTTTTTTAAATGTTTGGTAGAATTCCCCAGTGAAGCCATCTGGTTCTGGGCTTTTCTTTGTGGGAGATTTTTGATTATTGATTCCATCTCCATATTAGTTATAGATCTGTTCAGACTTTCTATATTTTGTGATTCATTCTTAGTAGATTATATATTTCTAGGAATTTATCCATTTCTTCTAGGTTATCCTATTTGTTGGTGTATTGTTCATGCTAATCTCATGATTCTTTTTATTTCTGTGACATCAGTTTTAATGCCTCTTCTTTCATTTTGATTGTTTCCATATGCAGCCTGTTAGTTCACATATTTAGTCTCATTTTATTTAAATGATACCTCATTTGTTAATTCAATGAATTTTGTTGAGACCATTGTATTTTATACTTTGATGATGCAAGTATGAAAAAACAATCAGATAGGAAGTCTCCTCTTATGGATCTTAGAATTTATTAATATGGTTATGACAATGCACATGTCTTCTGGAATAAAATCAACCTATGTGAGGGCACCTGAATGGCTCAGTCTGTTATATGTCTGCCTTTGGCTCAGGTCATGATCCTGGGATTGAGCCCCATGTCAGGTTCCCTGCTCAGTGGGAAGCCTGCTTCTCCCTCTCCATCCTGCTCATGCTCTCTCTCACACACTCTCTCTGATAAATAAAATCTTTAAAAGAAAAAATGAACTTATGTCAATACTAGGTTAAATTCTCTCTATTTCCCTTGTCCAAATCCAAACTCATATAGCCCAGTTAAGGTCCCACTCCAACCACATCGCCTTCCTACTCTGCCCAATAGATGTCTCCCTTCTTCTCACATATTATTATATTATCATTCATATCAGTGTGCAGGCCTTATATCACACACTCTCAATTTAATTAATTAAATTACTATCATAGCACGTTTATTCTCTATCTTATCGTCTTTTTAAGTTTTTATTTAAATTTCAGGTATTTCACATACAGTGTTAATATTAATTTCAGGGGGGTCATTTTTTTAGCATATAGTTTTCATACTAGAATATCTCCTTTAGATCTCTCAAAGGTAAACCTGGTCAAACATTAAGGTGGTGAAAACATTTTATTCAGTAACTACTGATGGTAGGGGAAAGAACTGAGCTCCATTCCAATTTGTGCAGAGGTGACTGGATGTTTTAAAGGGAGGATGAAGGAGTAGGAAAAGGGAGTGCTCATGCAGTGCCAGGGGAGTGAAATATGACAAAAAGTAGGTAAGAGGGTCGGTCAGTGTAAATGCAATTAGGCCATCTGTATCTCCTAGCTAGCAATTATTGAAGTTGGGATTATATCCTCCCACAGAGACTGGGAGACAAAGGTCCTATCCTTCCCAAAGTTGACATTTCAAAGGGATGGCTTCATGTTCTTGAGGAAGACAATCCTAAATTGCAGGAAATAAGTATATATCTCAAAGGGATGGGGAGGGATTTACAATTGCCAGCTTTCTTTCTTTCTTTCTTTCTTTCTTTCTTTCTTTCTTTCTTTCTTTACTTTGGGGGGAAATGTTCTAAGAAGGTGGGGTCAGGGGCCTACTGAACAGTCAATTCTTTTGACAGCCTGGAGCTTTTTCAGGCAGGAACTTAGAAAGAGTGGGTAGTCCTAGGAATGTGGCCTTAGGCTGCCAAAAGTCAGGGCTGGTTTGGAACAGTCTCAGTGTAGGAATTTGAAGAAGTAGTTATGTCCTGAGAGTTCTTTTGTGTTTCCTAAATCCCATCCTGATAGTCCTTACACAATATTACTGGCACAGAGTAGGTTGTAAGTGAATGCTGAGCAAATTCATGTAAGTATTAATAGTCCTATAAAACAGCCAAATCCTTGATGGGATGAGCACTGGGTGTTATACTATATGTTGGCAAATTGAATTAAAAAAAATTAACAAAAAAACACCAACCAGATCCCAATCTTTTTTTTTTTCTTTTTTGTTGGTATTACTGGCCTGTTCTGCTCATCACTGCACACTCAAGACCTAGTGCTAGGACTGCCTCATGCAGTTTATATACTGCACAGATATGTCTGGATGGGGGTGGGGGGGTAGGGTAACTTAAATCCAGCTTGTGCTTTACTTGCTGTGAGCCTTAACACCAGCATTCATAACCTCTAAATCACACAAATACATCATATGGGCCAGTGGCTCTCCTGTCAGTTACAATGTCTGGGTCACAGGATTCTAAATGATGCCAGGTGGAATGTTCTAACTTCTGGAGAGTTAAGATGAAAACAGTTTTAAACCAAATTTTTCAACAACGACCTTGATTTTTGCCTTGCTTAGCAACAAGTTTCATTTGCTAAGGTTCAGGTGTTTGAGCAGTAGAAAGTACAGGTGAGTCCATTATAAGGGTCTGTTTGATTTAGAGTCTACTAAAGGTCTTCAAGAGATTGGGTTTGTAGCCAGGGACCTCTCAAATATAGTCATTACTTTGGTAACCAGTGTCACAACCAACAAAGACATAGATTCCTCTCTAGGGAATTAACAGTCTTTTTGTTGATTTTGTGTTTTTTTGGATTAGGGAAGATTCATCTGTTTTAATTATCTTTTTATACCAGTTTATGCAGAGATACTTTCAAGTAGGGTCATGATTTTTTTCTTGAGCAATACTAATTTTCTTTTTTATGTTCATGGGTTGTTGTTTTTTTTCTTTAACTTTGAAAGGCTATACCTATTTTTCAACTCACTAGCTTGCCAGTGTTTGTTTCTTTCACATATTGACTTGTCCATTCCCATTAATCCATCCTCAATTTTTCTCTATCCAAAACAATCAGATCTCACACACACACATAAAAAAACTAAACATCATTTAATTATTTGCAGTGTTTATAAACTATACTTATATTAATTAGGAATAATTAATTTAAAAATGACAATGACAATAGAAAGTGATAAATTTGCTTGGATTAAGGAAATTGGTTTTTAAAGTTCTTCATGGTAGTGTAAAATATTTAATATCAGATAATAATACATTTTTATATATTCTTAGATCTTGAAAAGGATAAAACAGTTTGTATTACCCTCAACTTTACTAATACCTACCTTTTAGATTTGTGTAATTGACAGAACTGGCTTTTTTTCAGCTTTTGTCTGAAACCAAAATAGATTCAAATGTCTTCCATTAAGCATTAGAGAGCATTAAGCATTAAATTGTTGCCCACTTGTAAGAAGCAGAGATTCTTATTTGTCTGTTTCAAGACTCATCAGAGCACATTCTTCAGTTACCATGGAAACTATCTCCAGCTAAATTTGAGAGGGTCTCTGAACAGAACTGAAATGCCAACACTAATAGAAAGAGCCATGTTTTAATTCTTCTGGAAATTATTTGCCTTTTTTTGCAGGAGGGTGGGGGGGTCGGGGGGGAAGGGTGACTTGGATATTCATGATTCTGAAGATATACTTCAGTGGATTTTTTTTTTTTGATAGGGAAAGAAGAATAAAGAGGATTGGAAAACAAAAGGTGACAGAATTCACACTGATAAACAAATTATTTAGTTTTCAAAGTTGGGCCTTTTAGCTATGTTGGTTTTACTATCAATTTCATTAGTCATACTCAAAAGTGAATGTTATGATTCATATTAGTTTGTATTTACATGTTCTCAGATAAATAAGTGACAGTCTGTGAGATGCTTGTTTTCAGAAGTTATTTTATAAACTTTGTTATATAATATATTTACACTTTTAGTCACTATATTTAAAATATTGCAGAATGTCCAAGTTAAAGAGATAGTTACAATTTTGTTTTATTTGGTACAGTTATAGGTAATGTTACAATAAATTGAACATTTCTCCAGTAATAGAAATTCTTTTATAAAAGTTATTTTAACTTTTTTGAGTAATGTATAAACTAGGTACAATTATGACAACTATTTTCTTTTTACCCTCAATAGCAATATCTAAACTTTAGATGCTTGTTTATGTTTTCATAAACATATGCATTTGGAATTTATTTTTCATGATGGGAAAATTCAGAGATGTCAATGAATTGTGAAACAGAAGAGAAGGAATCTAGACATTTTCTAGAAGTTAATATAGCCCTCCGATTTTCCATTGAAGAAAACACTCCCCAGTGATTTCCTAACTTTTTCATGTCATACCTGTAGTGTGAACTCTGTTGGAACCTGAGGTTCTTAGTCTCCAATCCAGTGGTTGGCCTTTCCATGTGACTGACTTATTTTATAAATCACCTTTTGCTCACTCTTTCTTTCTTTCTTTCTTTCTTTCTTTCTTTCTTTCTTTCTTTCTTTCTTTCCTTTCTTTCTTTCTTTCTTTCTTTCTTTCTTTCTTTCTTTCTTTCTTTCTTTCTTTTTCTTCTTTCTTTCTTTTGTTTAGAGGAGAGGGAGAGGGAAGAAGGAAAATCTTAAGCAGGCTCCATGCTCAGCCTGAAGCCCAAATGTGGGACTCAATCTCAGGACCTGGAGATTATGACCTGAGCCAAAATTGAGTCAGATGCTTAACAAACTGGGCCACCTAGGTACCCCTAAATCACTTTCTTCTTAGAGTTTCATTTCTTTGTTTATTTGAGGAGAGAGAGAAAGCAGAGCGAGTAAGAGAGAACATGAGGAGAGGGAGAAGCAGACTCCCCACTAATCAGGGAGCCGGATGTGGGGCTTGATCCCAGGACCCCAGGATCATGACCTGAGCCAAAAGCAGAAGTTTAACTGACTAAGCCATCCAGGTGCCCCAAATCATCTTTTTATTTGAAGACTCTCCAAATGGTAGTGTTATATATGTCTTTTAAACTAATTGAAAATCCCAAAGGTTTACTAGATTTTCTGGCCTTTCGGTCAAAAGTGAAATTTGCCTCCATAATTAGGCAATGCTTCAGTAAAAGAATGATAAACCCCTGAGTTTTCTGAATATGAGTGCTTTGGGAAACTTTGCTGTGGGTTGCACTAAATATTTTCAACAGAAACTATGTGGGAAACAATTAGAAGTTGAGGTTTGTCATGAAACATAAACGTGAATGGACATGGAAACACACATTCACTTCTTTGCTGGTGGGACCTGTCTCCATTTCAAGTGGTACACTGGGTATGATGTTTTAACCTCTCATGCTAATGCTTTTTTTGGCATGGCTAATTCAGAATTTACTATATATGCATACATCCTATTCCCATGGAATTAAACCCTGAAAATATTGTTTCTCCTGCTGAAACATAAAATGCTTTAATAAACCCTGATATAAAATAATCAAAAGTCAGAATATGGATATTATCGTCTTTAGGAAAAAATGCTAAATGTAGAGTTAGAAATCTACAATTCAAATTTTAACCGTATCACTTACTGGTTGTAAATTACAGATTCATTAAGAACCTGACAAGTGAACAGAAGCAGGAAAAGCAAGACATTTTCCCTGGGATAGGATATGTACTTCCATGACTATTTATTTGTAAAATGCTGACTGTGTTATGTAAAGGTCTAACAATTAGGGCCTTCTCATCATCAATACTGGCTACACCAGCCCAGACATTTTGATGATATTTCTTTATTTTGTCCCAGAAGCTACATCTAGGAGAGTAGCTTCTTTCTTTCTCTCTTTCTTTTGGAAACTTTATTCCTAGGTTGACTGAGTAGTCAAATACTTGGTGTTCATTAATTTGTCTAGATGGTTATTCAATAAAATTTAACATGGTAGTTATTTTGTTCCTGTTTTATGTATTTCAATTATTTAGTGTACGTTGATCCTGTGGTGATTGTATCACAAAAAGGGCAATTTATAGACTACTTGATAAGTAATAGTGTTAATTAGTTATATTAGTTCCCCCTGTATAATCTGCAGATTAAAATATATTTTTTTCCCTTGAGGATAACATTTGATAAAAAATGAGTAAATGTTGATTTTCATTAAGAAGTAGTTTTCTGGGGCACTTGGGTGACTCAGTGGTTGAGTGTCTGCCTTTGGCTCAGGTCATGATTCTGTGGTCCTGGAATCGAGTCCCACATCAGGTTCCCCACAGGGATCCTGCTTCTCCCTCTGCCTATGTCTCTGCCTCTCTCGATGTTTCTCATGAATAAATAAATAAAATATATTTTTAAAAAGAAGTGGTTTTCTTTTAAAGTGTAAAATGTTAAAAGCATTTTCTCTGCTTGAAAGCTTATGGTACATTCAATTTGTGCACCCATCACAAGGTCAAGCTGCTTAACTTTGCAGAAATTAAGCCACCTCTATTTCATCAGCATTTATGGTAGTAGCTCACAAACACTATCTTGAGCCACCTCATAATCATAAATACATGAGGGCATAAGAGGCAGCAGGGAAGAGGTGAACTCCCACCCTAAACCAATGAATCTGTGTATGATTTTTTTTCAGTGACCTGCTTTTTCTTTTTTTTTAAGATTTTATTTATTTATTTTTTTTCATGAGAGGCACAGAGAGAGAGATAAAGGCAGAGACACAGGCAGAGGGAGAAGCAGGTTCCATGTAGGGAGTCTGCGTGGGACTTGATCCCTGGTCTCCAGGATCACGCTCTGGGCTGAAGGTGGCGCTAAACCACTAAGCCACCCAGGCTGCCCTTCAGTGACCTGTTTTAATGGGTTGAAGAATATATGGAGAAGGTCTCACCTGGGGAAGCAAAAGTAAATAACTTTGGATGATTTTATTATGGCATGACTCTCATACAAATGTAGACTGTGCATCAGAGATGTATTTGACTTATTAATTAAGGGTGCCAGTAGCACAATCAGAGAAATGTCTGATTTTAGGGCGAGGCAGGAAATAGAGAAGATGAGCCTGGAGTATCTTGTAATGCCAAATTGTTTGGAAGTGCTTAAAAAAAAGGAGGGGGGAAAGAATCATAGGAGCACATGAAACGGACACATAAGCAAACTGAAAAATTTATCAATGGTCAAAGCAGCAGCAATTAAAAAATAATATTGGATTATAAAACAAAGTATAAAATGAGTATCCAAAAGTCCATACTGATAGAATTAAGTGACTGAATAAATACCTAGAGCTGAAGAGACAAATTTCCATGCAGAGTTCCAAATAATTTGTGTAGGTACTCTGCTGTTAAGAAATGGGAACAAAATAACTCAAAGAATGTTTGAGATATATACACCCATAATATACGTTATACATATATATTACATATCTATGTGTGTATATCTATCTGTGCTGTTGTGTGTACATATATACAGAAAGAGAATGAGATTGAGATTGATTTATATTAAGTCAGTGAGGAAAAAAAGGCTTGCTGAAATAAGTATACTCAGTGAGAGACAGAACTGATTAGTATCCTACAGGGCAATAAAAACTACAATCTTTTGGGTTATTTTTCCTGCCAAAGAGAAATCATTTGCACCTCTACTGGAAAAAAAATCCATATGATTGACACATAATTCACAGAACCTGCATCTAATCAAACATAACTAGTAATTCAAACAAAGGTATATCTTCTAGAGAATTAGATAATCCTTGGGTGGTCGTGTTAGACAATGTTCTGATAGGATATTGAAAGGGCATCTAGTTATGCCTTTGTCCTATTTTGAATTGGTATAATTTTCTTTAGTGATACAAGTTTCTTCCCCTAATACCTAAAAGCTGCTTTCTGTAGTTCTAACAGCATCATGCTCTACTGAAAATCCCATTTTGAACTGAATTATCCCCATTTACCATCACAGAATATGAATTTCTGCCCAAACAGAAAAATAATTTTCTTTCTGGAATTTATCTGGGGTTGTACAGAATTTTAATATCAGGGAAGTTTTTGATCTTAATAAATTTTCCCCAAACAGAGACAAAGGAATTGGCTCTATATTTATATAAATATGGCAAACAGGCTCCAAATATATCCCTATGCCATGCTGAGAAATTTTGAAAAAAAGTGAAGAACTTTACTACATAATGACATTTATAAATATTTTCAATTAGTGACGTGCCTTGAGTCTTTTGTTTTGCTTATTTACTTTATTTTCTTTTTGCCTGGACTGCTACAATTTAGCCATTGTCAGAATAATTTGTACAATGCTATATCTGGTCCTTGTTTTGGGGTCACATTCAGCCCTCAAGATTCACAGTTATCACATATTGCACTGTACTTCAATTCTCTCACAAGGCACATCTTCCTTTTCAGAGCAAAAGTAATATATGTGAGATCTGAATTTTCAATGCAAGATTTGTTTGAACCTATCACGGGAAGAACTAATGTCCTTCACTTAATAAAGTTGAAAATCCAACTCCATAATATATTGTTTCTGGGAAGAATTTTTATTAAAAAATATTGCAATAGGAGGTTACTGAATAGCATATTGAAGGGTACATGTGGAAGTTTTCACCTGAGGGAGTGAAAGCAAATAACTCTGAATCATTTTATCAAAAGAATGCAGTTAACACTGCAAACCAAGGAAAGAATAATAAATCATAACTCAATACAATTGACCTTTAAACTGCAGAGTTTATGCATATAATCCCAAAGCATGTGGGCTTTCTAGACTTCAACATATACTCTAAAATATATGGACCTCATTTTATAGAACAGTTTTAGACTTATGGAAAAACTGAGATGATACTATAGAGTTCCCTTATGTCTCACACCATTTCCCTTCTTGACATCTTACATCAGTACGTTAGTCACAATAAATTAATATTGATATATTATTATGATTATGTAAAGTCTATATATTATTCATATTCTCTTAGTTTTAACCCAAACTCTCTTGTAGGATTTTTTCTCTAGGACACCATAGTATATTTAGTCATGTTTCCTTACATTCTTTTTGACTGTGGCAATTATTCAGACTCCCCTCATTTTTGAGGACCTGGACAGTTTTAAGGAGTGCTGGGTAAGTATTTTGTAGAAGTCTCTTCTGTTGGAATTTGTCTGATATTTTTCTCATCATTAGACTGGGGCTATGGATTTTTGGAAGGAAGACCATAAAGTGTGGTTTCCATTACTCTCTACCAATCTTACATACTATTAATAAGACTTATCACTGTTGACATTAACCTTGATCAATGGACTCAGATAGTGTTTCCCAGGTCTCTCTGCTATGAAGTTACTTTTCCCCTTCCTTTTGATACTACATTTTTTGGGAGCAAGTTGCTATGCACAATCCTCATTAAAATGGGGGCTATAACTCCATTTGACGGCAGAGTAAATCTACACAAATTATTTGGAACTCTGCATGGGAAATTTGTCTCTTCAGCTCTATGTATTTATTCAATCACTTAGTTCTATCAGCATAGAACTAATTATTTTATACTGTTCTATAATCCAATATTATTTTTTTTCAAATTGCTGCCACTTTGACCATTGGAAAATCTTTCAGCTTGCTTTTGTATCCATTTCATGTGTGCCTACAATTTTATTTTTTAGCACTTGCAACTTTTTGGCATTACAAGATGCTCGAGGCTCATCTTATTTATTTCCTGCCCCAGTTCTAAAATCAGACATTTCTCTAATAACTCCTGAATGTGGATTGTATTTATGTATGCACTTGTTAAAATTCATCAGTTGTAGACTTAGCTTTTGTGTAGCTAACTGTATATACACTTCGTCTAAAAGCAAATCTGTGAACAAGGTTCTCATTAGTAGGCTTACTTTTCTCAGTGGTATGAATTAACAATTCGGAAATTAACTTCTGTGTATCCTAGATTTGTGCAAAGTGTGTAAAAGTATTGATGATAATGGAATCCAGATTTCTCACTGTTCAGGAACAGTCATAGAGGAACAAAAATATAGAAAGAAGAGAACCATATGTGACCTGTGGTATTGAATTGAAAATGAGATTTTTCTTATTTAAATGTAGAAATAGAAACATTAGATATAGAGATAAAAACAGATATAGGATATAGGTATAAATAGATAAATATTATTTCCCAGCTCTCTACAAAAAGGGACTAAAGGCAATAATATCAGTAGCAATGATCAGACCTACCATGCAGATCTTAATATCTAAATGCCATTCTTGACTAAAAACAACCAGGTTACCTCGGGAAAATGGAAGTAAGAAAGTGTTCAAAGAATCATGGAGCTAGCTATTTTAGAAGCATAAAGGAGAGCCTGAGTGGAAGTATGGATTGTAGTTCCTTGTCCTCACTGCCGCAGAGCAAAGGATGGGCAAGGGCATGAGTTAGGAATGACACTGTAGGGAGCATAGTTCCCAACAAATACTGGCTCTTTGGCAGTCTCAATAGGCTCATTCAGAAGGACATTTAGATCACAAATTCAAAAAAATCCAAGTAAAAAACCAGAGACCACAGAATATATCCCAGTATACATGTAAAGGGGTTAGCAAAATTCAAGACAAAGAGAATGATAAGCAACGGAAAATTTCTCTTTAAAAACATATAAAAGCAGGTCTGAACTCTTCTTCATTTCTTTCTGTATACCTGACACAGAAATCTAGGAAGAAATTGTGTCACTTTTGTACATTTACAAAATTGATGAACTAAAAAAAACAAAAAAAAACCAAAAAAAACCCCTGACATTTAAAAAAATGAAAGCATGAAGTATGTAAAGATCTACAAACTCTTACAATGAAAGAGAGCAAAAAATGGTTCCTGAAAATCAAGAATTTGTGATATGGATTCATGGCCGACTCACAAAAAGAGGTGGTATTAGAAGATTTACAGACCTGATGAGGACCTTCTCCCATGTCATAACAAAAAGTCATCAAAAAGAAAAAAACTAACAAATGCTTTTCCATAGGCCACTATGTTAAAAACTAAAACAGTGAAAAGTACAAGAGAGAAGGTCGGTGTGTTTGACACCTAACAGGATGTTCTGTTTTACCTGTAAATTATTTTCTAATGTAGGAAATTTCTTACCAAGTCAACACTATTCTGTTTGAAGGCCTTTGAGTAAAAAGTTGAAATTTAATGAGGCATCTCCTATACATCAACAATTCAGTATACTCTTGAGTACACATGGAAATAAATTTAATAACAGGAAACAGTTACTAGCACTAATGAAAAAACAACATAATCTGAAGGTTAAAAAACAAAGAAGAAAGGACAACTGCAAGGGACTCATACTGGGTAATTCTGGGATGATTGTAGATCAAAATAAATTTGGTAATGGTTTACAGCAAATTTAATATAAGAATCTTGCAGATGTAAGTAACTAGGGGAGAATACAAAGTCTTTCTTATAATAGAATGTCCAATAAATGCAGAAGAAATGATTAAGTTAAAAATAATCAAGCAATGTTAAAATTAGTGAATGTAAAGGATCAGGACATTTTCATAGCCTCAGATTCTCTCTTCATAAATTACTTATTAATGACAAAGTAATGCACAATTACTTCAAAGTGTAGAAGCCTACAGACACCACCTTAACCAAGTGATCCAAACTAATGTCACATGGCTCCTTCTATCACGCACTGAAAATGACACAATATCACCTCTGTGACATTTCCTCAAAAATGTATAACCTGCATATCATCATGAGAAAAGATCAGACAAAGTCACACTGAGACACATTTTGCAAAATAACTGTGCATACCTCTTCAAATTTTCAAGTCAAGAAAGATATAGAAAGACAGGAAATCTTTCAGACTAAAGAAAAACCAGAGATGTGATAACTAAAGCAATGCTATAAAGAACATTATTGAGGCATAGATAAATATGATAAGACTATGGTTCAACAACAGTGTATCAAAGTATAACTTCCCAATTTTAACTACCCAGTGGTTACAAGAAAATATCCTGGTTCTTAGGAAATGCACATACATAATATTCTCTAATATTTGAGAAAATAAACATATCTTTAACTTATTTCCAAGGTATTTCAGAAAAAAAAGTATAATGTAGAATAGCAGTAGAAAAACACATTTGATATACATTTCACATATCATATACTAATACAAAATAATACAGATAATGGGCAAAATGTCAACAGTTGGTGAATTTGGGTCATGGGTATATGGAAGTTTCCTGGCCAACTCATCAACTTTTGTACAAGTTTGAAATTAAGTATTTTTTTTAATTTAAATATGTTAAAATGAAATTCTACCAAAAAAGTTGTAAAAAGTGCCGATTAATGAAAAGAGAGATAAATACAATAACCTCTACATACTCTAAAAAAATAATAGAAGGTAAACACAAATAAACAAATTTAAGAATGAGAAAGTAGACATAGACATAAGAGTATACTAAAAGGTGAAAAGAAAATACTAGCACAACTCTATTGCTAACTTTGAAAACAATTCTCTGAAAATTATAGACAAAATACTAAGTAACAACACAAATTGTACTCTTGAAGAATACTAAATGGCATGAGAAATATTTGTGATATATACATTTAAAAATACAGAACAGTTTGCAAATAGATTGACTCTAGCATTACAAAAATAGATATAAAATCAGAATTAGAATAATACATAAAAGACAATCTGACCAGAGATTATATAAATTGATCATGGGTATCTTCCTTTGGGGGACACTTTTGCATTTTCCAAAAGTTAGGAAATACTGTGTGTTACTTTTTCAAAAACTACAAAATTTTATGAAATATCTATGAAAACACACATTAGAAAAACATGTGCGATGGCTCTGGAAACTAAGGATTAGAATTTATCATATATCAGAATCTTGGAAGGATTTATACTAATTACAAGCAGATGTTAAAGTTTAAACAAGTCTAATCATAGCCAATGAATGCTTGACCTTTTGCCCTGGAACAATGCAATAGGGAATGGACCCAGTCCTCTGACAGGGAGAGGGTCAACAACACGGAAATTGGCTGGATACCATCTTCTCATTGCAGATATTTTCTAAGGGAGGAAATTCTCCCTGTACCTACCCCCTCATTAGCTCATTCTTTCTACATTTATTGAGAATATCTAAGAGACCTTGAAAATTATCAGAGTGGAAATTTTGCCTCCATAGCTCTGCTCTGTACCAAACTCTGTCAAAGACTAGCAATCCCAGCATCAGAAAAAGCAGAGAGTGACTTCAAGATGGGGACCTAGGTTGCTCCTAACTTTGCTCCCTGTCACAATGAACAATTTACTCAAGAACAGGATACCATTGAGAGAATCCTAGGACTTGGGGGTGAAGGTGAAGCACTCCTCTTGCATCTCAGAGACCAAGACAACCTGCATTAGAAGTGTAAGAAAAGTGACAAGACACTGACCACACTGTCCTTCCCCGAAACCAAAGCTGCGTTATGTAGAGAGGTCTCCCCTGAGCCTCCAGTTCCTCCAGTGTGAAAAGATAACCCAGGGGATAAATCAACCTTCCAGCATTGTGGGATATTTTGTGGGAGCCTCCTCTCTGCTCTTGCACCATGGGATCAAAGGACAATCAGTGGGGCTCAACCACAGGGAATCTGGCTATGACAAAGAAGAGGGGAAGAGCTTGGAACAATCAGCATATGTATCTTAACCGATTCATACCTGCAGTGCCCAAGTAGTAACCTTAACCAGCAGCTTGGTCATCCACAGAGCAAAGCACACTCTGACCAGGCAACTTGGTTGGGTACAGATCTGCCAGATTCAGATGCTCAAAGAGGTTTTACTGGCCTTAAAATCCAGTTTGGACACACCCTGGGAAGGAGCTGAATCATAGCCCCTCCTTCTGTAGAGAGTATCTTCTGGTCCCATCTGAGGAAAAGGGCTGGTGACAACTCTGGAAGCTGTGCAGCCCAGTGGTGCTCAAGCCAATAAGTGGAGCACAACTGATTGCCCCCAAAGTAAAGTCCCCAGTACCGGGCATGGAATATTCTCGTGTCATGCAAAGGCTTGGTATTAATTCATTGCTGAAGACTGAAGATTGCTCCCAGTCCCTTCCAAGCAGACAGCCAGTTTGAGAGTAGCCTAGAGAAGCTCCTTTTCCTCCCACCCAGGCAAGGAGCTGAATCATAGCCCCACCCATGTGAAGCATATCTTCCAGCCCCATCTGACAAAGAGGGCTGGCAATAACTCCTGGAAGCTGTGTGGCCCAGGGGCACTCAAGCCAAGAAGTGGGTGGGCAGAGCCAGTAGTTTGCAGAACAATGCCGGTGGCCCTGTTTGGTCCAGGAACTTGGAGAGCAGGTTGGCTTCAGTTAAGACAACAAACAGAGAGCGTTACTGGTTTTAGACCTGCATCTCCCTCTGTACCCAGGCAGAAAATCTAATTCATAGCCCTACTTATACTGAATATAGCCTTCAGCCTGTCTGACCAGGGAAGCTAACCAAAGCACTGGAGCAGCTGCATAGCCCATTCAATACTCCTATGTGTAGTTGCACTTTGACAGAGCACAACTTGTGGCTTCCCTTGTCTGTAGAGCAAGACTGGTGGCCTTACCTTACCAGGGAATTCAGTGACTACTCTGGCCTGATTTGGACCCCTAAACAATAATTTGTACAGGCTTCTGGGTCCTGTCCTGCTGCCTACTAGGGCAGAGAAGCTAATCCATAGCTCCTTCTACTACTGAATATCATACACAGTCCCAACTAATCCCACTAGTAAGCCTGATGAGAGAATTCAAGCAATTGTGAGGCCCATAGTACAGCCTCACTTGGGTAGAAAACCAAGCTACTTGTCCTATCCAACTATTCTCAGCCAGTGGCACACACACTCTCTATCCTCAGAGCTTGAACAGCTACCTCACTCCAAAATAGACCATAATAGAAGGGCCCATCTGCCCAAGGACATTACCAGTGGACATAACCAGAAACCCAAATTGAGCTGAATGGTGAAGAACTATCTCTATCAAAGCAAACCTATAAAGTCTGGAAAAGGAGCCTGATTTCTCAAATGAGCATATACTAATGTAAGAAATCAATGATCACGAAAAATCAAGTAGATATGATGCAACCAATGGAAACTAATAAAGCTCCAATAACTGGCCTTAAAGAAATGAAGACCTATGAATTGTCAGACAAAGAATTGAGAATAACTCTCTTATGGAAGTTTAATGAACTACAACCACCATCCTCCCACCCCCAACAAACAAACAAACAAAACCCCCAAAACCCACAGAGAGATAACTAAACAAAATTAGGAAAACAATGCATGAACAAAATGAGAAGTTCAACAAGGAAAGAACAGCCATTAAACAGAAACAAATCCTAGGGTTGAAAAGTGCAACTGACCTGCAGAATTCAATAGAGTTTCAAAAGCAGACTCAACCATGCAGAAGAAAGAATAAGTGACCCGGAAGATAAGACATTGGAAATTACCTGGTCAGAGGGGCAAAGTAAATAAATATATAAATAAAATAAACAAACAAATAAATAATGAAAAAGAGTAAAGTAAGTCTATGGGAATTACGGAACACAAAGAAAAAAGCAATATGCACTTTATGGGAATTCTAGACAGAGGAGAGAAAGAAAAATAAGCAGAAAGTATTATTTAAAGCAGTAACAGCTGAAAACTTCCCAAACCTGAGAAGGGAAATGGACATGCAGATCAACAAGGCCCAATGAATTCCAAATATATTGAACATGAATAAGGCCACAATGAGACACATTATAATTGTCAAAAGTCAAAGACAAAAAAAGAATTTTCATAGCAGCAAGATTTCTCAACAGAAACCTTTCCAGCCAAGAGAGAATGGGATTACATATTCAAAATATTGAAAGAAAATAACTATCAACCAATATTTCTATAGCTGGAGAACCCGTTCTTCAGAAATGATGAAGGGATAAGGACTTTCTTGGACAAACAAAAGCTAAGGGAGTTTATTACTACCAGGCCTGCCTTATAAAAAGTCCCAAAGGTAGTTCTTTGAGTGGTATTAGAAGAACATTAAGTGATATTGTAAAAGTATTAAAAGGTAGTATAAACCTCAAATCATGGTAAATATATAGTTAATTTCTGCAATTGGTGACAGTAGTGCATAATTCACTGACAACTATAGTTTGAAAGTTAAAAAGAAATGGTAAAGAGAGAAAAAGAGGTCATTATATAATGATAAAGGAGTCAATACATCAAAAAGATATATTTTAAATATTTATGTGCCCAACATTGGAGCACCTAAATATATAAAGTAAGAGCAGAGCTAAAACAGAGCTAGGTAAGAACAGAGCCAAAACAAGAAATAAATAATATAAGTAATACAATAATAATTAGAGAATTTAGTATCCCACCTTCAACAATGAATAAATCATCCAGGCAGAGAATCAGTAAAGAAGCAGTGGGTTTGAATAACACTATAGACTAAACAGACAAAGACATATACAGAACAGTCTATCCAACAAAAATAGTATACACCTTCTCCTCAAGCACACATGGAAGATTTTCTAGGATTGAGCATATATGTTAAGCCACAAAATAAGTGTAAGCAAATTCAAGAAGATTGACACCGGGTCAGTCCCGGTGGCCCAGCGGTTTAGCGCTACCTTCGGCCCGGGCTGTGGTCCTGGAGATCTGGGATCGAGTCCCACATGGGGCTTCCTGCATGGAGCCTGCTTCTTCCTCTGCTTGTGTCTCTGCCTCTCTCTATATATCTATCTATGTCTGTAATGAATAAATAAAAATCTTAACAAAAAGAAGATTGACATCATATCAAGTATCTTCTCTGCCCATAATGGCTTAAAACTAGAAATGAGAATAGAATAAGAATAGAATAAGAAAAGAACTAGAAAATTCACAGACACATAGAAATTAAACATTTCCTTGAACAACTAATGGAGGGTAGTCAAAGGTACAAACTTCTGGGTATAAGATAAATAAATACTATGGATAGAGTGTACAACATGATGACTATCATTATCATCACTGTGTAATATATAGAAAAGTTCCTAAAAGAGTAAATCCTAAGAATTCTTATCATGAGGAGAAAATATTTTTCCTATTTTCTTTTTTTCCTTTTTCCTTTTTTATTTCTTTTCATTTTATTTTATCTGAATGAGAAGATGGATGTTAGTTGAATCCATAGTGGTAATAATTTCACAATATATGTGAATCAAACCATCATGCTGTATATACCTTAAATTTGTACAGTGATATATGTCAATTATTTCTCAATAAAACTGGAAAAGAAATTAAAGTTAGAGAAATTAGTCAAAAGCTAAAGTGCAGAGAATGATAGGAGAGTCAAGGCAGAACAATACAGTAATTATTTCATTTTGGCAGATCAATAGAGAACTTAGAGGTTTAAATATGATTGACTAAAACATTAAATTGAGCTATGTAATAGAATAATTTACCAAGGAAAAGAACTTTTAAAAAGATCAGTGTAAGAAACACATGGGAAGGGAAAACAAGTCTATAACATAATAAACTAAGGAGTAAATATAAAATAAGTTGAATAAAACAAAATCAAACTGAATGATTTGGTTAAATTCCTCCATTAAAAGATATATTTTCAGATTGGTTTATTTTTTTTTAAGATTTTATTTACTTATTCATGAGAGACACACAGAGAGGCAGA
This sequence comes from Canis lupus dingo, assembly GCF_003254725.2. Taxonomy (NCBI): domain Eukaryota; kingdom Metazoa; phylum Chordata; class Mammalia; order Carnivora; family Canidae; genus Canis; species Canis lupus. The sequence continues at coordinate 19,957,489 of NC_064256.1, read as the reverse complement.
CACATAGGCAGAGGGAGAAGCAGGCTTCCTGTGGGGAGCCCAATGTGGAACTAGATCTCAGGACTCCGGGGTCACCACCTGAGGCGAAGGCAGACGCTCAACCACTGAGCCACCCAGGTGCCCCTTAGATTGGTTTAACAAAGAAAATCTAGCTATATACTGACTACCAGAAACAAAAAAAAAATGATGAAAATAAAGAGATAGAGAAAGATCCATTAGGCAAAGATGAATTAAAAAATCAGACGGTGGGGGAGCCTAGCTGGCTCAGTCAGTGGAGCTTGTGACTCTTGACCTCCAGGTCATGAGTTTGAGCCCCACATTGGGTAGCAGCCTACTTAAAAAAAAATAAAATAAGATAAAAAAATTTTTTTTAAATTAGATGATTATATTAATATCAGATGTAGTAAAAGTAAAAGGTACTGACAGCCCGGGTGGCTCAGCAGTTTAGTGCGGTCTTTGGCCCAGGGCCTAATCGAGGATCGAGTCCCACATCGGGCTCCCTGAATGGAGCCTGCTTCTCCCTCTGCTTGTGTCTATGCCTCTCTCTGTGTGTTTCTCATGAATAAATAAATAAATCTTTAAAAAAAGGTACTTAACAAAAATGATATTTATAATGAAAAACAATATAATAGAAATTGATATGACATAACTAATATATTTACCAAATAAGTATATAGAAATTTGGAACAGAACAATCACCAACATATGTATATGGATATTTTTTATATTTATGATATTTTTTATCTAGCTATCTCTATCACTATACATATTTTATCATTACATTCATAGACAATTGTAAAATATCATCTGAAATTGGATAGATAAAAAGGTTAGAAAACTTTTAAATGAAGGAAGTAATGTGCTTTCAATAAAATGGAAAAAACTAAAATCAGTAACAAAGAAATAATATAAACTTAATTGCTTTATAATTGAAAACAGGCTTTAATATAGTCTCGAGAAGAAATATAAACTTTAAAATGAAGTGTAAGATCTTTAAGAGATTCATGGCAAACATAACATAATAGATAAAAACCTAAAAGAACACACAGCTAAAATTCTACTTGAATAAGTGCCTCAAGTAGAAGTTCTTGAAATTCATCTTGAAAACTGAGAAAAGATCAAGAAAGAAAACTAAAGTAACAACCAAAATCAGCAAACTCCAGCCTATGGATCAAATCTGGCTTGCTGCCTGTTTTGTAAATAGTTTCATTGGAACATAGCCACATTTATTTCTTTATGTATTCCCTCTGATTGCTTTATGCAACTGTGCCAGAACAGAGTAGTTGAAACAGAGGCCATAATGATCGCAAAATCTAAAATATCCACTACCTAGTCCTTGCTGTAAAAAAAAATCTGTTGATCCTAAAATAGACCATAAAGAAATAGCAAGATAATGATAGTTAAAAAAAAAAAAACACGGATGTAAAGCAAATAAATCAATTAATGAAATGAATAATACTCAGTAGAGTCATCTTTAGATAGATTGGTCAGGGAAAGCTAGTCTGAGGAGATATAGAGGTCTGTAGGAGGAGACTATGTTCAGCATGTGAAGGACTAGGGAGACAGCATTATTTTTATTTATTTATTTTTTTATTCATGAAAGAGAGAGAGTGAGAGAGGCAGAGACATAGGCAGAGAGAGAGAATCAGGCTCCTCGCAGAGAGCCTGATGTGGGACTCGATCCCCAGACCCGGGATCACGCCCTGAGCCAAGGTAGATGCTCAACTGCTGTCCACCCAGGCATCCTGAGAGAGAGCATTATTGACAAAGATAACGTATGTAAGAAAGGCTAATGATCTCAAGAAATAGAAGGTAGGTTTGGGGGATGGAATACTGATAAGCAAGGGCCAAGGTAAGAACCAGATCTTGCAAAGCAGGGGAAGAAGATGGGATTTTACTCAGAGAGCAGTAGACCTTATAGTGGAAAGACAATTATCATTAGGTGATCTATTAATGGAATGTTTATAAATGCAAAAAACCAAAAATATGTAGTGATATTAATTGATATATTTTTTAATTTGGTAAAATTCATCAGCCTTTCTTGATTACAACTCTAAGCAAAAGAAACAGAAAGTAATTCCTTAAAGACAGCCATTCTCAAAAAACAACCACCACAAATCATACAAAATAGAAAAATGCTGAAGACATTGCCACTGAAGCCAGAAAAAAGACAGGAGTATCTGCCATCACCACTATTCAGTTTTTTTCTAAAGATTCTAGTTAATGCAAAAAGTACAAGGAATAAGGACCACTATTGAAAGAAGAGAATTATTATTATTTATTTATAGTGATTATGAATCTATGCCTAGAAAATCTAAAAAACTCAACTTTGAAAACTATTTTAGTATTTTGAGAATTTAATAAATGGCTAACAATAAATATATACAAATTAATAGTTTTATACTAAAAATCACGGCTAGAAGTTAAAATAGAAAAATGTCCTGCATCCATAATAGTGAAAAATTCTGTAATATATAGAAATACATTTAACAAGAAACATAAGATTTTGTCAAAAAGAACTTCTGAGAAAATGGTAAATACCATAAAACAAATCTGATTAGATAGAAAGACATCATTTTCCAGGATGAGAAGACTTCATGTCCAGTTCCCAGAATAATATATACATTGAATGTAATGCCAATTGAAATCCCCAAAATACTTAACTTTGGCGCTCAATAAAATCATTCTCAAGCTAGCATAAAAGAATAAACACATGAAACTTGCCAAGAAGTTCGTGGAAATGAATAGTGTTGCAGAAGTTGTACTACTAGATATGAAAGGTTTCCTGGAGCTGCTTGCTTAAATGGTAGGATACTAGTATAATAGATATAGATCCATAGATCAAATAGATGAAGAGAGTCTACAAACTTATCCATGTATATATTGAATCCTAAAGAGAGAGATTGTGGAGAGTGGGGAGAGAGATGTAGCATTAAAAGTTAGTGGAAGAGGGAACCCTGGGTGGCGCAGCGGTTTGGCGCCTGCCTTTGGCCCAGGGCGCGATCCTGGAGACCCGGGATCGAATCCCACGTCGGGCTCCCGGTGCATGGAGCCTGCTTCTCCCTCTGCCTGTGTCTATGCCTCTCTCTCTCTCTGTGTGACTATCATAAATAAGTAAAAATTTAAAAAAATTTTAAAAGTTAGTGGAAGAAAGAATATATTACTCAGTAATTATGTCAGTGCAACCGGTTAAATGCATGGATGATGCAGACATGTACATATACACAAAAATACTAGAAAAATAAGAAAATGAGCAAAAACCTACAGGCAGCTAGAAGAGAAAACAAGAGTGACTACTAAGAATATAAAAAGTTGCTCAATCTGAGAGTTTATTGAGTCTCTTGGAGTATAGATTTGTGTCTTCCTTAAATTGGGAAAACTTCAGCCACTATTTCTTGAAATATTGAGTATTTTTTGAGTATTCTTCTTGCCTCCCCCTCTCTTCTTCTAAGATACTCATTTTATGTTTGTTGATATGCTTGACGGTGACCCACAATTCTCTTAGACTCTGTTCCTTATTCTTCATCCTTTTTCTTCCTTCTGTTCGTGAGATGGCATAATTTCATTTGACTTATCTTCAAATTCTCTTGTTCTTTCTTTTCTCTACTCCAATCTGCTATTCAATCCCTCCTGCGATTTTTCATTTCAGTTATTATATTTTTTGGCCTCAAATATTCCACTTGGTCCCTGTTTATAATTTCTATCTCGTTGCTGGCATTCTCAATTTAATGAAATATTATTTTCCTGCTATCCTTTCCTGCTTTGTCCATGGTTTCCTTTTGCCCTTTGAGCACGTGTAAGACCACCTATTGAGGTCTTTGTTAACTCAAGTAGGACATTTGTGCTTCCTCAGGGACAGCTTTTGTCCATTTTGGTTTTTTGTCCTGGGAAAGAGCCAGAGCCTTTTCTTTCTTTGTATGCCTCGTAATCTTTTCTGGAAAACTGGATATTTTGAATATGTTGATGTGATAACTCTGGAAATTAAATTCTCCTCTTTCTTCTGTTTTGCTCTTCTGGCTTGCTTGGGGTTCTAGCTGCTTTTGTGATTTTTCTGAACAGTTTTTGTAAGGACTGTATTCTTTGTTATGTCTGACTCCACAGTTTCTGTTCCTTTAGCTTAATGGTTTGCTAATTACTTGACAGGAATTCCCCCAAACTTCTAGACCCAAAAAGAAGAGAAAAGAAAGAAAAGAGGCAAGAAAAAGAAGAAAACAGTACTCTCCAGGTCTTTGGAGGGTGGCATGGTGTTGAGGTACTCTGTTGCTTTAGCCAGTCTGTTCACAGCTCAATTAGCGTTCACTTCCTGCTTTCATTGAATGGAAAGATCTGCCACAGCTGAAAGATCATGGTCTTTTTAGTTCTTTTCTGAGCAGGCATCCCACCCTGGGCATGTGTGTGGTTTTCTAGAATCCTCATTATAGGCAGAAGCTTTGCAAAGCCCTGAGTCCCCAAAGATTCTCACTCTCCAAGTTGTTATCCCCTCTTTCTGTGTGTCCATCCTTTGTCCCAATTACTCTTTGTTGGCCCAGCTGACAGAAGCTCATTCTTCTGACTTTCCTTTTTTTAAAAGAACATCCTCCATGTAGCTGCTTCTCCACCTAAAGAGTTCCAAGTCAGGTGAAACAAAGGCAAGCCCCTTGTATCTGTCCTTTGGGAAACCCACAGGCAGGTCAAAAAGAAAAACAGTTCCTAGAACAAGATCTGTTTGGTTCGCTCTGGAACTGCATTCCCACATCAGTACAGCCCTTGTGCTGGAGAGAGAGATAGGGCAAGGCTAAGTTAATGTCACAAAATTTTCTTACCCTGTATCTGTGGCCTTTCTCCTGTTTGCCACAAACCTTTGACTATCTTCCAGAGTTCCTATGAGGTTGATTCTGAAATTTCTTGCCAGGATTTTGTTGTTCTTTGGGAGACACAGGCACATGGAGGTTAATACTTCACCATTCTCACTGACATCCATTTGTCTTAAATTTCTTCTTTAATGGAAGGGTTGAAGAAATATTTTTCCCCTTTACAATACCAAAGTGCAGTGAAGGTTGCATTAAAAGTTGTAATTACAGACCAAATTTACCATAAATTATGTCAAAAATTTTTGTGTGTTTCAATGGAAACTTAGTCATTTATATCATATCCTTCCAGGTTATGAGATCCTAGTTCTGATCACTGTCTTTGAGCTATTTTACATCTCTTTCTATGTTTAGGTAACAGATAAATACATGAGTAGTGGTTTGTCTGGTAATGACTTTAATTGATATCTCCTACTTTCTGAAAAAAATAGTTCTGCCTCCATTGTGATTCTCTTCAATATTCCTTTACTCCATATAATTTTTCCTGTTATTTAGCTTTTTCTGTGAACTGCTTATAACATCTGTTTGGTTCTGTCATATGGAAGTAATAAAAAAATTCTTTAACATGTGCATATTTTTATATTTGTACAAGTGTCATGATTTTCCCTTTTGCTGAAAATTATTTAATAATTACAAATGCAAATATTTTAAACACAAACATTTGCAAATAAGATTTGGTATCACAATATCATATTATTATATCTCAGGAATACAGGGTTGATTCAATTTTAGGATAGCTATTATTGTATATTATCATATAATATTTAAAGGAAAAATGTATCCTTCCTTTAAGAGCTTAATTTTTAATAAAGTCTATTATTCAAAAAGGTGAAATTATGTCTCATGAAAATATGAAATGAACTTATGCCAAAGATTTAATTCAACTCATAGTTAATGAGGGAATCAGTAAGATGTTAAAACTTGTTCAGAGAGCATTTAAGGAGCCAGGGATCTAGAGGTAATTTAATGAAAGAATATTAGTATTAGATTCCTAGTTTATATTTTATAGGACAATAAATGATACAGCAAGAAGTTATTTACATCTCTACTGGACTAAAGTCTGCATGTTAATTTCTGTCCCTACAGAGTTACAATATACTGAGGCAATAGGATGTTAATTAGAGCTGCAAGCCAACACTGTGTTTAAAGAATACACTCTACTCACTTTTGCTTATTTCTGGTTCTGGGGTAATTTTCCATCATATTGGTGGAGATACGTTAAATTTCTTGCAGGGCTAGCTGGTGTTTAACTGAGTGTAATTTTGACATTTCTATAATACCACGTGACTGCAAAATGTGTTCCCCAAGCTTCTTTTCTTACCAGCAACCCTCTAAATAGACCAGCTAGTGGAGATACCTGGGAGGTCACTGGTAATTTACTATTCAGGATCCACATCCATGGTTATAGGGTTAGTTTTCAAAGGTGGTTTGGAGAGTGGGACAACCATGTCCTGGTTTTATTAAAGAGAGATAGGCAAGCATGGGTGAGTTAGCTTGACTCCAAAAACCACTGAATTTGAGATCTCCATTTTTGGATAAACTCAGTCACATGCAGCTTCGGGCACATATAAATGGATTATGTGTCTATGTATATATATTAACATATATATATGCATTAACATATACTTTTTAGAATAAGACAAACTGGTATTTTTACTCAGATGTGTTGTCTCTGGTGTTTGAGATCAAGTATCATAACCGTTATAATGGCTCTGGGTATGACAGATGGTGCTCATGAACTTTTCATAGCTAGAAACCAAAATTTTTCAAATGGGAAAATTCTGAATGTAGGGTATGGAATGAACAAAGACAACTCAAATGAGAATAGACAGGAGTTGCTTACTCACTTTGCTATATCAAGGCAGTCAGTCTCCATCACTTGTACTTGGCAGAGACTCAAAGGTAGACAGGAGAGTATAAAAGATTTATGGTGGAAGAAAGGGCTAACTAGAAATGGGGCATTTCATGTGATTGGTTTGAGGGAAATTATTTAGCTTTCTCTAGTTGACTTAGAACTTAGGGCAAAAATCAGGGAAGCCGGAAGTCATTGACTGAGTTCTGATCCTTCTGGGCTAATTGAGGCAGATGTCGCGGGTCAGAGTTGGATTACACTTATAGTTTGGCCATTGTCAGTTGGATATTTGGCCTCCCAGCCTCCCTTCCTGTCAACCTTTGGTAATTTTCTCACTTGTGAGAGGTTGACCAATTGAGGGATGGCTAGAGATCTAGATCTTCACCAACTAGGGATTGTTCAGTCACCTCTATGGTCAACTGTACCAAAAGATCTTCAATTCACGAAGAGGTATTAGACTTCTCTGAAAGATTTGGCACCAAATGTCTGCAATATCCAGTTAAACTTACAAATCCCCTCCATTGTCTTTTTAAATGGGTATAGGATGTGTTTGGAATGTCTTTTGTCTATTAGGAGAGAGTGTTTTTCCTTTTTTAATTAGATCATACTCTGAATAATGAGGTTTTTTTTTTTTTTATAATTGTGACATCTTTTGAAAGTTTATGCCTCTTTTTTGCTATGGCTGAGAGCAAGTGAGCTTTTCCACAGGCTTCCTTTTTCTCTGAATAAAGTATGACATCATCTATATTTTGTAGCATAACTTAATCGAAAGGGAAATTTAGATCTTTTAAACCTTGAGCAAGGACCTGTTCCTATAGTTTCAGGGTTTCTCTGTTTCCATAATTCAATTATGGATATACACACATACTTCTTTTTTTAGATGCAGGCTGAAACTTTGTTTGTCATTCAACACCAGGGACCCCATCCTGCCTGCCCTTCTGGGATGTTTCAGGAGAGAAGATGTTCCTGGACTCCAGCTGCAGGTCTCTGTCCACCTCTAAGAGGCAGAGGCAGGGACTGGTAGAGGAATGGGTGGTACTTGGAGTCGCCGGCCATAGCCTTGAACCCTTCTTCAGTGGCGATGAGGAACACTTCCAAGGACTGCCTGTGCTAGAAGGAAATGCTTAAGCCACACTCCTCTCAGCCCCAGGTGCCCTGCTCCAGGGTATTGAACAACCACCATGAATTGGTCCAGGTGGGGACTGAAATGCAGGGCAGCCTCAACATTCTGCTCCTCACCGCAGAATAGGTTCACATGGAACCCACCAGCTTTGTTTAGGACAACATGACAAACTCTCATCACAATGCCCACTAGGATGCCCTTGGGCAGCGAGGTCCTGTGGGGCACATTAGAGCTCCCTGCTTTGGCTGGACAGTGAGGTAGACAATGGTGGCGTCCATTCAATTTTTTTAAAAAATATTTTATTTATTTATTCATGAGAGACACAGAGAGAAAGGCAGAGACATAGGCAGAGAAAGAAGCAGGCTCCCTGCAAGGAGCCTGATGTGGGACTCGATCCCAAACCCTGGGATCAGGTACTGAGCCAAAGGCAGATGCTCAACCACTGAGCCACCCATGCATCCCCGTCCATTCAATTTTTTAATAGAAACACTTCAGGCTTGGTTTTAGGAGACCTTAACCTCGTTTTGGAGCCTTTTTCTGACTCTTAGGTTTATTGTCAAAAAAGGGATTTTGTAAGTTTCTTTCTGAGTTGATCCAACCAACGTTTGCTATCCAGAATTTAGTGTCTAAGGTACTGTTCAACATGTAGGTGTACATACATGCCAGGTAACCCTGGGTTCAATGTGCCCGAAAGCCATCAGTCTTGTTGGGGTTTAGGGAAATCTTGGACTCTGGGAAGAAGGGGAAAAAGTCCATAGAGGGCAGAACCAGAATCAGAGGATAAGAGGAAAAGAAAGAGCTGGCTATAAGCAGGCAACTGGAGGACAAAGAGGGAGAGGATTTACTAGGGAAATGAGTCCAGTTTGTTTTTGCTTAAATTTGTTACATTGCTCCTTGTTTTTGGTCAAGGACTCTGCCAGTAAATTTTTTATTCAGAATTTCATTTAGGTCTGTGCATACCAATCAAAACATGCTGCTTGTTAGACCTGAGAAACCATACTCCATCTCTTTTCTCCGGTGCCTTTCAAATGGTGTTGTTCACATCAGATGTTCCCCAGCATAGCCAATGAAGGCCCATTATGCCGTTTTGAAAGATATATGCAAGAGTTAGGGCTGCAATGAGAGAATATGTAGTAAGATATTCCCGAAAGGAGGTTTTGGCTTAGAGGAGTCCATAAGAGCTGGCAGTGGTCAATAGAGACGTGACGTTCCTGCATGAAATATTTCAGGTCTCTAACCTGAAGGTTGACCTTTAACTGTAGAGCCACTAACCTGTACCCCCAACCCTCTGCCCTATCCCCACCCCTGCAGGATAAAACCAGAGGAAACACTCTGGATGAAAGGCAAGCTTACAAGACCAAAAGTCAAGACAGAAGGGGAAATTCCTGGGTTTTGGTGACCCTCTACAGACTTTGTCCAAATGGACACTTATCCAGTAAGAACAGGAAATTCATGATTCTGTGAAGTCAGCTGGAGCAATAGGCTTACAGGGTCTGGGCCTATATTTTCACCTGTGATTCTCCTTCTTACAACAAACACTTCTGAGCAGTACAACCCAAAGCAGAAGCATAAAACACAGCAAAATGGATGCAAAAAAGTGATCTGATTCCACTAAGAATGCTCAACAAATGGAAACCAATAACAAGGTCTATCAAGGAGAGGATAAATAGCCAGGGAACTCAATACAAAGACAGCTGATTTCAGAACCAGTGCTGACTTACCATGTGGGTCAATTCTTCACGGGCCAAGAGCAGCAAGTTAGCAGGGGCTTCCATGGATAATGCAACTGGTGAAAGGCTGGGGTCCATGGCAATAGGCAGTGCATATCACACCTAGCTGGGGCTCCCAGTAAAACTATGGAAATAAATGATACTGCCCAAATAAGAATTTTGAAAGACTATACTTATTCAGAGCTTGCTATGGGTGGGGTTGGGAGGTGGGGGTCAGCCACCATTGCTTGCTTTTGGCAGAGACTCCAAAGCAAGGAAGCTTATAACGGAAGGGGGGAAAAAGGAGGTGGTAGGCCTCAGCTAGACTCTGATGAGAGGTTGTTGGCATGGGAAAGTGAGAAGGACTAGTTAGAAGTGGGGCATCAGACATGATTGATTTGGGAAATGTACCTGGCTTTCTCTGGATGGTCTTGAGTTGGAAGCTGGGCAATCATTTAGAGGAAGCTGGCAGTCCCTGACCAAGTCCTGATCATTTGGGGCTAATTGCTGCGGAGGTTGTGAGCAGAGTTGTATTGTCATATATGGTCTGACATTGTCCATTTGTATGTTCAGTCTCTCAAGGAGAGCAGTGATTTTTTTAAAATTTAATCTGAAACATCTTCATTGAACTGATTAGTTGGAGCAGGTCTTACGCTTCATCAGAGGTAAAACTTCGGATGGATTTCTCTAGTCCCTGCTCAACATGTTCCATGGGGCCATTGGTCTGGGGATTTCTTTGGAGACACTTTCATTTTTATAGCCTATTTCTGGTTCTCATTTCCTTTCCTCTCATCCTGCTGTGTGACCTAGTGCCCTGAAACCAACATATGGCTACAGCATGTTGCCCTCGTCTTGCACGCCCAGAAGTGTTCCATTATTCCAAAAAGGCTGTTAGAAAGTCTTTGAAGTCCAAGGCTTTTCCTTTTGTTATTCTTTTAAATTGTCAATAATACGAACACAGTCATCTACACACAGAGGGTGATCAATAAGTGATTCTGAGTCATTTAAAAATGTGCCTCTGATTCACCAAAGCCCAGAGCTCAGAGAGAAACTGGCTCATTAAAATGGTATCACACCAGGTCATCCTTATTATCTTCCCCCCAAATTATTAAATGTACATGTTACTGAGCAGGGTGCTTTGCAGATTACTTAAAAAGCAAAGGAAATCTATTTTTGATTGTGAGAAAATCTTTGAGAACCGGAGACATAGTCAGTTTCAAACTGCTTTTGCACCTGAGCAGAATTCTAAGTTACTCTTTCCCGGGGAGGAAGAGAGAATTAGCTTGCTCATTATCAAGGCTCCTGGCAGTCTTGGCCCTACAGGTTTAGGTTGACCCTGTAACTCACAAATTGCCTGCTGGTGAGGCAGTTAATGAATAAAGAACTGAGTAAAGGCTCTGAGGTTAAAAATTATCGAGAAGAGTTCGATATGGTTCAAATAGGAAGACAAATACTCCACATCTACATTTTTAGCCGTGGTTCTCTGCAATTATTGAATGTAGTTCTATTTCTATTCTATAGGATATCTGACTTGCTCACACTTTGTCGGTGGCAGTTAACGACTAGTTGCTACCCAGCTCTGTTCTTTACAGTAAATATTATATCAGCATGAAAGTGAGCTTTTTTTTTCTGAATGAATTTTCGATGCCCTCAAGAACAGCTTTTCTGTGTGGAAAAGGCCATTGAGAGGTTTACCTAGGTTTCTTTTTAAATGACTATTTTATTCACTTGATTCTTTCTTAAGCTTTTAATTTACCTGGTACCCTGAATTCTTTTTTAAAGTTTAGCAAATTAAAAGAAAAAGTTTAGTAAATTTTTATAATTACTTTTAAGGGGGATTTTATTTATTTTTTATTTTTTAAATATTTTTTTATTGGAGTTCAATTTGCCAACATATAGTATAACACCCAGTGCTCATCCTATCAAGTGCCCCCCTCAGTGCCTGTCACCCAGTCACCCCCACCCACTTCCTTTTCCACCACCTCAAGGGGGATTTTAGAAACTTGTTAAATTCCCTTAAACATCTCAACTTGTTAACTTTCCTTTTATGTTTATGTATTTATTTATTTTATATGTATATTTTTATTGGAATTCGATTTGCCAACATATAGTATATAACACCCAGTGCTCATCCCGTCAAGTGCCCCCCTCAGTGCCTGTCACCCAGTCACCCCCTCCCCCCCACCCACCTCCCCTTCCACTATCCCTTGTTCATTTCCCAGAGTTAAGAGTCTCTTATGTTTTGTCACCCTCTGATATTTCCCGCTCATTTTCTCCATTTTCTCTCCTTTCGCCTTTAATCCCTTTTGCTATTTTTTATATTCCCCGTATGAGTGAAACCATATAATGATTGTCCTTCCCCGATTGACTTACTTTACTCAGCATAATACCCTCCAGTTCCATCCACGTCGAAGCAAATGGTGGGTATTTGTCATTTCTGACAGCTGAGTAATATTCCATTGTATATATAGACCACATCTTCTTTATCCTTTTATGTTTAATATTTCACATTAAAATGTTTAATTTTCTTTTTGACAATACAATCATCTAACTTAAACAATCTTCTTGACTACTTAACTCTGATGGTTTCATAAACTAAACTTATAAATACATTATCATAAAATTTTCAAGAATGTACATAAATTTAGTAAGAATTGAATTTAACATCACAAACCTAAATCGACTACCCAGATATATTTTAGGAAATGGAATCACAAGGCTGATAAGCAAACATTATGAAAAACTATAGCTTATCATAGTAGCAAATATGCAGGATTACTTAACACAAAATATTAACACCATGGATTTTAGTTTCTTAAGGTTTTTATACATACTTCTTATTCTTCCTGGGTGAAAAGATGCTTCATCAGTGAAGAGATACTTATGTCATACCAAAAAGTTTTTGGAAATGCTTTCTGAATAAGATGAAGTTCTAGAATGGTTCTTTCTCAAACTCTATTGTTCTTTTTTATTGCAGTAGAAAACGTATGACATAAAATTTACCATCTTCACCATTTCCACACGTACATTACAGAAGTGTTAAGTTTACTCACATTGTCATGCAACCAATCTCTGCAACTTTTTCATTTTGAAAAAGTTAAAACACTGTGTCCATTAAACAATTCCCCATTCCTCCTCTTCCCCAACCACTGCCAACCACAATTCTATTTTCTCTTGCAATGGATTTGACTGCTTTAGATGCTTCATATAAGCAGCATAGTATACAGTGTTTGTCTTTGTGTGACTGGCTTATTTCACTTAGCATAATGTCTTCAGGGTTCATCCATAGTGTAATGTGTGTCAGCATTTCCTTCCTTTTTCAGACAGAATTATTCTAAAATGATTCTTAATGACAACAGTGACAGACTTAGTCTTAGTTATAACCACTATATCTTTAAAGGAGGATGGAGAAGAGTTTCACAGGGTTCATGTCCATGAATTTAAGTCACAAATAAGTCACAGATTTCCTAATATAGATGTAAGTTGCTGATTCTGTCCTCAGTTAAGATCTTTCCACTTGGATGCTTCTTGGATTTTAATACCCTGAACTTTCTCAAAATAATATTTTAGGCTGGTTTTTATGTGGGGGAAAATATATATGTATGTCCCCAAATCTCAGTGCAATATATTTATATTTTTATTAAAATGATGAGGAGGAAAAAGCCTTGCGTTGAGATCCAAATACAATTGACAGAATGACAGGGTTCACGTAAAAGCCTTGACAAGTGTAACATAATGCCAATAAAAGAGATGTGACTCTAAGGATGTCCATGGTGTAAAGAGAGGCATTGCGGGCATTACTGAATATGATACCACATTTAATTATAATAACTACAATCCTAATAATAGAATCTGTTACTCATATGCATTCTTTCCTGTATTTTAAGAAATTGATTGGAGGCATTGACTTGATGGCTAACATATTAAAGGTTTTCAATTTAAATAATTGGGCATAGCTTTCTGTTAACAATTGTGTATTTAAGTGCTGATTGTCAGGAACAGTTTACTGACATGGCTCAGGATGTGGCTGAGCTTGTCTTCTAAAAGTGTGCAGACCTGCTAGGATGGTTGTCCCTTGCTTTATAATATCAGTTGGATTTTCATTTCTTTGTCTGCTAAGGTATTTAAATATCTTCCTGTCCACCTTTGAAAATTTTTGACCTGACCATATCTTGTGTTCTTTTCATGTTCTATCTTCTAGGACTATAGTTTTCATAAATATTAAAGGATTTTTATAAAATAAACTTTGAAAACCAGGCATCCCCACAGCTTTGTCTGGTTTCTGTACTCTTGACTTTTAAGATCTTTCTACTGACACTTAAGACATGCAGTATGATCATTTTCTATATAGATCTGTATTGCACACCTATGTCTGCCTCTTAATCTGGTTTATTAAACTAAAAAGTTCTTTTTGGATGGGTTATAGAAAAGTTTTAATATTTACTGAGTCATGTTTTAATAAATGTAAGTAGTGAAATGTGTATATAAGGTTCCAATTCAAACTGCTTCACTGAATTACAATTGATAAACACATTTTTGCTTTAGTCCAAAACTATGGAATAGGTCCTATTATGAAGTAACCGGACTGATTGTGTCATCTGTAATCTTATTTTTTAATTTACCAGGCATGTTACAAGTAAAATGTCCAAACTGTTTGCTTTACAAAAGGGTCATAAGGGCAAGCTGCTAATTTTTCTAAGCCTTAATTTTTATGGAAATAACTGCAAAATATTAAAGTCAGAAGAAATTGTTACTAGCCTTAGAAGTTCGGTGAATTTTTGCTAGTTACAAATGGGAGCAGGTTAAGGAAGGATAGGCCAGTGTACTCAGGAAGCCTGAAAAAATCTGAGATCCAAACCATGGTGAAACTTCTTTTGACTTTAATGTATTAATAACCAGTATCACTTTTGCCAGAAAATGGAAACAGAAATATTACCAGATCAATGGAAGATAATACTATTCTAAATAAAGGATATGTTCTAAGGAAACAGAAGAAAATTATTCCTCTGATTTTTATGTAGGAAATTATCTATAAATCAGTGATGCCTAGTGGAATACCCCTGGGCAAGCTATAGCAGAGGTCACAGAACAGAAAGGTTCCGAGAACTCTGACTCCTGTGCCATCATGACACAACTGTTTGTTTCAGAGAACTCTGGTCCAAGGAGATAAGACTATAAATCAGTAAATTTTACTATTTGTTCGGGGAATTTATGCAAACCAATTTTGTCTAGGCAAATACTTGTCTTATACTTAGATAAACAACTCTCCTATTAGAACAGTAGGTAGCTGGCTTGGGCAAACAGCTTGCTTACCCTTCAACAGTTTACTCATTAAAGCACCTTGCCGTGTCCACCAATACTAAATTATTGTGTCAAAACTGTCACAATCAGTTACCTGCCATGAAAGATTTGCTTTAAATCTCATATACCCAGCCACCTAAACCCTACATATCCTGTTTGTTGAAATCTCCCTTCTGAGACACTGCTGAGACTTTGAAGGTGGTACTCTCCCTTATTACAGCAAGTCTAATAAACTTAGCTTTGCTTGTTCAACATGCTTTTCTGATGTTCTTTTGGGGAATTGATATTCACATTCCTGGAGACAATGAGAAGATCTGATGGAGAGTCCTGACATGACCCATGGCCCTCAGCTCTAAAATGACATATACCCTTGAGACTTGAATTTCATGTTCAGGGTTCTCTCCAGCTGTAGTGGTCAGGTAGGTCCTGCAATGGTGCTCTAGTCCAACGGATTTATGTGTAGTCCTCTCTAAAATGGTTTGTGTCCTGGGAATGAGGATTCCTCTTAGGAATCCTTTGGTTATCTGGTCAGATTTGAAAACTCTTATAACTGGAGGGAAAGCTGGTTTGTTATCAATAACACAATGTCTTAGTTCTTTTTTTCTTTTTTCTTTTTTCTTTTTTTTTTTGTCCTTGACACTTTTTGTTGTGAGTCCATACAAGAAGGTTTGGATGGGAAAAGATGAACATAGCTTCAATAGTCTATCTCTCAATCCACCCCAGAGGGCTGACAGGTTCGGAAGGTCCCCAAAAAACCAGCATCCTTATTGGACCCATTTTGCTGTGGGCCACTTATTCAAGCCTAGTAAGACCTTTCTTCAGTCTTGCCTTTATTTCTCTGATAATTACTTAATTTAGTTTCTTTTGCTTGGAGCCTGAAGTCTCACAGCTGTGAGACTGGCTCGTCAGCCAGATTCTTACAAGCGATGCAAGAATCTTGGGGTCTTCCTTCTTTCACACCCTGGGCCACACCTGTGCTGCCTTCACACTTCACTTTAGGTGCATATTTCTCTAACTGGCCTAATTTCACCAAGGAGAATTTAGAGATGCTCTGGCCACTTTGGGATATTTCTGACATGGACCAGATAAGTCATTTAAGGGACAATTTAGAACAAATAAGAAGAAAACCTTGGGAGGAGATTCTCTGACTTGTTTGTTTAAATGAGAGATCACCTTTCATCTTAAGAGATTACCTTCTCTGAATTTCCTATTTTGGTTATTAGTAAGTATAAAATTTTTAATAGTATGGTTTGATGGACTCACTAGAGACCTTAGTTATTGTTTCAATAAGCTGTAATGCTTTTTCTCTGGTGTGTAAATGCGTAAAAATAGGGTTTCTTTCATCCAACTCTTCTCTTTCTGTGTAGAGTTTAGGTCATTAGTCTTTTACAATGAAATTTTATAACTGCTTTAAGCTGGCTTCCTCTTGCTTCTTTCCCTCTTCCTTTCCCTTTATTTTTTTTTACCTTTGGAAATTTGGAAATAAATCCGTTCATGCACATGCTTTGTCATTATGTATAAATTCTAGGAATAAGTAGAGTCGATATAAAGTGAAGACTTTCCCAAAAGGGGGAGGGTAGGGGAAATATTAGATTGTTTGTCCTTCTTTTGTATTTTTTCTCTTGCCAAGAGTGAAACTCAGAAAAAAAGTAAACTGTGAATTCAAGCTATAGACATGGTTCCTAGCTAGAAAGGAAAATTCAACACTGGAAACTTTTGGCAAAACTCCAGTCTTTAAATTTTTTGATACTTTAGTACAGAGATTTATTTATATTTGAAAAATCAGGAAAAGATATTCTTTTTAAATAGACAGTTCTTTGGACAAACTAGAGTAATTGTAGTTTAAAATCAACAATGTCTTGTTACTAATTTTATCAACATGTAAAAATCTTTAGCATAATATTTTAGTTAGTACAAGATGAGTTTAATTTTCATCATTTAAATATTTAAGGTTTCTTACATTACTTCCATGGATCCAGTAAGTAATCTTTGTCTCCACACATTTTTTTAGGATTAAAAAAATAAATAAAACTATGTTTAAATGAAAAGGTAATGATAGATATCTTTTTTTTTTGATAGATATCTTTTGAAAGAGCTTAATCTTTTAAATTGTTATTATCTGGCTCAAAATGTCAATAGTGCCAAAGTGGAGAAACCCCAAATGATGAATCTAGACTTATTTGTCCAAGATTTTACCTTGATAATGTGGATTTGGATTCTTATATAAAAGTACTTCTGAACCAAGTTCCTCTTGAAAGAATTTTTTTAAGACTGACATATAAAATATTAAAATTTAATTTCTTTAATTTCTAGAAATTCTGGGACTATTAGATATATTGTATTATTGTAACTTATTAACTTGTATAAACCAATCAGGACAGAGCTCTTTTCTTTTGTAAGACCTTGCAATCTAATTTAATACCCTCTAGACATGAAAAAACTTGAAATCACCTGCAAAAAAGCTAAAGACTTTCCTCAATCTCAAAAACACAGAAAGGGCTTGTAGCTTTAGGTCTATAATCTCAGGTAAAAGTAAACACAGAACATGAAAACTCCACAGTTCAGATATCAAAAGGCTAGTCTCCTTTCCAATGAACAGAAAAATGTTTTCTTAGTTGATGAGTTCACAAATAGTCAAACAGAAAAACAAGTCAGATTCTCTGTTGTCTCTTACCTGACAAAGAATAGATCTCCCTTGCAGATTGCTAAATGACAAGACCATACAGATTACCAGTCATTGTTGCAATCAACTAGGAAACATTTATTGGTTACACATAAATTAAATTCATGTACACACAAGGTGCTCAACTGACTGCACAGTCAAGACAGCCTACTACACCATTCCTCCTTGCTCTTGGTTCTAGAAAGCAACCGACAGACTTGACCAAGCACCAAAAATAAAACAAAACTCAAGAAGGGGAGAAAAGAAAGAGAAAGAAAGAAGAAGAAAGAAAGAAGAAAGAAAGAAAGAAAGAAAGAAAGAAAGAAAGAAAGAAAGAAAGAAAGAAAGGAGAAAGAAAGAAAGAAAGAAAAAAGAAGAAAGAAAGAAAGAAGAAAGAAAGAAAGAAAGAAAGAAAGAAAGAAAGAAAGAAAGAAAGAAAGAAACAACTTGTAGAAACTGTAAGTCAAGTCAACAAAGATAAGTTTCCACAGTTGATTGGGAAACCCAACAGGAGTCAAGAAAAAACATGCCTGGGCTTAACAGCTCATTGAGTTAACTTCTTGGACAATGCCATTCTATTGAATCTAGCAGATATGTCCACTTTGGTATTTCAGTGGATGACCTACCAACATGTTAAAGTACAATGTTCAAAGAATTGAAACACAGTTCTCATATGAATATAGAATGAACACAAGTCAAATATTTTATTCATTTTTAAATTTTATTCTGTTTTTTTGAAGTAATCTCCACACTCAACGTGGAGTTCGAACTCATGACCCTGTGATTAAGAGTCATGTGGTTTACCCACTGAGCCAGCCATGCACCCCTTTTATCCAATTTTTTAAATTATAAAGTACCTGACAAGAACTATGAGAGTTTTGATATTTTACTCTATTTGAAAGCGAAAAAGTTACCTGCAGTGGATTCAGGGATGCTAGAAGAAGACATAAGACACCTGGGTAAAAACCAAAAAGAAATTTATTATTTACGGCTTTGCAAGCAGCATGAGCATAAGCATATTTGATGCCAGTTCTTCAAACCACAATTTCTATACAGTGATATGAAAAAGGACAGATAATACCTGCACATGTAGTGGGATTGGATTCTAGGAGAGAAACTCTGAGCTTAGGTAATATGCATTAAGCATGCCTGACCCCCCAGCTCAGGAGGGAGACCTATCTCTACCTTCTGAGACTGTAAGTAAAATTGTGTTTTCGTCTAGAAGCAAATAGATGTATCTTCCAAGGCTGTTTGCTGTATAAACATTCTTGGAAAGATAATTCACAGCAAAGGCAGTTAGTTACCTCTACACAGATATGTAAGAGACCCAGAGAATTGTCTCCTAACATTAGCAATTAAAATATTGAAGCTAATTCAAAAAACATTTTGAAAAACAATCTATTTATAGGCATTTGAGTAAAGTAATGTTAGAATAAAATTGCGAGGCTAGATTTAAACAGGTTTATCCACAGTAAGAAACAAAAATACAATACAGTTTTGGAAGTCAAGTTTTCTATCATGCAGATATCTTCATGATAAGATAAGATAATATGAATTTCACAGTGTCAGGGCTCTAATCATATAGTAAAAAAGAATAATTAAACACAGATAAGAGTGCCAGTTTAATTTTATTAAGGAATTAAATAATCCTCATTTTTTAAATTAAATAATCATCCAGTAGAACATTGAAAATATATCTGTACTCTCTTGGCTTTATTTCCAAATTTTGGATAATTTTTCATAAACTATGAACATAATATAATTTGATGTCCTTGCATGGATACTGAGAATATACTTACTTTCATACTATACTATATATACTTTATATATACTATATGTACTATACTTCTTTGCACAGTAAACATCTTTGCATCCTTCAAAATCTTACCTAAAGCTGTTAGCAAATCTAATGTCCATAGCTGTCATGGTAATAATATTCAGAGTAAAATAGAAGATTATCTAGAACATCAAGATACCCAATTTTCTTTGATAGGTTTGCTCATATCCCAGAAGACAAACAGCATGTCTCCTATCCAGGGATTTATCAACTGTATGAATATTTTTACTTTCTAAATTTTTTTTGCTTTATAAATTTTCTCTATTGTTGGTCATTTTCAATTTCATTTATTTCTGCTCTCACCTTTCCTGTTTCTTTTGTTTGATTTGCTTTGGATTTAATTTTTGTTTTAAGGCTTCTGAGGTAGAAACTTAGATCAATATTGTCAGATGTTTCTGCATGTCTAATATAAACATTTAGAACAATAAATTCCCCTCTACACATTGCTCTCATTGTATCTTACATATTTTGTTACTTTCGTTTTTTCTTTTTTTTAGAGTAGGCTACGTGCCCAGAGTGGAGCCCAACACAGGGTTGAACTCAAGCTCTGAGACCAAGACCTGAGCTGAGATCAAGAGTTGGACACTTAACTGACTGAGCCACCCAAGTGCCCCATATATCTTGCATATTTTGATATGAAGTCTTTTCATTATGATTTAGTAGTAAAATATTTTAGGTTTTTATTGTGATTTCTTCTCTGATCCAGGGTTTATTTGGAAGTAGAATTTCCAAATACTCAGAGAGTTCCTAGATATGTCTTATTAGTATATCCTGCCTTTAATCAACCTTGTTGAGGTGAAATTTTTGTACCAAAAACTGCACTCAATTAAAGTATACAATTTGATGAGTTTTAACAGATATACAACTCTCATGATATCATTGCGAATCAAGATACTGAATTTTTCAACCAACCCTCAAATTTCCTCATGCTCCTTTGCAACTTATTACCTCCCTGCAATAGATGGGTAAAATGATTTAAAAGGTCTATTACATAGACAATTTAAAAAAACTTAGTGTAGCATATTAATATCATATCACGTAGACCTCAAAACAAGGAAATATTAACCAGGATAAAGAAAGATAAATGGTGATCATCCAAATTAAACACGGAAACATCTAACAGACCATACTATGGGTCATACAAGAAACCTCAAAAATTTAAGAAAAAATGAAATGATACAAAATGAAAGAGAAATACAATCTTTGACAATCAGAAGAAGTAGCCTAGCATGTTTTGTGAGGAAAAACAGATTTGTTGTAAAGCTCAGTTTGTTCCATAATAGTAAAGAACATAATGAAGGATAAAACTAGAATGTGTATAGCAAGTTATAGTAAGATTTGAGGAAAGTGAATTTAATTTGCCATGCTTTGTAATATCTGAGTCTTAAAGAAAGCAGACAAAATATGTTAAAATTTTGGCAAAATTTACTTTATTTTCATGTGTTTATTTATAAAGATATGTTATATCTTTTACTAAATTAATGCAATACTAGAATTTTATTTTCTTCCTGTGAAAATACAAATTGACCTTGGAATATTTGGTCTGCTTTTAACAAGAGTAATAAAAGATTATTCATTACCTTCTGTGTAATCTGAAAATTTAGCAAAAATTCTGTATGTCACTCGAATAATTTCTTATAATTTGTACTCTCCTTATTATATTCTTGAGAATTTCAAAAAAAGGACATTTTTTTCAGAACAGCTAAAGTTCCTGACAATTTTGTGACCTTCTTCTATTTTTATTATATATTGTTGTCACTTTGATTTATGTGTAAAAAGCTTTAACTTATCATTGCTCGCAGGTAATTGTGCTCCTGTCTCAATCAAATGACCAAATCTTTTATTATAATTCTTTATAATAATTTCTTTATTCTTTATTTTGCTTCCTTGAGATCAGGTTAGGAGCTTATATTCAAGAATATAAAATCTTTAGGATGCCTTTTTCATTTTTTTTTTATTGTGGTGAAATATACAAAACATAAAATGTACCATCATAACCATTTTTAAGTGTGCAGTTCTGTAGCATTAAGCACAGTAAGTACTTTGACATTGTGCAGCCATCACCACCATCCATCTCTGGAACTTTTTCATCTTCCCCACCTGAAACTGCATACCCGTCAAACAATATCTCCTCATTCCTCCCTCCCCTGCAGCTCCTGGCAACCAACCACAATTCTATTCTCTGTCTTAATGAATTTGACTACCTTAAATAGTTCATGTAAGTGGAATTATGTAGCAGTTGTCATACTGTGACTGGTTTATCTCACAGTGTCTTCAAGGTTCATCCATGTGGAGCATGTGTCAGAATTTTCTTGCTTTTTAAGACTAAATAATATTCCACCTTATATACATTCCATGTTTTGTTTATCCTTCTCATCCTTCAATAGACACACGTGGATTGCTTTCACTAATGCTGCTATGAACATCAGTATACAAATACCTTTTCAAGACCATGCTTTGAAGTCTTTAGGGTGTATACTGAGAAGTGGAATTGCTGGATCATATGGTATTTATTTATTTAGGAATCACCATACCAGTCTTCATAGTGGCTGCATCATTTTATAATTGCTCTAGGAACATCAAGTGTTCCACTTTCTCCACATCCTTGCCAATACTTGTTACTTTCTGTTTTTTGAAAACAACTATACTAATAGTTGTGAAATGATATCTCATTGTAGTTTTAATTTGCCTTTTTCTCCAATGATTAGTGATTAGTGTCTTGTGCTTTTTGGACATTTGTATATTTTCTTTAGAGAATTGTCAATTCAATTCCTTTGCCCATTTTTTTTTTCCTTTGCCCATTTTTAAATCTGGGTTTTTCTCTGTTGAATAGGAGTTCTTTATGTATTTCCATGTATTAAGCCCTAATTAGATATATGATCTACAAATATTTCCTCCCATTTCATGGGTTTCCTTTTCACTCTGCTGAAAGTGTGTTTTGATGCACAAAAGTTTTAAATTTTGAATAGTCCAATTTAGTTTTTATTTTGTTGTCCACACTTTTGTTATCATATCCAAGAAACCATTGTGCCAAACCCAGTGCCATGAAGCTTTTTCCATATGTTTTCTTTTAAGAGTTTTGGTTCACTTTAACTTAATCTCTTGTATATGGTATAATGTTAGACTCCAACTTCATTCTTTGTATGTGAATATTTGTTGAAAAAATATGGAACCCTTTACAAACTTGTATGCCTTACTTGTGCAGAAGCCATGCTTTCTTCTCTTATCATTCCAAATTTGGTGCATGTGCTGCCAAAACAAGCACTAGATGTCTTTTTAAACTAAAATTAAAATTATCTTTGAAATTTCTTGGAGAGCCCCTGGAAAATCACAATGATTTATACATTTACTTTACAAAAAGAGAGATGCCAGAAAGATTTTAGGCTGCCCTGATATAATCTATATTTCTGAATTAGCTTGTCACTATTATAAGAAATTCATGGGGAAAATTGTCAAATGATAGGATAATTTTATACAGATAAAATGTTATTCACATAAAATTTTCTGAGATTGTGCATTATATGAAACAAATTGACAGGCTCAATAGATTTGCTAATGGTTTCATTGTCCATGATATAGTCTTATCTGTGAAAAAAATTTTGATAAAATCCTTATGAAAGAATTATATATTATAGTGTAATGGAAAAGTTTACTGTCTTCAATTTTGATATTGTTCATTACTGTAATAATCTTATCATTTAGTTATACCAAGAAGCAGGCAGTTCTGATTCTTTGATGGTTATAATTCAAAAACTATTCTTCACCAGATCCAGGAGCTATATATATTCTTAAATAGTTCTTCAAGAGAAAAACTTCAAAAACTTAATTTGTAATCCATGTAATGAGAAATGAGAAAACAACTTGTAATCCATATATTGTGACATAATTACTATACCCCAAAGAAATTACTTTATTTGTGGAAAGATCTTCAGAAATAACCTGAAGACACCATTTTGCCTCATCAATGGAAAAAATAATTTAAAAAAATTTTTTTTCTTTTTAAATTTATTTATTCATGATAGTCACACACAGAGAGAGAGAGAGGCAGAGACACAGGCAGAGGGAGAAGCAGGCTCCATGCACCGGGAGCCCGACGTGGGATTCGATCCCAGGTCTCCAGGATCGCGCCCTGGGCCAAAGGCAGGCGCCAAACCACTGCGCCACCCAGGGATCCCGAAAAAATAATTTTTAAACAAACCAGTTCAGTTCTTAAAGAATATGCTAAAATTGCAAGCTCATAAGAGGTGTTTTTGCTCTTTTTGATATATAATATGTAGTTACACACTAATAAATAATTTAACATATGTAATATATGTTAAAGAACATATATTCAGTTCCAAAATAAACATATTACATTTTAAATATTATTCTTGACAAAGTAGGCTTTGTCTTGTATAATTCAAAGAAAATTAAGCACTTCTGTTTTCTTACTGAATAAGGAGTCTAAAGTTATCTGTATATATTTTTAAAAATATT
Source organism: Canis lupus dingo (assembly GCF_003254725.2). Classification (NCBI taxonomy): domain Eukaryota; kingdom Metazoa; phylum Chordata; class Mammalia; order Carnivora; family Canidae; genus Canis; species Canis lupus. The sequence continues at coordinate 19,933,682 of NC_064256.1, read as the reverse complement.
AGATATTAAAATTTAAAATATTTTAACATTAAAATTTTATTCTTTGCTGATATGCTAATATAAAATATTTTCATGTAAGTTCACTTTATTGTATAACATACAAAAACGGGCAAAACAAATTTTTAAAATGTGGAGAGTTCATAAGTAAAAGATTAGAAAATGTTGGGCTGTGTAATTATGTACTAGTTTATAGATAAGTTTCTTAATGAAAACTAGTAATAGGTCTATGTTAGTTAAAACATATTTTGTAATAACTTGATAAAAAGGGAAAAAATTTTAATAGATATATACATAAATTCTAATTGTGTTTAGGCATTCATAAGAATCATCTGTGTTAAAGCACCATTTAAAAATATTGAAGCTGCTCAATTTAAAATTTTTACTGAATTTTTTTATTTGGTTTTTACTAAATTTTAAAACTGTTTTGGGAGAATACTTTGCCATTTTATCCATTTTATAAGGTGGCTAGATAAAATGGACATTTAAAAAAATAAAAAAATAAAATGGACATTTTATTTATTTTATTTATTTTTTAAAAAATGGACATTTTAAACAATGCTTACATAGTAACAATTTAACAGTTAAAAATGGAAACATATATAGCCTTTATAGTTTCAACTTAAATAGGGAGAGGATAAATCCTCTTTCCTTTTCTCTAGTCTGGTTCTCGCAAATTCAAATATTTTGCTAATGGCATATTTAATACTCCTGAGGCTTTCAAGAATGCTAAACCCTCCTATTCTTTATGACACTTATGCAAGTGTCTGAACCTTTCAAAGATTATTATCTTTAATCATTTTGTGTGCAAAGAAACCTCAGGAAACAGTAGTTTGAGAATACTTTCAACATCACCTTAGGTAATTGTTGGGTATACCTTCACCTTCAGAACTTATTTGTGGACATCTCTTTATTACTTGTCCCTGCATGTGACTTCTAGATTCCATACAGTAGTCTGAGGTGTCATCCTGAATTTCAAGGATTTACATAAGGCATTTTTTTCCTCTTAAATTTGTATATTCAGATTATGTGTAGGATTTCTGGCCTACAGTTTATGCAGCTTATGGTGCCACAAGAATATACAAGAGTGGACACTAAAGTTGGTACCTACCAGAGGAAATATTAAAAAATAAGAACAACAACAAAACAACTTTTGGACAAAAGACATTTTTGAGAAGTATTCTTTGGAGGAAGAGGAATTTAAGGCATTTTTTAAAAATTTGTGTTTAAATTCCAGTTTGTTAACGTGCAGTGTAATATTAGTTTCAGGTGTACAATATAGTGATCCCACACTTCCATACAATATCCGCTACTCATCACAAGTGCACACCTTAATCCCCATCACCTGTTTCAGGCTCTGAATAGCAAAGAACATTTTGCATATTGATGATGTCCCCTTCTCCATTCCCTACTACCACCAGGCAAACCTAACCTGTTATTGAGCCTAGGATATAAGAAACAACTGAATTGATTACTGTTGATTCTAATATCCCAATAGTATAAGCTCTAGATGATGAACAACAACTTGGTGTTACCTAGCCATGCCTAATGAAATGGAAGAGAAGGAAAAAGAAATATAATTAGGCATCAAACCACTACAAAGCCAGCTGAATTTTGAGTGCAAGAACAATTATATTATTGTGCATATTATACTAAAATATCTTATCAGAAAAAGAATTATCAATGAAACCATATTTCAGAAGCATTTTTGAAATCAGCCTTTTTGTAGTGCTAGTATCTCTTGCTATTTCCAGTGCAACTGTTCCCATCATTGACAACAACTATTATAATCCTGATCCCAAATCTGGGTGTTCATGCATTTATTCAGCAAACATTTATGTATCAGTTAGACTGCTGCTAGAGTGCACTGATGAGATGATAAGGGTCCTGATCAGCAAAAGAAATAGAAACGACAGATTTAAAATATAATTGAGGTAGAATGTATAGTATATGGAGACTGATTGGAAGAAATATGAAATGGGAGTTTGAGATTTTCAAAGAGCATATAATCATGATTCTCATACAAGAGTAAATTAGATTTTATTTTAGAAAGATTTTATTTCATTTATTAATTAATGAGGAAGTCATCGATGTTACAATTTGATTCAAATGAACTTTAAAGAATCACACATATATAAAGATTAAGTATGTTAAAATTAATTTGCAAATAGTTGCAAAACTGGCTTATTCCATGGGAGGCAGAGAGAAATCAGTTGCATTTACCCCAGATGAAACCCATATGCATGATTTTGGACAGCAATTATTTGCATAGCTATTAGTCATCTACACCTTATAAGAATTGTAAAAGAGCTCAAAGACAATGAGAAGTACAGAGAACCTATAGAATCAGATACAAGTAATGGTATGCTTAGGCAACTATTTAATTTTCCATTGAAGACATCCAGTAATCCTTTTGGCCCATTTCAAAAGACAAAAGGTAAGGAGTTTAATTTTTAAATTTTCAAGTTTATGTTTTTTTCTCAGAGACTTAAAAATAAATACCGACAAGTGCTCTCTATTTCTGGCATCTGGTAATTGGTGTTACTTTTTCAGGGAAGTGATAACAAGGCTCATGGAGTCTTGAGAAGGTTTATTGATCTGAATCTATCAGAAAGAACATGGTAAAACATTGTTGAGAAAATGGGCTCTCGAGTTAGATTGCCAAAGTTCACTTTCTGACTTCATTAATGACTAGCTACTGACTTTGGGCAAGTTATTCACTTTCTCTATAACTCTGTTTCTTCATGCTAAAATGAGAAGAATAACAAGATTTAACTTATAGGACTGTTGAGAGGATTTCATGAGATGGTAAATGTCATGTACCTGACATCTGGTAAGCACTCAGTAAATGCTCTCTATGAGTATCCTGAGTAAAAGGCTCTTAATAGTGCCAGTCTTCTTATAAAGAGTATGTTTGGATGGAAGCTTAAATAAGTTCACAACAGCATTTCCCAGTTTGCTGTAATTTCCATTCGCACACCCTTAGTCCTATCACTTTCAGACCCAACCCCATAAGATGCAGGTAAGAGCATTATCACGAGAGCGAGAAAGAACTACTGCTCCACTGCTTCTGTGGAAGTCTCATTCTATCATCACGTATGCTCTCTTGACATTACACATCCCATGGCACTCACCAGTCTACAGTGAGTATGTTCCAGATAAATCCAAACTCTGACACTGTGGCACTGTGGCTTGGTATCTTCTCTGCAGCAACTATTTATCAATGAAATAAGTTAGTTTGAAAAAGGTAAGAATTTTCAAAATTGCATCAACCCTACATGTCAACTAGGGAAGATAAATATTCTAAAACAAAAGTAAGACATACTATTGGGAAATGCTGAATGACAGACAGCTTGGATAAATCCTATTGCTAAAAAATGAAGGTAAAGGAACACGGAGCAAAGCAGTTTTATACATGCACCCCAGCCACTGAAACAATGAATCTGCAATTCCTTTTATAATTGCAACGAAAGCCTTCAATAATCACAGCTATGCTTTTTAAAAAAACGCTTAAGAGAAAATACTGGAAGAACATGCATCATATTATTAACTAAAATTGGCCAGGATGAAGAGTTGATGGTTTATTTTCATTTTCTTTACATTTTACTCTGCTCTCTGAATTTTATTTATTGATATATATTTTTTATTTACAAGGTTTTGTTTACTTATTTGACAGAGAGAGCACAAGCAGGGGGAGATGCAGAGAGAGAGGGAGAAGCAGACTCCTAGACTGAGCAGGGAGCCTGATGTGGGGCTCGATCCCAGGACCCGGGATCATGACTCGAGCTGAAGGCAGACACTTAACCAACTGAGCCACCCAGGTGCCCCTGCTCTCCAAATTTTATATAATGAATCACTTCAATGTTTAATTAAAAATAAAGGAAACCCCCCCAAAAGAATAAAAAAATAAAGGAAACCCAAACCCACAAAACCCTCAACGATGCCCTTTAAAAGCTTCAGACAGAAGAGAAGGGAAAAATGTAGACATATAAGATAATAAAAATTGTCTTAATTATTTAATTTTTTTCACTAAACATCATACTGCTATGTCAATAACAAACACTTCCCTAAATCATTAATACAGAAAATACTGCTCCTGTAGTGGGAATAGTCTTGAAGAGTTATGGAGCACCTGGCAAAGAAAAGTAGCCAACTTTATGATAGAAACTTTTCTATTCCCCTGGTAAATGCACAGTTGTTATTCCAGCTTAAGCAATAGCAAATGAACACTTCTGTTAAAGTTACCAAGTTACTTACTCCCCCAGTTTCCATAGTAACTTTTTTTTTTTTTGTATATGGTATATGCGTAAGAATCACAAAATTAAGAATGGAATTTTTTTCCAGAAGTAAGATCCAGAGCACAAGGCTAAGAGGTGGGTGGTCTGCGTTTGAAGGGACCTTGAAATAGATCAGCACTTCTGCTCACTTTGTAGGGATCATAATATAATGTTCCTCAGTCAAAGTGAAAGAAGATGGGGAAATGAGAAGAATCAATCCATTAGGGATTTAACTTCAAAAACAGGAAAAATACTGCTTACCACAGCATGCTCATGGCCTGGAGGTAGAGGGCTGGGAAAGTGATTCTCTCAGTGTTTCTTCTGCTGGTCCCTAGAAAGGAATGCATAGGTTACATATAGAAAATTCCTTTTTTTATGGTAACAGCAGCTTCCCCCAGGGCAACAGGAAACAGGGAGGAAAGAGTTTTTGCAGGTCTGTGGTGGAGTTAGGTGAACTTTTTGGCAAACAATCAGACTTCATCAGGCTCCAACTCTGTCACCAAGACCCTAAGCCATCTTGCTCTTTTTTCCCCTTTACCATATCAAAGCTTACTCAACAATCTGGATAAATGTTCTCAAAATGTAAATAGTTGATTACATGTCATTATGTTAGATATTTGCTCACAATCAGGAATATGCTCGTAACCTAAAGGAATGATGCTCTAAGGATGGCACTTAAGACATAAAGACGTGTTAGAAAAGAATCCTTTGGGGACCTAAATTACACGCCTATAGCTGCATTCTTATAAAGCTATAAAGATATCTGGAAAGATTTATATATTTCTTCCATTTTTAATTGCAGTGAAAAACATAAAATTTATCATCCTAATATTTTTTAAGTGTACAGTGCGTAGGGTTAAGTATATCCTTGTGCAATGCATCTTCTGAACTTTTTTATGTTGCAAAACAAATTCTATACTTATTACACAACAACTCTCCATTTTTCCCGGCCCCACCCCTTGGCAACCACTATTTTACTGTTTTATGAATTTGACTACTTTAGATATTTCATATAAATGGAAGCAGACAGTGTTTGTCTTTCTGTGACTGGCTAGTTTCACTCAGCATAATGTCTTCAAGTTTCATCCATGTTGTACCATGTGACATGACTTCCATCCTTTTTAGAGCCAAACCATATTCCATTGTTATGTATACACCCCCTCTTGGCTATTGTGAATAATGCTACTATGAACGTGGGTGGACAAATTCTGCAAGATCCTGCTTTCAATTCTTCTGGATATGTGCCCCAAAGTGGGAATGCTGGATCATCTGTTAAGCCTATTTTTAATATTTTGAGGCACCTATGTACTTTTTTCTACATCAAATGCAACATTTTGCATTTTCAAGAACAGTATACAAGGATTCCAGCATTCTTGCCAATACTTGTTATCTTCTGTTTTTTTTTTAATAGTAGCCATCCTAATAAATGTGAAATAATAATATGGTAATTTTGAAGATTTATAAATTTTTGGTCTTAAATTGGTGCATTTATTTTTTTGTTTACTCTTGAAATTTTATTTAAATTAAATTAATTAACATATGATGTATTATTGGTTTCAGAGGTAGAGGTCAGTGATTTATCAGTCTTTATATAAGACCCAGTGATCATGACACCATGTGCCCTCCTTAATGTCCTTTTTGAAACTTCTTTTTTCCCCAATTTATAAATGTTGCCTATAACTTCACTCAATTGTAATATTGTACACCTGCAAATATTACAATACTTGACAAATAATGATACACAGGAATTTAAAAGCGTAGTGATTTTCCAGTGCTCACAAGAAATTGGTGATACCTTGAAGGCTGAATTTGAAGCTATGAACCCCCCAGTTATTTACTTAAGTCCTGAATGTATACATAAACTCCTGGCTTCCATGTTCTGTTATTATTTCTCTATGCTAAAATATGTATTTTTTACATGGATATCGATGCCTCCAAATTTTTATGAAGAACATACATAAAGCCATGTATTTTTTCACATTTTAACATAAAAGGGACTCTTTACAATAAGTTACTTAAATGAAAATGAAGAGAAAATTATTTCTGATTAATAATAAGCATCATAAAGCACAACTTTTTGATACAGCTTTAAGAAAATGTAAAAGCCATAAATCTGAGGCAACAAAAGGAAGTCTGTCAAAATAACACAAGAAATTACAGAGCAATTTAATGTTTCAGAAAATATGTAATTTTCAATTTAAAAGATGTTATCTTGATGGTTTGTGTGAAATGCTTATTTAAAATTATGTAATAAAGTCCAGTAGAGCACCAAAATGCAGTCAAAATTGATTCATTTATATGTATTAAACTATAATTTTACAGTTCTTTGGATGATTTTGACACACGTTGAAGTTTGAGAACCTTTTCCCTAGATCATTTTTCACCTCAGTATGACATTGAAGGACATTGTACCCAACTTATCACTCACTTTCAAATTTTGCCCATTTTTTTAATAGCAAATAAAAATGTTAATACTTTGTACTCTTTATTTTCTGAGGTCTTGAAAATGCCTCCCAATGTCACTTCCACATTTAGGGTCATCTTCTGTCTCTTACTCCTCAGGCATTTTTTATAGGACGAGTCCCAAATATTAAATAAAGTGAAGTGTTAATGTTATATTTAAATAAAATAATCTTTATGCATATAATTTCATATAATTTATGGGAAAATCTGAGAGATGTGGTTATTAGCCAAATTATAATGGAGACTACCAAAGCTCTATATTTGCCACGGTAGACCTTACAAAAGATCTCATGTTATCATGCTGGTAATGTATTATTTCTTCTGCATAATAAATGTTATTGTTAAATGAATAGTTAACATTGATTCTTTTGTTGCACATTCCTAGCAAAATTATAGTTCTTTCTAGGTGTGCTGACAGGACTAATTTCCAATCTCAGTTTTTTAGAACTTTGTTCTTTCTTTATACAATACTCTGAAACAGTTCTAAGCAGTCTAGGAGGAAGAAACTTTCAGCGGTAATATGTTCTATTTCACACTGATTCTCATGAGTCATCTCAATAATATGTTGTTTTGAAGATCAGCAGCTGGAGGAAAAGCAGAACAGAAATAATGCATGAAGTTTTAAACTTCATAGTACACCCAGAAATCTCTATGCAACTGGTACATGTAAGGCTGTTTATGCTTTTTGACTTTTCTGTACCTTAAATCTACTGCTCAAAAATGTGATCACATCCGTATGTAGCCACAAGCATGGTATAACATTTGTCTAGCAAACTGAAGGAAAACAAAAGAAATATATTTATTTCTAAATGTCCCCTTTTAATTATAAACATGTTTATTGTAGACAATTTGAGAAACACAATCTAAAAACAAAAATAACATCACTTGAAATTCCACCTTCCAGAATAACTATAATAAATATTTTCATCTTCATAAGAAAAATGTATTTATGTTATATTTATGTTAAGACATATATATAGTTCAGAAAAAAGCTATAAAAAATTCTCCAAAATGTTGAAATGAATTGTACAAACATCAAATAATACCTTGCATTTTTATAGTAATATAGTATAGATGCCCATGTCCAAGAATCTTGGCACAAGCACAAATTCCAAATATCCTGATGAAAAAGCTGAATTTTTAATCAGATCAGGCATAGTTAGTCTAAGCTAATCTGTTCATTCTGATTTTGTCCATTGATATATTCACCCATGTAAAGTGGGAGAAAAATGCCACCACCACACTGAGATGACATTGTATTTTTTTTCTTCTGTAAAATCACCTTGAAAAATAAGAGTTATACAAGAAAAGGAACAAATCTAACAGCCTTGGAGACAAAGCAGGGTGTCATTATCATACAGAAAATTTGAGGAATTTCTTGAAAATACACAATAGATAGTGGGATGAGTGCTAGAAACCTCAGAGGAATGCAAACCACTGAGCCAGGAGGGTTGATAATGTGAGCAGGCCATAGGCCAATTAATGAGCCAGTTCATTAAAGAATTGTGCAATAGTTGGGACAGATCCAGTTTGAATGATCTTTAGCTCACAGGCTAAATCCCGTTAGAAGAATTAAATAAGCTGGAAATTCTGTCTTATGGGAAATAGAGATCCACTGTGAGCCTCTGTGCTAAAATAAGGTTAAAAAAAAGTAAAATCTGACCCTAAGGTGGGCATGAATGGACATGAAGAAAACACCAAGGACATGTAGCTATAGGTTAAAATGAGTTGAATCACTCTGATCCTTTCCTTATCTCACCATCTCAGGCAGCTCAGTAGGTTGTCTGTTTATCTATGGGCCCTTCAGAAAAGTTGCCTTTTATCCTCTGGCAAGAAGCATTCCTTAAGCTCTCCTCCACTACACTTAGGAACCTAAAGTTACTTCTTGTGGAACAGTTCTCAACAGGATAGAAAACTTGAGAATGGCCAAAGCTTGAAAATGACCAAAGTTCATGACCTTTATACTGATGATCCAAATCCTTCATTTATAAATGTGAATACAAAACAGTGAGTTATAAGGCATTTTTAGGAAAATGAAGAGCAAGAGAGATACCAAAATCAATACACAAATATGGAGAAAAAAGATGGTCTTCTAAAAGTTTATAATTCATACCTTCAAATAGATTTGAAAAGTGATTTCACCAAAAAAAAAAAAAAAAAAAGTATCAGAATAAGAGGATTTTTCAAAATTAAAAGCATGGCACTATGGTATTAAAAAAAAAGAAAAAACTCCATTGTAGAACTGACAGGCAATAAAACACTTGTCGAATAACCTAATGACTGAAAGATAAAGTAGGAAGAAGTTCACTTTTTAGGTGCTAAGCAAAGAGGTGGAAAATACGAGAAAATTAGTTAAGAAACTATATAGTAGCATTTGTCATTCTTTCTAGCTACTCAGCAATTTTGAACATCTTTCCAATATTGGAGGAATTTCCCATCTTATGAACATCACCAGGATAGAAGCCACTTTCTTTCTCAGCCTCTCTTGTTTGAAGGTAAAATTTGATTAGTTAAAAATAAATATTGTAAACTCCAGGGCAATCCCTATTAAATTATTTTTTAAAAAGAAGCATAATTAATATAATAAAAATAAGTGGAATCACAAAATGCTCAGTTGACACACAGGAAACAGAAAAAGGGAAGAAAAAGGAACAAAAAAAGTTCAATGAATAGAAATTATTCACAAACAAGGTAGATATTTGTCAAACTATCAATAATCACTTTAAATGTGAATGGCCTAAATACATCAATTAAAATACATAAATATCAGAATGGATAAAAAATTCAAACAAAACTATATGTTGTTTACAGAAAAGCTACTTTAAATATAAAGACATAGATTAAAGGAAAAGGCATATAGAGATATACAATACTAATGGTAATAAAAATAATAAAAATGAAATCTAGAGTAGCTATATTAATTAAAAAAAAGCATAGTCCAGAAAAGAAAATTATTAGGAAGAAAGACATATATTACATAGTGATAAAGATATCAATTCTCCAAGAAGACCTAACAATTGATGTATACATACCTAACAACAGGCCTTCAAAATACATGAAGCAAAAGTGATAGAACCATTAGGAGAAACAAATAAATACACTATTACATGTAGAGACTTACACCCCTCTGTAGGCAATGCATAGATCAAGCAGGCAGAAAATCAATAAGAATATAATTGACTAGAACAGTACTATCAATCAACTTGATCTAATTGATATTTATAGAATACTCTATGTGATAGAAGCTGAATACACATTCTTTTCAAGTCCATCTGGAGTATTCATGAAGGTAGACTATACTCTGGGACATAAAAGTAGTCACCTTCAAAATTTCTAAAGAATAGAAATCATACAAAGTATAGTCTCAGATCACACTGGAATTAAACTGGATCAACAAAATTCTAGATTTGAAAAATTCCCAAATATTTAGAGATTAAACAATATACATTTTTTGATACATGAATCACTAAAGAAGCCTCAAAAGAATAGAAAAATTTTGAACTAAAGAAAATGAAAATACAACTTACCAAATTTGTGGAATGCAGATAAAACAGTGCTTAGCAGGAAATTTTTCTATATTAGAAAAGAGGAAAATCTAAAATTAATTATCTTAGGAAACTAGGGAAAGAAGAGCAATTTATACCTAGAACAAGCAGAAGAAAAGAAATAATAAAAATTAAAGCAGAAAAAAAAAAATTAAAGCAGAAATTAATCTTGAGTCAGATATTGAAAGGAGGAAAACAGTAGGAAAAATTATCAAAACCAAAAGTTGCCATAAAAAAATGACTAGTAAAATTGATAAAGCTGTGGCCAGGCTAGCCAGAAGAAAGAGAAGACACAAATTATTAACATCAGATATAGAAGAGGGGTCATCACTACAGATCCTATGGACATTAAAAAGATAATAAAGGAATACTATGAATAACTCCATGCCCACAAATTTGATAATTCAGATGAAACAGACCAATTCCTTGAATGACACAATTTGCCAAAACTTACAGAAGGACAGACATTATTTCTATCTATTAAAGAAATTTAATAAACAATTAGTAATTTTCTATCCAAAACAGAATGCACCAGGCACAGATGGGTCTACCGGTGAATTATACCAAACATTTAAAGAAATTGTACCAATTCTTTAATTCTCTTTCAGAGGATAGAAGCAGAGAGAATAATTCCTAATCATTGTACATTAGCATTACTCTAATATCAAAACCAGACAAAGACATTACAAAAAAAGAAACCACAACTGAATTTCTCTCACAGACATAGGTGCAAAAAGCCTCAACAAAGTCTATAAAAAGAATTATACATCATGACCAAGCAGGATTTATCCAATAATGCAAAGCTGGTTTAACAATAAAAAATCAGTTAATGTGGGGTTCCTGGGGAGCTTAGTTGGTCAAATATCCAACTCTTGATTTTGGCTCAGGTCATGATCTCAGGGTTATGGGATTAAGCCCTGAGTCAGTTTCATGCTCACCAAGGAGTCTGCTTGAGATTCTCTCTCTTCCTCTCCCTCTACTCCTCCCCCTGCACACACACACTCCATCTCTCAAATAAATAAAATCTTTAAAAAAATATCGATTACTGCAATCCATCATATCAACAGATTAAAAAAGAAAAGTCATAGTATCATATCAATAGATGTAGAAAAAAGTATTTGATATAATCCAACAGGATTCATGACCAAAACTTTCAGCAAGCTAGGATTAAAGGAGAACTTTCTTAACTTGATAAAGAATACCTACAAAAATCCTGCAGTTTACGTCTTATTTAATGGTGAGAAACTTGAAGCTTTTCTACTAAGATCAGGCACAAGGCAAGGATGTTCCTTCTCACAACTCTTTATTGAACACCGTGCTGGAACTCCTGGTTAATGCAATAAGATGTGAAAAGGAAATACAATGTATAGAGATTTGGAAGGAAGAAATAAAACTGTTTTTGTTAGCAGATGACATGGTCATCTATGTGGAAAATTAGAAAGAATTGACAAAAGGACCCTTACCACTAATAAGCAATTATAGCAAGGTTTAAAGGTACAAGGTTAATGTACAAAAGGTAACAGCTTTCTTTTTACCAGCAGTGAACAAGTGGAATTCTACTATTCATACTTTGAAAATTGAGTCAATTATACGAAGTGGTTATATAAGATTTGAACATATTTGAGACAACACCAGCATAAAAATACATTTCAAAGTGTCAAAGTTAAGATCATATGAGTTTTAAGGTGACAGAATTATTGTCAATGCAGGGCATGAATGACATGTAAAAGTCAGGACTCTGAAGAGAAAACACAGGGGAGATAAGGAATATCATAAGTAAATTGGGCAACAATAGTTTGAGTTTACTCCTGGGCTATATGATGGGAAGATGTTTCCTTTGTGAAATTATTCTTCTTGAGTTGATGAGGGCAGACAAAATTTGTTTGAGTAATAGATGCTTTCTGAAGACCTAGAATCTTTGGCTTCATGTCTCCCACAATGGGTCTGCTGCTATGGGTCCCCACCAAGAAAATCTAAATACATATATTAGAAGAGAAATGTCAAACTTTCCCCATCAGTGCTAGGTTTCCTCTTGATGTAAAAGAAAATGGAGCAACCTTGGAAGCAGGTAAAAACAAAAACAAAAACAAAAACAAACAAACCTCAACTGGAGCAGTCAAAAAGAAAGAGTAAATGACAGGGAAAACAAAATGGACCCCAGAAAATGTATCCCACCTGCTGCAGCAAAGGGATGTTAAAAAGGTGTATCTCTGATGCGATTAAAGCAGCAATGGAGACTCTAGGTCTATAAAGGTAAGGGTCAGAAGAATGCATAGAGGAGAAAAGACCAGATTGATCCTTCTTAGATCCCTGAGGATAGGTTTTGGAGGCATTACCAGTAACTACGGTTCAGAATTCTGCTGAGTTGGAGTCTCCAGTTGACTATATGTGAGGCAAGTAAGAAACTGCACCAGAAGACCAGATTCAAAGGCCTAAGAATTTCCAGGGCAATAAGAAAAGAATGAAAAGTGCTTTGGGAACTTTGTAGGAAATGAAGAAACACAGACAGTAAGAGATTTGGAGAACAGAGAAAGCAATGAAATGAATTATACTTAAATTATTCCTTGATACAGATGTGGAGGGATATGTTCAAAATGGCATGGAGCATTGTCATGATTTAAAGCTCTGCTCAGTTCAGTCCTGGGTGCCAGCAGTGGAAGATACAAAAGGGGGGAAAATAAGTGCTTTAACTATGCAGGATAGACCCACACCAACAAACCACACCGCAAATTTTTTAATTTTTCAAAGACAAGAATAAATCAAATGAAATTTCTGGACAATAAAACTATGTGCATAGTTGGATATTATTGCGCAAATATGTTGAAAACATGGTGGCAGAATTGATTTCTTAATAGAGGACTACTTTTAATTGGGGTGAATTTCATAGGTTTGGGACTCAGAAGAGCTGGTTCTGAGTTAAATACTCCCTTATAGGAAAGGTTCAAACTAAACTGTTTTTTTCTTTTGGTTCATAATTCTCTTTGCTCATCTTTCTTAATACAAGTAGATCAGAAGCAATGTGGATCTGGACTGTACTATGTGTCAGAAACCGAGTTGTCTACTTGAACTTCATCTGTTATTTTCTTTCTCCTTAGAAGCAGGTCCCAGAGTTTTAGCTGGATGTGACACATGTGAAGTGAAATATTACTTTTCTATCCTCCCACATCTCCTCCCCAACACATAACCATAACCAAGGTCAAACCAATGAAATATTAGTAAAAGCATGTGGGATTTTAGCTTAAAGGGAGCTGACTCAGAAGGACCCCTTTTTGTTTTTCAGCCTTTCCTCCTTCTTCTGGCCAGTGGCCATCTAAGACTGGAAGATGGTGGAACAGCAGCTGGAAGTCTAGGTCTCTATTGATACTATAGAGCCACTTCACCACCCAGGACTGTCTTTTTTTTCTTTCTTTCTTTCTTTCTTTCTTTCTTTCTTTCTTTCTTTCTTTCTTTCTTTCTTCTTTCTTTCTTTCTTCTTCTTTCTTTCTTTCTTCCTTTCCTTTCCTTTCCTTTCCTTTCCTTTCCTTTCCTTTCCTTTCCTTTCCTTTCCTTTCCTTTCCTTTCCGTTTCTTTTCTTTTTTTTCTTTTCTTTTTTTCCTTTCTTTTCTTTCAAAGATTTATTTATTTATTTGAGACAGAGAGAGAGAGAGGAGGGGCAGAGGGAGTGGGAGAGAGTAGTTTTCAACAGACTTCTTACTGAGCCCAGAGCCTGACTGATGCAGGGCTCCATCTCAGGATCCCCGAGATCAGGACCCGAGCCAAAACCAAGATTTGGATGCTTAACCGATTGTGCCACTCAGGGGTCCCAACCCCTGGACTATTTCTTTTTGGTCTTTCATTTGAGAGAGAAATAATCTCTATCTTGCTTTAGCTACTGTTACTTTGGAGTTTTCTTTTACATGCAGCTAAAACTAAAACTGACTGATGCATACAACACATTTAGGCTTAAGAACATCATTTTGCTTGGTTAAGATCTTTAAGGGGTGTGGAGCATAGTGGTTGTATGTGTATAACTGTAATACAGGCATACTTGGGAGATACTGAGGGCTCAGTTCCAGACCACCACAATAAAATAAGTCAAATACATTTTTTGGTTCCCCAGTGCATTAAAAAGTTATGTTTGCATTATACTGCAGTCTATTGAGTGCACAATAACTTTATGCTAAAAAATGCTGTACATACCTTAATTTAAAATTACTATATTGCTAAAAAAATGCTAAGCATCATCTGAGCTTTCAGTAAGTCATAGTCTTTTTGCTAGGAGATTGTCTTGCTTCAATGCTGACGACTGCTGACTGATCAGGGTGGTAGTCACTGAAGGCTGGATAAAGCCACTGCTTTATCAACAAAGTTCATGTTATATTCTGAATTCTTTATTGTCATTTCAACAATCCTTCAACTATCCTCAATAGTAGATTCCATCTCAAGAAACACTTCCTTGGGCTCAGTCAGTTAAGGGTCCAGCTCAGTCAGTTAAGGGTCATGATCTCATGATCTCAGGGGTGTGGGATAGAGCCCCGCCTAGAGCTCTCTGCTCACTGAGGAGTCTGCTGGAGATTCTCTCTCTCCTTTTCCCTCTGCCTCATACCCTTCTCAAGCTCTAAGTAAATAAAATCTTTAACAAAAAAAAGGAAGAAACTCTTTCTTTGTTCATCCATAAGAATCATCTTTTCATCTACTGAAGTTTTATCATGAAATTGCAGGAATTCACTCACATCTTCAGGCTCTTATAAAAACATCAAAGATCACTGATCACAGGTCACCATAGCAAATACAATAATAGTGAAAAAATGTGAAATATTGCAAGAATTACCAAAATGTGGCACAGAGACACAGTGAGCAGGTGATGTTGGGAAAATGCTGCCAATACACTTGCTTGATACAGGGTGGCCACGAACCTGCAATTTAAAAAAATACAGTATCTGTGAAGTACACTAAAGTGAAGTAGAATGGAATGAAGTTTGCCTGTCTTATGAGTTCTATTGATTGTTTTTTTTTTTTTTAAAGTGACACTGGGATTGAATTTGAGGGATGCCAAAGAAAGTACCAGCATCCCTTTAGGACCAGACAGCCCAAACGTAAGGGACCCTACTCCACCCAGAGTACAATAACACCCTACTGATTAGACTGAATGGAATAAGAAACTAAACGGGACAAATTGTGAACTCCGACCTAATTCAGAAGGACATTTCTTTTCACTTTAATTTCTCCTAGAGAGAGCAGGGGGGTTGATATATTCTAACTTGGCTTTGGCATCATATGGTTTTCTAAATTGTCTATACAGTCTAATGTGTGTTTTGCTGAGCATAATTTGAGATTAAAATAATAAATGGGATGAAATTTTGGCCTAGGCTATGGAATGTTTTATTTTTATTTATTTTTTTATGGAATGTTTTAGAATTAATTAAAATCCTATTATGACAGATTTCAGAGATTTCTGGGAATAAAACTAAACTGTCCATCACTGGGCATAGATGAACAAAGTAGCAGTATCTGTTACTAGGGAGATGCCCAAGAATAGGTATTGGCTTACCTTGTCAAGCTACTGGTGGCTCCTTCTCCAAATGTGACAGCCATCTCATAGTGTGGGTTGTTAAACCTAACCAGATAATAGAATGAGGAACTCGGAAGGGTAGAAGGAAAGCATTTTCTATCTTACCTTACTTCATACAGTAGCTCATCTAACAAGAGCTTGTCCTTCTGGGGGCATTCTGGTGAGGAAACTCTCCCCTGTAGTATTAGAAAGATGAAGGTGACAGTCATTGTTTCTTCATGGCCCAACACAAGGCATTTGTTCTTCCTTGCTGAAAGCTTCTGGCAACAGAATGCTATCCATTTCTTTGCTCTAGCTCTTGAATTCCAGAAGGCCATGTGCATTGAGGTGAAGAGCAAGGTTATAAAGCTATGGGGGATTGTATGACCTCTGGTGAACTGTACTATGAATACTCCACTGGTTGTTTTTTTTTTAAGATTTTATTTATTTATTCATGAGAGACACACACACACAGAGAGAGAGAGAGAGGCAGAGACACAGGCAGAGGGAGAAGCAGGCTTCATGCAGGGAGCCCTATGTGGGACTCGATCCTCGGTCCCGAGGATCACGCCCTGGGCTGAAGGCGGCGCTAAACCGCTGGGCCACCCAGGCTGCCCACTCCACTGGTTTTGATATAGAAATGCAAACATCAACCAGAGAGAGAATATGTTTGTATTATATTTATTTTAGTATAATTAACACTAAGTATATGAATATATTTATGCTTGTTATACCTATATTTATTATATTTACATTTATTTTATTATTCTACATTATACCATAATGTAGAGCACATCAAATAATGATCGAATACAACACATAATATATCCTATTTAAGACACTATATTATGCTTACATTTATTTACTATACTACTCTACAATTACAATAAATATAAAATTTATTGAACATAACATACAATATTGTATTGGTCTTCTAGGGCTGCCATAACAAAATAGCTGGGTAACTTGAACACAGAAATTATTTTTTCACAGTTCTGGAGGTTGGAAATCCAAGATGAGGTGCCCCATAGATTTGGTTGCAGATGACCTTCTTCCTGACTTCACATGGTCTTTCCTGTATGTGTATGTGCTACCTCCAAGTTGAGAATTAGGGCTTCAACATATGGATTTTGGGAGAACAAAATTCAGCCCATAACAAATATTTTATATAGATTATATGGATTAGCCATTTATGGAATACATAAGTGTGGGATTAATCAACTTTTAAAAATCCAATATAAAATTATCTAATCCATCTAAACTACATTTTTAAATTAATAAGCATCACATACACAATCTTTGTAGTAGGTATAGACCTTTTAATCTCTAGGTATGTGTCTGTGATAGTCCATTAATTATTTTGTTGTAGGGATGCTATCTCTTCAAAGTGGCCCTCTAGGCCATCACTTTGGATTGGAATCACTATGCAGGTCTTTGTCACATTGACTTTCAGAGTTTCTCCCCAGAGATTTGATCTTCCAAGACGAGAGGAACAAAGTGACAGCAGATATTATGCAGCAGAACTAGGTGTCATCAAGTTCTAAGTGATAAGGATTTTTATACTTAGTGAACCCTGACATGTTGGTTCTAGAATGGTTAGCTTTCCTGATAGGAGTTGTTGTTGGAATGGAGACAACTGTTATACATTTGTATCAATATTGTCCTGAGGACAAACTGGAGCTTATGTTCTATATTCTGTACACTTATGGAATCTACACAGGCTTGTCTTACAAAGGTAGGCTTCTGGGTATTATCTGTCTTTCTCTTGCTCCCCTATTAAGCTCTTGATGGGTATGAAGCACACTTCTCACCTCATGTCCACAACTGAAATGGGAGAGAAGTAGGAGGACAACTTTAACCTAAGGCCCAAATTGCATTCTACAACTTAGCTTTACCATAATAAAGATGCATTTTATACCAACGAAACTAAGCTGGTTTTTGAAAAGATAAATAAAACACACAAACTTTTAGCTAGACTCAAGAAGAAAAAAAGAGAAAGGACAAAAATAAAATCAGAAATGAAAGAGGAGATATTTCAGCTGATACCACAAAAATACAAAGGATCATTAAAGACTATCATGACTAATTATATACAAAAAAATTAGACAGCCTAGAAGAAATGGATAAATTTGTAGAAACATATAATGTACCAAGGCTAATTCATGGAGAAACAGACTCTTAAACCAATCGCTAGTAAGGAGATTGAATCAGTAATTTAAAAAATCTCACAACAAACAAAAGTCCAGGATCAGATGACTCTGCTGGTGAACTCTATCAAATACTTAAAAAGGAAGTAATAGCGATTCTTCTCAAACTCTTTCAAAAAATAAATATACATATTGAATTTTATGTTGTATACCTGAAACTAATACATTATATACCAAATATATCTCAATCTAAAAATAATAAAGAAAAGAATGCTTTTAAATTCTTATTTAACTTCCTGTGTTCATTTTCAAGTAGGTTCAAGAGAGGAGAGAGGTAATTAGTGAATGTTCTCCTAACCCCAAAATTGGGTTTTGATGAGGTTTAGCCCCTAGTAACAAAACTTAAGCCCAATTCTCAGAATTGGGCATTATTTCAGTGTTGGACTAATGGGGAAATTTGATATGCCATGTGTGGTCCTAAAGCTAGTAAAATGCCATCACCCTACTGTGAGTAATCTTAAGAATTGCGGGTAGTGTTGAAACTCGGGGTGGTACTTCAATGACTCAAAGTTATAGAAATGAGCAAAACATAGTCTTAAAATAAATTTTGGCACAGATTGTAGGATGTTATGCTATTTTATTAGACTTTAACGTAAGGTTGATGTAAATAAGATTTAAATAAGGTTGAAACCTCTTAGTAATAGAATAGAAAAATATTTTTATTAATTTTAAAGAACTTTTACCTATAATGAATGAATTTTCATGAGGAGCTGTTTTTGAGTATAATGCCCACTCATTTCTTTCATGGTTTATGACATGCACTGCTTGAGAAGAACTAGCCAATGACACAAAGTTATGTAAGCGAAAATTAATTTGGATTCTGTGATTTTCTTATCTAAGGTCTATAATGCCAGATCATTAATGATCTTCCAGAGGTTCTCTTGCTTTCTCTTTGGCATTTTTGTCATGGGTCAAAATGGTATTCTGGAAGTTATACTGATTTGCTGGAAAGTAGGATTCTAGATGTACCTGTGTCACCTATCTGTAGGGATTATCCAGGAATAGAATTAGGAAACTTTACTGTGTGCAAAAAGAGTTCCTTGGGAGGAAAGAGCCAGGTAGCCACCTTTTTTAAATTGATCCTTTCTAATTCTCAAATAAGTACTAATCAAAATTTTAAAAATTTAACAAATTTGGTATATTCTACAAAAATAACGCAGATGCCAAAAATTAATAAAGATTCTTTTTTTGCAGCAAATGATGATGACATAATGCCTGTTCACAAATGGCTTGGGCAACTATGCTAAGAACAATTGGGATCTTCTGGCTGGAGAATCCTTGGGTGCTCATCCTTCAACTGCACTAGTCCAAGGTCTGTGCCCAGCACTGTGTCCCCCAAACCCTAGTGTCTGGCACAATGAAAGAAATCAATAAATATTCGGGCTCACAGACACACAGACACACTCATTCATTCATTCATTTCCATCGATTCCAGATTCTTTCCTATATAATACTTAAAAAAGCCAGAAATCAATAAACACACACACACACACACATACTCACTGTTTATTTATTTCCATCCAGATTATTTTCTACATGTATTCAAAGAACTCAGAAATCAATACATACATTTATTTATATCTAGCTTTTCTATATATATTTAAAGATAGAAATCAATAAATATACAGATATACATATAGACAGAAGTGCATTTAATTTATGCATGCATAAATTAATGCATAAATTCATTGATTTTCATTGAGATTATTTTCTACATATATTCAAAGAGCCCATTAGTCAATTAACATACACATACAGGGGTGTCTGGGTGGCGCAGTCAGTAAGGTAACCAACTCTGTTTTGGACCAGGTTGTGATCTCGGGGTGGTGAGGTTAAGCCCCTTGTTGGGCTCTGCGCTCAGTACCCAGCCAGCTTAAAAAACTCTCTCTTTCTTCTTGTTCCCGTCCCACTCCTCTCTCTTTTAAATAATAAAATTTTGGGGATCCCTGGGTGGCTCAGCGGTTTTGCACCTGCCTTTGGCTCAGGGCGGATCCTGGAGTCCCGGCATCGAGTCCCGCATCGGGCTCCCGGCATGGAGCCTGCTTCTCCCTCTGCCTGTGTCTCTGCCTCTCTCTCTATCATAAATAAATAAAAATAAATCTTTAAAAAAATAAAGAAAGAAAGAAATTCTTAAAAAATATATATACAGACACATACACGGGCACACAGACACATACACACTTTATTTCCATCCACATTCTTTTTTATATATATTTCAAGAAGCCAGAGATCAATAAATATACAGAGGCACAAACACTAAATAATTTATAATCGTATTTTTTACTGTATATATTTAAAGCCAGAAATCAATAAATATACAGACACACAGACACACACAGATGAGTACGTGTGCAGGCACATACATAAACACACGTTTATTTAATCTCTAGGTACTTTTCTCTATATATTTAAAGAAGCCAGAAATCAATAAATTTACAGATACACATACACACACACACAGACACACACATTTATTTACTTCCACTCCAATTCTTTTTTTACATATATTTAAAGAAGGTGGAAATCAATAAATATATGGACACAGACACACACACAGACATACACATACTTATTTATTTCTGTCCAGATTCTTTCCTATGTATATTCAAAGAATATGGAAAAGGAGTTAAGGATGGGGGCTGCGTATAGGTATTTATTTCTTCAAGAAAATATTAGGTGCTTCAGTAATAAGTTATATTACATATTTTACAGATATGTACCAAATATTTTCTTGTGTCAGGCATGTTATTTATGAATTCAAAATCATTCATCTTAGTTTTGATTATTATTCCATGAATAATTTTATCTTTCCCCACTATTAAGCTCTTCTCCCTTTTTGTATTCTTGATTTATCTGGAATTTGTTAGTGTACTTTTTGATGTATGGTTTAGAAGAAGTGATTCTTCTCCACAGTCATATTTGATTATTTTTATGTGTTTTTAAAAGTTGTATGATTTCTCATGGTTGTGTAACTTATTTTGTATTACTAATATAATTTATTCAAGAAAGGTAAGAGGGGCAGCTTGGGTAGCTCAGTGGTTTAGCGCCCCTTTGGTCTGGGGTGTGATCCTGGAGACCCGGGATCGAATCCCACATCAGGCTCCCTGTATAGAGCCTCCTTCTCTCTCTGCCTGTGTCTCTGCCTCTCTGTCTCTGCCTCTCTGTGTGTCTCTCATGAATAAATAAATTAAAAAAAAAAAAAAAAAAGAAAGGTAAGCACTCCAATCAGTGAAACATAGGTTTCTATCAAGATTGACCAGGATACCTGGGTGGCTTAGTCTGTTAAGTGTCTGCCTCCTTATTTTGGCTCAGGTCATGACCTATGGGTCATGACATCAGGGCATTAGATTGAGCCCCTGCTTATGATTTTCTCTCTCTGCCCCTCCCTACCCCCTGCTTATATTCTCTCAAAAAAAATTGATCAATGAAAGTATGTTTATGAAAATAGTATATTCGTGTTTTAAGTAGTGTGGTCCTCATTTTAAACAATTGTTTTAATTAATTATTGGCCTAAACTATGTTGAATAAAAGGGATTCTTTATGTAATTCCTATAGCTACCAAAGAAACCTTGTTGATATCTTTCTGGAAGCCACTTTTTTTTGTAAATCTGTTAATGGATTTTAACAAATATTGCCATTGTTGTACAAAATAAGGCTAATGTTCCAGACTAGCCTTGTGATCAAGTTGCGTAATCTAATACAATCTTGAGGCTCAGCACCTTTTTGTATGTTTCCCTTAAGTTTTCTTTAATCACATGGTTTATGGAGAGAGGTGAGGGTCAGGAGGGGGAGGGGCCTCGGTGTCACAAAAAGGGGATGAATAGGATATTTTCATTTCTTTCAAAGTGATGTGGTTGATAGCTTTTCACCATATTGTTTACATTTTAAGTACTTCCCCACGCAGGCACTTGATAGGCATTCGCTTGTGCTCCCTCTCCCAATTTCCCCAATTCCACCCACCACTCTGCACACCTGCGGAAATCTGTGTACTCTGGGCTGGATGGATAACTATCCAGGGTAGCCCCTTCCAAGGGGAGACAGTTTTTAATTGTGTGTTTTCATCATTAGTTCCAGCTCTTTCTATTTAATCACCATCTTCATGTATCCTTCCCATAAACCGTGTTTATATGACCACCATGTCATATGAACCCAGCAACTTTTTGAAACTGGTACATTAAAGTCCCTTTTTAAAGTTTTCTATATGCAACTTATTATAACTCTGATGTCATTATGTTTTGAAATATAATAGGATGAATTCCTCATGGACTTCATCTGTCACTTTTCTTAACCTTCATGATCACTCTTTTAGTGTTAACTGGTATTTTAAGAATCTGATGCTCATTTCCTGCACATCACCATTTTACTTTATTAGTATGTCTTCCTTTCAGTCCTAATAGTTTGATAATTTTTAAAAAATATTTTATTTATTTATTCATGAGAGACAGAGAGAGAGAGAGAGAGGCAGAGAGGCACAGGCAGAGGGAGAAGCAGGCTCCATGCAGGGAGCCCAACGTGGGACTCGATCTTGGGTCTCTAGGATCACGCCCTGGGCTGAAGGCGGTGCTAAAACGCTGAGCCACCTGGGCTGCCCCAGATAATTTTTCTATTAATAAATATAATAAGATATTATATATTATATATATTAAATATATATTATATATATTTAACATTATATTTAAATATAATAAATATAAATATAATAATATATATAGTTTATATATATAATATATATAATAAATATAATAATAATGTCTTCCATGAAGAACTTATATTAAAAATAAATTTTTTATAGGTCAAAAGAATCACTATTATGTGGCTTTATATGTTAAAGCTTTGCATCTTAAAGATTTTATATTGTATCAGCAGTGCATTGTGTTATTTTTATTTTATATATAAAATTTTGAAGCCAGGAATGATTTAGTTGATTTCCTGGGGTATCCTGGATAATGGACATTGGGTTGTTTGATTTACGTGTTCTTTATACCACCCCCCACTTCTGAACTTATTCCCACCCTCCCTCTAGACTCCTAGACCCCCCACCCTGCTCCACCCTCCTCTTCCTTCCCCCACCCTCATTATCCCTCCACCTCCATTGCTTCCCATCTCCCTTCCGCCCCCACCCTCCCCACAACCCCACCCTCACTGCTGCAACCTCCCCTCTCCGTTCCTCCCCCCCATCCCCCCACATTCCTTTGATGTTGGTGGACAATGCTGGAATGATCAGGACACAGTTTGCACTTAACCGCTAAATCTTTATTAATTGAATTTTTATTATAACATCAATACAATTATTAGTAAATAGAAATACAGCAATAAAATGGGGAAGGGTAGGGAGGTGGTTGGGGTAGGGAGAAGAGGCAGGGGTTAAGTAGGAGGCCCACAGACAGGGTTCTTCTTCATCACTTTTCTGTAACTTCTATGAATATTTACCATCCATCATTACCAATTTTATTCCGGCAAGAATTTCTCAAAGAGTATCTACTTGTCCTGACTCTCCAAAGGCTTTGCTCACAATCTGGATCCTTGGAGTTAACACCCAGGGCAAAGAGCCTCTTTTAAACTATTCATCCAATCACTTTTGAGCTTTTTCCCACTAGAGTTTTATCCATGTCCAATTTGCTCTAAATAGGTTCATCTCCCTGTAGTTCCCTCTGAGTTTATTTGCAAGCTTTAAGGGTAACAATCATAGGGTAAAGGATCACAAGTAAGTACACATGTCCACTTAGAATTATCTAATACATAATATCATGCTAACTTTTAAACTAACCCCACCCACCTAAGATTACTTAGTCCCTCCCACCCTAAAATAATTATATATATCCCCTATTACTTAAAATGATTACATAAAGAAATAAAAACAATGCAATGTCCACAGACTAATTCCATCAATCGCATTCTACAATCTGAAACAACAAAGAACTTTCAAGTCCCACTAGATGCTCATTCTTCAGATGAAAACGTAGCATGGTTCCCACCCAGCGCTTCATCTCAGCAGGTGGTCCTTCATGTTTGCCCAGGTCTTTCCAGCAGAATGTTCTCTGTTGCCAATCTTGGAATCGTAGCTGACCTTCGATGTCTGTGGTGGATGACAACCGGATCAATTCAGGAGCCCAAGAGGTACCTGCGAACTTAAACAGAAATCCAGACTGCACTATGTAGACGTGCCCCTCTTTGTTTTGTGCACAAGTTCCTTATGTCACCTCTCATGATTGAATCAAACGAATTCTCCATTTTCTAGCATCTAATACAAATACCTCATTGCTCAGACTAAACTGACCCTTCAGAAATGCACGTAAACTTCCTCCATCTCAATATCTTAGCATGATGACCTTCATTAGTTCTCTCTGGGTGTGTCTAACAATGGGAGCTCATATCTTCTTCCTTGATTTAGTTAAGACCGAATATTTGGGTGAAAAGTTAACCAAATTTGCCAGCTTGTTTCGAAAAGGTGAATGGCAGCTTTGCTTAATAATTCTTATGTTTTGATTTATGTTCTTTAGGCTTTCTTTATTTTGCTCCCTTTCTAACTCCCTTAGAGATTTAATTTCTTTGTTCTTTCCTTCCTTATGAATAAAGACATTTTGTGGGGAAAATGCCAAAAAAGGTATTCAATTAACATAATCAACAGCAACAAAATAAATTCAGTGAGTGAAAGGAAACTTATTAAATTCTGATACTATAGAATAAATTTGAAATTACTTATCCTTAACACCTACATTTATAGATATTATATATAGCAATAAGGCATAGAACACACTGCCAACAGTTTTTCACGAGCTTTACTGAACAGCCAAATGTGGGTCAGGGTCTTCATCCAATGAGTCGTTGACCCACACCACCATGCTCTGCCTGACCGTTGCTGTTGTTGGTCAACCCCTCCGGACTTGCTTGCAGGGATGGCAAATGTCCGTGTGCTCATGCCAGGGCTGCAGACAATGACCTATTTCTAGGCCCTCTGCAGCTTGAAAATCAATTGACAACTGTAAATTTGACACAAAACAACTTGAATTCAAATGTATGGATGATGGATTGATCTGAGGTAAACTGAAGTGACGCTTCAAAAGAGTCCAGAAGCACAAACGCACCATTTTCAAAGTAATTACTCGAAAACACATGAGTGATTGACAAGCTTTCGGATTCCATTGAAGAGAAAGTAGCCAATTAGGTATCTTCTTTGAATTTGTATCTCTTTTTGTGTGATTTTTTTTTTAAAGGCCCAATTGATAAAATTGAAGTCCTATACGACGTTAAGCTAGAAGATTGAAGATGAACAGGATGAACTATTTTACAAATACTCCAGTTCTGAGGAGCCTCTCATTCACAGTGTTGTAAGAGAAGTTCACAGTCAAGAAATATTTTACACTATGTTACTTATCAATTTTAATTAGTTCAACAATAAGAATTTGATAGTAGTTTGTAATTCAATGGAAATAACTTCTGAAAGCAGTCATCACTTTAAAACACTGTTAAAAGACACTAGTAACCTACGGCTAAAACTTTTAAGTATTTAAACATGCAAGAATAAGGGTGGAGGGTAATGAATGTGTGAAAGATGATGTTGATGAAAAATGAAACTTCACCGTTAGACTCCTCTTCATGATTAGCAACTTGAAATATATACCATGTTGTCTACTGCTCAAACTGTGTTTTGGCAATTGGAGGTTGCGTACTGAAACACAAGCCCCTTGAAGCCTGCCTCTTTCTTCTCCGTGCGTGGCAGCAAAATGGAGTCTCAGCAACCAGGCAGGAAAGATGACACAAATCCTGCAGCAGGGTTAGTGGCAGTAGTAAAGAATTAAACAGAAAGAGAGAGGTTAGACAAACAGTTCAAGGTAGTAGCAAAAGACCAGGTAAAGAAGTCAGGCAGTCCCAGGTTAGCACAAAGCATCCAGGAGACTAGATGTCATCACTGGACTGAAGACAACGCTTGTGTTGTCTGTTGCTTTGAGTCGCTTGAGGCCTTTCATTTCGTTGGCAGCTTAGTTTTGTCTCCATCCTCTAAAGGGGACCCCTTTCCACTG
Source organism: Canis lupus dingo (assembly GCF_003254725.2). Taxonomy (NCBI): domain Eukaryota; kingdom Metazoa; phylum Chordata; class Mammalia; order Carnivora; family Canidae; genus Canis; species Canis lupus. The sequence continues at coordinate 19,907,642 of NC_064256.1, read as the reverse complement.
TGTGAACTCTGATCCTTTAAGGTGGTTACCCATCAGGTCACCCTCTGGATGTAAAGCTCACTAAAGAAGTCCGTTATCTTCAAGACAGTGTCCAGCGCCCCAATTCTTCTTCTTCAAAGATATCCCTCGCAGGCATAGGAGTGTGGGTCTGGGTGCTAAGTTCATGTCCCCTCTCTAAGCATCCTAATGCTACAGTCTAGTGAGGGGACTGGTGATGAAATGCCCAGATGCATATGGAGGCAGACATATGGAGAGATGCTTCCAAGACTTCAGGTGACCCTCTTCCAGCCAATAACAACGACGCTCCAAAATTCCTTCTGAAGTACCAGGACAAGTCGGTAACGTTAACTTAGAGTCTCTTAAGAGTTGAGTACTGGTTAGGCGTCCTTTTGATTTGCTACTCATTAGCTCTCCTACATGATGGAAAGGTAGTGATGCTTCATAAACATCTGACACACGAGCCACCAACAGTCTCTGGTTACCAGGTTTAACATTTTGTGGAAGCCATTACTGGCATGATGATGGTAAGGTGTTGTGAGAAAGCCAGAGTTCTTGGGTACGTGTGATTTGCACCAGGGTGTGAAGGCACACTCTAAACATGCAAGAGTCCCATCTGAGAGAGCACTTCCCTTCTGAGGCCTGAGGTGTTTCTGTTGCAGGGGCTTTGCCTGCTCCTGGGAGAACCGGTCGAGTTGCTGCTCCTTGAGATTTAACGGAACCATGAAAGCGGAGTTTGAAGATGGTGAAGTTTCTAAAGGTGCAGCAAAACAGATCGCGGAAGCCACCTTACACTGCACCAACAAACTTGGCTTCCTTAATAAGGCGTCGGTCCTCCAGGGATGTTGTTAAAGAGTACCGAAACTGCAAGAAAAGTCATGTCCTTCTCCTCCTCCTCCGTCTCCCCCTCCAAAAAGCAATCGGCGTTTCCTGTGTTCGCATCAGCTTCTCTGTAAATGTCAATCATGGAATCTGGCAGCCCATTAATTTAGATGGTGACAGAGTGAGTTTCAGCAGGTAAAACCCAGGCTTCCAGGATTCGCTGGGAAGTAAACTTACGACGAATTTTAGTTAGGTTGGCAGTTGAGGTGGAAAACTGAGAGATAATTCGTTGGTAAATATTCTGTCGCTCTCGGAGAGCTTGCTTTTTAGGATGTGTGCCAGTCCAGGGTGGCTCTGACCTTCCTATAGCCATTGCAGAGAGGGCTGTGCCTCAGGCTGGCCCGAAGATGCAGTAGCCTACTTACGCACACAGTCACCGATTGAGAAGCTGAACAGGAGTGCAGTGTGAGGGCAGAGATCCTGAAGGACACGACAGGTGTTTACATGGTGCTGTAGGACGGCGGCGGCGGCGGCGGCGGCGGCGGAGGCGGCGGCTGCGGCGGCGGGTACTGGGGCACCGGAGGCTGGCGGTACCAATGCGGATTCCAAGTGATCATCACGGGGACATAGAGCGATCGTCCATGTCCATCTCGCCCCACTGGGTACCAGGCGAATCCTACCGGGTAGGTCGGGTACGTGGCGTACGTGGGGTACGTCTGGTATCCAGGTATTTGAGGTACATACTCCGTGTACGTCGCCAGGTGAGCCTGGTCATCCAAATTTGGAATGGAGAGTCGAGGATACTGGTTCTGGATGGTGAAGCTGTTGGGAGCTCGGCAGTCGTAGGAAACTTGCAGTTTCCACCCCCTTTTCACCTGGAGAACTTGGGCTCCGTTGGGGGCGATGGTTGGAGTGATGAGCCCATCCTTGACGTTTCTGGCCACGAAATCTCGCAGGGCTGCCATCTCGGGTTCGGACAGGGAGTACACGTGTCCGCTGGGGATACTGTGTGCTCCAGGGATCATTTCTATGGTCGGGTCGACCAGGCGGTGGTCTGGGTAGACGTTTTCATCCACCGGAGTGTACACATTCTGGACGTAGTAATACCTCACCGGCTGGTAAACTCGGTATCCATCCACCGGGTAGTAAAAGGACGGCTGTGCTGGTGGTGGGAGCGACGGAGGTATTGGGGAATACATCCGGCAGTGGTATCGGCAATATTCGGAATCGAAGACGATGGATCGGGTGCTCCACGTGATGTTGGGATCGTGTGTGCTCAGCCAGCGCACCCCCAGGACGACGGGGAAGAAGGGAGACTGAGTCACGTCGAATGACAGCACCTCACGGTGATCTCCCAGGTCGACTATCAGGTCGTGCGTTTCGTGGACAACGGGGCCCGAGGCTATGGGACGCCCATCGATCGCTTCTACGAGTATTGGCCAGTCCTTGACCCTCAGAGGAATTCCGTTCTGGGCAACGTACTCGTGGTCGATGAAGTTGCCGGAAGCACCAGAATCGATCATGGCGCGGACGAACAGGGTGTGTCTGCCCGGGAGATGGATCTGGAGCATCACTTGCAAGTGTGGAGATGAAGCATCATCTTGTGGGGACCTTATTATTTCTGGCCCGGTCGCTGAAGGTCCCTCTACAGCGGGGCCGGGGAGTTTCCCGCCGGCGAAGCCTTGGAGGCCTTGGCAGGACAGTTGTCGGCGTAGTGACCCCCGTTGCCGCAGTAGAGGCACAGGTTCAGCTTTCGGCGCCTCTCCTTCTCTTCCTGGGTCAGGCGCATGCGGGCGCCGCCCACAGGCTCGGTGGGGTCCACCTGGTGGTGGCTCGTGATGTGCGGCAGGACGAGCGCGCGCGGCGGGGAGCGCGGCTTGCGAGCCGCCGCCGCCCTGGCCAGCCGCCGCTCGATGTGGATGCACTGGCCGATCAGGGCGGACAGCGACTTGGCGACCTCGAGGCGCGACAGCTCGGCCTGGATGTGGTCGCTGAGGCCCTCGTGGTACTGGTCGATCAGCGCGGGCTCGTTCCAATCCAGGTCCTGGGCGATCATCTGGAAGGCGTTGGAGTAGTCGATGACCGACCCCATGCCTTGGCGCAGACGTCGGATCTTGCGCTTGGCAGCCTCCCGCCTCTGCGGGTCTTCAAAGACGTGCTTCATTTCGGTCATGAAGGCGGGGTAGTTGTGCATCAGGTAGTGGGATCGCTCCAGCTTGGCGGAGGCCCAGCGGGCGGCACGGCCCGTCATCATGCTGGTCACGAAGCAGACGCGGACGCGGTCGACGGAGAAATCTCTGGTGCTCTTTTCCATGAAGAGCTGGCACTGGGCCATGAACGGGACCAGCATGTCGGGGTTGCCGTCAAACTTCTCAGGAAGGTCGTCCGGGCACTCCTCCTCTAGCGGAGTGGGTGGGGCAGCGGCGGCTGCAGCACCTCGGAGCTCCAGGTCGTCCTCCTCGTCCTGAGGGGCGGGCTCCACTTGCTCGCGCAGGGAGGTGTTCTCCTCTGTGAGCTTCTGCACCTGGTTCTGCAGGTTGTTGTTCTCCTCGGACTGCTTCATGACCTTCTCTCGGAGGTTGTTGATCTCTTCAGAGAGATCGTCTCGCCTTCGTTCGGCCAGGTTGGGGATGTACTGGCCCCTTGGGGCGCTGCGTGAGGATGAAGAAGAGGAAGAGGAGGAGGAGCAGGAGGAAGAGGAGGAGGAGGGGCCGTTGGGGGGAGGAGGAGGAGGAGGAGGTGGGCAGTCGGGCCCCAGGGTGAGGGTTGGCGTGGGAGGAGACCTCCCAGGTGTAGCTTCGCTCCTGTGGGGATGGAGGCCCTGATCCTGGCCTCCTCTTCCACCCTTTCTTCGTTTTGTTTTCAAAAGCTTTTTGTTTCTGTAAAGGAAGATAAAAGCAGAAGTTTATCATCCACGTTCAAAGCAGCACACTACAAAAAAGATTTTAGCATCTAAAGTAGCCACTAAAGTACCTTAAATACATGAGTATTTAAAGTAGCCATTAAAATACTTTAAATACATGAGTATTTAAAGTATCCACTAAAATACTTTAAATACATGAGTATTTAAAGTATCTCTTTGCTCTACTTGCTTACATTAATATTTAATAAACAAACACAGATCTTGCAAAAGGGAGAAACAAGTTAATAATCAATTAAGACAATAGGTAGTAACAAAAAGCACCCTACTTTTTAACGTCCAAATGACCTTTTTCCTCATCAAATGTCACCTATTATGATTCAACAACAATGCATACCGGTATCAACAGCAAGTTTACCTTCACTGACCGTAAAAGAATGCGGAGACATTCCAAAATACCAGTTTGGATCAGGAGGGCACAGCAAGAAACTTTCAAGTCAAAGATGGAGACCAAATTAAAAACACAAAGCCAAAATGATAATTGTTATTAGACGGGTTACCTGAAAAAGAGCTAATAATCCAGCCAATAGGGAACCAAAAAGAAGGGTGGGGGATTTAAATCACACTGCCTGTATTCATCAGCCGGGGGAGGGAAGAGGGCACTACCTCCATGGTGAAGGTCACTAACTGATTATCAAAACAAACAACAACAACAACAACAACAACAACGGTCACGAAACCCACAAGATTGTCTAAATCCAACATAATCTGATTTCCCAGAGAGAATTCCCTTCGGGACAGAAGTGGCACCGAGCAGCAACGTTGTGTATCAGCCTCTCTCCTTATTATGCAGTTCATCAACAAATGTTAATTGATGCCTCCTAGGAAGAGCTAGGCTATTAAATGGGACAGTCAAAAAAGCCCAAAAAGAGAATACCTCAAATTTACAGTATGGATTTAATTAGGTAATGCAGGTAAAGCAGTGAATACTTAACAACTGTTAGCTGATATTAATAAGAAAGGTAACTTTCTGTGTAAAGAGGCTAAGATTAAAACAGGGAGGGCCTGCAACTATGGCAACCTAGGCAGGCATTTCCCACCTAAAGACATTACTTTTTTTTGGGGGGGGGGAGGGGGGAATACGCTGTTGGCCAAACAAATCCAGGGCCTCATTTGATTTGCAGGTCACCAGTTTCCAACTTCTGGTTTTTAAACAAGATTTGTCAGCACAGTCCCACCCAAAAGTTTATAATTTAGAGCAGGATAGGGCTGTACTCCTAGGTGGTGAGTAGCAACATGGGGGGCATTGGGGGTTTGGGGGATTAAGGTCTTAATTATGGGTATGGTGACAATAAATCACACATACAATAAATCCAGCAGTGTTTATGTACTTCCTAAAATGAGGGTTAAATGCATTTATAGTAACTTAATTTTAACTTTTTATAATTTTTAAATGAGCATTAAGTTCTCATATTTGGAAAACTTTAGGAAAGCGCTCAAAAGTTTAAAACCATAATTTGTAAAAGCAGGCAGACTGCCCATTCACTAAATTTTAACTTGGCATTCCTGGTCACCTGTTCTTCTCTGACCCATCAAGGCAATAATGGACACTAAATTAATTATATTAATTAAAGCCCACAAAGATAAATGTGTTATTCAAAGAAGTTATGTGAAAAATAGCTAATATTTCAATCAATAGGGTACAAGAAAAAAAAATGAGGCCCTGGATTAGTCACAAAATAGTGTGATTTTGATTTATTAAATTAAAATCTTTATTTTTTTAAATTAAAAGCTTTAATGTCCCATTAAAAAACAATAAACACAAGTCAGGTGACTCAAGTGCCACTTCTGTATCTAGACATTAATACTTAGAAAACTTAGAAAACTTCTGGAAAGGCCTTCATAGCTCGGCCTGGCGTTGCCTGACCCAGGTCAGGAAGGTTAACAACCCACATGTCAATCACAGTCATTGGGGGGAGCTTTACTGAGGTTCCAGTCTCATGGTTTTAATATCTGCAAAACATAATAATAGGACAGATATAACAACACATTCAGAAATCAGCAAACAATCATTGTATATTGTTTAAGGAATCAAAAGATCAATAAGGGCTTAAAATGCAAATGATTTTAGTAGACAGGAAGGTAACATAAAAGTGAGAAGAAACTGGAGTTAAGACAATAAGGAGTGGGCTGGTGACTATGTAATTTAGGGATGCATGTCCCCTCCCCAGAAACATTCAATTCTTTAAAATATTTTTAATCCAGTGCTGGTCAAATAAATTAAGGGCCTTATTTGACTTGCAAGGTCACCAGTGTGAGACCCCTGACCTTTACCAAGATCAGGCATCAGGTACCCACCCCTGGGATTTTTAATTTTGGTGTGGGATTCTAAATCCTAAAGGAGATAACTGCCCAGAGAAGAGTAGTGTAACCTTTAAAAAACATAGGATAGTCGGCAGGCAGGTTAACATTCAATGTAAATAAAGCTTAAAAATATTTAAATAGCAACTAGAGCACCAGTTAATTTGGGAACAGGAGCACTGTGACTTGATTTGCACCTCCCACCCCTTACTAGGGGCTGGATTGTGGAGGTCAGGTCCAAAGGCCCCATTCCTAAAACCTGAAATGACACACAGTACTGAGCCAAGTCACATGTGATAGATGTCACCTTTACACATGAAAAAGAATCCAGTGTTAGTCTATATAGGAATTAAATACATTTGATTGACCTTTGACTCTTCTTGAAGACTTCTAAAAACTTGTTCCCCAAACACACCAAAAAGTAACAGTAGCCAAAAAACACTGCACATTAAACATCTCATTAGAAAATGACACTTCATTAAGCAACTCTTAATTGCTTTATATTTTCAAATGTCCCAATTTCTTTTTTAGTACCATGTATACTATTTGTGAAATGCAAATTATATTAATATGCATATTTTTACCATTGTTTTGAACTTTAAAAAAAAACATAGAATTTCGAAAGGAAGTGGGGGTAGGGTGACGGGGGGGGGGGGGGGGCTGGGGATTAACTGAAAGCTGTAATTACCACAAGTATAAATACATAAAGATATGTAAATTGCATATTTATTAGGGGGTGGGTGACAGATATTTGGGAGTCAGAGTCCTGGCTTATGGCTTACAATATATGAAACCAGGTTTTAAAATTTCTTCATTTTATTAGAAACATAAACATGGTACATCTGACTGGAGGTAAGGCATCAGATGTTTTATGTGTATGTTTTATAATGCCAGCTAAAACCCTCCAATCTATTTTTTAATGTAACCACTTTATGTTACATTATACAAAATGTAAATATGACAATTATGTACCATTGTGAAGTAGTCCACTCACCCTGAATTTAAATAGCCAATTAGCTTGTTTTTACTTTTAAAAAGCTATTTTGAATATCTTAAATATGTATAGTTTTGTATTATAATTACAGCTTACATTATTAGAGTTTAAATTTTTTTTTTTTTTTTTTTTTTAAAGGATCCAGTTAAGTGAGAGATAAGGCAAGCAATGCCTTAGACAATCCTGGACAGCAAAGCACCAGGGGGAAAAAAACCAGAAAACACCTGCAGACACCAAAGAAGGCACTGAATCAGCCAATTCACACTGGTCATTTAACATATATTTAATGAATGCCTACCATGTGCCAGGCACAATAAATATGTAGGCAAGTTAGCCAGGGCTAATCCCCTAGAGTGCCCAGAAAAAAACCCCAGCTTCATAGGCACGCAGATAAACACCTCATCCTTGCCCCAAGGCCAAGCCAAAGGTACCAATAAGCCACTTAAAACTCCTATGAAACACAGTTCAAGTTGTTCCTTATTTTGTATCCACCGAAGAATCTGATTCCAATAAGCCACCACAAATGTCCACAGTGTCTCAAAAAACCCTTAAATGTGAAAAGTATTTAAAATAGTTTATTTTTCATTTGTAGTAAAAACTTTTAGCTGGATCGCCCTTAGAGGCACCATCCAGATCTGAGCAGAAGTAGCTTTCATAAACCACTATCAAGTATTTAATTGTGGAATGATGTCATTTAATATATGCAAAGCACTTGTAAAAAGTGCTTGTAAATCCCAGGTATTATCACCATTGTTGCTAATTGTTCTTATTTATTATTCTTATATTTATTAGACACCAGTGGATAAAGAGCAAAATCGGCGCCGCCGAGAAACCGCAGGTGGGAGGGGCTGTGCAGCCAGGCTCAGGCCGTGAAAGCAGTGAAGGCGCGCAAGCGCAGAGGAGGTGGGCCTGTAGGGAGGGGCTGGGGGCTCTCACTGCGCAGGCGCAGGCGGGCTCCAGGAGGCGGGGCCGTAGGCCACCACGCAAGAGGCTAGCCCAGGGAGGGGCCAGGCTTTGGAGAGGCAGTGTCTGGGGGGACCACCTCAGAGGAGGCGGGCCTGGGGGCAGGCGGGGGGCTGGGGGAGCAGCCTCAGAGGCGGGCTCAGGGAGAAGCGGGGCGTGGAGGAGCGGCCTCAGAAGAGGCGGGCTCAGGGAGCGGCCTCAAAGGGGGCGGGGCTTGGAGGAGCGGCCCCAGAGGAGGCGGGGCTTGGAGGAGCGGCCCCAAAGGAGGCGGGGCTTGGGGGGAGCCCCCCCAGAGGAGGGGGCTCAGGGAGAGGCGGGGCTGGGGAGAAAGGGTCTAGAAGGCGCGCTCTAGGAAGGCGCGCTGCAGAGGAGGCGCGCTCCGAGTAGGCGCTGGGAGGCGCTCAGCACGCGCTGAGCAGATACTGCAGAGAAGGCGCGCTAGAATGGGCGGGGCGGGTCTGAGACTGGCTGTTTGCCTCTCCCGGGATCCCCCCCCTTCCCCAAACCCCTCCCACCGGCCTCCACAGCCAGATTCATTTCATGCAACAAGAGCAATCACCCCCAGATCCAACCCCCGCCCCCCATACTAAGCAAACCCAACAGTTCCCACAAACTGTTGCTGGACGCCAGTTCGCGCCACCTTTACAACTACACCGCCACTTCAATCAAGCGCAACTAGGCAAGGCAGCCCGCTCTGCCACCACCAGAAGATTCCCTTTTACACTCAAGTCAGTGCCCCTCCACTCCACCGCTATAGCAGGAATGGTGTGGGCAGAATGTTAAACACTAATTTTTGCCCGGGGCTCCATTTTGTCTAACAGCACCATCATGCAGACAACCGTCCTGCAGAAAAACATAGTGGGAGCCATTCCAAAAGGTGTGTTGGAGACAAAGGGTGGGGTCCCCCTCTGAGAAGGCAGTAATCTTACTCTGCAGCTCTTGTCCCCTTCCAGCGGGTTTCTTTGTAGCGTAAAACAGTGCAGCTTATCTACCTCTGCAGCTGTTATTACTTTGTAGCGCATTTTAGGTGTAAATTCTCTGCAGTTCATGTACCTCTGCAGTTCCTGTGCCTCGTAGCACAATGAAGCGCTGTTGTAGTGCTAATGGTATCATTTCTGTAGCGCTGATCTTCGGCAGCTCAGATTTTGTAACGCGTTTAAAGCGTCAATCAGTCATCAGTCTGCAGCTCATACACTGCTGCAGTTCCTAATGGTTCGTAGCGCATTGAAGTGCCCATCAGCTTGTAGCGCAACTGAAGCGCCCATCCATCTATAGCGCATTTGACGCGCTTATCGGTTTGTAGCGCATTGAAGCACCCACCAGCCTGTAGCGCATCTGAAGCGCTTATCCCCTTATAGCGCATCGAAGCGCCACTTAGTTAGTAGCGCCTATCACCATGTAGCGCATTTGAAGAGCAAATTGCACGTTGGTCTGTAGCTCATGTCCGTCTGCAGCTCATGTCTGTCCGCAGCTCATGTCCGTCTACAGCCCTTCTCTGGACTTGAGTCCTGGAAATCGAAGCCCTGGAGGCTTGGCTTCTCCACTCTGTTTTGGGGGTTCGGCCGGTGAAGGCGTGACAAGATTTGCGTGGAGACATTTAGGGGCACTACTGCATCTCCCGCAGCTCCCGCAAAGGACAGGGAATGAATGTGATCTTAATAAAAGAAACATCCTCACCGCATACTCACCACGCGAGGACTCCTCTGCGAAGACAGGAGGACGGGGTCCCACACCTGTGCCAGGCGTGGGTTCCGCCGGGTGCTCCGCGGCCCGGAGTGGCTCCGGACGCGAGCCCGCTCAGCGGACCTCTGGCGAGGCTCGGTGGACCCTCTCGGCTGTTCTCCCCAGGTCGCAGTCAGGTTTCTTCGACACACACCAACCGAAGTTGAAGCGCGTGTACCGGGAGCGCCGACAGGGAGCCTTATATAGGCTGAACAGAGGAGGGGGGCGCCAAATCCCAGCGTGCTCCGCGGGGTAGGGGGGCGGAGGGGAGCGGGGGCGGAGGGGGGATGGGGTGGGGATGGGGTGGGGGTGGGGGCGGCGGCCGCGCTACGCGGGCCCGCCGCTAGAGGGAGCACGGGATTAAGGAGGGGGTGCGGGATGCTGATGCTGAACCGGCCAAGCTGGGAGGAAAGAAGAAAGGGAGGGGAGGGGAGGGAGAGTCGAGGACGGCCGGCCTAGCCAGGCCAAGAATGCAATTGCCCCGGTGGTGGGAGCTGGGAGACCCTTGTGCTTGGACGGGACAGGGTCGGGGGACACGCAGGATGAGCCCCGCGACCACTGGCACCTTCTTGCTGACAGGTTAGTGGCCCGCGCGCGACGGGAGGTGCTGGGGCCAACAGGCCGCCGCCTCCCCATCCCCCGCCCGGGTTTTGGGGTGTCTGGGCGCATCTCCTGGGTGTCCTCCCCTCTTGCTGCCCCCGTTCCCACCGCACCCCGCGCCCCAATCCCCGGGCCCAGGGAGGCCCTTCCCAGGCTTGACCCCTGGCCTTTTTCCTCTGCGCCCCCGCGGGCCCCTCCCTGCCCGGAGCTCGCAGAGATTCCCGCTCCAGTTTCCATTCCTACCACCCCCAGCCCCCTCACCCTCGCCCCCCGTTTCCCAGCCCTGGTGGTGGACCTTTCCTCATCCCCTAGCTGCAAAGACTTGGGGGTTGTGGCCCATTTTCCTGGGGGGTCGTTACCGCACGAGTGGGGCGCTGCGGCCCGGAGACGAGCCATAGGAAACGGGGGTCGGGCTGCGTCCCCTTCCACACAATCGCACCCTTTCCCTCTTTTCCTTGAATTCGATCCGGAGAGAGCACAAAAACGTGCCTTTGGAACACCTAATTCCCCCCCTTCTTCCTAAGAGCGTTTTCGCGGCGGCGGCGGCGGCGGCGAGGTCGTGTTTTCTGGGGTTTCCCGGAGCGGGCGGCGGATCGTGAGATACCGGGAGCCAAGCAGGGCGCGTGCGGGTCAGGGGTGACCCCGGCCCCGGCCGGAGCCGCTGCGACAACATTTGCCCCACCAAGTGCGCTGTTTTGAAAAGCAGAAACAATTAAAAGCAGCTGTGGATGCCTCCCCTGCGCCCGGAGGCTCCGGAGGCTCCCAGCTATGGCCTTTAGGCGGTGATTACAAGGTTCAGCCAGAGCCCTCGTTCTCCCTGCAACGTTACATTTCTCTAAATCTTGTAGAGAGAATGAATACGTTTAGTCACGGTAACCGCATGTTTAATCCTTTCCAGCGTGTTGCCGAGATTCTGCCGCAAATGTTTGTGTGTATTTATGCACAGAAACATACGTATTTGACGTTAGATAAAATTGCAGGGAGTTACCAGCGCCTGAAATCCTGATGAGGAAGGATGCTTAGACTTAGACGACAACCACCACAACAACGAGGATTTCCATTTAAGCGCCTCAAAAGTGTTAGGCTCCGAGCAGGATAATTTGTTGATGATCTTAGAAGTTGTTTAAGTTAAAAATGGAAAACCGATTGTCTACAGCTGGATGAGGTTTCTGAAATACGGATGAGACCTTTGCAGTTGAAGGCTAAAATGGAGCATATTTTAGTACCTTTGCCCCAGATTATTTATACGTATGGGATAAATAGGAATTTGGCCCGTTGTAGAGGACAAGGTGTCAGGGATCGGACTTGAAGCTAGCTTTTCTAAGAATAAACAAAACCGGAGCACATTTACTGAGATGTTACTTTCTGTCAGAAATTAAATGTTGACCATATGAATGAATGAATGAATGAATGAAGATTTCCAACAATGAGATAGATTTTCCTAGGAAGTTGGGGGTGAACACAATTATATTTTTTAGAAGTGCTTTTTAATCTTAAGATGTTCATCCTTTTCTGCAAGATAAAATAATTTTTGGATTCTTATGTATGCCAGAGTACCATTCTCTTGACGGCCGAACTGTCAACTCTTTAGGATTTTTTTTTTTTTTCAATCTAGAAAAAGTTACTTCATCTAATTGTTAACTGATAGGTATTCTTTTCCTAAAAAGTGACGTTAAAAACCAAGATAGATGGTAGGGAAACTAAAAGTTTAAAAATCTATCCCAAGACACTTGAAGTTTGAACCACTTTGAACCAATTTAATTTTTTATTTCAAAATGTTAACCAGAATTTTTCTAATATAAAAACAGCTTTAGTATTATTTTTATCATACTAGATTCTTACTCACTGTACAAAATTCAGGAGAAAAAAACTCCAGAAAACTGGGGGGTAAAAAAAAAAACAAAAACCAAGAAAATCAAGATCACCTGTGACCTCTTCATCCTGAACTAACCCCCGTAAACATTATGGAGTTTACTTTTTTCAGACTTTTTTTATGAGAGATATGTATTTCTCTTAAAGCTGCATATGTATGATTCTTAAAAATGAGATCAAATTAATTTTCCTTCATTATTTTCTTTCCAAAGAGACCTGTCAGATAACATTAAATTTGCAGAGGTTTTTTTAAAAAGGAGATAACATTAATTACTTTTTACAATTAAAATTTTAAATGAACAACAATAGGACGTAAATATTTAAAACTAGAGAACCGAGAATTTCCTCTGATCTGTGTGTTCTGACATACACATAGTTATCATTTTGGTGTATTTCTTTGTGTTTTTTATTTCTCAACATATGAAATAATTTTTACTTTGCTTAGAAATAGAATTTTCTAAGAAAAAATGACATATATTGGTACGTAATTATGATAAAACTTTAAAAATATGAAACAACAAAACAATATTAAAAGTAAACACAAAAATACATTGATAGACAAATACTTTAGGTAACATTTATGTTATCTTACAAAACAACATTAACTGCCCCTCTGCCCCAATTAATAGACAGGAATTTTGAACACTTTTTTTGACATTTAGTATCCTAAGTGAATTTTTTATATTCTCAGATATTTCCCACCATTGACTATTTGTTACCTATTTTCCACAAGATTACATGTAAAGCAAAAGAAAGTGTTAATGAGCATATTTATTTTATCAAATAATAACTGGTCATTGTGTTTGAACACTTTAATCCATTTTTAAGAGCATTTGCTCTGGATCTATGAAGCTGTTGTTTTACCACCTGCATTTAACTTCTTATGTAGTAGGAAAATTGCATTTCAAAACAAAGTAGAATTTTCCCTTGTCAGGTAATAACTGCACTTTCTACTTGGACATTTACCTATTTTATGACAATTTGCCATGTATCTGTGAAGCTCTTGATTTACCTCGTATATTTAGCCTGATTTCTAGGGTGGTGGGAAAATTGTATTTCCAAACGAAGTGGAATTTTCACTTGTCAAATAATAACTGGACTTTCTAGTTGGACATTTTATCTCTTAAATGAAAATTTGCTTTGGACCTATGAACCTGCTGATTTGCCACATGCATTTGGCTTAACTTTTGGTATGGTAGGGAAAATTTATTTCTAAGCAAAGTAAAATTTTCAGTTGTCAGTATAGCTGGACTTAGTATTTGGTCATATTAGACTTAGTATTTCGTCATCTTATCTCTTTATTATAAGAGTTGCCATCAATCTAAAAGCTGTTGGTTTACCTGATATATTTAGCTTCTAGGACAATGGACAAATTGTATTTTTAAACAAAATGGAATTTTTACTTGTCTCTCTCTCTCAGACATGAAAAAATAACTAGGGATAGCACCAGAGAAAACTAGTGAGAGACCACCTCAAAGAGATAAAGAAAACATGTATTTCAGATTCTAACACTGGTTTCCCACTGATGAATACCACACTCTAAACAAAATGCTGAAGGAGTGAAGAAACCCTGACATGTTAAAAAATTCTTCATCAAATATTCAGATTGTTTGGGGATTCCAATAAGGGCAGGATTTATAGATCCTATTTTCTCCCAAATAACCAGCCACTTTGTTTCTTTTTCCTTTATGCTAACTGTAGCACACACTTACTCTTTCTGACTCCTTCTCTTAAACCCTACCCTTGCCTCAGCTCTAAACACCAAGGTGCAAATCCTATTGCTGATCTTATTTCCCGCTCTTAGTGTATAAAAGGATTCTAGGTGAATAGATGTTGTGAATTTACTTGTCTGCTAGAAATTCTTGGGATGGAGCTGTGTTGTAGTCCAGAGCTTCACAAAACTATTAACATGGTGACTCTTTTCCCCCCTTTTCATCCTTTTGAACTTCTCGAGCAGAGACAGACAGACAGACAGACAGTCATGAACAGACTGACTCTCTCTCACACACACAACAACATTCAGGCTTTTTCTAAACTTCAGAATACTGTTCTCCGGTCTGCTGTCTCTCTGATTTCCAGAAATGTTAGCCAACAACAGGAGTGCAAAATTCAAAAAAAGAAGCTGATGTTCCTAAGGATCAACAAGTCTTTTTAAATGAATATTTTTTGATTGGAGTTTTCAAGTTGGTAGGATCGTATAAGTCTCAGTGCTCTTAAAGCTGTTTTACATGAACTGCCTCCAAACAACATTCTAAGCAGAATTCCTAGTGTCTTCAATTTTTAAACAATGTAACTATAGTAAAGACAGTATTGAATAAAAAACAATCTCCACAATCTGAGGCAGGAACAGACATTTCCATTGATGCTCCTTTCCTTTTAGTCTTTGTTCTGCATGTATATGTATTTTTCAAAGACTGTAATTTTAATATGTGTAGCTTTGTACACTTTGTTTTGAAACATAAGTGAATCTTGTTTTCAGCAAAGCATTTTAGGCTTTAGATGCTCTTGTGTGAGATGGTGTGTAGCCTAGCGAGATTGCTTTGTGAGCATGAGGCAGGCTAAACTAGCACCAGCCAGGTGTGTGGGTTACTGGGTTGGGGTCCGAGAGTGGTCCCTGGGGATAGATCCATGCCTTTGCCCTGGGTCTTCTCTTTTTCAACATTTTTATGAATGACTTTGATCAAGATCTAAGATGCTTGCTTTAATATCCAGGGATGACTTGCAAAGGGGTAGCTGTTATAAGTAGATAACAGAATTCAGAGTTAATATGGTTAAAATAGGCTGCAATGCTAGCAGAAAGATATTTTATGGCAGTAAATGCATCATTATTCATTGGTATATAAGGAAAGAGGTGACTTAATGTGGTGGCAATTTTTGAGGAAAAAGAAGGTTAATATGAGCCAGGGGCTTGATGTGTCTGCAAACAAGAAAAAAATCAAATTCAGATTCTGATAAGAGTATAGTGTCCATATGTCACAAAAATTAATAGTACCCCACTCTAATTAACCACATCTGTAGTATTGTGTCCATTTCTGGCTGTCACATTTAAAGAGAGACGTTGACAAATTAGACAACTTCCAGAACAGTCCGTGGGGATGGTGAGGGGTCTGGCAATCCTGTCATAGGAGGTATCCTCAAAGGGTCTGGAAATGTTTAGCTTGAAGACTAAAAGTAGACATAAACTCTCTTCTGTTTGCTCCGGAAAGCAGAACTAGCATCAGTGGGTAAAAGGTAGAGATGGATTTCAACTCGAGACCTTTCTAACAGTTAGTGCAGCTCAGCAAGGGAATCGACTTAACACCTTTACTTGGGCTGTTCTTTTAATATATCAGAAATATTCACCTTTATTTGCAATTCATCTTTAATCTGAAGGCCATGATAACATTTTCATGTAGGACAGCAAAGATACTTGTGATGGAAACATTTTTTTTTTCTGATAAACTGTCCAAGAAGAATAGCCCTATGTGTTGCAAGTTGATCTCTTACAACTTGAAAGTAGCTGCAACTGGGCAATTTAACACATTCCTTCCTACCCTCTTATTCTGTTTCAAACATGAATATCCGAGAAGAGAATTAAAGGGCTTTTGGCTTTGTTGGTTTTTTTTCCTCCCCCACTGCAGAGTGTCCTGGCCTTAACTTGTCTCCTATCCTTCCTCCTTTCCTGATGTTTCTTGCTGGCTGGGAGCAGGCTTCCCGGGCAGAGTGGCCGCAGATGCTGGGGCACCCAGGGTTAAGGAGGAGCAGCCGCCGCGGCTGGGCTGGCCGCTGGGGCAGGACAGCTAAGCCCTTGACTGCTAGATCCTTTTACCCTGGGGGAAACGGGGGGCAGTTCTCCTTTCTGCAGTGTTCACCCCTCATATATCTTTGCAATACTTAGTTACAATTTTTAAGCTTTTCAGTTGAAGATAAAACCTTTCCATCAAAAGTAGCGTCCCCCCATGTGCTGTTTTAACTTCTCTCCATTTCAGGTTAACCTGGATTCTGACCCTCTCAGGGGCACATTCTTAGCGTCTCAAACATGTCTTGTGGCAGATATTCTTTCTCCTCCATCCACCTCTTGATTGTCCAGTTTGATTACTGTACCTAACTTTGGAAACTTGATTGCTCAAAATTAATTTGTAGAGTACACCACAGAGGATCCCACTTCTGAGGAGTGATGACTTGTATCACGTCTGGCTCCACAGAAACTAATTTTATGTCCCAGGGCCTTGAAAACTAAGGGGGACTTGGATGAGAGATGTAAAGAAGGAAGAAAACATTCTTCAGATCTTTTTTTTTTTTTTTTTAAACCAACTTTTTCCTTCCTCTTTTACTCCTGCCTCTTTCCCCCTTCTCCCCCACATGGCCACAATGTTCTAGCTCAAATTGTTAGGTCAGGAATATGGTCACTCTAACTCTGTGTGAAGTATATTTTTTTCATGTTGAACAAGTTTCTCCTTATTTTCTTTATCTTTTATACAAGTGCCTTGCACTTCTGTGGGATTGTAATAATGCACAGGGCAACTTGTAATGGCTCGCTTCCCAGTTGTTGAAGATGCCACAGGCGTTCCTGCGCTGAGCTCATATTTCCGAGAGAGAAATGCTCAGAGATGAGCTTCTGGCTTGTCAGCGCTCGTTCACCTGATCCACAGGCAGCTAGTTGTGATTCCTTGAATGCAATGCTTGCTCCTGCTCCTGGGAAGTAAATAATCCTGTGTTAAATTTTGAAGCTTAAAAGAAGTTGTCTTAGGAAATAAATAGGTGGTCTCAAAACTTAAGTTGCTTGGCATGATTACTAACATTCTATTCTTGAAAAAAAATTAGTGTGGGTAAAGCTAAAGTGCTGTTTCTTCTAGAGTCACTTTGGTAGAATTTTTATTTTTGGATCTTCCTTCACTAAGAAATTTTATGCCATATTTATGCAATAGTGGTTTAAATGTGTTTTATTACTTACAAAGCACTCATCTTTAGCATGTCTCACTTTCTACTTAATTGCCTTGGACTAATCAGATTTTTAGAATAGATCTTCGGCATTCTGTACCACGGGAATTGCCACGGCATCTGTTGTGACATGGAAGGCAGACTTTTTCTTTTCTGACAAACGAAGCTGCTCATTTCAAAAATGCTTAGGAGTTAGACAGCTCTGGTGTAAATTCTTCCCTATTCTTTAATGCTTCACTCATTCATCTGGCCACCACTTTGATTATTATGGAGATTTGGGGTTTACTGCAAATTTGAAAGAAGAGATCACAGTTAATTTTCCTATAGTAGTTAAAGTGAAATATTTTAGTTTCCTGTTTCTTCAGCAATAGGCATACATATAAAGTTATTCTTTTACCTTGGAATGCAGAAGAAAAGAAAAAAAAACTCGCCCCAACGGTCTTTTTGTTGTTTTTTTTTCCCTCCTTAGCAAATTGGTGTTTCTTGTTATGCAGTAAAATGACGCTAGTTTTTCTGTCCTGTGAAATAGTTAATCAATGTAGCACCTTTAACATTTTCCATTTTTTCTATAGCTATAGAGTTGATTCTAATCAAAGACCAGTACTGCAGAAGTGGAAACAGAACAGGTTGCTACATGTGCTTATCAGAATTTGAAATGTATGCTATGTTTTTGTGTAGCTGTTTTACTTCTAAGAGTTTAGCTTGCAGATAGACTTTTGAAAGTGCTCAAAAGTATAAAGATGTTTATTGTAGTATTGATAGCAACAATGAAAAATTAGAAAAAGTACTGGTCATCTCTACTAATTATTCTTTTTTTAATTTATTTCCTGGGTGTCAACTGGTTTTGAGACTCGTGTTAGATGCTGGGGATTATATGGTCCCAGCTTTATGGAACTTTGACACTACTGGAGTTGATAAAGATTAATCAAATAATCACACACATATATGTGCCCTTAGAGCTATGATAGGTGCTACAAACACTACTAGGATTTCTAAGGAGAGGATTTGGCCAGGGGGATGAAGGGAGGCTTCTCTGAGGAAGTACTCAGATATGAAGGATGAGTAAATGTTAGTGAGGTGAAGAGGAAAGGTGTATTTGAGGTAAAAGGAAGAGCTCTGTAGAGGCCCTGGGGCAGATTGACTTGGCAAATAGGAGGTGCTGGAAGAAATCCAGGGAAATTGGAGTTGAGAGAGAAGAGGGAACCCAATGTGAGAGGAAGTGAGATAGGAGGTCGGGGAGCAAATTTTGCCCGACATGTTAGACCACCTTAAAGAGTGTAATCTTTATCCTAAAATCTATGGGGAGTCTGTGGAGGGGTTTGAGGAGGACCAGATCAGATTTGCATCTCAAAAAGAGCATTTTGGCTGCTTTGTGAAGAGGTTGGAGGGGTCAGAACAGCTTGCTGCTTACTAGTTCGAAGGCTACTTTTGTAATCCTCAATGGAGATGAAGACCTCCTGTGCTGGGACAGTACTGGGGAGAGAGGCCAGGATGGACATTTGGGGGAGTAAATAGCAACAGGAGTGGGCTGTGATTGAATTCGCCATGGATACCAGCAAGAGGAGAAGTCAAGGATGATTTCTAGATTTCTGTCATATTCAGGGGGATGAATGGAGGTGCCCTTCATGGCATGAGGAATGACGGAAGAGGCCCAGACTTCAAGGGGAAGATCAGGAGTCCTAGTCCGGACAGGCTGACTTCGAGGTGCCGATAAGGAAATTATGTTTGCGCCACACGGTGTGAAGCAGTGCAACCTTCAAATGTGGTATCATGTAAACACGTCCGAGATATATGATAAGGAAAAAAAGTGTGGTCGTATTATGTAAAAAAGATCCTGCGGTGTGTGTCTATGTGTATGTGCACAAACACAGGTCTGCGTAGGCATACACGTGGAAAGATGCAGAGCCCATTGAGGGTGCTCCCCTAGGCATTGGAGAGAGGCCACAGATAGATGAGAGGGGATTTTTACGTTTTGTACCCTCCTGGTTATACTATTTGAATACGTTGCAGTGAGGATGTAGGGCTTCTGTAATCAAGAAAAGGAATGACAGTTCCGAGTAAACAACAAATATGAGAGTATTTCTCTTTCAGAGGTTTCTTAATTAGAAAAACCTCGTAAGGATTATTTTGTGTGTGTGTGTGTTTTATTTTGAACAGAGTTTTTCTGACAGTTTGACTTCCCCTAACCCAGTAGTAGCTCTTACACTCTGTCTTTTAATCCTTTTCCACTAGATTGCACTATTACACTAGATTTCACATAGTCTGTGTACTATTTGCTATTCTTCCTTTTCTAAATTTTATTAGTTTCAAAATAGTCCAAACATTTTGCAGATCAGGACATTAAATTATAATGGTGTGTATAACTACCGCATCTATCAGGCATCCCTTTTGTTAAGGGTCCCACTGGTGCTCCCTATTCATCTAATGTTTCTGAAATGGAACACAGTACCGTTTCCAGGCTGTGGAATCACAGTATATGTTTTGGTCAGGCTCTTTGAGCAAAGGAGCAAAACTACCAAGAGAAGAGGATAACTGTCCCTTCTCCATTAACTATTCTATCAAATCAACACTTTTTCTTTTATTGGACATTTAATCCCCCCACCACCAATTTTGATATGTATGATGCAAAGTTGAATCTTGTGTCCATGCAATTTTTGCATCTGTTGCTATATTTCCTCAAGAAAAATTCCCAAGAGTTTATGAGAGTCAGAGATAGCACGTATCAATATGACTTGCTTCTTATTACATCTGGCTTTCCTCAAAAGGATTAAGCTGTAGCTTTCACCCAGCATGCCGTGGCCAGTGCCATCTTCTCAATCCTCCGGGAGGCCGCATGGACTTGGGGGTGGTTGGAGCCCCTGGGCTATTGCCTCTGCTCATTAGCAGCCTCCAGCATTTACTCCACTCAGCTATGAAGTATTATCATTTCTCATGTGTCTCCTGACTGTGAAAACAAAGAGTGCTAAAGTCTATAATGCCAACTGGATTCACAACAATTTTTTTCATTTAAACGTTTACTTTTTAAGAAATTACATTTAAAAGAATCTCAAATTTTCTTCATATTGTAGATTAAATGCAATAATAGCTCACATTTTTTTGAGAACATCATTTTGTGCGAAGCACTTTTCTGAAGGTTTTAAATGTATTATCTTGTTTAATATCTCATAAAATGTTTCTATGAACCAGCACTAGACTGTCACTGGCAGAGAAGGAAACTGAGGTACAGAGACAGTATATAACTTGTCCAGTGGACAAAAACTAGGATTTTAACCCAGACACTCTGTCTTCAGAGACTCTGATAGAAAACACTGTATTTCTGTATTCCAACTTAATTTCACTCTAATGTCTAATATCTTACCTAGCTTGCACTAAAATTATGAAATTCAAATAATTTTCAAATGTGTTTAATAATGACTTATGTTTTCTCTGCTGGAACTCTAATGTTTTAACAAAGTTTGAATGCTTCTTATTTCAACATTCTTAGGTTTAAAATCCTGCTGTTAATTTTTCTCTTAGCAATATCTTTTCCTGAGGTTTGAATGGACAGGTCTTTCCAGCAAAGCTTTCTCCTTCCGTGGTTTCCAACTTTTTAGTTCTCCTATTTTAATGAATTGTCTGTGTGTGTGTGTATGCACGCACACACACATAATGCATGGAATACATTTTTATGGGCATTGACTCATTCTTGATATTTCTAATTCAGGGGAAACAGTTTTTCTGGAAAGAAAAATAAGTTGAAGATGACTTACTAGTAATGACAATATTTCAAATTACATTTAAAAATATGTAGTTTACAAAATGCTTTCCCATTTAACCATTTGGGGTTAGTATTGATGAGTAGGTAACATGGACTTTGTGGTAAGCCAAGAAATGGGTTCAAAATTCAACTCTGCCACTTAGTAAATATAGGACCTGAGTAAATTACATGATTTCCCAAGACTTCTGGTCCTCACTGCAATATGGAACAAGTAATGCCTACTTCACATAGGTGATAATGTAAGGATTAAATCACTTAATAGATATAAAACTCAGTGTCGTGCCTCACACTTAGCATTCAAAACATGGTAGCTAACAATACTGTCAAAGAACATTTTTGGAAAAATATGAAACCATCTTAATATGAGATACAATGTAAAAAGTATTAAGGATGGTGCATAAAGGAAGGGAAGAGATGTAGGGGTAAGAGGGCAACATAGTGATGTGGGGAATGGTGAGAGAAGCAGAGAGATGTCAGGGACGTGAACTGTATATCCACTATATGAAAACAAAGTCTGTGTCCCCTTCCAGTGAAATATGAAAAGAGACAGATGAGACAGTAGACAGAGAAAGACATGACAGTTTGGTTCTAAAGTGAGTGTGTTAATCAGATTAAATTTCATTTGGCATTTCCTGCTGTTTACTTGGACAACAATGTCGGAGTAAGTTATTATTTCTTTCCCTGGACATTCTGATTAGCTCATCAGCAATCAGTCACCATTCACAGCTCTTCAATTGCTTTTATTAAATAACAAACCCCTCCTTCCCAAGTCTGCAAATTATTCAGGTTTGGGAAAGAGTAATGTCTCTTCAGAGAGTGTTTGCCCCAGGCCAGATGAAATGTCGTCAGTCATGCTGCTACAAGACTCAGAATAAATCATGGAATATTAAGACAAACTTTAAGTACTGTATGGTTTCTAGGGAATTTCAGAGCATGCCAGCCACCTTTGGGTTAATTCAGGCTTTGATGATTTTTGAGAGGAGGTGTTGAGGAATTGGTTAAATTGTCTATGCCAGTTAATTGTCTGAATGTCTCTTTAGTTTGGGCTGTGTAAATGCAGTATGTATGTTATTCTTTGCTTTTGTGTTTATGAATTACAGCAAAACTCACAACCAGGTACAATTGTAGCAGAGATTATCACGAACCCGATGAGCACAGTGGAATTTCTTTCAAGATTTCTGAAGATGGTCTGTTATCTTTGGAAGGAGTCCAAGAACCAGTCTATACACATTGAAATTTTTTTGCACGTTAGATTTAATCTTGAAAAGTTATATATAGAGCAAATATTTTTTAAATTAAGTTATATTTTCCCATGCTAACTAAGGAAATTTGTTCTCACAGAAAAAGAAATGCTTTGGTCTTTTTATAACAAAAATCAAACTTTAAAATCAGAGCGTTTTTCAGTGAGTATCTGCATTTGTCATTGCATGGATTATAGTAATTTTCTATACAAGAAGCTAGTCGAGTAGATCCATTATCTTGGACACACAATTAAAAACAAATAGTTATTTCCATGTTATTGAGTTTCCTCTCCCGAGGTGTGGGACTTGAATGATTAAGCAGACCTCCATCTGTGGTGTTGTGTCTTGCCTTTAGTGACATTGTATGGTGGGTGGCATCATAAAAAAATTCTTTTTTTTTTTAATTAGATGTATTGGTCTTGTAGTCTTCTGTGGTCATAGGAGAACTTTAGGTGGATCACTATGAAGTTTTTAAAAAATGAATATGCTCAAAGCAGTGCTGCCCTTAAAATAGAGCAATATCAGTGGGATGTCTTACGCTGCTTCCATTTTTTAATGATTGAGAAACCAATCAAATTTGTCTTTTGAATCTTGTAAAAGCCAACTGGATGACCTTTATATAGGACCTGGAAATTATGAGCAATGATATGCTGGCTCACCTGGCAAGGACGTGACAGAGTGGAAGACAAAAATATCTCATAAGACTTGTCATCTTGGTAAATTCTTAAAATCACTCATAAAGTACAATATGTGTAGTTTTGTGTGTATAACTCTGAACACTGATTCTTATGCATATATAGTCTGAGAACTGCTGTGCTAAAACAAAGGCGGGAACAAAAGGGATGCTGTCTGGATACTCAGGCCATTCTCTCTTTATGGTAATTCCTCAATCCATTGAGAAGTGGAGGTGGGAGTCGAGAAGGTTTTCAGTTCTAAAGTCAGCCTGTGTTTGGTACATATGCGACTCAGTTGAATATCCTATATACCCTTGAATTCTGTAGTTCTTCTATCAGCCTTCTAGAGTTCATATTTGTCTATGAGTATTAACTGATGAAATTGTGTAACCCACCTTCCTAAACTCTCCATGGTGGAGTCATGAATATGTGTTTTTAAATTTTTTTGTTACAAAATATTTTGGGGTATGAATATGTATTTTTAGAGAGCTGCCCAAGTGATTCTTATATGAGCAGTGTGTTGCCTTTGGAACCCAGTGATCAGGAGAACCCAACGGGTGGGATATTTTGCCACAAGAGACTATTATGAACATTTCTGATCCTATTTTAGATTACATTATTTAGGAAGTGACTACTGTAATTCTTATCTAGATTTAAAAGGACATAATTTCAATTGTTAAGCAAATTAACCATCTATTAGGTGAACCATCCAGGAAATAGATCTTTTGGCAGATATAACGTTAGTACACTTAATTTTACATATTTTAAATATTACATACAACCAAGTCATTCATTTGCTTGGGATGCTGAGGCATTTGATTCCCACTCACAGGTATCACTGAAATGATCACCTGAGGTTTTGTTTGCTTGTTGGTTTTCAATAACTTGGGTTTTGAATTGTATTCTTTTTTTTTTATTTGGAAGGGAACTTGGTATTTCCCATAATCTTATTTAAGCTCATAATTTTCTTCAAAATTCAGTTTAAAAAAGAAAATACAGTTCATCTCTGATCTACTAAGGTGAGGAGCCCTTTCAACACGAAGTTTTCTGTGCCCCCACCAATGTTTTTGTCTTTACTTCTCCTTCCTTTCCGAATCATGAGGTATTTTCTTTACTTGTATGTGCTGGTCTTACCCACTCTGGTTTCTCCTGCACTGTGTCTGGTGAGTTTTGTTCCTTTTCTTTCTCCTGGTTCTCTTTTTCTCACCATTTGTCTTTTCCTCAGCTTCTGAACGAAATCTGTTCCCCTGCACTCACATAACCAGCCCTCTCTGCACTTGGCTGTGTCTCAGTTTATCCATCGTATCATTTCATCTCTTTGCTCCCCTATCCTGGCCAATGTTCTTGAAAGATTAACTGTATTTGTTGCATCTACATCTTGACCTTTTGCAGTTTGGCTTCTATTCTTATCACTTTGTTGGAACTCGACTTTCAAGGAGTCACCAGTAACGTCTCACTTTACACACCTAGCAGTCTTTTCTAAACTCTCATTCTCTTTGACCTTTTTGCGGTATGTGAGAGTGTGGATTCCACTCTCCTTGATACCTCTTCCGTGACATATGTGACACTTCAGGTTCAGTTGTCCAACCTCTTTGACTGCCCTGTCTCTTATTTCTTTGCTGAATCATCCTCTGTGCTTGCAATATAAATGTATTTATTAACATGTTCTTTTCTCTTTGTTGTCCCTCCCACTTTTTTGTGCATTACTTCTTGGTATATTTCAGCTCCAGAAGCTAGGACCAAACTATGGGGTATATCCTGGGGGAGCAGGGTTCTTGGACTGAGCTGAACCCAGAGGGAACATACCTGAGATGGTTAGAGGAAAGGAGAATGAGAGTGAGACCCATTGTTATAGTTAGGAAAATGGTACCCAAATCCCATGTCTGAAAGGTAAGGATGAAAAATGGAGTAACATTAAGAGTGGTAGATTGGTTGATGGGAAATAAGGTAGATGAATGGCTCAAGAACACGAAGGTTTATCTTCTCCAGATCACTTTGTATATGAGGGTACCCAAAACATATTACCTGGGAACATGGTCTACTTAAAGAATTGTACTGGGGTTTCGCTTCAAACATCATTCCACTGGGGATGAACATCCAAATGTATCTGAAGCCCCATTAAGTTCTCTTATGTACCAGAGTTCTATTTCCATCTTCCTCTTAGATGGTTTTACCTGATAACCAAGTGGCACCCTGAATTTAATATGGCTGAAATTTATCATCTTTCTTCTGAAACGGACTTATTTTGGGGGGATTCATAATTTATTACTATTCTGTGTCACTCTGGATTAAATATTCAAAGTCATCTTTGATTCCCCTTTTAACTAACCCCACATGCAGCAATTTGAAAACTTTTTCTCAGTATTATCTCTATGATGTCGTGTAACTGGTCCCACCTTTATTTTCCTTTTGCTTTGGCCACTGATTTATGGGCTGACTGCAGCCCTACACTCCAGAGATAGCCCCTACTAATTATCCCGTGACCCCAATTATGTTAATTTCTGCCAATGTGATGTTTCCAAAACTCAACTGTGAAATTTAAAAAATAGTTTAAACTTCTCACAACATCCCTCACCAGGGATAATGTCCCTCCTAGGGTTTTGTAGTATTTATGCTTTCTGTCATTGTATATATGTGTAATTACTGTGTGTGAGTGTGTATGTATATATTTCATATATGTATATATTTCATATATGTATGTATTTCGGGTATACAAATACGTATGAAATACATATTTTTGTACCTGAATTATCAATCCTTATAGATTATAAACTTATTGGGGTGCAAGACCTGTGCCTTGTTTACCTTGTATCCCCATATATTCCTTGTACTGACATGCAACAAATATTTATTAAATGGAATTAAACAGCTAGCTGGGCTGGAAGGAATCTAATCTCAGTTAATATTAGGTGACCTGGGATGGTCATTTTAATTTGACATTAATTTCATTTTTTGTGCATTTGTTTTATTCTGAAAAGCTTTTTTATTAAGCTGTGCTGATGGCATAAATGGAACAGTTAACTGGAAGACCAAACAGGCCAACAGTTTTATTATCAGCAGAAAAATGACTGGTGGGAAGAAAGATGGTGAGTTTAGGTGGTAAATCTAAATCCCCTTTGGGGAGTCAATTAAATGTCTGCTTCCAGTATTCTTTTTGCTTTTTTAGTCATGTGTGGATTCTTTTTTTGATAAGTCAGTCTGAAAAAATCCAGTTTTGTTTTCCTAATCTTCTAAAACTTCTGATCCTTTATGTTCTTAATCCATTGTTCTCTAAGTTTTTTTCTTTTGCTCTACTTCTGCCTTTTTTTTTAACGAAAAATAATTCTTGTTTTTAACCTATTGTGACCCTTATCCAGTCACTAGCTTGCCACTTATAAAAATTATTCCGATGTGGTCATTATAACAATTTATTTATAACATTGAAAAACATTAAGAAGCACATTTAATATAAGTCATTTTAAAAACAATATACAACCTTAGAAAAATGGTCGTAAAATATTTTGGCTAATTGTGGATGATTTTTTGACTGTTTTGTTGCAAAACCAAATTGATGTGTTTTGCTATTAAATAATTAAATGGCACTTCTTTTCTTTTCTTTTTTTCTTTTTTTCTTTCTTTTTAGATGGCACTTATTTTCTATTGGAAAGATGACCTGACCCTTGGATGATTGATTATTTTTTCTAAATTTTTTCTTCCCTATCATAAATGTGTCCATTAGCAATATGCCAGGACCTTTGAAATAATGCATTTCATCA
Source organism: Canis lupus dingo (assembly GCF_003254725.2). NCBI lineage: Eukaryota > Metazoa > Chordata > Mammalia > Carnivora > Canidae > Canis > Canis lupus. The sequence continues at coordinate 19,881,104 of NC_064256.1, read as the reverse complement.
GGGAGAAAAGACTTACTTAATAACCAAAAGATTAGTTGTTTTCAAAATGTCAATTATCATCATAAGCTTTTACTTAATATATTTTGATTATCTGCCCTTAAGAGCTCTCTGCCCATAAACCCTGTCCCAACCCCCTCCCCCTCACAATTTTGGCTATATGTGGTTATGCATGTAGATGTGTAGCCTGGTTTCCATAACTTTGGGGCAGCCAAAATATTAAAAAATAACAATTAAAAAAAATTTTTTTAAAAACGTCATTTTATGTGATTCAAATGGCTTTACTGCCATATAACAAATCCTGGCTACCTTGTAGGAGTGATTCCTGACTTACCTTGTTTTCCTTTTTTTTTTTTTTTAATTTTTATTTATTTATGATAGTCACACAGAGAGAGAGAGAGAGAGAGAGAGAGAGGCAGAGACATAGGCAGAGGGAGAAGCAGGCTCCATGCACTGGGAGCCCGACGTGGGATTCGATCCCGGGTCTCCAGGATTGCGCCCTGGGCCAAAGGCAGGCGCTAAACCGCTGCGCCACCCAGGGGTCCCCCTTGTTTTCTTCATACAGCCCTGAAGTTGGGGATCACTAGCTTTTCTCCAGCTATCACCAAATTATTCCTTAGCTGGAATCATTCACTCCCAGCTCTGTTTCACAATAGGACAGAGGCTTCCAATTCTCTTCTACACAGCTGTTTTTGAAACAAATCGATAAATACCTTTGCATTTCTAAGGAATTTTAATTGCTAGTATCTTTAAGAAAACATAGAGTTTTATAACAATAACTTCCCATGAGAAGATGACAGAAATTTATTTTAAAAAGCACTAAATGCATTTGTTCTAGGACTAAGCCCATCATCTCATAGTCCTTTCTCCAAACCCTCCTTAGATATTCTCAAGGGATTTCTCCCTGGTTCCTTCAAGGAAGTTACCCCTGATGACTACCTGTGTCTGGCTGGTTCCTTAATCAAGCTGAGCACCCTCACCTTCTTAGGCATGTACACTCTGCCTGTGTTCTAATCTTCCTAGTTTAGGACCCACATGGCACTCAAGGTTGCCATCTGCTATGTACTGATAGCTCTGTCATCTCCCAAGGAGATGCCCTGATTTTCTGGTACCCCACAAAAGATCACCAAAACCTCTCCTTTTGAACTTCACATCATTCTGCACTAAATTTACGTACTTTCTCTTTTCTTCAGTTTCTTCTCTTTAACTTTGATCTAGAACTCCTGTCATCTTGGAGCATGTCCCTCTGTTTCCTATTTGATTTGCCAGAAAGGTGTTCCGTAACAAAGCTGTTAAGCTCTGTTGAGTCATCTACTATGTGCTTTCTTGGTGAAATGCAAGTCCTTTGCATATTCCAAGTCCTTTTCATAGAGCTTTCTCTAGAATTTTCAGATACTTGTCTTTTCCTCTTTTAAACTTCATGCTCCTGTTGGACCCTAAATTGATTTTCTCCTTGGAACCTGAGTGATAACTCAGTGATCAAAATAGAAGTGACTACTACATCTTGAATCTACTGAGGTTTTGCATCCTCAGTTTCTTTGAAATCATCCTTTAGCTTCTTCCTTTCTGGTCTCCTCATCCAATTTAAATCCTATAATGATAGGATAGGATTCAATGTACAGGGAATATATGGAGAATAATGTATTTCATCAAGTATATGAAGAGAATTGTTCCTAGTTGCTGATGTAGCAAGGCCATTTTAAGTGCTACCCCAGATATCAAATGTTCTTTGAGGTGTTCTTGGCCATGAGTCCCAATCATCTCTTTTTGATAATTTCAAGAGAGCACAAAAATTTATAAGAGCATTTACATAGTAAAATAAGTTTAGTGATTGTATTTTTTGTATAACTTTCTTTTAAAATAATGTTTAGTTCTAAACTTTAACACTGGGAAGGTGTCTCTTCTATAAATAGGATTTTGAGGAATTTGGAGTCTCAGAGCAACACATTTGACATCATTCTACCTTGGCACAGATTAAATAGTTCAAAAAATCATAAAGAGCACTCTAAATATGGGTGGAGGTAGACAAACTTAAAATTTACCCTAGAATAATTTAAATAAAAAAAGGAATAAGCCTTCATATTACTAGTTTATATACTTTACTTAGATAAATATTTTCAAATTCTCCTTTCTTACTTAAGACAGCTCACTTTCCAAAATGGGTGAGCCTTAGGTTTACTAACTTTTATTGCTTTTTTTCTTAAGAAACAAGAAACAAACTTTATCCTAAGAAAAAGTCAAAATAATCATGTACTGATTTACTGTTTATTTGCAACTTAAACTTTAATTTGACCTTCTTGGAAATAAAGTGATATGTACTCTGAATAATTTGTTAGAATTCTCTTCTGCCACCTTAAAGGAGCTCCTCCTTAGCTTACTGACAGTCAAGGAACTGGCATGGTTTGAAGATAGAAATATCTCTCTAGGTGACTTCTTTTCCTCTGTGGTTGGAGAGGAACAGGAAGTGCTCTTAGGACTGAAAATACACATCCTCCTTTGCCTCTGAAAGGTGGCAAAGTAAGGAGGAAGAATCACAAAGTTCCAGGACTTCAAAGGACAATGTATCAGGCATATGAGTTTCTCCCTCTAGGCTCTGGTTATGATGGCTGAAATGTCTCCTTTTAAACTTCAGGTTTGTTTCTTTAAACAAAAGAATCTTTAAGTTTGTTTCCTTTTTGAAATTGTGATTATCAATGCATTTCTTCCAACTGTGCAGTGTTATTACAATAGCTTCACAAAATAAAGAATGAACTTGCATTATCTGGTCAAATTCTGGTTTGTTATCAAACCAGAGAGATAATTACGAAAGTGAAGGTGTATACAGCATAATTAGTTTGCTGTAGCAGGTCATAATAATATAATGTACAGCCACCATAATAATATAATGTACAGCCACTTATGTTTTCAAATCAACAAAATACATGACTTCCTGGGTTCAAGTCCCCGGCTCTTCCTCTTACTATTCCTGTAGGCTTGAGCCTGTCATTTAGTCTCTTTGGATTCAATTTTGTTATCTATAAAATGAAGGACTGAACTCTCCAGGAGAGCAAGTGCATGCCAACTCTAATCGGTAGTATCTGTGGGGAATTCTGAGTTAAGTAGAATGCTGAGGCCATATCTAAGTAGGAAGTAATGCTATGATCTGTCTTTAGTAGAGAAATATATTTGGCATGCTCAGACAGGATGACATCTAAAGCCCTTTTCAACTGCAACGTTCATGAGACTAAGTTTATTGATCACCAATTAACAATGGTTTGCAACCACTTTCCAACTGACATTTAAGAAAAAAACAACAGGACAAAACAAAAACATGTGATCATTACGTGGAAAATCAAGACATTTAACTCCAGTTTACAAAAATAGTTTTGGTAAGTGGCTTTGGTTGGGAGAGAGAGAGAGCACAACAGAGAGAGAGAGAGAGAGAGAGAAAACCCTTTGCTTTTTGTAGAAAAAGATGCAAATCGTGGTTTGTCTTCTATCTCATATAGAGAATAGTAGCCTTATCTCAGAGAAATAAAATTTAAAAAGGCAATGTCATGCCTTCCCTGTGATGAATTCTACAGCCTAGACATGGTCTGCGAAATAGAAATGGTCACTGGCCACTGCCAAATGAATGGCCTACATCACTTTGATGTTGAGTAAACTCAAAGGTGGAGGGACAGATTGCTGAGAAGAAGCTTCTGATTCAAAACCAAGATTTTTAAAGCGGGATTGGTAAAACACTAGGTAAATCTTAGGAAAAATCACCACACAAGTTGTATACCTGGCTGGGTACTGATGTCCCTCAAAATATTTTTTTACAGCAATTATCCAGTTTGGTAATTAAATTTTGATATGACTATGGAAATAACACGTTAAAAAATAGGTTGGGAAAGAAAATAGGTTGGGAAGGAAACCATAAATATATTAGACTCTGAAAACTCTGAAATGAATTCTCTCAACGTAGAGATAGCAAATGAAATTCATCTCTTATAATCAATTCTGATTAATTTGTAGCAGCTTCTCAGAGTGCTGTGTATACCGGGGCTCCAAGCCTCAGAAAGAGCTTTTAGCTGTTAAAGCTATAAAATATAAGACGAGTCTTATTTTTTTCTGGCAGAACTTATAATTTTTAAATTATCAGAGATGGTCATATAGTAAAACAAGTTTAGCAATTATGTTTTTATGTAACTTTCTTTTAAAATAATATTCCAATTCTTAACATTAGGATTAACATGTAAAGAGGATTTTGAGGAATTGAAATGTCTTGGTGCTTAGGCAAAAGTTTATTTTCAAAGCTGTACCAGATATATGACTGTTCAGTATTATCTTTCATCTTAAATGTATTTAAAAATCTTCATCATTATTACCCCCAATTTTTTTCTGGGTAATACTTAACTATCAAGGCAGTAGAATGAACAGTTGAGAAATATGCATCTTCTTCTTTAAGTAATTTGTACTCTGTTAAAGCACACTTGTCATGTTTCCCATGGAATAGCTTATCTCTTAAAACTCTCCGAACACGAGAGGCAAATTAACAAAATTGAAGTGCTTTTAGAAATAGATTTTAATTTCTTATTAATAAATTACTTATTAATTAGAGTGCATTACAATATTCTTAGGCTGATTTAGCTACGGCTAAGGGTAATAGATCACTTAATCAATAGATCTCTTTGTTTAAATTACGCAGTATATTTCCCACACAGCAAATATGTAAGAAATTATTTTATACAACACGTTAAATCCATTCATTTTGATTTGACAGTTCATGTTTACATAATGTATGGGTTGAATTAAGGCTTTCTATGGTACACTTATTTATTTCTGAATGCATTTAATACATGGAGTTTACGCTGCCATCTCAAGTAATGGCTGTGTCCCAATTATAGTAAGATCATCTATTCAGAAGTATACCGCATCAAGTAAGGACCAGGAAATACACCACAAAAGGGTCTTCAGGTGGCCAAAATCGATGCAGCAAACACAGGCTCCTGTTTTTCACATTTAGCAGAGCCCTGCGTGCGTTAAGACAGAACAAATTTGTTCTTACTTTAACACGCAACGCCACCTCATTTGGTAGTCTGGTTTCTAAACCTGCAGCAGATTAATAGCAGCAAATTAGAAGGGATAGAGAAGCTGCTATAGGAAACATACTGATAGCGATGAGAAATGACAGCTGACAAGTTGTCTACAGATGAGAAAACAGAAAATCTATAAAACACACAACCTTAAAAAGCATTAGCAGACTGGGACCTGCTAGCAGAGGTGTGTGATCAGTAAATGACAAGGCAACCAAACGGTCCATAAGGGCGTTGTTGTATAATAGAGCAGAGTGCAATAATTGATGTGCCAAATGATGATCCTCTACCATCATGAAAAAGGATTGATTCAGTACTTGAGAAAACTCAGCTCTCTGAAATGTTTCCTTCTTTGCAGTTTGTGGTAAAGTGAGAACTTACTATATTAAACCATAAAAATTAGCAAAGGTTAATATAAATGGACCTTTTAGAAGGATTAATTTGTGAGAAAGCATCTATGAGAGAGATTGACACATAACAGATACCTAACAAAGGCCACCCAGGTGTAATACTGACAATACTTTATGAGTTTCTTCTCTAAGAGTTCGGTGGAGAGACAACTTTAAGATTTAAATCTAGCTGGGACTTGCAGGGTCTCACACTCAGCAGCTAGTTTATTCTATATCCATGTACTTGTTCTTGGTGATGCAGAAAAAAGTCTGGTGAGTGTTCTCTGGACTTTTTTGTAGGGAAGGGACTTTGCACGTGCCTGAGCGTGTGCATATGCCATTAAAAATAATCATTCTGATAATTGTGAAGTTATATGCTATAAATTCATTAGCAATGCACCACCATAATCCTTTCAAAATTTAATGTTTACTAAATACATCCAAATTTGCTTTTGTTTTTAAGTAATTGTAAATAAGCACTCAAATGCACATGCTCATCACGATGTTGCTCCCTTAGGGAGAAAATTTCAAATGGACTATTAATAAAGGAAGACAGGATGCTATTTAGCTAGCATGAGGTCCCACTTTATTGCTACTGCCATCACCGTCTGTTACTTGATTCTTGGCTCTCTGCTGTCACATAATTGTTGAAATGGACTATAGTTTTCTGTACCTTATCACTAAAACGTACAGTTAACAGTTTTGTGAAGTTTTTGGTAGCTTGGTAATGAAGGACATTGAACTACGTTTAGGGAGGGTGACATAATTACCCTGGCCGTTTGCCCATATACTCTTTTGCTCTTCTGAGATATGTAATTTTTCCTTAAAAAGATCTGTTATTTATGACTACCTATCTTCAGTTTTTAATCTTTGCAAATCTAGCTACCCTCACTGCTTGAAGATGTTTATGACCCCCTGTGGGTTGGACTTTTGGTTTAATTGTTTTTCCCATTAATGGTGATGGATTTGCACGGGATTTAGCCGCACACTGGTTTCCAGTTTCATTTGTATCCAGTGGCATGTGTTTGCAGAGGTAATGGATTTGCAGCCGTAGACAATTGCAAAGCCATGCGATACACAGAGACCAGACCCTGTGACCTCAGCTTGATTAGCATGACACTGTACACATGTATATTTCAGACATTATTAGATTTTAGTACTGTGCATTTTTAGAGTTTAAATTTGATTTTCAGGGTTTGCATTTAAGGAAGACAGTATGCTTCAGGCTTTCTGTTTGTGACTACCGCTTAGGTACATGTGAGCGCAACATGTGTTAGCTGAGTAACAGCGGTTGTTGGTGTTGGTACAGAACATATCAGCATTATTTATATAGTTCGTGTTTAGAACAAGAGCCTGTACCTTTGAATACTGTGTCATTTGTTGTTTCCGAAAGGAAGCTAGGTCTAAGTACTGCCCAAATAGCCTCTGTTGAAGAGCGATTTGTTTTGCAAGTAACAAATGGGGAAGGTAAAGGTAAAGGGCACTTCTCTAAAATGTGTGGGTGCCCATAATTTAAACTGATGCTACAAAAAGGAAGTATTATTTTCACAAACAAAACATAGTGGCTTAGTCATTTTCCATTTCCAGATGATTGTGCCATACATCCATATCATGTTTTTCTCAAAGTGAATGGCATACTATACTTATAGTGAAGCAGGCTTTACTGTGGAGTTGCCAAGGTAACTGACCAGCAAGTATGCAGTTCAGCAGATTGCAAAAAGGCAACTGAGTACATGTGAATAAAGAAATGTGGATGTCATCCTAAAACCCATGAGGGCCATGGTAGATTGTGGTTTGGCTCTGTAGATCACAGAAATGTTTTTCGTGAAAGCAGAAACTGAGATGTTCTATATTAGTCCTTGAAGTGAGGTGATAGGCAGTGGCGGGTACCCTGTAATGGTTCTACTTCAGGCCTTGCCAAGGGCTATGTAGAAAACAGAATCATTTCAATACTGTTTAATATGAACAACCTTTCTTTTGGTTGTAGAAGCTAGCTTTTACTACCTTGTAGCAGCAAAAACTAAGGGATACTGTTGGTAGTTTATAATGTAAATGGAGGATGATAACTCATAAACTGCTATACACGTGTGAGAATTCAAATTATAAAACTGAAATTTAAGCTAAGTATTATATATATAATATATATATTAAGTGTATATATATACATATATATATATATATGGTCCATGAACATAACACTTGTGTTTACCTCCATGGTGCTTTTTAACTAGAAGGTATTCGTCCATTCAATAGGCATTGATAAAATTGTTCAGCTACATCAGACACTTTCTAGGTGCCAAGAAAATAACAAAGGTCAATAAAATTCAGTGCTGGACTTCAAGGTGTTTTAATCTCTAGAAAGAATAAGTTAGTTAAACTCTGGAGAGATTCCTTTAGGTTATTCAGAATACTCCTGTACTTTGAATGTAGGGTTGTGATCTGGAATTTAAACACCTCTATACATGGAATGAAGTAACTTCTCTGTAGGGGTTCACAAATCTCCATAATTTGACTCTGCTTACCAGTTTTTCTCCTTTTACCTTAATTATACCCCAGGACTATTGGCTTATTTTTTTTCCTTGAAAGATTGCCCCAGTAACCCACAATTGTATCTTACACAAGTTTTCACCACTGAAATGCCCAAATCCCCATCTGTGAGTTTCAGAATCTTGCTAGTATTTTCCAAGTCATGTCAAATTCTACTTCTTACATAAATCTTTTCCAGCTTCCATTGCTCCTTGCCATCTTTCCAGATATTGCCAGAGGAGTTTACACCTCAGAAGTCATATGTAGTTAGGTGGTCGTTAGTCTCCCAAGCCAGATGGTGAACTCATGGAAGGCAGGGACTGGGTCTCCTTCATCTTCATATTCTCCACAGCACCTAGCACTTGGGGGATGTTGTGGAATCCAATGGGTGAAAAAGCTCAAATTCTCATCCTCACTGTTTTTCTGTGATTTGTTCTTTCTTGTTTTTTGGAATGGGATCATTTCCACAGGTGAGTAAACTGTTCTTTTTTTTATTTTTTATTTTTTTTATTGGAGTTCAATTTGCCAACATAAAGCATATCACCCAGTGTGCATCCCGTCAAGTGCCCCCCTCAGTGCCTGTCACCCAGTCACCCCAACCCTCCACCCACCTCCCTTTCCACCACCCCTTGGTTGTTTCCCAGAGTTAGGTGTCTCTCATGTTGTCACCCTGTCTGATATTTCCCACTCATTTTCTCTCCTTTCCCTTTATTCTCTTTCACTATTTTTTATATTCCCCAAATTAATGAGACCATATATGTTTGTCCTTCTTCTATTGACTTATTTCACTCAGCATAATACCCTCCAGTTCCATCCATGTCGAAGCAAATGGTGGGTATTTGTCGTTTGTAATGGCTGAGTAATATTCCATTGTATACGTATACCACATCTTCTTTATCCATTCATCTTTCGATGGACACCGAGGCTCCTTCCACAGTTTGGCTATTGTGGCCATTGCTGCTATAAACATTGGGGTGCAGGTGTCCCGGCATTTCACTGCATCTGTATCTTTGGGGTAAATCCTCAGCAGTGCAATTGCTGGGTCGTAGGGCAGATCTATTTTTAACTCTTTGAGGAACCTCCACTCAGTTTTCCAGAGGGGCTATACCAGTTCACATTCCCACCAACAGTGCAAGAGGGTTCCCTTTCTCCACATCCTCTCCAACATTTATTGTTTCCTGCCTTGTTAATTTTCCCCATTCTCACTGGTGTGAGGTGGTATCTCATTGTGGTTTTGATTTGTATTTCCCTGATGGCCAGTGATGCGGAGCATTTTCTCATGTGCTTGTTGGCTATGTCTATGTCTTCCTCTTGAAATTACTCTTCAAGACACAAAAGTCCAGGGCCAGATGGCTTCCCAGGGGAATTCTATCAAACATTTAAAGAAGAAACAATACCTATTCTACTAAAGCTGTTCCAAAAGATAGAAAGAGATGGAATACTTCGAAACTCTTTCTATGAGGCCAGCATCACCTTAATTCCAAAACCAGACAAAGACCCCACCAAGAAGGAGACTTACAGACCAATATCCCTGATGAACACAGATGCAAAAATTCTCAACAACATACTAGTCAATAGGGTCCAACAGTACATTAAGAAGATTATTCACCATGACCAAGTGGGATTTATCCCCAGGATGCAAGGTTGGTTCAACACTCATAAAGCAATCAGTGTAATAGATCATATCAACAAGAGAAAAAAACAAGAACCATAGGATCCTCTCAATAGATGCAGAGAAAGCATTTGACAAAATACAGCATCCATTCCTGATCAAAACTCTTCAGGGTGTAGGGATAGAGGGAACGTTCCTCAGCATCTTAAAAGCCATCTCCGAAAAGCCCACAGCAAATATCATTCTCAATGGAGTAAACTGTTCTTGAGGAGAAAACGCTAGGTCCTCTAAATACCAAGACTACTTAAGAAAACTAGCAAAGTAAATCAGGAAAGGAGGAGTTACCTTTACATACCTAGTTTAAACGTAACTTGAGCTTCATTCCGTCTGTTCCATAGCCTTTGAAGTTGTGTTTTTAGTAGCAAAGCTATGGATACGTGAAGGTACAAGCCAAATATTTTAGTTCAGTTCTCCAAATTTGGCAGCCATCCACAGAACTGCAGGGACAAGTTTTCACAGATAAAGAAACATTTTATGGGAGTTCCTATTTTTATGCTGAAAATTTTACTGTCAATGATCTTGTATCTAGGGCTTTTAGTTAGTTGTGAGTCTAGAGTGAGCAACCTTGAGGTTCTCAAGGTTAGTTACTACATTTACAGATCCATCAGTGACTAAGAAAAAAAGAACTGGCCTGATAGGATTTATATGTTTAAAAATTGCAGCCATGCTAACCAATCAGGAAGATAGAAAACTGAAGGAGATTGTAGAGGTGACAGATTTAATGGCAATAATGTGTTGGTGGAGATGATGATATCACAAGAAAAACAATAGGTGGGAACTAACCAAACCAATTTAGCCATTTTAATGTATTTATGAATATATAAATACATACTTACATATCATAAGTAATCATGAAATCTTCCCCTATTTCATTTAAAGAAATTATTTGCACTGAATTTTATTATGTGATTTTTTTGGTATTTTTTAGGATATAGCATAGCAGAAGAGATTATATTGTGTGAATTATTAAATGTCAAGATCAAGTAAAATGGAATAAAGAAGAGATACAAGGGGAGAGATACAAGAAATAATACAGAGAAAGTATCCAGTGCACTTTATAAGTATATATGAAAGTAACCTTACATATACTGATGATATTATATAGTATGATATGCTATGTCTAGCAAATAGTTAATACAGTTTAGATTCTTAGCATTTAAAAATTACTCTTTATACTTTGCTTTGAAAGAAGGAAAAAAGATAAACTGTAGTAATTATGCACTTGGTCAGTTCTCATGATATATTTTGTTGGCAATTATTTCCATAAAAAGAAATTACTGAAAAAATATTATGAATGTCTTCATTATTTAATAACAATTTAAATTATTAAATGTGCCTAATTTCGTTGACATAATATTTGAAAGTCTCTAAACACACACATTGAAAGAGTTGTTCTGTGTTTTGTCTTGAAATAATTTCCCTTTAAAACAAACTTCTTAACAACATTGTGCATGTTGCTTCAGTTTTCCCAGAAATTTATAAAAAAGTGAAACCTTTCTTTACAGTGTAAGTGAATTATTGAAAGTATATCTCATTATTTTTCTATCTCTTATCTTCCCTCTTTGTTTTCAGTGTACACTATTTTCTCGAAGGTGCATTCTGATCGGAATGTATACCCGTCTGCAGGTGTCCTCTTTGTTCATGTTTTGGAAAGAGAGTATTTTAAGGGGGAATTTCCACCTTACCCCAAGCCTGGTATGTTCTCAGTGGAAAAAAAGTGATTAACTTACTAAATTTTTCTTTTTGTTTAGTGTGCATAATTTAGATGATATATGATCAAATATTATTAACATTATTTGAAATGGTCTGTATATGTGATAAATTGGTTGTTGTAGGATAGTTCCCATTTTAAGATTAAAAATTTAATTACAGAAAGAAATAGTTCATTTTCAAATTTTTAAAAAACCTTTATTTCCAGTTTTCAGTGTTGAGTTTTGTGCTTTTGACAAATGACCTACCTCTGTTTGCATAGAAATAATTATAGCTGTACAATTATGATTTTCTGTATTAAGACTTAGATTCTTACATAGTACATTGATTTTTGGAAGACCAAACATACGTTGTAGAAGAGAATGAAATACGATATTAAACAAGAATTATCAAGAAAGCTTTTATATTATGAGATAATTTTATATAACTTCTTAATAATATAATGGAGATTAATTTTTCCTTCAAAATAATACCAATTATGATGCTTTATTTAATTCACTATTGGTTTAAATTATCTTGTGTTGGACTGTCACCAATGCCATCAAATTAATGAAGATATAGAAAGAATAGCCAGAAAAAATATGTTATTACAACTCTTAAGTAACAAAAAATTTCTTAAAATTATAGCATTAAAATTAATATAAATATTATTTTTGTAGATGATATGATGAATAACATACCTAAAAACAGTCATAGAAAATAGTTAACCATGTTCTCACCAACATTAAGAAAAAAGTAATCTTTTCATCAGTTATTTAAAAAATGTTCTTTTGTGTGGCATTCTGTGTTTGCAGAACTGTATAGCTGAATCTTTTGAACAGTAGCTCCAACATTTGGGAAGAAAATATGTAATTAAAAGCATAGTTTCTGGAATCCAGCTGAAATTAAATTCTAATTTCACCATTTGAGAAGTTGCTTAAAAAGGAAAATTACATATCCTATCAGTAAAATTAGGGCTAATAGTAGTACCACTTTATAGGTGTGTTTGAAAATCAGGTTAAATTGTGCCTGTAAAGGCCAGGCACATCCTAACAAATGATGCTGTTATTATTGTTTCTTAGTTACATTTCTTTTGGATTTATAACATCTTTAGCAACTCATTCTCCAAGATTTTAAAATTACATTATTTTTGTTTTGATGACACTTAAAATTTTGAGATATTCTTTGAGACTAGTTCAAGAGTGTCCAGAGTTTTATGAAAGGCTTCTCAAGAGAATGAATACATCAGCACCATTAAGGGATTTTCCTGAAAGATAGTTGTCTCATTGGCAGAACTTTCACACTCCTCTGTGATCAAAGAAAAGGAAAGAAAACAAAATCTCCAAAGACATTATATGACTGCTTTCTTCGTTGCATGAGATTTCTAGGCAAACTAAACAACCAAAAAGATTTTTTTTCTTTACTTGAGGCTCTAATCTAAATTACCAGATGGATTTTTTTTTTTTGGTGTGTATTTAGTTTGCTACAAATGTAAGAAAAAGATTTTAGAAATATTTTGATTGAAATTATGAAAGCAACATGTGTGAAAATAACTGTTTTATATCTTAATTCTGTGCTTCTTATCTAGGTGAGATTAGTAATGATCCTATAACATTTAACACAAATTTAATGGGTTACCCAGACCGACCTGGATGGCTTCGATATATCCAAAGGACACCGTATAGCGATGGAGTCCTATATGGGTCTCCAACAGCTGAAAATGTGGGGAAACCAACAATAATTGAGGTAATTTAATTATAACAAAGTTGTATTATGAGTTTTTTTTTGTATTTTGAGTTTCAAATGTTGAAATTAAAATTTATGACAGTGGTTTTCAGTATTTTATACATAGAAACACATTAGATAGCATTTGGAAATGAACCATTCCTTTTTGCTCATTTACAAAGGTCTTTATTTCTGTTTTTATATATAAAAAGGAGCAGTCTAAGTTAGTGTAAAAAAATTAAAAGACATTTAAAAGAAGTAGATTAGTATGAATTCTATTTAAGAAAATAAATATAAACTGGAAACACTTTTTTGCTTTATATATTAATTTCAAATTTTCATGTTCATTGAAATATAGTCTTTAAACAGATACCTGATGAGCCCCTATCATGTGCTAAGTATTATGATAACTGCTTGTGGTAGAAAAATGAATAAGAGGTGAGTCCTGTTGTGTCTTCTGGTCCAGGCATTGGCATTGAAGCACTGGAATGGAAATCCATTGTTAGTCAAATCATCATAACGATTCTAATCAGAAGGTACTGTTAATACAGAGTTGTAAAAGGTAAATAGGAATTCACTTCACAAGTAGAAGGAAGGCTATCTTAGAAGAAATACCACATTAGAATCTTGGAGGTATTAAAAAAACCCAAAACACATGATGTTAGAGAACTCTAATTGGGGCTAGAAGGCAGGACATAACCCAGAGGGCAAATGATGGAAACAGAGGTGTTGAGGTTGGTAGGGGTAGATCTTTGAGGGCTCCATAAGCCATGCTGATAGGTTTAGCTTTTATTCTGAAAGACATAGGTGGTATTCGAATTCATCAGATTTTCGGCAGTATCTAACATCATACCTGAAAGGTATTAGAAATTAAAACAATAGCAATGACAATACTGACATTGAAACTTTAATGGGAATGAATACGTTTTAAAAAAATAAATGGATATAAAATCTAGAAGTGTTTCCCAGTCCATTATACCCAACAAAATCAGAATTATGATGGCGATTAATGGCAGGACAGTCCTATTACGGTTTTATCCTGATTCCTACAGGATTCTAGATTTTAGACTCTAATTTAACTCATCAATTCCACAAAGTTTAGTAGTAGTGACCAGGACAACAGCATAGGAACTACTAATGGAATTTCCAGGAGCTTATATAGGTCCTGAGTGGTATATTTTCTATGTGGTATAAACTCTGAGGGGGTTACATGCTTTGAATTTTTCTCCAAAGTTTTAATCAGCCATAGACTTTTATATGAGCTTCCAGTGTTGGTCAAGAGAAGGTGTTTTTTCTTTTGAATTGAAGTTTAAGTTAAGTTATTAACATTACTTTTCAATGATTTCTATCAATAATCTGCTTTCTAAGACAATGTAGATAAAAGATATGGAAATATATAGATATAGAAATAGAATATATAGATATGTATATCTACATAGATATAGAAATATGTATACATATAAGAAAGAAGGTTATTTTGTCTTATCAAAATAATTTTAAAAACTATTCAGTAAAGTTATACAGGTTATTTACCCAAAATAATAGCAAATGTCATTTTTTTAAATAAGTGTTTTTTTTTTAATTTATTTATTCAGAGAGAGAGAGACTGAGAGGCAGAGACACAGGCAGAGGGAGAAGCAGGCTCCATGCAGGGAGCCTGACGCGGGACTCGATCCTGGGTCTCCAGGATCAGACCCCGGGCTGCAGGCGGCGCTAAACTTCTGCGCCACCGGGGGTGCCCGCAAATGTTATTTTTTAACTGGCAAAACATTAGAGGAATTCTGTTTAAATTGAAGAACAGGGACGCCTGTGGCTGAGCGGTTGAATGTCTGCCTTTGGCTCAGGGTGTGATCCCGGAGTCCCAGGATCGAGTCCCATATTGGGCTTCTTGCATGGAGCCTGCTTCTTCCTCTGCCTATGTCTCTGCCTCTCTCTGTGTGTGTCTGTCATGAATAAATAAATAAAATCTTTAAAAAAATTGAAGAACAAAAAAGGAATGAACCCTCTACCCCATCTATTACAGAATATATTAGAAATCTTAGCTAGTGCAGTAAAGAAAAAAAAAACATAATCTGTAAGTATTTAAGGGAAGAAATAGAATTGTCAATGCTATAAAGAGTCTTTAGACTATTAAAATTTTAGGAAAGCCTAGCAGTAAGCTATAGGATCAATATGAAAAACTTGGTTTTATTTCTATACATGAAAAATAAGTATTGAGAAAATAAATGTTTTAAAAAGATACCATTTTTAGTAACAACAAAATTTATAAGGTACTTAGAATAGATCTATCAGAAGGTATGCAAAGTTTGTATGGAGAAAGTTATAAAACTTAATACTAAGATTATATAAATGGAAAGGTAGTCCATTCAGGGATAGGAATACTTGAATTCATGAAGCCATCACTTTCCCCCAATTGATCTATAGCTTCAATGCAATTCCAGTAAAAATTACAGTTGGTTTTTTCATGAAACCAGTGTCAACTAGTTCTAAAATCTGTGAAGATGGTAAATGGAAAAAAAAAAAAAAAGATGGTAAATGGCAAGAACAATCAAGATACTCCTAAAGAAGAAAAAGAAGAGGGAAAGGTTTCTTTCCTTTCCAGACATCAAAATTTATTATAAGCCTATAGTAATTTCACAAAGATGTATGGATACAGAGATAGACAAATTAACCAATTAATAGAATAGAGAACCCAGAAACAGATCCATCTGGAACAATGATATATGTCAGAAGAGATGGTGCCGCAAATGATCGGGGAAAAGGATGTCTATTGAATGGTGCTCAGAGAATTGGTTAGCCATATGGCAAACACAAAATTAGATTCTTACTTCATAGGAAATATAAAACTCAAGTCTAGATAGTTTAAGGATTTAAATGTGAAAAGCAAAATATTAAACTATTATACGAAAATGTTGAAGAATATTTTTCTGAGTTTGGAGTAGGGAAGCTTTTCCTACATATTTTTTACTTAAGAAAAGATTGAGAAATTTTACTACACTAAACTTGTCACCTAAACTTGTCAAAATAAACCATTAAAAAATAGACAACCCACAAACTCGTAGAAGGTATTTTAAAAATATATAGCTGACTATTGATATGTATCTAAAATATAAGAGAGGACTCCTATAATAAGACATGAAAATAAGAAATAAGACATGAACAGACATCTTACTAAAGAGAAGATATAAATGACAATTAGGTAAAAAAAAAAAAAAAAAAAAACTTACTCTCATCAGTATTGAAAAATGTTCAGATTAAGACCACAACGAGAAGTTTACTCTTGGTAAAAGTCATTGAGGATGGATATGGGGATTGGATAAGTCCTTTGGAAGACAGTATTGAATATTTCACATAGCTGAGTGCCACTACCCTATGATCCAGCAGTCCCACTTCTAGGCATTTACCCAAAAGAAACACTTGCAAATGTCCACTGGAGGCATGGATAATCATGCTTATTGAACGATGTTTGTATAGCAAAACACTGGAAATCCACAGAGCAATGGAGACCCACAAGTATATCAGGAAGAGAATATATACAAAAGTTCATCAGCAGAATACATAAATAAATTTTGGAGTTTTCACATAATGAATTACAAAAAATATTTAGTAGACTTGACACACAATGTTGCATAGTTTCAGGTGAACAACACAGTGATTTGACAACTCTCTAGTTATGCTATACTCACCACAAGTGAAGTACCATCTGCCACCCTACCACTCTTTTACAGTATCACCGAATGTTTACAGCAACAATGAACATTAGCTTGCTCAGCAACATAGATAAATGCTTTAAGCATAATGTTGAATAAAAAAAAACAAATCCCAAAAGGCTACATGGAGTTAAACATTTTTATAGAGCTCAAAAACAGGCAAACTAAACAACATATTTTAAGCATACATGCATTTATAATAAAACTATATTTAAAATAAAAGGGATGATAAAACTCAAAATGGCTACTTCTGGTTGGAGAGAGGGATAGGAGAGAAATACGTGTGTCAAGCTAAGATTCTCAGGTTCATTATGTTCTGATACCATACTACTAACATAATGTTATGAATATGTCAAATAATATGCTAAAAAGGTAACGGTGAAAATTTGGCACACTTTTCATTTAACACAAGTAGTGATTTATCTTTAAATAACTTCTTTATTCATATATAGTAACATTTACAGTATGTAAAAATATTCTATTAATATAGTCAGAGTTTTGCATATTTTCAACTCATATTTAATCATATAAACCCACAGATTAATTTATTTAGCAGATATTTATTAAGCATCTAAAATAGATCAGCCACTTTTCTAGAAATAGGGGATCAAAAAAGTATACACACGTGATACCTCTCTGCTGTAAAGGGTCTTGCATTCTCATAAGTAAAATAGAATTGAGAATGTTACTGTATTTAAATATCTCCTTAGAAGTGATAGAAGGACTGTGTTCTGTTGTAGCTGTTAAAATTAAACATTAAATATAAATTCAGATAATAAAATTCTCTTCTCATTTATGAAACCTACTTCACTCTTTTTGGTACCCTGTGACTTTAAAAAATATTAGAATTTATGAAATTTATAGTAATGAAATTTGTGATAATTATGAGAAGGCTAGCCATAAAAATCTTGTCACTGACTTGAAAATGTCTAATATTTCTGAGTTTTAGCTGTGAGATATTCTAACAAATAGTAGAAAATTAATACTTTTTTCTTTCCAGTGAAAATATGATTAAGTTTTTTGCAGGGCAAACCTTTGAAATCATGAAGATTCTCAAGTCTTTTTTGCATCTTTTCAGTTACTTCTTTGTGAACAATAGTTCCTAATTTATTTTAATGACTAGTCTTAATTTTAGTGTCCTGCATGAACCTCGTTGATTATGTGTCCCAACAGATAGCAACAAGGAAGTCATTAAATCCAACAGAAATTCGACAGATTGGGGACAGAGAAATCTTTTTAACTTTGTGCAGTAATATGCTTTTCAGAATATGTACTTTGAAATATTTAAAGGGTTGGACTTAGGTATTCCAAAATTCTGGTGTTTTCTTTCGCTCTCAAATACTATTTCTGATAAGTGTGATTTCTTTCATTTCAAGCTCATATACGATGCTGTAAAAATCCTTGGTATTTATTTTTACATAGGCACAATTATTATTTTTAGTTTGAGTCAGTGTGGTCCTGCTCTCTTTTATCTCGCTGCCCACTCCAGCTGCAGTCACTACCAGGAGGCTAGTGCTGGGATGCTAAGACTATTACACAATCATTTGTTGTTTTTAAGGTACTGTAGACCTGTCTGAGTGATTTAATATCTGTTATAAAGTTAATTATTCCTTAATTTTTGAAGCCATAGCCTGTTGTTGGCCTTTGCTTTGTTTGTTGTTTGCAGTGGCTGATTCTGAGTTGACTTTGATGTAAGTTCTTTGGCTCTGCAAATGTTTACTAATATTTGACTCTACAAAGGGATTGATATGTGTTTTTGGGCATGTGCCATGAGCCTTATAGACTATGATCCTTACTGCTCTACTCCCATCGTGAGATATGATTTCTAAGAGGTTATTCATGCATATTTTGACTGGTTGGTGTGCAGTTTAGTACTGAATACAAGCAACACAAAAGATGTGCTTTTTTTTTAAGTGTACTTTTTAGTGTAATCCTCAAGCTCCATTTAAAAGTACAAAAATATATTGTTTTTGTGGGGTTTTTTGAAATCTTAGAATGGCAGTGGTAAGTAATTTCTAATGGTTAATCCATTTACTAATGATGCATCTGCATTGCTGCTAGCACTTAACGGTCTTCTGTAAAAGGGCCTTTCTGATTTTAACTTTTTGTTTTAGCATGTTAAATAGACTTGCCTAATTATTTATTTTCCCATAACATTGCTAAAAGCTCTGAGTTGTTCTTGCCCGGAGAAGGCACATTTTGTAAGTACATAAATAATGAAAATGGAAAGAACGACAATTTGTTTTCATTTTGTCCTTAATGAATTTTGTTTCCCAAATAACATTTCACTTCTTTAATATGATTTTCTTTTTCTAATAGATAACTGCCTACAATAGGCGTACCTTTGAGACTGCAAGGCATAATTTGGTAATTAATATAATGTCAGCAGAAGGTACGTATGGAAGATATGTTGCTGATTCTTTTCTTATATACAAAAGTATTTCATTATGGTTTATGTATCTATGCAAAATATAGTCAAGGATTTTCAGGGACCACATACCTAATATAACTAACAAAATGGTAAAGTATAGAAAAGAAAGCTAAACAACCTTTAATTGGTTATAAAATATCATGATGGGTGATGGTGCTGAAAAGCTCAGAATAGAGACCCAAGCACATAGGCCACTTATCTCTGCAAGCCTTGGTTTCATCATCTATAAAATGAGACCAAGACTAGCATTTCTCTCCCAAGTCTGGGGTAAGGAAGGAGTCCATGAGTTAAGAATTGAAATGTGCTTAACACAGGGCTGAGTGTAGGATACAGGATCAGTAATTAGTAGCTAGTTTTATTATTTTACTTTAAAACTGATCACATGTGAAGGCAGAGTTGTTGATGGAAATAAACTGGAATTTGGGTCACAGTCTCCTTCCTAAATAGCTAATTATTCATTTCTAGAGTCTAGAGTAATTTGGACTTACATATACTCAAATTGTAAGTGATTCTCAAGGATTTGGAAGGTTAGGGATAGGGGAATATTCCAATAATTGTTATTTCAAATATTCTGTCCTATTTTGGAGTTTTATTGGGAAAAGTACATACTGCTAAAAACTTTGTAGTTAACATTTATGTATCATGGGATACCCCCCTCTATACTAGATATCATTATGAGGGTAACAGAAGAAGAACGGACACAGTATTTTTATCCCAAAATTATTAAAACAATTATGTGTCCTAAATAGGGAATTTATAGTTCTATTTGTGAGTACAATTAAATGAGCAAATGCAAAGCATTTTTTAGGACCTACTAATTTGGAATTCATGGTAATTCAGTAAAGGTTGAGTTAAAAAATTGCCTTTATATTTTATGGAAGGAAGTAATTTATATAGAATTGATACTGCAGAACATAAATTGGGAGATTGCATAGAGATTTGAATCCCTTTACATAAGTTTTTTCCCCCGGTTTCGGCAGTATCAGATGCAGACAACCAATGTGCTAGTTTAAAATTTAAAGTGACTTTCATATATGGAAAGCAAGTCCAAATGCTAGTTCTGTGGGCCTGGGCAGAAGATTCCCTGTCCTTTTCTCCTTCCCGTGGTCTTTAGATAGGTATTCCTGCTTGGAACAGGAAGACTTTTATTCCCAACTTCAATTGTTACTGGATGCTTGCACCCAGTCTAAAGTTATTCCTGTAAAATTGGAATGCCATTAATGATCAGAATAATCACAAAATTCCCTTTCTCCTCAGGAATTCATCAGTGTAGTAGTATGGTTACATTATACTGTGCTTGGACCACTAACCTTACCATAATGCCCTCAGGGGGGCTCCCCATTCTTAGGTACAGGAGTCCTTACAGACTGAGAGACAGCCTCAAGTCTGGTCTCAGTACTGGTAGATACAGAATATACTGACATCCTAATAGGTGTTTGATGCACAGGCACCAATGTTCAAGCAGATACTAATGGAAGACTATTAGACATCTATAGGATTGAAAGTTGGCTTTACGGGCTATTTATCTAAATCAGGGATTTTGAAGATGTGTTGGTGAGGTAGGAACACTGGACAGGTTTTGGAAGCCTCCATTTTTATTTCAGGCAGAGCTGCCCTGCTGCCTTTTACATATGAAAACCAGCGAACCAGAGAGCATGCATTTATCCTTGCTGGTCTAGACAGCATAAATATGGACACTAGGATGGACATCTTTGAGCAGGGCCTGCCTACACATGTGCCATTTCTCCCAGATAAGATTAGGAAAAGAAATAGCAAAAGTTGCATATCAGGATAATCATGCTCAGTCTGACTCCCTGCCCAACTGTCTCCTGCTCTGAGAGACCTAATGGGAAATTAGTCATGTAGAATCACAGAGCATGGAGCTCAAGGAGAGTACATAGAGTGATTCTCTAAATTGGGTTTCGTGTCTCAGAGGCCTGCCACCAATCTGTTGGCCTACTGTTCCCTTGGCCTCTGTGATGTCCAAATATAGCAGGCATGGGATTTCCCCAAAGTTAGAAAGCTCCTATGACTCATCTTTGGTAGGTCTGGCAGTAGCGCTTGGCTCTGTAGACAGCAGGCAGCTGCATGGCCCAGAGCCTCTAAGGGTGTGGCGGCAGCGGGTCTCAGAAAGGAGCCACGAAGCAGGGTCACATGGATTAGGAAAAACCAAGTAACAGTTCTCCAAAAAGGAGCACTGAAAACAAGAAAAATGTTTTGCATGCTTTTTTAGAAAAGTGGTTATAAAAACACTGGTGAAATTAATGGATGATAGACTTCTAGCACACTCATAACTATATTTGGTATTATTTGTAAATATTATTTATTGCCAAGAAACTGTTCTTCATGGCATATTTATGCATGGCTGTTTTTCAGTATGGAGAAAAATGTGGCATGATTAAGCTACTGTTTAGCTATATAAAACAGGAAATGTATCTGCATGAAACAGGAAACTTATCTACATAAAATAGAATAAATATATCATATTTTAGAAGACTGCAGATGAGCTATACATCAAACAAATCTAACAAAATCACATGCAGAATAAATGGCAGTGTAGAAGATGAATGAAGAACCTTCTGTGATTAGAGCCATGAAAAACTCAATCTTTAGGAAGAGATACCACACTGTAGAAAATTCTAAAGCCTGAACATCTTCCCTGACTTCACCTCTGGCATCAAGTGTCCTTTAGTATTAAAGAACCTTCATAAGAAATGAGTTCATCAAGATTTCAGTTACTTATTGTGTAATTTTTAGTTTTTACTTAATTGTTGAATAACAGTATAATACTTTACAGATATATGAGTTTTAATGAAATAAATCAGAGGATAAATGAAGTATAATTACTGCTGAGGGCTTTAAATGTGTGTATAGTCAGAAACAATTTCTTTTCCTCTTAAAGGAAGAATTTCAGTACACAACTTATTCATATTATTTATAGTAATTGCTTAATTTTTCATATTATTTATAGTAATTGCTTAAGTTTACTATTTTAGAAGTTCTTATTCTAGGCTGGCAGCTCCACTGAGCACTTTATACACAGCTTCTATTAGGATAAAAAAAATCATCTGAGGCAAATTCAAAGATGGTAAAATCCTGAGTTCCTCTAAAGATCAGTTTTCCCCCTCTGAATACACAGGGCAAGTACCTACTCACCCTTTGGTTTTAAGTGTTAAATGGGATAATTCACCACAATCCCTTTAGCTTGGTAAGGGATAGTAAGTATTCCAAACAAGGTATCTTTTATTATTATAGAAATTTGATTAAACAAATAAAAGCTATTCTTTATCTTAATAGAACAATCAGAACGTAGGGAATGATTTTTTAAGTTCAAGAGTAACATTTGAGAAACTGAAATACAGTTGATCTTTGAACAATATAGGGGTTTGGGATGCTGACCCTTGAGCAGTTGAAAATATATATATATATATATATATATATATATAACTTTTGGCTCCCAAAAAACTTAACTACTAATAGCTTACTGTTGACCAGAAATCTTACCAATGATAACATAAATGAGTCGATTAATACATATTTTGTATATGTGTTATATACTGTATTCTTACAATAAAGTGAGCTAAAGAAAAGAAAATATTATTAAAATCGTAAGGCAGCCCAGGTGGCTCAGCTGTTTAGCGCCACCTTCGGCGCAGGGCATGATCCTGGAGACCCGGGATCGAGTCCCGCGTTGGGCTCCCTGCATGAAGCCTGCTTCTCCCTCTGCCTGTGTCTCTGTGTCTCTGCCTCTCTCTATGTGTCTCTCATGAATAAATAAAATCTAAAAAAAAAAAAAGAAAGAAAGAAAATCCTAAGATACATTTGCAGTACTGAACTAAAAAAAAACAAATCCACATGTAAGTGGGCCCACATAGATCAAAATCGTGTTGCTCAAGGGTCAACTGTAAATTCTATTTATGTCTATTCTACTTAGTTATACTGAGAGTCTGAGTTGTATTGGTTACTTTAAAATAAATTCTAATATTAAAATTTTTTGGAGGGAAATTTGATGAGTTATTGAAGAGGAAAAAAGCTAAATCTCTAACAATGTGAGATCTGGAATTTTGTGGGAAATTTAAAATATAATTCTCTAGAATATTTAATTATGAAGTTATCAAAAGAGTAAAATTCCTATGATTTCAGATTTTTTAAAAATATAATCAATATTTAGTAGTAGTAATATTTTAACATACTCTGAAGAGATCAGTAATACCACATATTAAAAATATGGTATTTCAAATTATACATAAACAACTCATAAGCAATTACGGATATTTTGTAATGTCTTCTCTATTTGGAAAAGGTGTTGCTCTTACTTCTATGTTCAAATGGGCATAGCACTACCTAGGGGCATAGTGATTAAATAAGAGAATGTATGTGAAAAAGATCTGTCAATTTTAAAACACTATAAATACAAAATATTACTCCTACCTATGTAGGGTTCTGGAAATGCTTCTTCTACCGGGTACCTTGGTAGACGAAGAGACTGACAGGTCACTGGCAAATTGGAAGTGGATTTAGCAGGTTTTTTTTTTTTTTTCTTTTTTGGCCAAATCCTATAATTATAAATGGCTCTGCTATCCCTTGGTTAATTACATTGTAGGTAAAATTCTGTGTCCAATGTAAGTTATGTGTTTAGATATTTCCTCCATTATACAGAAAGCCTTTAAAGTCAATATTAGTAGTGTTCCCCAAAGCCAGGATTATGACAGAAATAAACAATATTGAATTGTTCTTTTGTTTCTCTTTCAAAAGACTTCTTCATTAATGATATGCATATCCTTTTTCACCAAAATTAGACTTCCCGTTACCATATCAAGCAGAATTCTTCATTAAAAATATGAATGTAGAAGAAATGTTGGCCAGCGAGGTTCTTGGAGACTTTCTTGGGGCAGTGAAAAATGTGTGGCAGCCAGAGCGTCTGAATGCCATAAACATCACATCGGCCCTAGACAGGGGCGGCAGGGTTCCTCTTCCCATTAATGACATGAAGGAGGGGTAAGCAGACCTTTATCTCGTTGCCTTAAATATGCATTTTTAAATATGGTGATCTTATCAAATGTATTATAGTTGGAAGATGGCCTATTGCATTTTTTTAAATAAGAAGTAGGTGTTGTAAAGATATGAAAACACTAGCAATTTTCTATATTGACAAAGAGGTTACGTTACTGGTTCTTTATATCTGATGTTCCAGGTCCTGTGAATTCTAATTTTAGATCAGGATCACCATCATAAATTACAGCACTAAGTCTCTTGTACCTTCCATAGAGAGGCTGATTATTTAGAGCCCTGCATTTCAAAGAAAAATTGATGCTCCAGTTATCAGCTGCAGGACACTCAGATTGCTGTAACTTTATTCTAGGAAACTATTTCTTCGCCTTTAACATTCTTTCCACCATGTGTCGGTGACGGATGGCCAGAGTGGATTTGAAACCTATTTCTAAAGCCTGGCCTTGTCACTCATCAGCTGGGTGACATCAGGCAAATACTGCACTCTCTTTTGCCTCGATTTCCTCATTTGCTCCAAGGGGGATTGTACTCTTTCTTCCCTCAGACTTGATGTAGCGTCTAAATGAGACAGTGCAATTGAGAGGGATTTGCCCACTCTCTTGCCTTACAAAGTGTGACTTACACCCTTGTAGAATTTAAGAGACACTTTTTATGCCTGGGTGAATTGAGAGGATTGAATGTCGAATCACGCTTTGATCTTTAATTTTTAACCTATAGGTTGAAGCAGATCTGCCTTAAAAAAAAACCCATTCTATAAACGTATGAGATAATGGAATAAATCACAGTTTATATAGCATATCCCTTTCGAATTCCTCCTTTATCCATGTACATGATAACATTTTTATATAGATGCTATCTAGAATTAACTAGAGTACCCGGATTAATAAGAATTATACTTAAGGGCAGTTTTAAAGGAGAACTTTGTTAGAAATAAGGGAAGAGATCACAAATAGACATAGATGAAGTATGAGCGTAGGCAGAAGGGGGTTAAGGGATAAGCAGTGAGCTGTGAAGTCCAACTTACAAATTTCAGAATTAAATTGTAGCTTGTATGTTACAGTAATGGGTTTTGAAGTCAGTCAAGCACACATAGAAGTGCCTTGAGAAAAAATAGTTGCTTTATCACCGGTCTATCTGTTGGTTGGTTTTCTATATGAAACCATAATTTTAGAGCTTACATTTTTTTACTTGAGAGTTTCATGATTCTCTTTCCCACTGGGTAATTAAAGAAGAACCATGGAAAAAGATGAACGGGGGGTCTCCCCTGAAAACATTCTCCAAGCATAAAGTCTTTTCAGTAGTTTCTTAAAGTAATATGTTCTACAGTGATAAAACAATGACCAAAAGATGGTGGAGGAAGCAACTCAAACACCAGGCCCTGGTAGAGTTTTCCCTAGCTGGGCTTTCTTCTGGGCTCACTCTTCCCTCATCAGTAATATAGGCTCTACCCCCAGAGGTCCTTTTAGAAACAACTAAATTGAACTAAACAACTCTCTAAAGCAGACTCTGACCTGAAACAGTGCTTTCCAACCATGTCTTGGCTAAGAATTGCCAGTTGAGTTTTAATAAAAAAAATACAGAGGGGGCGCCTGGGTGGCTCAGTCGGTTAAGCATCTGACCATTCATCTCAGCTCAGGTCTTGATCTCAGGGTAGTGATTCAAGCCCACACTGGACTCCATGCACAGCAGTTAAAAAAATTGGGTGGATGGACAGACAGATAGGTTCCTGGCTTCTGCGTCCCCCTAGAGAGTCTGAATCTTTGAGGCTAGGGCTGGGCCTGAGCATGTGACTCTAAATTAAGAACAGAATTTTTGTCCTACAAGTACTTGTTAGAGAATTCAGTCATTAGCTGATCCCCCAGCACCTGCTAGAGGGTGGCATGTACTGTCAGCTATTTGAGAGAGTCAGTCCCATGGCATTTATTTGGACCCTGTTGTCTCAGATCCCTTCCCAACTTGAAATGCTTTCCATGAGTTTTAATTTAATGTTAAGCCATAACCTTTACAAAGTATTCGTATGATAAGTCTTTTAAAATAGCATTTCTATAAATTGTAACCAATTCCAACTCCACTGCTCCAGTGTCCTATATGAGAACCAATGGAACAAGGGCATACTTGAGTATAATTCCAGAAGAAAGAATTGTCCCTGGGAATGATTTTGCATACTTTCTTTAGTTGTTATCTAATGCCATAGTAACAAAAATAATTTTTTTTACGTGTTGCCTTAAACTTAGAAATAAAATCCTGTGCTTGACTTTTGTACCATACTTTTCTTTTTGTTGATTTGGTCCTAACACTTAATTTAGTTAATAAACTTTCTGCCTCTGTACTTTCTTTTGAAAAATAATAGCTAGGAATCCCTTTTTAAAAGGAAATATTAAAGAAAAGTAAAAAGAAAAAAAAGCCAAAATAACAAAAAACAACCTAGGGTCAGACACAGCAAAGGAATTCCACCCCTTTCTTTTCTAAGATTTTCCCTAAAAATATAGTCATGCACTCCCACCATATTAACTAAGCACCTGACAAAAGTGTTCTGCTTATTCCACAGTAACAAAAGTCCCAGTCTGTGATTAAAAAAAAAAAAAAAAAAAAGAGTAAAACCTCCATGAAATTATTTCCTATTTTACTCATGGTGGGCACAATCTGCTAAAAGCAGATTTTTCCCTACTTGATGTATGTATGTAGATAAATACAGAGCGGATGACTAAGAGAAGCTCTCGGTAGTAGACCATCAGAGTTAATCCATGGCCCTTCCACAGTCCAAAGCACTGTTCAATGCCAATCATCAGGAACCTACTCTGCAGCATCCCAGCCCCTCATCCCTCCTGATGCACATTTGTTCACCTCTTCAGACTCACTGACAGCTTTCAGACTTCTCCTAAATCTAACAGAAAACAATTATAAAGATTTACTTCAAAGTAAATAAGCTGCTGCAAAGGAAGCCTGAGCCTCCTGCAAAGATTTTCTTTCCTTTGCCAGACCCATAACCCCGGGCAACTGTGCTCTCTCTGGGTGTGGCCTCTGTGCTGCTTTTGCTCCTAATACTGTGCCAGAGGCTAAGGACTTGTGGATGCATTTAGCCTGGGATGAAGCTAGTGGAAAGAGGAGCAGTTTCATATTTCACTCTAGGCATGGCAGAGCTGCCAACCCGGGGTAAGTGATGTGGTGTAAATGGCATCTATGAAGGGAATGATAGGGTGTGAGGATTAAGGAATATACTCACTTTTCATAAAGAGATTGTCAAACCTCCCACTATTTCCTCTGGTTACCAAAGCATGTGGATCTAGCCTCAATCAGCAACAGAGAATCTTAGTTTATTCGTTAGACAGTCTCACAAAGTGTTCCCTCTAATTAATTGTTTGCTTTCTGCCTTATAAAGGCGTCTGTGAGAAATTACACTTGAGGAAGAGAATGTGAGTCAGTGGCTGCCAAATACTGCTCTGATGCAAGGTCATGATCCTGGGCCCGTCCGTAGTGTTCTGTTGAATTTGTCCCCATGTTTGGTGATTTATAAGATTGTCCTTTATTCTTAATAACGTGCCTCCTACATTTTTGGTGCAAATACTCTCTTTTGTTTTGTTTTGGTTTTTTTTTTTTTTTGTATTTTTTTAATTGGAGTTCAATTTGCCAACATATAGCATAACACCCAGTGCTCATCCCGTCAGGTGCCCCCTCAGTGCCTGTCACCCAGTCGCCCAACCCCCCACCCACCTACCCTTACACTACCTCTTATTTGTTTCCCAGAGTTAGGAGTCTCTCATGTTCTGTCACCTTCTCTGACATTTCCCACTCATTTTCTCACAAATACTCTTTTGGAATGATGGTGATATATGATAATATGATAGGAACTTCTCAAAAGAGCCTTTAATAATGTAAAAATTGGAAGCCCATCTAAGTCCATTTTTATAAGTATAAAAATAAACCAATATATGAAATCAATGTAACTATATGTCTAAAATCTATCCTACGTGCTACACATAGATTGACTTATTAAGTACTTTTATTGGGGAATAGTATACTAACCTTTGTGCTCTAGCGATTAAAAAAAAATATCTGTGCTCACAGTCTATTAGGGACCAAGCAGTAATCAGATAATTAAAAAACAGTCTTATACATATCCCCATTGAGGTAGTCACAGAGAGTGTTCCTCCTTTGCTTCAGGTCCATGCCTGGAAAGGGTTCATAGAAGACGTGAAGCCTGATCTGAGTTTAGACTATGAGTACAAATTAACCTGCTCAAAAAATAACCAAGGAGGAGTTCTAGGTAGAGGGGTCAGTCAGCTTGGGCAGAAGCCCTGAGGTAGGAGAAAGCCTAGTGGATTCAATAACCTACTTCATGTGGATTTAGAGAACAGGGATCCAGAAGTGATAGTTACCAAGGAGGTAAAAAACCAGACCATGTAAAGGCCTCGTATATCAGGAAAAATTGTTTAGATTTTATTCCAAAGCATTAGGGACATTTGCAGAAAATAACACATGGTTGAAAGAGTAGACTGAACCCAAATGCCTCTTTTCTGCAAGTATGAACTCAGGGTGTGAGTTCATACTTGCACTGACATGGTTTTGAATTTTTATGCTGCACTTTCATTTTATTGTGAAAATAACAGCTTTATTGAGATGTAATTCGCACACAAAACTAGAAGAGTCTGACCCTTGTATGCCAGTTCCCTCTTCTGATAATTTATTCCTTCTCCAATGAAGAGGGGCAAGCAAGTAGTAGAACCAGAGTCTGGAAGTGTCCTTTGTTTTCTTTTTTATTCTGCATTAGACCTTTTATTTAGTTTAACTTATTCTTTATTTTTCATCTCACTTTTTGGCCGATTGATTGCATATATGCACAAAACAAAGAAGTGGTGTGAGGGACAGAGGGCAGGAATCATAGTGTATTTTCTAAGGGCTCAGGAGTTCCCAGGCAACATGTAACATGTGAACACATTCTTTTCTAAACTGTCTTTTATTTCCTATATACACAAAATTAAGAATAAAACACATTTGTTACTTGGACAATTAGGTCAAATATGCAATCATTGGATCCATTTATCTGGCAGATATCTGGCTATAAAAGGCAGAGTTTGGACTTATTTTTCTTTTTAACCTGTTACTTGGTTTTCAACATTGTATGTGTAAAGGCCACAGTGAATATGTTCTCCCTCAAGGCAAATTGAGTTGTTCAAATTGGAAGAAAAGACTCCTTCATAAGGAACAAAATCTGCCTGTGTAGATCAATTCTTAAGAGTTTGAGGCACCATGTTTTGTTAACATTGGTTGAGAGCCTCGTAGTTGGCAACACATTCCTATCTCATCTGTTTACACCTTTGAAAGTTTGAAAACATGTGGCTAAGGTCATAAAGGTAACGATCATTTTCATTTCGCTTCATAAAAATTTTAAGTTTCTTCGTGTCAGAAAGCTAACTGAAAGGAAAACAGATTATGAAAAATGTAATTTTAGCGTGTATAACATAGAGTTATTATTCACGGCCTCATACAAAATTATTTTTTTCTTTTGAAAGCCAACACATTGAAACTTACTGGCTCTACAAGAGAAACAATGAGTATACATTTTTTTTTTTTTTTTACTTACAAGACAAATCTAATATCTCCTTCTCTCACTCAAGCATAACATTTGTAGTCTCTTTACATTTTATATATTAACTCATTGATTTTCCCAGTATTCTTGAAATATAGTTGATATATGGCATTGTACGAGTTTAAGGTGATTTCACATATGTATATATTGCAAAACGATTACCAGAATAAGTTTAACATCTATCACCTCGTGTAGTTACAGATATTTTTATTGTTATAAAAACTCTAAGATCTACTCTTTTAGCAACTTTCGAATATACAATGGCTTGTGTTTTAAAACTGGTATAATGCTTTTTATTCATTCACTTGTTCTGCACATAGGCTCCCTGAAGACAGTGAGAAAGACTGGTTCAAGAAGGACCTTTAAAAGGGGCTGTTGGCTTCACATTGGAAAGCAATGGTGATCAGAACTAGGATGTAACAGGGAGATGGAACATAGTGGACAGGTGCATGTGAGAGTTCTTTCGGGGTAAATGTCAGAGACTGCTGATAGATTGAATATGTGGAAAGAAGGACAGGAGTCAAAGATGATGGTACTTGAGCATCTGGCCATGCCAATCATTGGGAGAGAAGAACATGGAAAAGGAGAAACAGGTGGAGGTGGGGTGGGGTGACAATGAGCTCAGTTCGGAACATATTAAGTTTGTGAAGCCTATGGATCATCCAAGTAGAGATGAAAGTAATTTGGCAGTATGTGTCAACTGTCATAAAAATGTTTCTACTTCTAGGCATCTCTTTAAAGATAGTAACATTAAAAAATATGCAGAGAGATAGTCTTTGCAATATTATTTATAACATCAAAAAAATTGGAAGCAACTTACATGTCCGACTCTGAAGTAATTGTTGAATAAATCATGTGCACTTAAAAAATTATATTGCCATAAATCTATAATTATGAAGACTGCAAAATATGGAAAATGCTTATGACGCATTAAGGGAAAAGGCAGGGTATAAAATTATATTTTAGAGATGATTGCAATTAGGTTAAAAATATATGCATTTGAAAAACATTTTACAAGGTACATTGGAAAATGGAAGTAGTTCTGTTAGTAATATAAATTAATTCTTGTTTCTATATCCCAGGTTTAATGTAATGTTTTTATATTGCTTTTATAATTTGAGGAAAAAAAATAAAAACTGTTCAAAGCACCAAAAACTCGTATGCCCATTTACCTTAACTTGAAGTGAATTAATTTAAAATCTTACTAATTATAAATGCAAATCAATGTCACATTAAAGCAAGTTAGCAGTTGTAAAAAATACTCATTTCTGTATTTATATGTCACAATTATTAAGGAGATATATGGTCTTGGTTAGGCAGTTAATAAGGAAGTAGAAATTGGCTTTATGTGAAGCTTACAAGTAAGAACTTGTTTTAAATGAAATATATTTATATTCGCTGATCATCTAAATACCAATAGTTCCTCATACATACTTTTGTTCAGAATTTTTATTTTTATTTTCATCTTTAGTTTTAGCCTATTACATTTTATTTGTCTCCCAAAAGCATCCTGGTTTTTGAAAAAAAAAATTTCCTTCAAATGAATCTTAAGTCCAAATATATATTTGACATAAAAAACAACCAAATCAGTTTGTGTAATTAAACTCTGGCACATAGTTGTCAACTCAGAGTGTGAGTTCATACTTACATTGACATGGCTTTTAATTTTTGTGCTGCACTTTCATTTTATTTTTGAAAATAGCAGCTTTATTGAGATGTAATTCATACTATACAATTCTCCTACTTAAAATATATAACTCAATGGATTTTAGCTTTTTCATAAAATGGTGCAATCGTTACCACCATCAATTTTAGAACATTTTCATCATCCCAGCACCTTCGTCCCATACCCATTGGCAGCCATGTACCGTCACCACCCCCAGCCCTAGGCAACCACTGTTTACCTGCTATCTTTATACATTTGCCTACTCTGGGCATTTCTTATGAGTGGAATCACACAGTATGTGGTCTTTTGTGACTGGCTTCCACTTTTCCACAATATTGTTTTCAGGATTCATTCATATTGTAGCATGTATTAGTAGTTCATTTCTTTTTATGGTTGAGTGATATTCGATTGTATGGATATTCCACCTTTTATTCACTCATCAGTGAGCATTTAGACTGTGTCTGCTTTTTGACTACTGTGAATAATGTTGCTATGAACATTCACGGATAAGTCTTCGTACAGACATGTTTTCATTTCTCTTAGGGTATATACTTAGGAATGGCACTGCTGGTTCATATGGTAACTCTGTATTCAACCTTTTGAGGAACTTCTAGACTGCTTTCCAAAGCAGTTGTACCATTTTGCATTGTCACCAGTAGAGTAGGAAAGTTCCAATTTCTCCACATCCTCACCGGCACTTCTTATTGTCTGTATTTTTTATTATAGCCATCCTGTGGAGGTGAAACAATGGTTTTGATGGTAGTTTCGATTTCTCTTGTGCTGAGGGCTAATGATCTTGGACATTTCAAGGCATTTCATGCACTTATTGGATGTTTGTATACTTCTTTGGAGAAATGTCTATTCAGAGCCCTTTCTGTTTTTAAATTGGATTATTTGTCTTTTCATTTTTGAGTTTAAGAGTCCCTTATATATTGTAGATATAATTCTCTTATTAGATACATGATTTGCAGCTAATTTCTCTCATTTCATGGGTTGCCTTTTCACTTTCTTGATGGTGACCTTTGGAGCACACTATTTTTAATTTTGATAAAGTCCAACTTATCTAGTTTGTTCTGTTCTTGCTGGAACTTTTGGTGTCATATCTAAGAAACCACTGCCTAATACAAGGTCATGCAAATGTATTCCTTTTTTTCCTCAGAGTTTAATAGTTTTAGGTCTTCCATTTAAGTCACTGCTCTATTTTAAGTGAATTTTCTTATATGATATGGGGTAGGGATCCAGCTTTATTCTTTTGCATGTGGATACCTGACTGTGCCAGTACCATTTGTTATAAAAACTGTTCTTTCCTCCATTGAATTATCTTGGCACTTGTTTACCAAATGTAAGAGTTTATTCCTAGATTTGAATTTTATTCATTGGTCTACATGTCTGTCCTTATGCTGGATTACTATTGCTGATTGATTTGATTACTGTTGCTTTGTAAGTTTTAAAACCAGCAATTGTGAGTCTTCCAACTTTTTCTTTTTCAAGAATTTTTTGCAGTTATTTTACGATCCTTGAATTTCCATAAATTTTAGGATAAGCTTGTCAGTTTCTACAAAGAGAGAGCTGGAATTTTGATGGGTTTATTTCATTTTATAAGTAGCTATAACATTGTCATTAGGAAAAGAAATATTTATTTAGAGTGATTCCTAGTTTTCTCTCTTTTGAAAAACCTATGAGATTCCCTTTTCTTGAGCTGCTTCAAGATTATTTAAATGCTATTATCACTATCTTCTCTTTTTTTGTGTGTGTGAAACTCTCATTGACTAATTAAGTAGTGTTCTTTCCCCCTAATTACTAAGGTATACACCAAGAAAATAAATTTTGCTTGCCTAATTTGTGCTTACCAAGTAATAGTTTTTCTCTTGGATTAACTTCTTGAATAAAAGAGTGAGAGACCTTGTAGGAGACCTAACAGTAGGGGTCTGTGCAGTAGAAACTTGGGTAAAATAGCTAAGTGCCTAAAGCTCCATACCTCCAGAGTTGTAATTTCACAATCTTATTAAAATGAGATCAAGTGAGATTTATTACCTGCAATTATTTATTAGTTTGGTGATAGTGTTATTTCTAAATAATTTACTTTAAGAGTAATTTTTAAATGTAAACAATCTACTAAACATAGTAATCACAGTATGTCAGACACATGCTTACTTTGAATTAAAATAAATTGAGTGAAAAAAAAATTTTTAGAAATTAACATAGAATCAGGAGAGTGTCTGGAACACCAAAGCACTCAGTAAATATTGGTTAAATAAAGGAAAGAATGGAAGGCAGCTCCTCCATGAATCACTGCTTTTAAAGCCCAGGCCCCTACCTTAGGGATGATTCTAGATAATCCCTCAATTCAAAAGGATAAATCCTGCTTTCAGGGTAGATTGTTTTTCAGTGTTTCCAATTTTCTCAAAGGATAACCTGAGAGTTTCACATTTTTGCAGCGTTTATGTCATGGTTGGTGCCGATGTACCGTTTTCTTCTTGTTTACGAGAAGTTGAAAATCCACAGAATCAATTGAGATGCAGTCAAGAAATGGAGCCTGTGATAACATGTGATAAAAAATTTCGTACTCAATTTTACATTGACTGGTGCAAAATCTCATTGGTGAGTTTTTATTTTACTGTGTTTTTGTGAATGTACTTAGAAGTGATGTGGCTGGAGAGAACATTTGACTAAAACCTGAATTGCTTTAAGGAACAAATCCTGGGTTTACTTTGTTAACGCTATGGACTTCCCTTGACTTTAAGGATTTGGCAAGCTTGTTGACAGTGCATCCATTTAGAAAAGAGTATCTCCACTTTTGTCCTCAGTCTACCCTTGATCAGTTGCTGGGGCTGCATTAGCTTGGCAGGTGGTCCAAATGACCCCCCACCCCCGGACATCCAGGTGGCTGCTAAGCCAAGATAGATTATGGAATCAGTGTGACATATGGAGAAAGTCTCAGATATGCTGCCATCACCCACTTTGGAAGGAGAGACTGGGGTACAATAATAAATCTGAAAATAAAGCAATATGGTGCTACGGGTCAGTGTCCTAAAAATTCAAATTGTAGGGAAAGTTCAAGGAATAAAAAAAAATTCCAGTGAGCAAAATTAGAATCTTACCCAGGGCCCCATAAATATTAAATATTTCTTTCTAAATATCCTTTGTAATTAGGATGCTAAAAGACTTAAGAAAATGTAGGTAAGGCTTCATCTATAAAATTTATATTATTTTTTGGGATCCCTGGGTGGCGCAGCGGTTTAGCGCCTGCCTTTGGCCCAGGGCGCAATCCTGGAGACCCGGGATCGAATCCCACGTCGGGCTCCCGGTACATGGAGCCTGCCTCTCCCTCTGCCTATGTCTCTGCCTCTCTCTCTCTCTCTGTGACTATCATAAATAAATAAAAATTTAAAAAAAATTATATTATTTTTTGATCTTGCTTTCTGGAAGATCGGTAAGTTGTTTTACTTTTTAGTGACCTTTAGATTTAGCTTCTGTCACCTCTTGATGATTGGTGGTGAGTGAATTAGATCTAAGTTTAAAGTTGACATTTGAACAAAGTTATTGACACATAAACACAACTGTCATTTCATGTCTTAGAGAACCAACTGCAGGCAACTTTCCCGGCTGCAGTACAGAAGAACATAGTATTCACGTCGCAGCACTCAGCACCTGTGACCCTTGGCCCTAGACTTTCCTTTTTATGGGACTGTGTCTTAGGAAAATAATTTTCTTTCTTTGTCTTCTTAAATCAAGTAAAATTATTAAGCTGCTATGGTTTACGTGTGTTATACATAAATGTTGAATTTGCAAAGCTTAATATTTCAGTCATGGTGGTAATCGTACAAGGATGCCAAAGACTGAGTGGCTGCAATCATAACTTGAGTAGGTACCTGTAACCAGAGGCAGTAAACAGTGGGCCCTAACAATGCCATTTTACTTGTGTTTGTGCTAAAAGTTGTTGATGTTTAGGAATATTACCTCATTTCTAAAGTTTTAAAAATTGACGTATGTTTTGAAGTTTTTAGTTTCTGTGGTGAGATTTTGTAAATGGAAAGATGGGGATTTTCATTTTTTATTTTACGTGTATTTACTTACGTGTCACATCTTACCACAGAAGATGTCAGGGGGCTTAAATGAAATAGTCAAAACAATAAATGTAATAAATAAAATACAAAAGAAATAGAAGATCAGGACCTGAACTTAAAAAAAAAAAAATAGGCCCAAGGTTGACAACAAGCTTCCTAATAGGTCCATGATCAAAAGAGGAAATTCATCAGTTACTCAGTTCTCCTTTTTAAAGGAAGCAGACCATCAATTCCTTGGCAGAAAGTAAAGATTTTACTAGCACTGTAGTCTTGACAAAATTCTTCAAGTGTTTTGTTTTGTTTTGTTTTGTTTTGTTTTGTTTTCTGGAGAATATATTGAGAAATGCCACAAATCATTCTCCCCAATGTATTTTGGCGGGAGGGTAAAGGGGGGGCAAATGTAGTGAGAAGTTTCACATGGCTATTTTTATACCATCCTTCAATAAAAACTGCAACATAATTAAATGCCACTCAGTGAAAGCAGTTCAATGAATGTGGAGGTAAATGGATATAGTGCAAATGCACATTTTTTTGATTCTGGAATAGAATTTAGTAAAACTCTAGTGTTGGAGGAGTTACATGTTCCTTAGGCTGTCTTTCCTCAAAATTCTGTCAGCTTGATCAAAGGAAGATCAAGGTTATAATCATTTAGAAATTATCTCTCATGTTATTTTTCTTTTCTCTTTCACTAACCTTAGAAACCACACCCACATACCTGGTTGTCAGCCAGTTCATGGTTTGTTAGCATCTGCACTAGAAGTTGGTCCCTAGGAAACAAGAAAGGTACATAGTAGTATGAAAGTCTTCTGCTTCAAAGAAGGAACTGCGAAGAGCCCCCACAGACACATACCTTTATTATGTACGAATTCATGTACATATGTCCGTATGTTGTGGAAAGGCCATAGAAAGTAGGCCAACATAAACCCTTTAATCTGTTATTTTTGTTCGTTACTTCTTCCTAGCTCCCATAAACAATTGCAAGTTCAAGATGATAACGTAATTAGAAAAGATTCCTTGTTAAAAATGTGTCAAAGAAAGTTTTGGTATGTCTGGGTCTTAAACTCTCGTAATGTTTGCAGCTATTAATTTGATGTATAATTGTCTTCTTTTGTATCAGGTCGATAAAACAAAGCAAGTGTCCACCTATCAGGAAGTGATTCGAGGAGAGGGGATCTTACCTGATGGTGGAGAGTACAAACCCCCTTCTGATTCTTTGAAAAGCAGAGACTATTACACGGATTTCCTAATTACACTGGCTGTGCCCTCGGCAGTAGCACTGGTCCTTTTTCTAATACTTGCTTATATCATGTGCTGCCGACGGGAAGGAGTGTGAGTACTTTAAAACACTAATAAAAAATTATCAAGCCTACTAGGATAACAACATATAAGATTCCATTAAAAGCCAAGTTTCATTTGGTTCATAAAATACTTTATAAATTAATTGAAATTGTGTTCAAGTCAAACTACAGTACTTTATTCCTTTAAAATGAATTAAAATAGTTTTGAGTCTAGTAAATCAAATTAGAGATATAATTACTTTATTCAACAATTATTAAGGCTAGATGTAAATTCATGCTGGCAAAACAGCCCCAAGAATAACAGAGGCTAGCTCTCTTGGTTATATAAGCCATTTTGTGCAGAGGCTATGGAATCTATTGATATGGTAATTGCACTTTAAATAAATAAATAGTCTTAGTTTGATCAGAAGTGGTGGTCAGAATTCTTCTCAAAATTGTTCTGTCAAACGGGTGACATAATCTAAATGTTTAAAAGATATGTATATATACATATAAACCTAGGAGTAAATTAATGACATGAGTATAATTTGAGTAATGAGTGTTCACTTCAGGAATAGTTAGCACTTTCAGGACATCTATGTCAATTAAAATAATCTCCCAAGATTATCTGGAAGTCAGAGCAACAAAGCAAAGGATAAATAATTAATAAAGCAGCAAGTAACAGATTCTTTCATTTTTACATGTAGCTTGATTTCATTATGTCATAGAATTTATTTCCAAGAGCTTGATTCTTAATCTCCATTTTTTTTCCATTTTTCTGTGTGTTTCTCATCAGTATTCCATCTCTGTATGTGTACTCATCCAAGTAATGTCATAAACCTGGTGGCAAATGCTGCCTGGTTGCATTTAATAGTAACAATGTCAGCATTTCCACATCATGCAAGATCCCATGAGCATATAGTCTTAATGTTTCAAATATCAATGCTATTATTTAATTCATAAATTTTGTTTTGTTTCTAGGGAAAAGAGAAACATGCAAACACCAGAGTAAGTGTCTTCTTTCCTGTTATTTTCTTTATCATGTTTTTTCACTTCTCAGTTGCTTATCATGCTGCATACATGTGTGTCATGCTTTTACTTTGTCATTCATCATCTTTCATAGTTTATTTCATAAATGTGAAAGCTGCTTTCTAAATAGATGTTTAGGAGGGATAGAGACTAAAAATAAAAAGGGTTTGAAAATAAGATTACACAGATAAAAATTAAACCTAAAATTTCAGATTCAGAATATTAACTTGCCATTTATATGATGTGATTTCCCAATCTGCATTTCTATAAACCAGAGAACAGATGAAAAGACCTTTCATACACGTTTTCCTGAATCTACAGTAATAACCTACCATAAAATGAAACTTCTGTGAGTATTTATAAATGCCCCATCAGAAGCAACAATGTAAAAGCTATGGTAGTTTAATCTTAATTGTAGAAATTAAATAGAATACTAGTTTGTTTCTTAGGGCTGAAATATTAACACAATGCTTTATAGCTTAGTTTCATGCAAGACACACTTATTTAAAAATTGGTTTACGATGTTCAGTTTTGCTGTGTTAAAAGCATGTGAAATATATCTTTTTCAGAGATAACTTGTAGAGTGCTCAAAGTGGAATGATGTCTTATTTTAAACAGGAAAAAAAATTATAACTTTTTAAAATTTGATGACCCACTGGGCTAATATTTGATTTTAAATATATGTTGTTTTATTTCTTTTCCATCTAGCATCCAGCTGGTTCATCATAGTGCTATTCAGAAATCTACCAAAGAACTCCGTGACATGTCCAAGAATAGAGAGATAGCATGGCCTTTGTCAACGCTCCCTGTGTTTCACCCCGTAACTGGGGAGATCATACCTCCTCTGCACACGGACAGTTATGAGAGCACGAATATGCCACTGATGCAAACACAGCAGTAAGTTTCCATGTGGTCCTGTCATTATTAATATGCATGAATATATCTACTTAATTTCCATAAAGACTAGACCTTTTCATTATTGCTTTTGTTTGTTGACAACTCTAAGAGAAAATACCAAAAGGACATTGACAGGGTAGATCTCAACCTGGTGGTGCTGACCCAAACATAAAGGATTACTTTCAGGAAATGCATTTTTTTTTTCTTCGCTAATTGAAACAAGATGATATTCACCTTAATATTTAAGATATTGACACTGCTAATAAACTAACATGTGTTCTCAAAGATGAGTTAATTGTGAAAAAGAGAAGCATATCCTAAACCATAACAAATTGATTCTTTTTTAGAGCTATTATTGGAATTATTTGGTTCTTTTAACCTATTTTTTTAATGTTATTACCACACATCTTATTTAATCTAATTTTTGTGCCTCAGGATGAAAGGTTTTTATGTTATTTTTTGTGATCTGCTTATATATCAAAATGAGTAGTTCCAATTTTGACTATAAATACAATTTATTAGTGCCAACCTTTGTAATATTGGAAGGACTATGATCAGAAAGTCTGGAAGAAGCCTACCTATGGGGGCCAAAGGGTTGAGGAATTTGCCCAGTTGCTCTTTGAGAACCCACATTATATGCCTATAAGCTCAATTTTGATATAAAAGAATTGTAGGTAAAATTGTCATTTATTTTTTAGAACATGGCTCTTTATTTTTTCTTCTTTTAATCAAATGTTATGTTAAAATGGGATAAATTTAGTTTCCCAAGGAAGT
Source organism: Canis lupus dingo (assembly GCF_003254725.2). NCBI lineage: Eukaryota > Metazoa > Chordata > Mammalia > Carnivora > Canidae > Canis > Canis lupus. Next base: position 19,841,601 of record NC_064256.1, on the reverse strand, counting down.
CACATATTTGTTTTTGAGATCCTCCTCTTTTTCACTTTACTTTTGTAAATATGATGGATATAGAGAAAAATCTACCTCACCCCACCCTCACCACATAAAGGGTATAATATAATAACCTCTTACTGATTAAAGATTTCTCTGGGTATCATACTGGATGTAAAATTTTCCCATTGTGAGTGCTTATTTTGTAACCATGCAAAATGTATGTAGTAATTTGGAGATTAAACAGTAATTAATATGAATAGTATAGATAGACTCAATAAATTTGTTCAAAATACTTAAGAAATCTGAAAATATTGTATTAAACTTTTCTAACGTTATTTGCTTACTGTTGAATAGGCTAAGATATGTGTTTATGTAGGCATGTATGTATAAGTAATTGAAGTCTGATTGACAGTGGAGAAAATTGCATACATTTAAAATTTTGAGTTTTGGAAACATTTGATCAAGGATGTGAATTTTTTTTTTTAAGATTTTATTTATTTATTCATGAGAAACACACTGAGAGAGGCAGAGACATAGGCTGGGGGAGAGGCAGGCACCCTTCGGTGAACCTGATACAGGACTCGATCCCAGGACCCCAGGATCACAACCTGTGCCAAAGGCAACTGCTCAACCACTGAGCCACCCAGGCAGCCCAGGGATATGAATATTGAAGTCACACAAAATTTAGTTTTATACAATGGAAAGGATAGATTTCTTTGTTCTCTGATAGTTAGTGGGACATCCTAAAAAACTCACTTCACCAGTATTAGATACAGATGAAAAAAATTAGTATATTTCAAGAATATTGTAGTAGCTCATGATTTAACAATCTCTCATGCTTTTTTTAGATGAAAATATGAACAGCCTTATCATTCATTTCCAAATGGAAAGAATTTTTAAATTTTTTTAAGGCTACCCAAGAGTGCTAGTGAAATATGGGTATATATCCTTCAAATGTTGATATATATTCTCAAAAGCGAAATTGTCAAATACACTTGAGAAACAGTTTTTTTTGTTTGTTTGTTTTAAAACTACAAGAGTTCTCAGAGGCCTTGAGTGTATTGAGATGCTTCATGAATCTATGGAAATAGGCCAGAAGAGGTAACCCTTCAAAGAACACAGTCCAAGAAATGCTTTTGTTGACAAAATAACAATGCTATCAAATTTTGGAATAGAGAAATAGTCATTATAATGAGTAGGGGAGCTTAAATATCTTTGTAAATCCGTAAAACTCTGTTGCTAGGGAAGTTGAAGGAAGAGAGAAAAGCTATGTCATTTAGAGATGCTTTCTGACCATATCATGTTGAGAATAAGTAGCTCCTTAAAAATTATTTTGATTTTCTGTGGTTAGAGTTTTGCAGTGTTTCTACCCCTATTATAAACACAACAAAATTTTCTATCTAGTTTGCAATGAAATACATCTTCCTGGTCCTTCCATCACCCCATCAACTGTCATTATGTTGATCAGATCTCTCTATTTGCAAATGCAATAGGTTATTCTATTGAACTTGTGACAATTTGACCACATATGTATTTTTAAGTCCAGAAAACCTTCACATTATTCAGATTTCTGCTAATGGAAAAACTCCATTAACTAGCACTTCTATATAAATAGGGTAGATAGATAATTGATGATGTGCACAATGATTATTCTGAGGCACTGCGAGTTCGTCAAGTACGTCTGACTCATCAGAGGGAAATTAAATTACATTCGGTGTAGTTTCAGTGTTGAGTGTATATTATCTTTCTTTTATTCTTGGAAATGGATAATATGTGCACTGTCTCTATGGTAACTCCCTATAAGCCAGAATATGTGATTAACCTCATTTTCCAACATGCCAGATAATAGGGAGATTCATTGTATCAGGTTCGTCACAGCTGTCCTTTACGCAAATTCATCTTTTACTCTTACCTTAAAAGCATGGCCCTGTTTTTTAAAGTTTTATTTCAGCACCAAGTGCATGCATATGTATTTTGGTCATTTGGATTGAATTGAATTCTCCACATTAAAATGAGATACTCTATTTGATGAGGCATTACAGTACTTGATAACCAAGTCCATGCTTGGCGAATGCTGCCTGGTGTTTGTTAATTAATCCTTCCTAAAAGGGCACACATTTCATCTTCCCATATTCATCCTAACCTTACAGATTTTGTCATTCATATATAATTTGGCTAGCTATAGGATTTCATGTTTATTCTTCAGACTTGACACTAGAAATATTCAGGCATAAGGACATTCAGGCATAAGGCTGAAAGTGGACTTTGGTTTCTAAGTGAGACTCAAGAACATTCAAAGCTTTCCTTAAGAGCTGTGTGGAAATTAGCCTGGGTCTTTTAAAGAAGTCAGTCTAGAAGGTCTAGAGAAACTTATAACAACGCCAGGTAGAGAACTCATAACAGTTCTATGACAAGGGGCTGCCACCATTATTTGTCAGTTTCACAGTAATATTTTCTTTTTTGGTACAGTGCTTCACAGGACTACACGCTGGTACCATGCAGTAGACAGTAAAAGAAATGTCTGATCATTTGCAGATGATAAAATTGAGACTTGGATAAGAGATAAAGCTAAATTAGGTTAAAGCTGAGATTAGATTATTTGCCTATCTTGATTTAAGTCAAAGATAATGTATCATTGAACTCAGAAGGATCTCTGATCCAGTTTACAGGCAAGGGATGGAGCAGGTAGTGGCAAGGGAAGCTGGAGAGAGTAGGAGTTGGAGCAAGCTCAGAAAGGACGATTTCATTTTGTATTTCATTTCTACATTCCAGGGTAAAGAGAGTATCAAAGGCTGTTAAAACAATCACATAATATAGAAATGTAGGGTCAGTTTAGCTTGATCTTTGCTAATGTATTTGTTAATAACTGTTTTATTTTGGAATGATTTTCAAGGTTCAGAACGTTGTAAAGATAACACAGAGAGTTTCCAGAGATCCCTCACCCAGTTTCCCCATAGTACATTTGTCACAACTAAGAAAATAGCATTGGTGCTTTACTATTAAGCAGACTTCAGATTTTTTTAATTTAATTTAATAATTTGAGATTTCATTAGTTTTATTTTTAAAGATTTTATTTGAGAGAGAGGGAGGGAGAGACAGCATGAGTGGGAGGGGCCGAGAATGAGAGAGAGAGGGAGAGAGAGTCTCAAGCAGACTCCATGCAGAATGTGGAGCCTGATGCAGGCTTGATCCCAGGACCCTGAGATCATAACCTGAGCCAAAACCAAGAGTCAGATGTTTAGCTGACTGTGCCACACAGGTGCCCCAGATTTTATAGTTTTTTTCCCCTAATGTCCTTCTGTTCCAGGACTCTGTCAGGGACACTCTGTCGAGGCATGTCTCTTTCCTCTGATCTGGGCAGATTTTTAGACCTTCCTCAGTTCCCATGACCTTGACAGTGTTGAAGAGTAGTAGTCACACATTCTGTAGAATGTTCCCTGCCCCCTGATACAGTCAGGCTTTTTGCATCTGTACTTAATCAATGATCTTTGCAGTTCAGTGAATACATGTTACCATTAACAGTAAGAAAAACTTGTCTCTTTAGGTCCTGTCCCCTTATTACCATTCATTGCTGGAGATTACATTATAGAATAATTCCTTTTTATAAATTATTTATTTATTTATCTATTTATTTATTTATTTACAGTGCACACAATTGGTGCGGGGGTGGGAGAGGCAGAGGAAGAGGGAAAGAGAATTTTAAGCAGATTCCACACCCAGCAGGGCTCCATCTCACAACCTACTCAGATCATGACCTGAGTAGAAATCGAGTTGGATGCTTAACCGACTGAGCTACCAAGGTGCCCCATAAAGTAATTCTTACAAGTAAATTTGCTTTGTCCAAAGAGTCATCGTTGTGATTAGGGTTATGTTTTTGACCAAAGATTTAACTTAAAATATATTACAGATTGACTGATGTACCTTGAAAACAAACCTTTGATATGATTTACATGCAGAAAATCAAACTCCAAGTTATAGCATTTTAGGTCCTAAAAGGTATGTTGAGAGAGAGAGAGAGGCTAGCCTGGTTCTGTCCAAACAAAGTTGCAGATCACAGTCACCTGAGTAGCTTCTACAATGCAGATCCCAGAGCTAACATTCTGTGGATTTGGAATCTGCTGGATATTGTGAGTTAGGTGGATCAGGAAAAAGGATTGAGAATTCCTTAATAAAATAATTAAAGGAACTAGGTTTCAGGATTTGGAAGAGCCACCTTGGTATTTCTTTTGGGGGTAGAGGTGGGGACGATGTTGTTATTTACACCCTTCCACCTAGAGTTCTAAAAGGGGGAACAGTTTCTCCTTATTCCTCCCTAAGAGGTATGTACAAAAGAAAAGTGTGAAAGGGGAGCAGTCCAGGTGCTTGATCTAGAGTGTTGGGACTATTTGTGGGTTTATACTTATCAGCTTCAAGACTTTTCACACCTCCTTCAGCTGCCTGAGAAAAATGGTGTAGAGAAGTGAGAGATGAGTACTGATTAGTCCTAAATGAGCTAGAGAAATGCTGAACCTCAAAAAACTAAAAACCACTGGGAAACTTTAATTTTGCACTTTTATGGGAGACATTGCTGGAGGACTTCAGATATTCAATTCTCTAAAATAGAATTTATTCTAAAATTTGTAATGTATTATGTGTTTCTTTTGGGGGTAGATCTGCCTCCTTATTACTCTTTTCTCATACCAACATCAGTATCAATCGATTTTCCCTGAGTGAGAGGCATCTTAATAGAAGATTTTATGTAATGAATAATAGGGGAAACTACCCATTTTTAGAATGATTTTAATTATCTATATGAAAATTTTCCTTATTCATTATACTAAACATAATATCTAATCCAGAGTAATTGGGTCTCCCTCAAAACAGGAGGTAGGTCGTGCTTAATCTTTTATAAATTAACGAATATAAAACTAGAATTCAGTCTTCTAATTAAAGATATACGAACTAATCATTTTAGCTTTAGTCTAAAGTATTTTTCCATTTGTCTTCATGGTAATAATGAGAACTAACTATGGTATAATTTCATAAATAAAAAATTAGGTTTCAATGAAAGTTAATATCAGTTGAAGAGAATGTTTTAGGGGACCAAGGTAATGGTTTCCTGTTGACTAGAAGTGTCAAGCAGCCAAGGATATTTCGAAGCCAAATCTTTTTTTTTTTTTTTTTTTTAATTCAGCAAGGATGCAGTATCTCTTTGTTGGACTTTGGTTCTATACATTTGTACTGCTTCAGTTTAAAGCTGTGGTAGATTTGCTTTTGGCTTTATGCAAACAGGAGAAAAATATCTAAAAGACATAAATGAATATCTCCTTTCTCATTTATGTTCCATGCATGTTCTACACTGATTTGGGTTAAAATTAGGCTTTGAAATGAAAAGTTACACTGACATTTCCAATTTCTTTGTGTCCTTCCTTCCTTAATCCAAATAATGGCCTGGTTCTTTAGTAAAAGTGGTAAGGGGTTCAAATCAGCATTTTTGATGGAAAAAAATTATAGAAAATTCAAGGGTTAGGCAACATCAATTTTGCTGAAGTAATTGGGAAATTCCAAACATATACTACTATTGTTAAATATATTACTTATTGTTAAATGGCTCCATACTAATCTTAAAGAGAAGTGTTTTGTATTCTATATAGCCAAACTAATGTCATTTATTCTATATAGCCAAACTAATGTCATTTATTCTATATAGCCAAACTAATGTCATTTATTTTCAAATGTGGCACAGATTCGGTGTCTTAATGCACATCATTTAACCTTTCTTTGCTTTTGAGTCTTCAAGCAAGTAGGAATATAATGCATTGATAATCATCAACCTAACTCATAGATTTATTCTACAGGATATCCAAGAATGTCAAATTACCTTAAAATGGTTGTACAAATAATAAATAATCGTGTCCTCCCCCCAAATCACTTATTTATTAATTTGCACATTATTACCTTTGCTTCTTTAAAGAATAAAGTTTGTGCAATGGCTAATTTACATAATTTTCTATTTAAATGCATGTAATTAATGGTAGTAAAATTAAGAAATAATTAATGCTAATAATTTAGGGAACTCCAGTTTTCTTAATCTTTTTTCTATGTAATGCAGTTTACACATAATAATCTTTCCATTAGTACATTAATAACATAATTATTCTAAATAGTTTTATGACTTTATAGAGGTCCTTTCTTTGAAGGATTATTGGACTTCTATTTGAAGTCAGCCCTGCTCCCTTGTGTAATTGCCTTCAGTTTTGTGCTTTCACCAAAGATGGAAATGCTTCTATTTCCTCACTGTCTGGTCTGCTTGACTATAGTAGAGTTGGTTACTCATAGCAATTTCTCCAGTATGCCTGAAGCAGTGCTCTTATGAGGTACCTCCCTTCAACTCTTAAATGGAATTCACACTTCAAGTATGCCCATCAGGGATATTTGAACACTCTGACATTCATAGGCTCATATGCAGTCACAGGTTTGGGCAAACACTAGAGTCAGGTGTGCCCACCCTGGAGATGCGGGGGAAGCTCTATCTCCACAGATTTCTTGTTGAGTACCTGTTTGCACATATAAGCACTCTTATATAACTCATCTATATTTCAGTTGAGATTGCGTGTAGCACATGTACATCGTTCAAACCGAACCAATTGGGACATGCACTGCAGGTATTTTTAAATCCATAAACCAAAGTAACACCATTGCTTTCTCAGAGATCTCTGGATTTCTTGTTACCTTCTGCGTATGGCGCTTTCTCAACCAACCATTTCTCCTCAAACCTAGCCAAGCCCATTACTATTTACACAGTTCAGCAGTGTAAGAGGAAAAAATCAGGAGCTAGAGAAGAAATGACAGGGTGGAGATGGACTTTGATCAATGGTTTTCAAACTTTGTTCCACCAAAGGGTAAGTTGGACTGGCTAACAGGAATAAGGGAGTTCCAACTACTTCAGCCAAATATTGATTTTGAATTTGGGGCATCCTTGATTTAGGGCTTTTGAAAGGCTTTTCTTGTCATCTTCAGTATTTTTGTTTTGTCAAAGCATATTGATTTAATTCATTAATAGGCTAGGTAGAGCTAGAGGTGATAGGAAATGAAGGGTGTATGTGTATAAGGTGTGCTCGAATAGCTTCTGATGTAGAACATATAGGCCCAATTAGTTGTATCTGAGAAGTTAAGACTCATATCCCCTTCCCAAAGGCACATGAAATTGCTTTTTGACTTCTATAGTAAAGATGTTTGTTTTCCCATCCTTAAATCTAGAACTTATTTTCTCTGTGGTTTATAAATTTATCTTTTTACTTCTATAATCAAAACCAGTATAAATACATCGTGTGAGATACTGAAAGAATAAACAAGCAAATAAAATACTCCATGAGGCCACACAAGGATAAGTAGAGTTGATAGGTAATAGCAAACAAGAATATAATTATTGGATGAATTATTAAGTAACATTCTCGAATTGAATTAGAATTGATTTTATTTCCCTAACAATATATTTAAAATGGAGCTGAAAATTTTAAAGAATTACTCAAAGTCATTAACATTTCTATAGATTAATTTAGGAGTTTAAGTAGTATTTAGCATATATAGCTTTCCACTTAAGATCGTTTTATTTGGAACATAATATTTGCCTGGCTGAAATGATTCAGATCAATGATTTTCAAACTCTGTTTTTTGGAGGTTTCTTAGAAATGCCTTAGGGGCCAGCATGTGGGGCAAAAGAAACAAAGCAGGCGGAATTCCTGGCTCCCTTGTTTCAACCCAGGCAACCTCACATTTATCTCTTTTGTACATCAAAAGTTCTGCTTAGGATTTCAATTAAAAGGAATTCCATTGCTGAAGAGAAACAAACAAACAAAAAAAAAAACTGAAAACTCCTGGTTTGGATCTAGCTCTACTCTGCAACAAGGGAATTTCTTCCACACAGAATCTAAGTTGTACATTTTTGCAAATTTTAATATCAAAATATGAAAATAAATGAATATGAATGTTAATAAATATGTGTATTTTATGTGAATCTTTCTAAGTATCCTTCTGCACATATTCATTCAAACATTATTTATTGCATGCTTAGTGTTGGGGGTACTAAACAAAATAAGAGGTTCTTGCTGGTAGGGCATTCGGGACCAATAAACATTATGTGATGAGAAATACGACAACAATCAGCATGTGTATGAAACCATACTAAATGGTAACCTAATGGAGAAGCAGTGCTTGGAGAGTGAGGAGGCGTAGAACATGTGGTACTTGAGATATTTTTTAATTAAAACAAGTAATGGGTTACAATTTTTGACCCATTGCTTGTGGGATAGTTTTAGATTATAAGAGTAACTTGTGTCCATTGTAACAAATTTTAAGTTCAGTTTGCAAGGACAAAGGGGAACTGGTTGGGTCAAAGGATGGCTGTGGCCATGGTGGCGGTGGCTCTATTTCAGGCAGTCAGGGGATGCTCCATGTCAGGACCAGATATATTGATGGTCTTCTGGGCCCACACTAAGAAACTTGAAACTTAATTTGCAAGTAGGCATAAGGAAATAATGATGTGTGTTTAAATGACTTAATCAGAATTGTGTCTTAGAAGATCATCTGACAGCAATGTGTGCAATGGATTTTGAGGGAGCAAGAGTGGGACTAAGGAAACAATTCAGCTTAGTTGCAAAGTTCCAAGTGAGAAATAGTGATGGCTTCAACCAAGTTAGCAACACAAGTCAAAAAGAAGACAGATTCAAAGAGAGATTGAGGAAAATTGTCAAGAGTTCCCAAGATTGGGATGTGGGAACTGAAGGAAGGGAGAGGTCGTTGCTGACTTCTATATCGTGACTAGTACAGTTGAGTGGATGGCCAGTGTCATTTCCTGCGCAGGGATAGAAGAGCATAGCTTTGGCATAATAAATAAAGATGGGTATGTATGTTGTTCTGTGAGAGCGTGTGAACATGTACAGATGTTCTAGACCTGGGTCTGAAAGTGTACAAGTGACAAGTGCAAGCCTTGGAGTCCCTGGGTTCACATCTTTATCCACCACTTCTTAGCTATGTAGCTCAGACCTCTAAGGGTATTTCCTTATCTGTAAGTTGGGAAAAATAATACTTACCTCGTAGGTTGTTATGAGGTAGAACACAGCATTTAGTAGAGCTTTATGAATGTTATCAAATATTATATAATTCCTCTTCGTCAGACCTCAGGTTTCCCATCCATAAACTCATGGGAGTTTGCTAGCTTAGATGATTTCTGGGGATCTATTTAGCTATAAAATTTTTCATCCTAGTATGTCTACTGTCTGTATGTGTGTAAACAAAGTTTTACTCAAAAATGTCAATCATTTCTAGGAACTTGCCACATCAGACTCAGATTCCCCAACAGCAGACTACAGGTAAGTCCTAAAAGTAATGTTGATATATTGATGTATGAAGCTAACAGACTGAACGATAATTGTAGTACCATATAATTGATGAAACTTTAGCTTCATCAAGTAAGGCAAAACAGTTGTGTCCTTCCTTAATCAGAGTTAGAACCTCAGAATAATAGCTTAGATTATTGGATGGATTGGCATCAGAGTGAAAAACATAGGGTAAAGGATCTTAGAGCAAAAGCATCCATGGAGGTCCTGTCTAATTAAGGAAGACTGAATAAAATCCCCTTCCTTTAGCGAAGCTCCCTGTTTTTCCCCTTGGTATGAAAGATTCTTAGCTTGGACCCATCCAGGATTTGTCTCAGTAAGTGAGCAGCTTGAAACTGACTCTTACAAAAGGAAACCATTGTGACTAATCACTGAGGCTTCAGGGGGATAAATGAGAAATGGTTGGCCTGGTTTTAATGCCACTTTAAAAAGCTGTTATAATATGACCAGTGACAACAAGATGGCGGATGATTCTCCCTTGACTATTCTATTTCCCTAAGACTTGCTTTCTTCAAGTTTATTTCTTTCAAGTGTCCCTAAAAAATTTCCACAGCCAATTATTTCATTCATCTCGGTACCAAGTAGATAACTTATTCATGATTGTCTTCTAATTAGTGGTTGATTCCTAGTTCTAATTGCCAGGCAACCAGTAATGCCTTTTGTGGCTCTCTTGGAAAAGCAAGAGAAGTTTTAAAAATGTAAGTTGGATGTGGAATTCTGAGTATGAATAGTGGTATTGTAGTAGGGAAGCTATTAAGTAAGTCTCTTAAAAACCTTGCACACATATAGAAATTTATTGGATGTTTCCATTCAAAAATTATTTTCTCTATTACTGCTTTCGGGAATTTAAGGAGATTTTCGTTTGACAACTTTTCAAAGATTTGAGGCAAGTATAATGAAGTTGTTCATCAGATTTTAATTATGCGATAATGTTTATCAGAATTTCCCCCCATAGTTTTGATCACTTGTTTTAATTAAATGCTAACGTGTTTCAACAAGGGTGTTCAATATATTGATGTGGTGGTGCTACTGTGTAAGCATTCAGGAGATTGATGAAGGAACAAACTTTGTTATAAATATCTGTTACCTAAAGAGCAAAGACAAAAACAAATCCCTGTTAACCACTAATTGCATGGCTTTTTTCTTTTTTTAAGAGGAAAAATTTTAAAGGAATATTTCTGTATTTCCCTCATTAAATTCATAAACTTATAATTCTTCTAATATGCCTTTCCTCTGATTCTTAACTATTTCATGGAAAGAGTGAGTAGGAGACGACAGCTTCTAGCAAAACAGTGAATAATTTGTGTTTTCAAAATCCAGATTTTATTTATCCCCCCCATTAGAGGAAATAAGCCTGAGTAGATGATATTAGAGACACATATTTGATAGTGGTATAGATTTTCAGCAAGTAGACTTGTTAGTGTGCTAGTTTTTAGTAATAGGCAGCATTTTCAACTACGAGGACAATTTATGCCTGAGCAAATGGGATAAGAGCCAAAGAATTTCCCTAGGGGAATTTTAGGTTGTTCAACTCAATTTTCTAGATTATTTTTCTAAAACAGATTTTGGGGAGCAGGCATTTTGCTTGAGTCAAGGAAGCTTTGATCTCCTTTTTTAGTTAATACGATAGCCTATTACCTCCTTGTTCTCTTATATTTTTCTGTAATTTGGAGCACATTATTGACTAAAGTGCACTATCTCCTCTTGGTTGTTTTCTTCTTGTCACTGTTGTTTTCGATGAGTTCCCGAAGTATCTAAGTGCTAAAGGGAGAGAGACCACCCTAGCATTTTTGTAATTATGATAGATTGTCGTGTTTCTGCCTCTGATAAATGTACAACCAAATAGAGTTATGCCTCCTGGAGAGAAGAGCTGAATGGGCAGGTTACATTCCTAATTCCCATTCTGTTTGAATGAAAAAAGTAGTTTGTTTCTCAGTTTCTCGATTATTTTGCTATGTATACGCATCCATGGATTTAGTGCTATTTATGTATTTTCACAGCTACAACAGCTTTTTGGTCACTCCTTCCTGGTCTTCCCAGGACCACAAAGAGGCAACCACACTTGTGCATGATTATCATGAAATAATAATTTGCCTTTTCCAAGCACCTCAAGCCACTGTGCAAGGTCACAGTTGTTTTTTTGTTTTGTTTTGTTTTTTTGTTTGTTTGTTTGTTTTTATGAAGATAATTTAAGCACAAGGTTTGTCTCTTGGATACCAAGTAATTTTATTTGTAGCTACTTATATGGAATTTGTCAGGGAAGAGTATATTTTGAAGTTTGTTCTATTGAGTTAGTGATTTTATTTTATTTTATTTTATTTTTTAATGATCACCAAAAGTTTAAGAAACGAACTAGCTGCCAGTGTTGTAATCCTGGACTTAAGCGCTAGCTGAGATAATAGAGCAGTTACAAGCTGACAATAGCACTGGCTTTTGGACGTGGCCCAAGCCATTCGGTTTGATGCCCCTTCAGGTTTTCTCATTTTCTTTGCCCTTCCAACCTACACGGTATTTTCTAAAAAGCCACGATTAAAAGGTACAGTCATACATCCCGCAGTCAACCTCATTCTTTTTGTTTATTATGGGAGGAATTTTTAGACCATTCCTTCTGAGAAGTACAAACCATTACAGCTTTGGCCCAAGAAGGAGAGGACCAATTTAGAATTTTTCCTTTTTAAAAAAACAAAAAACAAAGTGCAGAGAAATAATGTCAACATAATTATTTTTAGAGTACAATAAGAAGATAGAAAATTGCTCCTTGTCATTCTTTGTTTTGCTCAAAATCTAAAAGTGTCCATGCCCTAAGTCATGCCTATGTTCATTCTTCCACACTGCAGGTAAATGGTATCCCTGAAGAAAGGAAATTGACCGAAGCAATGAATTTGTAATCAGACAGCATAGGTGTTATATCTAATTTCTTCTCTTTTCCAATAATGCATGAGCTTTTCTGGCATATGGTGTGCATGTTGACAGTATTAAGTATGTAGCAAATAACACTGTGTAACTTTCATTTTACTAATGTATTTTTTTTGTACTTAAAGCATTTTTGACAATTTGTAAAACATCGATGACTTTATATTTGTTACAATAAAAAGGGACCTTTAAAATAAATATTATTAATGAAGCTTAATATCGGGTGAAATTTATTTCAGAAAATATTTGATTGCTTTCTCTATAGTAGGAATCTTCTGTTGCTAGGAACAGGCTCATGTGGTCATTCTTTATTCAGTAAGATTTCAGTAAGCACGCTCTATAAATATGGAAAATGTCTACTCTCTGTGTTGGAGGTGAATAATCCATTTAAATAATACTGTGATCCTTGTGGCATGTTTTAATCTGTTCTTTTATATACTACTTCTTGGAGTGTTTTATGGCTTATGGATCTGATGATACCTAGTTTATGAAGGATGGCTCAGGCTGCATAATTACTTGTTTTAAAGATTTTATTATTTATTTATTCATGATAGACATAGAGAGAGAGGGAGGCAGAAACACAGGCAGAGGGAGAAGCAGGCTCCATGCTGGGAGCCTGACGTGGGACTCGATTCCGGGACTCCAGGATCACACCCTGGACCAAAAGCAGGCGCTGAACCGCTGAGCCACCCAGGAATCCCCTAATTACTTGTTTCTGTAATCAGATACTTGGTTTTAGAAGCAAGCTGGGAGCTATTACTCAAAAAAGAGAATAGTTACCCACTGTTGGTGACATGAATTAGCTCCCAATACCTTGAGTTCCCCTGTAATAACACTACTCTCAAGGCTTTCCTCATACCGTAGTGGTCTGCCTCATACATGTTGGGTACTATTGGTTAAAATGTGGTTGGTTATCAGACCAGCTCGCAGGGCCACTTTTGTAGACTAGACCAGCTAGAAAACCTCTCTTCTCTGGGTAGATATCTGTGTTACTTGTCAATTGGTCAGAGGACACACAAATGTTATATAAACGGGATTTGAAATCTAAAAAAAATCCCTGTTAGCATTGTATGCAACAATGTGTCTTTCACTTAGGCATTCTATCATGTCCTTGACATCGGAAACACCCCTACCCCCCCAACCCCCACTGTCTCCTTTTTGGGATTTAACAGAGGGTATAGGTTCTTTGATTTCTTAAAGGGTGTAGGTTCTTTGATATCTTATATTTTTATTCCTTCCCAAAACACATAGAGGGTTGCCACTTGCTATTCTTCAGGAGTTACCAGCTTGACGTTGTAAATATACTGGGTCAGTTCAAGTCCTAGGAGGAAAGGTTGCCATGACTCCAGATAACTAGATTGTGACACAGTGGCAGAGAATTAACAAACATTGCTCCGTCCAGTGAAATAAAACTGTTAGTCCAAGTGAGCAGGAGCTTGGTAGTCCAAGTGAGCAGGAATAATAATATGTGATCCACAAATGAGGAACTACAGATCAAGGGTTAGGAACTTGATTCATCTGTTCTAGGAAAGAGGCCACTGTGAGGGTTGGAAAATGCAGATGGAGTTAGCACTGGTTTTTGCACTGACCATATTAAGGAATTGAATGGGATAAAAATCATCAATCAGCATCTCACAAATTGGTGATAATTGCCTTAATCTCTGCCTCTGAAAAAGTGATCTTGCCTCTGATTTGATATTTTGATGGCGAGGAAGAGTTCAAAGAGTTTCCTAATGGTCATTGCTATCTTAGTAGTCCTTACTTTATGGGTCAAAAAGGGGGCATTCTGCTCCATGCTGAAGATTTCTATCCCAAATAAACACCTTCAGTGTGGGCAAAAGAGTATATGGTAAGTTTGGGATCCCAAAGACGAACTTAAATTAGAACACCTTTTCTCAGTTGGCCACAGTAAGGCTTTACCCTAAAAAAATCAACTGCAATTGTTGTCAGCACCTTCAGAAATTCCAAAAAACTCAGATCTGGATTCCAAATACCCCCTAAAAGTCTGCGAATTTTCCTTCCTCCAAGGGGCAGTCACCCAATAAATTATGACTTCTCTTTATAAAAGTTCACATCTTTATAAGTCTACAATGATGATAGAAAAGAATGTTAGGTGCAAATGTTAAGGTTAAATTTGAGGCTAAGAGACTTATTCAGAAAATAATTAAAAAACAGCATTAAGGCCAGAGCCTCCAAGTACAGATATAGCAAGTAGGTGAGGTGTGTGGCTTCTGGGATCAATGAATGGTGCAGGACTAGAGCTATCACTTCCTATGTCCTGACTATACCCAATTGAGTGGATGGATAAAAACTTTCTAACAAGCCACTATCTGATGGAACAACTGCAGAAATATGCAATTTGGATATCTTGTAGAGCCCTTACTAGCTGCTTATTTATTGCATACCCAGTGTCTTAATGTGAATCAAGTCATGCTCTGAGGATATGGTGGTAAGCCAAACAAAGCACAGGCTCTGCCCATGTGGAATTTGCATTGTAGTGGGAAAGAGAGACATTAATCAAGTAGTCATACCAATAAATGTCAAAATGCAGTCGTAATAAATGCTATGAGGGAAAATAATTGGTGATATAAAAACATATCACAGAGTACTTGCCCTAGTCTGCAAGGTCAGAGAAGATTTCCTAAGGAAGCTTGTGCTATCAAAAGGAGGAATGAAAACTCATTAGATGAAGTGGTGTGAAAAAGAGTATTTGAGGTGGAGAAAAGAGAATATCTATCTAAATTCTATTGGGAGAAGAGATCGTAGTAAATACAGAGTTCTATCAGAAAGTCCAGTGCAGCTGGAGTGTGGACAATAGGAAGAAGATGTTGGGAAAGTGTGGAGGAGGGTGAGAACCAAGAGTTAAGCAGGACCAAGCCATTGCATGACTTGAAAGGCAGACAAGTAAAGTCTGAAGGGTTTTTTTTTTATTTATTTATGATAGTCACAGAGAGAGAGAGAGAGAGAGAGAGAGGCAGAGACACAGGCAGAGGGAGAAGCAGGCTCCATGCACCGGGAGCCCGACGTGGGATTCGATCCCGGGTCTCCAGGATCGCGCCCTGGGCCAAAGGCAGGCGCTAAACCGCTGCGCCACCCAGGGATCCCAGTCTGAAGGGTTTTAAGGAGGAGGGCTATGATGTCATCTCTTGCATTTTTATACAATCCAGCTCTTCCATAGAGTAGGTGAGTGGAGTGAGTATGGCTAGACCAACTAGTAGGCTGTTAAAGGCAATCAGAGAAATAATAGCTTTGATTAGGCTAAAGATGCAAAAGGTGGTGAGAAATGGACAGATTCAAGAGCTATTTAGGCGATAAAAAAACTAGTTGTTGGTATGTCGATACTTTAGAAGTGGTGTTCAGTAAAAGAAAGGGGCTAATTCTGATGTTTTGTGGTTTTCTGGGGATTTGTTTTTGTTTTTGTCAAATGACAGTGTTGCCCATTGTGATAGAAGTTACTGGATAGAACTAAAATTGAAGAAAACAATATGAGTTCAGTTTTAGGCAAAGTACCTTTCAGAAAACCAAGCAAGGTCGGTTAATTTGAAGCTCAAAGTAGAGGTCTGGACTGATGATATAATTAGTAAGTCATATGGGTTAGGTATTCAGTGTAGTCATGAAGTTGATGAGAAATCTGGCCTTTAGTATCACCCAAACGTTCAGAGGTCAGCCAAAATTTGTGTTACAGTTATTCCTCCAATAGCTAGCAAAAAGATAAAGTATATAAAGTTGGGTATTTGCCAGAATCTAATGGTCAGAGAAAGGCAGGGATGGTATTTTATTCACATTTCACAGAATTAAAATGTAATAGTATGATTTTTGTAGACATTTTACGACTTTATTAATAAATCTTACATTTTTAAATGGTGTAGATGTACTACACAGATTTCTTTGGTCAGATCATCTCACTTTACATTCAATAATAGACTATAGTTCATCTTAGGTAATTTACCATGTAGTTTTGGAACTGATGTTTATATTTGTAAAACTGTGGCAACCATGGGGGTGTGCTGCTTGGAACTTCCTTCAGGAAAGAATTTGCCATTCAGCTGCAAAAAGGGTGGTTAACTGCCAGCTACCAGCTGTTAGCACCTTCAGGATCTGCCTTGACCTTTGAACACAGAAACGCTTCTCCTGGGCAGCCACCCTCCATCCATGGCTGAGCATGTTGTCAGTACCAGGGCCTAGGACTCCTCTAATGGAAAAACTTTACTCTAGAGCTCCTGGGTAGGTTGGCTGAGACCCTCAGGTTTGCATTGCAGTTGGATGACCTCCTTACTGAATCTTGTTTCCTCTCCACCTGCTTTCCTTTTAGAGAGGTCAGATCTCCATCATGGACTGAAGATTTGCCTTCAATTCAAAATAGTAATAAGAGCCGATTAGAGCTCCATTACAAATATAGAATATAAGTCTCTGTGTCCTAAAGTACATGATTTTTTGGTGAAGATTCCACATACATGAAGCCAAAACAGAAAAGTGTCCTTCTTAAAAGTGGATTTTATTGAATCAGAAATCTGTTCGCTAGTTACCACCTCAGTAACTAGTGTGCTATTTATTTTTGCACCATTTTCAAACAATATGTAATTCCTTTCTAATCAACTGGGAATCTATTGATTGCTTTTATAGAGCAAATTCACAAAAGGTGGCAATACAAAGGAAATTTTGAATTAGTTTGGTTTCCCCAAAACAGGTTGTAAATTTGGGGATGATCCCAAGAAGCCAGAATATGGAAGCAGAAAGATTAAGGAGTCTAGGAAGTTCAGAAGGAAAGCCAACACAGAGTATGTTGTGGATCTGGCTATTATTCTGGAAAGCAGAACTCTGTTCTACTGGGGATCCTCTAATGAACTCTGTAGAATCCACCTCAGAATTTCCCTTCAAAATGACAAGAGATTTAGACTTACATTCACAGAATCACTATCTTGCAGCTGAGTTACTCCAGGGGTCACTAACTCTCCTGTATTCCTGGGCTTTGGCTGTGAGTGGACTGAGGAAGATCTTGGTGCTCTGGAGAAAACCCTGGGACAGGGAATAACCCTGAGAGATATTATGAAAACTCAAGGTGAGAAAAGAAAGCTAAACAAACTGTTAGTAGGATTTCTTCATCAAGCAAGGGACACTGCTGGATTTTGCACAATATCGTTGATACGCAATGTTAAAAGGCAGTTACCATCATTTGAACTTAGTAGTTGACATTTCAGTTTGCAGTGGGATGAAATCATTGACATACAGCATATAAGTCAACTTGTGATATACATGACGTTCAAAAAGCTTGATGAGCTTTTTGCTCTACACTGAAAACTCATGCCAGGAGAGGATGGATTTTCATTTGGGGAAGAATTATTTTGTGAGCTGTGCTGATGTGACAAAAATATCCCAGAAATCACAGTGGTTTAACACAATGAAACACTATTCACTCATATCACAGATCCGTCTTCCTCCATCTTGTATGCTGTATGATCTGGAACACATGGTGTCCAGGATTTCTGTGGGAAAGGAAAGAGTTGAAGGGTCACATGGGATGTCTTTCAGAGCTGGGCTTCAAAATGGCTTCCCTCACTTTCATCTATATTACCCGGTATTGTCATGTTCTCCAAAGGTAATTTCTGTGGATGTTGGGAAATGTAGTCTTCCTGTGTACTTAGGAAGAGGAAATGGCTTAAACATGTAGTAAACATGAGCATTGTTTTGCCACACATGTTGACTGGGCAAAACATGTGATTAGTGATTATAAACTAATCAATGTATATAACAATGAAGGATATAATTACATGAATAAACAGTTCTATCATCCCAATGACCTAAATGGTGAATTAGAATTTTCAGTTGGAAATAAAAACAACTACTACAAAGAAATGGAGTAGATATAATAGCAAGCTAGATACACAAATCTTGGAGAAATATTGCATTAAATTCTTGTAGAAAAGAATATGATTATAGATTCACAATCCCTTATCTGCAATTCCCAAATCCTAAGATTTCAATTTCTTCTAAAGTTTATAGCAAATCTATCTAATGGTAGAATCTGACCTGCACAGAAATGAGGAGGTTTATTTTATCTTTCTTAATCCCACTTGGTGTGATGCTTTGCTATGGAAACATTAAAATTTTGTTACATGGTATTGCCCTTACCCTACTGAGTATGTTACATAATGTAAGATTTATGAAATCCAGAAAAAATTCAGTGGTCCAAAATTGATGTGGTCCCAAGAGTTTCCAGAAATGTATTGTGGACTTATACTAATTTTTATAAATGTAATGTTTAATTTTCATATGATGTTTATATAATAAGCTTTTTATTACCTAAATGTGGGGTTCCATGTGTGTGTCTAAAGCAAATTAAGTGGTAAAACAATGAGAAAAGATTGAGATAAATTGGTCTAACAGAACAATACATTTCCTAGTTCTATCCACTGAGAGGACCCAGAAGTAATAATATCCCACAAAACCTAGCACTCATATTTTGATTTCTAGGAGCCAGGGCTTCTTGACAAGATGGCTGATTTCAGGGCTTCAGAAGAGAAAGTATAGATGAGCCCAGAACCCAGAAAACAGGAAAAAGAATAATGGACAATTATCAGGAGAATTCAGGAGTGAGCTAGAAGGGGCTCAGCTCACACCAGCCAAATATGAGAATTTGGTTAACAAAATAAATACAGTAATGTATTATAATCTATAGGTAAAATAAGATCCCTGAAACTATACTGATATAAATGAATGAGTAAACGAATGAATTGATGAGAATGAAAAGTGTACCTTACAGGTAGAATGCCAACTGATGCAGAAAATACGGTGGGATCATTTTGTGATGACCACAGAAGCAACTGTTTCACACAAGAATCATAAAAAGATAATTATATGGAAACCAAGACCTGGGCACCATTGCTTCTGTTTTTTTAAAGATTTATTTGTTCATTTATTTTTTTAGAGAGAGGAAAGACAGACACACAGGGGGAGTGGCGGGGGGAGAGGGAGAAGGAGAGAAGCCGACTCCGCATACCCGTGCCCCTGGGTATCATTTTTTTTTAAGTCCTTCAGTGGATAGAGCTAGAAACTATAAAGATGTGTAAGCTTCTTCTATCTCTATGATAAAATAGGATATTTACATAGTCTCCAAATATCTCCTTACAAGGTAGTAATGAATTACTATATTAGTTTCCGAGGGCTGCTGCTGTAGAATACCATAATCTGGGTGTCTTAGAATAGTAGGAGAGGCTAGCAATCTGAAATCAATGTGTCAGCAAGGCAACCTCAGGGGAAAATCTTTCCTTTTTTCTTCCTAGTTTCTGGTGGTTTGCTGGCAATCCTTGGCATTCCTTGGCTTGCAGTGGCAGCCCTTTGAGCTCTGCCTCTGTGATCACATGGCATTCTCCCCTTGTGTGTCAGTGTCTCCTCTTCTTAGAAAGACACCAGTCAAATTGGATTAAGGGCTGACCCAATGTGACTTCTTAAGTAATTACATCTACAATAACCCTATTTCCAAATAAGTTCACATTCTGAGGTGTTAGAAGTTAGGACTTCGATATATCCTTCCCCTTGCCCCATGTTTAATATGTTTATTGCTTTCAAGAACATAAAACCAATGTACATCCCAACCTATGCAAAAACAGGTTGGCAAATATGACAAAAATAGTAATACTCATTTCTGGTATTAGTTCTAATCAATATTTCTGTGATTACCAGTGACGATAAACACTTTTTTCCCATAATGTTCTGGCTATCTTTTTTTATTGTGGTATAAAAAAAACCCAAGATAACATTAAATTTATCATTTTAACCATTTTAAGTATACATACAAATGCTAAGTACCTTCACATTGTTGTGCAATAGATCTCTAGAAATTTTTCATTTTGCAAAATTGAACTCGTTATAGACTAATATACACTGTATATACCCATTAAACACCAATTCATCCTCCCCTTTTCACCAGCCCCTGGCAACCATCTTTCTACTTTTTGTTTCTCTGATTTTGACTACTTTAGCTGCTTCATATGAGAGGAGTCATACAGTATCTGTCCTTCTATAACTGGCTTAGTTCACTTACCAGAATGTCTTTGAGGTTCAACCATATTACAGCTTGTGACAGCATTTCCTTCCTTGTTAAACTGCTATAATATTTAATTGTATGTCTATGTTATGTTTCCTTTATCCATTTGTCTATTAATGGACATTTGGGTTTCTTCTACCTCTTGGCTATTTTAAGTAATGGGGCAATGAACATGTGCAAATATCTCTTTGAGATCCTGCTTTGATCACTGTCCTTTAGCATTGGCATGGGGAAACCCATCACTCTACTGTGAAAATAACTGGAAAACACTACTTTAACCAAATGATCCAAGTTACTATCACCAGTAATGGGACAATTGATCTAATGTGTCTCCGGATATGGTATACCAACAAGAACCACCGTTTCTGCGATATTACTGCCCAAAATGCCTGCCCTGAATCTAAATATGACAATATAAAATTTAGAGACATTCTACAAACTAACCGGCCTTACTCTTCAAAACTATCGAGCTCATGGAGATACAGACTGAGGAACTCCAGATTTAAACAGACAAAAGTGACATTACAACCAAAGGTAAAATGTGATGTTGGGCTGTATATCTCAGCTCTTTTAGAAAATAAATCGTATAGCTAGAGACATGAGTGGATATATAGATAGACATGATGAAACAAGTTGGTAAAATATTAACATTTTGTAAATTTGAGTATATGGGAACAGTGGTACTATATTTAAAAGTTTTTGCAAATCTGAAATTAATCTCAAAATAAAAATTCTTAAAAATAGCATGCTAACTAAAATATGAAGAACAGATAAAAAGGCAAGAAATTGATGCAGGGAAAAGAGCAACTGTTCAGGAATATAACAGGGATGAAGAAATGGCCAGAATTGTTTGTCTTTGAGAAATATTAAGGGGCACAGAATTGATAGGATTTGCTGACAGATTGGCAATGTGGGGGGAAGGAGGAATCAAGATGACTTCTAGAGTTAGGGCCTTACTTTCTGAGTATATTTTTGATCCATTTATTGAGTTTGAGAAGGTTGGGCAAAGAATATCTTAAAGATTGAGTTAAGAGTTTAGTCTTGAACTTTTTCTAGCTACAAAGGCTGTCTCATACCAGGGCAAAGAGCAGGGTGGATGTGCCATCTCAGGAATTTTCACTGCCATGTGCCAAATTTTTGTGTATATAAGTTTGTAGCAAGCCTCTAAAACAAATTTTATTGGCTATAACAGAGAGTATTAGTAAAATGTTAACTAGTATGTATACTAGTGCTTGGTAATGTCTATATCAGTGCAAAGTGTTCAAAGGTCTGCCATGGATAAAGATAATGAAGTTCAGGGGTCTTGTTTCAGGTGAATGTGTAACACAGGGCTATCTTAGACAAACCAAACAGGGGAGCAAACACATTTCAAAAGCAAATAGAATTATGCCCTAATTTATCTGTGGTGATAGCTCATCTCTGAAAATGATCAGAAATAGAAATGAATACTTAAAATTGCTTCCTCTTTGCATTCAGAGATTTGAATTTGACATCATGAGCTACTAGGCCAAGCCAAGAAATCAGAGTCATTGAAATAGAAGAGTCTTTATTGATTGTTCCTGGAATTCCCAGCGAGACATAGCGATGTGCATTGATGCCACATCTTGATAAATGATAATCATGGATTAGAGACCTAAGGTCTTTGTTAAAATAGCTCTGATCTCTCATGTCCACAAACTGCATCAGAGTGACTCACAAGCCTATAAAGTCTATTTTGTAAGAAATGCCAAGTGCTAAAAATAAAAAATGGGATGGGAGATATACCTTTCAACTAGATTATACTATGTAACTTATTTCTTGATGTGTCATTTGTCTGCTACAACTTTGCTGTGTAACACCTCCCCTGCCCCAAGTAATAAGTATTTTTTTCATTTGCTTGGGTCAACTGTTTCGACTGGGTTTGATTAGAAGTATCTTCCAATCTTGGGAACCCTGGGTGGCGCAGCGGTTTAGCGCCTGCCTTTGGCCCAAGGCGTGATCCTGGAGACCCGGGATCGAATCCCACGTCGGGCTCCCGGTGCATGGAGCCTGCTTCTCCCTCTGCCTATGCCTCTGCCTCTCTCTCTCTGTGTGTGGGACTATCATAAATAAATAAATAAATAAATAAATAAATAAATAAATAAATAAATAAATAAAGTATCTTCTAATCTCAGCTGGATTTCCTCATATGTCCAGCTAACTACTGGCTCATCTAGGATGACCTCAGTTGGGATGATGGGAGAACTTGGTTTCCTCCAACTTAATCTCATTTAATTGGCTGGCATGGACACATTCTCATGGCATGGCAGAAACACAAAAGAGTATAAATCATACAAGATATTAGCAGACAATGTGAAGCTTCTTTCAAGCCGCTCTTTGTGACACATTTGCTGATATCCCATTAGTCGAAGTAAGTAAACTGGCAGAGGTCTAAATTGGAGTGGGAAAAGAATATAAGATAATGAGGCAGACTGTGACTATGGGGTGCCTATTAAGGGGGGGCCATTAGTGTGATCGATCTACTACACACTGGTCCTGATTATTTATATTCTTTCCACATGCAAAATACACTAAACCTCTTTCAAGACTCCAAATTGTCATTCAAACAGACTTAAAGTATTTAAAGTCCATCAGGTTCAGATACTTCTCCTTGGATGGCTTCTTTGGATATGGAGACACATACTGAAACTGTAACTAGCTCCACTCCCACAACTCAAAGTAGAATGGTAACACACAGATTTGATAAATATAATAGACACTTGTGGGTTTTTATTTAAGATTTTATTTATTTATTTATGAGAGACAGAGGTAGAAACAGTGGCAGAGGGGGAAGCAGGCTCCATGCAGGAAGCCTGATGTGGCCCTGAGCCGAAGGCAGACACACTCAACCACTGAGCCACCCAGGCATCACAATAGATGCTTGTTTTTAAAAGAAGGAAGCTTTGGATACAGATAGCAGTCATTGATTTGTTTTTAATTGCTATAAATTCGAAATATCACAAAAATAAAAATCACAAAATGGATCAAAGATCTGAACTGATATCTAAAATTATAAAACTCTTAGAAATATAGCTTCATCAAAATGACACACTTCTGTGCATCAAATGACACTACCTAAAGGTTGAAAAGACAGCTCACAGAATGGGAGAAAACATTTGCAAATTATATGCCATAAAGGATTAATGCCCAAAATTTGTAAAGAACTACAACTTAACAACAAAAAAACCCAAACAGCACAATTCAAAGTGGCCAAAGGACTTGAATAGACATTTCTCCAAAGAGATACAAATGGCCAGTAAGCATATGAAAAGATGCAAATGCATCTGTAATATTTAATATATTTTTATATTATAAAATGTTTAATATCTTAATTGACCTGAGAAGAAAATGAGGTGATCATCTCTATAGAAGCTGTAAAGTCATTTGACAAAATTTAAATTCTAATTTTTAAAAAATTCATTTATTCACGAGAGACACAGAGAGAGAGAGAGAGAGAGGCAGACGCGCAGGCAGAGGGAGAAGCAGGCCCCACACAGGGATCCCAATGTGGGACTCGATCCCGGGTCTCCAGGATCACGCTGGGGGCTGAAGGCTGCGCTAAACCGCTGAGCCACCCGGGCTGCCCTAAACTCTAATTTTGGTCCCAAAATACACTAAATGAACATTTGATTGCTACTTCCTTAATATGACCTATCCAGTCAGCCTTGTGGAACACTACAGGCACTCTGATATCAGGAATATCTTACTTGAAGGCTCATGACAAGACAACATAAAGATGACAAGAAACAAATGTCATAATAAGATAATAAAGGCATTAGAGGCAGAAAATAATGAGAGAAGCAGGCTGAACTATCAATATGTAAAGATGATATGATTGTAAACTTGAAAACCTTGAAGAATCAACTGGACAAACTGTTACAAATGAGTAATAAAAAATTCTCTAGGGTGCCTGGGTGGCTCACTCAGTTAAGTGTGACTTCACCTCAGGTCATGGTCTCAGGGTCCTGGGATTAAGCCCCGAGTTGGGCTCCATGCTCAACGGAAGTTTGCTTGAGGATTCTCCCCCTCCCTCTCCCTCTGCCCCAACCCCCACTGTGCTCTCTCTCTCAAATAAATAAATAAAATAAAATAAAATCTTAAGAAAATTCCCTAAGATAGAGGAGATGTAGACTTAATATAGACACATCTTCATATACAATTACTAGTTAGAAGCTACAGTGATAGAAAAGACCTCACTTAGAACTGTCATCAAAAAGAGAAAACATCCAAGAATGAACCTAACTGGAAGAAAGCAAGTCTTACCTGAATAGAAACTTTAATGTGCCACCGCCTGATGTAAAAGACAATTTATGCAAATGGAAAGGCATGTAATAGTTTTGGACCAAAACTATAACCAAAGGATATTGTTTATCCTAAATTGCTTTGTGAAGTGAGTGTGATTCCAATATAGATACTAATAGGTTTAAAAAAAAAAAAAACAGACAAGCTGATTCTAAATTTCATTTGGAAAAACAAACAAGAATCACTAAAAAATCTGATTAATAAAAGAGCAATAGGTACTTCACTAGACATAAAACCATATTATAACATATTATGACATAACATGATAAAACCTCTATAATTAAAACTGTGTGAGGCTGCTGAATGAATAGCTATTGATTCAGAGTAAAAAGTACATAAATTGTCCCATACAAATGAATAAATTTAGTATGTCTTATAGGTAGCATGTCAAGTCAATGATGGAAAAGATGGACTCTTTAATAAATAGTATTAGCAATAGGTAGTTACCTGAAAAAAATTAAGTTGGATCCCTACCTCACATCATAAGGTATCAAAAATAAAATACAAGTAATTTCCTTTATCACTTTGGAGTGAGGAAATCTCTAACTATTCAAAAACTATTCAAACCCAGAAGTCATAAAAGAAAGGACTGACAAAATCTCTCTATATATAAAAAAACTTTTACAAAGCAAAAACACCATAAACAAAGCAAAGACAGACTGAGAAAAAGTATTTGTATCTCATGTCATAGACACAGGGCTAATCTCCCAAACATATAATGAATTCTTCAGGGTTGACAAGAAAAGGACTAACAATAGATAAATGGGCAGACAGTATAAGCAGAGTGTTCACAAAAATGGAAATATTAATTGCTTTTAAATATATGACAAGATGCAAGATGATACACTGTTGAGGGCGTGGGACTGCAGAAGACAAGCACTAATGCATTGCTGGTCAGACATATAAATTGTTGGGGTTCCTAAGAATGGCAATCTTGCTGTAAGGATTTTTTTAAGACTTTATTTATTCATGAGAGAGAGAGAGAGAGAGGGAGAGAGAGAGAGAGAGAGGCAGAGACACAGGCAGAGGGAGAAGCAGGCCCCATGCAGGGAGCCCGACGTGGGACTGGATCCCAGGACTCCAGGATCATGCCCTGGGCTGAAGGCGGCACTAAACCGCTGAGCACCCCGGGCTGCCCTGCGATCTTGCTGTAAATACCAAATGAAAAATGTATATACCCTATGATCCAGTAATCCCACATCTGGGAACTTACATACATACTTAGATTGCTGAAAAACAATATATAAATAAAAAGCTACTCACCATATTATTATTTGTAGCAGTAATAGGTTGGAACTCATTAATAAGAGAATGATGGATAAACACAGGAATCAGTGAGGGGTTGGTGGACTGGTGGCAAGACAGTGATAACAAAGAATTGGGGAAACTATGCATTGGTAGGGAAATCTCTCCAAAGGAATATTATGAAGTGGGGAAAAAAAAGTACAGCAACCTGAATCATATGGTGTATTTTATACTAAAGAAAGCAAAATAGGAGTATATATTTCTATTTCTTTGTACTATGTAAAGGAACTTTGCAAGAATCCAGAAGAAGCTAGTGAGTACCAGCCACAGGTAGTTGTGAGAATTTGATGGATAAGAGACTGCGGAGAAAAAGGAAAAGTTTTCGCGCTCTGCCTCTAATCTTTTTTGACTTTTGAATTATCTACATTTATTTCCTACTCAAAAATAAACACATAAAAGGAATTATCGTGAGGGCAGTTGACCTTGAAAGAGGAAACTAGAGGACATGGCTGGCGCCAGTATACATTCCTATTTCTGTTATCTCCACATATCTCCCCTGGTATTTTAAAGATGACCAGAATGCTGGGAGAGACGCTTGCCAACCCTCTGGTGTCTTCTTTCCGATCTCCCCTTATAACTCCATTGGTATTTTCGAGGCTAGATCTTGCCAAAAAAGAAGTATGCACATGCTTCGTGCGGGAAGTGATGGACCATTGCGATTTTTGTTCCAATAATACGCCTGTTCTTCTTACATGTCCCCGATCAGATAATATTAGAACTCTGAGGGAAGAATTAAAGATAACCACTGGAATGGTAGAAGCGGGGGATAAAAGGCTTAAATCAGTAGGAAAATAAAAACTAGGCGATTGCAACACATTAGAAGAGGGAAAAGGAAATCACGACAATGAAGAGTAATAGAATAATATGAAATTGGATGCAAGTAGTAAGACTAAAAATTAGAGTTAGCAGAAAAAGTATGACATGTAAACCCCCTCTGGCAATATCTGGGCTGCAGCTATTTTGTTTGTTTGATTGCAAGGACAAATTTAGACATGAATCGACAGGAGAACTAGGGTGAGGGAAACATTTTTCTCTGCATATGGAAAGCCGGAAGAACCGCCAGAGTGCCACACTGTGGGCAGTAATGACCTGGTAAGATGCTCCTCGGGAAAAAGCTTGGAATTTGCTCTTAATCACAACAGATGGACTATTGAGGAACCAAATTTCTGCTCCATATAGCACAGACTCAATAATTTTGTTCCGTAAAATGTTTAAGGAAGGCATAACCAAAAGCCCACTGCTCACATTAAAAAAAAAAAAAAAAAGAGGAAAAAGGAAAAACTTAATAAAGCTCCCATAGAATGACCAGCTTTGAGCAGTGTTGCTTCCTGATGTACCCTCCAAGTTAAACAATTTAGGTAAAGTAGTCCAAAGTAATGGAATGAAGTGATGTACTATATGGAATTGTAAACTATAAACCAGCCATAAGTTGGAGAAAATCTTGTTTCAAAAAAAAAAAATTGTAAGAGTTCTTTATATAAGAATATTTAAAGTAGGTCTATTAGTTTTTTAAATACTTTTTAAAATTTTCCATTTGATTTATTTATGGCATTTCTTTTGACCAAGAGAAATATTTCTTTTTTACAATGGATATTACAATCATATGTATTTTGCTTTCCTTTTTATTTATATGTTTTAAACTAACTTCAGATAAAAATTACATTGTATTTTTCTCTCCTTTTCTGGCTTATTTAAAATTCTATGTTCACTAAATTATGAATTCTCATATACCTGTAAATGACTCCATTCCCATTTTTTTCTTCTGGTTTTCACATGAATTTAATTGTACATTTCTGGGTTTTTATTATTATTATTATTATTATTATTATTATTATTATTATATGCAAATACTTCCCTCATCATTTTTGGGGTGGCTTGGAGGTGAGCTGCTCAGATCTCACTTCAGAAAAATCGACCGTGAAATCCAGCATGCAAGAAAAAGAATCACCATTTTGGAAGAGGCAAATGCTCCTGATCAGCCATTGGAGATAGGGCTACTTTTACACAATGACAGATGGGAAGAATGTGTCTGGAAGTGAGGTGATCCACTTAGGTTCTGCTCACTACTCTCTTGTCCTCCTGGGACTGTGAATGAACAAGTGCATCAATCTCAACCTGCCGAGTGTGATTACCAAGAGCTCGGAGACCCTTCCAGAAGGAGAGTCTGGATCCTAATTCTAGGTAAGCCACCAAGAGCTGCATAGCTAAGGGGAAGTGGGATTTAAAACTGATGATGGAGGAAGGAGATTGGACAATCAGTTGTGTCCAGAAGGCTAACTGCACAGACAGGGTCGCAAGCTTATCTTATTGAGCTGTTAAAAACTTACCTTCAGAAAAAGCGGCCCATGAAAATGATGTATTTGTGCACAACACCAGGAGTGAGCTGTGACAGCTGTGGAAGTGTCCTGTTCCCATCTCCCTTCAAGAGAAGCTGATGTGCAGAGGATAATAAACAGTCTGCAGATACCACACTTTTGTATCCACTCCTCTGTTCAGGGAGAGGTCCTCAATCTCCCCGGGCTGCTCCCAGCCAACAACGAGCAGGGCAGGGGTCATTGACCAGGCTATTCCTCTCCGACGCAGGATTCCTCTGAATGTGTAATTTTGCTCTGGGGCATCTCACAGCCTGGCTGAGAATTTCTCAGAGTTTCATACAAGCGGACGCTCCTTTTACTCAAATTTCCATCCTTTCACAGGTGTCCCAAATGCATCATGGTTTGAGGGAAAGAGAGTAATCAATACGACCAATAAATTTTGAGCTTGAACATTTTTATGTAAAAAAAAATATAATCAGTCAAAATAGAAGACAAATGGCCACTGGGGGAAATATTTGCAGCATTAGACAAGGCGTTATCATCCTTATTTTACAAAGGATGCCTGAAGATCACCAAGAAAGAGATAAGTCTTTAAGTTCACATATGGATAAAATAGACATTTTATTAAGAACAAAATTGAAAGCAGAAAAAAACAAATTATGATTCTCCTATTGGCCCAACAAAAAAAAATTGCTTTCCCACAAAGAATTCCTTAGCTGTGTTATGACAGAGTTTCTCAGAGCTTAAATATCTCCTCAGAGAGGCCTATTCTGACTTTTGCATAGGAGATGTGGAAATCCTTTTTGGAAATGTGGAAAAGAGGGGGAAGAGGGGAAGTAGTATAATTTCCTTTTCTTCCCCACAACATAGATATGTTGGTTTTATTTTGGTTTCTTGCTTCCAAATGTAGCATACCATATATGCTGTTTCGCACTTTCCTATTATTTACTTATTTGTTTGCGTATAATCAATACACAAAGTTACATTAGTTTCAGGATAACCTCCTATCTTGAGTGGTCTCCCTAACATCTCTGACTTCCATGCTCCTTCTTGCCACTCTCTTTTCTGCTAAGGGTGACCACTCACTTCATCAGAGATCACAGAAGGAGCATCCACGGGTTAGAGCTCCCCTGAGGGTAACACTGATATTTTCCCCCAAGCTCTGTATGTAGGGTGGGGTTACCTTTAATCTCCTTCTGAGCATCAGCATATGTTAGGGTGTCTCAAATTTTTCTGAAGGGC
Source organism: Canis lupus dingo (assembly GCF_003254725.2). Taxonomy (NCBI): domain Eukaryota; kingdom Metazoa; phylum Chordata; class Mammalia; order Carnivora; family Canidae; genus Canis; species Canis lupus. The sequence continues at coordinate 19,812,100 of NC_064256.1, read as the reverse complement.
CAGGAAGACTAATGCCACAAGAAATAGAGTAATTTTCTTGAATTCTCCAACATCCTCTGGGATATAAAGAAAAGGGGGGGCGGGCAGTTGAAACCACATTCTAGTGGGGAAAGAGTCTCTGATTCAATTTATAATTTATAAAGCCACTGGCTGGGGCCGGATGCTCTGGGTGGGATCATGATGTTGGGTGGTAAGAAGCAAGTGTCCACAGAAGCGGTCACTGCCCTGTGCCTCGAACAAATGTGTACCAACAACTTGAGTCTGTGGTCTGGCTTTTGGTCCTCAGAGTAGTTACTCTGAAAGGGAAACAAAATTGGTAGTTAGGGAAGGAATGAGCACAGATACCACTAGAATTTCTGGTAAACTTAAAAAAAAAAAAAAGAGGAAAGAGCATTGGCTGAGAGGGAGAAACAATGTGGAGGGAATTGGAGGAGGAGCCCTGTTTTTATGAAAAGGTACAGAGAACGGTGAATGCTTGCTATTGGGATATTTTATGAGCTGTCCTGGGTGCCACTATTGCTCATCTGGCTGGTGTGGTCTGAAGAAATACTTATGACCATTACACTGTCTTCTTCCAAAAAGCGTGTGAGAAAGCTTACTGGGCTGGACAAAATATAGTCAGATAACATATAGTTATATATATAACATATGTAACAAAATACAGTCAGATGAGAAGGAGAAAGGGGCCAAGAAGGAGGCTAATAATAATGAAGGCCAAAGCGCCCTGTTTTGGGGGATGAAGCACAAATTTAGCTCTAGCTTTTTATCAGCAAGTGGGAATAGCCTACTCACAGTGTCCATAAGATAGCAGCAGATGAACTGCTCAGGAGAAGCATCAATAGTCCAGTCTAAGGCCAGAACGAAATAACTCTTGAGAGTCCACATAAAGAGGCCATTGTGTAACATAATCAACAACATTCTTAGAGTTGACACAATGATGAATTTCATATAACTGTTTTGTAGCGTGTCCTGCAACGCTGACCAATGACTTCACGAAGAGAGATTCTAGGGGTACCTAGGGAAAACACTGTACAGGTGGTCTTTGCTAGGTGCTTGCCTCACTTAACTCGGGGGTACATTTTAAAGGATCCGAGGAAGTGGTAAAGAACAAATTCTTAATGTTCCTTTATAAATCCTGTGCTTCAAACCCACAGCTGACAGATAGTAGGTAGCTGGGAGTTCAATGCTGCATATCCTACACCTGAAGTTCAGCTGTTCCAGGAATCTAGGAAAAAAGTGGACATTGAAAAAAATAGGACATTGAACTAGTTAGTGTAGGAGCGACATCTTTTGGGGAAATTTAAGTCTAATGATCAGCAGTTTCTGAGGGAATTCTATAGAGTCTAGCCAAGATTCTCTTTAGGAAAACAACAACAACATTGGATGTGTACTCTCACAGACAGATGGGCCGTTAGGTTCCAAATTTCTGCTCAATATAACCTAGTCTTAATGAATAGTAGTCTGGAAAATGTGTAAAGAAGGCATAACTAAACATAGTGACCATTAACCCCCAACCCCCACCTCCCAAAAAACCTCCATCCAAAAAGCCTAGCTTTGAGTACTGTGATTTCCTGATGTTCTTCCAAGCTAAATTATTTGAGTAATGTACGTCAAGGTAGCTGAATGAAGTGACCTTCTGTATAGAATTAATTAAGGAACCAACTGAAATTTGGAAAATATCTTGGCTTTTCTAAACTTTAGGAGCTCTGTATATTCTCAGGATGTCCCTTTTTTGTCAAATACTCATATTCCAAAAATTTTCCAGCTTGTACTTTTTCTATTTATGACTTTTGCTATATTGGTTTTAAATTTTTATGTAATGGGATGTAGGAATTCTGATTTTACCTTTTGCTTTATCCTTAATGGGTCTTTTCTCATCTTGAGATATTCGCTTTTATTTTCTACTTCTTATGTCTTTAAACCTGTTACTCATTTCTAAGGTCTTTTGGTCTATAGAGTAAGAACGGGAGTCCACTGTTCCCATACCCATAGTTAAGCAATTGCCTTGGGACTATTTAAAGACTATTTCTACCTTTCCCTAGTAATGTGAAATCAAACTATCACCTTATCCTAGTGTCTTCTGAATTAAAATGTTTCTGTGCTGGTTATTCTGTCCATTAATCTATATATTCTTGCATTTACTATTCCATACTGATGTAACAATAACTTAATGATATGTCTAAATATCCAATTGTCTGAGTCCTACCCTTCTCATTTCTTGGATATTCTTGCCCGTGTTCTTTACAGCTTCCATTATAAATTTTGTAGTCTCTAAGAAAGGGCTCCAGCTCCATGTCCTTTGTATGTGTGTGTGTATATTTTGAAAGTTCAGGGCCCCTCAGACTTCAACTACATGTTTTTCCATCACTTTTTCTCTCCCAGCGATAGTGTCCTGAGGTGGACATGAGATGGAAGGAAGCAAGGAAAAGAGATGGCTTCTTAAGTTCTAGTTTGTTTTTTTCTATACCATAGATGGTTGTCACTGTTTTCTCCTGAGTTACCTCGGAGAAACACATCTTGCCCCTTCAGACATTATGTATCTTCTGAAACCAATCTCATGTAGTTTCAGAGGAGAATCTATTCCTTTTATTAGAAGGACTTCGACCTGATGACTTGTCAAACAAAACAAAACAAAACAACACAACATTAACTGGCTCGGTTATGAAAAAGCTATAGTCAAAATTCCAATACTTACTGCGACGACACACAGGCTATGAAGAGGGCTAAGAATTAAAAAAAAAAAAGAAAAAAAAGAGAAACTGCCAGATACTGAATTGAGCTTTATTTTCACTGTATAAGCCTTTAATATGACAAACATTTATAATATTGGAGATATTTTAAATTTGAAAATAAAGGGAAAATAAATTTAATTAGGATATTTTTCTTTCTTGGGATAAGAATCTTGATACCATTTTTTACTAAGATGTAAAATGTCAGATTTTCCATTGTGATATTCAGTGCAATTTTACCTTTGAATCTTCTAAAGATAAGGGGTATGTTGTTTCATTCAGTTTTATAGTCTCTCAAATTCTTTGTAATTGTTACTTTTGAACATGAATAAAATAATAGTATTTATAATAGTATTTATATTTTAAGGCAACTATTCTTCATGTATATGTAGAATTCAGGTATTTGTCATATTTTGGTTCTGGGACCGTATTAAATGGCAGTCACATAACTTCCACTTGTGTCTCCTCATTTTTACTATCATCATTATCATGGAAAGGTCAAACAAAAAGTGTTATTAAATTCTTGTAAGATTTAAAGCCAGAATTAAAATTAAGAAAAAGAATTTCTAGAATTTAGTCTTCAACCTTACAACTTTCAGAATGTAGTTGTCACCACTTCTTTCTCTGGAAACCATTTTTAGCATAAGGAGATGTACCAAAACATTTCCTTGACAAATAAGTTTCCCCAAATCACAATTATCCTAAGAAAGAACAAATTAAGTAATACATTTACACAATCAGTTTTGAACGTCTTTGCAGAGAAATATTCAAACTGGTAAAATGGGTTGAATTTCCAATTAAGATGGAACATTTTTATTCCAGTCTTTGCAGCTAAGTGAAGGGGGTCATTTTCTCTTGAATGATGTGAAGAAATAAATTTCTTTAAAAATTTCCAAACCTTTGTGGGTGCAATGTTACCCAAAACCCCGTAATATAGCAGACTCCCATGTGGCACATCCAATTTATTAAGCAATACACTAACCTGTCTGTACCACAAACCATGGAACATATCCTGTTTGTGATATAAACAACTGTGTCCAGAATGCATCCTAAAATTTTAGCATAAAGTCATTTCCAGGGAATGAAAGCTTAAGTTCTAGGTCCTTTTGAAACTAATTTGTTTCACTTTTGTAAGTCCATAGATCATCACAACAGCACTTTATTAACATGCTTATTAATTATAACTTTATTAATTTTAATACTAGCCTATATCAAACTTTAAGATTTTTTTCGAGCCAATTGATCAATAATTAACCTAAATATGTTTCTGAGTTATTTGGTAACCTTAGAATTTTATCTGAAAAAACACATAAATATATTTAAGTGGGTGGCATTGTTGATACCTGGGCTCTCAGATGCATTAGAAAATGTCACAAATGAAATTTTCATAAATTTTTCTGTAAGTTCTCAGCTATATCTTGATTCACTGAGGAAAATAAGAGTTTTCCCAGTTAGCCGCCTATTTTCAAAAGCCTATTTCTTTTTGGCATATAATTTCTGCTTATTTCTTTTGGCATGTAATTTCTGCTACATTCAGTGGATATGCTTTTAAAAGTTACCATCTGTTAAATGTTTTGATGCAATTTTTTTCACTTAATATATATATGAATTTCACAGCATTATTATTTTTAAATTTTTCATTTAAAATCAAGTCCTATGGAAATGCCAGGCTCATTTAATTCATTAATCTTATTTTATTTATACTGGCACTCACATATACATTTCTAAGTACTGGCAATGGTTTTTAGTTTAGTTTATTTCATAATGGTTTTTAAATTGTATTCTTTGACACAGTTACATTTTGCCTATTAAACACAGAGGAATATTTTTGACTTCCACAAAAAGCACAATCTCTCTCTTTTTAAAATACATGGCTTTCTTAGTTTATCTTTTCATTTTCCTGCTTCCAATAGAGATATGAGTCCAAAGAAATAATTCTCTACTACAAGAAAAATAATAGTATAAGAGTAATGGTAAATAGCCATTGACATCCCAGCATAAAGCAAGAAAATGAGGCATGATAGGCTGGATCCACAGTGAGTAGAAGACTTATGGTCTGTATGGTATGTCTGGGGCTCAGCTCTGTAGGTAGTTGCACTGGAGATCAGAAAGGCCTTTATCCTGCTGCAGTCACTATTTATCTGGCTGCATGAGTACATTACATTTTTTTTTTTAACTTTAGGCAAATTAACATTCTAATAGCCAAATAGAGTATATCTTTAGGCTCCTATCTAAATTTCTAAGGAAAAGGTTTTCTCCCAGCTGCCTTACCTTTGCATGACTGCCCACCTGCCTTGAATGGGGTTAGTATTTAACACCATTTTTTTGCAGCATTCATGAATTCAACCAGCAAATACCTGAGAGATGGGCATTGTTCTGAGAGTTGGGGATACTGTGGTGAATAAAGCAGAAAAATCTCTGTCCTCAGAAAAATCATGTCCTAATGGGGAGGGATGGAAAATTAAAAAAAAAAAAAAAAAAAAAAAAAAAAGATAAGTAAAATGTGTAAGCATGTCATAACTTGGTGCAAAAAAAGAAGCCATGACAATATTCCAGGAAAGAGCTGGTGGAGGTTTTGGAAAAGGGTGATCACACTGGAGGTGATGAAGTGGTTGAATCACTGAGTTATGGGTATATTTTGAAAATGAAGCTGACAAGATTTACTAAAATTCATGATGGAAAGGTATAAGAAAAAAAGAGTCAAAATTGTTTATCTGAGCAAGATGAAGGATATAGTTGCCATTTATTGGAAGAGAAAGACGGCGGTGTTTTTGTGGCCGGTAGAGGGGAAGCTTAGTTTAGGTTTTGACTTCTTAAGTTTGATATGTGTTTTAGATATTCAAAGGGAAATGTTAAGTAGGCAGTTGGATATCTGAGTCTGAATTGTAGGGAAGAGACGTAGACTGAAAATATAAATTTGGTAGTCCTCAGAATATAGATAGTATTTAAAGTCGTGTGACTGGGTGGTATTTCTTAAGAAGTGAATGTGGAGGGCTGAGGTCTGAGTTTTGGGGAACTATTTAGAGGTTGAGGGTGTGTAGAGGATCCAAGGAACAAGACTGAAGGAATGGCTATTGAGAAGGGGAGAAAACAGGAAATGATGACGTCCTGGAAGCATAGTGAAGGTGGTTGAACAGGGAGGCAATAATCAACTGTGTCAAATACTGCCCATAGGTCAAGTAGGGTGAAGATTGAGAATTGATCATTGGATTTAGCAATACAGAGGTTCTCATTGATCTTGACAAGAGCAGCTCAGGTCTGAAGAAGAAAATAAATTAGGTAGTAGTTTTGGGAACACTAGAGATAAAGAGGAGTTTTGTTTTTAAGATGGGAGAAATAAAACCAGAATCCCTTAGTTGATGGTTAAGCCTCTTTACTCCACCCATAAGAAATATTATCTTAACCCTGGAGTTGAAACCTTACTGGAGAAATGGAAGAAATGATAAAATAATAGGACCAGGTAATTAGTGCTAGAATAGTTAAAAAAAAAAAAAAAAGAAAGAAAGAAAGAAAGAAAAGAAAAAATAAGAAAATGAAAGTAGTTTTCAGAGATGGTGGAGTTCAAATTTTTAAATTCTTAATTCTTAAAATAAGTTGGATTTTGGTAGATGAAAAGAGTGGGAAAAAAAGAAAAGTATGATATTTGGGGAACAGTAAGACTGGCCTGGTTGGAATTCATATTAAGAGATGAGGTGATAAACATAGAGAGCTTTTACCATCAGCTAATTCCAGCTTTGTTATTTTGGCAATGGAGAGTAAAAGGATTAAATAATCCATCTGCAATAGCTGTAGAATTAAAAAACAAAGTCTTGTTAATAGTTTTCTTTTTAGTGACTTTATTATTAGAAAATTCCCTCAAATGTTTTCTCAATAAGGAGTAAAAGCTAATAAAACCAGCTGAATTTTAAAATATTTTATAATAATTACTTTTATGCCTGAGGATTTTGCCCTATGCAAGACAAAAATACCTCTAGGTTACCACAAATTTCCTTTTCTTTTTCTTTTTTTTTTCTTTTTTTTTTTTTTTTTTTCAAATTTCCTTTTAAAATGTTCATCTATCCCATTTTTATACTCTGGAATGGTATTTTAAAAGTATTTTATAAATAAGAAATCAGTTAAATAAATTATTTCTAATTAAACCATTAGATATTTTACAGTTCACAATATCAACTCTACTTTTGGAAAATAGACTCTTGTTTATATTACTTTATAGGCCTAACTTTTAAAAAATACAAAATATTTCTAATCCGTACAAGCCAGTAAAAGGGATTTCATTCAAAGAAAGACAAATATAGATTTAATGGAGCGTTTCAAATAGGCATATCTTAAGTTTTCACCAACCCTCAAAATCACCCTAAATAAAACTGGAATTTTGGAATCCTTGAAGTAGTTGTCAGGATCAGTTCTGAAGATAACTACCTGAGTTACTTTATTTTTACAAAAGGGATGCTGTGAGGATGAACCATATGAAACTACCATTTTTGTAGGTTAAAAAAATTATAGCATAGTAGCATTTTAATTAACAGCTCAACATAAAAATTCCAACCTATCTCTCCCAAGGTTTGTTAAAAGTCCCAACCTCAAGGTGGGAGGGACAACCTGAAGGGAGCAAGGCATTGTTCTAGAAATTGCACATTCTTTGAAGAACTGGTTTTTATTTGAGTATCTATAGATGAAGGTTCTGCCCTCACTCCTATTGGTTGTTTACTTATTTATAGAGCCTTAATGTTTACCATCTAGTAAAAAAAGTAAACACAGATATGCTTATTATTAATTTTACTACGCTTACATGCTTCCTTTTTTTTTAAGATTTTATTTATTTATGATAGACATAGAGAGAGACAGAGACACAGGCAGAGGGAGAGGGAGAGGCAGGCTCCATGCCGGGAGCCCGACATGGGACCCGACCCCCCCAGGACTCCAGGATCGCTCCCCGGGCCAAAGGCAGGTGCCAAACTGCTGAACCACCCAGGGATCCCCCACTTACATGCTTCCTATACTAACATTCGAAATAAAAAAGCATTTGTGGAGAAAAAAATTCACTCACCTTTAAAATTGTAACTGGTTAATATATCTTACAATGGAATGGTAGGGTGCAAATGTTATTTTACACCAGCACCTAAAGCAAATCATAGGACCTTAGCTTATAGGTACAGTGAATGGTTTTAGATCAAGGCTCTGACTTTTCAATGCTGGGTTGGCTCTCCATAAAAATGGGAAAATTTGGCAAAGGAAACATGGAAAGATTGTGGCAGATTTGAGTCAGCAAGTCCCTTTTGAACCCCAGTGGTAGATATCTTAGTGCGATTTATAGTAGAGAAAATCTAAGTCTAGAGAACCTCTGTGGTTTTATCTCAATTTTAGTGGTCGAAATATTCCATTAAATATCTTTTTCTGAAGAATGGTATGGATGAGCCATGCTAGTCAGAATCTGAATCAATGCAGAAAAGGTTTCAAAACATACACCATAGATAGATGCTCTCCTTATGGCAACTTCGACCACAGTAACCTCTTACCCATAAAGACTCATTAAAAAATTAAATGTAGATAGAATATACTTTAATTAAATGCACTACACTGTAATTATTACATATAACTATAACTAAAACAGTAGGACATACTAAATGAGAGCACATGAGGAAGAAAGGGCTTGTTAGTTAGGTGTTAGGTTCGAGTCTGAATAGGAGAGAAAACATATTCATTGGGTATCACTATTGGAAGACGTAAGTGCATCCAAAAAACAGAGAAATACTGGTCATCTTTCTTTTTCAATTGTTTCATCGAGAAGAATCTTTTTTGGGTGATAAAACTTACAAACTAAATTAAAATGCACTCTACTCATTGGCAAGCCACACCAGCAAGAATAATGTGATCATGGTACTTGGGAAGTTTTTGATTTATAACTATACTATTCTTTACTTATAAGGCTGCAGTCTAGGAGGCAGAGCAATGAATCATTACAATTGTCTATCTGGGAAATGTCAAAAGATTAAGTAAGGGCAGAAGAAGGGAGAAAAGGAAAGAACACACATTTTTGTCTGAGAATTATTCCACAACTAATCGGAAGATACCACTAGCACATAAATCCGGTACTAAGGAAATGATAATTAAATTTTTTAGATCTTCAAGCAAGACCACTAACGAACCACAGTGCTTAGACTTCCTGGGTAGAAAGGCAGGATGCCCTCTGATGCTAACGAAGGCGTCCTTATTGGACTCTCACGCGGACCTCTCCCTCCACACTGAGCATTTGAGGAAGTCAATTTAAGCTGAAGTGCATTAGAAATTTGAACCAATCATTGATGGATCCAGATTTTTTTTTTAAAAAAAGGACACATACAGTTTAATTGATACTTTGCCAATACAAAAATAAGCATCCACAGAATGTTTATTTACTGTTTAAATTACTCCATATATTCATATACCAGGAACAGAAAATATACTTTATCCCACGCACAATAAGAGCAAACAAGTGCAATCTTTCAGACATTAAACATTATAGTCAAATCTGTACAACAGATAAATAAATTTATACCTCTAACAGTTAGCTTGTAACAAGACAAAATGAAAAACACATATGCCCATTGTCACCCAGTTACTTAAAATTCTACTTAGGACTATACATCTCCGTCAACAGCTTGAATCTTTACTACACTGCACAAGTTAGACTGATAAATATTTCTTTTTAAAATAGCAGGGAGGGAGTAATAGGAAATACTACGATGATTATAAAGAGCTTTCCAAACATTGGAAATAAGAGAGAAATTAATGAGTTGGAGGAAAACATACTAGATGGATCCACAGGGTAACTGGTATTACATTGGTATAGCTTAAGGAAAGGAAACAGATGGATGTCTGGATTGGAAAGAAAATTTGGCCTTTTATAAAAAGAAGCAACAACAGTGACAAAACCCTGTCACAGAGCCTAGAACAACTCTGTGAGACAAAGGGTACAAAGATGTAGGTATACCTGAAAAACCAAGGCTGGGAAGAAAAATCATGTCAGGAAACAGCTAACATCAGAACGTGAACATATATAAATTAAAGGCATACTTGTTTATCGTCCCACATCATTGCACTTATGGTAAGAAAACAATACTGCAGTCATTCTTGAGTAAGAAAGTTTTCAGCTAAGTAGGAAGTTCCATGATGAATACAGATAGATAATATAGATAATCTTATTACCACAAATTTAGTAAATATCAAAACACTCAGTGGTGCCACTAAGCTAATTAAATTATGTTTTTACTGGAAACGTAATTATTTCCCTGCCTTCATGTTAACTTAAAATGATTTATAAATGGATATATAGATCCAGTAGAAAAGACATTTCACATGCAATCCTATACAATGCACTCTGCTTCAATTTTTTTTCGGTATTTCACATTGGAGATGTACATTTCCACTATATACAACCACACATGTTCAACAGACGCCACTGAGCTGTCCTCTTGCCAAACAAGTTTTTAATTTACATATACATTTATATCTCCAGATAGATGCATTTCTCCTCTAGGCAGACACAAAATTAGCCTGGAGAGTTTAAGTTTCTTAGGATTTTAGTAACCTAATGTCTTGATTTGTCTTGAATCGACGATAAGATGAGGAGTCCACAAAAAAATGCAGCTATACATGCCAACCTTTTCAACAGAGACGAATTATCTTTAGGAATAATAATCTGTGCAAGATCATTAGTGATCTGAGAAATTTCGTGTGCCACACAAACAAATATGAAAGTGCTGACAATGATGTTGAGCATAGGGTTTCCAGGTATGAGTACCAAGATGCCTCTTGTGTCGGCTGCCAGCCATATGTGATATTGGCAAATAAATAGCTGGAAGGAAAGTATTTAAAGTTAGATATGCCCAGAGGGTCCACAACTATATCACAGTTTTGCCTAAACATGTCATTGCATAATTATGTTAAGAGACTTTTTCCAAACCATATACTTCTGTTTCACTGTTGGTCCCGAAAAGTCTATTGCAGTCTACTCTTCAGAACTCCTACTTGAAGTACTGCTTCAAAGTCCCCAAGAAATGAAATAGGAACCTTGTAACTTTAAAAAACTTTTTTTTTTTTTTTTTTTTTTGCGTGACACAAAAGACAGCTGACAGAAGGCTTTCTGGATTCTGGTATTTAGACCCCAAATAAAGAATCACTACACGTGTGTGCACACACATAATCCATATTTATATATATTTGTGAATATATTTCTGCATGTGGATATGTAAGCAGAAAATGGTATGGGTTTTAAGATGCCCTCAAGTTTGCTCTGCATGGCCAGAGAAATGTTTTCAACTGCATCTCATGTTTCTAAAGCATATTTCAACTTCAATATGAGTATACATATTAGAGGACACCACTGCAACTTTTGATTATGATTACAAATGTGGTTCTTTCATCACATTGGCTTAAAATAGCAGAGAGTAGAAAAATGCTTATAAGCTACCTTTCAAATAGGAAACTATACAATTTTGGTACTTTTTCTAGAAATACTGAATTATAAATGCATTCACTAAAGTTGATAAAAACTCTCACGCTCCAAATATTATGGAGATGTCACAATAAGCATTCCTTTATCTATTGAATGGTTTGGTAAGTTATTCTTGATTAATAATTCTAAATTCTATTCAGTCCCACTTATGAGACAACAAAATAACATTTATTAAAGAACTCAAAGGAAAATTTATTTTCTCTATTTTAAGGACAACTTAATAAATCTTATACTCTAAAATGTATCTTTTATGATTATGATATGAATTCTACTGCTCTAAAATGTCCTACTTTGACTAATAGAGCTCAGAATATTCAGAATGTTTTTTAAAACCTAGTTTAAGGTTTTAAGTAAGTCATACTCAGTACTGCATACAAAATGTAATCACGTTTAAAAAATTTCCCGAAATTTCCAGTCATAAGGGTGAGTTCTATTAGGATAAGTATTGATAAACTAAATTCAGTAATATTTAATTATGGAGATGAAAAACAAATCAAAATCCCCTCAGCTTGTCTTCATTTATATTTGTTTAACTTTTTCTTTCCTGATCTCAGCTTCTTAGTTGTGCTTAAAAGCTTAAGACAATATAAAGAATATTTGAAAGTCATCTATTTCTAGTCATTTAAATATGGCTTTAAAAATATACTACTCTATTGCTGTTGAAAGTTCTGAGTTTCTTTTCTGTGTTTCCATAAATAACATAGCTTTGATATAAAAAGAATATATTTTGGACTTATATATACACACACACGTAACACTTGACTGTGTAGGAAAGAATAAAATATTAATGTACCAACCTCTAATGAAATTTTTCCAAACCAAGCAAAAAATGAGCTATAAACGGAACGGGCATATCCAGGGATATTCCTTATTAGGATGAAAGCTAGAATCTAAGGAAAAACCACAAAGCAAAATAAATAATCTATTTACTAAAAGCAATTGCTTTCCTTCAAGTGATAACTTTATTATCTATGTTCTTGAATTTGATACATACACAATGTTTTTTTTTCAATAGAGAAAGTTTCAGCAAGTTAATTTTGTTCTAGAGTCTGTCCAAGCTAGATTTCTCAACATGTGGTCTGTATACTCCGTATCAGTGCAGATTTTAGGTAGTACATGGCTGAACAATTTTATGTGTATTTGAAAAATTATAAATCCACGTGAGGCCTTCTGTGCAGAAAAAAAGGATATCATATTTTGTGAAGCAAAAATCAAAAAATCCCATGATACAATTTGGTGTCTTCCATAAAGTATCTGCCTTATTGGTGGCCACATAACAACCCCCTCTTGTATTCCTCAAAAGCCTCCTTCCACTTAACAGCTACGTAAATATGAGAAATGGTATGACTTTTAAGATGTCCTCATGTTTGCTCTGTATAGTCAGGAAAATGACATCTTGAAATGCATTCACATGTCATATATTTTCCCTTTTGATTTCTTCTCCCTAATGACAATCTCCAACTTTTGAGCACCTGGCCTTCACCACTCTCCCTCATCCTTTTGTACCAGGTGGAACAATCCTGAATTTTCTAGACCTCTAATTCAGTGTTACATTCAGTAACTACTTTACCAAGCAAAGAACTCTCTTTAGAACCTATTCTCTTTATAAGGAAGAAATTGTAAAGAAAAAACTGTTTACACTTTCACAAATACCTTTCAAAAACTTTCTCATAGAAAGATTGAAAAATCTATTCACACTTCAGAGGAAAATCCCATATTCAGTGTTCATCACTATGGGCATTGGTCTAAGGCTTCAGGAAGAGCCCTCTGGGATGCATACAGGATGAGTGAGTAGGAGATTTGTGGGTCACTTTATCACTGGGGAAAAAGGAACCAAAGTGAAATACTCAGGTACTATTAAGTTGGGTGATCTTCATGGAGAGTAGCATCAAAGAAACTCAAGTTTGAATCTGGCCTTTGCCTTGTATTAGTCCAGGGATTTAAGGCAAAGTACTTTACTCCCTTAGGTCTGTTTCCTCATCCATACAAAGAGGGATAAGATTTACTTTGAAGGTTGATGTGAACATTAGATAGGAAAACATATATAAGGTACTTATCATAGCATGCAATGTGAGCCATTAAAGAAACATATTAGGTAATTAATAGCACAGGCGGTATACATAAATGGTAAAAATCATAAAGATGGGATAAATAAATAAATCCCTTAAACACAAACCATTTAATGAGTTTTTATAATTAAAGTATTGCACAAACTGTAAAATGCTAGAAAGAATGACACAGATACATACAAATCACTAGTCTGAGCAGCAGAAAATCTAGGAATAGCCCTAAGCAAATCACTTTCCTTTTTACTGAGTTTAATCTACCCTTTCTCAATGTGTACTTATTTCTTTAGCATATTCCAGTCTGTGTTTCGTCATACACTTAGTAAACAATATGATTAGGGGAATAGAAAAATCAAAGAAATGATAGCCATGGAGAAGACAGCTGGGGTCTAGGGAGTCATCTTTATTAACTTGATAAAGAAATAATAACAACACTTAAAATTTGTTCAGCATTTGTAACTTGCTGGGTACTATGCTAGGACTTAATATACATTATTTATGGTTAATCACCTGTATGCTGTTCTACAGCAAGCCTTTCTGCAAATTTCTATCCAGACTGATGGGCAAACTAAAAGGTCAGGATTCAAGGATTGATCTATAAGAGTGAAATAGATAAAAGGGATTAAGAGTATACTTATCTTGATGAGCACTGAGAAATATATGAACTATTGTTGAACTATTACACTGTACAGAGGAAACTAATAAACACTGTTAATTGTTACCTGAATTTTAAAAAAAGGATTGATCCTTAAGCTTTCTGCTGGGTCAGGCTGGAAAAATACTTTCTAACAGAACAACACTGGGAATCTTGTACACGTTAAAATCTTAAGAAACCCCCTTAGATAAGTACGCTAAGAATATATAATCATATATAAATTATTAATGATCATATCCACCCACACCCTCACACCTACACCACCTGTTGGTATCTGAGAATAAGAGTGAAATGTGATAAGGATGTAAAATTTGGGGCTTTCTGGATGCTCTTACTTTTACAACAGGAAGCTAGTGACCTTGAAAAGAAATAGCTGCCAATGAAATTAGCACTTGCTTCAATTTGTGCTCCCAGTCCATTCTTTCATTCCGCAACAGAGGAGTTAAGGCCCTCACTGAAAAAGTACTAAGGGAATAGGAGTGTGTGAAGGGTGGCGACCGGCAAGGAAGATGATAGGCTCAGGAGTGCTCGTGTGGTATTATTCTATGTCTATCCACTTAGCTCTCTTTATATTGTTCCGTACTGGTGCACAGTGAATGGTAACACCTCCCTTCCATCATCAGTAACAGAAGTGATATCAGATATGAAACGCAAAAAGTTATTGGGAAGCACTGCTACTGTCTACAGAAGACATAAAAATGCTACATCAGTATAATGTTTAAAATTTCATTATCAATTGTATTTCAAGAGTCTGTCACACGCTGGGTTCTGCTAACTATATAGACGTTTAAGAGGAACAAAACAGTTCCGGCACTGAAGAGAACATAAGACCTAAGAGAAGCTCCTCTAGAAAGTATCCCTGCTTCTGTTGGCCGCACTACTCATTTTTTGGGTGTCAGCTTAGACACTGCTATCTCCAAGAATCCTGCTCTGATACCAAGATGGGTCAGGAAGAAGTCCCACATATTACCAAAGCACCCGTGCTGAACTAGCAGCACACTGTCAAATGTCCTGTCACCACCTGCAGTCAGAGGTATCTCTGCAAACCATCAATCTGATTTGAGATACTCCTTGCCTCTGCCCACTTCCTGGTCACTACCACATAGTTCTCTCAACCCTAGCTCTCTGAGATGTAGCTCGAACAGCCTTCCTCAAATTCTCTGAATGTAAGTATGCTCCCTTCCCCTACAGGGTCTGAGTTCTTGCTGTCTGCCTGCATCCCTCCATTCTCAACTTAATTTTCTCAGGGAAATAATTTCTGTCCCTGACCACGCCTTGCGTCAATTCCAACTAGGTCATATCCCCTCATTATATTCTCTTGTAGCACCATGTACTACTATTTCTAATTACATGGTGATTATATGATTACTATCTGTAATAAAAGAATGAAGGCTCTGGAAGGGTAGGAACCAAGTCTGATTTGGTTACCTCTGTATCTTCCCAGCATATCTAGTGCATAGTAGGTATCAAGTATTTGTTAAATGAATAAAAAATGTTAAATGAATGAATGTTTACTGGTCCATATATCTATCAGACTGTTCATTCCATGAGAGCAGGAGCTGTATGCATCTTAACATGGAACTTCTTACACATGTATGTGTACTTATAGCATAGTACTTAACACATTAATAATGATTAAGTAAATAAATATGAGTAAATGAAAACAAAGCAAATATGAGGAGAACTGACATTTTCTAAGTGCCCACTAAGTGACCAATACCAATCATTTCTATACATTTAGTATAACAATCCTTTAAAAGAGATTTTAAAGTCCCTGTACAATAAAGGATGGTAGGGCTTAGGAAGATTAAGTAATATACCTATATTTTATAGTTTGATCTCAAATCATACTGCCTGTAAAGACTGTATTCTTAATGAGAATTAAGAAAATTTTTTTTCCTAAATCAAGATAATTACCTGTACCACAGATACAGATGGGTGGAGTTCATTGCACTCTGCTTTGTTTTTACAACTGCTAGCCCAGATGGAATAGGTCTAAAACAAAAAACACATGGATCAGTTCATGAAAACAGTTATGCCTAAATAAGGCAGCTTTCTCAGGATCTTTACATGTTTTTTTGTTTATAACATTATATTCCATTATGCTATTTAAAAAGCTTCAGTAAAAACTGCTCACTCATTTGGTCTTCACTTGCTATGGTTTGTTCAACTGCTCAAATAAAAGAAAGCAGAGAGAGAAGAGCATAGGTCTGTGCTTTTCTGGAAACAGTGATCATGAGGCAGTGATGGCTCTTTCTGTTAAATACCTTATGTTACATTTTTTCCCTATTACAACTTTGAAAATTTCTATTTCACTGAGTTCTCAATTATTCTTCTTATTAAACTTATATATTGCCTTAGCATCTATGTTCAATTAGAAAAATACAGAGAAAAAGAATTTTGAAGTAAAGATTTTATTTATTAAAAACAATTGACTAAATTCCTATTGCCTAAAGTTAATTTTCTATACATTTAGGACTTTGAAAAATTACAAGATTACATTTTGAAACTTACCAAGAAAGAAACTACTGAAATAAACAATAAAAAATTTGAAATTTTGTTTGAAAAAAGAGGTTCACCCTTTCCTTCAGAAAGTACTTGACGCTTCTGTAAAGCCAGATAGATGAAAGCAAACAACATTCCATGAAAGACTACCTGAAAAATAAGAAGAGAAAATTTGTTTTAAATAGCAACTTTTCAATAAATAGCATAAATATTTGGTAAAGGAGGACAATAAGTACTAAAGTAAGTAGGTTAAAAGCTTAAAGGTTGGAAGTTTCTATGAAGGACTTAAACTTCAAGAAATGACATAAAGTCAATGATTGTTAGAAACAATCTGCAATAGGACAGCAAACCGCTCTTGCAACAATATGAGATAAGCTGGTTCATTTTGAGCAGTCTCAGCAGCAAGCAAAGAAATAAAGATAATTTTAAAATAATGATGAAAACACAAAAAAATAAGTGTCATTGAGAAAAAAGGAACCCTTTTGTATTGTTGGTGGGAATGCAAACTGGGACAACCACAGTGGAAAACAGTATAGAGGTTCCTCAAAAAATTAAAAGTAGAACTTTTCTCCAGTAATTCCACTACTGATATTTACCCAGAGAATGAAAAACACTAATGCAAAAAGATACATGCACCCCAATGTTTACAGCAACATTATCTACACTAGCCAAATTATGGAAACAGCCCAAGTGTCTACTGACTGATGAATGGAAAAAGAAGCAGTATATATACACAATGGAATATTACTGAGCCATACAAAGAATGAATTTGCAACAACATGGGTGGATCTAGAGGGTACGATACTAAGTGAAATAAGTCAATCCGAAAAGACAAATACCATATGATTTCACTCATATGTATAATTTAAGAAACAAAATAAACAAACAAAGAAAAGGAGATAAATCAAAACAGACTCTTAACTACAGAGAACAAACTGATGATTATCAGAGGGGAGGTGAGTTGGAGGATGGGTGGAACAGGGGATTAGGATTAAGAGTACACATATCATGATGAGCACTGAGTAATGTATGAAGTTGCTGAATCATTATATTGTACACCTAAAACTAATATAACACTATGTCAACTATACTGTAATTAAAAAAGAATAACAAAAATAATTAATAGAACTATTATGGAAACATATAAAACTTAAATACTAAACCAAAATAAAACACATTTTATATTGATACTTTCAATCAAATAAATTAACACTAACAGCACCAAGATCATGCTTTTAAAAAGAAGCATATACACACAAGAATGCAAAGGAAAAAAAATACAGTGGACCAGAAAGCACATAAAGCTGCTACCTATTTTTTTTAAGATTTATTTTTTAGAGAGAGGGAAGAAGAGAGAGTGAGCGAGCACACATGCCTGAGTATGCACATGGCAGTGGGAGAGGTGGGTTGGCAGAGGGAGAGAATCTCCAAGCAGACTCCCTGCTGAGCCCTCCTCTTACCCTGAGACCACCACTTGAACTGGAAGCCAAGGGTTAGACACTTAACTGACTGAACCACCTAGGTGTCACCTCAAAGCTTCTCTTTTTTAAACAAGGACTTAACATGAACTATCATATCATAGTACACTGCTCTAATGACAAAGTTGAGAATTTAAAGTTATTTGATATCAAGATTTTAGCAAAGCTTTTTAGTCATATGTGGTTTTGAAATGCCATGTAGTACACTGGAAAGTACATAGGTATTGAAAACCAGAAATGGCATAGAATAGGCATTAAGAAAAGATTTGTTAAAAAAAAAAAAAAAAGAAAAGATTTGTTGAATGAAACAAAGGATGAGTGTAATATGGAAGGAAAAGTGGAGAGAAGAGATGTAATTATTATTTAATCATTGTCCATTATTCTCCAAATGCTGTGCTAGATGTTTTATATTTTCTTGGCCAGTTGAATCTTAACTTTCCTTTAAGATTAATTTATGGACTGACCCATGACACTGGTATCTCTTCTCTGCACGCTTCTACCACAAAATCCACACTGCATAACTTAGCACCTAATTATAAGCAGTAGTCTTGGGATTTATACTAGATTGTAAGGCTTAGAAGCCTGGTGGCTCAATAAATATTGTATTGTATGGCTGAAGCATATACACGAGGGATCATTTTTTTAAGTTTATTTAACTAATCTTTACACCCAATGTGGGGCTTGAATTCATGACCCAGGGATCAAGAGCTGCACGCTCTACCAACTAAGCCAGCCAGGCACCCCTATGAGGGATCATTTATAAGTCAAAATTAGGACTCAAACAAAGGCCTTTTTATAGACAGCATTTTTAGAGAGTTTTCCTGCTGATATAAATATCCATGCATACCCTTTCTCTGCTATAAAAAAAAAACAGGAGGAGTAGGGCTGCTTTAATTTATCAAGTCAACATGCTTCCTTATTCCAAAACTAAATAATTTTCCAAATAATTTTTAAAAGTATATTTTGAAATGGCAAAGGATCACAAGGTAAATACATACGTAACGGTCTAACCTCCATCTGAACCACCATTCATATACATTCCCTTTCAGTTCAAAACACTTGGACAATGGCCAAAGAGAAAAGATCTTCTCAAATGCACCCTGAGAAAAGGAATCCAGAACACAAATTAAGATGGTACAAGTCAATACTTGTTTTCTAATTCTATTATAAATTATAGTTTTCTAAAGTTATGATTATATAAGAGTCATTCACAATTTAAAAATTCTTTTTCATTTGAAAAGAAATTTATTTTAATAAAGGCTAACATATATGACTTTTAAAACTTTCTGGTAACTTATTTTACTGCACATGAAAGGTTACAGAGATTGCAAAATAAAAAAAAAAAAGTAAGCTAGTAACTGGAAAATTCTTCCATTTAAGGTTTTTAATCTAGTACACAAAACAGCTAATATTTACTAATCAAAATACCAAAATACAAAAGACCTCAGCCAATAGGATATCAATATTCTAAAGAATGATAGTTAAGGTTAAAATACAGTTTTTCTTTCTCTAAATGTCCTCAATAATCTCTAATTAACCATTTGAGTTAAAAGAATCCTCTGAATTAGTCACCTTACTCAATCAACCATACCCAAATGCCATTACTAGCCTTTGAAACAAAGTTTACAATTTTACTGTGGTCAAGTTAGTGAATGGTACCCTCTTATTAATCTGACAAGCCTGGAAAATCTGGGAATGAAGGGGCAGAAGTCTTGGGTGCATTCCTGCACATTAATGAAGTCTTTCAAAGTAGAGAACAAAAACTTCAATTTCCAGACTAAAGAACGGCAACAAACTCTATTAAGGAAAGCTCCATTATTAGACCTAATGCCACAGCAAAAAAAATGTAACATAACAATTTTGAAAAGGCTATTAAAAACCAAAAAAAAAAAAGAAAAGAAAAGAAAGAAAGAAAATAACATTGTATTTTAGGTAATGCTGAAACCTTATTATCTTAATAAAATGCAATATTCTCCATTTAACCATTTAAGAATTTTAAATATTTATAGTTTATTAAATAGAGGTCAAAATGTATTCCTCAGAAAACAGGATGATTCTTACCAAGGGTTGCAATATAAAGTACTTACAGATCATATATATAGTGATATGAAATACAAAAATATAAATACAATACCGATATGAAACAGAAATATATAGTATCTATAAGAGTTACATGGTCTTAAGAGATCATATATATGTGATGCATTTATCATTTAAATATTATTTCTGATTAAAAATTTGTTTCTTAACAAACAAAAATCTGTTTCTTAACAAATATTTAATTTGGGCAAAATATTTAGTGAGCATTCATTTTGTTTTGTTTTTTTTTTTTTTGTTTTTTTGTTTTTTTTTTATTTATGATAGAGAGAGAGAGAGAGAGAGAGAGGCAGAGACACAGGCAGAGGGAGAAGCAGGCTCCATGCACCGGGAGCCCGATGTGGGATTTGATCCCGGGTCTCCAGGATCGCGCCCTGGGCCAAAGACAGGCGCTAAACCGCTGCGCCACCCAGGGATCCCAGTGAGCATTCATTTTGTACAAGACACTGGGCTACTCTGGGCCACATACTTTTTTTTTCCCCCAAGTGCACTGATCCAAAACTGGGGAAACCTTCTTAGTCTTTTTATTGAACCTGTGGTTCACCTTCCCTTCTCTCCCTCATATGTACTGCAGAGTGTTTGGAATTTTAATAAGTAAATGTCAAATAGCTGTTCCAGTTACCTGGCTATTTCTTTATACATTTGCTATCATTTCCTTATTATTTTATAAATCTCCTGTAAAAAACCCTGGAGGTTAGGCAGAAATAAAAATGCTTTACTTCTAAGTATGAAAATAAGTATGAAAGTCTACAAAACAAACAAACAAAAACCAGCTTTATAGGATCACACATGCACGTATACACACACACATACACGCACACACTCACACACACACAATGTTTATATGGCATTTGCACCTGACACAGATTAAGTCCAAGATGGGGAACACTAGAGATGGGAGCAAACTGCAGAATATGTCACAACTATAGGCATTCAAATTAAAATATTTTGTTATAAATATCATGCTGCCCAAACAATATGTCTACCTGATGACGGACCAGCAGATAGCAGTTTGTCACCTTGCTAAAGTAGCTGAGAAGATCTCAACCATCATAATGGGGGATAAAACAGTAGAAATAAGAAAATATCCAAAAAATTTATTAAATTCAACATACTTACATATATGCAAACCCATTTGCTCCTAAGTTGGTTTTACTAACTGCCAAAATTTTACTCTATGCAGTTATGGAAAAATCAAGTAACACTTTTGATGCAATGAATAATGCACAAACCAAGTTGCAAATTCTGTCAAGAGAATTTTGATCTCCACTTAGAGCAGTGTCTTATAAGAGGCATTCAATAAACGTCTGATTGATCAAAGTCAAGTAAAATGGATTTTGAACAATTGCCAGAGGAAGAGCTTCAAATTGCTCTTACAACAAAAACAGTGGTAACAAAAGTAGATAGGTCTCAAAAGAACTACACTGAGTAGTCAACTACAGAGTGACACTTTTATTACAGTCATTAAAAAATGAAGCTAAAAAAAAGCTCTGACTCTTCTCACATACTTTAATAGACTTGAACTTTAAAATAAAATAGAACAAAATATAAACTGAAAAGACTGTACAAACCTGAGAATATGCCAAAAAACATATACATAACAGCAAGAAGGCTAGTTTCAACAGTAAGCCAAAATGCCAGAAACAATTTCCTAAGAGAGAAAATATTTAATTTACTAAAAAGTATAAATTTACATTAGAAAACATATTAATAGTCTCTACATAACATATCAATACCCTGCACAGTTCTTAGAATAATTGAGGGCTGCACACAGGATACATAAGATATATGTAAGTGATATAAATTATAAGAAGGGCAAAGGAAAAGATAGAGCATCCTTGCTAGGAAAGAGGCCACAACCTACACCTGAAACCCTCCGTATCTCCTGTTTATCCACTGTAAATATATCTGAAAATACCTCCTGAAAAAAAAAAAAAAAAAAAAACCTCCTGGATTCAACTACACCTGTTTATTATTCAAAGTTAGTACAAAATTTGGAACAAAACTTATCATATAATTCTAACACTCATGTTGAATATACCTTGGTAATACTGCTTAAACATTCAAGTTCCAAGGGGAGAGCTTGAGAACTCTCTAATGGATCAGGGTTTAACCTTAAGATGTATTTTACCATAGGCATATTTTAAGTTATGTGTTCATAGTTTACATATATATTTATTTCATTTGATTAATACGTGAGGTTGGTGTCAAGGGATTAAGCTACAGAGGCTGTTCAAAGACATTCATGGACTTGATTAAAGGTTGGAATTCAACTCTTTCCTGAAAAAGTTATTTGACATTATTATGGAGGCCAGTGGAAAATATTTCTGATATACAGTATTTGGTTAAAAGAGTTAAGTTAAAAATTATTAAAAATAACAACTTTGATTTTTTCCAAAAGAGGGAAACTTCTATTTCAATGATATGATCTTGAGGGGAAAAAAGTATTAAGATAAATGAGTGCGGCCTCACTCTGAACATTATCAGTAATTGGCTGTGTGGAGTTTGAAGGTGATGACCCTCCGGGAACTTGGGTATCCTTTGTGTACAACAGGGTGACACTAACTGTGTAAAGGATTATCTAGAAGATAAATTATATTAGTGCTCTTATGCTGGGCTAACACCAAAAGCCTTTTTGCAAATGAATGCTTGCCCCAAATTCTTAATAATGTAAAAAATCAAATAAAGCAGAGCTATCAAAGACTGAAGAAGGATGTAGAGTCCTGGAACCCTATTTGGCTTGCTCTTCTCTCTTCTAGTACTCATCCTCCTGCTCTGTATAAGACAGTTTGAAAACTGTGGCCATTTTTTTTTGGGGGGGGGAATTAAAAAAAAGAAAACGCACATACAATATACATGCAAACTGTTCATCTGCCCTGTTGTATTAGTTGAATTAGCTATAACATTTTCAAAGCAGAGTTTAAGAACAAAGTTTTAAATGTCAACAAACACTACACATAAATTTAACTGCCTATGTCTCAATAAAAGCCTTTAACAACTAAAAAGAAATTTAGTGCATTCAAAGGATATATTTATATTTAAGAGAGCATATTTACCGTTTGCTTTTTTTTGGATTATTTGTGGCCATAGTGCCAGAGTAACATATATGACCATGAACCATACAGTGACCAAGGGGACAAAGTAATAGAATTGATAAGGTCGATCCATTACTATACATAACACCACTACCAGGAAATTGAGACGAAATAAGACCTATTAAAAAGGAGAAGAAAATGGTTTTCATTCCAGGTATGCATGAAGAACAAAGATAGATTTTCTCTGATACAGCATAAACATTTATTTAAGACAAAAGTAATAAATGTACAAGTATATCTTACTAATCCTTAAAATTACATTTGTTCTACAATCACTGTAAAGAGTTGAATATAAAATATTTATGCATCATTATATTAACTAAATCCAAGCAAACCACCAGCCTGAGCTGTCCTCTGGCTACAAGTGCCATCTTGTTAAATGTGGGGAAAGAATCATAAGCCTCCTTCCTACGGCTACAGTTTATAAGCAGAGATTAGATTACTTCAACCAAAGGGTGTCCATTTCATCTGTTTGATGTTGATTTACCCCAGTTAGGATTAAATTGAGAGTTGTCATAGATACAAAATAATATTACTCAAATTAAAAAGTGTCTTTGGGACCCCTGAAACCGTCATTTCAGACAGTGTGATGTCATTCACAGAACACAGAATTTGAGCAGATTGATATCAGAGCTGTACCACTTACTATGTGACCACAGGCAAATTATTTAACCTCTCTAAGCCTCAGTGTTCTTTCTGTAAACATGAAGATCACAACTGTGGATTGTAATGAGGGATAAACATACTAATAATCAAAAAGTGCCCAGCACAAGGTAGAAACTTAATAAGTATTAATCTTCTTCTTAAAGAAAACATATTACAATAATCCTAGGTAACTGTACATTTCTACAAAACTGAAGTGAATTAGCAATGTTGTCCCTTGTGTACTAGTGCTTTTATTAGACACTCATCTAAATTACATTTTCTCTTCCCTCAGTAATAAATTATTTATCTCAAATTATTAACCACAGAACACAGAGATAACACAACTTTAGAGTGTAATTTCATAAATTCAAATTATCTGAGTCCTTATAATGACCATATTTATATTTCTGCACCAAAATGAAAAAGAAAACTGAATACATTCCTACCTGACAGACTCTATGAATTCCAAAGTCTCCTTTGATCCAAAAGTATGAGAAATGCCCGTACCCTGTCTGAAATAGGTATGCAGCAACTAGAACCCGGATATGCATATACACAGGCAAAAACTGTTGACAAAAATAAATAGGTAAAATATGTTGACACTAACTATACTTTGAGTTGTCATAACCAATACATTTAATCAAGACAATGGTCATTGTTACTTGTTGGCATGAGGTCAATAAAAAGATTTATTTTCAAAACTTAGGCAGCATAGCAAGAGTTAAAAAAAATGTAGACTTTGGAATCAGACCTCATTCAAATTTTGGTTCTGCCACTTACTAGCTAACTAAGTCTGAGTTTTCTAAACTGCAAAATAAAGTTCTTATGAGGAATGCAGGAGTTAATAAATGTGAAACACTCTGTACATTTCCTCCACTAAGAATTAATATATGATATCATAATTATTAGTCACCAGATATGATGAATACAAGGTAACTGCAGATTTCACATTTTCCCAATCAGAAGATGAAAAACATAACAAAAATCCCACATTTTTGGCCCCCTCAAATACACATTCTAGATTTGTAAATTGTCATATAACTACTTACAATATATAGTTATTTAGCAAAAATATATATAGTAAAAACATATGCAAACATAGCTTAGGAATATTATTTTCCTCCCACTTTTGATTTATAAAATAATTTTTTTATAAAACAATTTTATCCTACTCTCCCACATCAATGTTACATCGTGACCAAACCCTGAGAATCATTTACAATGGTTTTCCAGAGCATCCTAGCTTCACTCCAAAGTTAAATGAAATGTAACACATTTCTGATCCACATTTTATGGGAATCACTGGAAAACTGCCTCATTTATAAGTCCTAATTTTCATAACCCTGAACACTGCCATTCACTCTGTCCATCAGCCATTGGTCCATTACATGTATATTCACGATCTCCACAACACAACTTGTGCCCTGTTTTTTAAAATGATCTTTAAAAGCCTTATTCAGTGAAGTCCAACCCTTGCAATTATAAAACCATTCTTTCAGGGATAATTACTAAATCTATATAAAAATTTTTTTGGCTTCTATTTTATAGACTCATCTGATCACCTCTGTAATTATCCAGGACTGACACTGCTTATGGCTACTTCAGGTTAATGTGTCTTTCCCAAGTGATACTTTGCAGGAAAAAAACAATCAAGTAGACACCCTAAATAGATTTTATAAGTTCTTGAATGTATGCATCTTTTGTATATATCCTTGCATGCACCCTTGAACACATCTTTTCCTTTTCTGAGAAGATAAAAACCCCTGAATTTATAATAGATTATAAATCCTTCAATACTGCCTCCACTCTAGTTAAACTGTTAAGATTCTCTGTCTCCTAAATTGGTCCTTCCTGTGCCTCCTTGTCACATTTCCTTTGTTTATCTGTTTATTCTACCCCGGAATGTTGTTCTTGAGACCATATTTTGCTTATTCAAATCCTGTTCTTCTTTAGAGCACTGTTCAAAATTTCCTGTCTTTACTCTCAGATGAAAGTAATTTTTCCCTCTTTGATATTCTTAAAGCATGGACAATCTATCATAGTTTTTATTTATTATATAAATATTTTTATTTATTGCCCTTCATCATTAGTTCTTTTTAAATGTCTTATTAAATCAGAAATTTTCAATGAAGGTGTAACATACTAGAATCACAGTGATGATGAAGGTAGGATACGTCATATTAACCTCAGGATTTATCAAATCTAAGCCTCTTAACTTACTCTTGAAAACACTCTAAAATATTCCCTTCAAGTACCTAAACGCTTTTTTTTTAGAGTGTGGGGAAAGGTGGAGCACTGGGAGAGGGCGAGAAAGAATCTCCAGCAGGTTCCACACCCCACTGAGGACCCTGACACAGGGCTTGATCTCATAACCCTGAGACCATGACCTGAGCCAAAATCAAGAGCTGGATGTTTAACTGACTGAGCCACTGAGGTGCCCCCTTGAATACTTTTTAATAGCAGAAAACATACAAATTCCCAAGGCATTCCATTCCATTTTCAGATGATCATTCACTATCATAAAGTTCCTTTTCAAGAAAAGTTGAGAAGTTTAACTCTGCCTAAAAGCTACCAACTTCAGCTTTCAAGGACAGTGATATGCAATCAAAATAAAATAAGAGCCACATAGTACATTTTTAATATGGCTACCAGAATATTTAAAAAGCTAAAAGAATCAAGTGAAACTAATTTTAATTAATATAACATTATTTAACTGAATATATCCAAAATATTATCATTTCAACATGTAATAAGCATGTAGTAAAATATTTTATATTTTTTACACTAATTTTTTGAACTTAGTATGCATTTACCACAATGAATCATATTTAACTGGTATGTCTTTAATCTCAATCCCAACCAGCACATCTCAATTCCAACCAGCTATATTTCAAGTGCTCAACAGCCACATGGGGCTAGCGGCTTCCAAAATGAGGAGTCTAACTCTAGAGTCATTTGTACACACTTATCACTCTTTTATCTGATTGTTCCACAAGTATTTGACAGCTGTCAAACCTAGGCTAACTATTCCCAGTTACATTAACCATGTCCATAAAACATGCTTTGAAATCCCTTCAAGACTGGGGCTGGACCTACAGAGTTAAGACCTGGTTATTACATTTAAATAGAAAATACTATTCATTTAAATTAAACACTATCATAATAATCTGCCAAGTACCTGCCAATGTTGCATTATTACATGTAATACTTCTTCCAAGTTTTTATTTTAACATAATTTAAACCCACAGAAAAGTTGCAAGAATACTACAATGGACACCCATATACCATGCTGATCCATTTTAAAGAACGTGGCAGACTACATGACATCATTCCTAAATATTTTAGCAAGTGTCTTCTAAGAATAGTTTCTTATATGACCATTATGACCATATTATCATTATCATCCCCCAGATTTAATATGAAATAACAGAATCTATTGTACAATCTGTATTCAAATATCCCTGATTGTCCCAGTAACATTCTTTATGGTTTAAAAAAATTTTTTTTAGTAATTGTTTTAAAGATTTTATTTATTTATTCATGAGAGACACAGAGAGAGAGGCAGAGACACAGAGAGAGAGGCAGAGACACAGGCAGAGGGCAAAGCAGGCTCCCTCTGGGGAGCCCAATGCAGGATTTGGTCTAAGCCAAAGGCAGACGCTCAACCACTGAGCCACCCAGGTGCCCCTTTTACAACAATCTTGAATCAAAGATCATACATTGCACTTAGCTGTCATTCCTCTTTAGTCTCCTTTCATCCAAATTATTTTTCTTTTTATCTTTCATGAGTCAAGTATTACAACAAAACTTTAGTATTAAAATATATTTGGAATTCCAACTGAAATTATAATAGCTAGATGCTTCTGATTCTGGTCTTTTTCTAGTCCCACAAATTTTCCCTCAAGATCTTTTATTCAGATTGTTTTATGAAAGTTGCTTAAAAACTCCCAAAGGAGGGGATCCCTGGGTGGCTCAGCGGTTTGGCGCCTGTTTTCGGCCCAGGGCGTGATCCTGGAGACCCGGGATCGAGTCCCACATCAGGCTCCTTGCATGGAGCCTGCTTCTCCCTCTGCCTGTATCTCTGCCTCTCTGTGTCTCTTATGAATAAATAAATAAAATCTTAAAAAAAAAAAAACTCCCAAAGGGAAAAAAAAAACCCCACAGTAGAACACAAAATCATCTACTGCATAAACCCAACTCACTGTACTCTCCATATTAAATTCACAGTACTTTATCCATATTTTCTATAAATTATGTTTTAAAGTAATGTTTATACCAACAACTGCAATCTGCCAGACCATCCAGATTATTTTAATAATTCTCTGTAATTTTTTATAGTTTCTATTTTGGTATAGAAACATGGCACAACTAAAGTTTAACATATTTCACTCAAAATAAAAAACATTAAGATTAGATAATTAAAATAACCATGGCAGTTAAAATGTTTTTAATGAGGGTAATCCTTCAAATATCCAAGAATCAAGTCCCAAAAAACGTTATAACCCATTCTTATAATGCTTTGCCAATGTAGATACAGGTAATTTTTAACCACAAAATCCTATTATATAAAAGAACAGGAATATGTTAATTAATCATAACAAATGATCTGTTAATGAAAAGTATGTCCTTCCAGAACAGGGATTTTTTTTTAAATTGCAATTTAGGATATACTGGGATGTAGTCTAAGATATATTAGAATTAGAATGCTAGCTTAGCAAATGATTATAATAGAATGCCAAATTGCCTTCATCTTTTTATGATCCAAATTCTTTCTGGAACCAGTGAATTGAGGAACTTAATCTGCCATTAATTCTTTCTATCTGATTTTTTTAATAGGAGTATCACCCTTTAATATGTCAGCAATTAATTATGTCTCTAAGTGGCATTTTCTTAAAACAAAGCCATTTTTCCCTCTCAAATTAATCTAATCTTTATTCATATGTCAGAGAGATTTCTAGGATTCAATATTCATCTCTACTTACTTTTTAGAGAATCTGACAAATATATCCTCCAAATTCTGAACTGGGCTCATAAACTAAGTCTTACTTACTATCCTCATCTCTCCTTGCCTTGGATCTCTTCTATTGTCTGGGATCTTTTGTAACCACCTGAATGCACAAGGTCCCCTTCAGCTGCAGCATTACGAGAATTTCATTGCTGCCACATATATATGTATCATAGCCATATAATTTCCGTATAAATTATAAATTATACTTCATTCTTTTATCTGCTGCCCTTCAAACAAACCATCCATAAAATCACTGACAATTTTTGGAAATGATTAAAAGACTCAATGAAGAATAATACTATTTTCAAATTGTTAGAGATACCTGTTAAAGAAAAATTGTTAGAGAAAAAAACCTTAACTGCTGCTATGGAAATTTCAAAATATTTCTGTCTGGACAATACTTCCCTCCTATCTCAATTTATCATTGATTCAAATATTATTTACAGATGTGTGCCTTATGTAAGCAAAGGCAATAAAAAAACAGGTAGTTCCATAATTATGAATGAGTTTCTTAAATTTTTAAAACATGTTTTATAGAAATTAGTTTGTATCTTCACTGTAAAGCTTGCATGAAAAGCGGTTATTAGATACCTAAGTTCACCCTCAAAAGCTGACCTTAACTGCAATGTACCTGGAATATTACAACTGGGGATACATTTTTTCTACCCCTGACAAATCCAAGGTATTCTGAGACCATGAGAATTCCGACTTTTAATTCCTGGGAGAAGGAAAAAATGATTTTGTCCATGTACCGAAGGCAATAGATGAGCAAAGAAATGGTCCTCCAGTTCATGGAGGACGTAATATTTAGGAAAGAGGGCACATGGGTGGTACAATGGTCAATCCATTAGCACCGGAGTTCTGTAAATACTGAGGCAAGAGAAGGTCTAAGGTTTTAAACTATAAAGGAGTAAAAATAGTTGGCCAAACGTCCTAAAATGCAAGTAAGAACAGAATGTAAATATAATCATCTATTTTGATTTCTTTTGATAGTAACTTGCCTATTTGAAATCCTTTGCATCTATATAGTTTTTTCCTGAGTTTACATTAGCTGTCCTACAGGGTGGCATGAAATAATACCTAAGAGTATTAATAAGAGTATTATTTCTCTTAGGTTATCAGCTGTTTCTATAAATTAAAATTAAGGCAAGGTATGACAAATAAATTATTGCCTTAAAACTATATATTCTCAAAGAGTCAGGTGGTAGGAGAAGAATGGTTAAGGAATAAAGACTGGGTGGGAAATAAAATGGTTCTCTAAATGGTGGAGAATATAAAACACAAAAGAGGTGATGCCCTGAAAGCCCTGAAAGCAACAGTAAAGTCCCACCATTTCCTATGATTTCTGAACTTAAATTCAAAATACTTACTGTACTTGCTCCAGAGATATGATAAATCAGAATCACAAGTTGCATCCAGCCTTTCCATTCATCTGTTTGTTCTCTATTTAACACTTTAGTCTGTGGAAAGAACCAAAGTCTGTTTTAAAATTCATTATAAAAAAAATTCATTATAAAGCTATTATTAAGTAAATTTTTCTTATAGGATATAAAGCTAATGCTTCTGTCAAAAGAACCTTGGGGGGAAAAACAAAGATTGGCATTTGATTTGATAAAAGATATAATAAAGCTATTTAAGATATAACATGAATTTGAAAATTAATATAAATTAAGAGAGATTTTTTTTAAGTTTCTTTTCTTTTTCTTTTTTTAAATGTTTATTTATTTATGATAGTCACAGAGAGAGAGAGGCAGAGGCACAGGCAGAGGGAGAAGCAGGCTCCATGCACCGGGAGCCCGACGTGGGACTCGATCCCGGGTCTCCAGGATCGCGCCCTGGGCCAAAGGCAGGCGCCAAACCGCTGCGCCACCCAGGGATCCCCTAAGAGAGATTTTAAATATTTAAGTTGCTACCTATGGTTTTATATTAAGAGTACATTTAAACTATGACAGATATGTTTGTAAAGCTAAAAAATGGCATTTTATAATTAAAAAAAAATCTTAGAGTTTCAGTTAGAAAAGACCTTACAGTTCTCTTACACTTTATTGTGAAAAAAGGGTCTATTATTATAGTTTATTTTCCCAAGGATATTCTCACTGGAGATGAAAAAACTGATTAGTCATCCTCATATAAGAGTTATTTCTTACAGTAGAGTTTATGAATTCAAATAAATCATGCCTTATAAAGAAGTTACACTAACACTGTGAGCAATTAACAGTAATTCTAAAATAGTAAATTCAGAATATTGTAAGCAGTGCCCACATTATTATGTACATTCGAATTTGTATATATACAATCTCTGGCTGTTTAAATATACAAATACAAAATTTGCAATATAGGCATTTTTTAATTATGTTTTCACTTATTTTTTTAACCTTATATAGATAATAATATCTCATTTTTGCAGACCATTATAAAATCGGAAGTACCTCCACTTTCTCCATCCTTAAACAGACAAATAACACTAAGTTATGACATCTTTTCACAGATCATTATTTATCAACTTTCAATTATCTTCACGTGACTCTGAACTTTTTCCAAGCTGTTTCAAAAAGGCAACTGTTAAGAGTCCACCAGGCAAAGTACAACTACAATATCCCTTTGTCTTCTATATACATATTTGAATATTTTGGCATGAAAAATGATATTATTTATTTAATCCAGAGTTTATAGTGAGATATAAAGGATAACATGAGCTAAAAAGGAAACGACTCTTACCTCCTTAGTATTTTCATTGTAAAATACTCCCAAAACCAAGATGTAGATAATTGGAATAAAGAAAGTTGAATGTGTATAAAATTTGTTTTCCTTCATAAATAGATTCGCACGGTCACACATATAGAAATAAGCCATTATCAGGCCAAGTTTGCAGAAAGACTGTAAAAGTATTTCTAATGGAGACACAGGGGTATTGATAATATTTTTCTTTTCCTCTCCACTTTCCAAATCAGTACATGGCTTATTCTTCCGGTGAGCATTACGATGGATTACATAAAAAATTAAATATCCGATAATAGATAAAGTGAAAAAACAAGCAGCTAGCTTCTGGATGAGAGTAAGAGGAGGCCGAGGCTGACAACAGGAACCATCTACAGGCTTCAAAATCTTATTGCAATACACGTTCATAAGAATCATTGCACTCTGTGAACAAATCAAGTTATTTGGTTATTATCTTGTCAGTAATATATCTTGCATTAGATTTTCTCTTGTGAATACTACTGACTTTTCAGCACTGAAACCAAAATGCCTTTGTACTTTTTTGCTACCATTTCCCAAACACTCATGCAAATAATGATATTCCTTCAAGCTGTAATAGCCAGTTCAGGGTTTTTCAAACTTCCTGGACTATGATCCAAAATGAACGATTCATTTTGTAATGTGACCCAGAACACATATACAGCAAACAATATCTACCCTTACTATTTGGAATGCACACTAACATTTTTCTATTCTATTCTTTAAAAAAAATACTGATTTCATGGTTGCTAATGGGCCATGACCTTTGGTGAAAAAAATACGGACAGATGTCAAAGCCCAAAGAATTCTAATTAGCAGACTTTCAACACAGAAGATACCAAGGATACTTAAGATAGAGTCCTAGTCTTTAGGTATTTTAAAAAAAAAAAGATGTAAAATTATGTCTGCCAAAAAAATCACTAATTCTTAGCTAACAATATTTGTGATTCGCTTTTCATTTGGTTTACAGTTTATGGACCACTTACGGGTCTAAAGTTTTAAGATTTCCAATGTCAAATAAAATGTGGACTCTTCAACATGGTTTCAGTATAATAAAAATCTTCTAGACAAGCTGCCAAGATTGTCTAGTTGAAAATTCAGTCAAATCTAGTTTTATAAAAATTTTATAGTTTAGGGAATTTTGGAACTCTAAAATGATTACTTAAGCCTAAGCATTCAAAATACTCAACTATTTAGAAAATCTCATCCTTTTAGCCCTGTGACTTCAGGAAGTTCTGTATCTGGCACTCTTGAAGATACTAGCCTACAAACTCCAACCTAGCTTCTTAAACAGTTCCGGGGGGTGTCCAAAAAGCCCCTTAAAGCATATGGAGAACCATGTGTGTGTTTATGCAAACATGCATTTTTCTACATGTCAGGAACAGAATCATTGCCTTTTACTGAATATTTATAGAGGTTATGTGCTCTTCAAAAAGATTAAGAATCACTGCTTTATAAGAAAACATTAACTACATAATATCTATTCTACTGTGTGTGAAAAGTTACAACTATGCAGTTCTCTTTATTTAACCTAAAATCCCTTTCCATCCATCTATCTGGATTTGTGCAGTAACTACTACATACCTTGAATAATACTTAGGGTATAAGGACTATAAGGAAATAATAAAAATGATCCTACATATGTTAAAAATGTGCTCTTCACAGAAGCTTAATGTTATAAATTTAAGGTTTAAGGCAAAGAGAACATAAAGTAATAGTTTTTAAACATGAGTGTGCTGAGAACGTATAAGCTTCTTAGGAGATAAGGTATATTAATAGTGATTAGCACTCAATAAATGAAGCTTCATTTCCTCCCTTCCATAACCTCTTTCCCTCTTTTATATTCAGCGAGGAGATGGAAAGCAAAATTATTTATAGATATATGCTTAGACAGAATAACTACAAGTAATTAAGACTGGAATAAAATAAATAATTTGTTAACCATATTATAGTGATGTATAGCTATAACCAATAAGATATTATAGTTTCTATATTCTGACAAATACAAGAATTCTTACAGTTTCTCTGCTTGATTCAGGGAGATGTAAGCCATCCAAAGATTCCATGATGGTTTCTTGAGCAATTAATTTGGAAACACTAAACATCTTAACATTTGATTTAGAATTTCTGGTGCTACTATTCAAAATACTGACTGCAGCTTCATTGTAGGCATCTATCTTCTCGTTAGTGATCATTTTCCTATTTTCACTTAATAGATCTTCATAAACAGGATCTGCACATGAAACACATATTTTTTAAAACACATTTAAAAAGTCCCTATCAGTAGAAATTGCGATCATGCAAGTTAGTTGATTGCATTTCATATTTTGTTGTTACGGTTCCAATGCTTTGAATCAGTATCTCCTTCAAATTTAAAGAACTTTTATCCCTTTTTTTCCTCTTACATACACAGCTTTAAGGAAACATTTTTATGTTCTAGTATGTATTAAGAGTTTAAAATTTGGGGATATTGAGTTCTACTGGGCAATGGGAATTTAAAACTGGATTGGGGAAGAATGCCTAATTAAGAGTAGCAGTCAATCTTTTCTTTTCTACTGTCACTGCTTTCTTGACATAGTTAGGAAGTAATATTATTGAGGATCAAGGTCCCTTATCACTTACCATAAATAATTTAGTTTTTTCTCATTTTAGTAAGAAAAAGGTTAACAATGAGTCTGTAAATAATATACGGAACAGATTATCACCACTCTGTTGTTCCATTCAACTTGACATTCAATTTGGAAATAATCATAAGAATTTCTAACAAGCAGGTTGAGTTGCTAAAATATCCAAGGCGATATCATATTATGCTAGGCATTAAATAATGGACATTTAATAAACTCCTGAAATGACTTGATCTAATGTCAACTTTCTCTTAAAGAATTTCATTACCAAGTATAAGCTAGATGGTATGATAGAAATATATTGTTAATTCCAAAGTACATTTACTTCCAATAGGTCTAATGTTATGAAACAGACTTAATAATTTTATATTTCCCCAATTACAATAAATATATTTTGTAAGAAATAAAAAGAAAAAAGAGCTAAACATCTCATTTGCCTTTGAGAACTTATTCTCTTTGTTATATTCTGCAGCCTTTTTGTATGCGGAGGCTCCTTAAGGGATTTTTTTTTTTTAAGATTTTATTTATATATTCATGAGAGACACACAGAGAGAGGCAGAGACATAGGCAGAGAGAGAAGCAGGCTCCTCACAGGAAGCCTGAGGTGGGACTTGATCCTGGACCCTGGGATCATGCCCTGAGCCAAATGCAGACGCTCAACCACTGAGCCACCCAGGCGTCCCGACCTTGAGGGATATTCTTATTTATTATTTATTTTTATTTATTTTATTTATTAGTCTGTCCACTCCTAAAGTTCAAAAAAGGAAAGCAAATAACTCAAATTTATTCTAATTTTACAAACCGTATTTCAAGATTTATTTTCATAAAGGAGTAATTTTGCTTCTTGAAACAGGAAACAATAAAAACTCATCCCTCAGAATATATACAAAATGACATTTGTTCATTACTCATTCCTTACCTTGTAAGACCCAATAAACATCACTAGTCTTTGCCAGTTTTTCTAAAAGTGGGGCTATGGAGGTAATGTTCATTTTATATTGGGAAAGCGCTTCGTTGCTACCATTGTGAATCTTGATAGACCACTAAGAAGTAAAAATTAGGCATTAATTCAGTATTTATCACAGAAAAATTATAATTTGCTCTATTGTAGCAGACGTTATTATTTTAAGATAATTCCCATTTTTATTCAACATTAGAATAAAAATTAGTCAAATTATTTCATGAAATCTATGAAGGCAATTAGAAAAAGCTAATGTAAAATTAGACACTCAATGTATAACATTGAGTTAAAAGAATGTAATTTTAGATATAAAATAATATTGACATTTAACACCAAGTTTACGAAGTTCACTCAGATTTCTTCATGAAAATTCATCAGCCTCATTAATTATAATAGAAATGGGAATTGAAATAGAAGTACAATCAAGAATTCTATTTAACATAAGTTAACTGTTTCTTAGCATGTCCTTAAGTATGAAACAAAAATCATTATGTAAGAATACAGATAATAACTTACTGTGGCAGCTCCTGCTACAATCACATGGGGTTTTGCAACAGAATCCTAAATAAAGAAAAATCTTTATAATAGTGTTCTATCCAGTTAAGGGAATTAATATAAGTGACATGACTTACTTTTTGCCTTAAATTTAAGTTTTTTCTTCTAAATGCATTTTAATTTTATAGAGTTTCTTACTGGATTCTTGTTATAACTAGATGGAACATCCAGTACCTAAAGCCTTATATGGTTATGTGGTTAACAGGATGCCATGAAGCTGGTATGTTTAATTCTTTGATGTTCTTAAAAAAAAAGAAAAAAAAAAGAAAACACATCACTAAAATCTAATATGGCCTAATATTGTTCTGAATTCTGAGTAAACTGTTTAGAGTAAAGCTCAAGCATATTATTTCAGTAAATTAAAAAATATTCAGGGAAACCTAGAGGGTACATGGTATAAATGTTAAATAAAATACAAAGAATGTCATCTTTGAGAAAGCAAAATCCAGTATTATTATAGACTACACTGTCCAAACAAAACAAAACAAAATGAAACAAAAAAACCCCAGAGGAAATTTGGTAGAAATCCTCACCAAATGCAAATTGTACTATTACTAATACCACCAAATATATAGTACTTAGTAATTTATTAAATTATCTTAAATTAGCTCATTTTAATATAGATTCTTGCCACTTGTGACACAGGCAAGAAGATATTATACATCCTTATAAAATTAAGCATACAGACTCAGAAAAGTTTATAGGGTATTGCCGAGGCCTGTTTCGGGACAAAGCCAGAACTTAAGCCTTATGACCCCTGAAGTGTACTTTCCACAACATCAAAGACCTGATATTATAATCATGTCCATAAGGAACAATTAAAAATAAGCAAGAAATCTGATTAGGAAAAAATCTGACTCATCTATAAAAATGACAGATATTGTCTCATTATAAAAGTAATATGTGCTAGTATAGAAGATTATGAAAGTGAAGAAAAAGAATAACAATAATTTCCTTCATAGATATTCTCATTTTCAGTCTAGCATGCTTCATTTTACACTGTTATTTTAGTGAAACTTTTTCTTCATCTCTAGGTGGCACCTTTTCTCATTCTTCACACTGGTTATCCCAAGACTTATTTCCCTTCTATAGGTCCCTCTTGTCTTCCTTCTCACTTTCAATATAACCTTTAATTCTCAAACTTCATAGAGAAAACAGAGTTTACATGGCTTGTGTGCTCTAGCCTTCCTTCTTCCATCTTTACCACCTCATCCAGCCTATCTTCCTTAAGTCACAGAGTCAAGAACTATCTCCCTACTCCTCTTAGTAGCTAATACTTACTCTGTGTTTCTGCTGCCTCACTCTACATCCAGGGCTATACCCATGAATAACTGATCTCCAACTCTCATTAATCTTGTCTTCATGCTCTAGCCTCCTTCCTTACCCCATCTATAAAATGTTAAATCATCTTTATCCTCAAAAAAGTGTTCCTTCGATCCTGCCTCACTCTCAAATCCTTCCCTCTCACACTGTTAGCCAACAGGTTACCTGGAAGAGCATTTTGCCCTCGCTATGATAATTTCCTTTATCTTTCACTTATCCCTCAATTGATTGTGTTTGGATTTGGGGCTTCACGTTCCCATGAAGGAACTCTGGATCCCCCACACTGTTAGCTTAATTCTACCCTGTCTAGTTCCTAAAGTGATACTTCTGATTGTCTACTTTTTAAAGACACTTTCCTCCTCTGTGTGCTACATTAGTTATTCTCCTGCTTTTCCTCTTCCCCCTTTTGCTGCCCCTTCTCAAGTTTTTTTTTTATTGTTCCATTACTGAGCCTTCTTCTCTTAGTCTCTAAACTCTTTGCCTATTCAATATCTTCTATTCCAGTAACTTCACATATCACTTCACACCATACCCAGATTCTCCAAATCCCACCTGAGAGGCCCTGACTTCTTCATGACTACTACTCATCTACAGAATTAAGTCTAAATTGTTGGTTTCTTCACAGTTTAGCCTAATTTTCCACGACTACCCCACTATATGTTATCATTCTCTTTTTAAACCTTTCAGAGGTTCTCATTACCCTCAAGATAAATTCAATCCAATATTCTTACTTTTAGTAAATAAACTGCGATGTATTTAGAAGTAACATAAAAATGGATGGATAGATGGATGGATGGATGGATGGATAGATAGATAGATAGAGCAAATCTGTACCATACCAAAGAGAGCTTAGGATACTATTCATAATCTAGTATCTGCTTACCTCACCTCTTATCAACTCTCTCCCCAAATGAGGCACATGGAGTTAACAGCCAAAACCAAACATAATTAAAGAAGCACTTTGAATTCAAGCTCCAGCCACACTAAAACTGCTGGTAAGATTCCCTGAATGGGCTATGCTCTATCTTCAGTATCTTTGCATATGCTATTTCCTGTGCATGAAACAACCCTCCTTTCTCATACCAGGCCCTCACCCTTAAGATCACTTTATCTCAAAACTAGTTTTGAAAACTTACAGTTAGTGTCTACTCTCTAATCTTGCTATACCACCCTATCCTTCCCCCCAATTTTGGTACTCGTCATCTTACTTTCTTAATTAATTAATCTGCTACTCATCTGGAAGTTCTTTGAGGAGAGGAACTCAATTAAGTTAACCAGAGTATCAGCAGTTTTTAGACTAGTACCTAGAAAATGGCAGGTGATTAATAAATATCTGTTGAATCACAGTAGAGTTGTCTAATTCAATGTTGTTTTTATGCCTGTAGGCTTCAATAATACTATTTCAGTTCATGAGTTTATCTTTTTAAGCCCACAGTTCTTCTGGAAATATTACCTCCTCTGTAAAGCTCGCTTAAACCATCACCTAACCAAGCCCCATGCTAGGTGCCTCTATCCATGGTGCTTTTATAGTCTTTTGTGCTCATTCTGTAGTTACTCTTCATATTACCATCTTATTATTCATCAGAAAGTCACTATCTACTAGATATTACAAATTTTTTGAGGTTTGAGACTGAGGTTAATTTCTAGCCACACTCCTAATACCCAGTATAAAGCTAGCAATATTACATAAAAATCATAAAAATATGGATCATTGTATCTCTGGATCTAGCAGCTTACTACGAAAACAGTCAAAAATAAATACATAACTACATGTATACATACTTACTCTTTATTTTTTTAAGATTTTATTTATTTATTGGGGGAGGGGGGAGCAGAGGAGAAGCAGGCTCCAAGCAGGGAGCCTGACGTGGGACTCAATCCCAGGTCTCCAGGATAGCGCCCTGAAGGTGGCGCTAAACCGCTGAGCCACCGGGGCTGCCCATATACTTACCCTTTAAATACATCAATCAACTATTCAATCTTAGGTAATGACACGGCCATCTCCCTAAATAAGTTGAATCTTTCCTTTCTCCTAATAGTCATATGGAATTTTACAACAGAAGCTAAGCTCCAAAAACTAGTTTTAGCAAATTATAAGAACCGAAAATCTGGATATGCAATATATCTCCAGGTAAGTAAATAATAAAGGTCTTCTGTGATTTTGCAGGACCTGTAAATTATGCTACACTGATGTTTATTTAACTGTGAATTTCTACTACCTTAATGGATACACTTTCAGGTCCAGCACAAATATAAAACATATGTTTAAATCATTTGAAATACACATGTAACATTATTCTACACTTCTGCAATGAACATAACAAAAACAAAATACAATTACGTGAGACTGCAATTTTCCAGAAAGTTGAATTCCAGAAGTTGTCTACATTGTTTTTTGAAAACTTAAACACATTTTGTCAAAGAAACAAAATTAGAAATGTTGACTATAGAAGCTTATTTGGTGTATGAAGTGGTTGAGTACTAAACATGTAATGTGAAAAGAAGCAAAGAAAAATACCGTTGTGGCACAAGTATTTAAAAAAACAAAATAAACAAAATTGAATATTGTTTTATCCATCCTGAATGCAAACACCTCTAGGAAAGAATAGAGGTTTAATTAAAGGACAGACCAAGAGCTATATGGAGACTACTATGGAGATTCTAGAATAGACTTGTGAGGACTTAGGGGTTTTCAAGGTTAATAGCATGCTAGTCCTTATATCTAATTTATCTCCGAACATTACAAGCCAAAATACACCAGGCTTGACTTTTCGGTCCCAAATGTAATGAATAAAGGGAAGAAAACAGGCTATTTAACAACAAAAAAGGTTTCTTAAGAAGTTGGGCATGAGTCTGAAGGACAACATGGGAAAACACTCAAAATAATGTATGTTGTACTAGGAAGATGACTTGGGTTTGAATTAACTGGGCTACAGCAGTAACAGAAAATTCTGTCTGGAAAGCATGCTATAAACATAACTGCTGTAGGGTCAGAGTGGTGGCAGCAAAGGTACTGGATCAAAACTCCCTCTTCTCAGTAAAGTGACAGGTTCAATCCAGCACAATTCAGTCACTATTAAGAAGGTTGGCATAAAGTACAGAAGAGTGGGGCAGGTGAGTAAGTGAGAAAAACAATGCATGTTCATGAGCTTTTTAAGTTTGGTTGCTTAAAACCAGAAAGGCCTATATTTTCAAATACAGACCTCCGTCCACACTTTGATACACTGTTTCATGGAACCATTAACTTCTGGATGCCACAAAAAATCCTAAAAAAAGAAACATAAGAAAATCAAACGTCAAAGAAACTTCTATCTGCCATTCAAAATAAACACACACACACACACACAAATAAAAATAAACACAAAGCTCTGTCTTACAGAGGACCTAGAGCACATCACCACTTGTCTGCAACATCTCCACTCCTATCTCAGATACTTCTGCTTGTATCCTCTTCTGCTTTCCTCTAAATTACTCTCTGTAGTAATCTTTTAAAAATTTAAATCTGATCTTGCCACATTCTTGCTTAAATATTCAAGGACTTTCTATGGCCCTCAGAATAAATTCCAAAGTCCTTAACACTACTAAAGAGGTATAGGATCTGGCCTCTACCAAGACATTCTTCTGCCTTTTCTCCTGCCACTTTCTCCCTCACTCTAAGTACCCTCTTGGTTCTTGTTCAGCTCCTGGAATGTTCTATGTGCTTCTTTTTCTCCAGGACTTTGCACATGCTGTTCTGTCTACAATGCTCATAAAACTCTTCCACTGAGCCTAACTTGCTCCTGCTGACCCTTGAAGCTTCAGTTGAAATATTTCTTCCTCAAGGAGGAAACTATTTTTAATTCCTTGTTTTGTACATTCCTAATGCTCCACTTTTTCCTTTTTACCATCCTTATTCCACATTTAATGTATGTAGAGAACTATAATGACTCGCAAAATCCACTAGGTCTAGGACATCTTTGTCTTGATCCCCACTGTATTCTGAGTATCTAGAAGTCACTGCAACTAGGAATTCAGAAAATTCACATGTATTCTCTTATGAATATTAATCCTGAACACCTACTAGTTTCAAATTAACATAAAGATTATTTTTTTTCTGGACTAAAAAAAATGAGACCAAATTCTCCGTTTTACTACACAAAACAGTGCAAACATTTATTCAATCATTTGAACTATTCTTACCTATTCTAAATACACTGAAATATATCTAGTATACACAAAGCATTAGCTGACCTACAAATAAATTAGCCAACGAATATAGTTCCAACACAACATTTAGCTTACTATTACATGAACTTACCACTTTAACTGATGCAATCTTGTCTTCAAAAGGAATGTTTCCATGCTGTCATTAAAAAAAGACAGAACAGACAAATATTAATGTATAAATTAATTTTATGTCAATAATTCTCCCTTTAGCTGCTTTTGTTGATTTATTTATGCTCCACACCTCAATTGTCTACATTCAACCTGAAGGGAAAAAGACCTGCATAGAATACCAAAAAATAAGTGATACTACATTGTTAATATGTGATTTTTAATATCTAAGATATAGTTCAACGATAAAACCTCAACTTCAAACAAGCAGATATGTAAACATGCCTACAGAAATTATCTTTTTGCCAAGGTTCCCACACTCCACTTTAGTCCTAGTATCATTATCTATAGCAGGGATGGATTGCTCCTCTGCAATTCCTGAGTCCTGGTCCTCCTAACCCCTCACCCCCACCCCAACCTGGCCCTCACTATTAGACAGAAGCACATAACTAGTTCTGGCCAATGTTACATATTTAAAAGTGATGTGGGTCACCTCCCACTTCCCAGGGCAATTTTCTAGTCTCTGGCTTCACCTAATGCCAGACTGCAGAAGGAGAATGTTCCAAATGATACAACTAGAAGATGGTATAAATTCCAACAAACAGGAATCCCTGAATAGCCACATAGAGCAAAGCCTCTTGCCAGTCCACCTACAACATGCAGCACTATGTGAGGAAAAAACTTGTTAAGATTGTAGAGTGGTTTGTTGCTGCAGCAACATCGAGTCCGTGCTCACCAGCATACTAGTTACCAGTCCTGTCTGAACAGGAGTGCACATATATATGCCTCTAGGTTATTTTGAGTTTCGCTTTGAAACCGTACATATGTGGTCCAGCTGAAGGAAAAAACAAAGTTTGGAGACAACCTCTTGTAACCAAGTGTTCCATATAAAGAATAGAAATCCTTTCAGAGTTAAAAATCAAGGCTGGGGGGTGGGGGGTGGAGGTGGTCAAATAAAGAAGCTAATTCTCTTCCTAAAACCAAGGTTGAAATGTCTTCATTAATTTAACCAAACAGTATTTATATTTATATCTCTGAAACAAGCCTTGCTTTAATCAGCAGGCTAACTTTTAAAATTCAAGCATCATTTCCTAAAAGGACTCTTGGGACCAATACTACCTTAAGGTGTGTTCTATGGAAAAAGTTTCCTTTGGTCAAATAAATCTTGGAAATACTGGGTCAAACAAAATCACACATGTGTTTCTTCCTCCTATCCCATCCCAATCTCCTTAAGA
This sequence comes from Canis lupus dingo, assembly GCF_003254725.2. Lineage (NCBI taxonomy): Eukaryota > Metazoa > Chordata > Mammalia > Carnivora > Canidae > Canis > Canis lupus. The sequence goes on along the minus strand of NC_064256.1, from coordinate 19,769,580 downwards.
TTCTTCTTCAGAGAAATAATGCATCATGAACTTTTTGCTCCTTTTGCATAGCTCAGTTAATTCAACTCAATCTCTCTCTTTTCTTTTACCATTTTACTTATTTTTTTAAAGATTTTATTTATTTATTTATTCATTCATTCACTCATTCATTCATTCATTTATTCATTTGACAGAGCAGGGGAGAAGCAGGCAGAGGGAGAGCTAGAGGGAGAAGCAGGCTCCCCACTGAGCAGGAAGCCCAGTGCAGGGCTCCATCTCAGGACCCTGGATCATGACCTGAGCAAAAGGCAGACACTTAACCGACTGAGCCACCCAGACACTCTTTCTTTACACCATTTTAATGTAACATTTGATATATATAAAAGAATATGTCACATATGTAAGTCACAAAGCACAGTAAAAATAAATAAGTGCTCAAGTCCATGGCACAAATCAGAGCACTACCAACACAGTGACCTGTATGGACCTCTCCTTAATTCCTTGCTTCACCCAAAGGAAAAGCTACATTGAATTTTTTTTTATATTTTGTTTTCTCTTTTATTATATAGTTTCGTCACATGCGTATGCATCCTTAAATGTTACATTGTTTCATGTAATTGGCTTTCTCTCCAACTTTCAATTTTGAAAAATGTCAAACTTAAAAAAAAAAGAAAAGAAAAATGTCAAACTTAGAGCAAAACTGACAAAATTATGAGCACCCCAACCACCCTTTATCAATTGTTTATGTTTTCTACACTAGTTTTTTTGTCTCTCTCTGCACAGACATACACAGTTTTTCCTTTACTGAACCATATGAAAGTAAGCTGCAGACATAACACTTCACCCTTAAACACACAAAGCAAGTATTTCCTAAGAACATAAACATTCTCTTACATAACTGCAATACTATAATCCCACCTAAGAAATGACATTAATAAAACATTAATCTAATATACAGTCTTTGTTCAAATTTCCCTCATTTCCTAATAACATCCTCCCCATAGGTCTTCTATTTTAATCTAGAATTCAATTAAAATCAGGTATTTAGTTATCAAGTCTCTTATAATCTAGAATGCCTTCTGACCTTTTAAAAGTTTCCTACATCAATTTATTTTATTTATATATATAAAATATTGTATTTACTATTTTTGTAGACTCTAGGTCAGTTGATACAATGCACCAAATCTAGATTATAAACACTGAAAGTTACCTCTTGTATCTGTTTCTTAATAAATGAGTAATAATAAGTTTCCTTAATAATAGTTCTATAGGTTCACAGGCTATAAAGGTTCACCCTCACATGAGAAGTTATTTTCTGAACTGTTTGTAACAATTTATACTCTTACCAATAGTTTGAGATACAGTCTTTAATAAATCTTGTCAGACTCCATATTTTTTGCCATTGTAAAATTTAATTTCTGTCACCGAACTAAGTCTATAATGGTATCTTACTACCATCTTCATTTAAATTTCCCAGATTACTAATGAACTTAAGCATCTTTCAGATTTATACTGGGATTTATGTTTCCTCTTCTGTGAAATGCCTGGTCATGCCTTTCCTCTCTTGTTTTCTATTGGGTTGTCTTTTTATTTTTTTATTTTATTAATTTGTGAGTCCTTTTATCTCTTGTATGTATCTTCTGGTTCATAGCTTGTCTTTTCTTCTGTAAGGTATCTTTTAATGAACAGATTATCTTACTCTTAAGATTAATGTATGTGAATTTATCCATCTTTTATTTTATGGTTAGCACTTTATGTAGGAAACTTTTCCCTACTTGAAGTAATGAAGATATTTCCCTGAGATTTTTTTTTGTTTTGCTTTGCTTTGTTTTGTTTTGCTAAAGGTTTAAAAATTTTAGCTTCCATATATAAGTCTAAATTTATCTAGAAACGATTTTACTTGATGTGAGATAAGGGGTTCCAATTTCACTTTTTTTTTGTCATGAGGGGTTCAGTCTCATGACCCTGAGCCAAAATCAAGAGCCAGACGCTTGAGCCACCCAAGTGCCCCACATGTTAATTTTAAAGCTATCATGTTCCATTGGTTTCTTTGTTTAGCTCTACCAATTGCATACTGTCTTAATTATGACAGAATTAAAATAAATCTTGATAATGGAAAATAAGTCTTTTTCACCTTGTTTTTTAGACCTGTTGTGGTTATTCTTGGTCTGCTGCCCTTCCACATAAATTTTAGAATCAACTGGTAAAATTCCATAACAAATCCTGCTGGGATTTTATTTGAATTACACCGAACCTATGGATCAATTTAGGAATAACTGACATCCTTACAATATAGATTCTTCCCATTCCAGAATATAGTGTATATCTCCCATTTAATTTTATCATTTTAAATGGTGCTTGCATAAAGTTTTATGGTTTTTCTACATACAGACCTTCCACACATTTGCTAGACTTATTCCTATGTACGCTATGGTTTTTGTTAACTATTCTACACAGTATTTTTTAAATGACTTTGAACTCTATATTCCTGGTGTGTAGATAAGCAACTCATTTTTAACAGCTTTATTGAGTTACTACAATTCATTTTTGTATGTTACATCTCAATAGATGCTATCTTGTTAAACTTTTTATTACATCTAGTAATTATCTATAGATTCTTTGGAGTTTTCTTTGTAGATAATTGCACCATATGAAATTCTGAGTCTGTATCCCTCCAGTCTTTACATCTTTATCTTTCCTTGGGTAAGGACCTCTAATACAATGTTGAATAGAAGCAACAATAGTGGACATCCTTGTCGTCTCTTTGAACTTAACATAAATATGTCTAACATTTCACCATTAGGAACATTTACTATAGGCTTCTAGAATTTGTATCAGGTTAAGTTAGATATAAAGGAACTTATCTAACAGAGAAGAAATGATACCAATTCTCTGATGTTATTGATGCTTGCTTAATGGCCTAATACTTTGTCAAAAAAGATTCCAAGTGTGCTTTGAGAAAAATATGTTCTCTGATTTTTTAGTGTATTCTTTGAGTTTAAGTTCATAAAATTAGCATGTTGATAGTCAACTATATGCTTAGTAATTTTGCTTGTCCTATCATTAAATGCATGAGCAGTGAACAATTCTCTCACCTTGATGGAGGATTTGTCAACCCTTCACTGTAATCATATTAATTTTGCTTTACACATTTTAAGGTTAATTTATTTCACGCCCACGAGTTTAAAAATCTTAGTGTTACAATCTATTCGGTCTTATATTAATATGACTTATCTTTCTCTAATAAGCATTTGTCTAGTAAATCTTTTCTCATTTTTAATTAAAACCTTCCATATTCTTTTGTTTTAGATATCTTTTTTAAGCAGCAGAAAGTTCTTTTTAAAACCAACCTGAAAATCTGTGCTTAGCTGACAATTTAGACTACTCATACTTATTTTGATTATAAATGTTTCTACTATCTTACTTTTTAATTTCTAGCTCCCTCACACATAGGTTTTTAAAAATATATGTGGAATATATATAAAAGTGATTTTTACATATACACGTTTTTGTATATGTATGTATGAATGTACGTGTATGAGCATATACGTGTGTGCAGGTTATGTATGTGTGGGACATGTACTTGGCATTAGATGGGTTTGATTTTTTTTTTTTTTAATTTTTCTTCTTCTGGTTTGGAATTCATGCACCCTAATTCTATCCTTTTAGTTCTTGCTTTTGATATTTTATTATCATCTTTAACTTAAGTTCTAAAGTAAAACAATACCCTGAAGAATAAAGAGGATATTAGAAAACTTCATAATCACGTCCCTCTGACTTACATGCTATTTTTGGCCAGTTCTTCAATACGTGTAAAAAGACATTTTTATTTTATACACACTCTTTGTTTGGATTTACACGTACATGTTTAGGATTTTCTTTAACCACTGCTCCTTATATTTCAGATCATTTTTTTCTTAAGTTATTTCCCTTCTTCCTTGTTTACCCTTTAGAAAATCCTTTATTATAAATCTAACCAGCAGTAAACCCTTATTGCTTTTATTTATCTGAAAATGTTCTAAATTTCAAGAATAGACATTTGTATGCTAGGTACATAATTCTAGGTTGAAATTTCCTTTCTCTCAGAAGCTTAAAGCTATTATTTTAGTGTCCTCTGGCTTTCAATATTACCACTGAGAAATCTGCTGGCCCAAAGCTTAGTCTTCTTTACACAGAGTACTGCAGCTATTGGCATCTGTCTTCAGGCCAGCCTAAACCTACTGAGTGTCTGCTATTATTGTTCCTTATCTCTGGTTTTAACTCATGGTTTGTTCCTTTTTGGGGGGAGCGTCTCTCATTTCCTCAAAGTCTAGAAATACATCAGCAAGTATAGGATCTAGCTGGTTTGAGATAGAAGGGGGCCCCCAGAGTCTCTAGTTTGCTCTATGGCTGAAAGCAGCACAAACATGTGTTGTTGTTGTTTTTTTAAATTTCGTTGTTGTTTCTGCAAGACTTCTCAAGTTTTTTAATATCGTAGCCTAAATTAAAACCATCTAAAAGGGGGATAGGATATCTAGCTCTGCCCAAACTTCTATGACCAGAGCTTCTTGCAGAATTAGTCTTCTACAAAATGGAATTTGAGAAGAGCCCTGCTCTATAGCTTCTTTAAGATTTGGGGGGGAAAAAAAAAAGATTTGGGGGGTTTTTTGCTTTAACACAGAGAAGAAAAAAATTCAAATAAAGAATTACCAATACTCCTATCCTACCCAAACAAACCCTAACAATGCTAACCTAACAATGCTAAAATAATAGTAATAATCAGCTTCTACAAGATATCAGGCTGTGTGAAGCACAAGACATGTATTAAAAAATAATAATGAGAATACATAATCTCTGTCTTCAAGGTGTTCAGACAAGAGAGCTAAGCAAAATACATTTTGGCAAATGTTCCACTAGCAATTTGAACTAGTTTCTCAGTAACTTTCTCTTTTAGACTATGACAAACTGTCTTTATTTCTTTGGAAAATGCACATAAATTTAAATGTATCTTGTTTGGTAATTGTGGGTTAACTAGGCACCTCTAGAAAATAAAGATTGGAAACATAGTGTTATAACTAGGGCTCAGAAACAATGTACTCCATTCTACCTACTTTTGGCTGTGGACTAAATCATTATAGTTTTTTTCAACTGACTGCTGCCAAATCCATTATTCCAATTTTCAGAAACTCACACTATTCTGAGTGTAGAAATATTAAAACTGTTTCTTTGAAATCAGAAATCTCTCTACAAGTTCATTCAAAGCCTTTTACTGTAAACAGTGATAACCTCTTGTCATTAAACAATTCCGACACTTCTGTATAATTTTGTGTATAAATACAAATTAAAAATACATTTACAGATACCAAATTAAATGAAAAGCAGACTTTATCATTTTCCATTATTCAGATTTAAAATCTATACTTGCCTTTCCTAGTGGACAAAATCGCTAGTATTTGACGGACTCTTCTCACAAGGAATAGTTCCTGAGGATGTAGTGATTATGTGACTAGATACTTAGCTGTGAAGTCCCTCATTTTTCAACTCCTTACCACAGGACAAGTTGAGGGGAACAGGCAGATTTTCATCATAAAATCAAGATCTATTCTCTCTACAATTCTAAAGTTTCCTGTATTTTACTTTTCTCTCCTTGCTATTGCCCACTCCCAATCATATGCAGTTAAAGACAGGGATTAGAACTTTGTATCACCCAAAAAAAAAAAAAAAAAAAAGAACTTTGTATCACTTAAAAATGTACAGAAGGAAAGATATGATAATTCACAAAATATTAACTAGTCAACAAATTAATTAACAAATATATATATATAGACAGTGAACCATTCTTGTTAGTTTTCAAAGAAAGATATATCTTTAAAATCAGAATTTTCTATAAAAAGAGCACAAAATTGTTATTTTAAGTATACAGCATAATTGCGCAGTGCCAGAAAAACTGCAGAAAATTAGGTCCTGATGGGACACTGCTAATAACAGTATAAGTTAAAATAGTTTAGCAATATAATCGGTAGTTTTTAAAATGTTTGTATTCTTTAACTTAATATTTGCATTACAGAGATTCTATTCTACAGAAATAATCTAAAAAGCAAAGTTTTCACACAAAGGTGTAATCAAGAATGTCCTTTTTTAAACTGTAAAATTAAGAAAAAATAGAAAACTAAAAAAGAAAAGAGAATTATATAAAATTACATATATAAAATACATATATACATGTACTCAATAATACATTGCCATTATGAAGATGCTTACATTGATTATATAATAATATGGTGAATTATGATAAGGGGTGGGAGATGAAGACATAAAATTGTACATTATAAGATTACAAGATTATTTTTACTTTTTAAAAGAGGCTGAAAAGAAATATGGCAAAATATGAAAAGGAGCATAAGGGATATTTGCTCTTAGTTTTCTTTCTAAGAAATTCTAAAAAGTTTTTCTATCAAAAGAACTTATTATTCCAGAAACTCAAAGTTTAAGGTAATAAAAGGTTTACTAATACCTTACCCACCACTTCTTTCTCTTATGTTCCGCATTATGGTTATCATTCTTTTTTCCCTCCACCTTTCCCAAAACCAAAGTAAAACTTTTATAGTTCTCTTTGTTAATGCAGGGAGGCATAATCCTCCTGTAATTAACCAGTTGATTAACTTCTAAAACAATAAAGAGAATAGATAAGTTTTACCTTATTTCCTTCTTCTTTGAATTGGGGATTGATTATTTTTACAAAAGAATAAAACAACTGACGAATTCTGGAATCTCCAACAAATGCGATATGTTTATCTACAAGACAGTTCTTTGCTTCACTGAAATCAATAAAGAAACATTAATTAAAAAGTAAAATCAGCACGTTGGCAATTCAAAGCACACAGTTTGTGAAGAAAGTAGTACAGGATTATCATACACACAGTTATGTTACTTTAGAAATAGATGGCCAGGTTTGCTTAACCAACCAGCCCATTGATGATCAACTGAATACAATGATCAGTAGTTATAGCCCTCATTTATTAAGTGTTTAAGAGGTACTCTAAGTATATTAAGTGCTTTATAGCCATTATCTCAGAATAACTCCATGATGTAGCTCTCCAAGTCCTAAAGCTAGAGTCCTTCACTCATAAGGGCTACTTATTGCCTTGGGCCTGGTTCTCTCTCACCTGAAATAAAGAAGCTTGGACAAAACTCTTTCCCCAATGCGTTTGGCAGGAATCTTCATTTGTACTCACCTCCTACCCCCCTTCCACCTCCCATCAGCAATTCTCTACCATCATATAGAGAAGTACCATATAGTATTTTCTTTGTTTCACTAACTCCTTTCCACTAGATATGAAGACCTATCCTAGAAAAGAAAACAACAAGATGAAGAAACTTTACCTGATTTTGTATTTATGCATCATGCAACTGTGAGGTTGCCAAACTTTCTCTCCAAGAAATCTGCCACTTGAGAGAAGGTATTCACATGAATCATTGCCTGTACAGTTAAACAAAGTGTTGTCAACAAGTCATATTTTTATATATTGATTATCTGACCTCATGTAAACTCTGAGATGAGAAAGCACAAAGTTTTCTATGCTTCACTATACCTTCTAGGTGCATATGACTCATCCATGAGAAGCACTGTAAATTTCAATACATTAATATTCAAGAGTTAAGAGCCATTAATGACAGATGCTTCCCATAGATGAGACTCCTAATTCTTTTTTTTTTTTTTTTGAGACTCCTAATTCTTAAATGCTATATTCACTCTTAGCAGTTCCTTCTGCTTCAAGATTTTTTTCCTAAGGATATCGTCTCAAACTTAAACTACTCTTTATATCTGTTTACCATTCCTAGTTGGGAAAGAAATTCTTATTCCTTAATAAGAGAAAAGACTTTGGAAATTACTTCTTACTCAACTATGATAATGTATAATAAATTTGCACAATTGGAAATGCAGTAATGGAGATATTTTATAAACCTACTCCCTGATTTTCACAACTTCCCTGGGAGGAAGTATGTTATCCATATTATGTAAATGTGCAAACGGAGAAAAAGATTTATTCAAGAACTTCCTATTGAGTTTACTAAAATCTCATCCTTTTATAATTTACAAAGATAAGACTTAAAACTACGTTAGCTACATAGTGGCTGAAGGTACATGGTATCAGTATCAATAGCAAATGCAGATTTCACAGTCATTAATATTCAGTCTCTCTACTTCTCTTGATGTTCTTGTGTTCCTTTATGATCAATTAACTCCTCCCACTTTGGGTGGAGCTGTCACAGTTTCATACAGGAAGTTCCACACCTGGGAAACTCCTCAATCCTTTGTAAACCGGGACAGATGGTCCCTCTATTTCCTTTGGCCATTTTATCAGATATTAGCTTAAATGATCAAGGAGTTTAAAAGGGAGTTGGATGCATTAAAAGAAAATCCATATATGTCAAATGGATAAGGGAATAATGAGATATTTAGAATAACCATGAGGTTACAATAAAATATACATATCATTTAAATTACTCTAATTCTTTATTAACAGTCAACAGCAAGCTCTATTTGTTTCACAAATAGGTAAGGTCAGGATAGAGGAACACTAAAGCACAAAAATGGTACAGAACCATTTAGGGAGGGGATAGAGAAAATCCAAAGACATTTAAAGCACAACATATCTCTCTTCTCAGCTGGTTACCCATGTATCTGGCCAACATACAAATAAAAGGTGATACAAATACAAGACAGGTATGCATAAATAATGAAAGTGCGGTTATTTCAGTGTCATAAATTCTAAAATAGAACAGGAAGGAAGAGTGAAAATACTGCATTGTTGTGCAGTAACTGGATAGGAAAACTGGATAGGAAAAGCAGAATATCAATTATTAAAATTTTGCAATTATATATGTAGCCTGTGCAGGTTTTTTTTTTTCTTTTGTATTTCAAAGATTTTTTAATAACATCCCTCTAAGGAAACTATAAATAATCAGTTCTTAATTCTTTCTAATTATTAAAAACTAATTCTTGTTCTAAAAAACAAAATTAAGTTACATAAATAATCAAGAAGGAGTAAGGAAAGGACTATAGGAACACACAATTATTTTTCTAAAAAATCCTTCTGCTTCATTCTTTTATAATGGTTCTACAGTAAAATCCTATTAAAAATCCAGTAAACGTTTAAAATTAGAATGAAAATTCCATATTTATAGCATTTCCACCTCTTTATAAACATATCTATAAACCAAGCAAAAAGTCAGTAACATCTACCTTCTAAAAAACTTACAAGAAGTTACAAATAACTAGGTATTAATTCTGTGGATTTTTTTTCTTCCTTTTCTTCTTTCTCCCTTTCTCTTATCGTTACTTGATTTTTGCTTTTCAGTAGAACTTGAAACAGAAACACATCTTGACCAATATTCAGTGTGTGGGATTATGTTATTTGTTAAGTGTCTATAGGGTTATCAATATGGTTTTATGGAAATGGAAGTACAATACCAAGATCTTAAAATAACTTGTCTTTTCTTCACCAGAAAATGTGTTTAAAAGTGCAAATTTCTTCTTTTTTTCCTCAATACTACTATTCACACATTGTTCTTCAGTAGTTCAACTAATGGGAAACAAAGCTCTGAACTGATGAATCCATATTAGAATCCCCACACCCTCACCCCATACCCTCGACCTCCGCCCCAACAAAACAGATTTGGAATTGCCACTAACCAAAAGGCACTATAAACATCATATTTAGAAACTACTGGTCTTTCCAGGAAAGAAACTTTAAATTTGCTAATGAATGCTAGTTGATGATGATCCTTCTTAATGTATTTTATGATGCAAAGTTTTTTTTGGTAATCCTTGTATCTGAAACCGATAGCCTCTGTATCATATTGGTTGAGGTTCCATCAGAAGACAGAAATTGTATCAGCTATTTTAATAGCAAGAATCTAACATAAAGAACTGTTAGGAAAGTAAAAGAACTGCTAACTAGACAACCAAAAAGGCAAGAGACTTTTTTATACTTGTCTGAAAAATAATATAGGGGTGACAATAACTACTATTATCTTTTCAACTACTGTTATAATCTGATTGAAAATAAATTAACCTAATCTAGAAAACTCCCACAAAATTCCATACTCTAAAACAAGTTCTTTAAAAGGAGGGAAGGGAGAGGGAGGGGTGGCGGGGGTGGGGGGGGTGGGGGGGAGGGACCTGGGTGGCTTCCTTGATTAAAGCCTCTCCCTTAGGCTCAGGTCATGATCTCAGGATCCTAGGATGAGACCCTGGACAGGTTCTCTGCTCAGTGGGGAGTCTGCTTCTTCCTCTCCCTCTCCCTCTGTCCTTCCTGCTCATGCATTCTCTCTCTCTCTCAAATGAAGAAATAAAAACCTAAAATAAAATAAACCTAAAACAAAACAAAACAAATTCTCTTTTCCTTGAAGGAAGTAATTTTGGATCAAATCACTAAATATAATATACGTGTTAAAATAAGATAAAGTCCCACATCTTTATGATGTATACTAAACATACATAAATGTCTGCTGGCACATATATTTCCCTTTCAAAATCTACCTAGAAAAACCCCAAACAAAAAGAAAACAAAAAATCCCAGTCATTATTTTCAATTGTCTCATATATTTTGATAGCTAGTTTAAAACAACCAATGTGAGATGCAAGTTGCCAAGTGCTCAGATAAATCAAGCCAGGGACACAATAAAAACAAAACAAAACAAAAAAACCCAAATACACACAAACACACACACACACACACACACACACACACACAAAAAAAACAAAAACAAAAAAACATCTAAAAGGATACAATTATCTACTTCGGCTATCTCCAATACTAAGATTATCTAGATGAATACCTGTCTTCCTCTTCATTCTATTATCTTAACCATAAGCATTTTGTTTTGTTAATCTAAAGTCTCAGGTTTTTATGCATAATTTTTTTTCTGTAATAGGTACTAAAAGCAAACAAAATAAGTAAAAAGATAAACACGTGTAAAAAAAAAGCTAAAAAACAAAATATAACTAAAGAAAACATCTAATGTTCTAAATAAATCATAGCTTATATTTCCCTTTGAATAGAATACCTCTGGCATACTGCACCCTTACACTGGCTGAATCATCCTACCAAAGCTATCTGTTTCTTACCACCAACTGTGAAAATATCAGATCATAAAGTTTTTAACATGATTTGTAGAATATTTTGCTAAAATTCAGCAAGGTTACACTTTGGTCTGTGTTGAAAAGAATCACCGTTTACATTTTTCTTTTGACAAACTAGGAGTGCCTACATGACAAGTGGTGTCATATAGATCAGGATCTTCCTGGCAAAGAGAGAAAAGGCTAAGAGACCTAGAGTTGCTTCTTTTTTTCTTCAATTTCTGAAGCTTTGAACTCACTTTTCTCCAAAACATGCAATAATATTTAACTGCATTTAGTATGCCTAGTGACAGAAAGGAATTATATTTCAACAAAATTAAGACATTTGAGACACTTTTACTTTATCAATTAAAAAATTAAAATGTATCCAGATTGGAACTATCCGTAAGGCCACAGATACTGGCCTCTTGTCACAGAAAAGATGTTTTCAATCTGTAATCACAATATTAATGGACATTTTGTGATCTGGTAGTGTTGGAGATTGGGAAAGTTCAGACAAAATATAGTTAATAGGATTATTATTTAAAATGTTGTTCTAATATTTTATGTGAAAGTAATATCAATGATTAAAAAAACCCTCTAATTTCTAAAGTTGAGATCAGAACATACTATTAGAATTTGGAATTCAATGAAAGCCAAAAGAACCAAGTGAAAGGAGAAAAACAGAAGGAAATAAGGACTTTGAAAATCTAGTTATCCAATTATTATTTATGGAATTGCTACTCTGTGTTGAGTAGGAATCTCAACTACATCTGATGATTTAAAGATGAATAAAATACCCTTGGAAGCTGACAGTTTGTGTGTGGAAGATGGATATAAATTATTACAATACAACCTAAGCACATACTAATTGCTATAGAAACACTGAATTTCTAATTCTTCTTTCGGTGGTGGTGACATTTGAATCGGACCCTGACAGAAAAATCTGGTCTTTCTTTTAAGGAGAGAGGTCACTGCAGGCAGAGAAAGTCAGGTATCGGTGAGATACGTAAAAGGGCAAAGCATATTGAGACTGTGAGCCTGAAGTTTAGAAAGAAGGAAAAAGATTAACATACGTAATAAAAAGTAAGCTGGTCAGATTTTGAAGTTTTTACACATGTAACTTTTAGAAAGTCATTTTATTTGAAAAAGAAAAGGAAAAGTCTTAGCGGGTACTGTGAGGCTGAATTAGTATTTTTAAGTGATTTAATCCATGTCTCTCTGGAAAATGCTTTCTTACTCCATCTTCTATACATCACCAACTGTCTAAGAAGCTCTGAGAAAGGCAGTCTATAACCTAATGGTACGAGGCCGACTAACTGGGTTGTAAACCTTAGCTCAATAACTGCCTAATTGTGTGTCCTTAGGCAACTTAACCTCTCATGCCTCATCTTTAAAATGTAAATAATACCCTAATTCGCTGGATCTAAGACCACTGATTATAAGACACATCGTTATTTTATGTAAACTAGAAAAAAATGTTAACAATTAAACTTTGACATGCAATAAAGTTTTAAAAAATTTATCCTGATTACAGAAATGTTGAAAATGGAGGTTGGGATGGAGGATGAAATATGGTAATTTCATCTACCTCCCAGAATGCTGTAAAGACAAAAAGAGTTCAAACCTGTAAAACCCTTAGTAGAATAGCACCTGGTATATAATAAGTGCTCTAAGGTAGCATGTGTGTCTGCCAAGCTTTACTTTCTGTACTATGTATTCTTTCTTTACTTTCTATGGTTTGTAAAGCAAGAGATGCTTTAATATGTGTATTCAAACTGCATTCACTCTACTTGCCTGAAGCGTACACACACCCACACGTTGAAGATTTTAATATAAGCATAAACCTCTGTATCTAATCTAAAGTCCTTTCTTATTCTGAAGATTTACTGTATTGTGGTTCAACTATAGCATCATCTTTGTGTGAAGAGCATTACATTTCACTCAGGTTGACTGTGCCAAAGCATGAAGATGTCTAAAAACTTCCTGGTAGGATCATTATTTTTCCCAAACAGTCTCTGTTTGTCAAGTTCTTGACATTCAGTCTGGGTAAGTACACACACCAGGTGTACTGCTTCACACTGAAGACATGAAGCACCTACGGAAGCTGATGACTAGCTTCTGGAGGAGGCTTTACAAACAACCCCAGATTGCTACACTGACTCATACAGTTCCATCTGACATTCTGTTTTCCCTGCTGATGACAGATCTTGAAAGGATGAAATACATAATCTAAGCATAATAATTAGTATCCAAGCTTATCAAGAGATAAGAAAAAAAAAACCACAAAATAAAAAAGGGAGGGAACCAGCTATTTACCTTTAGCACTATAGCACCAGTTATGACATTTATCTTCACTACTTCACAGAGACAAAATCGAGTTACTCTCATCTTATACCAAACTAACATAAAGTGATTAATGATAGTTAGAAAATCATCTTCAAAATGACCACAAATTAATGCTTCAATACTGCTGGTTTTCCTTCACACAGGAAAGTGGCTGACTTCTGTTGGAGCCACTGCAGATGAGCCAAAGCCAGGCCTGCCTGATCATATGGCTGGGACCTATGGGAGGCTGAAGGAGAAAGGTCAAAAGGGTATAAAGAGTCTATCTTTTGAAGTCAATTTAGTGTGTATATCTATAGAGACAGAGAACTATTCATCCAGTATAATACTAGAGATTTTTTTCATCCTCAAGAATTGGAGAAAACAAAGCAGCCAAACTGCTCAAAATGTCCTACACTTTGAAAGATCACCTGGGAAGAGAACAGAGCTCAGATTCCAGTACCCATTTACTGGATATTTTGCCAAAGTGCGTGCGAAGTTCAGGGGGATCCGCGTTCAACGTGCACCTGTCCATTACACGTTACATCTTGACCCATTACTCTCACAGTCACCAAGATCTGTCCGGATAATGGCTTCGATAATACTAAGAGCCAAAAATCAAAGATCCTATCATTATTAATTTCCCTCAGCTTGGCAGCCTCTCTCCTAGTGGCATTTTAACAGAGAAAATTAAAAAGAAAAAAAAAATCAGTCAACAAGGACAAGTAAATATCCCTTGATTACTGAAAGATCATGCGTTCTGAAGTAAGGAGGTCGTATTTCCTTTTCCTCTTTACACCGATTTTAAAACCCACGCTGAAGGCCTCCTTTCAAACGGCTTTGCAACGTGATTTCCTTGCCCACCTTCATCTCCTGTCAACCCATAACTTCTTTTCAAATACCTGCCCCAGTCAGTGCCTTTACTTTGTTAAAAAAAAAAAAAAAAAAAAAAAAAAAGTGTGCAACCAGAACCCTTTAAACGTTTCTGAATCACAGAGGCTGGGTGACACCTCCTCCATTTGGCCGAGGGCATCTTTTGCCAGCTGTCGCCCAGGCGGCAGAGGGGAAAATGGGGCGGCCCTTGCCGCTGTCCAACAACAGCTCGGCTCGGCGGCACCGGGCAGGAGGCCGCCCTCAACAAAGGCTGAAGAGCCGGACCCCAGGGCGCAGAAGGGACGACCCCAACTCCCGGCAGCGCGGCCCGGTGCAGGGCAGGGCGGCCTCCGCCTTCCGGCCGCGGGTCCGACCTGCCGCACGCGGCTCCCCCGGCCCAGCTCGCGCGGGAGCCCGGACCCCGGCGGGAGCCCGCGCCAGGCCCGGGGGCCGCGGCCGCTACCGCACGGCGGGCGGCTGGGCGGGGGGAGGGGGAGGGGGAGGGGGGCGGCCCGCACTGGGGTCCGCGCGGTCGGCCCGGCGCGCCCGGCCCGCAGCCCGCGGCCGCCTGGGGGCACGTGGGGGCGCCGCCTCCCCCGCCGGCCCGGCGCGCGGACGGACGGACGGACGGACGGACGGACTGACGGCCGGGCGGGCGGCGGGCGGCGGGCGGCTACCGCGTGAGCGTGGGCGTGTGTCGGGCGAGGGGGGCGGCCTCCCGCCGCCGCGTCGCCGCCTCCCCCGGCCGGCCCAGGCAGGGGGAGGGCCCGCTCACCTCGGTAGCGGCGGGAGGCGAGGTGGCACGCCGCGAGGAGCAGCACGGCCACCAGCGCCAGCACCTTGGCGCTCCTCACGCTGAAGTAGTGGTTGATCTCCCGCTTGCCCAGGTTGTAGGCCAGAGCCGCCATCTTGGTTCCTCCATGACAACAGTGCGCGGCGGAGCGGGGAAGGGGCGCCGCACAGGGGCAGCACTGGGGCCGCCGCCGCCGCAGCCGGGCGAGGAGCCGCCGCCAGCCCCCGCGCCCGCCACCCGCGCCCGCCGCCGCGGCGCCCCGGGCCGCCACCTGCCCCTCCTCGGCCTCGGCCGCGGCCGCCTCGGCGGCTTCACCCCAGCCTCGCCACCCCTGCCCGGCGGCGCCGGTTCCCCAGGCGCCCAGGACGCCTGTCTCCTCCCCTTCCTCCTCCTCCCCTTTAGCCTCCTGCCTTAATAGCGGCTGCGCCTGCGACGGGGGTCCGGATGCCCCGCGCTCGGGGGTCACGGGCCCCGGGCGGCCCTCCGGGGTCACCGGGTCACGGGCGCTGGCGGGCGGCGGCGGCGGCAGGGCCATGGGGACGAGGAGCAGAGGGGGCGGGGGTCGCAGCAGGCCCGCAGGCGAGCCCTGGGGCTTCCTCCTCTCTTACCGGCCACTACCTGAGCCCAGGTACAAATACACTTTATTGCACGCCCTCGCTCCCCAACACAGGCTTTCCGAGCTCTCTACCCCCTCCAACCTGCCCGGCTGGATGTGATGTCCCGGGGCGGGGGGGAAGGGGGGGGCTTATGGTCACCCTGTGGGGTCCAGTCTGCTGATCCTAGCTGCTCGCCAGGTGTTGAAACTGCTGCTAGCCCTAGCACCGACCCACGAAGAAGACCAGTCTTAACTCTTAAACTCACTCTCTTGGCCCATTTCTCTTCAAACTTAAAACAAAACAAAAAAACAAAGACTTCAATTCCAGTAGGCGAAGGTACACCAAAGTACAGAGCAGAAGGTACAGAATGAGCCCAGCTTAGTGTAGGTGTTGGGGGGGGGGGGGAGACCCCCCACCCTTCCTTTGTGTTTATGTAAGGGCTGGCTAGGTGGATGCGCGCCAGACATTAAAAAGTGTGCTCATGACAATCATTCCTGCTCTTGAAGTGGGTTAATGTTTGTGGTTATCCATAAAGCAAGCATGCTTTTGCTTTTGTTAAGCGCTTGTTATCCCTCACTCAGCTCTCTCGCTCCCTCTCTCTCTCTCCCTTTTTTTTTTTTTTTTTTTCCTCGTCTCTCCTGAGCTGCCCTCCAGATGGGAATGGTTATTTACATTGCTTTTCTATCTACTTGCCTTGTTTAAAGTGAGCCACTGGTTAGGTGGGGTGTTTTCAAGTATTCTTTAAAACTTTCCCATTTAGCCATTCCTGAACTTGTGTCTATGAGCCCCTCTTAAAATTATAGAATGTTAGATTTGAAGGGACTATCGAGATCTTGTCATCCCAATTCGTTTCATCCAAGGACTCTTTTTATTATGTTTTCATCCGTGGACCCCATATCTTGAAAGATTTTGTCACTTAAATGAAATCACATACATCACTGTCATGGATGTAATGCTAATAAGCAATAAAGTTAAATAAGTGTACAAACACTAGGCACTGTTCCCTGGAAATGGTCGCTTAATTTTGGCTGTCACTCTTCTGGTCCAGGGTTGATCACATGCTGAAGGAATTAAATCAGATATTGTAAAAAACAGATAAATAACTCTGCTAACAGCATATGGTCCACCAATAACATCCTAGAAATTTCTATGATGTCATCAACAGCAAATTAGAATTTCTGATCAGTGTGTGATAACCAGTGTTAGCCCGCAGGGTTGATTTAATGCCTGCCAAAAGTAAAGAAACTTGACATTTTATTTAATTGCAATTTCCAGAAGGCTTTCTGAAATATTGTAAATAGCTTGTGGACTTCATTCTTCCTTCCCTCTAGTTTAAAGCTAATCCCTCTCCTCTGCTCTAAATCTCTTCCCATCCCCCTTTCTTGGGGTGTTGATGACTCCATCAGTCATCCCTATGTCAATCGTCCTCTATCCGTGTCTTCTTTAAACTCTCCCTCTCTCCTGGCTGTTTCCCTTCCACCAATAAGTTTCTCTTTTTAGTGAAATACATCCATGGACTCTGTGTTTCTGTGTGTTTACTTCTGCATCTCTCTTTTCTTCTCTGACAAGTGTCTAGAAAGTGTAGTTGATTTTGAGGTCTTCACTGGCTCCACTCCCATTCTCCCTTCTAAAAAACTCTCAAATATGCTACCTCCTCTCTATCCCCTTGTTGTTGCCTTGGTTAAGCCCTGACTTCTTGCCTAAATTTCCTATTCCTTTAACTCATCTACCTCAACTCCACCTCAAAAATCCAATCTGACTGCCTCTCTGCCATACCTCTCACTGGGCTAAACTTTTTCAAAACTCAAATCTGGTGATGTTAAAAACTAGTGGCTCCATGTTTATTTGCATGCCCCTCAATCATCCAGAAGGCTTACTAATGCTTTGCAGGTTACCTTTCCCCCTAATAATCTGATAAAAAGAGAAGCCATCTGATAGGAACACTTGCAACTGTGCATTACTTAAAAACAGAAGCAAGAACAGAAACTACCATATTTATCCCTCTCCTTTCCTCCTCCTCTTCCTTCTTCTTCTAACCAAATATCTACTTCCCATTATACCACAGGAGGTAATAGAGATAAAGAGGACGGGAAAAGGAGACGCAATGGAGCAGCCATAATAGTAGGAGGAGCAGTTTTGAGGTGAGAATCTTCTGGTATAAACTGTTTCTGCTTCACTGTATTCATTCATTACTGTTTATACCGATTTAATTTTTTTATAGTATAATTGACATATTATCTCAGCTGAGCAAAGTAATGATTGGACATTTATATGTACAGTATTACAAAATAACCACTACAATGAGTGTAGTTAACATCAGTCACCATACATGGTTACAAGATATTTTGCTTGTTTTTTTTTTTTTTTTAAGATCTCTCTTAGCGGGGATCCCTGGGTGGCGCAGCGGTTTGGCGCCTGCCTTTGGCCCAGGGCGCGATCCTGGAGACCCGGGATCGAATCCCACGTCGGGCTCCCGGTGCATGGAGCCTGCTTCTCCCTCTGCCTGTCTCTCTCTCTCTCTCTCTCTCTCTCTCTCTGTGACTATCATAAATAAATAAAAATTAAAAAAAAGATTAATTTAAAAAAAAAAAGATCTCTCTTAGCAAGTTTGAAATATGGAATTAGTAACTGTAGTTCTCTTCTGACTTGAAAAATTCCTTCTTCCTCTTCCCCAAGCTGTCTATTTCATCTGTGTCTTGGTATATTATTTCATTTGGGAACCCGGTCTCATAAGTCTCCCTTCTTTATTTCTACCTTTAGTTTATCCCTCTTCACTGTTTGCCCTACACATAAGCTCAATGTTTTCTGTTTAAAACACCTTCCTTAATTCACTACACAATCTCTTTTCTCCCTATCAAACTTCTTTTTTTTTTTTTTTTTTTCCTATCAAACTTCTTGAAGGAAAAATCAGTGGTTATTGTTTCTTTTCTTTTTTCTTTTCTTTTTTCTTTTCTTTTCTTTTCTTTTCTTTTTCTTTCCTTTCCTTTCTTTTCTTTTCTTTTCTTTTCTTTTCTTTTCTTTTCTTTCTTTTCTTTTCTTTCTTTCTTTCTTTTTCTTTCTTCTTTCTTTCTTTCTTTCTTTCTTTCTTTCTTTCTTTCTTTCTTTCTTTCTTTCTTTCTTCTTTCTCTCTTTCTTTCTTCTTTTTTACTACTTATGACCTCTACTCCTATTACTTTACTTAAACTGCTCAAATGTCAACTACATCCTAAATTACCAAATCCAGTGTCTTTATCTTAGCTTTATCCTTCTTCTCTGCACAGCATTTTTGGAATATTTGCTTTCTTAAAATCTTCTCTTTTTTGACTTCTGTGACACTACAGCCTTCTCTCTCTCTCTTTTCTCATGCATCTCCAAGAAGAATCCTCTTGCTTTTTAAAATTCTTGGAAGTGAGTACTTTTCAGAGTTTTCTTGTTTGGTTACTTTGCTTCTTGGCAAACCTACGTTACAGGTTGGCTTCAACTATCACAACGGATCCGTGCATGCAACTTAGATTCCTCTCATGAGCTCCAGACCTCTTTCATATATCTCAGGGATAGCTTCATTGAGTACTTTATGTAACCTCAGACTCAGTGTGTCAGAGATCAGTTTTATTTTCCTTATAATCTCATTCATCCTATTATGTTTACCACTTAGTTTATTGACATTACTGTCCTTCAAGTCATGCTTGCTAATCTTTGGCTCATCTTTCTCCACTGCTTTATCTAAAGTACAGGTTTTCAGTTGCAGGTATGATCACAGATGAGCCTTTGGATAGTCAGAGCAAAGTACTCAAACTTCCATTTATAGTGAATTCCTGTTAAGAATGATTTAAAAAGATAATTAGATGATAAAAGCAAACTTCACTTAACACCGCATGGAATGGATAGCCCCTTTCACAGAACTGCAAAATGGTATGGAAGGCAAGGAATTTTTATAGGCTAAAAAAAAAAAAAAAAAAAAAAAAGAACCAAGGAAGGTAAAAAGAGAAAATATCTAATAGGCTGGAGTCACATAGTCAACTTTGTTTGGAATGAAAAGAAACAAGGAAATAAGTATACAGCCCAGAACTAGCCTGGCATTTGGGGATCAGTAACCACATTTCTGGTTAAGTGGGGGGCATTTACAGAGACATAAAGCTTAGATAAGTTTTGGTTTGCTGATATGGCATCCCTGGGCAGGAATGGCTCATCTTGGGCCTAGGAAGTTATTTCAACATTCCTAACTACAATAAAATTAAATTTTATTATTATTTCATATAAATACTTCCCTGGTAGTCTAAATTGGTCTATATGTAAACTAATGTCAAGTGCACGTGGGAATTCACATTTGTGAAGAGATCAACAGGGGCTCACTTATTTGTTGACATTAGGCATATTATGCCTATGAGCCTAGCAAATGCGTTCACAGATTGTATTATCTACTTAAACTCACAAAATAGAAGGTGACATAAAAAAAATCCCTATGGTGAATGGGAATTAAAGATGATTCTAATTATAAAAGCACTGGCCAACAAGAATGGAATGGAATCTTCTGCTAATGTAGCTCTTCATCGACTACATTACATAGTTTTTTAAAAGTACACATATCTATCATATACACACACATGTAGATATATCAGATATATACATAGATTATATATCATCTGTGACATACGCAGACATGGACAACTTAAATCTGTAAGAAATCATAGACAATTTTGAAATTATCAAGACTGCTTGAAATGAGAATTTACATTTGCTCATTGTAGACCATAGATCTTGTGGTAAATCTGTTAAATCTGTGGTGCTTGGAGGTGAATTACTACTGATCTGAAGCCATGGAAATTAAGACATTTGGAAATTAAGTATCCAAACATGAAAACTCCACTCTTTTTAAGAGCAAAAACTGTTTGTAAGCACATATGAATCTTTCAAATTATAAGTATCATATTAATTTATTAGTAGAGCAGTACATATTTTGTAACTAAATAAATATACATTAGTTGGAGGGGTGCATGATCAAATTTTAACTAATATTGAGTGCACAGTCAAAAACCCCAAATCACTTACTTAGTGAATCACCATATCCTGTTTATTCTGGCTTTCTCAAAGCTCCTTCCTTCTCCCCAGAATGCTTTGGTTCAGGCTTCAACCGACCGTTGTAATAGATTCCTACTGGACTCTGTTTTCTAATGTCTCACTTTTTCAATCTCTTTTTTTGCCAATTGCTGATAGAGTTATTTGTCTGAGACTTATATATAGTTTTATCATTTCCCTGCTTAAAAACTTTGGGGGTTCCCAATTGGACACAAAGAATTCCCAGCGTCTTAATGTATTTAGGGCTGTCTGTGGTTTGGCCTAAACTGCTGTGTCTTCTATTTAGCTCTCCTTTCCTTCAACCATCCTAACAATCTACAAGCCAGGAACTTTTTTCCTACTCTTCCTTTTGCTTAAAATACTTCTTTCCCTGTACCTCACATTCTACTTGTTTAAAACCTGTCTTCTTTTTTCCCCACTTCAGCTTTACTGAGGTATGATTGACAGATACAACTGTTTATATTTCTAATGTTCAGTGTGATGATTTGATCTATGCAGTCTGTGAAATGATTAACAGAATCAGAAGAATTTTCCTCTTTAAAGTCTGTTCCATTTTGCCTCCTCTGTGAAGTAAGCCCATGGCTCCTTATGGGAATATAACTCTTTCCTTTCTCTGATTTTTCATAGTACTTTGTTTCTGTCTGTGCTTAAGTATGCATCAAGCACTGACACTATCCAATCAGAACAGATATCTTCTTTACTTGTGCATATTGTGTGTATTGGGAAATTATCAGCCCAGTCTCTTGGGATATATCCCACTGTGCTTTATAATCTATTCAGTTATTATGTTTATCTTTGTCTTCTTCATTCCCCTCCTTCTAGACTTTATGCATTGGGGCACAGGGAGTTAGTACTTTTTGTGTTATTTGTAGAAAACTTGTGAAAGACTTAGAAATCCAAGATATTGTGGTTGTCTTCAATGGAAAAGTAGGCATTGTCCAGATTATCTGATTCTATCGGGTCTCTGAATCTTTTATTGTCTTTGAGTTATTTTACATTGCTCTAAGTTATATAATACTTATAGTAATGCAAATGATTTTTGTCCATAGAAATGCAAATTGCATCTCATTGGGATTCAGTTGATTATTGCTCTGTGGATATTGAGCAGTTTTGAAGTTTTACATTTGTTAACCAAATTTATTTCTCCATTCCTAATGTCATATATGTGTGGTGCTTTTAATTCTCCTTTGAACCAATTGTAATATCTTCTGGTTCCTTCATTAATAATGAATTAAATAAAAGCTTTGACACATGTTCATTTTATATCTGTATGAAAGTTATACTATATCCTCTTAAAAATTATCTTTTAATACATGAATATGCCTTGAACTTAATAAATATTAATGTTTCTTAAATCCAAGTTAAAGGCCATTTAATGAAGAACACTGGAGAAAATTGAGATACTTTTCTAATAAGAATTTTTGAGACTATGGAGTAGATAAATATTTTCCAAACTGACTTTTGGCTTGTCTGAACAAGTGAATAATTTCCTATGGTAGATTTAAAACTTGTTTTCATCACAGTGAATTTGAATATTGGCCTTTGGATTCTTTGATCAAGTTGAGTGTACCCAAAACAAAACCCAAATATCCAATTCGTGTTTACTCAAGTATTCAAAAACTAATACAAAAAATAATAAGAATTCTAAAGTATTACTCAATTATTTTATTATATGTTTTAGTTGCCTTTTTTTTTCCTTATTAGTCTGGAAGATTTAACCTTGAAAAAAATTATACAAAAATCTTCTCAGTAATCATTTGGAAGTTGTATAAAATAAAAGTTTCACATGATATAATAAACTTAAATATACAAAACACATCCCTAATGCACCTTATGTTCACTTCTGTCCTTGTATTCAGATTAGGAAATGTGTGAGAGTCATCCTCAGGTCTCTGGGTTTTTTGGACTAAATTCTCTTCATATCCCAATTGTATTCTCTTTCTCCCACTTTCCCAGCTTCTCTTCTATCTCCTTTCCTTCTGCTGATTGTAGTGTTCTCAAATATCTGTACTTCTGAGAAAGTTCTTCACTCCCTTGGAGCCTCACTCGTTTTACTGGTTTGGACAAAGGTGAAATCAAAGGAAATGAGAAAAAAAGTGGACAGATTGGAGACAGACTTTAAAAGTAGACAGCACTTGCTGATGGATTGTATGTGGAAGATGAGGAGGGAGAACCAAGGGTGACTTCTGTTTCTGGCTTGAGCAACTTGTGGCTTCAGGGACCATTTACTGACATGGGGAGACAAGTGGCAACAAGCTTGGGAAAGATTATCATAACATCGTTCTCAGTGTCTTCTTGTTTACACTGAAGTATGTTTAAGAATTAAAACCCAGAAAATATAGTACGTACTAAATTTTCATGTGTGAAAATTTGCTTCATCCACCACCCTCAATATTCTTTCTCTAAAACAGAAAAATGCATCTCCCACTTTGTTCCAAGTTGCACACCTTTTTTTTCCAGGCGGAATCAACATTTTTTTCGTAAACAGTTTTTAAAGATAAAGGGGGAGAGGGATGGGAGTGTAACAATTATTTTGCCCTAGGTCTTCCTCAGAGGCTAAGACAAATTCTTCTTTCTGTGGAAGAGTTGTTTAAATTAGCTGGAAATTCACAGTTCACTGCTTTTTAAAAGGCACCCTGTCCCTTAGGGAAGGAGAATATGAATATCTCCCACTGTTTCTAAGGTGAAGGATGTTAACCATTGATCAAATCAGAATGGAGCAGCTTGAAGGAGAGAAAAAAATTCTAAACGACCTGCCTGGTTTCACAGCCTTCTGGCCCAAATGGTACTGACATTTTCATTAAGCAGGTTAAGAAAAACAATAGAGGTTAATTAACTTAGTGGTGTTTCAGCTGAAATGGCCGAAACTGCCCTAGGCCTCAGGTAAGTCTAATGTTGTTAGTAGCATCTTGGCCTTCCACTTTACGCTATATCACCTTTGAAGGTCTGTAAACAAATTAGAATCGCTTTTTGTGTGAGGCTGTGTAGCTCACAGGGATGTGTGAAAATGTATTAGGTAACGTCTGTAAAGCACTTTAAATGATTTATTCTTGAGCCAGTTTTTCCTAAGGGATACTTTGTCTCACACGCTTCTAATTGCCATCTAGCTAGATGATAAAGAGCAATCTTCAACTAAACACTTAGTGGGTTGCAGGAGATGACTCATAGATCTTTTACTCTATGCACACAGAACATATACTTATATTTCCCATCATGAAATTCTGCCTTTTTAACTAGCATATTTTTCTTTTTGGTGACATTTAGGTATCATTTTTGGTTTGCAGAAGTGGCAGGTATAACTTTGTGGCCGTTAGGAAAAAAGTTTATAGTACGGGGGTAGAATAATGTAAAAAGAGCGTAGGTTTTGAAAGAATGTTCAGAGTTTGACACCTGGCTTCACCATTTACTAGCTAAATAATGTAGCAAATCATTTTGCCTGTTGAACTTCAACTTTCTTACTTGTAAAATGAAGATAATAATACCTATCACTCAAGGTTGTTTTTATGACTAAATGAGTAATGTATAGTTTTTGACACTTAGGGGATGCTCAATAAAAGATTCTTTCTTCCTTCAAAGTTCATTGTCACTGGTAAATTCACAAGCAATTGTTCTTCAATTTGCTCTCTACCAGTCAATATCTACAAGTTAAGATATATGTCACAGAGACTAGGTGTTTAATAGAAAATAGTCCAGCACAGATACATTCCTTTAGTCTGTTAAGCAGTACCCCAGTATGTTATCAAAAGGTCCTGCAACCCATCTTTTTGCTTTATTTCCAAGTTTTAAATAATTTTGCTTAACAGTCCACTCTTTTGATCATAAATAACCTCTAGAGATTATTTTTGATCTACACATACAGAAGTCTGGTTTCATTATGTTTGTTTATATAGTTCAGCAAAAGGTATTAACTAACCACATGTTCCTCCTTGGGCATTCAGTATTGAGCAAGTATATAGACCAAATGATTAAATTCTGCTGAATAACTTCATTAAGGAATATAGGATTCAATCATTAAAAAGCATCCTTTTTTTTTTTTTTTTTTCTGTCCCAAGATTAGGAAACCAAACCCCAGAAAATCTATCCCCAGAAAATGAAGATTTCATCTTCATTATGTGTAGATTCTGGAGAACTCCTACACAAAGTCCCAAACATGCTTTAGTTCCTGGCCAGCTGGTGGTTGATGCTGCCGGTGACCTATGAGGCTTTAACCATGCAACAGGCACCAGATCAGTGTTCTTGGGTGGTATGTTTTATGGTTTCTTGCTTTTACATGTAAAGTACATTTACTCCTTAATAATGGAATTTTTATAACTGATTAAATGTCACTTATTTTTAAATGTGACTCTCAATTATGACCTTGTGTGACAGTGTCACAATTAAAGACAGTAAAAACTCTCTGTTGGGGTGACACATTATGTTTTATAGGAATTTGATACCTGGTTAAAGGAAAACAGCTTCTTATTGACCCTATGCAGGTAACTTTATTTTCATGGAAGGTATAGAGACGCAGTACACATATTTGGCTCTATTTTATTTTATTTTATTTTATTTTTAAATATTTTATTTATTTATTTGTTTATTTGTTTGTTTATTTGAGAGAGAGAGAGAATGTGCACATGAGTACACGGGGAGGGGCAGAGGGAGAAGCAAACTCCCCACTGAGCAGGGAGCCAAATGCCAAGCTCAATCCCAGGACCCTGAGATTATGACATGAGCTGAAGGTAGACGTTCAACTGATTGAGCCACCTAGGAGGCTCTGTATTTGGCTTTAAATTCTGAAGGAGGCACCAAGAGTTAGAAGCCATTTTAAAAATGTTTCACTCGATGTTGAGAGTTAGAGGTAAATTACCAAGCAAAGAAAAGACTTCTTCATACAGCTATCAGAAAATAGATGATAAATACCTGCCATCTGTATTCCAAACCAAATATCTATAAT
Organism: Canis lupus dingo; assembly: GCF_003254725.2. Lineage (NCBI taxonomy): Eukaryota > Metazoa > Chordata > Mammalia > Carnivora > Canidae > Canis > Canis lupus. The sequence goes on along the minus strand of NC_064256.1, from coordinate 19,743,919 downwards.
GATATTTAGTTCATTTAGTTCAAGTATGTACTTATTTCTTCTTCTGCTCCAGCTTGGATCATCAGTATACTCTCTTGAAGTCATCTGCTTCTGAGGTAGAAAGGGTCTTGGAAACCCCAACTCATTCCCACGTATATCTGATAACTGTGTGGGCCAAGTTATCTTTATGCTCTAGAGTTGCAATTCATGAACCTATTTGTTGAAGTATCAACAATTAAAAGAATACAATACAGTCCTTTCTGTGAAATTCTGGGATTGTCCTTCATTGCTGAAGACACAAATTTTAACCTTTGTGCCTTCTGGCAAGCATCAGAGGGTAATAGAAATCATCAGGCAAAGTGATTATGGTTATTTCACTGTGGTAATGAGCAATGCCAAAACTGAAGAGAGTACAATCTCTTTTGAGTGCAGGACAACATTGTTGTAGTAATATGATTAGTATTTTTCCCAGGAGTAAGAATGTATTATGAACAGTGAGAGCACTGACAGATCTCCAGGGCCCTTCGATTCATTCTGTTAGTGTACAATCTCAGAAACATGTATATGAATATTATTCTACCTATAAAACTAACCTTTAATTTGACCACTCTTTTGATCAGTTCTTACAGTAGTGTTGAGCTAATCGATAAATATAGAATATGTCAAGAAAACAACTATTTTGGGCATCATTTCTTTTATAAGGCAAAAGACCAAATCTTCATGAACTTCCAGGGCACTTGTTAAAAATTTTTAAAGAAACTTTACATATAAAGAAAAGTCCTGAAATTTTATTTTTTCTGAATCTTGGATATGATTATGGGAAAGTAAAAACAAAAGAGTTATCAGAATACTTTAGATCACCTATTATGACAGGATCAGGTGTGCCTGAGAAACAATACATTGGCTACCTATTAAGGCAAAGTGACAATACAATATTCTAAATGAGAAGAAAGTGACACAATCGAAAGGAATTTTAGATCTTTCAGAAATGAGGAACTTTGTATTTTTGTTGCTTTTTAATCAAGGGCTTGACAAAGTCAGCACAAAACACAGAAGACTATTTTGATGAGATGTAGAATTTCTGCCATGCAGACAGGTCACAGAGAATGTGAAAGAATAACTATTTACTATCTCTTGTTAAGAGGAGGCCAAATAGTTCAAGATAAATTGTCAGTTTAGGATATAGAAAACCAGATTCTAGTTTTGCATTAACATTATATTTAGCAATAAAGGATTCATGAGCTCCCTGCTCTAGCTTTTAGATTATCTTACAAATAAATCTACTAAAACTGAGTGAACTTTGTCAAAACTTGAATACATTTTATTTCTTTTCAGACTTGTTGCTTGCAGTTTGAGACAAATATAGTTTGTTTTTTTCTGCCCGACTATGACTTTCTAGATCTACTAAATATTTGTCTCATACAGTCCTCTTTTACATTGTGGAAGAACCAGACTTTTTAATACAAAGCTACTCTCCTTTCCTTGAAAACAAAAGCACCTTCCATTATATTGTATTCACTGTTGTAGTTTTCTGTGACAATTGCTTTGGTCTGGCCTTTGATTACCTGTATGGATGATAACTTTTCAGTCAAATTAGCTAATTTATATTTCATAGTGAAAACTGGAAGGGAAATGTAGAAGTATCATATACTGTTCAGCACATTGGCAAAACTCCTGAATACACATGTAAAACTCTCTAGTCACATATACTTGTTTTTGTATTTTAAATTAGTGAATCACTTGGTTAAGTGTACATGCTACAACTTAGCAAATCATTTATCGGAATTAAAACTTAAGAATTTAGTTTAGATCCTTTGTATTCATATAGCTGAGATTCCCCATATCAATTTGACTTAATACTTGTTCCAGGAAATTCTTGCTCAGGAGGATAAAGATATAAACTAATAAACAATTTTACTGTTTGCTTTAGGAAATTCCTGAAAAGCAATTTATCCGTATGATTTGTTCATCTGGCCAAACAGCTCTGTCTCCTATCAGGATAATAAATTGCTCACTTGGCCAAATAGGTAGCTTATAAAAAAAGCATTTACTTATTAAGACTCATGTCAAGAAGCTGGTCTTGCTATATTTCTCAATCCTAAACTATTATGTCAAGGACTGTCCCCCGTGTCAATTAGTTTTCTGTCTTGACAAACTTGCCTTCAACCACTTAAGTCCAGATCCCCGAGCCCTATAATTATCCTCCCCTAATTTCCCCATTTTGAGCCATTACTACGATCTCTCAAGGTGGTGTTATCCCTTACTGCAGTAGGCCTAATGAACTTAGCTTTGATTGATCAACAGAAACTGTGAGTTAATAAATGTGTATTGCTTTAAGCCTAGAAGTTTGTGGCAATATTGTCATGCAGCGATAGCAAACCAATACAATCACATTGGTAAAACCAGTAGAGAATCAGATAGCTGTTTTCAAACCAAAAGTTACCAAACTCACCTAGATTGTAAAAGATATAACTTTATTACATGGACTTGTGTTTTTATGCAAACTTGCTTCTGACTTTGAGGTTTCTGTAAGAAATTTTTAAGGCTAGTTTTACATGTCCATTTTATTTTAATTTCCTGAGGAACTTGGGAATATTAGAGTTATATAAGTGCTTATTTTTCTATATGAACCTATTAGATTGAAGCAATTTGGATTTGAGAGACTTTGTAATTTATTTATATGCTCAATAGGCAGGAAAACGTCAAACACACAGTGAGAGGTCTATGTTTCTCTCGGTTACAGATGCACAGACTTGCTGAGAGCTTGCAGCTTTACCACCTCAATCATAGGTTAACAATAAACACAGAACCATGACAACTGCAAGAGCAGATCTCAAAGGGATGTTCTACTTTCAGTGAGAATAAAATGTTTTCTTGACCGAGCTGAATTCATACATAGCAATCAGATAACAAAAAGCGGTTAACAAAACAGATCCTTTATCATCTCTTACGTCCTGACAGAATCATCTAGCAATTAGATCATAAAACTGGATTCCCAAATACTGCTATTTTCAGTGAGGAATAACTCCTTGGCTGTGCAGCAACCAGACTTCCATATATACAGGGTACTTCCTTGACCATGAAATCAAGATTGGCCCAGTGGTCCAGTGTACTCACTGGTCCAGCTGTGGAGTTAGACAAGACATGAACAGATGAATAGTCTTGGCCAAGAACTAGCAAAAGGAAATAAAAGCTCCCACAGTATACTCACAAAGATTTAGGCTATTTTAGTATTGATGAGTTTACATGGGGCGTAGGATGGCCAAAGAGGCCATATTACTGATGACCTTGAATGTTAAGAAGTGACAGTGTATCGTTGTTGGACTTTAAAATATATTTCTTAAAAAGATAAAATCATAAAGTTCATACAGATATAAAGCTTAATAGGTGTTCAAGATTTTATTTATCTCATGAATTAGGAAACTGGTAAGGTGTCATAAGTTCAAGGGGGAATTATATTAAAAAAAGGAAAGATTCAAAAATCAGGAATATTGAAATAAATGTACAAATGGAGGTAAAACTGGCCTCATGGGGGTGGGTGGGAAGGGAGGAAAGTTTATTGACTCCACCAGACAGAATTTACACAATTATAGAAAATAATTACTATCCATTGTTATTGGTTATTTATATCTCACAAAATTATAAAGTAACTCAAAGACTAGAATCAGATACTTGGAACAGTATGACTAAATAGTACGGTTTTTTAAATTTGTTTGTTTTGTTTTTTACGTTGAAGCATAATATTCCTCTACAATGAGATTGACTGGCCTGATGGTAGAAAGTAATGAGCCAGCTCTGAGAAGTGCTTTAGGAATAGAAACTATACAATTTGGTAGTTGTTTAGATGTGTAAGTGGGAAGGAAGATTCAAAAATCATTCATTACAAGTGTGGCAATTGCCAAAGTGGTTAGTGGTTGCTTCATGTGGGCTAGGATAATGACCAGCGTGGCACTAGAGATAACGAAGGGAAAATCAAGGAAGTATTTTAACAAGGGATCATTTTAGAAATTTAAGTTCCATGACAGTCAAAAGAGGCTTTTGGTTGGGAGAGGGTAGATTGCCATGCACTCCATTATCATTAGACCTATTTTAATGGTTCCCTCAAGTAGTCATGAAATCTAAGTAAAAATAGTGTGCTTGCTCAGCATGATAGCCCCTGGGTAAATCCTTTGACTTTCCCTTTTGGAATTGACTTAGAATATATCACCTTTTCTTTTCTTTCTTTTTTTTTTTCTTTACCATATTTTAAAATATATATAAATTCAATTTATTAGCATATATATAATCTATTGTTAGTTTCAGAGGTAGAATTCAGTGATTTATCAGTCTTATATAACACCTAGTGCTCAATACATCAAGTGCCCTCCTTAATGACCATCACCTACTTTCCCCATCCCCCCACCCTTCTCCCCTCCAGTGGCCCTCAGTTTGTTTCCTATAGTTAAGAGTCTCTTATGGTTTGTCTCCGACTCTGATTTTGTCTTGTTTTATTTTTCTCTCTCTTCCCCTATATCACCTTTTCTGACGCACTTGACTAGAAATCATTTGTAGACCTACATATAAAAATCAGGTGGGAATTTGAGAAAGTCCTGAAATGAATGGAGGAAGACATTTCTCAGTAGTTTTCTTCTTCCCAGTGTGAATTTGATTAGAGAATATTCTGAGTAAAAGCAAAGAGAGAGAGAGAGAAAGAAAAAAAAGTAGGGGAAATTGGAGAAATATTATCCTCTCTTCTAAAAGTTTGGGTGAAAGGTATTAATATGACCATGGATCTTTTTCAAATTAAAGATATGAAGAACACCAGGTTTCTTGTTTGTAGAAATATTACTGTTTGCTTAGCTTAAGGTCCTTTGAAATTCAGTTTTATGTTAAATCTCTGCTCTAAATTAATCAACTTGCTATTCTGGTTTCCCAACATTTCAAAAATTTCACCTTAATAAAATCTCTCTTTATCCATACATAGAAACGAGGTAGTCTATTGCTTTGTTCCTTGTTTAAGAAAGAAAAGGAAGAAAGGAGGGAAGGAAGGAGGAAAGGAGAGAGGGACAAGGGACAACAGGGATGGGGGAATAAGGGAAGAGAAGGGGAGAGAAAGAAAAGGAAAGTGTGGGGACCTTGGATTCTAGTTACAGTTTGGTCACTATCTTGTTACAGCAGTTAGTCTGTTCACTATTGTAGTCTTAGGATGCCTTTTCTTGTTCTGCACATGGAGAGTAATAAAACCCCCAAACTATAACTTTCCTTAGATTCCATTATTCTATCATTATACTATTAATATATTCAGCACCCCAGATGTGCCAAGCCCTATACCAGAGACTGGGGGGATATGGTAATGAATTAGGGCATTCTTGCCCTTTTAAAACTTTTCCTTTGGTGGGAGGTGCTAAAAAATAAATATACATAAGTAAAATTTAATATAGGATACTTAGTAAGGACCTGTTTTGTTGGTTAGAAACTTTTAGATTGATGGCTAGAAGCCAAATCTGAGGTTAAAAAAATGCTGAGTACTCACAGATTCTGAAGACAACAGTGAAGAAGTGGGGACAGACATCCCCTCAAGGCTGTAGTTGCTTAGGTAATTCTTCCAAGAGCCTGGCCAACTACCCTTTCCATTTTTATTCCACCTCTCTTAGAGGGGATTAGAGAGGGGACAGAGAGAGAAAGAATCAGTTGCCTGAAGTGAGAGTGCTTAGCTTTTCCTCTACTGTATTTGTTTCTCCTGTGCTTTGCAGAGTTGAGGGGGTGTCCTCTAAAAGTCATGTGAATGTTTAACCTCAAAAGTTGAGGGAGGGACGCTTCAAGATAGCCATCTATAGAGATTGGGGGTATCTGCAGAAAGTGAGACTATCTCTTGTTTTCTATTGGGTCAAATGCTTATGCATGTACTCACTGATCAGCCTTTCTGCCATTTCTATATTGTGGAAAAAAATCAGAAACAAAATCAGAGAGGGGAAGTAGCCTATCCTCTAACCTTGGCATGGTGAATATATATATATATGTGTGTGTGTGTGTGTGAGAGAGAGTATATATATATGTATATATATGTGTGTGTGTGTATATATGTATATGTGTGTGTATATATACACACACATATACATATATACACACACATATATACATATATACACACATATATATATGTTTATATACACACACACCTCAGCTCATATTGATATTATATATTATAACTGTAGATGGGTTGACCTTCTGATAACCCTACCTGGTGAGGAGGTCTTGACAACCAAGAACTTTGTGGTATACTACTAGGGTAGCTGCTGTGGGAAGTTTGTAGAAGTGAGCCACAATGGGATTGCAAATGCCAGGGATCCCTCAGAGTTTTCTGGGGAACCAGCCTTTGGAATCTCACTGCAGGGAAAGCATCAAAGGCTAGATAGTGTTATCCAGAGAGTGACCAAGAGAGAACTGCCAACAAGGAAACAGTTACATAAGATCTTGGCTATATTTTCTTCCTTTTTATCCCCAATTCCAGAAGCCCTAATATTGGAAGGATTGGAGAGGAGTAGTGAAGGAAGATGCTGGGAAGAAAAATCCTGAGGACAATGAGACTGAGGTTTATAAATGAGCTTGTCTAGATTTTTAATAACTGAAAGTGACCCAACAGCTTTGAGAACTGCCTGAGTTATTGTTAAAAGGCAGGAAAGGAAAATTGAACAGTGCAAGGTTGAAGGCAATGGTTGGAAAAAAAGAATGTGTTTTCATCTGTTTTTGTTCATGTTTTTCCCTCGAGTACAAACTGGGTGGGATAATTGTATTTGGTATTAATGCTATGAAGCAGATGGAAGACTGAGTAGAAAGTAACTCTGAAGCAGATGGCAGTGAGTAGGAAGCTCCCTTAGCTATGGTGGTCTGGGAAGCTCTTTGGGTTGAAGACATCCATGAGAAAGAGGCACTCATTCCAAACTCTGGGACAAAAGTGTACAATGCTCTAAGGTAGTATCAAGAAATAAGGTCAGTGTGAGTAGAGTTTAGTTAAGTGAGGCTAAGGGTGATAGAAGATACTTCTGGCAAAGTGGGCAGAGGCCAACTAACAGAGGGCCTTGTAGGCCTTGGTTAAAATATTTTGATGACAACTTGGCTTTTCTCAAAACATTTCAAGCATTTTCTTGGCCCTAGCCTCCCTGTAGATTGGTTAACCTAATTTCATTTAATGAATCACATATACTACATAATTCTAAGTACTTCTAGTCTCTGAGGTAAGAAACTACTAAGACATGTTACATCTGTTCTCTTAGGACCTCAGTACTACTATTATATCCAGATAGTTATAAAAAATTCATTTATGTTACTCCAGGTTTTCATCTCATTCAACTCTTCATACCCAAGGATTAAATCCTTGCCCATCAGGGGGATGCCCATACTTAAGTAGTTATAATTGACATCTAGATTCTAGATGATATATCTGCTTGTTATAAGATTGAAGTTACGGGTTAAAATGCAGCTATAAATAGTTTATATTAATCATGCCAAAAGAAAAAGCAAACTATTAATTTGTTAACATAGAAAATGTGTGGGAAACAATGAAAACATGGCAGCTAAAGGTTCTGTTCTTTGATATCTATGATTTAAATCCCAGAACAGGAAATCTTTCCTCTTGGATTTATCTCTAAATCCCAGAGATGGAAATCTCTGGCAGGAGCAGTATGCATTGTCTCTCATTAGAGTGCAGTTTTTCCGTAACCACATTAAAGAATGCACAGACAGCAAGGGACGTGTGCTCGGCTGTCTTGCAGCAATGTTCCTGGCTTCTTCTCTAATGTGAATTACAGACCTCTTGGCACAATTCTTAAACTTCTCCCTGCAACACTTATGCAAATAGTCACTCTGAATCCAACATGATACCTTTTGGTTAATCCTGGAACATTAAGTATTGCAGCTGTCTCATGGAAGAAACGGAGAGAGAAATTTCTGTTCAGTATGGAAATAACTCTATAAAGCTCATGATAAATGAAGGCTTATGAATAGTATATCAGTTATTGCAGTCATCATTATAGGAGTATATTTCCTTGGGTTCTTATGGGAAATTACTTTCTTTGGCACATTCTTGGGAATTATTTCCTGTGTTCCATTAGCTCTGCGGGATGACATCCTAAAATGACTGATGCGGTTCTATTGTTTTGTTAGAGTGCTCTATAACTGCTCTTAGGGCTCCTTGTTTGAATGCATGTTATATTCTCTTTGAATATTATCTGAGAATATGATTCATGGTTTAGTCTTAATGTTTCCCCCCAAATGACTTAATGAACAAGGAGGAAGCTTGTTCTGGTGGAAATAGTAATAAACAGCAGAGCAGGTAATCCTTGTTCTAGTCCTGATCCCACTACTAAGTATGTGAACTACGGCAAATCGCTTTAGCTGTAGTGTGTTTCTTCATCTATCACTTCTTTTTTAAATCCCCTTCAGCTTATGTTACCCTCTATCCTAATATTTTCAGAATTTAGTAAATATCCACTCTGTGACTTACAATCCTGTTGGGGAGACAAAACTGAATTACAAAAATTATGGGAAAGTGTATAATGAGGTGCTGATTTACAGAGTATGTTTGTAAGGGGTATCATTTGTGAGCAACAGAAGCTCACTGACGAAGCAAATTTGAATGGACTTCAAAAAAGTATCGGGGGCCTCTCAAAATTAGTTGGAGGTTAGGTAAGGGGCTGGGCATGGGAACGTGGACTATCCTAGAGAGTCTTGAACGGCAGAGAAGCAGGAAGCACAACCACCATGGCATACGGTCTGGTATATTGACACTGCTGCATATGACTGTCAACCATTCGTTTTGTTCTTGCCTCACTTGCTCAGCTTCATAGTATAAGATGAAAACCTCCAAGGGGCTGACATTAGGTCATGTGTCCACTCTCTAGCTGTACTTAGAGATGGGAACCTGACAGGGCAGGCACCTACAATTACTTTCCAACTATGATCATACACCAAAAGGGGAAATCTTCCCTTAAAAGGACATCAGAGTGCCTTGAAGTAGAATGGCTGGTGATGATTGTCCCCACACATATTCAATCACAGAGACTAGAGAAGCTGGCTTAGTTTACACTGGAATTATAGAGAAGGTTTATAAATAAATAGAAGTTGAGGTAAGGTCAACGGAGGGAGATTAAAAACACTACACCAAAGAAAGAAAGAAGCAACAACAACCACCACACATACACACAAAGAGCAAAATATACCTAAGCCACCAAAATTCAGTCTGTGGAACTTTCAATATTACTTCTAATCAGCAACATTGCACCTTTTAGTTCTCCGAGAGGTTTTATGTTCACTCATGGGAAAGACAGCAGTGTAACTCTCAGCACAATCCATTCTCCAAAACCTAGCAAAATTACAAGTTCTTATCAGTGCATTTCTTCTTTTGCCAAAGGCATCCTGAAAATGCATTCCCAGGACATTGTCCCAGGCTGCAGAGGAATTTGGTTCCTCAGTCTCCTCACACATTCAGAAAATATTGCATCTTCTATGTTATAGAAACAATAAGTGCAAAAATATATTTAAAAAGGGCTCATACAAGAGGTAAGGAATCATATTTTTGTTATGGATATTTATTATTTGTAGAACATTTTTTCTTCTCCCTTTTTCACCAACATTTTATTGATGAATTAGAATAGGGTGGTTCATATGTTGATATTGCTTAGAGTTTCTAGCAATAGAGGCATACTTTCTTTCTACGAGACTGTATGGCTGTACATGGCAGCAGCCATCTCTGTGTTAACCAGTTTCAGAATCTATTAATGATCACTGGACTTCTGTGGCAGAGAGTTCAAGTTAAATTTTAATTTTCCTTCACCCATAATAGAGTTAGAACTGAGGCTTATAGATATTATTTCACTTTTCACAGAAAAAGGAAAACACATTTTTTTATGGTAGCAACATGAGAGAACAAATGAAGACCCCCACCAGTCTCTGTCTCAGTCTCAACACAATTTCAAATAAACACATAAAACCTCCTTCAAATATAACATTTTCATGAATATAAACTTGGGGATTTCTCTGTGCTGAGCACGCATATTAGGGACTCAATAAATATTGGCTGATTTAATTCAAAATACATCTAGAAACTGATAGAGAAGTGCTTCTTCATGTTGGCTGTCATGAAATTACATTACTGTTGTTTGTGGTAGTCCTGTGAAGTAGAGCTCTCACTTTTCCCCAGAAACAGTAGGAAAGCAAACAACTCTCTAGATAACATGGGTAAACATGAATAAAATATATTTACAGTATCCTACCTTGATGATGGATTTGCAAATCTGTCTGCTTTCAGATGTTCAAGACAGAGAAAAATTGCACAGAAAAAAAATCTTGTATTTCCTTATCAAAACCGGGGAAAGTAAACATGTATAGTAAATTGGAAAAAGCCTGTAAGTCTGGAATATTTTTTAAGTGTTATCTTTTGTGCATTAGCTTGGTGTTCTTGGTAGTGAGAGGAGGCAATTATTATCGACTCTCCCTTCTTTAATTTTGTTTTTCTTCCTAAAACTGACAATGGACAACTGACACAAGTGGGATGAGACAACAACTGAAGTGTATTTTCCCCCCAGTTAGTTGTGAAGAATGTGTTCTGTTTTTGGCAAATTCCTGCACATAAGGCTGACAAGGATGCCAACAATTAATTTGCTACTATTGTTAACATTAGTGTACAGAAGTAATAGAAATGTGAAGACAGACCCAGTCTGTGAGAAGTGTGTTTCAGGGTCAAGCCAGCAGCTGACTTTCTAGACACCTTACAGAACCCTGTGAGAAGGCTTTCTTTTGGTGAATTTGTCACAGCAAATGATCCAGCCCTGAGCTTGTCTAGGCTTGAAGTTTTGAAGTTTTATTCAACTCAACGAGGATGGATGCATTTCTCAGTGACACTTTGATGTAAACCAAGCTCACAGGTTGATATCTAAAATTGAGTGCCAATTTATTAATTTTTAATGGGAAATATAGTTGTCACACTAACCAGAGAACTCTAGTCTATGACTAGTCCATTCTGTTTCTGTAGATAATTGAACACGAAGTACCAAATTATAACCTGAAACTTATTTGATGCATATGAAATCAGAACAAAGGGAATTGGTTAAATAAACATTCTTTAACTGTTAATACAGGCAGGACACAGTCAACTTTTCTCTTTCATATCTTTGGTTATTAGTTATTACAAGCCAAGCTTAACCATTTTAGGGTCAACTTCCCTCATTTCCAGCTTGAGGGGAAACTTTGATCCTTCATGTACTGAGTTCAGGAGAATTCTATTTTTAACTTTTACTCTACTAGGGAGTCATTTATAAGGCATAAATTAAGATTATAGGTACAATTTGTATATGGGCAAACATAGAAGTCACAAGTATTCTCAGAAGGCTGAGAGTTTAATGAGGTTGAGTAATACTGAATCTGTGAAATAATGAGTTGGCTGTTAACCCACTGCTAAAGCAAGGAAGGTTTGTCCTGTTGTGGACCAGGAGAGAGAGACACCAAATCTGAAGGGAAGACAAATTCCTGCCTCTAAAGAAGTGTTCTAGGGTGAGAATCCGACTTGTGTTTGAATCCCAAATTATCACGTACTGCTAGAGTGATGGTGGATAAATTACCCAGCTTCTCTGCTGTAGTCTCACCGGTGTCATGAGGGAGGAAGTCATCTACGTCACAAGTGAGATCAAATGAACAAAGTACTCATTGAGGTGCTTTGGCCACTGTGCTGTTCAAATGACACTTTCTTTCTTCTTAATCCATGATGTTTAATTGTGATCAGGTGAAAAAAGAGGACTTCCGGGATAATAACCTTTTCTTCCCAGTTGATTGAAAGTTTCTCTTCCCATAATGTGATTGCCCTGGTAAAACCCAGAGAAGAGCTCTTTCACGCCTTGTCTGCAGACATCCCCGCCAGCAATCTCTTTTCCTGATTCACTTAGTGTACTTACCCTTGCTGTGATCACCCATAAGAGAGGAGATTGGTTCAATTCAGCAATGAAGAGAATATGTCACTGTCCCACAGCGGCAGTAATGGCCCTTCTGCCCTTGGGGAGAGAGATAATAAGCGCTACTAAGTTATTTGAAACTTTCATCTATATAGTTTTGTCCTTTTTCACTTTAGCCCATTTGATCTTATGCTTTTTTTTTTTTTTAATACTTGATGGCATTCAAGGCTGAGGTTTAGAAGTGAGTGGCTCATTTATTGTTATATTCTCATTCATGTTTTGGATTTTTCAAGATGGATCAGGCTAGCTTTTACATTTTTTCAGAATTAAATAACTTCTTGGACCCTTTGATTCTTAGAGATTTTTGTTTTTTGTTTTTGTTTTTTACCTTCTGTATGTGCCCTGAATACCATAAATATAATGACTGTAAGCCAGCATTTCCACCAAGGAGAATCAAACCTAATCTCCCTAAACTTGTTTTTCAAATGTAAGAGCCAACACTGTGATTACATGGAGTGGGAGCCCAAGGCATGAAATGGGAATAGGAAAACAAGAGTATAAAATAAGGCAGATTTTCCAACAAGGATATATAGAGATATAATTAAAATGATTTTCAACCTACAGACACAGCCTAGATTTGTCTATCTGGGATGGCCAGGGACACAATGAATACTTTGTTTCTTTGACTAACATTGAAAACATCTCATTAAAAAAATATTTTTTCCACAGTTATACCCTAGCTTGCAGAGCCAATCACCTAAACAGAAGATATTTGGACAGAATATGGTTACTATGTATCTATAAAGAAATCTAATTTGAGGGATGCCTGGACGGCTCAGTGGTTGAGAGTCTGCCTTTGGCTCAGGTCATGATCCTGGGGTCCTGGGATTGAGTCCTGCATCAGGCTCCCTACAGGGAGCCTGCTTCTCCCTCTGCCTATGTCTCTGCCTGTCTCTGTGTCTCTCATAAATGAATAAATAAAAAATCTTAAAAAATAAAGAAATCTAATTTGGAAAATGCTGGTCATTTCATTTTGAAAGAAAAGCTAATAATCTGCTATTGTTACCACAGAGACCTCAAAGAAGCCACTGTATTTTTGCAGTTGAATTTAAGTTATAGAAAATTCTGGTAAAGCTTTTCAAGTTATATTTACTACATTGAGCAAATCAGAGGTGAGAAATGTTCTAAATCAATAACCAACATTCTAATGTGACTTTTATATAATTCTTCAAGAAGAGATCGAGGAGACCCAATGCAATGTGACTTTTTGTCAAGCCCAGACAACTTGCTACCCTGTTCTCTCAAGAGAAGGATAAACACATGGGAATGACAAAAGTCTACCCACTTGGGATCCTATTGATTTTCACATGCTATTTTCCCTTCTGCTTGCCTCCCCCACCGATTTCTCACTCCCTGCTATTTCTTTCACTGCCAGCATGGCAGAGAAAAAAAAATGTGGTTATCGGCCCATGTTGGTGGATATTGTACACATTGGTACTTTGAATAAGGTTTTCTATTTCTGTTCACAGTGCAAGAATGCACACAGAGCAGGGGAGTTTTACTACAGTTCTAATGGTCCCTTTGGCCAGAAACTGACTGATCTCCAGCTGAATTTAGAAATTGTTATTTCGAATGGTCTTTACATGTGTTGCTTTTCAGGTAATTAGGACTTAAATTAGACTTCAGAAAGCCACCATAGCAAATTGATAAGAAGGAAGTTCTGTAAAAGAATCCTGATTCTGCACTTCTGTAGTAGATAGGTAACTTAAGTAAATCACTTAATGTCCTTGTGCCTCAGTTTCCTCATTTGTAAAACGAAGCTAATCACAGTGTTTCTCAGGGTAAAATATTTTGAGATGTAAAGCATTTAGTATATTCCTGGCTCACGATAAATGAAGTTTGAGTGTTTGCTATTACAGGTCCACGATCCCTTATTTGGGATTCGAAAATTGAAAAGCTGAGGAAGAAATAGCATATCTTATGGAAAACTGGTTAAGTGGTTCAGATCTGGCATGAGCTACTCTGTGGCAATTTATAGATTATATTTATATCACTCTGTGCGAATATTCGTGTGTATGATTAAAGAAATATTAATATGTTTGATTATAAGCTATACCTCCCTCTTCTCCCCCCACGGAGTTGTTACAGAAGATAGTATCTGTAGTTTTTTAAAATCCAAGATGTTCTGAATTCCAAAAGAACCCTAAGGGTTTTTCAAAGCTCAGTAAAAGGAAGTACAATAAAATGAACTATGCCTGTGTGGTAGGGTGCTTTTGAATTGACTGCTTAAAAATTATATTTCTATGTCTCTATTTCTAGCTATTACATTTTGCCTTAAAGATTACTTTATTGGATTTTAGTATAGTCACAACACTCCTCTTACGGCTAGTATTTGTATTTTACCTCTTTTTCCATATATTTCCTCCAACTTTTGTTTTCTTACCTTGAAGGTGGTTGTTTTGTAAACAGCAGACAGATTTTAAAATCCATCTTGAACAACTTTGTCCTTGAACTGTAGTAATTAGTCACATATTCGTGTTTAAATTTACTATGTTGGCTTGATTTTATTCCTCTTGCCTTTGGGTTCTTTTGCTTCTTCACTAACTTTATTTGAATTAATAAGTATATTTTATTACTCTCTTTCTACTTCTTTTAGGTTGGTAGTAACAATGCATATAAGAATATTCCTTCCAGGGGCACCCCAGTGGCTCAGTCAGTTCAGCATCCAACTCCAGATTTTGCTCAGGTCATGATGTCAGGGTCGTGAGATCAAGCCCTGCATCCAGTTCTGCCCTGAGTTTAAAGCCTGCTTAAGATTCTCTCCCTCCTGCTCCTCCCCAAATCTCTCTCTCCTCTAAAAAACCCCCAAAAATTAAAGTAAAAATTCTTTTGTGGTTAATGTAGAGATTACAGTATGCATCCTTGAATTCTCATTGCCTACGTTAAGTAGCATCTACCTTAAATTAGTACTTTTACTGGTTTTTGGACAATGAAAGGATCTTGCAAACATTCTGATTTCATCAACTCTCCCCTTTTGTGCTGCTGTGATATATATTGGTTTCCATATATTTTAAACTGTACAAGATGCTTTTTAAAAATCAATTAATACCAATTTAGATTTACTTACATTTTGAACTTTTGGTCCTTTTCCTTAATTCTGATATCACAAAACTTCCAGCTAGATAATTTTCCTTCTAAGTGAAGAACTTTTGATAGTATTTTTTTAATCATGTATCTACATTCAGTTTTGTTATGTTTTTGAATTTTAATTTCATTTATAACAGCTTCATTGAGATATAGCTCATACACCATAAAATTCACCCTTTTAAAGTATGACAGTCCAGTGGCTTTTATTATATTTATAGAGTTGTAAATACATTGTCTAATTTTATATATTTATGGAGTTGTAAATACTATGTAATTTTAGACTATTTTTATCATCCCTGAAAGAAATCCTCTCCCCATTACCAGCTAGTCCATATTCCATTTTCTCCACAACCCCTGATAACTGTCTGTCACCATAAATTTGCCAATTTTGGACATTTCATACAAATGGAATCACATAAAATAATGGCCTTTGTGTGGCTTCTTTGACTTTGCATGATACTTTCAAGATTTATCCAGGTGTAGCATGTATAAATATTTCATTTCATTTTATGGCCAAATGCTATTCTATTATATGGATATACGAAATTTTATATTGATTCATCAGTTGATTTTCAATTCTCTTGGATATATACCTAGAAGTGGAACTAGGAGATCAGATATTAATACTATTTAACTTTTTGAGGAACTGCCAAGCTTTTTTGCAAAATGGTTACAAAATTTTATAGTCTCACCAGAACAGTTTGAAGTTTTTCATTTCTCTGCATACTCACCAACACTTGTTGTTGTCTGTCTTTTTATTTTGAAAATGTTAATAACTGGGAGGTGGTTTCTCATTGTAGTTTTGATTTATATTTGACCAATGATTTTGAGCATCAGGTACTTACTGATCATTTGTATGACCTTTGGAGAAATATGTGTTGAAAACCTGGGCCCATTTTAAAATTGGGTTATTTTATTTTTTAATTGTTGAGTTGTATGAGTTCTTTACATATTTTGGGTGCATCTCTCTCATTAGATATGTGATTTGTTAATATTTTTTGTCCATTTTGGGAGTTGTTTATTTTTTTCCATTTTCTTGATAATATCATTTAAAGTACATTTTAATTTGATAAAATCCAACTTATTTATTTTCTTTTGTCACCTCTGCTTTGGTGGCATATCTAAAAAACCATCACCAAATCTAAGATCTTCAAGATTTACACTTACGTTTCTTCTACAGGTTTTATGGCTTTAGCTTCACATTTAGGGCTACAATCCACTTTGAGTTAATTTTGAGTTATAGGTTGAACTTTATTCTTTTGCAGGTGGGTATGAGGTTGTCTCAGTGCCACCTTTAAAAAGACTATTCTTTCCCCATTGAATTGTCCCCATTGAATTTCCTTTCTGACTTTCCATGTGGATGTTTTCTAGTTTTTAAACTAGTTATTAAACTATTAATCTTTACTTTTTATCTGCTTTTAAATTCATGTATTGAATTCTTAATTTGTTACCTTTTTCAGTTATACAATTCCTGCTTCATTCTTTTTGGTAGATTTCTGTCTTTTGGTAAATTCTTTCTTTTTTTCTCTATTTTTACAAATATATTAAGCATTGTTATTTTATTTTTCAAATTTTATTGAAGTAAAATTAACATACAGTGTTACTTTAGTTGCAGGTGTACAGTCTTATGATTCAACAATTCTGTACATTGCTCAGTGCCTCTCACGATCACTCTGCTCTTAATCCACTTTATTTCACCCATCCACACTCACCTCCCTTCTGGCAACCACCAGTTTGTTTTCTAGATTTAAGAGTCTTTTTTGTCTCTTTTTTCTTTGTTTTGTGTCCTAAATTCCACATGTGAATAAATCATATGGTATTTGTCTTACTCTGACTAACTTACTTCACTTCGCATAATACCCTCTAGGTCAATCTGTGGTTGTACATGGTAAGATCTCATTCTTTTTTGTGGCTGAGTAATATTCCATTATATCTATATCATCTCTTCTTTATGGCTGAGTAATATTCTACTGTAGCTGTATCCCACCTTCTTTATCCATTCATCTATGGATGGATGCAGGTTGCTTCCATATCTTGGCTCTTTTATTTATTTTATTTTTTTTTAAATTTTTATTTATTTATGATAGTCACAGAGAGAGAGAGAGAGAGGCAGAGACACAGGCAGAGGAAGAAGCAGGCTCCATGCACCGGGTCTTGGCTCTTTTAAATAACACAGCAATAAATATAAGAAATAGTGCATATATCTCTTTGAATTAGTGTTTTCTTTTTATATGTATTTATAAATGTATATTTAAATATATGTAAATATAGATATATATTTTTTACCTAGTAGTAGAATTACTGGATCATGTAGTAATTCTATTTTTAATTTTTTGAGGAACCTTCATGCTATTTTCCACAGTGGCTGTACTAATTTGCATTCCCACAAAAGTGTATGAGGGTTCCCTTTTCTCCACATCCTTTCTAACATTTGTTATTTTTTATGTTTTTGTTTTTATACATTCTGACATATATAACGTGAGACCTCATTGTGGTTTTGATTTGCATTTCCCTGATGACTAGTGATGTTGAGCATCTTTTCATGTGTCTGTTGGTTATCTGTATGTTTTCTTTGAAAGAATATCTATTCAGGTCTTCTGCTCATTTTAATTGGATTTTTTGGTATTGAGTTGTATAAATTCTTTATATATTTTGGATATTAACCCCTTATCAGATATACAATATGCAAATATCTTCTTCCATTTGGTAGATTACCTTGTTTTGTTGATGGTTTGTTTCGCTGTGCAAAACCTTTATATTTCGATGTAGTCCAATAGTTTAACTTTGCTTTTGATTGTGTTGCCCAAGGAGACATATCTAGAAATATGTTTCTACAACCAATGTCAAAGAAATTACTGCTTATGTTTTCTTCTAGGAGTTTTATGGTTTCAGGTCTCACATTTAGGTCTTTAATTCATTCTGAGTTTATTTTTGTATATGGTGTAAGAAAGCCATCCAGTTTCATTCCTGAATATGTAGCTGTTAAATGTTGTTATTTTAAAGTCTCCAACATGAATTCCAATATCTGGGTCACACATCTTTAGTTCTATTTCTATTCTCAAATATTTCCTAATTTTTTGTTATATGTTCCAATTTCTTATTTTCCCTATTAGTATGTGATGAGTATTGGACATCCTGAACAAAAAATCATGGAGGTCTTAGATGATGATGTACTTCCCCAAAGGTAATGTAATTTCATTTTGACTGGAAGCGAGATATATGGAAAATCACCTTGATCTGATCAAGAGTGGATTTTCTACTCTGATGGGACAGGTCTAGTTCTAATTTGCCTTTATTCCTAGGACATAGCCCTATTTCTAGGGTCTAGCCTTTCTGTGCTCTCAAATGTATCATGGGATTATTTCCTACATCCCTTCTACTTTTGTGATCCCTGAATTATAATCTATATGTCCTTAGTACCACCATAGCACTAAAGCTTTTGTTTTTGTTTGTTTGTTTGTTTGTTTTTTTAGCACTAAAGCTTTTGGCTAGCTCTTTAGCATGCTGCTGTGTCAGCTAGGTTTCTGGGAGTCTTGCTCTGTGTATGTGCAGTTTTGGAGATGGTGAACTCATTTCAGGAAAATTGTGTGCAGAATTCCAAGATCACTTTTATGTATTTCCTCCTCTTTCTCGTCTTAACCCCATTGGCTGCTCTCAACTACTTAATTCTGTCTCTTCAGTCCAGTAAGAGTGCTGCAAGCCAGGTGTGTCTTTATGTTTAGCATCAGTTTCTGCTACAAACCTGCAGATGCCTTGAGGGGGAATAGCACAGTAAGTAAGTTCACCTCATGTGCTTACCTTTTCTGCAGGACTGCTGCTTCTCAAGTCCTGCCTGCCATCAGGACTCTCTGCTGTTGTCAAACTATTGTTGCATGCATTTGATATTTGATTTTGGAAAGAGAAATATTCGGAAGTATGTTTTCTATAATAGCTGGAAGCAGAGTTACCCAGCTTTCTTTGGAAAAGTATATAAGGAAATCCTTCTATTTTGGGGCAATATAATTCTGTCATATTAGTAAGTAATGTTTTTAAGAAAGTCAGTTACTTTCTGGTGTCTTAATTTGGGGTGTTACTTTTGACCAAAAGACTTGGTACCAAATAAATTCTAAAGACAGCCCCCCTCCCCAGTTGAATGCTATAACATTTACACAAAGATGTGATAATTTAAAATTGTAAAAACAGGTTGGGTTCCTTTCTGCTATATATAAGGAACTTCAGCATATGTAATGCATAATATATTCAAGAAAAACCCTATTATATCAATATGTTGATCCACAGTTAATATGTTGGTTACCATTAGCATTTAATTCATTATATTTTTGTTTGTCTTAGAATGCAAAAAGTATTTCAGGAATTACAATTGGATGAGCTAGGTCTCTTTATAATGTTTCCAATAAAGTTTGAGCTGCTTGCTACATTTTCTCTCAGTAGAAAATCCTTCTATTGATCTCCGTTCTACCCGGAAATTTTACAGCACATATAAAAATATTTATTGACATTGCTGTTGATGACTATCAGGATGTTTCTTCTACTGAACATTACTTTTAAAGTAATGATTGACAAAATATTTTTCTCTCTCTTTATCCTTGCCTAAGTTTTTGCAAACTGTAAGTATATCTAGTAAGTATCAGAACAGGAACTAATCATTTCTGCCTACTCACTGTCATTGATACTTTGACAATTATCAAAAAGCCTTGACTATTATCCACATGAATGATGAACATTTCCTTTAAAACAGAATCCTCAGCTTGACTTATAGAATTACAGAAATAGCTGTGACAGTTTAAAAATGGCATTCAAGTAGTACTTATAAGGGAAATTTAAGACTTTGGAATAAGCAAGAAGACTTCTGTCTATATATTCAGCACAGTGCTAGAGCCTTTGGGGGTTATCTGAGCCTTTAGAAATGTGCAATCTTGTCTCTAAGCTATTTTACAACTCTGTACAGAGTAAAGTTAAGTTGTAGAAAATGGCTAACAATGCAAATAATTTTTGTCTGTAGACATATACAGAAACTTTGTATAATAGAGGGAAAACATTTTTCCTCCTGTGGAAAAGCCAGTTTTGCAAATTTGTGTCAATATTACAGATTCATGAATGTGTCTTCTTTGAGGTCTCCTTTTGAACCCACTGTAATGGGTCTCTCATTTAATTAATGGGTTAAATAACACCTTTGACATATGTTAATTTTATATTTATATGAGAGTCATGATTTTATCTTCTTTTGAAAGTTGTCATCTAACATAATGCTTCCTTGTGCTTGTTCATTTATGGAAACTCTTATCTATTTTTTATTTTTATTTTATTTTAATTCCAGTGTAGTAATAGAGTATACAGTATTATATTAGTTTCAGGTGTGCAATATAGTGAGTCAGCAATTCCATGCATCACACAGTGCTCATTATGACAACTGCACTTCTTCATCCCCATCACCTATTTCACCCATTCTCCCTTCCACCTCCCCTCTGGTAACCATCAGTTTGTTCTCTATAGGTAAGAGTCTTTCTTGGTTTGTCTCTCTCTCTCTCGCTCTCTCTTTTTTTTTTTTTTTTTTGCTTATTTGTTTTGTTTCTTAAATTCCACATGAGTGAAGTCGTATAGTATTGTCTTTCTCTGACTGACTTAGGTCATTTAGCGTAACACTCTTTAGCTCTATCCATGTCATTGTAAGTGGCAAGATCTCATTCTTTTTATGGCTGAATAATATTCCACCCCTTCTTTATTCATTCATCTATTGATGGACACTTGGGGTGCTTCCATAATTTGACTATTGTAAATAATGGTGCTATAAACATAAGAGTGCATGAATTTCTTTGAATTAGTGTTTTTGTATTTTGTAGGTAAATACCCAGTAGTGCAATTACTGAATCATAAGGTATTTTTTTTAAAAGATTTATTTATTCATGAGACTCACTGAGAGAGAGAGAAAGGCAGAGACACAGGCAGAGGGAGAAGCAGGCTCCATGCAGGGAACACAGTGTGGGTGGGGCTCAATCCCAGGACTCTGGGATCATACCTTGAGCCAAAGGCAGATCCTCAACCACTGAGCCACCCAGGCATAATAGGGTAGTTCTATTTTTAACTTTTTGAGTAACCTCCATACTGTTTTGCACAGTGGCTGTACCAATTTACATTCCAACCAGCAGTGCAAGAGGGTTTCTTTTTCTCCATATCCTTGCTAGTGTTTTTTATTTTAGCCATTCTGACAAATGTGAGGTGATGTCTCATTATAGTTTTTTTATTTGTATTTTCATTTATGGAGATTCTTAAAGAAGAGATGCATTCAGGTGTTAATGTAATTTAGGCATCTCTGAATGGGTAGAATGATGGTCCATGGAAGTGTGAAAGATACGAGCTTGACTCCTTTGTGAGTTTTAAGATATAGATCCAGTCAACATAGGAAATAGTCTGTAAGATTATAGAAGTTGCTCAGGGTTTTGTTGTTGTTAGAGTTTGTTTTTGTTTGTTTTAGTAGTGCCTATACAAAATCTGTTTTTGCATTTAGTTTGTTACGTACATGACAGTTATTTTTAATATGATTTCTTGTACTTTTTATTTCAAAGTCTGTAGATTGGTTCAGTAGCTAAAACTGCCCACACTTCTAGTAGCAAATATCAATAAAGAGATGTTGGGATAGCTAGAAACATAGGCTGTTATGTTTGCAAATCCTTCAGATGCAAGATAGTCTTTTAGGCTACTTACAAAATAAAGTATTATTCCTTTCTGTACTCCTTCCCCTGCAGCAGAAATGCAAGGAGTGATTTCCCCATCATTATTACTATACTAGTTGTCCAGGATTTTATTTCTCCTATATTGAGTTTAGAGAAGTCCTGAAGTATCATAATCAGGAGGGAGATTTCCTCAATGGGTTATTCAGTAAGGAATTAGTAAAAGCCTATAACCCAGAAGGCAACATCCCTGCTTAAAATCAATAGGTGAAGCCCTGGGTTCTAATTAAGTCCTTTATCTTTGCTAAAGAGAAAAATCAGTTGAAGTAGTGACATTCTCACTCAAGTGAGAGTTCCTGCTTACTCACCTTCCATTCTTTTCTGGGCACTGGAATAGTGCTCTTGGCAATAGTCCTTAATTAGATCTACCCACTTGTTTCTTCCCCATGTAGCAAGCTCTTTCTTGGGCTTTGAGCCTGCTGGGGCTCCTGGTACTCTCTTTCATTTACTCCCCTCTTTCTAACATCCTCTTAGCCAGGGATGGGGGGAAGGTGGTAGAAAACCCACTCCTCTCTATTCAGACTTCCCTCACTGGCATTTTCCCTTTCTTTGAATTTATTCTCCTGACTTTTTCCCCCCACACAATAAACTTTGATGGCTCATTACCCTTGGATGTTGAATCATTAACAATGAAAATATTAGTTCTTTTTTTCTTAATATTGAAACTCTGCCTCTAAGCGAGGGAAAATGTTTGCATTTCATCATTTTCCGCATGAAAGAAAAGAAAGAAAAAATTAAACAGTTTAAGTTTGCATATTATGATAGCCATAAAATTGTAGTCTTGCCACAGAAAAATACTTAATTGGGAAGCTTTAGGAGTTGGAAAAATAGGCATTGGAGCTGAACAGCTCCCCTAGTTACCCTTTTTTCTTAGGTAATTTAGAATGCAGAAGAAATACTGTAACTAGTCCACATTTCCTATAAGGACCACTTGAGGTCTGATGTGTGTTTCAGAGTTCAAAAATTTTTAGATTTTAGAATAATACCAAAAATTCATGTACCAGGTATGAATTTATTATCTCCCAGAGGGGCCTGGGTCAGCACTGTTTACTCAAAAATATCCATTTTTTTTTGTCACTAACATAGGAATATCCATACTCTTAGTAGAATAAAGTCTTTAAATGGCCTCTTGTCAATTTAGATCAGCTTTTGCTACTCAATGATTTCAGATCAAATTATTTTTTGCTACCAAATGAATATAAAAATCAGTTTAGATTTTCAGAGTTTCTGGATTTTGCAATTTTGAATAAGAAATTTGGGCTGACATTTCCTCAATTTTAAGATACCATCAATTATGAAATGCTCTACCCATTTAATGAGAATTTTGAGAACCAGAAAATAAATGTTTCATTTACTATTATTTTATGTTTTTATTTTGTTTTCTGCTATTTTAGTTTCTATATCTAATTTTATTGTATGTAGGCAATGAACATAGTGTACATAATATCAGGGTTTTTTTTCTTTTTGTACTTTGTTGAACCTTCCTTTGTGGGTAGCACATGGTTATGTGTTGCAAACTTCTTATTTATATTAGAAAAGGAAGTTTATTTTCTGTATATAGTGTGTGTGCATATTATATATGCACTTATATACACATACTTTGATATGTATGTACATATATACATATAACACATATGATATATATTATATGCATATAAGTATACATCAATATGCATATATGTATATATATAAGCAAATGTTATGTTATCTTAGACATTTAGATACTTATTTCAATCTGATCTGGGCACTCACTTACATTCATTGTTAGTTACTAGAATGTCATTGCTCCTAGACTCTCTTTGTAGAAGGTAGAAAATATATATGCGTATATAAACATGCATACACAGTATTATGATATATACATATCTATACCTATGTATCTACCCACATAAATATATCAAACAAATACTTCCAATTCCACTTTAACAACTCAGGCCTCTTTCCAGCCTTCCTCCTTTTCATATTTGTAACTCACTTCTCCAACACTGATCAATCTGGCTCCCAGTATCCTTAATATGGTTATTCTTTCTCTCAACCCTCCTATATGTAGCTAATCTCCTGACCACAGGAACCATATCTTTGGCCTTTAGCTTCACCGTCACCTCCTCACTACTCCCCTTTCCTTGTCCTCATGCATACTTGGCCCCTGTCTCTACTGCCACCTCCTTGAATACATTGCTGGTGCCATGGCCCACATCACTTTGTCAGCTCCAGGCCCACTATTGTCCGCTGTGTCTTTGGTCATGCTACTATCTCCAAAGAAAGAGAAGTGGAAGAAAGTAAACCATTTAGGTAGAGGAAAAAGAAGAGAAATAGAGAGGTTTACTTATCTTTCATGGTCTGAAATTTTACTCTGAAGTTTCTAGACTTGGGTTTTTTTCTTATTGAATTATTTTTCTGGTAGCGCTTGGTGAACTCTTTTGACAAAGGAATCTCGTCACTTAGTTCTTAGAAATTCTTTGCCTCTGTTTCTCCAAACATTGCTATCCTGTTTGTCTTTCCTTTCTTCTTAAAAAATTCTTTAAGTCAGATATTAGAACTTCTGAATCTATCTGCTATGTCTCTTAAAATTTCCTCCAGAGTTTATATCTCTTAGCCTCTGTTTTATGTTCTAGAAGAAATCCTCAGCAATATATTACAGCTCACCAATTACTATATAGTAAACACAATGTTATTCAGTCTGTTTATTAAGTTGTATAATTTAATGAGTATATTTTTCATTTAAAAAAACTTCAGCTGATTTTTTATTGATATTTATTCTTGTTTCATAACTACTTGTTCTTGCTTTTAAGATATTTGATTCATTCCCTGCTTTATTTCTCCTATCCTATGAAATATTCTTTGGAGACCTTTCTATTAACTCATTTCCTCAGGCATAAGTTCTTTCTTGTGAGTTGGGGAGCTGAGTTTGTTAGTAGTCTCTCATGGTTTGCTACATGATTAATAAATCTTATTTATACATTTAACTTTCATGACAGAATTCTTCTGCATATATGCTAGGCTACCATTAGTTTCCTAATGGTATCCAAATTTGTGCCCAGTGAGGATGATGTAGTTCTCCTGATACAACACCAAGTGGATATAGCAAGGGTAGTATTTTCTTTCAGGATGGCTGTCTTAGTGTCTTAGCACAGCAACTCTGACATAATATCTGGGCTCCAGATATCAAGGGCCCAAAGATTTTTTTGCCTAGAATGACTTACAGTTATGATGACTTCCCACACAATGGATGCCTGGATACCTCCTAAACTTATGGCTATAATTTTGGCTCATTGCTATCACTGCCAGTCTTTCTTTCAATGATACCTCACAAATTTACACCCACCAAGAGTTTCCTTTCTTATTAATATTCCCCTTCCCTTTGCCTTCCTTCTTTCTGTTATCCTCTGGTTTTATGTATGAAGAAGAGATATTAGCATGTGTTAATCTGTATCTTAGAACCAGACCTATTAATAAAATTTAGTACCTGTATGTTAATAAGTTTATGTAAACAATGATATTTTATGTCTTTGGCTTCACAAAGATTCAATCTATAAATCTGGAATCTAAAGGCTCTTCTGAATCATTATCATCAATGGACAGTCATATGGAAAACACTTCCTAGGGGATTAACTTCTTTAACATGTTTAGAATTGACATATTGGTACTATAACATGGGAGAGCACTGGGATTTTGTAAGCATTGCCTATTTGATTAAACTCATACTTTATTTTTATCTGTAATTGAATTAAGCATTTCTAGAAGCTAAATAACCTCTCTTGAAAGTCAACCAAAGATTTCTGACAGATAACTATTGGGGGCCCGGCTATGGTTCTTTATAAGCATGTATTATTTGCCCCAGTCTCTCCTA
Organism: Canis lupus dingo; assembly: GCF_003254725.2. Lineage (NCBI taxonomy): Eukaryota > Metazoa > Chordata > Mammalia > Carnivora > Canidae > Canis > Canis lupus. The sequence goes on along the minus strand of NC_064256.1, from coordinate 19,718,294 downwards.
GCTTTGAAAATTTGATGATTTATTAAAAAGTTTGGCAATTTCTGTTGCCTTTAATTGTGTTGCATGACTTTTGCCAGGTAATCTTTATCTTCTGCTATCACAATGTTTCATTTCAGTGCTATTTCATAATGCAGTCATTTTGAAAGCATTTTAAATGAAAATTTGGAATCTGAATTTAAGTCAGTGTGTAACTATATAATGTGTGATACCACTGAAAAAACAGATCACAACTCGATACAAGGCTCTTCTTTTATGTAGATAAGTTTTGTCAATGTGCAGGCAATTTCAGCTACATCATAACTTACTTCTTTGGACCTAAAGTGTGAAAAAAAATATGCTTTAGTCCAGGAAATTTGGTGTTTTTGTTAAATATCTAATATACTGAATTAAAGAACAGAAACACAAAGGACACAATAGTCACAAGGTAAGAAGAAGCAATCAAATTTGTCTATTAGATAGATGTCCTCTGAAAGGGAGGTTAACTCCAAATAACTTAAGAAAAAGAACATTGGCTCATGGAACAGAAAATCTTATGGTTTGTTGCAGGACTCAAATGTTATCATCAGGGCCTAGTTTTGCCATTTGCCTGCATTCTGCTATCTCCTGGGCTTGCTTTATTCTCTGGGTAGCTCTAGACCTAACTTCTCCAGCATTCAAGTCCAGAGAAGAAGGGAGAAAGTGTCTTCTCTGGCAATTTCCTCACAAATCCCAGGAGCCATTGTAATGGGACCAATTTGGGTCATGTGATCCTCACCCAATCTCCTGGCTCTGATTGGTCAGGACCAGGATGGTATGCCTCCCCAAATACACAGATCAGTTGTTGAGAGGTGGAAAATTAGCTTGCCAAGGAAAACTGTGCAATTTACTCAAATAAGTAGGAGAGATGAATATTGGGTAGTCAAGACCAACAACAAAATATCTTAGAGCTATGGGTGGATAGGGAAGACAGACAGAAGAGGCTAAAAGCTCCCGATTGGAGAGTCTGAAGGTGGCTGTCAGTTTCTATATGAAAACAGAATTTATAAAATTATGAAGATTTTTAAAGGTCTCTAATTCTCTGTCATCAATCTTACATAACACTCCTCTATTTATATATAGACTAAAGACAAATTTATTTAAGATCAACCTAAATGAAGAAAAGAATTATATAGGCATACAACAGAAACAAGCAAATGTTTCCTTAATCGATCCAAGTGCACTTAAGACTGTTATTACTTAACATGATGACCTGGAAAACTAACTACATTGCTCCAGTTGTCTCTGGTGACTAGGTAAATAGTAGCAAAATTTCTGTTGGCTAGCAAACTAGGGGTTAAACCACACTCTTTATTTTTGTTGTTCTCATAAATCCCAAATACGGTATGCTGCTTCTGGTCAGCACTTGATTACTGTTGTTTACTGACCCACTCAGTAGCATAAATATATGTAAAATATGATTGTAATGTGGTATTCCTGCCTCAAAGCTGATCTACTACACTGGCCCCTGAGATCTTAACGCAGATGATGAGCAGAACAGCAAGAAAATAAGCAGCTACTCCTTTCGTAAGCAACAACACTCTTGGCCTTTCCCTGTCACTCTGCCCCTCACACCCACACCATTGGGACCAGATAAACACTTGGAATTGAAATGTCCTCTTATCATAAGATCAAAAGTATGCTTGAGCTTGAGCGGTGTCTGTCTTTCAACTTCCCAGGGCTTTGTACTAAGGTGTGGTCTGTCTTAAGGGTATTTGCATTATAAAAGGAAATTGTTGAGAACTCTAAAGAAGCCCTGAAGCAGTCACTGAAATTGTGGAAAGAGAGATCCTTTGAGGGAGATGCCCTATCCCCACATTTTCAGTGGAGCAGCAAACATGGACTAGATGTTTTTCATAGTATTTCTGCTTATAGATTTAACATAGCTGCCTGAAAGTGCATCCACTTCTGGGCCTGTGTGTGTGAATGACCTAAAGACACTAGAATCCTTCCCTCTTCCAGTTCGTGAGAGAGTGAATAAATAAAGACTTGGCAGCCATCTCACAGAGGCTGCTGACACCTGCTCCGGACAAATCCCAAGGCAATGCGCTTTCCATCTTCATTGCATGTTCTGCACGAAGAACTAAACTTTGTTTATCCTCCATCCAGCTAGAGATTATATTTCATGGCCAGCTGGTTCCCTTTGAGGCAGAATTTGGCTCCTTAAATATAATACTTGTCTAGGTAAATGTTTAAGTTGTTTAAAAAAGAACATAAAATCACTTTTCACTTTTCATTAGTCTAATAGGGATCATTCATATGTTTATTGACACATTTGTTTTGCTCTCTCTCCTCAGAACAATATAAAAAGACCAAATATTTTATTACTGTGGAAGAAATTCTTTCAACTTTATCATTATACAGCACTGTCCTCCTGAGGCTGTGAATATGATCATAATAGGTCTGTAGTTATTGACTTTCAATTAATATAAATATTCTCAATTGGGGGAAGGACTTTTTACTTTTTGGTGTATTTCCCTCTGGTGTTATGTGGTATCTTCCATACTCACCTCTGTCATGATAGCCTTGTGTGCTTAGAATTAAAAATTTAAATCCCAAGGAAAAAACCTTAAGAAGTATATCTGCTTCTAAAGATCCATAAACATCTCCCCAAGCCCTGCAGTGAATACCCATAGTATCTATTGGAGCACCTTGCACACATTATGCACTCTGTCATGCTTGTTATTTGAGTGAAAAAGATGTAAATAGTTTTGAATTATCTGTGTTACTATCCCCAAATCAAAAATAGATCATAATATTAGCTCTTTTCGTAAGTCTTCCATTATGGGTTATTTTGATGTTTATGCTGCTCATTTTCACGGAGCCCTAACCTGCCAACGTGGTTTGGATCCTCGTGAATGCAGTGGACTCGGATGTGACAAAGCTTCAGACTGTTTCATTATGTCCAGTTTGCCTGGTTTCACATAAAAAAGGAAACCTAGAAGTGTCAGTCCCTGAAGATCAGAAAGCAGCCACCATGAACTAAGCTAAATGAGACACCTCTGATTTTTCGGGCATGACTGAGAAATCGTCGACGCAGCTGTGTAGGGAGAATGCATAGCAGAATGGAGTCAAGCTGTTTAGGTTCAAGAACCAGATCTTTCCAATTACGAATGTATACTTTTGGATCAATTATTTAACATCTCTGAGGCTCAGTTTCCTTGCTTGTGAAATGGAGATAATAATAGTATCTAACTCATAGGGTTGATGTGAGGATTAAATGAGATCATTCTACTGAGAGAACATGGGACAGAGCCTGGCACCAAATAAACACTCCATGAACATTAGCTGTTAAGTCCTGTCTGCCATAACTACTCCTTGACTCTGAACTACTAAGGCTCTTGGAATCTGCCATGCTCATTTTGGCACTCGATCATGCATTAATTCATCTATCACCATCTATTGAGGTGACTTTAATCCCTGCTGGAGTGCTGAATATGGTTCTCCTAGTGTTTAAGATAGCAGACTCCCTATTATAGTGCTGTTCACATTAAACTGACCTCTGATAAATATTTATTCAAAGCTCTGAGTCAATACTAAAAAAGCGAAAGGAATATTGTATTCCATTAATGCAGAAAAAGGGTCCAGTTTACAGATGCCCTGCTTTATTCTGCATTGCTAGGATATTTATTTTAATTATGGGAATCTACACCCTGAGAATGACATTGGTCACGAGAAGCAAGTAGAGGGGTGGTCTAGCAATTTCTAGATGAGAAATGTTTGAAAGCACTGGATGAGATGGGGGATAAGATTGTCTCTTTCTTTGGGGTTAGATGCTAGTGGAGGGGTTTGCAGTTTTTAGATTTCTATTTATAGTCAATTTTTAATACAAATCCCTGAGGCTGGGTTGGAGATAGTTGACATCAAGAGTCACTACACTTTAGAAGCCCTTACTCTTGCAGTCACTATGGCTTTATTTCTAGGTCAGTTTTATTGTCCTTCCCTCCCCCCCACCCAAATAGTGCTCCCTAGAGGCTCCTCAGTCTTTACAGAGGGAGCAAAACCAGTTTGCCTGGGGGTGGGGGGGTGGGGGGTGGGAGGGGTTGGGGTTGGGGGTGGGGTTGGGGAGGTTGGAGGGGGCTCAGCATGAGTCAAACTCTCACTGTGCCCTGCTCCCCCAGGCTCAGAAGATTCTAAAGCACCAGAGTAGAAACAGGTGGGAAATTGGAACTAACAGACTGTGGATAGCCAACGGGTCTGGATTCATGGTCAGTAAGAGGGAACTGGGTTGGACAGACTATATTTGAAGCTTTATCTTTTTGAGAGCATGTACTTGGTTTGAAGACAAATTCTACAGCTTTGTAGCATAGCCCTACTCTCAATTTTAGACTGCCTGGCACGTTGAAGATTCTTTCTCTGTCTCTCAAGTGACTGTGCTGTTTAGTTTTTTTTAAAATTATTAATGCAAAAAAAGAATATGGGTTTTTCTACAAAATAAAAAAAATGCCACATTTATACTCTATTTGGCTTGGAGACTAAGTATCTAAATGTTTTGGTCCAAGCTCTCAGTGAAACTACCAAGAACTGTTTTCTTTCATGAGCTGATGTGTGGGATCATTGACTTTTGCACTTAAAAACACCAATTACCTTGATTTTCTGTTCATTTTTGTTTCTAAAATCTGAGATAAGTGCAATTTCTGGCTGTTACTTACAAGTTCATCCCCATGTGTATTCTCCTGCCCTTATAAGCCTTCTACCATCCTAACTGCCTTTAACTCTAATGGTGGCTCAACTACGCGTTTGGATGTTTTGCCAATAATTCAAATTTGCTATTTTCCCATCACAATAGTATTCTCCATTACTTTTTGTTCTGTTCTGTTTTTTTTTTTTCAGCAATAGTTGTAATTCCTGTAATCGTAGGATGTTTGTTTGATGTAAACCCTTAGTCCTATCTGGAAATATTTAAAACGCTGTGTTCTCTAGAGGCACATAAGGAATAATATTTTAACACATAGCTTTTATTTTCACTGAGCCCACATTAAGCCAAGGTAATTTTGTTCCATGTTGTGTAATGTTCTTACTTGTGATTATTTCTGCAGGTTACTCGTTTTCTTTTTTAAATCACAACAACTGAAGGGCAACAACAGCTGCTGGAGTTATGTTTGTCAGACATTTTAGGTTAGTTTTCCCCTTTGCGTGAATGGGTTCCATTGATAACACCAAACCGGGTATATGTTGAGAGTGCCACCCACTGGTGAAATAGAGAATTTTCATTTTCACCAGTTAAGAAAACACTTGTTTTCTGTTTCAGAGTATGAACTCCTACATGTAGGTTCTTTAAAAATATATATTTCAAACTCCATTAGAAGAATAAAGAATTTCATTATTATGAAACAATTTAAAGCTTCATCTGAAGAATAAGTCATTGTTATAAACCATTTAGAAACCTTTATTTACATCTTTTGTAGCCTCTACAATGTGGAGAGGTGAAAAAAAAAAGCTTAGAATTAATTATGCCAAAGTGTTATCAGTGGTCGCTGCTGAATACTAAGATTAAGAGGGATTAAACTAATTTTTATTGCTTCCTTACACTTTCATTTAAAGTTTTTTTTTTCTGCAGAAAGCTTGTATTGCTTTAAAGAAAATCTAAATCTGAAGAGGAAAAATAAGTATATGTGTGTATATAAATCGAAATGTAAGTCTTCAATAACAGCACTTTATGGAGTGTTAAAAAAAAAGCACCGCCCTAAATCAATGCCACATTTAACTAAACAGATACAAAAGGAACAAAAGCTCTGAGATTGAACTGCAGCTTTCATCACTCCACTAGCACAAATTTTAAATTCAAATGCATACATAAGAATTTATTATGTGATAAAGATGCCATTTCAACTTCATGTGTAAGGATGCTTGGTTACCTCACATCATTTACCAAATAAATTCCACATGTGAAAATTAAAAACATAAAATAAAATAGATTTTAAAATCCAGAAATGAATATTTAAGCTAAGCAAAAATGCAAAGGAAAAATTGTAAAGGAGAATATTGAAAACTTCTGTGTAAGAATATTACCATAAAAACAAAGGAGAAGCTGCGAAAAAACATCTAGCATATAGAACTGACAAAATGAATATTTTTTAAAAAGCTTATGAGCATTTGAAAAAAAAAGTTAAAGTTCATTACTAATCAAAGGATTGCACTTTTTTTTTAAATGAAAGATTTAGCTATATTGGCCAAGATTTTAAAAATACTAATGTTGTCAAAAGTACTCCATATTACAGAGCTACTTTGCTACTTAAAATTATTACTTAAAAGATATTTAGTAACAAGGAAAAATGCCCATATCAAATTTAGATTACAAATAGGGTTTAAGTAATAATTCAGTTTATCTACATCTCTCCAGAAAAATGTTATTCCAAAGTTTTAGTAGTGATTTTTTGTATTACTAGAGTTATTGGTGATAATATCCTTCCTCATGCATGTCTGTACTTTTTAACTTTTGGCAACAAAAATTTACAAATATACAATATGCTCATTAAAATTCATTTGAGTATGAAATAATACATGTAGTTTGATTACTAATTAATAAAAAAAGTGTATGTGTATATATGCATATTTACATTTGTAATTCATCTAAGTAGATTAAAATTGTTTTAGAGTTTAATAATATTCTTTGTATAGTTATTATTTTGTTTATATTTCTATGGCTATAGGAATATGGCTATTGCCTTCATTATTCATTTTGTAATTATTTTACTACTGATAAACAAAAAATGTACATTGTATTTAACTAAAGTCATGGAAAATATTCATGAAAACCTAATAGTTAAAAGAGGAAAAGTATATGCAGTATATGCAGTTTGTTCACAGTTTGATAGAAGTCAAAGTGTACCTATTTTGTTCATACGTATATATGATAAAGTTTTTAAAACTTGGTAAGGCAATGTTTTAAAGGTTTATGGTGATTACAGTACTATGAAGATAGTTGATAGTTTTCTTCTTTATTTTTCTGGCTTTTTAACTAGAAATGATAGTCTATACATGTATATCAAATATATACATTGAACTGTATACTTTAAATATGTGCAGTCTATGGTGTTGATTCTTCAAAGAAGTTGTTGATATATAAAACTGCTGCTCAATAACAAAATAGAAACAATTCTCATCTTTTCTTTCTGAAAGGAAAATTTTGTGTTTAAAAACGTAGTGTCACTTTTTACTAGTCTAATGTTTATTTCACCCCATTTGTAGATATGTAGAATACAGAAGACGTTTCAAAATATTTCTTCACTGGCATTCGGCATGGTAATGAATCAGCATTTTAAACCAGTTTACACAAATTTGGATCTGCACATTCTTTTCTAGGGTGGGGGAATAGGGTAGAATATTTTTACTGATCAAGATAATGTTAATCCCTATCATGTGCAAGGAGTCAAGTATCTTGAGGAAACATTTAGCTATTTTTCGATTGAAAGAAGGTGACTTCTTATAATTCACAAACTTAAGCAACCAAACAAACACGATTTGACTTTTCAGAAGGAAAACACTTACTCAGATATTAGAATCTCTCATTAATACATCCTGTGCGTCAGCAGTGATTTTATTGATTATGTGAACTGTTAAATAGTCCATCTGCAATGCAAATGTGATGTTAAAATTAAAAACTGACATCAATTTATTTTCCTCCAGCAACTTTAGAGCTAAATTAAATAAAACCCTTGATTTGAGGCAGCCAGCCTTTTTTGATAAAGCTTTCAAATATCCGGCATGTTAAAAGTGTGTTGCTAGATACGTGAAAGATGATACTAGACAAAGAACGACACTGTTTCAATCATTTTTTAATAAAGGAAAATATACAGCTCTCCTGTGTAGCTGCACACTGCTCGACTGGTGGGCAATACTAATGTGTCCAGAGATACATGATGTATCTGCTAGTCTTGGCTGAGGTGTGCTGAGACCTCCTGTACAGATGCTCCTGTGTGACAGCTGGCTGTGTAGTCTGTTCTGTCTTACTTGCAAGGCTTGCACTCTAAAACCCAAGCAGCTAATTTTAAAATAGTAATGCATGGCACAGGTGTAAAAAATGAATGAAAATACTCATCCCTGAGGCATGTCATGAGTTGATTATAATAAAAATTGCTTAATTATTTATTAGTAGTTGCTTTATAAATCACTCCGGTTTTGCTAAAGGGTATAAACGGTGAGATGGGGAAGCAGAGCTAGAGAGGTGAAATTGTCAGGGGACACCATAGTGAAGGGTTTCATATACCACACAGATGCCTTTTGACTTTATCCTGTAAGTGGTGTGGAAACAGAAATCTTTTAACAGGAGATTGAAAGGTCAGATTTGTGTTTTCTCTGTGTGATGGCAGGTGAATCTGAAGGGGACAGGAAGAGAGGCAGGTAACAGTGAAGGTGAAAGACCACGGAAGCCTACAGTTGCAGTACAGGGTGACAAAGATGGGAGGAAGCCACCAAAATATTTGAAAGGGAAAGCATATAGGAAAAACATTCAGAAGGATCTGGTAGTTGAGTGAATATGGGGGCCAGAGGTAAAGTTGAGGAAAGGATTGAGTTTTCTTCTTTGTGTAGCTGGGTGGATAGTTAACACCCTTAGCTGATATTGAAATCACAGGTGTTGATGGTGATTAGAAGGGGGAAACATAAGTGGCTGGTTGACCTACTTTGCTAATGGATACATGCACTCAGAAATTTTACAAGAGCAAATTGTATAGACAGACATACAATAAACAATGACAGTAAAATTACAGACAAAGCTCTCCAACTAAATCACAAAAGGCCAGGAAAGCATAAGAACCTTTTTGTGAAGCTGATGTCAGAGACATGAACAAAGATGGAACAATTAGATTGCATTAATTGTATCTGTTATGTTGCAATGGCAATGATTTTACTCCCAGTAATAATGAGCTCTGTTATAATGGGCATTCACCTTGTATCCCACCTATTCATTCATTAGAATGAGGGTTTTTTTCCCTCCTTTTACAAAGTAAATACACAATAAGATCAAATAAATTTTGATGATTGCCAACAGATGGTGAGGGGCTCAACCTCAGACCATCTGATCTTTCGCTTTTCAGTTCTTTCCGGCTGTTCTTTCTACTTAATTACCTTCCCCTCACTTCCTAATCCCTTCCATGTAATTCTACACCAAGATTGGGTCTAGCACTCTCTATTAATTTTCCACAGCCTACACTCCTTTCTGATAAGATATTCTTTCTTTGTAGCTGTGTTGCTAATGGATCTAAACAGTCTGGTTTTAGCAGAACCTTTCAATCCTACTTGAACCATGTCTTTGCTCAATTTATTAATTCAGTTTAATGCTGAGAATTTAAAACTGACTCTTACAATTTAATCTCATTTCACATCTGACACAATGGATCAACCACCAGTAATTTTACACAATCGAAGAACTATTTTAACTGACCTGTCTTTTAAATCCTTCTCATATGAGACATTTATTTTTTCCAATCACTAAAACAGACTTACTAGAGTGATATATGTGTTTCAGTGAGAAATTTCCTTTATTACATGAGTATGTCTATGCATTTTTTATGAATGGAGCAGAGAGTGTATTGCTGTAATAGGTATTTTAATGAAATTTTAGGCAAGTGCATAAAGGGTAGGAATTCAGGGAAGCTCAGAAGGCATCTCCTAATGTAATTTACTATAGACTCTGTATGTATATTTACATAATCCATATCTAGATAGAACCTTCTTTTTTCTTTTGACAAGTACATTTTAATGTCCAGTTCAATATAAGGAGGCTGTTTCTGTGTTCTTTTGAGTAGTCCCTAATAACACTGCTTTACCGAGGTAGACTAATAGAATTCTGTTGATTGAGACTTCCTGCACTATGCATGTGTTCTCATGTTTCTATCGTGTTTTGCAGCAGTTTGCTTAACCAAGTGCTTGTTCTTTTGATATGGAGATTGCATACCAAATACTATATACTGTTAAGCATTTGAAAAAAAAATAAGGCTTGGTTTTAAAGATATCATCTATGTTTTGTGAGTGCCATTTAAAAGTAGTCACTATTTTTTTCTGATAATGAAAGCAATAAATGTTCGTTTAAAATTTTTTTTTTAATACAGAAAAATAAGAGGTAAAAGCTCGAACAATACCCATAATCTCAGTAGAGATGATGGCTATTCAATTTTTGCATATACTCTGTCTGGATCTTGTATGCATATCTGTATAAAATGAAAATTTTAAAGCAGACTAGACATGTAGATAATGATTTATACAGATAATCACTACACACATTGAACTTATGTGAATTTTACTCTGTGTGCCTGTGAGAAGACAAGAATTTAAATAGATTTTTAAAATATTCCCCTTCATTTTGTTCATGAGTATATGCCCTAGAATAAGCATGAGATGAGTGATAGAAATTTGCTGTTCCTAGTCTCTGCGTCTCAATTCCTGTGTGTCTCTTATGGTATATGCATTTTTGTGCAGGGACCATGACTCCAGTGGTAAGAATGCATATTTTTCCTACAACATGATCTAAACTCAGACCAGCTGCTTTGATGCTCAGCCACAGACACACTTACCTATTCTAATGCTAAAAGGAAATCTATGATGCAGTTACGGTATTTGCTATCCAACCTGGAGGTTTTCAAGGGTAATGTTAATTATATGAGATTTTTTTCATCGTGATTTAAAAACCAATCTCCTACGTGAGAGGCAACTTCACTATAATCTACTTGTTTGTTTTAGTATATAGTTATTAATCCCCCCTAATATCACAAAGTATTCTTTGAGAACATTCTTAATAACCACATTGCAATCCATCATGTGGATGTGCCATATCTACTCTAACCAATCCACTATTATTAGACATTTGGTTAATTTCCAATCTTTCGCTATAAATAAGGCTATGACAACTGTTGCGCCTGAGATATGATATGAGCATCAGTCATTATTTTTGCGCAAGTACTTACTGCTGTTGTAAGTGTCTTTCCTTCAGGCACTTATATCACGTTCATGCTGATAAGATATAGGAGGCAGAAGACTGTGGTTTCACAGTAACCGGCTAGGGATTGACTTCAGTGGAAGAGGAGGCAATAAGACATACATTTTTGAATACAACCTTTTGGTGTTTCTTGGAGACTCCTTACCATGACACTTCCTGTTCAGAGGGTTGGATTGGCATTTAGTCACGTGAGCCAGTTCAAAAGGTGGATTTGCTGTGACTTTTTTGATTGCTCCAGGGTTCTGGTTCCTTCTGTCAGCTTCCTGCTGCAAATAGCCATGGCATTTCTCAAAGTTAGAAGATTTCATGGGCTAGTCTTTCATACCAGCATAGCTCTCCGTCTCCAAACTTAGGTTGTTCTGGGCAGCTGCACTAGAGGACAGCTAGGTGTTCTGACTTGGGCTGTGGAAGGAAAACTAGAGTCTCACAGCTTTATAAAAAACGCTACCTACAAACTCTGCTTGTTTAAAAGTCTTTAGAAAACTTAAGGACTAGTTTCCTAGGATACATTCCAGCATGTGGAATAATAACTGGTCAAAGTATAAAAATATTTGTAAAGCTTTTGATCCATACTGCTAAATTGCTTCCCCAAAAGTTTTTTACTGATTTATATTCATGCCAGCTGTACATGAGACTGATCTTCTGGCTAAAACACTATAATTTTTAAGAGAAGGTTAGCCATAGACCAGTTAAGATCTTGCTTTTTGTTTATTAAACAAGTCAAATGTACTTTTTTGGGGGGTATATTTAATGACATTTTTTTCTTTCTTTTTCCAGAATTCATGTTCTACCACCCAAGTTTTTTTTTAAATTAACGTCTAAGAAGTTTTTGTATTTTATGTTTGTATCTAAAGACAAAGTACTCAAACCACGTGAAATAAGATACACATTTTTCAGGAGGAAGAAGAGATGGGAAGAGAGTGAGAGGATAGATAGGCTGCAGACCTCCAAATAGAGATGTTGCTTATGGCCTTTCATGCCCTCCACCCCTTGAAAAATTGCCCCACCCGTGGCTTCCAATGCCAGGTGTTATACCACATGACTTTAATGATCACAGTTGATGAGATGTCTACTCAAAGGTCATCAGTTAATAGGTTGCCAAGGGATTTATGAACTGCACCGGAATCTCTTCTTAAGGAATTAGGGTAGCAAATAAAATTTTTTTTTTTAAAAAAGGCTGCCAATTAATAATAGATCTAAAAAGACAAAAATACAGAATATGAATGAAACAGATTAGTGGTAGAGCTGTAGAGAAAAAAAGCCACAAATTCCTGCTCCTGAGATCTCTAAAGCCACCTTAGAGAGACACATTCCAGCTCCAGTTTCAGCAAAGCTGTTTACCTTTCCCATTCTAAGTATGTCCCTGCCATGTGAGCTTCCTTGAGTCATCTCTATTATTCACAATTAAGTGAACTTGAGGAAACAGAATGATTCTGAGGGAGAGTACTTATGCGACAGATTTAAAAGTATCTCAGAATTCCATACATATTCCAGCAGAGTCATTTTTATAGTTAATTCTTTGATTTAACAATTTGTTCAACATAAAATCGTCAAGCATGCAGTCTATATTGGGTATTGGGCAGGTGATAAAGGAGATACTGAGACGAATCAGACAAACTCTGCGATCCAGAAGCATACAGTTCCATCACACTTTTCTACATAGTGCGGTCTTTCGTTACTGCAGAGTGTCAGATCAATGGTGACCAACTAGTTGCTAGGCAACTTGAAAGACAGGCATACAGATCCGATGCAGCTTCATTCTGGTATGTATTCTTCTTCAAAATGTTTGTCAAGAACTGTGGAGGGTCTGAAATTTTCTCTGCTTTAAGGCTAAGATGTTAGTCGGCCACAGTTGAACAGATGCTGGCAGAAGACATGTGACTTCTAGGTCAGAGACAAAGGAGTAATTACTCACAATAAGGCAAGCAACAGAAGCTTTATGTTTGCTTCTGGTTCCCTTGCCCCCAAGTTCTATGGGGGTCATTCAGAGCAACCCAGCTGGATGTGTCATGATGGAGAAACACAAAGTGTAGGGAACCCAAACATTTTATGGTGGGCTGCAAGCAAACCTGCCAGAAATTTGCCCTGTAGGGAAACATTATCTTTATTATACTGGACAGAAAGCTGTTCTCCACTCTGGAAGGAGATACTATCTCTCTCTCTTTCAGGGCTATTCACTATCACTATACAAATGTCCTTGAAAAGATAATCCAGAACAAATGTCCTCAGTACCTTTGCCTGCAAGACATTTTGCAGAATTGTCTCCCTACAACGTTCTTTTTCTGGCTACTACTTTTTTAGGCCATTCACATTTTTGGTTCTTATTTCTACTAACTAAGTATCTATTTACTCTAAGATTGCTCTATACTCCTCTGTTTTTGGTGTGTACTCTATATCCTGCTACGAGATGTATGAGTTAAAACTTGTTTTATGTAATAGAAACCAACTTTTCTCCACCTCAAGCAGAATAGAGAGTGAAAGGATACTGGATGATTTCATAATTCAAAACACAACCAAAAACCTACTGCTGTTCTAGGACTTCATCAGCAGAAGTTGATGGCCACCCCTAGAGTGCTGTCATTAGCATGCTTCAACTTCAGTGGCTCCCAGTCTCTGTCATTCTCCACTCCAAGTTTTAAATTCTCAGGAAAGAGGAGTCAAATGGCCTGGTTGGTTCAGGCTCGGTCTACTTTTTCAGTTATGGAAGAGGAAAGGGCCATAAAATCACAGACCTAGTAAATGTTGGCTGTTCCCAAATTAGGGGAGATCATTTCTTAGGAGTTTTGGAAACCTTCCCAATTGCTTTCTACTCTGTCTGGATTTGTTTTGATTGATACTCCATTGCTCATAAAAGAAATATGGTTATTGTATGCAATTTCTTTTTAAAAATCAATTAAATACAGTTTTGCTTTGCATGTTATTTTCTTGGCCATCTCCTGCCATTTCTCAAAAAAAAGATCTTTTTTTTTGAGTCATTTTGTGACCTGATCTAAACCGATTTAGTGATTCAAGAGTTTTGGGCAAATATAGGTAGCTTATAGTGGTTGGAGATCAATTGGACTGTCTTTTCTTGTCAATCTTGCTATTAAGTGGCATGCTACAAGTAGAGCAAGGCTTAGTTCAAATTTTATTAATATGAAATATTTATTAGCTAGTCATTTATCTTCAAGACAATTATTTCAACAATAAAAATTTATTTTTCACATCTTTTATGCTAATTAATATATCCCCTGACATAGATTTCAGTAATGCCCATTTGAAATACCACAGTAGCCACCTCTAAAACTTCGATTTTCCTAATTAGGGTATCTGCAAGGTTATCTAATCAACCCTGGAGTGTGGACTAATGTTACCTTATTGCTCACACGCACATACATACATTAGACCTCCTGTGGAAGTATTTTTAAAGTAAATTACCAGATAGACAATATAATAGGTCAGAATTTAGGCATTTAGTCATGCACTCATGCTAATTTCCATACTCCTTTGTAATTAACATTCCTCCTGACTGGATTAATTGGGTTTGCAATAAGTAATCACATTTATAATACTGCAACTGTTCCCAAATTAATTGCTCACGAGTTCAATGAGCCATTACATGTTCTCATTTAAAGCAGCTTAGAGAGCCCATGATTTTAGAGTGGTGGCCCTAAACATTTTGGGGAGAGGGGCATAGAATCATCCAAGAATATTTCAATAATGTGGTGACAGCAGTAAACCAGTGGTTCCCAAACTTTGAGAGTACATGGGAATCACCTCAATGTCCTCATTGAAAATGAAGATAACTTGACCCCACCTTAGCAATGCTGGTTAGGTAGATATTGTATGGGATCTGGAAAAACTTTGAGTATTGCACATCATCTTCCTAGAAAAAGGCACATTTGCACCTACCTCCAGCTACCAGTGATTTTAAGGGAGGATTTCAGAACCCTGTGGCATTAGTCAAGTACAATTTTTCTCAGCACTGGCTGCGTATTACAATCACCAAGGGAGTATAAAACAATATTTCAGACCAATTAAATCATAATATGAGTAGTATAGGGTGACTAAACTGTCTGCATCATTTTTTTCCCCATCCCAGAATGGAGACTAGAGATTTTTCCCAATGTATCAATCTATTTTACTGAATTAGACTCACTTGACAGATACCTAGCAAAAGTGATAATAAAAAGAAGCCCACTTACCCTATAAATCTTACAAAATACACAGTTTAATTTGTGTATTGGTGAGAAGGCACATCATTTTTGGCATTGATTTGTCTTTCTCTCTTCAAAGGTTCAAAGGATTTAGTAGACTTTGTATTCTGTTTGATAAATAGCCCTCCCAAGCTTGGGAGAAGAAAAGCCAGGCTCTTTTTATAGTTTATGGTGACAAGGTGAGTGTTTATTGTGATATTTTAGTTGAAGAAATTCTAAGAAAACATGCAGAGCTTCAAATTGGCTGTAAGTTTAGTATATTTTAATATTTGACAAAAAGTAAATACTCATTATGAGTAAACCCAGGGAAATGGTTAAATGGGCAGTTTTGTTATCTGAGGAAAGTCTTTTTTTATTCTTTTGATTAGGAACATATCATGATGAGCAAAGTAGTGGATGGAAACTTTAATTTAGTTACATTGATAAGGTTTAAAAAGTTTTTTTAGACTTTTGTATTTTAAGGAAGAGGAGACCTATAATCAGTGAGAGAAAAACCATGTTGGAAATGACTATAATACAGCTTCTTTGAAGTAGATCCACTTATATAATAATACTCATATAGACATTCAAAGCACTGGTAATAATAGGTGATTTAATGGTGTTTAAATCCCTTGAGTAAATTCATATAGGCCAAGAAATTTCCCCAAGGACATGAGTTTAATAATTACGATCATTTCTTGTGCTGATAACTCTTGAGTTAGAATTTCTGCTCCAGAGACAAAGTTTGAGAAACTCAAATTGTGAAAATTAAGTGTCAGGAGTTTGGCTAATTCAACACATACATATGAGTTATGGTCCATTTGTGTATGAGAACTGGCTTCCAAGTAAGCAAAGGGCTGTTTTCTCAGCTCAGAAAGCTTTGTCTTTAAAATTGTTTGCACCTAATGGCATGTGGCAGAGACTAGTTGAATAAAAAAAATTTTTTTCCCAGAAATTTTAGCTTTTGCTTTTACTGTTAAGGTGGGATTGTTAGTTTTCTTTGTAAAAAATCGAGATGATTTTCAAGCTTCTAATAAAAGCTCAGTACTTCTTTATTAGATTGTGGAGAAGGACTCATCAGAATCGTGAGGGTTTGGAATTTTGCCGGAATCCTTCATAGTAGGAGATATTGAAGTATAATTGAATTGTAGATGTGCTATCAGTTTAGGCCACTGTCGTCAGAGAAGCCAGCACTCCTGGAAAGGTGAGGATGGAGTTACAGGCTTGAGGAAAGATCCAGCCTTGTGGCAGACTACGCCAGCAATGGTGTTGCGTGCTTACTCTCCATCAACCCTACAAGCTGCTATGTCTTCCTGTTTCTGATCCTAACCACCCAGTGGGCAGGTCACCATTATCCCTGTCTTACAGATGAGGAAATGAGAGAGACAGGGTTCCTATCCAGATAGCTCTGCCTTCTACGCCCCTATTCTTTCTGTCACGTCCTCTTGTTTCTATTCTATGTAATCCCTAAAACCCCTTGCTTCAATCCTGAAGTTTTTCACTGCATTGTGGGGATATATTTGTAGCACTGGACAGCTCTACTCACCCAAAAGGCCATTCTCCTTTTGAGCTTACGCTCGCCTCTTTGTGATTTCCATTTACTGGCTCTGTGGGAGAGATATTAAGGATAGATGGAAAAGGGTAAGAAAAAAAAGGAGCATTGAAGACCTGAAGGTAGGCTGCCATGGAAGCTGGAGAGAAGGCTGTGTGTCTGGGGCAGACAGAAAATAAGCACAGGAGGCTGTTCTATTTTCTCCTCTGAAATTTGAGTTTTCATTCTCTGATGGTGTGCATGTGGCTGTGTCAAAAGACTGGGGTGTTCTATTATTCAGTCAGCAGGGGGAGCAGTGAACTCGAAGTGACATCCCGTAGGGAGAGAAAGGCCATCTACTCAGCACGGTGGTTTATGAGTGGGTGTTCTTATTCTGCCTGGCATTAATAGATTTCATTTAAAAAAAATTATTTCTCCTTTTTTATCCCCCATGCTGTTGATGGTTAATTAAGTCATTGGGCACCAAAAGCAATGCTGCACTAGAAAAAAGTCACTTTGGTGGCATTTTGTGTTTGTGAATTTCTTTAACTCTGTAATGAGTCGAAAATTTAAGGGTACCTTTCTGGAGTCCATGAGGATTGTTAATTCTGGCCAAAATTATTCTTATAGCTTGGGTTCAGAATAACACCTCTGTTTGGGAAGAGCCAGGCGAGGAGGAGACATTTGATTCTGGGATGATTTGAGGGTCTCTGAAGAACACATTCCAATTATTGTCCTTAGTGTCTCTTATAGTACCAGGAATTGCAGTCTCTTTTAGGTTGAAGCTTTTTTTTTAAAAAATTTAAAAAAATATAATTAACATATGCATATTTTACCTAAAAAGAATAACTCATTAACCAGTCTCCGTTATTGAGTTTATTTGTTTCTATTTGTTTGTGGACAGGTGCACTTTGATATGTAAAGTCCAACTCTGGGTCATGAAGCATCTGCCAAGCCTTATTAAAGCATTGGAGGGCCCACAGCAGGGAAGTGGAAGAAGGAAAGACAAGCCTCTATTTTAATGTGGGTCAGTGGCTGGTCGGTTCTCCCAGGTCCTGGGCCAGGAGAAGTAGCATGTTCTGAGTATGAGATCCAAGATAAGATAGGAGAGTCATATTTCAGAAAAGCCCAGAATTTATTAGATAAATAATACTGCTTTTGTGCAGTAGTTCATAACATGTATTTTTTGATCATGAGCCCTTTGAAGTATCTGGAGAAAGTTATGCATCCCCTCCCAAGAAAAATGCATGTGCACACAAAATTTAGCATGCTATTTCAGCACTTTGTTGATGTTCTGCACTCCCCTGAAGCCCATCATGAATTCTTTTTTAGGGTACTAGTCTCTACAGTTAGAGGGTGGGAATCTATATGCACCCCAGGGTGTGTGTAAAATCATCCACCAGAGTATGGAATTTTCTATTTATATTTATTCTCTCTCTCTCTTTTTAAATATTTTATTTTTTTATTTATTCATGAGACACACACACAGAGGCAGAGACAAAGAGAGAGGGAGAAGTAGGCTTCCTGCAGGGAGCCCAATGCAAGACTCAATCCCAGGACCCCGGGATCACGACCTGAACCAAAGGCAGATGCTCAACCTCCAAGCCGCCCAGGTGCACCTATAGTCTCTCTTTTAAAGGTTTTCTTTTCCCTGTAGATTTTACGTTGCACATCATATGCGAGTTCTGTAGTATATAGCACTCGCATAACATTTATATATAAATAGATTAACAAAAGTAATTGTAAGGGATCACATTTTTTACTGACAGGGAAGCATGACTCGAAAGTGATCGATTGGTATTTAAAGAGTGGTGCCAATGAAATTTAAATTCTAGGCTCTGCTCTCCCCACAGTGGAGGGCCAAGGATAGGAGATTAACTCAAGAGGTGACTACTGGTGACTGGAAATTTTGGACCTAGTGATAGCACCTAACATTTGCCCACACTTCATGAAGTCCATTCACAAATGTTCTATTTGTCACAGCGGAGCTGTGACATAGGTAGAGCAGGTGCTAATAGAAATCTCTGAGAGTAAGGTATGTTAACCAAATTCTTAGAGAACTTAAGAGACTTTCCCAAGTGCCCTTGGCTAGTCAGTGGTGGAGCTGGTGCAGGAAACCTCAACTGCTGACCACAAATTATGTGCTTATTTCGTCAAACAGCAGGGATAAGTCAATCATTATGGGCTGTCAATGGCCCCATGGCTGCAGTTACTGGTGCTTCCCTGTGGACGCTGAGTCGTTGAATCCCTGGCTGATCCAGATACAGGGATAGAAAGCATATTTTAGCTACTTGATCAGAGGGCCAGGAAGCCGAGCTAACAATTCAGCATTAGCTCTCTCCTGTTGGTACTGTAATACCAACATATTTCAAAACAGATAGAGGGCTCTGGAAGGGTTTAGATACATCTATGTACAAAAAAGATTTACAATGGGTTATTAAATGGGAGTTTTGAGGCTGGTTTCTCAGGAAGTGCCAACCACTCGTTCTCCCAAATTTCCCTTGGTGCCACTGTCAAAGGCAAAGTACTCATCTAGATGGATTGTTGTTCTGACCCAAAACGACATTTCCAACTTTTCTTATATATAATCCAATTTCTGAACTTCTTTTTCAGTGATATTAAGTGGAATAGCAGAAAAAAAGTATTTTGGCATTAAAGATAATAAATGTGCTTTGCATTGGTCAGGTGTCCTTGCTCTTTGCCAGTGCATTAGCTGTATTGATTTTAGAATTTTAAATGACCCTTTTTACCAGACTTGATTAATGTCTCGTCCCCCGATCTTGGCTACCTGCTCCTTCCTTCTCTCATATGCAATCTTCTTCCCTCTCAGACTGGCACAAGTTAGAGACGGCTGACCTTCAGAGGATCAAGGGTCAGGAAATTGTGAGGAGGGTCCCTCAGGCCTGATGATTAGCCTCTATGGAGGGGACTGGTCGTGGAAGGATCAAGCCTTCAGCCTTTTGCCCAAGCCCCAGGCACATTCACAGTGGATCTCCTGGCTTGGTAAGTACCAGACTGTTCTAATATGTAGCTTCCATAGAAGAAACCTCTAGCCAGATAGAGGATTTGAAAGTGAAATGAGATCTGTGGCAAAAGCTGGCCAGCTAAGCCCAAATGTCACTGTTATTGCATGAAGCTAAGGTTAATTTTCTGAGATCCCCTCTCATTAATTAATAGTGTCCTCTGCTATCCTCAGAGGACACTTTGTTTAAAATTGCATTCACACATTATTTTATTCTCTCCCTGCACCTGAACTGTGGAGTCCCTGAGGATGTTGCTGCCTGGTATGTATGGCTTTGTGTACCCCTCCCTGAGGCCCCCTCAGTGTGGCCGGGCTGCAATGAGTGATGACTCTGAGGCTAGGCTTTTCCTTCTCTTTCAGAAGATGAGTGGGTGGGAGGTTGACCATCTTTCACTAGAGATGGCCACTCCTCAACCAGAATTGTTTTCAATTGTTCGCTGCTTCTTACTTTTCATAATATTTTAGGAGTTAATTTGTCATAAATGATAGAGGTGATATAACTACATTTCAGCAATTTTGGAAAATTGAGGCATAAAAGTCATTCCTATCATTACTCCACGAATGCACCTTCTCTTAGCATTTTGATATGCACGTTCGATGTATTTCTAATGACAATGTACTTGAATATTTTAAAGATTACAACATTCCATTCTAAGCATTTTTGGTTGTTTAATCATACTCATAAATGTCATTGGGGTATCAAAATGTATTTCACTATTTTCCTATTGCTGTCTATTAGACCAGTATTCATTCCTCATTAGTCTTGATTGGATATACCATCATTTATTTCCTCATTGTTATTTTTTTTATTTTTATTTTTCCTCATTGTTATTTATCAGATATACCATTGTATTTTGAACTATCTTCTTGTAATCTCACATTCATGATTAAATTATTAATGACTATTGGCTTAAGAAATCTGCCTATTTGGATTTAGTTTGACAAAGAGCATTATTAACATCTAGCATAGTGTTTGGCTCTCAACTGGTACTCAGGAAACGTTTTCTTCTTCACTCTTGCCCTTTGTATGTCAACTTTCTTGGATTGTGTACCTGAGGGCATAACATGTTGAGGAAACCTAGAGATTTCTAACTGGTTATCATATAAGTTTGCCCTGGCCATTTCAATTACTAATTTGTAGGGAGCATTGGGTTTTCTGACTACAGGGGTTTAGTTTTCTTCCTGTCATTTGGTCAGGTATATTTATCCATTCTTGCCAGATAGAAAATGTTAGAGCTACAAAGTGCTGGCTGTGGAAATCACCACATCCAGCGGTTTCCCAATGGATGCACAACAGAATTTTGCAAGGTGCTTAAGAATACTGCTTCCTTACTAAATCTTGATTTGGTGGTTGGGGACTGGGAATATGCATTTTAATAAGCATCCCTGTGTTCTGATTCAGGTGGTAGCCAGACCATAATTTGAAGTTACCATTTGGTTAATAGATCTTGGTAACTTTTTAGATTTAGATGTTAGATTTTCATCATGTTCAGTCTTTTGCTTTTAAAACTAATTGAATCTTGAAATGACTTATTTCAAGAGGCAAATATTACAATCACAATTATGTTCTGCAACAGGAAATAAGCTCTAAATGAATCTTAACATTTTACTTGACACATTACTATGTTTAAGTGTATTAAAGATGTCATTGAAAGGTGCAGGGGAGGAAAATGAACTTGATTTGGCAGGTAGGTGTTCATGGTACTATTATCCACAACTGTCTCTGCTGATTGACAGCACACACATTACCTCCTAACAGGCATTGTACTCAGTTGCATCAGATTTAAGTGTATGGCATTTTTTACTGAATATTTGAAACTGTTTTAGTTAATAGTATTAATTGTACATAGACCAACTTTCAGCCACTGTTTCAAAGTGCTTAATAGATAATATACACCAGAAGGTTCTGTGGATCTCCGCTTAGAGTAAACTTAGGTCTACGATACCATTTGCTTAAGTATTATGTATTTTGAGTAGTGCAAATGTTTTATCTTCCTCCATATTATAGATACAGAAATTAAACACAGAAAAGTGAAGTGCTCAAGGTCACTCAGCCACAAGGAGAAGTCAGAATTGGAGCTCAGATCTCCTGGGTCCTTGTTCTCTGCTCTTTCTACTATATCAAATTGCCTTTTTTGCATAGTTTCTATTTAATGAGAAACAGTCTAATGGCTGGTAGAGATGCCATAATCCATATTTATATTGCAAAGAGCTTCAAAGCAAGGAAATCTACTCGATATTTTCTTTTGGAAAACCAAACATGCTTTATTTAATTTTTTTCACAATTTATTTAAACATCTCACATATACAAAATAGGTACAATTTAATTTTTCTGCTTGTCCGAGAAATAAGGCTTCCTTTTGGTACCATGGGAGAGGATGAAAATGAGACTGGCAAAGAACAAATGCTGAATTTAAAGAAGAGGACAAGGTTGGGCAAGTGATCTGCATACTTTTATTTGGGAATAAGATGTAAAATACTGATGCTAAATCAAATGAGAAAAGAAGACACAATATAGCTCATTACAGAGGATTATTTCTTCTCAAATTCTTCTAGCACCATCAACGTTCTTCAAGTATCTGAAATACTATTAGCACCTTTGTATTCTGAACAAACAAAACAAGTACCTCAGCTCATGTCATCTAGGTCAGCACCTAATGATGTGGATCACACTCACAGGAAAGTGTTTTGAGGTAGTTTTAAACCTTCGGAAGTTTGGGTTTTAAACTTCCCTCTGTGGAAGATATTCAAAAGCCACAAGTGGTGCAAATGTTCATGGTTTTTATTTTATTTTTCAATTTTTATTTTGGTTTTCTTACAAAGGTTGACATTTTCCACAACGGATGTAAGAGTGTTGAAAAAAAATTCCAAATCTTTGGGGGCAGGGAGGGGGAATGAATGAAATCGTATTGCACTATGCTCTGATCAATCCTTCTCCTTCTCTTTTGCCCACAATTTAAGCAAGTAGATGTGCAGAGGAAATGGAAGGACTCAACTCTCAGTTAAAAAAAAAAGAAGAAAAAGAAATGGCAAAGAGAGAAAGTTTTTTCAGATTTCTTTTTTTTTTTTAATTTAGGTTGAGTTCATTTATTTGAAACAGACTGGGCCAACGTCCACCCTGAATTCTTGGTCAGCATCACCGATGTCCAAAGGTGCAATATCAAGGATAGGCAGGCGGGATGGCTTATTTGTTTTGTATTCAATGATTGTCTTTCTCCATTCATTTGTCTTTTTCTGTTTAAAAAAGAAAAGAATATTTATAAAAAGTTGCATTATTCCTAAATCTAATATCATTAGAACTTTACATATTTAAGAACCATTTTGGGGCTTGTTCATCTGAAGTGTGTCCCAGATAAAAATATTCATCTTTGAGACAGAAGAATCAGGGGTATCTTTAGGGAAGAGGTTTCCTACCAGTCTAATTTTTTAAGGAAAATTTCAATACATATTTCATGTGGTTTATTGCTACATTATCATTTTTGGGATGTGTGTGTCATTAGGGAGAGCTGAGTGGGTACACTGTGAGTAAATTTTAATTTTTCTCCAAGGTATAAAATATTGTAGAGAAAAATTACATGCAGACCATACTAATAAGTAAAATAAAGTACATATAGCTATAAATTATACCTTGGGACCTTTTAACCCCAAGTAATTTTAAGTTATGGGCAGACAGCATCATTTAAAAAACTCAAGTTTAAAGAAAAACAGCTAATGCATGGACATGGTATATATTTCAGTATTTCAGAGAATTTTCAAAGGCAAGATCTGATAAGAATCCTCTTTAGCATCTGAATTTAAATAAATACACCTATGAAGTTAGATTGAGTAAGTTTGGTCTCATTATCTGTTCATTCATGGGTCTAAGCTAGAACTCCAACCCCCCCCTTTTTTGTAAATAAGTGCTACTCCCAAATTTCACTATTACTTACAGAGCAGCCGTCTACAAGAACAGTGTAGGTGAACCTGCTGTTGCCCTCGGCAACCAGTTCAACATCATTGGAACCTTGCAGAATGACAGCCTTTTTCAGGTTGCCAGTCTCCTCATCCATATAGGCAATGCTGTTCTTGCAGTGGTAGGTGATGTTTTGAGAGGCATGGTTGGCCAGCAGGCGCATGAAGGCGAGTTGAGTAGCCATTTCCTTGGTGGTTACTCCTTCAACATTATATTCAAACTACAGAGAATAAAATAGAAATGCTAGTTAAGTGGAGAAGGACTCAGATACTAAGAGTCAAAAGAGAGAGAGAGAGAAAAGGCTGGTATAGGGAAGAATGATGACCTCAGATCTGAACCTTGGGAAAAAGATACTTTTATAGGAAACGCAATTCACATGTCTTTGCAATATTAGTTACCTAGGAGGGACATGAGAACTACCAGGCTGAGGCAAGATAATCTCAAAATGGTATCTGTTTTAGTTAACCCTTTATATGTAGGTTTCTTCTTAGAATGAAAGAGAAATAAGACAGAGAGTCAGACCTCTTTCTTTTTCTGTGATTCCCACCAGTAGGCATTCAATAAAGTTGGTGAAAGATTTTGATTAAAAATTTGGAAAAGCACATATCCTGAAAATGCATATGCATGAGCACAGGGTTATGTGCTGGCCAGTACTTCCTCATACTAAATGGCATTAGTCAGTTTCTCTAGTGGTTATCAGCTAAGTTAAATTTGAATAATAACTTTAGATTGCATGGATATGCCCATCAATCCATCTTTAATGCGAGGTCCAGGATAGAACTGAAACCTGAGCAAAAAGCAGGTTCTTTCAATAATCCCATTCTGGGAAAGGATTAAAATGCAGACCATTAAAAAGCAAGCAAACTTAACAATATTATTTAGTAGGAGAAGGAATGTTTGTAGGATTCCTCACCTGGGTACCACCATTGATAGTTTCTCCTAACCAGATGTGCTTCTTGACCTTGGAGTTTCTGTACCAGTTCTTGGCTGGGATGTTTTCAGGTTGAGCCCGAATGCAGGTTTCGCCAGTAGAGAAATCACAGTATACTTTGATAGCATCCATAGTGCATCCTTGGTTAGGGTCAATCCAGTAGTAACCTTTAAAAAAAAAAAAAAAAAAAAAAAAAAAGCCCAGCTCATAAAACCTCTCCTTGAGTGGAACATAGGTTCTAATAATTACTAGACAAAGAATTTTGATTCCCAGAAGTAACACTGTCTACTCCACATTTAACAGGAAGAGGTTGGCAATTTTCAAGATTAGACAGTTCCTCCTTTCCTCCTAAATCAAAGTATATTATCATGAAAAAGGCAAAAATATTTATTAAGAGAAGCCTGAAACTTGGTGCAGGATGGGAGAAGAAAATGCTTCATCAATCAGGTATAATTCCACCTAATGCAATTTTTACTCAAAATTTTTTCATTCTAAATGTCAGTGGGAAGTGACTTTGCAAAGCCCAGCTTGTGAGAAGGGCCAACCTGGCTTGGACATCTTGACTTACCACTGCTCCACTCTGGGTGGCTGAGTCTCAGGTCTCGGCATGTGCGAGCTGGGTTCTTCCTAGAGCCTTCAGGAGTAAGAAGGGTCTCAATCTGGTTGTTGAGGGATTTCAGAGTAGCATCAACTTCATAGTCCTTGGGTCTGAGAGAAGGTGGTGAGCGAGGCTGGTCAGCCCTGTAGAAGTCCCCTTCATAACCAAAGTCATAGCCACCACCACTTGGGCCAGGAGGGCCAGGAGGGCCAGGGGGACCAGGAGGGCCCTGCAAAGGTGAAAGGAAGAAAGAAGAGGTTTCGTATTGGGTCATAGGGAGAGGCGTCAATGACAGCAGACCTTCAGTTAAGTGTCACACACAGGCATATTCTAACAAGTCAAAAAAGAACCAAGTGTGTGTAAATAAATAATTGGATCCCAGGCACACTTGTAAGCATGGGCTAAAGAGCTCATCCCATATGATTTTTACATGTCTTAGAACTGATATATGGAAGTGGGGGACTGCTTTAATGTGTTGTCACAACCATCTTGGTTAGTCTGAAGAGAATATTCCTTAGGTCCGTGATGCTCTTTATTATTTCCCAGAATGATACTTACAGCAGGACCTTGGCTACCCTGAGAGCCACGAATGCCAGCAGGTCCGACTGTACCAGGTTGCCCAGTGCGACCATCTTTGCCAGCAGGGCCAGAAGGACCAGCAGGACCCTAGAGAAGAAGGACACCAAGTCTGAGTGAGTCAGTGAAAATCCCCCAAGGAAGCAGAGGCCTGGGGGCTCACTGCCTGCCATCAGCTCGATTTCAGAGACAAATGTCTCTGAGGTTGACTTACCCTAGGACCAGCAGGACCCACAGAACCAGGTGCACCTTGATCGCCATGTTGACCCTTGAGAGAGAGAAAACCAGAAAATCACACTTTCAGAACATGTGCTGATAAGTAGATTTGTTTTTAAAATTGAATGGGAAACTTTAGTTTCAATGGACTCTGGATTGAGAAAATTGAAAATGTAAAATGGGGCTCTTTTCTCCCATTATGTCTATTATATTCAATTATATTTTTTTCTACAAGCTATTTCAGCAGTGCAATATTAGTCATTCCTCTAATTATATTTATTTTAAGTGGGGTTGAAGGACATTGTTGCCAGGAGATTTTAATATATGTATATTTCGATCTCCCTTAACCCTCACCTTTTTGTGTTGGGATGAAATAGCGTTATCTCTGTGAGATGGAGTCAGCCAGAGAATGGGAAATGAGTATGATGTAGGACATTTTAGAACAAGGGCAGTGAAAATTTGAGGAAGATCATTTTAGATCTGTATACATGCCAGATGTCCACGCCTTACTTACAGCAAGACCAGGAAGACCTTGCAGTCCATTGTGTCCCTTTAAGCCAGGAAGACCTCTGGGCCCCTTCTCACCAGGCTCTCCCTTATCACCTCGAATACCTTGTGGGCCCTGTAAAGAAAAAGGAGGACACATAGGGCATTTGCCTTCCTTTGAAAATGGTGCCCACTTCCCCCACAAATACTGCTTAATCTGTTTACAGAGCTGACTTGAGACAAGCAAAGGTTTAAAAGCCATGTGGGTACTACCTCTATCTATTCCCCTAACCTGCTTTAGTTGAACTCCGTATTATGGCTAGATTCCTGTGCTTATTTCATACACATGAACAGAAGAGATTTGAAATAGAAGAGACTTAGAAGCCTTTGTAGCAATTCTCAATATGGACCACATTTTTTTTTAAACAATATGAATTCTAGCCTAGACTGGACTGAGTCTTCTTAAATGTTAATTTGTGAAGAAATCACCATGTACGTACACTAGGACCTCTTGGACCAACAGCGCCGACGGGACCAACAGAACCAGCAGGACCCTGCACATTGGAGAAGCAAACCAGTACTGGTCAGCCAGGGCCAAGCCCCCCTTCTCCCCAAGCCCCCGCAGTGCCCCAGTGTGGGGAGGTCAGAAGTGAAGCCTACAAAGATGCCAGCATTAAAAGACTGGTATTAACAAACTTACAGGTTCACCACGGTTTCCGTGTTTGCCAGTGGGACCCACAGGGCCATGAGGACCAGGTGCACCCACAGCGCCAACGGGACCAATGTTGCCAGGGTAACCACGCTCTCCCTACCAAAGGCAAAGTGAAGTTTCACATAAAACTGGCCTATATTTTAGTCACTTTTCAGTTGGAGAAAGACAAAGAGGTGTCCTGACCTTGTGTCCGGCTTGACCATCGCGGCCTGGGGGACCATCATTCCCAGGGTTGCCCTGTGAAGATACCACACCAGTTAAGGCACTCGGGGAGGCTCTTCACCTCACCTCACCTCACCTCCTCTGCCTTACTATCCCCAGGCTCAGTAGTGAACCCCCTGTCAGACTGTCAAAAGATAGTAGGAACAAGAACCTGCCAACCTAGTTTTTGTAGACATGTTTTTAATATTTTGGCCAACTTTGAAGTATACTATTTAAAGAGCCATCCCCCAGCCCAAATAAGTTTTCATATTTTCAATAGCAGGAGTGGCCAGTACATGCCAGTGTTATGGAGAAACAGACCATCTCATTCAGACACTTGGAACAAGAGGAACTCTGCTCAGGATATGAAGTTGCACACAATGGAATTCAGCTCTGTTCTATTATACAAACCAAGTGTTAGACTCACATCACGACCAGCTTCACCAGGAGCACCGTTGACTCCAGGCGCACCCACAGCTCCAGGAGGACCACGAGCCCCAGGTGGACCAGCAATGCCAAGAGGTCCGGGTTCACCCTAGAGGCAGAGAAAATTAAACAACACTCCTCCCACTGGACTGAGTGCAAATATCACTCTCCCCAAAATGACCCTGGCTAGGAGATTCCAGTTTGAAAAGAGAAAGTATAGTGAAAGTGAATGGACCACAAAATGGCAAGAAGTATCATTGGTGTTATCCTGACCCTCATCCTACATGGTCAGATAGCCAGCTTTAGGCAGTTTTGGAATGTCACTCTACTACGTGAGCCTAGTTGCATCCGATATCCCAAATGAAACAAAATCATAAAGTTGAGAGAGTTTATGGAGATGAGATGATTCCTAGTTGCTGTCATGTATAAGATTTAATGGAATGATTCAGAACTTTCAGAGCTTCATTCTTCCTACAGGATAAATGATGCCAGCATTTCATACTGCAGAGGAGTAAATGCAATTAGAGCTTATATAGTTCTTAAGCATGTAAAAAGAACAAAAATCATTCTGCATAATGTTAAGCTGGATCTTTATAGCGTGTGTCTAAGTAAGGTGGTATTAAAGCTTCTTAGATAAGTGACATGTGATCTGTATAAAGAAAATGCCATGAATAAAAAATCTTAAGTGGAGTTATTCAGTGATCAATCTGTCACATCTGAAGTGGCAGCTTTTAAAATCTTTTATTATGTTAATGAGCAGAAGAATGGTGTCAAACACTTACCACGGATCCAGCAACACCTGGTAGACCACGCTCACCCCGAGAGCCTGGGAGACCCAGAATGCCAGGAGCACCAAGGAGACCTTGAGGACCTGGTGTGCCAGGAGGTCCCTGAACAAGAGGAAAAATAATATTACTGGGTAAACCCCTAGATGATAATACAGGTTGGCTTGATAATTGTAAGAATAAGCTATTCTCAGTTTAGAAAAAGCCTAGTGACCTTCTTTTGGGAAGATATATCCTTGGATATCTTGTCTCCAGTAATGACAATTACAGCTTGGCAAGTATATTTCATTATACCTGGTTCCTCCTAGAGACCAGTTGAACAACACTGGACAATATGTGGTTGAGATTAATGAAATGCAATAGAGTTTTTATAGAATTTATGCCAAGAAGCAAATTTTGACTTTGGCCTCTAACCGAGCTAGGTCTAGTAAAGGACATTGCAGAGTAACAATAATTCTGGACAATGCATGTTTAAGAAATTGGTAGCTTCCTGAGACTGATTCATTTTCAATAGGAGGGCCATGGCTATGGGATTCTTTTCTAATCCCAGGACCAATAAGGTGCCTTTCTGATAAAACAGTGAGTTCCTTCATTTATTGCCATCCTTATGTAGTGCCTTCTAAGCAACTGCTGAAGCTGTGACACCTCAGTAGCTGCTGGACAGATTTCTTGGCTCAGTTGAGCTCTACTTGAAAGCCTGCAATACTTATCAACAGATATATGCCACTTGAAGATCTGCGTAAAGGCTTTATTTTAATTTGCTATAAGGTATTAAGAAAGAGGAGCTTGAAATCACTTACAGCGGTACCAGGCTCTCCAGAGGGACCCTTCTCACCAGTAAAGCCAGGGGGACCAGAGGCACCTGTTTCTCCCGTTCGGCCAACTGGACCTTGGTCACCTCGAGGCCCACGGAGTCCTTCTTTACCAGCAGCACCAGGGGGACCAGGAGGGCCAGTGATACCCTGGGAGCAAATGACAGAGTCATTTATTGTCTGTTAGTCATTACAGACTTGGGGATAAAGCAGCTGAGGCTCTAGAGATGAAGATGCAAACAGTGCGAAGCAATGAAATGACATCCTGGTGATTTGAGGGGACCTATTTAGACCTTGTCACATTCCTTCTAATGGAGAGAAGCAACAGCTGTCCTCCTTCTCCTGAAGCTGTAATAACATGACTAACTGAGGCTGAGGCTATGGCAAATGTCTGTGAGGAGAGGAAAGGCTGTGCTCCCGGGACCCTGGCATCTTGGAATTCGAACTATGGTGAGGAGAGTTAGTTGTATATGAATGAGACTTTGGGCTTGGGAGGACTCTGGCTCATCCCTTTTTGAAGAAAGCCAATACTGGCATTTTGTTCATAATTGAGGAATCACATATGCTCTCAACTAGGTTTAATTAAATGCCTACGGGGAATGAAGATTTTTCTGTTATGAACCTGTAAAAGGATTCCAAGAAATCAACATCTTTGCTATTTTTTTTCCCTGAAACCTTAACCGGAAGACTTAATCCTTAGTAATTAATTAAATTCTCTTGAGTCCTGACAGGAGAGTCTGAATCAGAATTGAATTAGAGGCCAAACCACCTTTAAATTCAGGAACAATTATACCTTAACAACGGAGGCAGAATGTTGGCCATAAAGGGTAATTAGATATAGAAATATCTGATATGTGACTAAAACTGTTCTGTTTTTTATTTTTAACAAAGAGACCATGCCCCTAAAAGGGAACTTGTGTTCACATGAATAAAAGCCTCTTATGCTGATCTTATAAAATATAATTTGTGATGATTCTGCCTTAATGGTTCAGGAAAACTGATTTCAGACCAGGAAAGTAATAGCAAAATATTAGTAGGATGCTTCCAAGAGAGTTTCCTACCAGCTTCCTACTAGAGGCAAAGGCCTATTGGGTAGAGTAAATGACAGATTTTGAAATGATTTACTTACAGAGGGTCCAGGAGGACCAGTCCGCCCAGCAGCACCAGGGAAACCAGTAGCACCCTAAGAATCAAGCACATTAAAATTCCACAATCAGTGCCAACTCTAGGGATTTGGGTGAGATGGAAATTTCTCCTTCAGCTAGTCCTCAATACACATGACTGAGGATGGACCACGGAGTAGGCAGAGGCAGCCTCATACAGGGTATTTTGTAACAAGGACCCCGAAGACCCTAGATCTCTGTACATGCATATTTTTCATAAAGGCTCTAATGTTCTGTTTTGAAATGCTATTTGTCAGCATGATGGTTCTAAGAACAAGATAGTAGGACACGAGGCTCTTATTACACATTGTTGTGTATTCATTAATAAGTACCTTAACCACCTGGCTGGGCATGAAGGAAATGGACACTGGATAAGTACTTATGTTTACAGAGGAGGGTACAACAGAAGACCAAGAGTATTAATTGCTGTCTGAGGAGAGCAGGAAGGAGTCAGTGCAGTTTATTCCTAGGGAGGTCTGGGTCTTTAAGGAGTCAGTGTAACAGCACTGGGTGCCAAGAGAAGGGGCATGGTTGGGCAGAAGAAGGGGGGGGGCACATCAGCAAAAGGATAAAGGGTACCAGAGAGATTATTTTTACCCATTTCACAACTAACCAACCCAGGGTTAACTTTGGTTATGACTTCAGGTAAGGTGGTAGCAACCGACACTGCACTGAGTTCCAGTTGGGATTAAGTTAATATCCCATGACCTAATGGTAACTTCAATATCAGATTTTCTCTGAAAAACATGAACTTGGATCTGAAGAGTCTCCTTGTTAAAGTTTAGGATTAACCCAAAACCTCCAAGCTTTCAAGTTGTTTTCAATAAGATTCTAAAGAAAGCAATGTTAGCAGGGTCCATTATAAATACTCACAGGGGGGCCACCATCACCACGACTTCCAGCAGGACCAGGGGGACCATTTGGACCCTAAAAGGAAACAAAGAAAAAGATGGGGTCAAACCACAAGACAATGCTTATTAATGTTTATTTTCTCTTCAAAGGCGTTAGTTAGTCCCATGTCTATTAGGAACAAATCCAGAAATTAAAAACGATTATCTGTGTCATAAAATAAATGTCCTGACTTCAGTGTTACCCACCTCATGGGGGCTACCAAAAAAGTACGAGGATACAATGTTTATGAAAAGTTTACAAATTATAAAGTGGAATGCAAAGGTTAATTCTTATTTTTTAAATCACCTTCTATCTAGTATCTTCCTGGTATACAGTAGGCACTTGATTGATGTGTGTTGGATTACAAGATTTCATGGGTAACGACACAAGCCATGTTGACCACCAATGAATTCAACTTACAGATGGGCCGGCAGATCCAATGGGGCCTGTGGGACCAACGGGGCCATTTTCACCCTTGGGCCCTTTGGTTCCTCTCTCTCCCTTAGCACCAGGTTGACCAGCAGCACCCTGTTAGAAAGGAACAGTTGTGGTCAGGTATTGCAGCTCACTCTGCTTGCCAGCTTGGGATGTTTTCAGATTAACCTTCATCCTAAGGATACTCACAGCAGGACCAGCAAATCCATTGGGGCCAGCGGGACCAACCTCACCACGTTCACCCTAGGAGGGAGAAGGGGTTTGAGAACATCATGGCAACCTTAGATTCATTAATGTCTAAAAATTATGAGTGTCCCAAATGGCCCAGGTTTCTACTTACAGGGCTACCACGAGGACCAGCAGGGCCAGCGGGACCGGCAGGACCAGCTTCACCCTGTAAGGGGACCAAAGATGAGTTTGTTAATGTGCTTCACATTGATGCTCAAAGAGCAGGTGGGGAGAGGAATCAGTGGTAGACAGTAGGCTCTTGTCAGAGTTTGGAGTTGTGTCAGAAGAGAAAACTAATGCACATCTCAGGGAGTGAAATAAAAGGGATTTTTACTGTGCTTAATGTTGTATTCATTTTGGGGGCTGAAGTGGTATTGGTCACAGACTTGCAAAAACACCATAAATCAGTGCCCACAATGCTAGGAGGAGGACGTTTTAATTTTTAGATGGACACAGAGCTGATCTATTTGCTGCAATCTGTGCAGTACAATAAATAAGGTCTATTTTAAGTGGACTGTTCGATGCGAAATGGGCACACTATGTATTTTATTGATTTTTTACAATTGAAGGCTTTGAGGAGGCTTGGTGCATTAGGATATTGTTAATGGGCAACAGGAAAGTCTTTAAAACAAATGATAGGGATTAAAGTATAGATCAGATAGTTGGCACATCTATAGGAAGGGAAGGAGAACTTTAAACACATAGCATTTGTTTCCTGCTGCCCCATCACAACAGACAGGTTTTTAAATAAGTAGGCTTTATACGGAGTCATAAAAATGAATTGCTGGGGCTCTCCGGGGCTAGGGCAGGCAGGAAATTTTAGATACTACTATTGGCCCAGAGAGTGGCAAGTCCAGGAAAATGAACACTTACCCGGTCACCAGTGGCTCCGGCAGGACCAGGGGCACCCATGGCACCAGGAGCTCCCTGGTACCAAAAGGAAATGAGTCTTGTTAATAACACCCCCAGACCAGCCAAAGTGATCCTTGCCATTCTCCCAGCCCCCTGACTGTGTTTATACAGTAACCGAACACTCTCACTGCATGCTCTGGGTGTCCTTCAAGAAAGCTTTCAATGTACTTCTGTTCTAATGATCAAAACTCTTAGACGCAGCTCTCTGGAAGAAGGTACCTCAGCGATAAAGGTGATAGAAATGTGTAAGTCAAGGGCAGGTTAGGAATTGGGGAGATCTGAACTCTCTGCTCTTGTCAAATTCCCTGGAGAGCGGCAAATGAGTAGGCTTGTTTGAAACTGCCAGGACTGTGTGATTCAGAGAAAGGACTATTATCCATGTGCCAAAGTGAGTTATCAGGTCTGAGGGAGGTGAGAAGGAGGACCAAGGTAGCCGATGGTATGGAAGAGCCACGTTGCCAATGCTCTAGGTAAGGTTATTATACCTTTACGGGATCATCTTTGGCATCTCCATGGCATTAACTACTAATCACGGGGGCTGCTCTTTGAGTGATAAATTCTTAGGGCACACATTTGAATAAATAGGACCTTGTTAGAAGTTCTGGCTTCTTAAAAAGTAAGAGTTAGTTTTTTTGTTTGTTTTTTTGTTTTTTGTTTTTTTCCCCGAAGTCCTATAATAACTTAAACAATCAAAGTTCTATTAAACCTAGAGATTTCAGTTTAGAATTTGTATTTGGTCGAGTTAACACTAAGGAAGGTAGAAAACTCAGGTTATGATTTCCAAAGGGATAAGATCTTTCTTTTGAAACATGTGAAAAGATACTACTTTTCACAGATCCAGAAAGGAGAGGGCTACTCTCACTAAACCTGGATCCTTCTTTCGTCAGTTCTATTTTGGAAAGCTGCTCAACTCAAATCAAGTAAAAGGTGAAAAAACAACAACAACAGTAATCTAAGTACAAACGAACAAACAAAATTCTACTCACACGGGCGCCATCTCTGCCTGGGTTACCAATTTCGCCTCTGAGACCGGTTTCACCCTGAAAGTATAAAGCAAGAGCAACTTTTTGTTTTCTGACCAAATTTTTGAATCAGAATTAATCTGAAGGCTCCTTTATTTTATTTTATTTTATTTTATTTTATTTTTTACAGAAAATGTTATTCACCTTCAGTCATTTAATATTTACTAATGTCCCTATTACTCTACAGGATGTTGAATGGGAAAAAAATGTAAGGAAAAAATAATTCAAGGCTCTCTCTAGATTACTGCTAAATATTCTTTTCTAATTTCCATACACTCTCCTGAAGCATAATCAAGCAAGGTACAAATTCATGCGGACAGAATTATAAGGCAACATCACAATGGGCTTCAGTGCCTTATCACTCTTATGGCATAACTAATGCAGCAGCACGGTTGACAGCTGTTCAATATAGCTTCTTCCCATTAATTAGGGCAGGATGAGGCATTATTGTTAGTGGCATTAAAATGAGCCTCATGTATTACTCAACACCATCTGTTTGCGTGAAATTCCATGGTAGCAAGGAATTTTGCCAGATTAGAGAGTTTAGAAATGCGATGGTGCTAGGTGGCAGAGGGGAGCGCACAGAGGTGGACAGCGAAAGGCCACCAGGCCACCTACCAGGAATTGCAGCAAACACACAAACTGGTCAACCCTGTGCAGCCCTGTTTTGCTCCAGTTCAACCACACGCACGGAGGCCCAGCACTGAGAGGGTACCTTTTCTCCCTTGCCTCCAGGAATGCCGGCAGCACCCCTCTCTCCTGGGAGTCCACCGGGACCGGACGCGCCAGCGGTGCCCGGGGCGCCAAGCACGCCAGGTTCACCCTTGAACCAAACACACGTGAGAGCCATGATTGCGGTGGCCAAAGAAGAAGACTCGTGAACGATTCCAATTTCAACATTTAATAGATCGCACTCTTGCCTGCTTAGGGACACAAAGGAAGGTTATTGAAAAGAAGGGCGCCTGTCCCAGAAGGAGGTGCCGTTAATGACACCGTGGGCTGAAGAGCAGAGAAGGGGGAGTGGGGGGCTGTGATTTTTCTATAACCTGCTCCCGGTCGTCTTCGGGCAGGCAGGCAGGCGTGGGAAAGAAGAGGCTGGGACAATGCGGGGCAGAGAGTGAAAAATGTTTGCCCACAAACCTTTCTTAAGGATAAGTCTCTTAGCCCACGCAGGAAATATGGAGAGAAACCTCGTCAACTGGGGAGATGTTTACATTTTAATTTCCTTAAGAGTGGGGACTATAGCATCCACTTTATATGAAAACCCCACCATTCCACACACTTCAAACCTATCGACTAACTTCTAAGATAGAACTCTCTGAAAGTGCTATCCTCCGGACGGTGTTTACTTTCTCGCTTCCTCCCGCCCTCTTAGCTTTTGACATTTTTTTCTAATATCCTTCCACCTACCAAAATAGCTTTTTGCACCTAATCTTTACTTTTTTTTCCCTCCCCTCTTGAAAGTTAAGAACCAGCAGTAATAGGAGTTGCCTTCTCTTTGCTGTGGTTAAAGTCATCTGTTTTTCAGAAATGTGTCTAGAAAATTCTACCTATTTTAAAATCTAAACCACAGATTCTACTTTGAAACTCAAGTTGTCAAGCTTATGTTTGGGGGATGAATGTACTGTCCGGTTAACTTTTATCTCCCTCATTAAAATTCAGACTATGAGTGGGAAAAATAAGAGAGGTGACAAAACATGAGAGACTCCTAACTCTGGGAAATGAATAGGGGGTAGTGGAAAGGGAGGTGGGTAGGAGGAGGGGGTGACTGGGTGACAGGCACTGAGGGAGGCACTTGACGGGATGAGCACTGGGGGTTATGCTGTATGTTGGCAAATCAAACTCCAATAAAAAATACATATTAAAAAAATAAAGCTGGAAATATATATAAAAATTAAATCCAGACTACCTTTGGAAATTTTACTCTCTGAAGCAGGATGGTGAGAGGGTGAAACTTTGTTCCCTAAAAATAGTGTCCAAATGTATGTGATGTTTCTAGATGAAAACTAAAGTATAGGGGCACCTGGGTGTCTCAGTGGTTGAGCATCTGCCTTAGGTTCTGGTCATGATCCCGGGTCCTGGGATCGAGTCCCACATCGGGCTCCCTGCACAGAGAACTAGCCTATGACTCTGCCTCTCTTTCTGTGTATCTCTTATGAATAAATAAATAAAATCTTTAAAAAAAAAGAAAGGAAACCAAAGTATAAACCATGCAATGACACAAGAGTAAAAGCCCATACTAATTCATTTATGTGTGTAGAACACTGGGATTTTCCTTCTTTTGGAATAATTCAGGTCCACTGGAATCAAACAGTCATTTAAGGTAATGGAAATCATCACAGAGTTGGAAATAAAAAATATCTGAAAAGCAATTCATTTACTATTGGAAATGATCTAGTTACTCTAGAGGATAGTGGGCCAAAGCAGCGATATAGAACAGAAAATGTTACCTTGTTTCCATCGGGCCCAGGGGGTCCAGAAGGACCTCGGCTTCCAATAGGACCAGAAGGACCAGCAGCACCACTTTCTCCAGGGGGACCACGCTCCCCCTGTGAGAAAGAAAAAAGAGAGAAAGAGAGAGAGAGATTAGAAGAGTTGTACTGTTCACTTTCAGAGATACCATTTTACACATCAGAGTTTATACTTTTTTAGCTTTTGAATCCTGGTTTTGCCATTAACAAATTATAATTTTTTCCCCTTAATTTCTCTAGTAGTAAAATGAACGAATGGGATGAGATAATCTCTAGTCTCATTCAGCTTTAATGTTCTGTGGCTACAACTCCAGAATGTTTTTCTTCTAGAGTACAATATTCAAATTTGGAATTAATTCTTTTTTTTTTGTCTTTTTGGTAATAGATTCATAGGTAAAAATAGATGCCAGTTATGCATGATATTCATAGGGAAAGATTGTGTCATTTTATAATAGCAATGCTAGGTATAGATAGGATTAGACATTCTCATATCTACCCCCCTTTTAATAATCCTATGCAATAGGATTATTGTTATAATATTTATAGTGATGTAATAGTTGATGTAATAGTTATAATATTTAACAGGATATACATATATATGTGTTTGCCTGCATGTGTATACCTACCTATCTATATTTCTCACAATTGCATAGAAATATCACCATGAGAGTTTATTCCTTGGTCCAGAGTATTTAACATGTATGCAAATAGTATTTAACAGTCTGCATTGCAACTGTTTCAAAGGCCCTTGTTATACTTATGGTTCTATGATACTAAATTTGTTTGGGCATCCTAGATATATGGTAACTAACCATATAACAGGATACTTGAGGGGCAAACTCTGTGACCACACAGACAAACTAAATCTGTTTTTTTTTTTTGTTTTTTTGTTTTGTTTTGTTTTGTTTTTGTAAGAGCAAATTCATGGTTTCAGCTTTAGACTTTGAACATCAACACACATTGCAAAAATCGATTTTGAATCTTAGTAAGATATTACCTTTCCTTGGCTCAGGTTGAGCCACTTTCACAAATATATCATACTTGTCTACATAAATTACTGAATATAATACATATATTATAATCACATATGTATAATGTATATATGTATAAGAAATATAAGCGTTTCTTATAACTGTGTGGGTTTGGGCTAAGAAATATGAATAATTAAATTTAAAAAGTCTACTTTCAATTTAGAAATCAAATGTTCTCTACAGATTATGTTTGACTGCAGAACAATATCAGGAATTTGTCACAAGGTCATCAATAGCTTTTAAGAGAAAGCACTACTTGTTTTAAAAACACATCGCCAGAAGTTTAAGAAAGTTAATTAAATAATACTTACTCTTGGACCAGCAGGACCAGGAAGAC
This sequence comes from Canis lupus dingo, assembly GCF_003254725.2. Lineage (NCBI taxonomy): Eukaryota > Metazoa > Chordata > Mammalia > Carnivora > Canidae > Canis > Canis lupus. Next base: position 19,680,430 of record NC_064256.1, on the reverse strand, counting down.
CAAATTCACCAGGGAGACCCTAAGCAAAACACGATAAGAGATAAATCATGAAATGTATGTATGTTCTCGAGGTCCACTTATGATTATGATATTTAGGTAAGTTTTGAAATAGCCAAACAAAGCCAGCTAGGCTCTAGCTCCCTGAGTGTATAAGTATAGGGCTATTAGGAGCAAGAGAATTTTCAGGTGTATATAGACAGATACAAAAAGTGAGAATTCCACTGATATCAAAGATATTTCTATGCTAGAACATGGTATCAGGAAATTTAGGTTTCCATCACTTAGTCTATATTACTTTAAAAAAATGATAAAACAGACTATCTCATTTGATAATATAAATAATGATAGACAATATCAGACATTGCCTATTTTTAGTTATATAACAGACTGCTTTCTTAATAGAAATGATCATATTCTGCACATTACCTAGTTAATTGTATACCCAAGTGTATCTCCTTTATTACTGACCAGCTGTCTCCTTAATGTGCCTCACTGTTGACAAAGGAGACCAGGCCACAGAATGTAACTGAATTGAGGCACATTCATCACAATTACCAGAGAAAATGACTCAGAACTCCTGCCCTGATTGTGGCTAGCAGTGTCATGTCTGAATGCCAAGAAAAACATTAAATGCAATTTTTCAGGGTCTAGTTTGATGGAAAAGCAGTGCATTTACTTTTTCACTATGGGAAAGCAAATAATTTGCATGTTAACGTTACCAAGAACAATACAAAAAGTAAGGCCATTAAATGGAATGTTCATTGATAATATTTTCCTTTCATAATGCAGCGTTTCATTCAGTTTTTAAAACAAAGGAGTTGTTATTCCAAGGAGCATGAGTAACTGGGTGTATTCTCTCCAAAGTACCAACGTAAGTAGAACACTATCATTAACATATGAAATACGAAGTTTCTTTTTACATATTATAATTGCACTGCACTAGGGCATTCTTTATGGGAGAAGTCCCAAGTTTCGATAATTCTACCATCACTTGTTTTACTCACCCTTTCTCCTGGTTTGCCAACTTCACCAGCTGTACCTGCGGGGCCAGGCAGACCCTAGATGAAAAAAAAAAAACCCACAAAATCTCAATCTTCTGGCTCTCTTTAGAGGATTTGAGAATGACTGGGTTTTTCTGGATACTTTTTGATATCGACATGGTCACTAACTATTGTATGCTATTAAAGAGTCACACAGAAGTTTGCCTTGTAAAGGTGTATCCTTCCTTACGTTAGTTCTGAAATCAGGTTCTGTGTGGTGGGGGAAGAGTTCTATGGTGATTTACAGCTGGATGATCTGACCAAAGGCAATGTTCTGTAGTTTTAGTTGACTTACCTGGAAGCCTGGAGGACCAGCAGGACCCTGTTCACCTTTTCCACCTTGGACACCCTGAAAGTAATAGTAAAAACAGCTTAAGTAGAAATGTATTGTCACCATTGCTGTCTACCTATATAACTCGTGGACTGGAAAAAGGAGATGGTCATTTGGTAGGACTGGATTCATTTGGGCAGTAGGAACAAGAATGGGAGAAATACTCACTTGTGGTCCAGGAGGTCCCTGAGCACCATTGTTTCCATCAGGACCTGGAGCACCCTAAAATATTTCACAGAAAGGCTCAGGGTTACCTGTGAGTCAGACAGTTTCAGAAGACTCGAAGCTTCGTGCATTACTTTCTCACCGCTTATGCTCTTTGCATGACTCATTGTGGGTCCCCTGCCTAAATACTAGCTTTTGGTATGGCTTGTGGGAAGTCCACGGATGGAGACCAATTTATGAAGACTAGAGAATGCATACTAGCATATGCATAGCTTTTTAATCACAGAAAAAATGAAATAAAAATCAAATGAGCCCATAAATAATTTTGACTGAATATACATTCTGATTTGTTAGAGCTCACCGTCCTATAAGTGCAGTTTAAAAAGGAAAATACATTTTGTGATGGCATAAAGGATCCTTGGGGATGGCATTTTGAAAAGGGGATGACATCATTATATCAGATGGCCTCAAAGGATGTGTGTTTCCTAAGTGAATATGACATAGGCAGATAACACGACAAAGTCAGCACCTACCCGAGCACCAGCAAGACCAGCATGACCTTTATCACCATTTTTGCCAGGATCACCCTATGATAAACATTAAAAAAAAAAGTCAAATTAACCATGAAAATTTTGAAATGTTACTTGTTTTTTTTTGTTTTTTGTTTTTTTTTAAATTCTCTTTCTTTTCTAAGGTTCCTAGTCTTTGAGTTCCGTTGGCTAAGGCACAATCCATCATCTTGCAACTCCAAGGACAAGAAGGTACACCTGTGTCCTCAGAGGCACAGACTCAGGAGATGGATTTCTAGCAGGTGTGCAATGATATATTGGAGATCAATTATGTGGTAGGTGGCTCGCAGTTTTCTGCGTTGAAAGGGACCCCTCCTCCCTATCTTGAGATAGAATGGACTGAGGGCAGGAGAGAAACCAAGTTTTAGTGAAACGTAAGCAAAGATGTGCCAAGCGAGAAGAGGGTGCGCTGTTCTTACAGTGGGGCCTTTGGGTCCAGGGAATCCGATGTTGCCGGGCTCTCCTCTTGCTCCCGCTGGGCCAATTGGTCCAGGCCTGCCATCAATACCAGGGAGACCCTGAAACCAAAGTTTATTTAAAGCTCACTCAGCATTGCACAGGGTCTCTCGACCTCACGCTGGTGAGGCTGCTGTAGGATGAAAGAGAATCATTTTCTGAATGCACAGAGCTTTCTGGTATAAAGTGTCAATAAATTATGAATCCATTTTCCTTTTCTAAATAGGATGTCAGTACACACACAGCCAAGTCAATCTCGTATGTGTCCAATCCCCTCTTTCCCCTCCCTTTCCATACCCTCATCACCCTCTTCAATTTCCCCTGCCATGTTTTTCTTTTTCCTTCCCTCCTTTCAGTCCTGTGTTCATTTGGACTCCATAATTACAATCTACTCCTTCACGTTCCCAGATGATGTATGTGGCTGATATTTATTTTCAGTGTGTTCATGTATAAATAAGCCACAGAATAGACTTGATAAGGGTGCAATAAGTGTCCTTGAAAATATAATGGAAAATGAGCAATTCTTACCATGGGACCTTCTTTACCAGCTGGGCCAACATTACCAGGGGCACCAGGAAAACCCTATAAAATAAATGAGGATGCTTTCATGTTGGCACTTTAACACACGTGCTTGAGGCTCCCATTTATTAAAATCTCACAAAAGCACTACCCCCCCCCCTTCTTGTTGGTTGCACAGGGTAAATCATTAGGGGTATTAGCCACTGGCTGGAAGGTATGAAAAGAGCTCTGAAATATTTCTTCTCTCCCTTCTTTATGCCTTTCTTTTTATTGGAGTTTAGTGCAACTGATTCATTTATAGATATCTCAAGAAACTGTGAAGCAACATACTATATGGGCAAAATGTATCAAGTTATTTACCTCATAATAGAAAAACAAATACTTTTAGTAAGCAATTTTCAAAGGGGATTTTTTATTGCTATATTTGGTGTCTTTATTACTTGTTTATGGTACAATTACAGATGATATTCATCCATAAGAGATAATGGAAGCAAAAAAAAATCACTCTATTGCTATGGATTAGAGTGTCTACGAATCTAAAGGTCATTTCTCCATGGCTAGTGTGATGCTGAATACATTATAGCACTTTGTGATTGCTAGAAAAATGATTTCACTTATGAATCTAATACACTGATAATGTATAGTCCTAATACGTTTCATGGACACCTTATATAAAACTCACAAATTGAGATAAAAGATTCATGCTGATAGGAGAACCCACCTAATTTGGATATATTAAAATAAATCTATTTTTCCAAAAACCTCACAGCCATTGGATCAAGAAATAAATAAGAAATTTATGAACTAACCAAATTTGTAAAAATATCTCTGGGCTTTGATAAAGTTAAATTAAAAAGGCAATCATCAGCAAATCTCCTAACAGATTTACTTTGGATGATTTTTCTATTGTCTTCAGATATTAATCATCCCTTCAAAACAGGAAATGGTGCCAGGTGTGACTTGCTCAGAATCAATCAGAAACTTACTCGGGGTCCCATGAGGCCAGGCTCTCCAGGGCGACCAGAATCTCCATTGGGACCGCGGACACCAGCAGGGCCGGTGGCACCCCGAGGGCCGGGAGGACCCTAGTAAACAGAAGGGAGAGCGGAAGGCGCTGAAGCGAACGACACACCCACAAAAAGAAGTGTCAAATTCCTTCCTTCCCCGGGAATGAATAATGGAAAGCTTACCATGACACCAGCTCGGCCATCAGCTCCAGGAAGACCACGAGAACCAGGACTTCCCTGTAAGAAAGTGCGTGAAACAGAAAGAATTGGGAAAAAACCCTTAGATCCAATAGGGCAGCATTTATTGAAACATGGCTTGCATGCAAAGAATCTTGATACCCTTAAGGGAGAGATACAAATAAAAAACCAAGCCAGAAAAGAAAACTTCACCCAAACCCCAAAGGAATGTGTGGAGGAGGCATTCTACAAAAATAGGTCAACATTATTTCCAGACCAAATTGAGAGTCACTGATTTAATAAGGCAGATGGAAAGCAGATGCTCCCTTCGTCTAGAAAACGTTTTCAGTAATTCTGACCAATTCCCAATGAAAGAGTGTCATCAGACCCCTCTGGTGTGTCTGGGTGTCAAGAGCATTTGGAACCTACTCTCAGCCCAGGAGGTCCAGAGGGCCCAGCAGATCCAGCTTCACCATTGGGGCCTCTCTTTCCTTCTTCACCACTGGGACCAGGAGGACCTTGGGCACCAGCAGAGCCCTGTTTAATGAAAAAGGCAAAAGAGGAGCGAACAGGAAACATCATTTTCATGTCATATGCAGCCAGAGAAAAAGGAATCACTTTTTTTTTTTTAAGTAGAAGTATGACTTTTTGGATTAAAAAGGTAATAAATCCATAAAATTGTGATTAGAGAACTACTTACAGGCTCACCCTTGTTGCCACTTTCTCCTTTGGAACCAGCTGGCCCAGGCTCACCCTAGGGTTCGATACAAAACAGTGGTCAAATGACAAACATTTGTCACAACCCTCTCACGACAAACATCTTGGAATAGTTATGGATCAAGATAAAGAAAAGTTCAAGTTCTGTAAGAAATGTGCCCAGGTTCATATTTAAACAGCTTACAGGGGACTGGCTTAGTTGGAGGGACAAGAGTGGTATAGAAATGTACCTCACTGACCTTTGGGTAATGTTCTAGGATAGCAGGAGGGGTATGTGTGTGAACAGACATACATGTACATGCTCTTGTAGAAGAGATACAAACTAAAAATGCCAAGGAAAACCCCAAAAGAATGATAAGACCACAAGAAGGAAGTGTAGATGGTGACAAATGATGGCAGAGTTGGCATTGAAGGGAGATGAAAGCTGCAGTCATGACCACTTACAACAAGTCCTCTGGCACCAGTAGCACCAGCGGCGCCAACAGGACCAGGAATCCCACGGGGTCCAGGGAGGCCAGGAGCCCCAGCGACACCGGGCAGGCCCTGTGAAGAAAACGCAGCGTGGTCTGTCACGAGGTGACTGGCAGAGGAGGCGGGGCCTGTGAGAGTGCCTTGAACGCCGAGCAGCACAGGAGAGCTGTATACTCACAGCAGCACCCTTAGCACCAGTCAGGCCGTTGGCTCCAGGGTTACCCTGTGAGGAAAAAGAAAGGAGAAGGCTCTCTGTTGGCAAGGGTATTTCTGTTCATCTTTGACCCACACCTTCATTTTTTTTTTTTTTTTTTTTTTGCCTGCTTCCACTCCAAGAGGTTAATGACAGTGGCTACTTACAGGGGGTCCAACGGGGCCGGAAACACCTGGAAGACCCACTTCACCACGGGGACCCGCGGGACCAGCAGGACCGGGGTTACCAACAGGTCCGATTTCACCCTAACGGAGGGAAGGCACTGAGGCATTAGTGTGCAAATAATGAAGCAGCCTATCTCCATTTTGGTTTTTTTTTTAACTTTTTATTTTTTTATTTTTTTATTTATTTATGATAGTCACAGAGAGAGAGAGAGAGGCAGAGACACAGGCAGAGGGAGAAGCAGGCTCCATGCACCGGGAGCCCGACGTGGGATTCGATCCCGGGTCTCCAGGATCGCGCCCTGGGCCAAAGGCAGGCGCTAAACTGCTGAGCCACCGAGGGATCCCAGCCTATCTCCATTTTGATGACACCAGGATTCATGAGCTTTGTTCGGAACTGTAATTATTTCCCTCATCTGGTTTGGCACACCACAGATTTGGATTCGGGTTCTTACTTTCCTGGCCTCGTTCTGCCCTCTTGGCTAGCATCGTCACCTGTCTCTGTCCCTCTGCGGCAGAGACTCTGGTTCTCAGCTAGCCAGTCCTCACTACTTTGGGAGTATATCCCAGAGGGGTCCCAGAAAACAAATGTCCTTGTTGGCTTTGGTTTCTATGCTCAGGGGCTCAAGTACAGAGATTCGCTCTATTTCAAGCTTGGAGTGAGAAAACGGGTCATTCTATAACTATTTTGAAAGGGGGACTAATTAAGTTTCCTGTTCTGTAATTATCTATCTACAAGCACAGTGCCTATCTTTCACATCACAATAAGAAGTGAGAATGGTGGGCAGTGTGTTTACCTTGGGGCCAGGAGCACCTGGGAAGCCTGGAGGGCCAGCAGACCCGATAGGACCCTGAAATCAAAGTAGAATGTGGTTAAGATATTTCCTCCCAGCAAATTAACAACACAAGACCTGAAGATTGAAGCGGCTTGGAGTGGCCCAATCTTATCTGATATTGGCAAAGAGAAAACTGACAGCTGGTCTGTTGTCATTAATACCAAAGGGAAGACGTTCAAGATATCCAGGGCGAGGTAGATTTTATGTTATGTATCAATGAAAAGCACTAGGGATACAAGTACTTATAAACAGAGCCTTTGAGAGACCTCATGGAACATTTGGTAAGGTATCCAAAATGGTGTTGTCTTATAAATTAATAAAGAAGAGAGTTCCCATCCCACACTCTTAACCTCTTCCAAATTCTTTGGTGTCAAAACTTACAGCAGGACCCACAGGACCCACACTTCCATCACTTCCACGGGCACCCTATGAAGAAAATAAGGAGACAAAGTCAAGAGGAAAGTCAAGTAGTAGTTACTAGAATTTTTAAAAGGATAAGGGACAAAAATGGAAGCACTCACAGCTGGACCAGGGGCACCAACACGTCCTCTCTCACCAGGAAGCCCACGGGCTCCCTAGAAGCAGAAATATTTTCAATGAAATCCAGAACGCTAATTTTAAAAATGTCACAGGCATCATTTGCTTTGTCCAATTTCCAACATGTGCAAGAATCCACTAGAAATAAATAGGTCTTGTTCTAATTCCAACTAAAAGGTAATGGATTTCAATTAAGTATGCAGAAAGTTATTAGAAAAATATCAAAGAATACAATGCCGAGGGAGATGGTAATTAGCAAAAACATTAAAGAAGTTCTAGCTTGCAAAGAGTGTACACGTTTGGATTTACAATCAAGTAATCGATACTTACTGTTTGACCTGGCGTTCCATTTTCACCAGGGGCACCAGGTTCACCCTACATGGAAAAGAAGCATTGAGTTTTGTTCATTACAGGTATTGATTATTTTTTTTTTCTGATTGGGTCATTTTTATCCTATTACTTTAATTTGGACCATTTATATTTCATAATATTTCTTACACATATAGACTGTTTCTCAATTATGCCAATCACATAAATTTTTAAATTTCTAAAATATGAGTTTTTATATGGATAGTACCAAAAATCACAGTACGAGGGAGATGTGGTCACTTGAGGATTATGTACCCCAGCTCTAATATATCCCCTTCGATTTGGGATATCATTTCGACGAGGCTTATATGTTAGGAATGATATCATAGAAAGAGATGGCAGAGGATGAATTGCTTTCAATAGAACCATATTTACTCTCTTTAAACTTATTTTTTAACACTTGGTATTTTCATTTTTGTTAAAATGCATGGAAATTTAAAGCTTCATAATATTTTTCAGAGCTGTCTTATTTATTTCCAAGCTATATCCTTATCTTGAGTAAAAACCATGGTGGTGGCGGGTGAGGGGTGGCAGTAATTAAATAAAATAGCACATGTAAAGGAACTTTGCTTCTCAGTAATCTGATCAAGATCTGGAAGAAATAGATTTGAGAGATCCTTTAGGAACCCTTCATTTCTAGAATTCCATGTGAAGTATGTTCTTGGGGAATAAACACCAAGTCTGTTCTTTGAAAGTCAGGGATTCTAGCCTATGCGCTCCTCTAACTGCTAGATGTGGGACTTTGGGCAAGTCACTCATTCTCTCTGAGTCTCAGTTTCCCTCATCTGCAAAATGAGGGGGTCTCCAAAGCTCCTTTCGGCTCTAACATTTTATGATGCTGGGACTAGTAGTCTGAGCTATTACATTAGGCTCTAGGGAGAATGAGTTTGACCTTATCCATTTGTGTGGCAGCTGGAAAGTTAGAACAGATTCTCCATATTCATGTTCATTTCTGGTCCCGCTAGTATTCGTTACTCATTAATTTGTAATTACGTTGGTATTCACTTTAATATCACATTATCTCCTTAATAGGAGAGAGAACATTTTATAGTTGAAAACGCTGTCAGAGAAGAGCCTAGCCAAGAGATAACACACTTCTGAGACTTTAATTACCTAATTAAAATTTTTTTGAGTGTGCACAGATAAATCACAGGAAAGAGGTTGAAAAGTGTATTGTGACATGAATGTACCTATCTAATTAGTGCGTGGCAAAGGAGAATTTACAGTTTAAAATAACATAGCATTCTAATATCTGATTATATGTTTATTTACTTTTATTTTGGCTGCAGAGATTGGTTGAAATTGTAGGATAGGAAATGAAGGAAGAAACTATCGACATTATTTTTATCTCAACTGTTTAATAGATATTGAATTAAATAAACAGTATTAATAATTGGCCTTTTGTCACAGAATTCCATATCCTCACCATTGGAGGCTCTGAAATATTGAAGAGGAAATAAGATACTCTTAGAAATAAGAGTAGTCTTCATTAAGAATATACACTTTCTGACCATCATGGGGAATTACCAGTCAATTGTTTTAAAGATAATACTTCTGATTTAGTATTTACCTTCACGCCTGGAGCACCGGGCTGTCCCTTCAATCCATCCAGACCATTGTGTCCCTGAAATGCAAATTCTTATTCTTAAAATGCCATTCCATTATCGTGCTTGGTCAAATCCCAACCTCCTGAGTGAATCGTGCATGCACCGCTTCAGTGCACTGGAGGGTCTGGCACCCAGCAAACTTGCTCCATTGCCCCAGTTAAGTCACTAAACCTCCCTGCATTTGAAAGGGAAGGAACGAGAACTAGGTGCTCTCTTACATCATTTCTCTCTTTAATAATTTTACGATCTTCAGATGGTTATAAGTACCTCTTAAGTCATATGCCTTTTATACAATTTTCTCCATAGGGATCCTCAATTCTTGAAAGCTACGAACATACTAAGAAAAGCACACCCCACTGGACTTTTCAGCCATGTGAACTTTCTCTCTTCACTCTGGCGAATTCCAGGATTTTGGAAGCAAGTATGTGTCACACGGGAGTTTAAATATAGTTGACGCTTTTCCTAAAAATAATCAACATTTCCTCTCTTCTGGGTAAAGAATGTGCTCACCCTAATGCCCTTGAAGCCAGGAAGTCCAGGAGTCCCAGGGAAACCACGAGCACCCTTAAAAAGAAACACAGAAGAAGACAAATGATGTTTTCCTTCTAAATCAGAATACAATGATTTCTTCCCTTTCATTTCTTCTCACTGAAGTTCGAGCTTGGAATCAAAGACTAGGATATTTTAAAGCACAGAGCAGCAAATTAACTTGCTCTAATTTGAGTAACCGATACTATGGCATTTGTACAAAACACGATTTAGTTTACAGTGTGCTTGCTGTCATTAAGATGACATCCCTTGCATTAATGAAAACTGTATGCATTCTTACTAGCTTCCTTGACTTGTCAGATGCCTTCATTGAGGGGTACAGGTGGTCAAACATCTAGGTGGTCATTTAGACCCATCCCGGTTTTACCAACCATCTTGCATGCAAGATGCCTCTGATACCTGGACTGGATCCACTGGGATAGAAAGCTTACCTGTGGTCCAACAACTCCTCTCTCACCGGGTCGTCCAGGTTTTCCAGGGTGACCCTAAAACATGAAAGCATCATAGGGTAAGCTTTTTCTTGCTAAGCCATCAGCTGGAAGTCAGAACATCTTGGTTTTTAAAATATAGGAAAAAGGCATTCAATAAAGATATGGGTCCAAATATATATTTAATTAACAACGAATTTCCTTAAATACAAAACAAATTGAAATTTCATTAAAATAACATTTTCCATATGGGGAGAGTTATGTCAGGCACATTCAGCTTTTGGCAGAATACTTCATTTGAATCCAGAAATTCTTGTTGAGGCAGGAGTGTTTAAATGGCATTTTGGAAATGCTTATAAGTAAATACTTACATCCTCACCAGCCTTGCCAGGAGGCCCAGGTGGACCACGAGCACCCGCTGGACCCTAAGAAGATAGGAGACCAGTCATTTCATTAAGATTATATTAATAAACTTCTTGAAGAAGAAATTTACCATAAAGGGCAAAAATGTACTCACAGTTTGACCAGGTTCACCAGGCTCACCAGCAGGTCCTTGGAAACCTTGAGGGCCCTAAAAGAAAACAGTATGTCATACTCCACACCTTTCTTTAATTCTGTTTTTTTTTTCTTTTTTTTTTTTTACATAAGAGAGATTACAAGCTTCCAATACTTACAGGAGCGCCAGATGCACCAGGTGGACCTCTAGGTCCCATCAAACCCTATAAAAAAGACAAGTATAGTGAGCACTGATGAGTTATCATGGCTTTGGTTTGAGTTAGATAGGATTAGCAGAGCAGTGCCACAGACATTTTGTGATAGATGGATAAGAATTATCCTGTTTTTTTTTCTTAGTTTTTGTTTCTCCCAGGAGGCTCTTAAGGACTGACATTTCCTCCACTCTTTCTCTGTCTTTGCTTTCACCTTTTCTCCTAACCCAAATCAGCAGAACACAATTGGATGGATGGCCACAGGTCCCTTTCATGCAGTTGGTGAAGCATTTCCATTTGGATGCCCTCGATCACAGGTCATCTCCCCATGTTATATTTGGCTAAGAGATTGGTATTTTTATCGCCACAAGCATGAATTGAAAAGGATCAAAAGTCCTTAATGATTAGAGGGAGGTTTGTTAAATAACCTAATTTAAGTCTCTTTTAAGGCCGTTGGGGACTCATGAAAATGTTAGACAAAAGTTAGGGGTGAAGGAAAAATAAAATATTAAAACATCCTCCAGGAAGGTTCTAATATCATTACTGAAAATGTGGCCCACAACAATAGCAGATTGTTCTTTCTTTTGTTCTCCATTCTGTCACATACAAGTGGAGTGAGATAGTGTTGCTAGCTTGAGAGCTAAATCCACATTCTTGACTCCTCTTTGTGGTAATCAGTGCCTGTGCAAGCTCTCCTGTAGGGGCCAGTTCCTTCAAGCTGAAAATATTGCATTGGCAAGTCTAGGGTAATTTGTTCATGACACATCAACCACGGGGACTCTGCAGGCAAGTCTGCCCCAATGTATTAATGCCTAGAGTGAAATAATATGGATTTTATTAAAAAGCACATCATCTTAATTATAAGAATTATTTGTTTGGTTTTAGAAATTGCTTCCACATTAAAAGAAACTGTCACTTTTCAATCAAAATAATTTTTTTAGGTATATATTAAAAATAATTTTCTTTGACACCATGAATTTTTAATTATATTCATTCATTTTTCCGCATATTTGCAACAATTTCATTTACATAAAGTGTAGTTTATTTTGTGGAGGCTGTGAGAGGGACGATGATTACTCATTAATTCAGAGAAGAACCCTGTGGGGTTTTATAGTTATTGATTTTCCAACATGGAAAATTATTTTAATACTTTATTGCTGCCTATCTTTCTTATTTGTGAGCCACATATCTGTTGATTACATATGTCTGTGACTGTGTGTGGATGTGCAAGCTTAAATTATATTTCACTGATATTTAAAAGTAAAACACTGTTTTATGCCCCCCAGAGAATGTTCCAAAGTCAGGGGAATCTGAAATCCATATTAATTTTCTGGGCTTATGTAGGCTATTTTATTAGTATTTTACTTTTTTCCCTTTAGCTTCTTCTTGAGGCATAGGTACTGCTTTAAAGCTGACTAATGTTCGGCATTAGCTGAAATGGCTAATTTCAAATATCCAATATAAACAAAGCCAAAGAAAATCTCTACTTCTTCATTTCAGATATGGATGTTTTAAATTACCAGGAAAAATCAGGAAATTGGAAATCATCAATTAAAGGCACATTACTTCTCAAGTGAGAGTTTTAATTTACAGAAAATATTATCTTGCCCTTATAGTGTATTAGCTTATTGCGGACCATTAGGTCCAGCCGAACATCTTCTTTTGAAGATAGAGAACTGAATGCATTGTCCAGGTAAAATTTATACTTGAGAGACCATGTTAACTTTAAATTGTAGTGTTTAACCAACTTAATATTTTTAGTTCCAGCAATTTTTCCCTTTTATGCATGCTAGTATATTTTGCATGCTCATGTGCTTTTTTTTCCCCTAACACATCTCACTAATGCTTGTTGGAAGGCTCACTTTTTAAAGATAGACCATCATCATCATCATCATCATCATCTAGGGAACTTTTCTAGATGTTACTCAAATTATGGTATATATTGCTAACTATTTGTGCTGAGTGATATGATGCTAAATTATACTCTTTTCTGTATGCACTTATAATTAATAGACTAAAAAGGGAATTTTTATCAAAAGGTATTAAAGGAAACATTTCCAGTATTGTTAACTCTTTCAGGGAGGGTGAGATTTTATCATATTCAGTGCTACATCCCTGATGCATTGTATAGTTTGCACTATACTATGCAAAGTACAGATAAATATTTGTTGAATAAATTGAAGTTTTATTCAAGTGCTAGATATGTGACACAGGGTATCGTTGAATATCAGACATCCTGCCTGGAGGTTAGTCCATGTTTTGCCATTAACCACCTCCATGGCCCTGTTAAATCTAAAACTCTAGCTATAGAACAAATGGGCTGGGGCTCCTGAGTGGCTCAGTCTCAAGCCTCCTGATTCTTGGTTTAAGCTCAGGTCATGATCTCAAGGTCCTGGGATGGAGCCCCACTCGGGCTCTGTGCTCAGTGCAGAGTCTGCTTGTCCCTCTCCCTCTCCCCGCCATCTCCAAAATAAATAAATAAAGTAAGTAAGTAAGTAAGTGAGTGAGTGAGTAAATACAATCTTAAAAAAAATAGGCTGGACTAGAACTTGTTGCTTCTTTCCAGAAAGATTATGGGACTTAATAGCTTCATGTCTCTAAGCTTAAAATTGTGAGCAGTGTTAAAGAGTATAAAAAAATTAATCAGAGTGATCACTCTTGAATTCAATTGATATATTTAAATTATGGTTACTATGTCCAGCGATTATTTACACACTGGAAACATGATTGTACAGAAAATTCAACCCCTAGATCTAGGCTTAAATTATTACAGATTTGAATACAAAAGGAGTTACTGCTTTTATGTGATCTAAGTATTGAGTTAGTTAACCTAGATAGCTAAGGAAATGGCAAAGTGAAATTTTTAACATAGAAACAAATTATCTATTCAGTCATTTTTTGGTCATAATTAAAAAGAAATAAGCATACCATTGGTCCAGGGCCAAGGCCAACTCCTTTTCCATCATACTGGGCTGCAAAGTTCTAGAGGGGAGAAAATACATTATATATATTAAAATTACTAGTTCTGTAGTTCACTTTCTCATCCTACTTGTAAAGATTTTTATGTTGTTGTTTAAAAGGGAGAGATATTTTTATATATTTTTTAGTTTATAATTCCATATTGAGCTAAGTTCCTAAAAAGTCAGGAGAAAATATAGGTTTAAAATTTAGTCCACATCTGGTTTGAAGTGGGAAGCTTCTCTACCTTATTTTTCAAACTCTTTCCTGCCCTGCCAATCACTGCTCCCCTCTCCCTACCTTCTACCTCTACACTGAGAAAGGGGAGCTTTCTATACTTTAAGTCCCTGGAGATCCCTGATAAATTAAGCAGAGACCAAGAGGTCACCTTTGCATTTCCACCTGTTGCCTGGCTCCTTCAGAACGACGCAAAAGTGACTGGGAGACCTTTTTCTTGCTGGAGTTTCAAAAAGGATGTAAAGAGTTTTGAAGTTTAGAGGAAAATTAAATTAAAATGCCCCTTGGAAGATTAAACTTTTAAAAAATAGTTCACAGTAATAACTTTACTGTTAAAGATCTCTCTTATAGTGGTAGATCTATTAAAGAAGGTGCTTTTTAATGCACTCAGTAGATAAGCAATCATAATAAGATCTTTTGGGGGAGAAAGGTCTTATTTTACTGGCATACAGTTGGGTATTAGAATCAGGCTTCTGATTCATAGTGCTAACCAATTAAGCAAATATGTTTTCCTTCCTGCAGTGAGGCCATTTGGCACTCATACCATTGTTAAAGACATAAAGCTAAAAGAAGATATTAATGAAAAAGGGAAATGTACTTTTCTCAAATTAGTTTCAAGCAAATTAAACCTAAAACTACTTTGAATGTTGGTTCAGCAGACTTCAAGCCAAGGAGAATAAAAAGAGTGGGATGTTTGTGAAATTGCTGAAGATCAGGGATTTCAGTTATAATTCAATCTAATCAAACTCTTTAATAATGCAACACCTCTTATTTGTACCCTACTGATGAAAGATATTAAATCCCCAAATTAAATAATAGTTGTGAGGGCTGCAGCTACCTTCAGTGAACACAGAGACCAGTCCTGTAATTGACAAGGGCTCAGAAAGAGAACAGGCAAAGGAAAATCTTGAATGAAGAAACCAAAGAAATGAAATAAAATGTACCAATATCCAAATAGCAGACTCTACCTTAACTACTGAAAATAAGTTCCACAATGATCCTTCCTCCAATAGAGGTAGAAGAAACTGAAGTTAGCTACAAGTTAGCAATACTTAGGACACCTTACCCCGCCAAGACCAGGGGGGCCAGGAGGACCAGGTGGACCAGGAGGGCCTGGGATACCATCGTCACCATCTCTGCCTGGTGGTCCTGGTGGACCCTGTTTTGTAAAAAGCGAATTATCATGGTTAGACAGATCCCATAGGAACCTATACATAAAAAAGGAGACCTAAGGATACATGTGGTAAGGTCAGTTGTTCAGACCTTTCAATGTTCAAGAAGTAAGTAAATTTAATATGCCGTTATTTATCACTAATTGAACTTCACTTATGACATGGGTCTCTTTTAGAAGGGGGTTTAGTGTCTGATATACAAAGAAGACACAAGACAGATGAGTTCCTCTGAAAGAGGGATACCTTAGTCTTTGAATATTAATTCATAATGGAGCTCCAGTATCCCAATAAAGGATGGAAATTATAGCTACAATTTATAATTCTATAAACTTCATAAGGAAAACAGTGCACAGTGAGTGATGTACTATGTATTTTGATTGTCAGTTTCAAACTGATGAACTTTTTCAGCTATTTTGGTATATAATGTATGAATGGTAGATTAATTGGTATGATAATTAATAAAGTTACTTTATCACAAGGTAGAAGATCCTGCAGATTTCCTACCATTAACGCTATTTATGTTGTTAAAGTAATTTACTGACATGATGCTACCTCTAATAGATTGATTGGAATACATTTTAGTCTGCACTTCTCAACAGATATAAGGTATAGGTATTTATACATTGGCAAAAGTGTCACATAATGTAGTTATACATGCCAAATACGCATAGCAGGAAGATCTAAGAATACCATGGATAAGCTGTAAACCTAACTTGCACATTTATGAATTTAGAAAGAAACATTGTTGACTACTGTTTCGCTACTATTCCCAGGCTATGTAAGAGATCTTACTTGAAGAGCAAACAAAACAACATGTGCAAAGAGAGGATTGTGGCGGTAGGCAGATACATTTCCATTATGCGTAAGTTGGACAGGTCAGCTGAAAACAAAGAAAGGCCATGCAAAGAATATGGCTGCTTTTAATAACTTTGCTTTCTAATAAGATAATCTTGATGTAAAAAACTATTGATTACATATAATAATACTCATTCACCTCTTCCTTAGGGCTTAAAAAGTGGTGCAAATATCTGGATACATAGAACTCATAAACTGTCAGTTTTCTGTAGTTTCTAACATGTAGTGTTTAAATATGGTTCAAAACCTTTTTACAGTTCAAAAATTACACACCCTTTCTCCACGTGGTCCTCTATCTCCAGTTGGGCCCTATGAAGAAGACACAAACAGCACAGTAATAAATATCTAAGCAATTACCAGTGAATGAGCAAGCATTCTTGATAATAATTAGTCGCTAAGACTGATCTAAACACAATATCATGAGATAGTAGCTGCAAAAATGGCATAATACAACAACAAAAAAGTATATTGTTTTATTATAATTACATGTAATGTCTTTAAACTGGAGGACTAGAGGCTGCAGTCACCAGTCATCAGGCCAATATTATAACTATTTTTAGAAATATGATTTATGTGGATAAAATTACCATTTTGTTACGTCGTTAACAGCATATTTATATAGCCAAAGCCCTTTAAAATAAACTTTACTACCTATAATTAACATAATACTCATTCCATCTCCAGAATTAAAACAAGTCTTTTTTTCTTTAGTATGTAAATCATCAGTTTGTATAATATAAGTGTAATTAGAGATAATGCTGGAAGATAATAAAGCTTGGTTTTCTTAGACATCAAAGCTACTTTATTTTATGGTTTAGCTAATGCATATCCATGTGGGCAAAATCTTGACAAAGTATTTTCTTTCTGTAGTCTACTATAAATTCAGTTAAATTAGAAGTTATTTCTGATCATTTCAGATATTATGGAAAAGTATTGGACTCTTACCTTTCTTGCAGTTGCCTAGAAAAGAACAAGAAATAATTATGAAGAAAATTATATACTTTTTAAATGGCTCCCATTTCTGTGTAGTATACAAACATATCTACACGGTGTTGTGCATCCTATTATTTCAGTATTTCAAAGTATAATTTAAAATTTTACCAATAAATTAAATAGGTTCAGAACCAAAATGTATACTTATCTGTAATTATGCCTCAAATTCAATTCATGAGCTAAGAATTTGTTCCTAATACTCTTGCAAATGATTCCAAGAGAGTAACAAGATTTTCTAGTTCTGTGAAGTCTCCTGCTTTGTAGTAGCAGATGCTTAAAACCCAAACTTCCACAGGATTATTCATTCTGTTTCTTATGAGTGTTCTTGTGAGGGTGGTCTTATCCAGTAGCACCGCCCACTTTGGAAATTGGGGTGGGTACTTTCTAGACAGCCAGCAAAGTTTGACTACCATAACTCATGATGATTTTCTCGGGAATCCGGGTTGTTTAACACGAGTGTAGCCTCCTCTTTCTTCCCCAGAGAAGGCATTAGTGTGGCCAAAGCTATCCCAGTATAAAAAAAACAAATTCTGAAGATAATTTTACTCACCTCCTGTAAAGCTGTAAAGGAAAGAGAAAAGAGAGAAATAATTATTAGTATCATTGCACTGATCTATAGCAGTGATTAACAAATAGTCTATAAAATTGGCTTACCTAATTAAAGGATCAAGTATATTTTTTATTAAGAATATTCTAATGACTTGGAAATTATGCAGGTCAAAAGTATGGCAGGGATCAGCAGGGTGATTTGTTTGCAATATTAGTATGTAAATATATTTTGAATTAAATTGTTAATTATTTACTATTTTATAAACACTGTAAAATATTAATGTGTCTGAAGGATATTTCTAATGCGTAGTAATTAAGTTGGTTAACTGCATAGGTGGATCGCTGAATGTGAGTAAGATCAGTACATTGATGAGGAAATAATTTATAGTTCAGATAGTTTTTGATACTTAAAAATCCAAAAAGGGAAAACTTAGGGAACTATGTTACTTAGACTTTTTTTTTAATAAAAGTTATGTAGTTGTTCATTTGGTTTATACCTTTCTTTTTTTTTTTTTTTTTTTTTTTTAGCTTATACCTTTCTTAATGTCCTTTTTCAAAAGGTCTGATTTGCAAATTAGTTACTATGAAAATGGGGCCATTTGGACATCTGAAATTTTGCTTTAAATTGGTTCACTTAAATTAGGTAAGGTCATTCTACCAATATGTATCACTTTTGTCCCTGAGAAGGAATTGCCCAGTATAAATGGAAAAACTGTGGATTAAAGATGTTGAGAATTAATGGGAAAAGCACACTCAAGTAATATCCCCCCCTTTGCCATAATTGCTTTAAGTCCTTAAAGACTGAATTCCTCTCCTACGGTATAAAAATTATAGGTTAACACAGGATATAAGGGTGGCCAAGCTGGCAACAAGATGAATCACCCCTAAAAATTGCTTTAATTAGGTGGCCAAGAAGTGTGTCATTTGGAGTGAGAACATCTGTTGCAATAGTCACAATTCAGGAGGGTGGACCACATCCAGCACTGATATTTAAGGGCAATTTTTGAGAATTACTTTTAAATTAGGAAAATGATATGTTTACTTCATTGTGTCCATCAGTAGGAAGAATAATTATGCCCAGACTTGATTAACGGAAGTCCTTATGATTTTGGAAATTTGCCTTTTAATTACTCAGACTGAGCCATTTTGAAGAAATGTGTGTTTAGTAAGTTTTATTCCAGATTGCAGTTGGCTGTTGGTCAGAAGGTGAGTTGCCTTTTGTATCTTCAGACTTCCCTAGGTCTGTTTTCATCTTTCCTTTAGGAACCAATTTTTCCCCCTATCCCCAGATCTCATAAAAAACAAAATTGGGGATGTGAATTTGCTCTATACAATTATTCCTTAATATCCACAGTGTGCATACTAAAAGTGGACAAAGGGAGAAAACACACACAAATGCATCAACAATGATGCAATGGTAGACACCGTGGCATGTGGGCGGAGCAAACTTTTTGGAGTGTTGGGTGTGGCCAGACACCCCTCATCCCCTATCAAGTTGATATCTTTGGTAATTAGGCAGCCATTTTCAAAAACTGACTGATTTTCTTCATTCTATCTTGACAGGCCTAGTCATAAAACCTATGGCTGGAAGTGGCCTCGGAGTCCATCTAATCCGCATTCCGCATTTTAGAAAAGGCTCAGTTGGACTTGCCCCAGGTCACGTGGTAAATTAGTGGCAAAGTCATTGGAAAACCCCGGTCTCTTGAGCTTCAGATCCGTGTTGATATTTTCCAACTTGCTGTGTTGAGAATGTCTGATTGTCATTGAGCACATGATAAAGAGGTGACTCTCAGGCTCAACAGAAGGCAGAAGAGATATTAATTAAAGAATGTTTCCATTTCCAGGGCCAGATAAATTAAGAAGCTAATTCTACTCTTCAGAATGTATCCATTCCAAGTAACATCATTTTCCCTCCCAGTGTGTCCTGGACACTGGGAGGGAATGCCTTCAATCAGAAGTGCAGGTCACCTCTGTGTAAACCTGTAGAGTCTCTCATGGGGATTCCATTAGCGTAAGGCCTGGTCCCCTGTGCTTTCATTGTCCTCCCTCCAGAGGGCGCCTCAGAGTCATCATCGTCCTCCAGGCGAGCCTTAAACCGCCTAGAAGAGAAAAGCCCTCAGGGGGTGAGTTCTTCATTTCTAAATTCAAGGGCTTTCTAAAGCAGGCCTCGAGTTTTACAAGGTGGGCATCAGTGCAGTCAAGGGCCTGCTAGTTGCTAATACCTCATCCTTAGGAAAAAGACGTTCTGCTCTCTTTGAGCTTCCCTAATCAGAGGTTCCAGATCAAATTAAGACTCACTTGAGTGAGAGAAAAGTTCCCTGACTTTTGGCGAGGGTTGAGCCTTTTATGTTTTCATTTCTCAAATAATTTCCACGTTTCTCAGCCATGCCTGCGTTTCTCTACATGCCAGGGAGCCTTCCCTCCAAGCTGCCCGTAGGGTTTACTTTAGGTTTCCTTTTTTTCAGACCAGGGTGCCCACCCATCTAACCTTTCTCCCCCGTCTGCCCCAAACAAGCCGAAGGCACTTAC
This sequence comes from Canis lupus dingo, assembly GCF_003254725.2. Taxonomy (NCBI): domain Eukaryota; kingdom Metazoa; phylum Chordata; class Mammalia; order Carnivora; family Canidae; genus Canis; species Canis lupus. The sequence continues at coordinate 19,660,277 of NC_064256.1, read as the reverse complement.
ATTGGCATGTTGCTAGGCACGAAGTTACTGCAAGCAGCAACAAAGTCCGCGTATCCACAAAGCTGAGCATGTCTACCACTTAGACATGCAGACTCCTTGTGTCGCAGAGCCCCTGGGTCACCGGCGGAGGTATCACCTGGCGGGCGCAGGCATGCAGTCGTGGCCAGTACCTCCAACTTAGCTGAACCCTCCTGCCGCCTTGGTGCTAAAATAATAAAGCCCGGATCTGCCCTATTTATACGGCCAAAGTTTCCCTGGCCCGAGGGTGCCTCCAAAAGCGCCTCCACCAATCGTAAGGCTGGGGCTGGGGGCCCGGGCAGCCACAGCTGGGAGGAGACTGCGGGGGCGCAGAGGAGGGAGCGAAGGGGGGAGGGACGTGGCCACGGGGCTGGCTTCTTAAATTGGTTCCATTCTTTTTGAGGACGTGGACACTTTTGAGGCTTTCAAGGGGAAAGTCTGACTCGCAGTCTGCATACCTCCGCCCTCCCCATCCCCCCGCCCTTCCCCGCCCTTTCCAAGTTTGGAAACACTTTTGGACACGTCGGAGCGCTCTGCAGACACCGACGTGGGCAGCCTGTGCAGATCCCGGGGCAGCCGGGCAGCGGCGGAGGGGACCGGAGCCCGGAGATCAAAGCGGGAGCTGTCCAGCCCGGCCTCACCTTGTGCCCTGCGGGCCACCCGCCGGGGGCAGGGCGCCGGGGCGCAGAGGAAGCGGGGAGGAGGGAGCGGGGGCTCGACAGCGTGGCGCAGCCGGAGGCCGCCCTCCCCCTCCCCCGCCCCCGCCCCCGCCCGCGCCCAGCTTTTCTCCAGCTTTAGGGCGTGTGTGCGCCCACTTTTTCAGCAGTAACGCTCTCTCTCTCTTCTGGCTCCGGGAGAGGGTGAGAGGGGGGTTCTGTGTGCGCAGGGTCGGGTGGGAGCCGGAGGACCGCACCGTGGGAGAGGAGGGGGGAGCCCCGAGGGGTAGCGTGGCACTGAGCAGGGGGCGGGGCGGGGGCGGGGGCGGGGGCGGGGAGGATGTGCTTTGTGCACAGTAGACCAGACCCAGCCATCAGGCAAAGTCGATGGCTCCCGAGGCCGAGTCTCCTCGCAGAGGCTTTGGAGATTATCTGGCCCTGCGAAATGACTGCAGTTGACGACCTGGACGCCTCTCTTAACGGGGGTGGGGGTGGGGGGGTCTCCCCTTTCTGAGGCTGGAGGGGAGAATCCGTCCTCTCCCCTACAGGTTTCCACTCTCCACCTCCTCTTCTCCACGGATGCCTTGTCTGGATTTACCAGCTCCGTGTTGAGCCTGGACTCATCAGATAACTTTCCAGGGGGTGCCCCCAATGCCTCTGGACCTCCGTGTGCATTCAGTGATCTCTCCCCTCTTACGGGCAACGCCCGAGCACCTTCTTGACTTCCATGGGGGTCTCCTCTCTACACCTTGGGGGAAGTGCCTAGCCCATCTAGAGGGGCTTCCAATTCCATTCTGAGATGGGGTGTCTTCTCCGGTAACTACCCAAGCAGCGCCCTCATCAATGTATATATTTACTCTCTCCTGAACACCCAACTTCCTTCTCCTCTTTAGGGCTCATCCCATTCTCTGCTCCCCACCAGGGAGAGGAGGAGCTGGGACCTTGACCCTGAGGGATTGAGGTTGAAAGGACTCCTTGAGAGGTCCTGAGAATTGTGAAATACTGGGTGCAGTCAACTTCAGTGGACCGCCCTTTCCCCAACTCTCCTGAGATGTCATTCCGGGCCCATAGGGCTGGGGCTGCACCTCTGCTCGTTCTGCACCCCCAATAAGGCAGTCAGGTGCTACTCAGAATGCCAGGGGCTCCCAGAAGTCAACGCAAAAGGGGCATCTTTGGGTCAATTCCTGCTGTGCCAAACAGAAGTGAGTGGGCTGCAGTTCCTTGCTTTTTCTTCTTCTTTCTTTCTTTCCCCTATCTCTTCCTTGATTTTTTTTTTTTTTTTGGCTGTGCTTTAAGGAAGAATTTCTAAGTTAACTCCATCAGCAGCTACTATAAACCAAAGGGACTGAATATTCTTAAACTGGTTGCTTCCTCTAAACTTAAAACAGGTTAATGGAAATAAAAGGAAACAAACAAAACTCATATAATAAACCCCTCTTTTATTCTAATTAAGGGTACTGACTTGGGAGATAATGTGGAAAGACGTTTTGAAGTAACGTGGAGGGAAGGAATTTGAAAGGGTATCTGGTCAGTTCTAGGAGGATGTTTACAAGGAGGAAGCCGCGGTCAAATCTGATAGTTTAAATCAGAGAACATTTTGTGGAAATGCAACTATAAATTCTTTCTTAGCATAAAAAATGCTCAGCTAGTTTTTGAAAACTAGAGAAATATCAGCTCAAGCACACATTTATAAACTTAAAGGAAAAACATCTCTGCAGAGTAAACTGATAACTTGAAACACATTCCTGGAAACTGATGCAAATACCAAATGCTGCCCCGGCAACTTCCCTGCTGATGTGGCAGGGTTTGAAGCAGGCAGTCGTCAGCGATTGGTAGGAGGCCCTGGAACTAGACAGAACAATGAAGATGGTGAAAACTGAAGGAGAAATCTTTTTTAAGCGTAACACTGATTGCAGTCCCAGCCATTTTAATACATTATTTTGACTTGTACTCATCACTCATCACTCATTGGGGAAGATAGTGTTTACAGTCAGATCTCTGTAAAATGTTTTGTGCCACAAACAGAGAGAAGCTTGTTGTGTCAACAGGGGTGGGGCTGGGAAGAGAGCTGACCCAAACCCTAAAGGACAGCCCTGGTGATGGCTGCCGTGGTGTGTGAGTGTGGGGGTGCCTGGCGCCTGGGCTGGTGGCTGGGGACTGAGTAGGGGGAGAAAAGAGTGAAGGAGTGGATGAGGGAGACCTGGGGTGTGGGGTGGAGGAAAGGAGGCAGAGATCAGCCTTCTGCTGCTTGACCGTTATCACCTGGGTTCCCACTCCTAAAGTATTCTGTGCTGCAAAACAGATGGGCTCCTCAGCTCCCTACAGCCCACAGTTTTCAAACTGGGCCACACCTTAAAGTATGACATGAGTGTCTGTCTGCCTGATAAAGGGATGTGAACAGCCTGATAAAGCCATGTTGTCTTACACATTGATTCCTTTCTTTTCTTTGATCAGAGTAAGCATCTGACTAAGGTCTCCTTTCAAACATTTGTGGAGGATCCACTCTGGAAAGCCCCCAATACTATCCTATCTCATTCGAGTTTGAGTTTGAGTTGAGTTGTTTGTCAAACAATTGCTGACAAGGTATTAGCAAATAATTAAGGTAGTAGCTAACATGATTTGAGGACTGACTTCTCTCTGTGATATCTGTTTGGAAGGCATGGAGATTCCTGCCCTACATCCAATCAGTTGGGTTATTCAGTTCCTGCTAATCATTTAAATATATGTTCATTCATGTAATATTTAGTGTTGTACCAGGCACTATAAAAGTTTATAGCTGTGAAACAGAATGTCATGGTCATTGCCCTAAGGAGGCTGATAGTCTGTTGGAGGATAGAGAAGAGCGTGGAGAGTACTGCCATGGGGGGAGAACAGGATGCTTTTGTGTTTATGAGAGGATTTAAGATGGACACCTAATCTAGACTCTCTAGGTAGAGTCAAAGAGGGCTTCCTGGAGAATATAGCAAGCTCAAGCCTTAAATATGAATAAAACTTAGAAGAGATGGGGGAGAGATCCAGGTACAGAGGCATTAGAAAATGTGGCAGTTCTGAGGAATGGAAGCATTTTGGCAGGGTAGGATTATGGAGTCGGGGTGGGGAGAGAGAGGGAAAGAATAGAGGAAGAAGCTAGAGATGAGATTGGTGGATTTAGCAGGAACTAGATCAAAAAAGAAAAAGCATCTTTAAACTGTATTTTGGTGTTTGTGTTTTCTAAACTGTGCTACAGAAAGTGTTTAGATAATTTTAAGCAGAGAAATTATGTAATGAAAGTGCATCTAAAAAGATGGTGTCAGCTGCAGAGGAGCTAGTTAGGAGGCTGCAGCAGTAATTCTGCCAGAAAACAATGGTGGTTGGGACCAAGGTAGTGCCCTTAGAGTTGGAAGTAGTCTGATGTTTGGTTGGGGGAAGCAAGGGAGAGGGAAGACTGGAGGAACAGTCACCAGTTCTAGCTTTAGCAACTGACTGCCTGGAGGCATAGTACATTGAGGTGGGAAACATCTGAGGGGAAGACTTGATTGAGGTGAGGGAGGAGAGGATGAAGAAGCCAAATCTGAGCTTGTTCAGTGTTGGGTGATTGTGGACCACCCAAGAGGATGTGTTCATTAGAAGATTAACTACAGGGACGCCTGGGTGGCTCAGCGGTTAAGCATCTGCCTTTGGCTCAAGGCGTGATCCTGGAGTCCTGGGATCGAGTCCCACATTGGGCTCCCTGTACGGAGCCTGCTTCTCCCTCTGCCTGTGTCTTGTCTCCCTCTCTCTGTGTCTCTCATGAATAAATAAATAAAATCTTAAAATAAAAAAGATCAACTACATAGTCATATGTACATATGGACAAAGGAGTCAAAGACATTAGATTACTGATGTCATGGTAGACAGGATGAAATCCTGTGTGTGTGTGGAAGTGGACAATAGGAAGAACCCAGGACAAAACTCTGAAGGGGCTCAGCATGTAAGCAATAGACAGAAGAGGAAAATGCATCCTGGTGACTTAGAAGGAATAGCCACATGGGATAGGGGAAAACCGTAGCATCTCCACCACAGAAGGCAAGGGAACAGGTTGTTTAGGGGAGGAGAATATAATTTTTTGGTGTGCTGAAGTTTCATGTGTTTCTGAGAGATCAAGTAAAGGCTAAACAGACTACATCAATTAGCAACCCAGAGGTCACCTGTGATCTTGATGAGCTGGTTTCAATGGAATGGAATCAAGCTATGAGAAGATGGAAGAGTGAGGTAACAGACACATCTGGGGTAGAATTGAAGTTAAATTGGAGTATAACAGAAGTAAGGAGAAAGCTGGGGTATAGTTTATGGATGATGTTAGGATTCATATGGAAGAGAATTATATATGTTAGGGACTTTATGAAGCAGATATTTAATCTTAACACAAACCTCATTCTTTCTTTCTTTTTTTTTTAAAGATTTATTTATTCATGAGAGACACACAGAGAGAGGCAGAGACATAGGCAAAGGGAGAAGCAGGCTCTCTTTAGGAGCCCGATGGTAGACTCAATTCCAGGACCCCAGAATCATGACCTGAGCCAAAGGCAGACACTCAACCACTGCACCCACCACCCAGGCGTTCTTAGGAACTTCATTCTAAAGACTTCCATTGAAATGCTCTTCTCCTTCAGTTGTCCTACATTATATACCTCCTCATTTGCTTTTTAACATTGAAGCAAGGAGCAATCAAGTACTTGTAGATTTTTTTTATTTGATAATGAATGACCATTTTTTCTTCAGGACTTCTTAAAATGTGTAGACAGTCAATTTATCTCATAGTTTATGAATCCCAGCTTAATCTGGGATTCAGTGCCCCGTTTTTCAAGTTTAGAAATATGAAATAAACAATCACCTTCTGACTTCCACAGGACTCTGAGTATTCTCAAGTATAGATTGTATGAATATATTTGTTTTGTGGTATCTTGTTATTGGCTACTTATTCTAAGCCCAATAATTCCAGAGGAATATATTAGGGCACAAAAATTTCAACTTTCAATTAAGTTCACCTCTTTCTTTGAGAAGATGCTGATTACATTTCTTCAACTAGTTCCAAATCTATCCTTAAATTGAAGAGTACCAGAATGCTGATGCATTCCAAAAGTCCACTCCGGCTTATTAGAACTTTGGTTGGCTTGGTTTCCAGAGTCATATTTTTTAATTCATTTCAAGTAGCTGGAAGAAATAAAGAGACTTTTACTTCAGTTGCAAGAAAGATTCTTGGTGTTGGTAACTGATTGATTTACCCGTTAAGTTGAATCAAGATACATTCTCTTTGGTTCCTACATTGCATAAAGAAAAAAGTTAAAAGAATTATATATGTTGCCGTATTTAGAATTCATATAATTTATATTTCATCTTTTAAAAATAACCAGCGAATTAAGTTAACGGTATTACTGATGAACTCTTTAGAGTTTCAAATTCGATCCTGACCTTTGGAATTCTTTATTTGCATGGATAATCTTTCTGTTCGTTAATGAGCCATCATAACTACCTATTATATTGTGTGCTAAGTACTATGCTAGGAATTTGACATAAATTGTCTCAAACCTCCAATAGTCATTATCTAAATCTTGGGGGTGGGGGGAGACATGTTTTATTATTCCCAATTTTACAAGTGAAAAACCTGAGACTTAGAGAAGTGAAGTGACTGGTCTAAGGCTTCTCAGATACCCTAGAATGAGTTAAGTCTCCGTTGTACATTTTCGTTTCATTTTGTTTTTAATTCCATGTAGTTAACATATGGTGTTATTTAGTTTCAGGTGTGCATATAGAGATTCAACAATTTTATACATTACTCAGTGCTCATTACAATAAATGTCTCTTAATCCCTTTCACCTATTTCACCCATCCCCTGTCCACCTCACCTCTGGTATCCATCAATTTGTTGTCTATAGTTAAGAATCTTGGTTTGGTTTGTCTTTTTCCCCCACTTTGTTTACTTGTTTTGCTTCTTAAATTCTATATATGTATTTGTCTTTCTCTGCCCTGACTTATTTCACTCAGCATTATACTCTAGATCCACCCATGTTGTTGCAAATGCCAAAATTTCATTCTTTTTTTTTAATGTATTCCAGTGTGTGTGTATATGTGTGTGTGTACACACATACCACATCTTCTTTATCCATGGATCTATATCAATGGACCTTTGGGCTGCTTCCATAATTTAGGCATTATTAATAGTGCTTCAATAACTGTATGAGTGCATATATCTTTTCGAATTAGTACTTTCATATTCTTTAGTGAAACTACTGGGTCATATGGTAATTCTCTTGTTAACCTCTTGAGGAACCTCCATACCATTTTCCAGAGTGGCTGCGCCAGTTTGCCTTCCCACCAAGAATTCACGAGAGTTCCTTTTCCTCCACATCTTTGCCAACACCTGTTGTTTCTTGTGTTTTTGATTTTAGCCATTCTGATAGGTGTGAGGTGATATCTCATTGTGGTTCTGATTTGCATTTCTCTGATGATGAGTGATGTTGAGCATCTTCCCGTTGCACATTTTCTAATGCCTTGTACTTCTAATATCTAGTAGCTCTCACAATGACAGTTGATTCATTAGTGAAATGAGTTAATTCTCCATTGACTGACCTCACTTAGATGTGAGGTCATTAATAGCCACAACAATGCCTATTTTATTCACACTTTCAACCCTTTATCCTATCATAACACCTATTAGATAATAGATGCTCAACAAATATTTACTCAGTTAATGAAGACTGATTTGGCATGACAGCACTGGGGAATATGGAACTAAATGTCAGTTGTGGTTATTTTCTTCATTGTTGATTTACCATCTGACCCACACACTTAAATTTTTCTTTTTATTGATAGGTAAGAATGGCAGTGAACACATGAAATTTACTTCAATAATACGTGAATGTGTTTTAGCCTACTCACCCAATAATAGCCCCTAATTTTTCCTCGGTGTCTCATAAATATTTCAAGTCCAATTATTGAAAAACAAAGTGATTGAAAAACAGGAAAAAGCTAATTTTACTAATTTTAAAGTCACAAAATGTTAGGGTTGAAAGACAATTGAGGTATCATCCAAAATATAATAATAATTCTAAATGTGTAGAATCAGGATTTGTTTTCTATCATATTTTTAATGTCTGGCCAGTGTGAAGCACACATCAGGTATTCAATAAATTTTAGATACCTGAATTAATATATTTTATAAATGAGGTAACGTGCCTAGAGAGGTTATATGACCAGATACCTTGTTACAGACCTGTGACTGGGGCAGGGGGAGAGTTTCCTAAGTCCCAGTCTCTTGATTTTTTTCCTTTAAATTAAAATAACAACTAGCATTTGCCTGGAATATTTTGCAGTATTTGGCCTTTACAATAATCTGAAGATTAGTTATTATTTTAGAGAGGATAAAATGAGGCTCAACAAAGTTCAAGGTTTTCTCCAGATCTTTCTCAAAGTATTGTCCTTGGATATTAGCATCACCCTAGAACTTGCTAGAGATATGAATCACGTGCCCCATCCCACACCTACTAAATAACTCTGGACATGGGTTAGCAATAGTCTGTGTTCTAACAGCTGTCAGGTGATTTAGTATTGAGGAATGTGACTGTTATGCTTAAACCTGAATTAGATCTATAGCTTGCATCATGGAGGATAGAAGTAAACATGACAAGATAGCAAAGTGGGAAAGTCCAGTTAAGAAAATGTTATCTCCTCTTCTCTATTCTCCTTCATTCCAGAAAGCCCCCTTCATATCTATTTTTACTCTCTTTCCAATGTATCTGTTGACTTGCTGCTTCTTTTCTTAATTCTTCTTGGTTCAAGGGAATGGGTAGCTGAACATTCTGAAAGGCTATTAATTATTTTTTATTTATAGTATTTGTAACATCAAAGGAAGACTGCTTTAATCCTGTTTTATTGATCCAAATTCGATTTAAGTTTATTTGGATAAATAGCATATATAGAGGAAAAATGTGTGAGGAAGGGTATGTGTGAACGCTTGAGGAAAGCTGAGTGTGGTTGGCCTCATGGTTGGAACTTGTAGCTAATTAAGTCTGGGCTGTAGCCATAGTCCCTCTGTGGACCAATTAACTTCTCCCTGTTATAGTACCTTGGAATCCACCACTCTGTGGTCCTGGGTGTAATTCCCTGGGTAATTAGTTCAGGTGAGGCAAGAAAGATCATGGTTTACTGCAAATTCATGACTCATTCTGAACAATGCCCCTCCCCAAAGGCCCAGATGATGTTTTGAAACATTTTATTTATATATTGATATCACAGGCATATGCTTCTATTCCCTATGGTTCCCATGTCATGTTTTGATACTTGAATTAGAATGGCACTCCAGAGCTTTAAAAAATGGACTTTCCTTCTGAAGCACCCAAGAGAGTACATGAGTGAACAAATCTTCCTATTCAGAACTCCAGAATGTGCAACATGCTAGACTAAAACAATCGCAGATGTCATTGTTCCTGCTTGTGAGTCCCAGCTGGGTTTCCTGACAGGGTCCTGGTTTTACAATTGTGGCCACTTATGTACATGTTCAGACCCAATCCTACCCAGACTCTGGAAATCCACCCTGTCGTGGTAGAAGATGAGATTAAGAATCTCCAGTTCTAACATTTTCTGTCAAGTTTGGATTTGACGCTGTGGCATTGTTCCTTTTGTCTGGACTTCTTATAGCTACAGCCCAGTCTAAATGTGAGGCCCATTCCTCTGTCTCCTCTTGTACCCAAGTTCCTCTTTTGATAATGTGCTTATTTCCTCAATGAGTGGCCTTGTTCATTCCATGAATCTGTTATTGTCCATGCAAGATACAGTGTTGGGAGCTGGGTGTGAGACATGCTCCTGACAACCCTCCCATGACCCTTTCCTGACACCCTGAAGACCAGAGTCCTGTCCCTAACTTCAGTGCCATGTCTCTATGTTCCTGTTATTGTTGTAGACCTGCCTGCCTGGATCTGCAATAGTGCTTCCCCAGGGCTCTATCTTCCAACATCTGTTGCAACACCTGCATTTCTTCTTGCAGGACCTCACTGATAGCAGTCCTGGCTTGGCCCGGCACATCCTCGTTATCTCTGCTTTCCCTGCTTCTGACTTCCAGCTATTGCCTGCAGCTGAGTCCATTTCTGCTGGGCCTGCTCCCAATCTCCACTTTTCTCTCAGAGACTCCATCTAAGAGAAGAAAATGGGTTTTGCCAGTTCCTCTAGCCACATCTTGTTTTGGATTGTATGCTCAACAAACAGTGTTGGGGTTCCAGTTATGTGCCAGGTGCAGATGTGGGGATAGACAGAGGGATACAGTATACTCTTCAATCTCTGGAGATGTCACAAATACAGAGCAGATCCTCCCCAGTTGTGGGGATAAGGAGATATTTCAGTTCAAGGTACTTAAAATGTAAGGGGGAAAATCAGGTTATGGAGGGACTAAATGTCAACCCTTATAAATCTCTGTATCATCTCTAAAGTAGAACCATCAAGACAGCATGCTAAAGAGAGTATCAGTAACATTTTTCACGTCTTAAATTACTAATAATGGTTATGGTACAATTGCTTTCCATTTACCATCTTTTGCTCAATAGAATTTTCTCAGGGTCTTTCTCCCCTGCCATTTCAATGAAATGCCCATAAATTTGCTTTGCTTTGCTGAAGATAATATGCATATGAAAGGATTTTTCCCCCTGTATCTGGTTCTCCATCCAAATGCGCAATGCCTTTCTGATTTCATGATTTGGAACTGTTGACTCCTGCGTCCTCAGTCCCAGAGATAACTCCCTAAAGCACATGCCATCCGGCCCCTCTTACACAAATATCACTTCCCTGCTTCCTTGCAGCTGTGGGAGTGCCATTTTAAGGTCCTGGTTTATGTCTCCTCAGATTCCCTTATTTCCTAAAGCCTCAAGGCAAAACCCTGTTACTGCCATGCCATCTGCTTTACTTTACTTTTTTATTCTCGACACCCAATTTCTTTCTTTCTTTTTTTTGTTTCTAATCATCCTCAACAGAAGTGACTTATAATTCTTATATACTGGAACTAAAATTTTGTGGTTGAGGAAAAAGTATACAAAATGAAATCTGCATATACTGAAATCCCTTGTTTACTAAAATTTGAAGTAGTAGAGGCAATTTACTCATAGGGAGAAATTAGCTTACATAATTGGAGAAAATAACACATTAGCTCATTAAAACAAAGATATTTTGTGTTTATTCAGAGAACAATGTTTTAACAAGATCTAAGGGAGTCTACAGGAGGATCAAAGAAGTAGTAACTGATTCTGCTTGGGATAGATGACTAGGGGAAGGAAACACTGAAACTGATTCTTGGAGGAATTCATCAGGCCAAAAGTAAAGGAAAATCCTTCCTAGAGAAGTGGTACAACATGTGTAGAGGCAGGTGACATTTATCATAACTTAAAAAATAAGTAAGGTTATAACAATTTCCCTCTAGAATAGTGGTTCTCAACCCTGGCTGATTTTGGCCCCAGGAGACATTTGGCAATATTTGGAGACATTTTTTACCATTGTAGGGGGTGTGTACTATTGGTATCTAGTGGATAGAGGCCAGAGATGCTGCTAAATATCCTCCAATACACAGGACAGACTCCATAACAAGTAATTATCCACCTTAGATGTCAACATTGCCTAGCCTGTCTTATTTACCCCAGTGTCAATAGTCAGAGAATGGAGGTATTGAAGAAGAAGGGGATGTACTGGGGGAGGGGAAATATATACGTGGAGTTAGAAGTTAAGGTATAATTAAAGGCCAGTGAAAAAATAAGGCCATAGTAAATTAAAGAAAAACTATAGGGGTGCCTGGGTGGCTCATTCGGTTAAGCAATTGACTCTTGATTTCAGCTCAGATCACGATCTCAGGGTAGGATTGAGCTCTGCATCAGGCTCCACACTCAGCTTGGAGTGTGCTTGTCCCTTTCCGTCCACTCTTCCCTTTACTCTCACTCTCTTGCTCTCTAACATAAAAAAATAAAAAAAAAAATAAATAAATAAACAAATAAATAAATAAACAAACAAATAAATAAAATCTTAAAAAAGAAAAACTAATAAAGGGCATCTTGGGCTATATTAAGGAGGCTTTCTTTAATACATAGTGTGTGGAGAACCACTGGAGGGTTTTCAGCAGTGGTGTCCAGTGGTGATTTGTGTCCTACCAAGGAGCGGTAGAGAGAGCCAGGAGTCTGGGCAATCATTTAGAAAGGCATTGTAATAGTGTAGGGATGATGAAGGCCTAACCTAGGGTTGAAGCGTAAAGATAGAAAGAAAAGGACAGATTTGGAATGCCTGGGTGGCTCAGCGGATGAGCGTCTGCCTTCAGCTCAGGGTGTGAAGAGCCTGCTTCTCCCTATGCCAGTGTCTCTGTCTCTCTCTATCTCTCATGAATCAATAAATAAAACCTTTAAAAAAAGAAAGAAAAGGACAGATCTGAGAGATATTTAAGACTTAAAATTGATAGGACTTGATGATCAATTAAATATGGAAAATGGAGAAGTTTTTGCCTTGGGCTACCAAGTGGCCTTTGGTATCATTATTACAGGAGGAGAAGCAGAATTTGTGTGTGTGTGTGTGTGTGTGTGTGTGTGTGTGTTTGTGTGTGTTTATGAGCTTGTCTTTGTATAATCATTAAAAATATTTATATCATTATATCATACTCAGTAGAATTTTGATTAATCAGTTATCTAGGCTCTGAGGATATCAAAACAAATAACTTCAGCCCTTGAGAAGCTGACATGTTCATCGTAGCTCTATTCACAATAATCAAAGGGGGAAACAACTTAAATGTCCATTAATAGGTGAATGGATACACAAAATGTGGTATATCCATACAATGGAATTTTATTCATCTATGGAAAGGAATAAAAGTACTGATACATGCTTCTACATGGATAAACCTCCAAGTATTATGCCAAGTGAGGGAAGCCAGACACAAAGAGTCACATAATATAGGATTCTACTTATTTGAAATATCCAGAATAGAGAAATTCATAGAGGCATATTGGTAGTGGCAAAAGGGCTAGGGGGAAAGAGCAACAGAGAATGACTAGTTAATGGGTATGGGTCTCCTTTGATGATGATGAGAATGTTCTGGAACTATATAGTTTTATAGTTTCATAACACTATACTAAATGCCACTGGATTTTACACCTTAAGGTGGTTAATTTTATTTTATGCGAATTTTACCTCAAGCAATTTTTTAAAGGAAGCTCACAGTCTCATGAGAAAGAAAGACTAGTAAATAATATGGCAAATCAATGTGAGCCATCTATTATTGTCTCGAATAATACAAAATGTTCTTCAAGCCGAGGAAACTTTCCAGATAAAGCTTCAGCAAGTATGAAAGCCCATGTCAGGAGTGGGGAGCAAAAAGGGATTTAAGAGATGATTTGCTCTATTTTTACAGTCTTGATTACCACACTTGATGTGAAGCATAATGGAGTTATTCCAGAGACATAAAGTGGTTCCATCAATGTCTTGTGACCAGACAATGGCAAAAATCTGAAATAGTACAGTTAGCCAATTCTTAGAACTCAAATCTCCTATAGACTTCATCTCCAAAATATTTGTAGAAAGTGAAGTCAGAGAATGACAGTGGTAATTGAAAGAATTACAAATAGAAAAATAATTGTTTAAGAAAGAATAGTGGAAACTTCTAACAGAACTTAAAATTATACGGCCTCTAATGTTTTAGATGGATTTTTTTCCCCAAAGAACATTAAGGAATCTCTACTACTTCAGTTGTTTTTAAACATGAAGAATGGGTTAAAAGATGTACTATAGTGACCAATAAGGACTTGGTGGAATTGTCTCACAATTAACTGAAGGTATATTCCTAATGTGAAATGACTATATTTACACCCTTACTTTCTATACCCTAAAAAAAACAGACTATAGCTCCTTTTATGTTCATGATGCCTTTCAAATATGGTAATGAAGAACTGGAATCACTGAATAGTTAGGATAGCTCCATCCTTCCATATTGGAAGAAATATTACTAAACCTACCTCTTTCTCAAGTGAATCATTTATCAATTTATTCAGCAAACATGACTTGAATCACAGGCCTAAGGAAAAATGGATGCTTGAGATGATAATTGCCTTCAAGTTGCTCATAATTTAGTGGGGAGGTATGAGAGAGAAACAATACAATATGATAGAGGTGTTTCTGTAGGAAAACAAATGAGGTATCTAACTTTGTATGAGAATATTAAGATGGATCTCCAAGAGGAGAAGATGATTATTGATGGGTGAGGGTTTGTTAGGTTCATACTGCAGGAAATAAACAAGAATGTGTAAAAGCATAGCAGCATTCACTTATTTATTAAATATTTATTTTACGCTACCATGTCTCAGGCACTGTGGCAGGCGCTGATAATCTAAGGGAAGAGGGTTCCTGCTTTCATGATCTTATAGTCTAGCAGAAAAGACAGGCACTAAACAAGTCTGCACAGTAGACTGTGATGAATCATCTGACAGGAAATATGTGGGGTGCTATGGGAATATATGGCAGTGACCCTGGTCTAGCCATGAGACATAGAGAAGGACTCTGGGGAAATGTCAAACTCAGAATGAGAATGGTGTCTTATCTTGGACTGCCATAAAAAAATACAACAGATCGAGTGGCTAAAACAACATTTATTTCTTACAGCTCTGGAACCTGGGAAATCCAAGGTCAATTGCCTACAGATTCGGTTCCTGGTAAGAACCCACTTTTTGTCTTGTCAATGGCTGCCCTCTTGTTTTATGTTCATATGGAAGAGAGAGCATGAGATCTCTGGTCTTTCTACTTCTACATAAAAGGATATTAATCCCTTCATGGGGGCCTCACCCTCATGACCTCGTCCAAACCTCATAATGTCTCAAAAGCCCCATCTTTATATATCATCACATAGGGGGATTATTCATCACAGTTGAATTTGATGGGAACACAAATATTCAGTCCATAACAAATGGATGCCATTTAGCTAGGGGAAGATAGATGGGTGAGGTCGGGATTGAGTCCAAAGAGGTATGCTCCAGGTTAGCCAGAGGACAATCAGGGAGGGCCTTGAAAGGCATCTTAAGGAATTTATCCAAGCAGCAATAAGAATCCACTGAAAAATATTAATCCCTAAACCAAATGTTAACCCTAACCTCCTCTCTAACTCTAACCCCAATCAGCTTTTGTTTAGAAAGACAACTCTCTGTTGTCTTGAGAACGGATTGTAGAAGGATGCGTGGAACAGGACTCTTAAGAGAACTTTTAAGAGATTCTTCCAAAGATGCCTGGGTGGCCAGTGGTTGTGTGTCTGCTTTTGGCTCAGGACATGATCCCTGGGTCTGGTATTGAGTCCCACATTGGGATCCCTGAGGGGAGCCTACTTCTCCTTTTGCCTGTGTCTCTGCCTCTCTCTCTCTCTGGTATCTCATGAACAAATTTTTTAAAAAAAAAAAGAGAGATATTCTTCCAAATGAGAGATGTTTGGTAGTTTGGTAGTGGATCTAGGGTGATAATATTGGAGATGAAGAGAATTAGGTGGATATAGGCTATAAGAATCAGGAAAAGATGGGCAGCCTGGGTGGCCCAGTGATTTGGCGTCTGCCTTCAGCCCAGGGCATGATCCTGGAGACCCGGGATCGAGTCCCACGTTGGGCTCCCTGCATGGAGTCTGCTTCTCCCTCTGCCGGTGTCTCTGCCTCTCTCTCTCTCTCTCTGTCTCTCATGAATAAATAAATAAAATCTTTAAAGAAAAAAAAGAATCAGGAAAAGAAAAAATCAAATGTTTTCTACGTTGTTGCAATAACACTTCTGAGACAAAGAATCCTGGCCAAAGAGTGGATTTAAGCTTGAGAAAATGACAAATTCCTTTTCAAGTGTGTTGTATTTGAAATACCTGTGTATAATTTCCCATGGATGGAGCATGGGAACTGTTTATGGTAAAGAATCAGAGAAGTGAAGAAGTAGGCAACATCCATGTCATGGAGGGCTAAGGTATACTTTGCAGGGAATGGAGAATTATTGAGGAATTCTCAGTAGGGCAATTCTGCAGTTTGATTTGTGTTTTAGAACAGTTAGTCTGGCAATGGGAAGGATGGATCTTGGGGAGTTGAGATTGGAGGCAGGCAGTTAAAAAGGAATTGTATCACGTAACATGGTAGTGCTGGGTTGGACAGGAGGAGGAGGAGAATTGTGTTGCAATGACAGGTTCACAGAATTTGCTGAGAGAATAACAGGATTAAGGGAAGAATTGTGAATGATTATTAAATGTCCTTTGGAATACTGAGTGGATGATGGTGTCTAATAAATATGGGGACAGAAGGGGGAAAGGCAGATTTGTGAATTTAACTTAGATTTGCACCTAGTATATTTGAGATGACTGCAGGACATTAGTTGCTGCTGACTGGCAGGCAACTGCTACTGGTTTCTGTGACATCACCACTGGCAGTCTTATGAATACTGATCCATTTTAATTTCCCTCTGTAACTTTCTTTCTTTCTCTTGGTCCCTGAAGATGGGTCTCCTCTCCTCTCTGTGCACTATTCCTCTGAAAAGATCTTTTAACAGGGAGGTAACTGAATTTTGTTCTATGAACTCAATGTTAGCTTTATATATACAACTAATTCTGGATATTTCTATTCGGATGTTTTGTCATTTTCTCAGTTCAGCATATTCACATCTAAGCTTTTCAAAAGTGTTCCATCATTATGTCCAAAATCTTTATATTTTCCTGAGTCTCTTTGTACCATAGCGGTCTTCCACATTTGAAACCTCAGGGTCACCTGTGATTCTTCCATAGTCTTTGTTCTTTAAATTCAGTCATTCATACCATCTTATTTTTTCTCTTTAAAGTGCCACTTGTTTCAACCCTCTTGTATTACTATCCCTAATGTTCTAGTTAATAAAAAAAATAAAAGAACAGCATAGATTAAGCCCCATACTGTGTGTCAGATAATCAAAGCTACGCGGTGTAGTTCCACTGGAAATACAAATACATAAACCAACAAATGCCATTTAATATGATGTGAAATTATTATAGAGTACAATGTATGGTAGAGGCCACAATGAGAGAGCTATTAATTCAAACTATGAAAATCAAGGAAAAGTTTATAAGAAAAGCAAACCTCTCACTGAGTTTTGAAAGAGGAATAGGATGGCATGGTAGATAAGAAGAGAAAGACAAGATAGAGGTATGGGGTACAGTATGAACCAGAGTGTTGAAGTCACCCTTATTGTTAATGGGGCTAGGGTACAAATTATGTAGCAGGAAGTGGTGGAAAATAAGGCTAGAGAGGGACAAAATCCCTTATCCTAAATAAGCAATGTTTCACACTACTCACAGATTGCTGTTCCAACTTTGCAGTCTAGTCCCTCCTTCCTCTGACTAACAAGAATTTATTTTATATGGTATTTAGAATGAGCTTTCCAGTACTGTCATGCATATGACCCATTTAGCCAGAGCAACAATCCCTTAAGGTAGTAGCAAGCTCAAGTTAATAACTTCTTTTATATCAACAAAACCAACTTGATACCCTACATCTTTTATATCAGGTTGTCAAATGCTTGCCATTCATGTATACATTTTATGTGTTTCTGGCAAACTATCTTTCACACAATGCTATGATTATCCTTCTACTGCTCAAAACTTTCATTTACTCTCTATTATCCTATATCAGCAAAAGAAGCCTCTCTGCTTGACGTTTTCAAGGCTCTCCATAATTTGGAAGCATCATACATATTTAATCTTATTTTCTACTACTCAACAAAATTTGTCTTTGTGCTTTGGTTATGTATTGCTGCCTAACGAGCTAGCCTGGACCTTAGTGGCTTTAAACACCAAATTCTTGATTTATGGCTTGGGAATTCAAGTGGGGCTTAGCTGGGTGATTATTCTGTTCTACTTTGTATTGGCTGAGGTCATTCAGGGTTCAGCCAGCAGCTGCTCTGTCCAAAGGGTCCAAGATAGCTTCATTCATATATTCAGTATATGTGTTGCCTTAATAGAGATGATGAAGTCTGGGTTCAACTGGGACTATTGACAGAGATGTCTCCATGTGGCATTTCCAGCACAGCAGTTGGTTTTCTTATTTGGCTCCCACAGAGAGCGTTCTAAGAGACTAAAGCAGAAGCCTCAAGACTTCTGTCTTAGTTATGGAACGGAGGTGATGCAGTGCCACGTCCAATACATTCTATAGTCACAAAGACAGCCTCAGTGCCAACTGAGATTTAGGAGGATGGCGTGGCATAAAGTATGATTACCTAGAAGCATGGTTTATTAGGGAGTCACTTTTGGAGACTAATAAGCACACTTGGCTCTAGTGCGACAAATCCTCAATACATTTGCACATGCCATGCTTATTCCCATATCTGCACTTTGACCCATGTTGATCTTTCCACCAGATTTCATTCCATATCTCCTTTGACTTATTGAAATCCTATCTTTCATAGAGTGTTCAAGTCTCATCTTGAACATTTGAGTTTTTTTCTGAATACTCTTGTTCTCAAAAAATCTCCACCTTATTTAAAATGCAACAGTATTTCTAGTCTGGCAGTAGGACTAGAAAGGAGACTGAATTGCAGACATCTGGGTGGAAAAATCAACAGGCCTAGATCCCTGTTTGAATGTTGTGGGCTAGTGTAGGAATCAGCCAGAGATGATGTTGTAGCTTAGAGCCCCAACTGATTAGAGGATTGAGCTACTATTTATGAAACCACAAAACACCATATGAGCAGTGGGTTTGGGAGAAAAGATTAACTTCCTTTTGAATATGTTGCTTTGGGGGTATAGTGGAAAAGCCAGATGAGGGAGTCTTATGAAGAATAAAGGGAGAGGAATGCAGATGGCAAAGAGGTCAGAATGAGAGGGATCTGGGGAGCTCCTGGTGAAGAGGTGCTCTTAAAGTTGTGGGACTGAATAAGCTTGCCAAATGAGAATTTATGGAGATGGAAAATAAAACAGTGAATGGCAGATTTGGAAGTTTTTTTTTTGCAGCAGGAATATGAGGATACAGAGAAAGTGCAAAGAGATAAGAAGACATCTGAAGGAGTGCAGAGCTCCAAATGCAAAGGAGTAATGGGCTCCAAGAAGGTGAAGATGGTCAAGTATTAAGGATGAAAATATGTTTAAGAAGCAGGGGACTATAGAAGACCATTGAGCTTTATGATTAAGAGGTAACTGACCACTGATCTAGGAAACACTAGGGGGAAAACTAGATTGTACCCAGTGTAAGTGGGCAGTGGGGTTAAGAAGTAGTGAGGCAGACAGGCCACTTTTTCAAGAAATTTAGCATAAAGGAAAAAGAGGATATCCCCTGCAGCAGAATTCCAAATGGAACTCTTAAAGATGACTGTTCTTCTCTGATGGTAGTCATTAAATGGGAGTAGTCCGTGTGTGTGTGTGTGTGTGTGTGTGTGTGTGTAGCAGTGTTTTCCAAGCTCCGTTCTGCCTTAAATCACTGGAAGACCAATTACACTTTCTAAGGCCCCAAATCAGATGAGAATTTTTAGGGGTGGGCCCCTGGCATCTGCAAGTTAAAAAAAAGCTTACAGACACTGATTTAAGGTTTTTGGTACATCCAGGGACCTTGGGCTTCACAAAATAGTTGATGTCTTCATGGGAGTTGTAGGATGACACTGGAATTAAGTTAAAATGGAAAACTGCAAAATGAAAACCACAGAAAGAATTCAAGATGTAAAAAAGAAGACAGATATCTCTACATTAAAGACGAATATTTTGGCAACTACAGAAATCCTACGCTTTAGATTTATTATTATTGTTATTATTATTACCACTGTTTGCCGATTTTATGAAAGTCTATCATCAGAATTCCAAGCCATCTCCTTTTTCCTCTTTTTTTTTTTTTTTTCTCTTAAAACTGGGCTGGGGGAGGAGGGCAGAAAGAATGTGGTTTGTGAGGCAAGCTAAACCTCAGGAATTATTTCAAACCAAACACTTTTTCTAACTATTTGAAGCCTGAAAGTCTGGATATTGGGGGCCGGGGAATGAGGAAAACTTGGGCTGTGGAAACATTTGTCATTTCCTGGGAGGTGCCTTGGAATTAACCCTTAAACACACTTCTGAGATGTGACCAAGTTCAGGTCCAACCCTAAACTTTTTCTTTATACTTTTCAGATTGGTGTTTTCTTGATCTATGTCTCAGAGGGAAAAGAGTGGCTTTCCTTGAGAAACAAGCAAATAGCGGTGCCATGTGGGGATGTCAAGGATACCAACACTGTTCGGTGCCTCTGTGTTCTCACACTTTTCTGCAGTAATCTAAAACACGGACACAAACAGTGTCACATTTTATTAATCATATTTAAATATGAATTAATTCATGTTATGTTGTGTCTATGTTTTCAAGGGAAAATCTTTATCAACACTGAGTGTCTGGCTTTTGTGTTGCACTAGTATGCCAGGAAAGGGTTACAGAAGCCTGTCTTCTTGATGTATAACAGCTGGTAAGAAAGCTCTGCTTAGTGCTAGCTCACTGCCATCACCACCCCCCACTGCCTCTCTCTACTTAGTAAAATTCCTTGCAAAGTTGAAATCCAGTGGTAAGCAAAGGAAGCAGCGTTGGTTCATTAGTTTTGAGAGGACTAAGGAGGAGATTGTTGTAGTTAAAAATGAAGTTTTAAACGCAACAACTGGTATGCGATCTCCAGGATTCGTGGTTGTTCCTGAAAAGGAATCATTCAGGATAA
Source organism: Canis lupus dingo (assembly GCF_003254725.2). NCBI lineage: Eukaryota > Metazoa > Chordata > Mammalia > Carnivora > Canidae > Canis > Canis lupus. The sequence goes on along the minus strand of NC_064256.1, from coordinate 19,639,944 downwards.
AGAGTAGTCTTGGACTTATTGAGAGCGTGAGCTAGAATTGGAAGCCCCAAACCAAAATCACAATCAAGTCTGAAAGCTCGGCATCTTCAATTATGTGAACTGTTTGGCAGCTTCTTGCTGTATGCGACTTACAGTAGATAACAACTTCTACTGCCTCTCTAATCAGTGTCTTACAGAACTGGGCTTGCTTGCTACAAATAAACAGGGACACACAGATGAAGTGTCCACAAAATGGCACACCCTTGGGTCAGCATAATAGCCACTTAGGCTGTGGAGAAATCCACATGATTCATGAGGTCCTTAACTAAACACATTAAGGAACTATATATTACATTTTCTCCAAGTCAGAATAAGTGCTTTAAATAGCAGTCAGGAAGGAGAGGTTGAAACGTCGATTTCAGAATGGCCTCCCTCTCTCTGTCTCTGTGTCTCTGTCTCTCTCTTGCTTTTTCTCATGAAGATAAAGTGTTGGTGTGTAACCCTCATCTTTTGAGTAAAATTAAGTCCCCAAGGAAATGAAAATAACTCATGGCTCATTTAAACCTGGGGATCAACTGGAGAGACCCAGTATACTATAATGCTCATTGCATGAGCCACAAAACTGATCTAAAGGACAGGAGTTGGGAAACGAGAGAGAGAGAGAGGATAACGTTTTCTAAATGCGTAAATCGCACTACAGAAAGGGATGGCTGGTTTCTTGGATGGAGGCTGAGGGCAAACACCCTCTGTCAGAGCACCTCTGCTGAGCCACGCTGGCTTCTCTCTGGAAGGGCGGGCTGTGGGGCCGCAGCTGGGCTGGGCTCCAGCTGGTCAGCTATGTGGCACGGCTGCTATTGTTGAACAAAATTCTTTCCTCATTACACATCTCTTTCTCGATTTAATAGAAAGTACAGTGCTTGGGCTTTTACTCTTTGTGAACTTGAAGAAAATCAGAAACAAGAGGCTTATTTTCCCCTCATTTAACAAGGAATGATTTCTGGATCTGTGGCTTGAAGCCACTTTATTTGAAATTAATTCTAAGAACACCAAAGAAAGAAACAAATTTGATCAATGTGATAGGATGAATATTCAAGCAGAATCCATAATTCACAAATGGAGAAGTCTGTTAGGGCTGATTGGCTGTTTTTAATGGACCTTAATTCTGTGGCGATTTGCTTTAAATTGCTTGTGTGAATTTAATGATCAGTCCAATATTGTTTCTATTATATACATTAAGAGAAATTTCTGGAGCTGGAACATTAATCTGTTTTGGAAAATTATTTAAATCCTGGCAAGAACAAAAAAAGAGGGGCAAAACCCCTTTTGAGACTCTTTTTTTTTATCTGTAGATTGGGAGAAATACTTTCTCAGCCTGTGTACATAGAATGATGAACAGAACCAGTAGTTGTGAATTCATCAATGGCTATGAAAATCAAATGGAAAGGCTTTGCAAATTATAAATCAGTGATTCTAAACTGGGGTAGGAAAGTTGGAGGAATAGAATTGGTAATCACCTATGTTTTTAACTTAAAAGAAAACTGTAGCCAGATTTGAAGACACCAATTCATGATCTTTCCCCCTCAGGTTTAGGATCTGAGGCCTCTAATTCCTGGTTAATATGGCTCCACATCAAACAGAATTTTGCACAATCAATTATCATTGAGTTGGTACTCTTGTGTATTTAACAGCTTGGATCATTTAGGCCAAAGACAAAATCTAAAGCATAAACAAATCTTGATTTTGCCAAAATCCAAATTTGAAAAAAGAAATTTTTTAAACCAGAACTTGGAGCCCAAATTCTCTAGGGTGTCATGACAGTCCAGCCCAGTAATTCTCAACGTGTGCTCCCTAAAGCAGTAGAATCAGCCTCACTTGGGAAACCTGATAGAAATTGAAATTCTGGTCCTCTTCCCCAAACCTAATGACATAGAATCCTTAAGGATGGGGTCCAGCAATCTATGTTTTAAGAAGTCTTCAGGGCAATTCTGGCCCACACTCAAGTTTGAGAATCACTCACTGATCTAATCTAATTCTGTTGACCATTTGGCCATATCACCTATTTGAACAATTACAATGATCGTGTCTCTTAACCTCTATTTCTCTCCTTCTAATTCCTCCTTTGCCTTGTCAGTACTGATCTTCCTAAAGCACCATTTTCACCATATCATTCCTTCTTAAATTGTCTCAGTAGATTCTGTTACCTGCCACATATGTTTATGCAGATACTGTAGCTAAAAGGGGTCCTTACTATCAAATCCAACTGACTAGTTTTAGAAAGGAGGACTCATTCTCTGAGGGTGGGCAAATCATATGAGAAATTCTTGACATCACATCATCTATTTCTATCTTGTTAAAATGTCTTTGGGCAGTTTTGGTGCCATGAGGTGGAAACATGCAAATTGAGGTGTGTGTTTGGAAAGGGCAAGAAATGTAGGATCCAAGCCTTTTATTACCTGTATAGTCAGATCCTTTTGGTGCTCTTGGAACTAGCTCATGGGGTGTATTAGTTTGCTAGGGCTGCCTTAACAACGTATCACAAATGGCATAGCTTAAACAACAGAACCTTATCATCTCCCAGTCCTGGAGTCCAGACGCCTGAGTTCTAGATGTTGGCAGGACTGATTTCTTCTGAGGGCTGAGAGAGCGAAGGATCCAGTCCACACCTTTCCCCTTGGCTTGCAGATGGCTGTCTTCTTCCTGTGTCTTCAGATCACCTTTCCTCTGTGTGTACCTCTAGGTCCAAATCCCTATCTTTTACAAGGACCAGTCATATTGGATTAGAGCCATCCTAATGGCCTCATTTGAACTCTCTAAACTCTCTCTTTTAATTCTTTAAGAACCCTATCTTCAAATAAGGTCACAATCTGGGGTATTGGGGGTTGGGGTTCAACATACAAATTAGGGGTGGGAAACACAATTCAACCCATAATATGGGCTTATTACCACCTTCTCCTCTATCCTTGGATGGTCTAATGCAAAGATCTCAAAAGTAGTAGTGTGAAGAAGAGTAGTGAACGAGCAAGTGCCATTCACAACCATTTTGTTTTTCCAACCTGGGAAACAACTCTGGTGTTAACTCTAATTCTAGAAATGAAGATTAACACTGTAGACTCTTTTAGAGAACTTCTGGCCTGACCTCATCATTTTGAAAGAAGAGCCCACTGTTGGAAAGAGTTTTGCCCATAGTCACAGATCAGATCAGGCTTCTGATTTCAACTACTGTACTTCTGAGTATGCTGCATCCCTAAGGGATGAGGCCGCTGAACCAAGGTCACAGCAGAGATGGGACCACCAGACTCAGTTGTCCTTACAGGACTCTGTGCCCTTTACCACTGGTGCTGCGGGGCAGAGGGACTTCTGAACGTTAAACACTATTACATGATAGAAGGAAGCTTAGTAACGCTTGTGTGCATAATCGTAACTTTCCAAAGTCACTTTCCACCTGAGACAGCTGTATTATTGTGACCCATTGGAAGGTTTCAGCTTCTTCCCACCAAAATGGATTTCCACCGTGTTTTTACAGTACAGTATTTGCCTGACTTCATAATACTACTCTTAACTTGTTTGTTACAACTTTTGTAATAATTGGTACAGCAGAAAGAAAGAGGAGACTAACCTGATGGGTGTCTTCAGATCAAAAGTCATCTATTTCCTGTGAATTGTCAGAGAAAAAGAAAACAGATTGAGGTGGTTTCTTATCTTTTAAGACACACGGCTGCAGAAAAAGAAAGAATTGCTGATCAGTTTCTGCCCTTGGGGGAAAAAAAAAAGGGCAGGATAAAGCCTCATTAATTTAGATTTATTGTGAGTTTGTGATTATATGAATATATGGAATCATGTAAATAAGATCATAAGGGGAAAGATTAATTAGAAGAAAAGTTTTTCCAGTTATACAAGGTGCAATCAGGTGAAGAAGCAATTCTCTCTTGTTAAACATTGTATCTCTAGCATCTAGCAGAGTGTCAGGCAAATAATACGTGCTCAATAAGTTTGTGTGGAAAGAATGAATGAATAAATGAATAAAATAGTATACTTACAATATAAGCAGACGTCGGCAATACTTGGGCTGGCGCCTGGATATGATAATCTAATTGCAAATCTTGCTTCGTTATTTATTAAATTTGAATCTCAACGAAGCAGTTCTCAGTCTAGTTTTAATTACCATAGATTCTTTAAAGCAATAAACCTGAATTTCATTAAAAGAATTATATTACCCAAACTTCATTAATTCATACTCCTCTTTTCCTTTATTTAGGATGGCACAGTGAAGTCTAATTTCATTGAAATGACCCAGAGGGAAGTAAGCAATACCAAATAGGAGACAGGAAAACTGATTAAAGACAAACTCCAATGTTTACCACCATCCCTGTCTTTCCTTATGAAAGTCAACCTTACCTGAGAGAGAAGAAACAAAATATATTTTTACAAAAGAGAGAGAGATGCGTGTGACTGTCTTGGGGTGCCTGAGAAATTGTTAGGAAGTAAAGAAAATAGTTGCTGCTTTAAAGTTAAAAATCATAAATTTCTCCCCTGCTACAGCGACCACCATCACCCACACAGAAGAGGCACGCTTGAGATCCAGCCGGTTATGTAAATCCTAACAGAATCATACAATATATCTTGCTTGACTCCAGGAGTGAAATAACCACCTAAAATCTGTCATCTTTTAAGATCTTGTTCAAATTCTTAATTTTTTTTGTTTTTAAAAATTTCACCTATTTATTCCTGAGAGACACCGAGAGAAGCAGAGATATAGACAGAGGGAGAAGTAGGCTCCTCACAGGGAGCCCGATGTGGGGACTCCATCCCCAGACCGGGATCACGCCCTGAGCAGAAGGCAGATACTCAACGGCTGAGCCACTCAGGTGTCCCTAAATTCTTAATTTTAAACTTAATTTTCCTTTATGTCTAGGACATCACTAGGTGACTGTAGAGAAATCTCTGTGCTTGATTTTACTGCTCACAGGTGTTAGATTTTAAAGTAACATTGACATTCTGAGGGGACTCCTCTTGGCCATCTTGAATAGTTAACTGAGATTGGCATTGATCTCACCTAACTGGAGCCTTTCTTTTCCCTTGACTTGGGAGCCAAAGCTGATTATAGTGAAGAGAAGAGAGGAGTAAGACAGACAATAGTTTCCTTCGGCTAATCTTCTTGTCTGTTTTAGAAGGTCAACCCTCTGGATTTTCAGTAAATAATCACCGTTTTACCTTATTCCTGGTACCAAGACTTATTTCATGTTTATCAGTATTGTAGTTTTCTTTGATGTGTTCAACATGTTATTGCTTTTCTAGTAATCTGTTTCTCTTTCCCAAACCATGAATGTATTGTCCTTGGGCCTATTCTCTCACATTAAGCAAATAAAACTTCTATGGCTCAGCAAGCTTTCACAGCCTTTATTATCAGCAATGACATTCTGTTGGGTCTAATGGAGAACCAGTACATAATAATGAGATCTCATAGAGATGCAAACCAGCACGTTTTCCTTTTAATAGCTGAATATGATCAGCGTCGCATTTTACTGCCACAAAATATTAAGAGCTACCCTTTATTAATAATACTTTTCTTTTATCATGTATTTAATCTTCACAGCAACCTAAACACGTTGACTTCCTTCTATCATGTAAGTACAGATGGGAAAATCCGGGATTCAGGTCCTCAGCAAATGGCAAAACTAGACTTGGAATTAACTCTGCCAAACTCTGAAGCCCCTGGTCCTCCAATAAAGAACTGCCTCTCAATAGAGTCTGTAGTCAGTGGTAGAAATAAAGTTTCTAAGCATTCAGATCACTGTAAAATGCCTCCCTAAAATAGTCATTTTAGCAAATATTAATAAAAACTTCTACTCAATTGTAATTCTTCCTAATTAAGTGAAAAATAGGAGAAAGTATCAAACAGAAATAGGAGCTTGGTAAAAGGGAAAATATTCCCCTCAGCCATATGCCTCCGTGGCACCTATAAACTTGTAGTTCTTTTTGAGTGCTGGCCAGAAACGAATAGGGTAATAGAAATGAAAGCAGAACCAGATGTGGGCAAGTCTAGGTGACCTGCCAAGTGGAAGATAATGTTCTATACAGATGCAGACACAAACATGATGAATAAAAGTCTTAAAGACATACTTATCTCCATTCACTGGGCACCAAACAATGAGAAAAACACACATCTTCCAAGGGTGATGCTTTAAAACTTAACTCTAAGGTTTGGCGTATAGAACTCCATTTCCATTTTGAATTGTCTTCAACTTCCTTTGCTGAGCATTATGGGACCAAAGTCTTAACTGATTGCAAATGTTTCTGTGCTAAACTTTTCCATGGGAGTCACCAGCTGGATTCAGTGGGGCTTCTTCTTTTGCAGTAAAACTTGGGAAGGAGTGGGTAACAACAAAATCTTCCTGTAGGACATCATTATAAAAAGTTGTCAATAAATGTGTTTTCCTGTGTTTGTTAAAGTGCAGGGTACTCAGAAGGAGCAGGTAAAAAAAAGTCATAAATAAAGTACTTGGACTCTAATTCCTTCTCAGCCAGACAACTTCTAGTGGTTTTAGAGTGCAACCCAGAAGTATGAGTGGTTTCCAGAAAAAATAGTGTAAGCGTCCAAACCAAGCAATCTACTTAAAGTGGGCAAAGCAGAGCTGGATGCCATTATGGGTTTGAAGCAAGAGACATTCTTTTCCCTCCTTCTCTCTCTAGTGGACCTACGAATTGAGTTTTAATAGGGAATCAAAACCTGAAAAGATTGCTGGGGAGGAACTGAACTCTTAGCATGTTACTCAGCTCTGTCATCTGTTGTTTATCTGCATAAAGAATCGAAATTCTTCAAAATAAGCTTTCCTGCCAGGATTAAAAGGCAGGAAATCTATTATCACTACCTCTGGATGTTCCTCCTTATATTTCCCAGGGGTCGAAAGTCTTCATTAGAACACAGAGCCATCCTCAAATTGGACTTTCCTGCAAAGGGTTTTCTTAACACATCTTCAATAGAAAGACAGCTGGGTTTTCCTTTACAGAGAACAACCGTGAACATAGCAGGTGGTCAATTAGCATATTAACCTAAAATATTTATATTTATTTATTTATTTATTTATTTATTTATTTATTTATCTATTTACTTTTAATCAAGGGTGAAGAGTGAAGTTCTTCCTAAGAGGAATCACTTTTCTTTGTTGTCTGGGTATTGACAGATGTCACTTCCTTTAGCTCAACCTCCAGGACTTCATAGGCACATTAAAGAGGAAACCAGAACGTCTAAGGGCAGCAAGTTGTTTGGCCTGGCATGGAGGGAGCTCTCCTTCATCTTCACAGGGCAGGGCAGGGTTAAGTGAAGCCCATTTGTCCTCAGTCTTCCTTGCATCACGTTGCTTATTGCCTGTGGTAAGTGGAATCCCTCTCTTATCTTGGGATTTCTCTCCAGAGGTCTAAGACCTCCTCCTGGAGTTCTGCCTCAGGCAAGGAGTGAGATGCACTTCTCTTATCTTATCCCTTAGGTGTGACTGGCAAAGCTTTCTGTATGAGTTCTGGGGTAGACTCCAGAGGAATAAATCTCTAACTCCGTTCATATAGTACCTATGTGGAGCCAGTTTTGAGAATCAGAGGGGGGCTCGGAGTGTTGAGGAGAGGGCATATTCCCACTGTGTCTCAAAAGGACACTGAAGAATGTATACCAGGTAAAATGGTCCTGTGTAAGCACCATCTATTTGCTCAGCTCTAATTTAGACCTTGGTGTAACTTGTTAATTCCTGCTAGAATAAACTTCCTGGGGGTTGGGGGTGGGGGTGTGGTTCCTTGCAGACACCAGACTTGGCAACACCAACCCAACCTATAGCTAGATCTGTGGCTCATAGCCTTTATGTCTTGGAGGCGCACAGAAGAATTGGATTCTAGATTGGGTGGCGTCGTTCCTGAAAAGATGAAAAGGTAAATATCAATTTTTTAAAAAGGGGAAAGTTTTAGAAAGCTGCAAAAACTTAACTGAAGAGACCACACTCTTCAACTAGTTCCACTATGGGCCTTCAGCTCCAGTCTTTGCCTGACTCAAGCTTCTGAATGCTATGATGATACTTTGCCACTGGCAAAGCAAGCTGCTCACATGTTCCAGTAAATTCTCTGTTCCCTGTCCTGCTTAGATTGGATTTAACCTCTCATCTCCTGCCCTTGGCAAGGAATACTCTATTCTAGATGGCACTGCAGTCAGGTCAGGCCAGCATCCTATCTGATGGACATCACCATAAGGGCTTAGGCCCTCAGCTGCAGCACAAATTCATTTTATTTTATTTTTTTAAAGATTTTATTTATTTATTCATGAGAGAGAGAGAGAGAGAGAGAGAGAGAGAGAGAGAGGGAGACATGGGCAGAGGGAGAATTATGCAGGGAGCCTGATGTGGGATTTGATCCGCAGACTCCAGGATCACACCCTGGGCCGAAGGCAGGCAGGCACTAAATCGCTGAGCCACCCAGGCCTCCCAACAAATTCATTTTATATACTGAGCCCAAACTCCACACTGGTGAAGGGTTTTCACGCACTAGCCTGCTACAATTCGCTGAGAACCATGCCCCGGAAAGCCCTCACTTTCTGCTGTCTCCGGCCTCAGCTTGAAGAGGCAAGGAGCAGATATGTGAGGGGTAAAAGCCTACCTCTCTGGGCCTCTTCCTACCAGATTCTTGTTAAGAACTGTCAAGGCTTTGGGATTTTTATCCTACTTGCAAGCTAGCAAGTCAGATCACCACCATTTCATGGATGCTGGTAGAAGACAAAACATTCCTGAGTGAGAGATGAAAGACTAGCTCACAGTGATAGCAATGGTCAGAATATAAGCATTTTTTTTCTTCTCTTTTGCCAGTTCCCTGAGTTTCACGGGGTGATGGAAACAAACCAACAAAAGTGGGGGCCAAGGTGCAGCTGAATATGCAAGGGAACTCTGAATTTAGGGAACCCAAATATCTTACAATTGGCAGCAACCATTTCCATGTTTGTTCTCAGGGAGGCATTATCTTTATCATCCTGGAGGATAAGCATGCAAAGTATCTCTCTTTGTGAAGGAGGGAATTATTATCTTTTTCTTTCCTGTACAAAGACCCTTGAAAATATAGCCCAGAATAAAAGAGCAACCAGTGCTTGTCTTGCAAAATGTGCAGAAGCGTGCAACCTGCAGAGAATTGTCTCCCTCCAATTTTGAACTTGTACTGACGGAGCTAGGAAAGCATTATTTTTAGGATGAAGGAGAGTTAAATTATTTCTAGCCAGGACTCTAATTCCATCCTAGGTCATGTTATCTTGCTGTAGGGCTCCTATCCTAGTTTGGGAGATTAAAGAGAAGGAAACAGAGAAGAAGAGTTGTTCTTGAGAGCCAAACATATTTAAGGCCTCATAACTTGTCAGTTCTTAGTAAATGCTAAGTCATAGAGGTAAATGATTCTTTACCGAATTGTCACCTTTCTTTCCAGATTATAGCTCCTGGGTTCATGCCTCAATAAACTACTAGAGGGTAGCATATTTGAGTGTCATCTTTCCAATGTCCAAACATTACACAACCACCGTAAGATCATTAACATTTTTATACCATCCTTCTTGACAAACCAGGACATTAAATACCTCACCACTAATAGGTAGATGCTAACTTCAAAAATCAGTCCCTTAATCATCACCAGAAACAGCTACCATCACCACCACCATTTATAGACTGGAAAGCAATTACTGTTTTGTTATTTCAGAAGTTTCTAATATTAATCTTTTAACTAATGAAAAATGATACATAAGCCCTAAACTTGGGTTGACTAAAAATACAAAGGAGGGGAACTTTGCACAAACTAACCCATTAAAGGGGGCTTGTTTGAGGAGCGAAGAGAGGAGGGTAATTAAAAGAGTGTCTCTGACTCAAAGGGGCTCCGGGTCAGTCGCCCCTCTGAATAAAACAACATTTTCTCAGTGGGAGTGTGGTCTGGTGAGCAATTAATTTTGAATGATAGTTTTATATGTTCTGGGAAATGTAAATATCAATACAAGAATGATCTCCCCTCCTCTTTCATTATATTTTCCTCTTTCCAAGATGGATCATATAGCAGGGTTAGAATTCATACAGAGTCTCTGCTAACCAAGAAAGAGCTGCCTGATGAATGCTCTAGGAGAACACAGCTTCGGCAGATAAAAAGAATGGCGGGGGAAAAATGACTGCATTGCATCAGACTCAGATTATTTTTCCCTGAGGAAAAAAAGGACAGCTTCAGCCTTCTCTTTTGTGAGCTTTCAGCCTGCCATTACTCTTCTTCTGGGTCTCCACCGTGAAGTAAATAATTTCCAGGTTGCTTTCATTTTAGAAAACAGAAAACACCCTGAGAGGATTTAGAGAAAATAGCCATGCTCATCAGAGATATCCAGCCTCACGACTCTTTGCTCTATGGAATTCTGAGGGAGAGTTTGTCTTTGCTGTCTTGATAGCGATGGAGTTTGTTATGCTGTGTCTGTGGAAAATATATTCATGTAAGGAATTAAGTTCCATGTAAAATGCAGAGAAATAAATGTTTGGTGCATGCTGGGATAGAAACTTTCTTGAAAGACACCTTTTCCTTGTCTCTGTATATATTGCTGAGGTACACAGTATATATTTTTCTTTTAAAATTAGATTCCAGTTGGTTATGAAACTGTTTCTCTAAGGACCATCTTTTTCATATAAGTTTCTGTCCAAAGGGTATAATTTCTTGGGCTTCTAGAAGGCTCTTTTGTTCAATTCATATACTTCTTCTCTGCTCATTATTGTCTATCTTTTGTCTATCCTTTCTATTCAAATAGATCTTCTTCTGTTGGTGGTGATTACAGGACCTTGCTACTGTGCTAGCCCACTAGGGAGATGACAAGGGTGAACATCGTTTACGACTTCAGGAGTTTATGGTGTAGAGCTATGGTGTCCATTACAGTAGCTACGATAAGTCCAATGTGTGGCCACGTATGGCTATTGAACACTCGAGGTGTGGCTAGGGTGAATGAGAAGCTGAGTTTTTAATTTTATATACTCTTATTCAACTAAAATGTATAATATCTCAAATTTTTAAAACATTGGTTACATGTTGAAGTGATAAGGAAAGAAGCAGAATCTTAATATTTATTCCACCTGTTTAGATGGACAGACATCAAATAAAAGCACAAAATGCCCAGTTAAATTTGAACTTCAGATAAGCAAGGAATGGCTTTTTAGTGTAAGTATATTCTTTCTTTAAGAAAAGAATCTGACAAATTCCCTTTTTTCATTACTCATTTTAATATGACTACTAGAAAATTTAAAATTATGTATATGGCCCACATGGTATTTCTACTGGATAGTATTGCTCTAGAAAAAATATTGTTAGTCTGACTTCATTACAATACAAACTTCATGAAGGTAAGGAAATGTTTTTGGTTGTGTTTGCTACCATAAGTGCTGTTGATTTTTCAAATGTAAGATTTGCTACATGACTTTTTTCCTGGGAGCAAGAGCGATTGGTTTTAGAAGAGGTGTTCAGAGGTTGAGGATAAAAATGTTCAAGGGCTGGGGTTCTCTCTACAACTCTACATTCTCTCAATCCACCATTCCCTTCCTTTCTTAACTTTTCCTTTTCCACATGGTATCATTTCGATAACACTATGGCCATTACCACTAAATACATTCACCTTTGGCTTTTCATTGGACCTAATTGGCAGAAAGTCCTCCCTAGGCTACCCAGAGATCTGCCCCTCTTGAGCTTGCATCGCACAACCCAACCTGGCTCTGGAAGGCTGAACAGCAGGGCCAATGGATCTGCCATAAATATATACTCAACAACTGCGAATAGGCCTTTCACCTTGTTGCAAGTTTTTGCTCAATTCCCACCCCCATCTTCTGAAAAGACTTTCAAATTCTCTGTTCCTCAGAATCCTTCAACTTCTTTATCCTTTCCATGGCTCTCAGCCGATGATATTTTCACTGAGAAAATGGAAACTACCAGATAAGATTGTGATCTCTCATCTTCCCATTTCCAAACATATCTCTGCCTACATCTGTATCTAATCTATGCTTCTTTCCTCCTGTTTAATAGAAGAGCTGTTTGCATCCTCTCAAAAGCCAATCTACTCACTTGCCCTTCAGATTTGTACTCCAAGTCCAGCTCTGCCCCCCACCCCCAACTATCTAGGGAAACTGGCCTGTCCCTGTCACTGAACTGTGATAGTTCTTATTAAGATCAACAATGGCCTCCATGTCTCTTAATCCAATGGCCATTTTCAAGCTGCTTCTTACTTGACCTCCCTGTGGTGTTTGTCGCTATTGATCATTTCTTTCTTCCCTTGACTGGATACAATCCTTTTCTGCTCGCTTCCTCTTAGTGGACTTGTTATCTTTGCAGGCTCATCCTTCTCTTTCCTGACTTTAAATATCAGAATTCACCGATGCTCGAGGCCTTTTTCTCTTTTACTTGGTGCTCTGTCCCTAAGCTCTCTCGTTATACGTTCGGCCTCTGGCGTCTATTACCGCCAATATGCAGATGACCCACAAATGTGCAACTGAAGCCCACTCCAGACCCGCATTTCCCTTTGACATTTCAGGATTGATGGCCAAAAACACCTCAAGCTCAATACGTCAGAACCGAATTCATTATTTCTCCCTTTCCCCAAACTTGGTTCCTGTTGAGCATCATTTGTTTCCAGGACCCCTCCCCTCTCACCTTCACAAAGTTCAGACTTACACTGCAATCTGACATCTCTTTCAGGCTCCTCGGATGTTTTCCCTGAGAAGTCTCTTGCACCTTTAATTCAATCATATTGTCTGTTTTCTGGACTAACACACAAGGTAAACAGAAACCTTCCCTGGGAGAGGAAGCAACGATGAAATATAACGAATATTCTAAGAGAGCTCACTGAGCTCAGTCCCTTTGTTTTCACAGGCAAGGCTGTTAAAGCTTAGAAATCCTTAATTGGGATGGAACTGAACACGACCTGTCATCTTCAAAGTTCATAAGCATAACCTCTGTTACCCTACCTCACCTGGTTCACAGCTGGTAAATGTAAAGTTTCCTCAGAGGCAGACAGCGGTTCTATTCACAATATGTTTTTAGACATTTTCAAAGGGTAATTTTAATGTGAGCTCTAATGATGTATAGTACACACAGAGAAAATGGCATAAATCATGCGTCCTGCTCGATGCATGTTCACAAAGTAAACTCACCTACATAACCTCCCACGACAAAATGCAGAGCATTCCTCAGACTGCACAAGACCCTGTTGGCTTCCCTCCGAGTCATAAGCACTCCTTCCTCTTCAAAGGATACCACAAGCTGGAGTTCTAATAGCCAAGGCCACTTTTTAATTTACCTTATGGACTAGCTCAAATCCATCTTTTTTCATACATTCACAGGGCCTCAAACAAGTAGGTATAGATGTGTACTTCCAGCAATTCACCACGGAAACCTCAGAAGTGATTCTCTTCACCATTTTAGTGCTAGAGTCAAGGCCCTTTCCCACTCCTGACCCTGTGATATTTTGTAAGAAAGACATAGATAGCATCTTTGCCAGAAATTGGGCGTTCATGCTATTACCTCAGAAAAATTATCTGATACCTCTAATATTCATCTTCCTGTCTGGTAAAATGAGGATGATAATACACCCATCATCTGGAATAAGTAAGTGAATGCATATCAAAGTCATATCATGGTGCCTAGGACTTGGTGCCTCTTCCAATTCCTTAGAATGAATGTTAGTTTCATGGGAGTTGTGATTTGGATTACTAATATATGAAAGTTCTTACCAGAACTTTGTAGAGGCAATGTGCCTTCCTATCCAAACTTGGACGTGTGATTTAGTTTCTGAGTGTTGTGTTTCTCCTCTTTTCTAAAGAGACAAAAAGCGAAGAAACAATTAATGAGTTGTTTTTGTAAGCACTGAAGTCTACAGATGAGAAGATGAAAGGTGCCTTTTAAATATACAAATTATCTTTTTGTTTCAAAGCACAGCAATGCAAAGGCAAGTCACTATCCTCTTGAGAGATGAGTTTTTTTGAAAGAGTAAAAAGTCATATTGACTTGAAATCCCTCAAGAACATTTATTTGGATTACATTCTAATGCAAAAGGCTCCATCTCCATTCCAGATAAAAAGATGTCAAGAATTAATAGATTGAAAAAAGAATCCAAAATTACTTTTTCCTGAAGTAATAAGATTAAAACCCACAAAGGCACAAATGTACAGATATTGTTGATTATAAATGGTAGAGTTTGGGAGGTAGTTGCTAGAGAGGAGTCAGGAATCCTGGGATCCAGTATCCCCTTTTCTGCTCTTCAGTTGTATGAACTTGGACAAGTCCTCTTACTTTTTTAGGACTCACTTTCCTTGACTGCAAAATGAAGTTGTTAATTCAGTAACTTTATAATTCTATTGGATATACCACTTTTTATAGCATCTTCCAATGAAAAAATTTAAAATCTATACTAATTGTTGGTGGAACCGAGATTTTTAGAGGATACAGAATAATTGTCAAAACAAAGACTAACGATTGGATTCAACTATGTGTGTGTGTGTGTGTGTGTGTGTGTGTGTGTGTTGGAGTGGTTCAGGTGTTGGAGAGAAAGGAGTTCATAAAAAGGGAAAGAGGAGACCATGGGTGACAAGAGAATGAATATTTATAATGTTAAATCCTAGATTTCTTGTTTCTGAACCTGAGAGTTCTTGAACCAGAGAGTTCTCAGTTTGAAATTAAGATAGGCAATGTGCCACAGGAAATAGTACTGAAATAACGGTGAGGAATCTGGATTCTAATAGTTGCTCTGTGTGATTCGCAGTATGATATTTGACATGTCATTTCATCTCCTGGGTATTCTCTGATGTAAAAAGAGGTGGTTGGGCATGGCTACTTAGATGTCTTCCAATTCCTAAGGTCTGATTTTTTTTGTATATATTTTTATTGGAGTTCGATTTGCCAACATATAGCATAACACCCAGTGCTCATTCCGTCAAGTGCCCCTCTCAGTGCCTGTCACCCAGTCACCCATCCCCCTGCCCACCTCCCTTTCCTTAAGGTCTGATTTTTAAAGAGGGGAATGAACCAATTTTACTGTGTGGTGTGGGTACTGGGTGGAGTGGCTTCATGGCATTTTGGGATCAATCTGAGGCTTATAATTAGAGAAGAGTCCAGGCAAAACTTTGTGCCTTCTTTTTTAAGATCATTTGGGAGATTTGGAATTCAAATTTTGCCTCAGTCAGCTCTATTCACAATAATGCCATATACCAACCACTGCAGAACTAAGTGGCTTCTAGCAAAAAAGTCATTTATTTCCCATGCATGCTTCTGCAGGTCAGCTGAGGTTTGGCTGATGTTGGCTGGACTGGGGTCCAGGTTGTAGGTTCATCTTGGGGTGTCTATATGGGACAAGTGAACTATCCTAAGTATGTGGACTAGCTCAGGGTTGTGTAGATAGATGTACAACACAGCAAGTCCAGTTGCTCAAGCATATTTTGATTTTTTATGCATAGGTTGTCTCTGCTAATGTCCCATTCACCAAATCAAATCATATGACCAAGTCAAAAGTTAAGTGGCTTAGGAGTACACTCTACTTACCATAAGGCCATGGCAAAAACACAGATGTATAGCACTATTATAAAAGAGTAAGAGACTTTGGACTAATAGTTCAATGTATGGCAACTTGATATATATGTGTGAGTATGTGGATGTGTAACGAAACAAGGAAAGTGAAAGAGACTTCTGAGTGGGCTCAGAAAGAGAACAGCATAAGTTTGAGAAGAAGGATCTAGGTTCTATAACCATATGCCAATCACTGATTAACTTCTATATACCCAAATTCTGTATCCATTAGTGAAATAGTTTCTTGTACTCTACTGATTCAATGATGCTACTAATGATTTTCTACAGAGAAACTGTTCTTAGCATGCTCAGTAATGACCTCCCTATTGCTAAAATCCCATAGTTTCTAACTGTCATAATCAGTTCTCAATTCTTATAATATTTGACCTATCAGTGGCATTTGACACAGCTCGATGCTCTGTTCGCCAAGTACACTTTTTTTCATTTGGCTTTACTTCTGCTCGAAGACTATCGACCAGAACTGGTCACATGGTTCCTTCCAACTGCAAGGAAAGCTGGAAAAGCGAGTCCCATGGATCTTCAGGGATGTCCTGATGGTTTCTCTGAACTCACCTTAATTCCCTTATTTCCACGACTTTGGGGGTGTACCTCATTGCATCTTCCTCATATACTGATGACACTCTCTAAAGGCAAGCATTCTCTAAAAGAATACATGACTAAAATGGCCCAAAAGAAAACATAGAGGGAAGAAAAAAAAAGAAGTAACGAACACGTAAATGACAACCTGCATAAGTAAGAGGCACTATGGCATGGGCAACACGTACTAGTTGGTGACATGAGCAGGTTATTTTGCCTCTGTGCCTCAGTTAGCTTATCCTTAAAGATAGGAGTGATAGTGATAGCACCTACCAACACAGGATCCTTTTGAGGACAAAATTAATATACATGAGGCATTCAGAACAGTGCCTGGCACATGGAAAGCACAATAAGTGCTAGCTATAATTATTTCATGCATTGAACAATTAAATTCTAAATAATAGAGAACTGAAAATAAAAGTGATAGTAAATTTATAAAATTTTAAATCATCTCCCATATAAACCCCAGCCTAATGAGGAAGATTCTCATTTTAATATGTTTTATTACTAGGATTATGGAAGCACATAAAAAAACCAGAATGTGTTCTTTCTCTGCACATGTGGCACTTTGGCTAGAGGTGAATTTTTTTTGGAGAGGCTGAACAAGAGCATTTTGGAAATGGAACAGGGCCAATGAGTAGGGGGCACTTAAGATGTGTTTGTAATTGCACACCATATTGTTTTATCGAGACTCTTCCCATTCTGTGTCAAGGGACCGTGATGAGTGTCTCGAGGTCTAAGGGGCTTGTTAGGAGCCTGCAGAGAACTCAGGCCGGCCCCTGCTGATGTGGCTCTGTGGTGATGGCTTTTCTTCTAAATTGACAGCAGGAAGGTATTCTTGCTGCCTTCTTTCCCTCTGCAATTCCAACAAGGAAGAACAGCTGAGGCAAATGAGACAGAATCTTTTTCCAATTACATAGTATGCATATTTCATTTCAGCCGCCGCCTATGAGGAACATGATACTGAGTGATTTAGTGGTGCTGAGGCAAATCCAGCCTACAAAAGATTTGGGGGTACGTTTTTAAATTTCCCGAAGATTATTTGGGTGAAATGGCATGGTAGGTTAATTATCAGACTGAAAAGAATAAGGCTTTTAGTTGCTTTAGAGGAGAAATTGCAGCCCTAAATACAGTCCCAAATTACTTTAAAGCACAAAATGGTAAAAAAAAAAAAAATTGTGACAAATCAAACTGGCTTTTTAGACTATAATTGTCTTGAAGGGGAGAGGGCAGAGCTTTTAGAGGAGAGGTGATTTACTTGGTGGCACTTAGCTGCTAACTTTTACTTTGAAGAAGGGTATATGTGAATTGACTTTCTTTACTTCACATCATCATATAACTCTTAACTCTTCATAAGTGTTCCCAAGGGAAGAGGCCAAGTTGGAATTTTCCCTGTGCTGAAGTAAGGAAAACATCAGACAAAATTCAAGCCAACATTTTTTGCAAAGGCATAACTTCTGAACAAGAATCTAAACAAAGTGAATTATATTTCTTATTCCTATCTCTTTCTTCCTCATATCTTATCACCTTGGATCCTCCGCCTTTTTTCCTCCCTTGGATGAGTCTTTATTTCTCTTTCTCTTTTGTTTCTTTTTCCATTTATGCCTCAGAAATCCTTTGATATACTACAATAAAGCAGATACTATGCAGTGTGCCGGGGAAGGGGTGGGTGATGTGTGATGAAAAGGGTTGAAAGAAATGAAGATCTTTTCTCTGTTCTCAAGAAGTATGCAAACTTCTGGGGGGTGGGGGTGGGAAGTTCATACATAAGCCTACTCTTCTAATTCAGGATGCCTAGACTGGGGCTTTGGCCATGCTGAAGTTTAGAAGATCTCTCCCAGGTCTCCTGATTTGGGGGTATGGACCAATCTAAGTTTCTGCTCTGTTACTTACTGGTTGAGTGACCTGAAGTAATAAGTTTCTGAAACCCTTGGAACCTTATCTTTCTGATCTATAAAATGGGTATAATTGTTGGTTAGTTGAAGATCATTAAGAAGAGAGGGTTTCAAATACACAGGAAGATGAATGAGCAGTCTCCTACAACAGTAATACTGTAGAAATACACGTACAAGGAAGCCTTGAAGCAAGGAAGGATGAACAGCACTAAGGGGATGAGGCAGAGGGTGAAGAAATATTCAGTTGGTAGAATCAGGTCTTGGATACTAGGTAAACAGAAAAGTGGAAGAGTGAAAAGTCAGGAGGTTTAGAGGTTTCTGATACCATTAACTGGGAAAAGAAATTCAGTACAGATAGAATCTACTTTGGGTTTTTGGTTTTGAGGGACCTGCTGATCCTTCAAGTAGAGATACGTAGAGGGTAATTTGAAGCCTAAGTCTGAAGAAGTCATCAAATTTCAACACATATTTGTGAGGCACATAAATCATGCCAGATAATCTGTGAGACACTGACTATGGAATGGCTATAGAAAGACTTAATTATCCCTTTGCTTTCTAGAGGAGGAGAAAGATGTAAGACAAATACCAATGAAGTGAAATACAGAACTAAAAATATACAAGTTATATGAAGGCAAATCACAGAGTGCTATGAGAATATCTAGTAGGAGGTGCTAATTTAGATTGGGAGGTTTTGGGAGGTCTCTCCGAGGAGATTTAAGCTGTAACTGAAGATGAATGAGAGTTAAATTGGCATAGTCATCTCCTACGCGGTTAACTACCACAGAGCGGTTCTCTTGACTTTTCCCCATGGCTGTAGGTTGGTGGCTACAGGTCTAGTCAACACATCTACATCGTAGCAGAAGGAATTAGGAAAAAGATGGAGTGTTGCCTATCTATTGCAGGAACACTAGCATAGACTTCATCTTTCATTCAATTGGGCAAAACCACAGCACATCACTACCCTTAGCTGGAAGGCAATGAAGGAAAAGGGGTTGGAAACTCAGGTTGGGGAACTTGGCCAATAGTATCTGCTGTATTAAGCAAGAATTACGCCTTCAAAATTGAGAGAGAAGGAAGTTTCAAGAAGGTAAATTGGCAACAAAATCAAATGTCACAGAGGTTGAGAAAGATGAGCTCTGAAACGAAACTATGGATTTGACATTTAGAAGGGCAGAGACCCTGCCCATCATGCTCTCTGTTATATTCCAGGCACCTTCTCCAGCGCCTGGGACAGAGTAGGCAATTAATCACTGACTAGGGAAATTAATCTGGCTGCAGTGTATTAGATGTATTGCATGCATAAAGGTCTGTATTGATCATCCAGTATAAATTAAATTCTAATTTTCTCTAAGTAAATACTTTCTGGAAAGAGTGAGCATCTAGAGAGTTATCCTTCATATGTACATCAGACACCAGTTAGGAGGAATAGACTAAAAGTTAAAAAATATTTCCCCAAAGCTCAATGAAAGCAAGAGAAAGGAAGAATTTGCTTACCCCTATAATTTTAGTAGCTGTTTTTAGTAGGTACGGGTAGTTTGTAGATATGGAAAAGCTGTTTATGTAACATAGCTATGTATTTATACGCTCTTTTGTTATAGGAAAGGTTCAAAGCTGTTTTCTGCCACATAGGTTGGTGGAAAAATTTCCGCACAGATATTTGTGTCATCAAACGTGTTCAATCAGTATCTTCCATTTGCATAGCACTTAAGCGTTCACAAAGCACATTTTAATGTAACATCTCATTTAATTATGGCAACCATATGGGAGGTTATTAGGGCAAGTATCATTAATCCCCCATTTTATCACTGAAAAAAAAATAGATCTTAAGTAATTTACTAAAAATCACACATGTACTAAGAGATTGAACCAGGATTTGAACATGAACGTTAATTCTCATTTCAGTGTTCTTCACAAAATAAAGCTGGTTTCCAAATACACAAAATTAATTAGGTAGTTAGTTTCACATTGTCGTGTGAAACCCCCAACGTAGGAGCCGATCCTGCCGGCTGCCCTCTGTGGGGTGGTGTGGGGGTAACTTATTCGAATCAGTAGGTATATAAGTTTTTGAAATGCTCCCTTCTCTTTGCAAAGACAGCTAAAAAAGGATGAAACGGGACTCTTTCTATATGGAGGAGAGTATTAATTGCAAGGCATGCTTTATTTAGGGATCCTGTGTTTAGTGGTGTTCTTAATGTAGGGTAACTACAAGGATAGCTTTCTTTTTCCATTGGGGGGGTCACTTAGTTCAGTCTACTCTTCATTTATGGTTTTATCTGCACACAGTCGAGTACTTATTGTTCATGCATTATTTTACTTCACAGATGAAGTAAGTTATAAGTACCCGATGTAACTTGATCTGATTTAAAGCCTGATTAGAATTTAGCATCTCAGGATTTCACATTTTTCACTCCTTAAGGGGCATGGCTTCCCTTGTGGACATTCTGCCTTTCTGTGTCGCTTTACATTTCCACCTGTTTCCAAGCTGAGTTTTACCTGATGTCCTTCTTTTCTTCTGACATCTTCTGCAGTGTACCATATGTGCTTTGAGCCCTTTTAGGGTAAGGGTTGATATCCTTACTTGGATCCATTCAAATCCCTCGTCTCATCTTCTTTGTGACCAATGACAGGAATATGCACCTATCTTTTTTAAAAGGAAAAAGCACTAACTATAAATATATTTTGTGGTCTATAATTCCAGGGTTTTATTTTGTGAGGGGGAAAAAGACAAGGAAGAAGAGAAATAACTCACTATTCTATAAAAGATACTTATATTGTAAATTATTGCCCATTTGATTTGACAAAGTCTAAGTTTGCGGGCCTTGAGGCTAGGAGCATTCTGAGCTGCCTAAGAGATAAATGAGAGCTGCTGATCCAGGTGAGCAATGGAGCTGAGGGACTCACTTGTCACTAGGTGACTTTGGAGATTATGACTCTGTGTGCTCTGAGAAGCCTTGCAGGTGGACGTGTGCAATAAATCAAAACTAATCATATCCTGAAAAGAACAACAGCTGTGTTTACACCCTTATGGGGTTATGTTGACCCTCCCTGGTGGGCCTTCTAGAAGTGTTAGATGTGACGACTTGCTAATAGTTTATCTGAAACAGCTTTTGAATCCATTTATTAAAGTTTTAAAGATTTATTTTATATCTTCCTTCCGGGGTCCAGGGTTCAGTACATTCATTTATTCACTCAACAAACCATTCTTAATATTCTCTGTGTGCCAGATGTGGGCCAGTGAGATGCAGATATGAACAAGGCAATGTTTTTATAATAAAGAAACTTATAACCTAGTAAAGAAGGAGACCAGAAGGAGACATAGACCAGAGGAGAGAAAAATAATGTGGCATGGGAATATTTATTAATAGTATTTTATATATTAATATATTTAATAGAAAGAAAAATAAGAGGGCAGCCCGGGTGGCTCAGGGGTTTAGCGCCGCCTTCAGCCCAGGGCGTGATCCTGGAGACCCGGGATCGAGTCCCACCTCAGGCTCCCTGCATGGAGCCTGCTTCTCCCTCTGCCTGTATCTCCACCTCTCTCTCTCTCTCTCTCATGAATAAATAAACAAAATCTTTAAAAAAAATAAGAGAAAAATAGGAGGAATAGGAATGTATTAAAACAGTGGCAAAGAGAAGGCTCAGTACAGATATAACAGGCTCCCATTCTATATCACTGCCTGCTTTCACTTGCAGAATGCTTTTTTGAATATAAATGACTACAGTGGTATTCAGCTAAAATTATCTAGTCATAAGAAATTTTACTGAACTGGTTCAAAAAAGCAAGCACAATTAGTGAGGTTTACAAATAGGCAAAATCCAGCAATTATAAAGTGATGAATTTGTCTTTATCTCTGTGCTTGCCCACATTAGAGTCTTCTGTATGATTTTTGGCACTGGAATTGGAGAACAATATAGAGAGCTTGGAAAGATTCAGAATTAAGTCCAGAAATTGATTAAAACAAGGTCCTTCACAAGGACAGTACCAAGTAGTTTGGAGGCATCTCACCCTCCAAGCCCTCCCAACTCACTCTGCCCCCAGTAAAGATGCTGGGCAAGTAAAACTGCTCAGCGTTCACAGGCAGCTTCAGGACAGAAGTTGGCATCCTTGCCAGCCAACCAGATTATTACCCGCAGGGCCCTTTTAGATAGAAATTCTGGAGCCTTCACATGTCCCTAAATGATGGAAATAAGATTTATGAGGAATATCTATGGGATTTTCAGCATCTGCTTCACCCTAAGTACTCAAAAATATCTGTCAGAATGAATAAAGATGAGGAATGAGAAGTGACTCTAAGAGCTATTCTTTCCTGTACCTCCTCTGCCTCTTCTGGATTTAAATGGAAAATTATTATGGATTTGTTAATATTGTTAAAAATCCTTCCCCACACCATCAAAAGATCCAATGTGCAAAATAAAGGATTTGGGGTAGACAGATTATTTCCTTATTGATATGGTGGACAAGAAAAAATATTACCAGGTTAATTTATAGGACTCTTTTTCAAAAGGGAGAATGGATTTCCAGTAGTCTGGGATAGTTTCAGAGAATAATTTGAAGACCTTTCAAAGTTCCTTTCTGCCCGACAGGTAACAATAGAGGACTATATCTACATATAGTAGATATGATATGTGAACTTAATGATATGTGAACAAATTATAGTTTCATAGAATCATGAGGATGAAATAGTCATGATTTCAGCAATTCTCAAGCTATCTATATTTTCTCCTTGCACATATCCTATTGCTTAACTAACCTCCATCTCTGAAAGCTTTCCTTTATTCATTGTAACATATCTTCATTGAAGACCCTACACTAGGAGACACTAGTGCCAGGGATTGTGGGGGAGACAAAGATTACTAAGAAATGGTTGCTCTTTGCTTTTAAAGAGCATACAACGTGAATGAAGGTAAGGGGACTTTAAAGGGTCACCTCAACCTCACATCTGTAACAAAATACCTATTCAACTGTTAATATCTAACCTTTCATTATATCTTACATTCTTGTTTCTCTTGTTCTGGGCTCCTCACCCCATGGGAAGAAATGGATGATGCAGGGTTGGTTATGGTCTATTTGACTAGCACACTTACACACACACACACACACACACACACACGTATAAAATTTTAACTGACGTGAATTTGGAGGCAATTATTTCATGGTAAAGCTTAATTCTGAGTAGCTTTTCTTCACATCAGAATGCAGTGGTATGTTGAAGTCAAAGTGTATTTTGGCTTTCCCAAGGGTGTGAGCTTTCTCCCTGAGTTTTCACATTTTCCTTTGTGCCTCGTGTGGAATGGTTTGTGGAGACTGCAAAAAAATCAGAGGCCTGGCCTGACTCCTCATCCCTCCCCTGCTCCTTCCAGCTCATCATTGTCTTATATAATCCAAGAGAAATCTGCTTTTGGTTAGAATGCAGTTGAGAGCAAAGTAAGGTTTTTTTTTTTTCTTTTGTACATGAAAATGTTCCAAGTTTGTATGAAAGTTCTGTCAAAGCAACAACTTTTAAATGGAGGCAGCTGGAAATCATTAAGGAAACTTGCAGTGGACAGTGATTAAAGCAGGATGGAATTTCCACTCTGTGTCTCTCTCTCTTTTTATGGTACTTTAAGCAAGTTAGTGTTGCTTTTGAAACTTGAATTAGCCCTCTGACTATGAGAGTTGGAAAATTATTTTACTCTTTTACTTCCTAGACGCCACTCCACTGATTTTCGAGGCTGTTACTGCAAATGAATAAATGAACACATTTGGAACTAACTGGTGCTCGGCAGCAGTGTGCCTCATATTTCATGATTATCCCTGCATCTTCCTGGTCTGAGTCTGATTTGAAATGATAACCACTGAGGAACATTACGAACACTTTGTGGCTACTTTCCTAGTCTTATATGATAACAGAAGGCTACTTTCTAAGGCCCCAATTTTTACCTCCCACCTTTCTTCTTTAATGGTTGTGCCACTTTTAATGACAAGAAATAGTTGCAAATGAGTCACTCCAAGTTCTCTTTATGTTCCAACTTTCTATGGGTTCAGCTGCAAGGCATACAGGGACCTTAGTAGCAAAGGCTGACGGGTAGAGGCTGAGATCAGAGCTGGGAAAGTGTGACTGTGGGTGTGGCGGGGTGGGGCGAGTATTGCTATAAAGAGATTGAATCTGGTCAGTGGAGCAGGGCAGAGGAAGCACAGATGATAGAACTTGGCAGACAGAGGGAGTCTAGGAGATTAGTCCATTGGGAGAATGACCCTGGCTCCTGG
The DNA here is from genome assembly GCF_003254725.2 of Canis lupus dingo. Classification (NCBI taxonomy): domain Eukaryota; kingdom Metazoa; phylum Chordata; class Mammalia; order Carnivora; family Canidae; genus Canis; species Canis lupus. The sequence goes on along the minus strand of NC_064256.1, from coordinate 19,615,653 downwards.
CACAGCATGTGGGACAGAGGGTTCAGGTCTCTCCAGGAAAGCAGATTACTATTACACAGTCAGTAAACAGACTGGCCAGTTAGTAGGACATTAGGAGAGGTCATGGTGGGCTGAGGGAGAGCAAACAGCCTCAGCTGGTATTGAACTCCTGGCAGCCAAATGAATCCTCAGGATTGTTTGTCTACCTCACTCAGCACTGGTGAGGCTTGGGCTTCCTTATGACTGCCCTGGAGAGACTGGGGGAATCTTTCATGACCTGTCTCCAGCTCTTCTTCCCACTTAACCACATCGATGTCACACAAGGAAGTTTGCCCTCTTCCTCATTTTTCCTTGTAATACTTATTATGAAGACCAGAATACAGAACTTACCAGAATTTTGACGTGCTGAAATAACCTTGCCACAGTGAATGAGCAGGGGAATCACGAGCCAACTTTGTTTTCCCCCCTCTTCCCATTCCAAACTCTTGTTTTGTTGTTGTTTTTGCAGGAAGAATTCCAAGAAGGACTCAGTGGCTTTTTTGATCTATTAGATAATGAGAAAGCCTTTGTGCTCTTCTAAGTCACCCAAGAGATCTTATTTCAGTTATGAAAATGTTGACTTCCACGTAATAAGATTAATGTTACTTGGAGTTGAGGCTTATGGTCTTTTTTAGCTTGGGTCTGTAAGAGGTGATGTGCAGGGGAAGGCAGACCTGGTGAGATCCATCTCAGATTCACCACTTCCTGCTTCTCTGCCTCCTGCTCCCCTCCAGCTTGCTACCAGGCTCTAAGTCCATAGGAGGGGACTGAGGGAGAGGGAGGAGGTCAGAGGAAAGCAAAGGTAATATTTGATCCATGGTGAAATTAGCTGATGTCTGTGTTCTCTGCACTTGGCAGATTTTTTTTTAAAGCTGACACTTTCTCTTGGCAAACTTTAGTGCATTATTTGAAAATTGCCCACCCTCTACCCCAAAATCACTGGGGTAACTGACCTGCAGTTCTCTTGATGTACTGGGAAATTCATCATTGCAGATACCTGCTTATTTGATATTCTCCCCGGGTCCCTGAGAATCCAGCAATACACTCCTTTGTAAGAGTTACTGTGTACCTTGAGGCAGTCATTTGGGCAGTATTTAGAGGACCTTAAGGCTGTCTCTTTTCTCTTGCATTCACAGTAAACTTTCACACATTCTTTGCACCAAAAAACTGTTGCAATCTTTCTTTGTAGCAATCTTTCCTGTCTTCCATCAGAATAGAATTGCTACTCTATTGTCCTCTGTCAACACTGGGGTGCACCTTGAACTCTCTAAGTGGTTCCATTGAAGTCACTTTTTATGGGTTCAAGACGAGGGAAAGCATGCCTAACTTTTCCTGTCATGAGGAACAGAGCGGGACTCCACTCACCAGCACCTCTTTTACAAAATCTTATTTTTAAATTCCAATTCTGAGTGGCTTAGTGATGGAGCATCTGCCTTTGGTTCAGGTTGTGATCCCGGGGTCCTGGAATGGAGTCCTGCCATCGGGCTACCCTCAGGGAGCCTGCTTCTCCCTCTGCCTATGTCCCTGCCTCTCTCTTTGTCTTTCATGAATGAATAAATAAAATCTTTTAAAAAATTTAAATTCCAATTCCCCTTTAGCCTCCACCCTCTTTTATATGGTGGAGATGGGTGGTTTGGTCAGGCTTGCTTATTTATTTATTTGTTTATTTATTTATTTATTTATTTAATTATTTATTTAACCTCATCTCAGCAAGCCTTATATAGATGGTATCAAACTTCTCAATGGTTGAAGAAATGTTTAGCAGTCATTCTCTTGGGACCTCTATAAAAAGAAGGAATCCATTAAAAAAAATCTTGTTAACATCTGATTCAGACACGAAAGGTGTGTTGTTTTTCTGGTGATAGAATCATCAAGAAAGAATGAAAGTTTTCTTTTCCCTCCTAGGTTTATTAACTTTGAAAAGTTGTGGGTTTTTTTTTTTTAATTTAACATATGCTCTCTATTTTCACAGAAGTCCAAGTACTAAACTCAACTTCTGCATATGAATCTATTATTAAGAGACAACTCTTTCTTGTTAAGACTAACAAAACAAAACATTAACTTGGCAGAGGTCTTAAAGTTTATAGTTGAGTAGACAAACTATTAGGTTGATTAAAGAGATTTTCATACAAAGGCAGTGTACTAATTTGCTGAGCATTGTATCTCAAGGTTAAAAAATCCTGGCTACATTTTAAAGCAGGGAAGATCAATTAAAACATTCATTAGATTCCTATTTACACTTTAATTGTCAACTCTGCTCATTTGTTGGAACCCTTTTTTAGTCATTAGTGTCTGTCAGTAAGAAATATGTCTTAATTTCACTTATATTCATTTATTCATCCTTTCATTCAATCAACAAACATTAATAATGTGCCAAGCACTTTGCCAGCTTTTAAAAATATACTGATGAAAAATACAAAGCTTACCCTCAAGGACATATTCACCTCAAATTTTCATGTTATTAAAATTAGTATAAAGGCATTAGGTTTTACTAAAGTTAGAAAAATAATTGCCTTTCACAATGGAAATACATAAAAAGGACCCTAATAAATGTACAACCCAATTGTTCTTTTCTGTCTGTGGTTATTAATTATCCCAGGTACTTTTCAGTGTTAAGGTACCTAAGTGTATTTTGTTTTGTATGCTTTTGGCCTTGCATCTGTTGAAGAGCTCTGGAGAACAGACAATATATATTTTCATTTGGATTCTGTAGGGCCACAGAATCAAGGGTCAGTAAATCCATTTTCTGTTCAGAAAAGGTTGCCTATCTTACCATTATACTATAGAGAGTAGAGCTAGTTGAATTTTCCCGATTCTGAACAAAGAGATTTCTGAGTACTGCAGGTAGTGGGGTTCTTACAAATGTGAATCCTTAGAGGAAGACTGTAAGCTCTCCAAAATCACCTACACGTTATGGGTATACTTTAACTGTCTTCCAATTGGTCAGCTTAACTTCTGATTCTTTCAAGAATTGACTCCTCTTTTTTTTGGTGGTGTTGTTGCTTCTGGACGAGATCATCGGTCAGCAATTAGGCCTCCCAGAGCTGTTGAATGCATGATCCACACATCTCTAAACACGTCATAGTCGGAACTATAGCATGAGACTTCTTCTCTTGAAGCATAATTCCAATGATAAAGTAATTTTGCATTAGAGGTTTAATGCAAATTTGATCTAGTAGATTTTAAATGCTTTCTTGCATCCACTGTGCTACCAAGCATTGTGAAGGATACAAAAAACTTATTTACCATAGTCTTCCCCATTAGACTAACACATGACAATGGAGACAGCACAGTGTGGTGGCCAAAGAGTCGGTCCAGGAACCAAGAATGTGTTCTCTGCCATGAACTAAATACATGAATTTGGTCATGCCACAATTTGGAGGGGCCTCAGTTTCTTTCCTTTCAACAAATATTTATTTCACTTGAAAAATCTGGACATATTTCAAACACATAAAAAAGTACAGAGAATACTATAGCAAATACCCATGTATCCCCAAATAACAGTTGTTAACCTTTAAAAAAGAGGAATAAAATATCCCAGAAAAGAGTTGAAATCCACCCTATCCTATTTTGTCTCCCTTTTATCCCAGAGATTTCCATTCCTGTAGTGGATGTTTGTTCTTGCTACCCAAATTATTATAATTTTCAAAAACTATGTAGAATACTGTTTATGTGTTTTAGATTTAAAACAATTATGACATATTGAGTGGGTATTTTTGCAACTTCTTTTGTTTACTTAACATTATACTGAAAGACTCATCCATGTTGATACCTGTAGCTAGCTTTGCTCTCTATCTGTTGTACCACTAAATAGATATACCTTGAATTTCCCTTTCCATATATTTGAACAGTTAGGTTGCTTCCAATTTCCTACTATATCAAACTATGCTGTACTGAACAGCATTGCATAATGTATCCTTGTGTACATGTCTAAAAGTTTCTCTAGTGCAGAACTTCACAAGTTCCCAACTGATGTACCATGCCATGTTAAAAATATACTTAGATTCTGTGTCAGTTCAGGTCCTTGGAGAAACAGATGACCAGGATGGGAAGTAGATGTACAAGAGATTGATTTTGGAAAATGTTTGTGAAGGATAAAGGGGAAAGGAATAGGATGGGACGGGAGAACCTTTAGATGTCAACACAGATTTGACAACTGAAAGAAGAGAGCAAGGGAGGATTGGATTGGAAGAGTTTTGGCCATGGCACAGTTCTGAGAAAACATTCTCCAGGCCAGTGAGGACTTCTCAGCCAAAATCTGCTGGTTGGAGGAGTCCAGTATCAGGTAGGAATGGGCTGGCTCTCATACCCTATACTATGCTCAGCCATGAGCTGGGTGCAGCCAGAGGAAGTATGAATCCCAATGGACACAACTAAGTCTGTCAGCTAAGTTGTCTGCATAGCTCTCTTGAAGGAGATCTCAACACTGCACTTCGGAGGCCACTACAGACATTAATCACCTGAAGCCCACAGTGCCAGAGAAAGAACTGAGGCAGCCAGAGATATAACCAACTGTGAGGTCCAGAACCTCTAGGAACTGAGACAGTGTGACTTGGAGTTTACTGTTCTTGCTAAAATGAATTTTCTTTCTCCCATTAGCTATGGGGATCCCTCTTTTTTTCTTTTGAGGCAGGCTATGTATTGAAATGTTTTTTATTTCATTCCATTTTATCATACGTTTCTACATGGTTTAAAAGAAATGGGTTTCTGTTTCTTTAACTGCCCGTGTTATCAGAATTGGAAAGACTTCATTTTTCTAATCTGTGAAATGGGAGTTTGGACTCAAAGATCTGAGACCACTTTCTGCTCTATTAATCATATTCTAATTTAAAAAAAGAAAGTGGAAAAAAAATAAAAAAATAAAAAAATAAAAAAAAATAAAAAAAGAAAGTGGGTCAGCCAATAATATTAGTGGAATGATGTAGCCAGAGATAACCTAAGAGAAAAGCTCAGGCTATAGGTCTTGAAAGAAAGATGGGGATAGCCTGGATGGTTCAGTGGTTTAGTGCTGCCTTCAGCCCAGGGTGTGATCCTGGAGACCCAGGATCGAGTCCCACGTCAGGATCCCTGTTTCTCTCTCTGTGTCTCTGCCTCTCTCTGTGTGTGTCTCTCATGAATAAATGAATGAAATCTTTTTTTTTTTTTTGTAAAAAAGAAAGAAAGAAATATGGGAACAGTATGCACTGTTAGGCCATCTTCATTTTATAAAGTAGAAGTGCCATTTAAGTTTGACTTTTTTGGTGACATCTTTGATGGAAAGATTCATGGCTTATTTATCTTTGTGTATATGGCCCTAAACATATCACTTGGGTCATAAGAATAAAAAAATAATGTGTATTAGGTAGAACTTCATAGAAGAATGAACACTATTGTTCATTATTGAGAGGGTAAGTTTAGTCTTGTACTTAGAGACTTACATTTTATGTTTTTATGATCTGTATAGGTAAGTGGGAAGAATAGAGTTTAGGTTATATGTGGTACATACATATAAATATATATATGCATATATATTAGAGAATTAAAGCTTAAGCAGTGATGGAAAAAAGGACCAGGAATTTGGGCTGAGATGATCTTAGCTTCATTTTGGAATATTGAATACAACAGAATTCTTTTGACAAGGTTATTAAAATATGGACAAATTATTACTTTCTTAAAAAATAATAGAATGCTCAAGCTGTCAGTAATGGTAATAACTTAGGTCCTTCTATATGACTCATCATGTCATTCTTTGAGCAGCCAATAATATGAAAAAAGGGGCAAATGGTCCCAGATTGACCAAATCCAATTATAGATATCCAATTTGCAAAACTCACCATTCCCATTCAGTCAGATGCCACAGAAGCACATTTGGACTTTCTTCACAATTAGAATTCCCCCTTACTCTACAGGACTGCTTTTAAAACTGTATTTCCTTTGTTCAGCTGAATCATAAACGTTTTTCCATCAGTGAATATACTGAACTTTAAAGATCCAATCTTAGTGAGCCCAATTTTCTCATTTAGTACTGGTGTTAATGTCCATCTAAGTCTGGTGGTTAGAACCAGAGCATTAGGCGGCTTCTCTTTCAGTTAGGTTCACATGAATTTGAGTCTGCTGATTTAGGGTTCTGGGATTTCCTATTCTTCCCTAGCATTTATGAATTCAACTTGCATTTTCAGATTTCCAAAGGCCACTTGAGGGTTTAAGTAATGCCTTTAATTATAACTTAAAGTACAGGCAATTGTATTTCATGAAGCTAACAATTATCCAGAGTATATTATTAGAGAGTGAGTTATTGAAGTCTGCATAGTTGGTGAAAACCCATCAAAATAACTGGGGGAGAAAAGAGATAAACTAGATTGGAACAATGAAGCTTGAAAACAACTTTGATTATGTCTGGAGTTTACATGGTAATGAGTCCTAATTCTCAGGCATTAGGCTTCTTTGTAAAAATCCTTACAGTCTCTCTTGTTTACCCTCATTCAGAAATAGAGATGTTGGCAATGTTTTCATTAACTTTTAAAATATAAACACTGAGTGCTAATGTGACAGTTGAGTATGCTTTGCAGACTTTATGTAATTCTTAAAATTTCCTTGTGACATAGGTGATAATGCTCCCTTGAGAATGGATACTAAGAAGAGATAAGCAATTGCTAGAAATAACATACTTTAGAAGTAGGAACACTGAATTGCAACTCATATCTTCTGCTCTAGAATCTAAACTAAAAAGCCCATTATATGATCAAGTGACTAGAATGGTAGAGCAGTTTTCCAGTATTGAGGCATTTGCAGGTGATTTTAAAAATTTGAGTAAGTAAATACTCATAAGAATGACACCGAAAAATACATTGATTTAAGAATCAATGCTAACATTTTTTTTTTTTTTTTACCAATTCAGCCCATTTTTCCTAGTCATGCTCACATGTCCCAACACCCCAAGGATGATGATAAGTCTGGCATAAAGGGGATAAGATGTATTTGCAGTCAGAAGTGGTTTGAATTCTAACATTCATTTATTTGTTGTATGACCTTGGGCAACCTCTTTGGTTTACTTATTTGTAAAATGGCAAAAATAATAGCAACCCCAACAGGGATTTTTAGGAATACATGAATGAGACAGTGTTTGTAAAATGCCTGCCATTCTAGGTACTAATCAAATGATGGCTATTCTATTTATAGTAGTGCCAAGTGGGACATTATTTCAACTAAGAACATCTCACTCCTTATAGAAGGTAGGTAGTTTTAAAACACATCATGGGAGATTTGTGATCACTTAAGTGACTCACATAGGCTATACTTTCCTGGATTTTCAATGCAGTGGTTTTCTGTCTCTATTTTTATTTAAAAATCTAGGATATAGGATGGGAAATTCATAGCCCTTTTTACAGTGTTTCTTTTGCTTCCATGGACACTTTAAGTCCATAGTTGGTCTTATTCTTTTATCCTAATATATACACTTCCCTTTGAGTAGAAGTTGAAGCATGTTTCGCAAACTCAAAGATGTTTTAGGTCAAAACGGTCTTCCTATTAAGTTTGTGACCACCTGAGAGATTAGTTTTACTTGCTTACCATGGTCTTTCTGAATGGAATAGCTTGACATTAGCCCTGGAGTGCCTTAAATAATGAGGTTTTTGTCTCCTTCTCAGTAGAAGTAGAACATCGTTGGAGGGGGTACTTCTAATGTTCCTTCTTTCATCAGGTAGCTTAGATACACACTTGTGAGTGTGTGGGAAGAAGACAGGCTGCAAGATCTCAGTCCATCCTCATCCTGTGTCCTTGCGGGTCTTCTCCTTTCCCACCTTCTTCTGCTAGTCCTCCGCCTCCACTGTCTCACCATCTCTCTACTCCTTTTATAGCTACTTCTACATTGGAGGATATTTATAAATCAGGCCTGAGGACATCTTAGTGTGCCAGGTTGCTGGGCAGTTTTCAGGGCAGTAGGAAATAGGTGCCTTTCCCATATGTAGCACTCCTTTAAAAATATAAAAGAAAAAGTATAAGTAACTTTGGAGATGATGCCTGTAGTGATGATGATTTCATAGCTTAACATTGGCTAACATCTATTTAGCACTTATGTACCAGGCACAATGTTCTTTGCATAATTTCACACATTTCTTATGACAATCTTACTATGGACCAAATTTTGTCCCCCTAAAGTTCATATGTTGAAGTGCTAACCCCCAACATGACTGTATTTGGAGATGGGGCCTTTATAGAAATAATTAAGTTTAAAAGATGTTTTCAGGGTAGTCCCCTGATCTGATAGGATTAGCGCCTCTATAAGAGATAACAGAGAGACATAACTGTAACCCCTTTTTATAGATGAGGAAATTGAGGCTCAGATGACCAAGGTGAGGAATTCTGACCAAATTCTAATCCTGTTCATAATTTTTCTGTCCTTTGTAGCTGAGGGTGAAATTTGGGGGGGGGGGGCTGCTTTGTAATTGTTTTCTCTAATCACACATTTGTTTTCATTTCTCCCTCTGATTTTTCTCTTTAAAATATTATTTAAAATATTATTCTCTCTGTGCTCAGCACTCTTGATTTTCTGATTTCTTCCCAAACCCTATCCCCAAGCCACATGAAGACATTTTCTTGTTGCCTGGTGTCCTCCCTCATCTTTTCAAAATGTTTTCTGAGAACCATTTCTTCCCTTGATGTTGAGGGTTTCCTCTGACTTATCAAATGTATCCTTCCCCTCACTCTATTATAATGTTGTTTCCTCAGTGTTTCCACTTGGATAAATATCTCCTGGAAGATATCGTGTGCTTGAGTTTTCATCTTTGGTAAATTTTTGGTAATCTGAAGGCAAAAAGTAATAATAGGCAGATAATGTGTTGTTTTTTAAGGCAAGATTCAGCCATTCAACCTCCACTTAACTATCCATTTCTTAAAGAATTAAAAGATGATTTATTTTGTGTTATTGTAAAAAGGCATACTACCTATTCCTCTCCTATTTTAATTATGAAGTAGTCTTTTGAAATTTTGAATTTGCCACCCGTGGGGGGTACAAATTCTCTGTAGCTTATTGAGCTGACAATATCAAGACACGCAGTAATGAACTGTAGACATGTTTTTAGTCTTGAATACTCAGGGCCATCTTATTGTTTACATTACTCATCTCTCTCATGTAGGAGAAAAATAAAGATATTCCCCATAGATCTTTCATTTTACCAATTTTGTGAGTCATCCTTATTCTCCTACTCCCTTACCTGAACTTGTAATAAATCATCAGGTCCTGGAGATATAACTTCTTAAGTACGGTATCTCTTGCAATCGGTCTTCTTGTCTCCAGGCCCCTGCCATTATTTCAGGCCCTCTTATTGCTGCCTTGTCACACTGTCCTCTTGCTTATAACCCTTCCTGACTTCTTGAATAGAGGATAACATATATACACAGCAGGGCAAATGCGGTCTTCTGGGCTTTAATTTTATCTATAAATTCAATCTTATCACCTACCCTTTATCCAGCCCTGTGCTTTGCCTGGAAATTTTGAACAACAGTTTCATCCTGCATGCACTGCCAGTTATATGGCAGACACTCTGCTGGATGCTGGGGACACAATGGCAATCAAGATAGAAATAATCTTGATATGTCTTCCTGGAATGTGCAATCTACAGGGAATATAGGTAAGTCTGCAGGGGTTATGCTAGCGTACGTTAAGCTCTATGGTAGGGAAGTAATGGCATACAGTTAGGGAACATGAAAGTGACATCAAACTCAGACTTGGGGTTATCAGAGAAGTCCTTATATCCAAGTCAAGGCCAGAAGGCTGAGAAGGTGGTATTCAGATCCAAGGCTTAAGAGATGAGGTCAAAGAGTAACTGCTTCAGAGAGAGCATCACTTGCAAAGGGTGAGAAAGTACATGTTATTCATATTCAAAGAACAGAAAGTATTTTATTGTGGTGATTACAGAAGTGGCTAAGGGAGCTGTGTTGGAAAATGAGGCTGGAGAGATAAATATCTCTGACAATCAGGCTCTTTTAGGTTGCTCATGCTGTTCCTTTTGCGTGAAATGACCTGGCAGCCTCCTACTCAGCTTAACCATCTTCTCCTCTACAAAGTGTTTCCTTATCTTACTCAGTGATACAATTTTTACCTAGCACATACCTAGGCTTATCACTCCTATCACTAATCTGTCTCTCCTACTAGAAGGTCAACTCCAGGGAGGCAGAGATGAACATTTATTTATCCTCACAGCCCTGTGTGTTTAGCATAGGACCTATTATAAAGTGGATGCCCAATCAGGAACATCTGCTAATGTTGCATTTTGGAAAAGATCCTATTTTTGCTGTGGGTGATAGAACATTTTGTTTCATTAAAAGGCTTAAAGTTGTGTAGGTGTATACTGCCTTACTTTTAACATGTCCATTGACACATGGAGTTAGGAGATCTCACGGCACAGTTATGCTTATTTGATTCTATAGACTGATGCAGAAATCAGGCAAGACAGGAGTGTGATCTGGACTCCAATTTTTTTGCTTTGCATATTGATTTTTTTATGGGGCTTGAGTGAACAAAGTTTGGGGGAGAAGGTTTGTGTTAAATGTCTTCTATATTGAAGATTAAAGGCTGAGGCTCTGCTTCTGGTCTCTCCTGATATCTGATACCGGATCCATCTTGGCCTCACTCCTGGTAGGCCAACAGGATTGGATTAATAAGGTGTGTGAGGAAAAAAGAATCAAGATGTGGTGGTGGTATCTCTGTAGGCCTGGGACCTTTGGGAAGTGCTTCCTGAATAAACTGACTACTCATTTTTTAACTGACTATCTAAGAAAGAATGTCTCCTCTGTCCTTTGGGCCATGACCTATAGATCTCTGCAGAAGGCCCCAGACCTAATGTGCTAATCTTCAGTTTTACTATCTTCTAGCACTTACAGCTTCTAGGGTGGATTTCCAGGAGTCAGCACCAAGGGTAATCGACTTTCACTTCTAGGATTTTTGCATGTAGCAATATTAGTGGAAACTTGGAGAATGAGAAACTTCCTGTTCATTTAAGAAAGCAAGAAGCCATAGTTGTTGTGCTTGAGGGTACTGCTATTTGTTTCTTAAGGTGGCAAAACCTGGACTTAGGTTCTACAGTATTGCACATATGCACCAGATAGTGCCCCAGATGGGTGAGGTATACGGCAGCGAGCTGAGAAAGCTTTAAAAACTAAATAAAATAAAACAAAACCCTTTGGCATATGGCAGCAGAACTCGGCAGAAAATGGCCAGTCTTCTGAGTATGTTGGACTTAATGAGAAACCCAGATGCTCTTTTCTTTATTCCTTTTCCCAGAGTGTATTTAAAGGTTTTGAATCTTCATGGTGTCTTCCAAATATGCTCTTCTTTTTCCATAGGCTCACTGCTACCAACTCTAATATTTTCCTCCCTCTGGATATACAGGCTGACTCAAAGGAGAGGAATTAGTGTAAAGCTTCATATTTCTACATGTTGAGGCTGAACTGTTGAATTGTAGTGAGATACTTTGTCCCCATCTGCTTCCTCTACCCAATCCTGAGCAGAGAATTCCAGACAGAAGCACTCAGTCGTTGATTGGTTGTGAGGACAAGGGAAGCAGCAGCCATTTAGCTTCTTCTTTGGGGTTACAATTAACTGTGCTTGTGGGTGAATCATAGCCTTAATTATTTCAATAGTCAAGATTATACACGAACCTCTCCATTCTGTATTTAATTCTTTTAAGAGTGATCTTTCTAATGGCATGTAAATGGTTATAAACCAACAAAAAAGTTATGACAAGTGGAGAAATGGCACTGTGGTTCATGGGGCAATGGTAAAGAATCGTGGGGATGGGATTTCTATACCCCCTTCAACATGGCTTCAAAGCAAATCAATACAAGAAGCTTGCACATCACTAAATGTTATATTCCTAAATGCTCTCTTCATTCTCACTGCTTTGCTACTTGTATCAGCTATCTATTGCTGTATAATAACTTGCCCCAAAATTTAGAGGCTTAAAACAACACAAATTTGTAATCTCATTGTTTCTGTGAATCACAGATCTGGATGTATTGTGGTGCTGGCTAGAGCTCTAGACATCTCAAGTCTTGCTTAGGGAGAATCCACTTCCAAGCTCACTCACATGATTGTTGGTATGGTCATTATGCTTCTGTCTGGAGACACGAGTCCCCTGCTATGTGGGCTTCTCTACAGGGCTATTCACAACATGGCCACTTACTTCCTTTAGATCAAGGAGTCTGAGAAAGAGTGAGAGATGGCAAAAAAGATAAGTCACACTCCTTGCAAGGGAAGTAACCTAATCTTGGGAGTGCTATCCTATTACTTTTCCTGTAATTTATTCATTAGAATTGAACCACAAAGTCTGGCCCACAATCTAAGAGGAGAGGATACTATAAGGACATGGATATTAGAAGATAGGGATCACTGGAAGCTATTATAGACTCTCCCTACCTAATTTATTAATTAATAAGCAAATATTTATTAAAGGTCACTATATAAAAAACTCTGCTCTTTGGACTGTAGTTTCAGAAAGGCCCCAAAGGTAGAGAAGGATGCAATGTGCTTTGTTCCTCAAAACAGGACTTGTAATCTAGCTGAGAAAAAAAAAATGTTTATACTTTAAAAATATCCTGCAATAATATGTCAGTATACACAAGTGCTCAGGGAGTAACAGAGGTGGGAGAGCTCACTGTGGAGACAATTTAGGGTTGTGACTGACTTAAGAGAGAGATGTGTCCCCATCGGACAGCTGAGTGTGGCACTACCGGATGTCCATTTGGAACCAAACACAAACCAAATTAACAGCTTTACCCTTTTCTAAGATATTTCAGGACTCTCTCCCAGTCCTGCTCCAACAATTCTCTTCCATTCCATCCCCACCCCCACCCCCCATGGTTGGGAACAAGAAGAGAAAAGATGAGGAAAGCAGGACTTGTAGTTCTTTACAGTGTGACTTAAAAAAAAAAATTGTTTCTGCTAATTTTCCGAGATGATTTACTGTGGAGCTCCTGTGCATCTTTACTGTTTTTAACTGCCAAGTAAATGATGATTAGAATTATATTTTTTGGTTTTGTTCCTTTTGGTTTTAAAAAACGTGTCCAGGGCTAACCTCTCATTTTGTCAATGAGGAGAACAAAATCCAGAGAAGTTCAATGACTTGCTCATGCTCTCTAGCTTCCAAACCACTGCTCTTTTCATGACATCCCACAGTCTCCTATCTAATGTGGATTTTTTATCCATCACATTAGATGTCATTACAAGTCCAGTGACAAGGTGGCCTTTAACTCCTTTGTGAGTTGCTGAGTCAGTTTTGGAGGTGACACTTATTTGCTCATACCAAATAATACTCGTACAGTTCTTTGAAAGCATGGTACATTCTAAAAACCATTTATTTCATTGAGATGTAGGCCCTCCATTTCAATAGAATATTCAAAAAAGAAAATTGAATACATTTTAGTAATATCTGCTTGCCAGACACAAGGGAGCATTAGAATTATATAAAATTTAAGTGATATTTGATTGAATATGAGATTCAAAAGAAAACTAGTTTGCATTTAATAACAAGTTCACAGAGACAATCTAATTTAATATGTACTACTGTCTTAAGTGGTTGTGAGTTTCTCATAAGTTTTGTACACTAAAATGCCACTCGAGGGGAGAAACCCCAAACTTTTTAATTGGAGATTTCAGAAATAGAGTCTTTGATAATTCTAGATTTTAAGTTTTCATTTACATGTAGGTTTAAAACAATAAGTTTCTAGTCTCAGCTTTTGAACTTCACTTATATTTTCCAGGAGATGTCTCCCAGACATGGAGAGGAAATGAAACAGCATCACCTCTTAACTATTCCTTTATCTCTTCTGCACTTTCTTTTTCTCCTCCTTAATTTTAAGAATTTATAGCGCTATCCTGAACTTTCATAAACTGTAATATTCCTGCAGAAAGTGATAACAGCCATGTTAGATGCTGTGATTTTTTTTTAATAAAAGTGATATACCATCTCTTCCTAACAGAAATCCCAAACCCAAAATTAAAATACAGTTAAGTATTACAGATGATGTTGATATCAGTGTCATTATTTTGTGAAGACTAAATATTTTTGGAAGAATAATGGTGGGTTCAATTTGCTGTGACAGAGTGATCTCTGGTGAAACTGTCAAGCAAAACTGATAACTTGAAATTAAATAAAGACTCTGGCTGTAGTTGTACTGACTTATGAAACAGCAAAAACCCTTTATGAGGACCTGTTAAGTATCAGGAAAGACCTGAAGCATTTTCACAACCTTTACGATGTGGGATGCTTTCAAAGGTATTGTCTTATTGCACCCCAAGACTTTTTTTGAAGATATCACTATCTTCTCCATTTCGCAAAAAAGAAAAACCTCATATTAAGTAGACATGACTTATCCACAGCCATACAGTCACTAGGGTTGGATCCTAGATTTCCTTATTCCAGGGCCCCTACTTAGATACTTAAATACTCCTGAGAATTTGTGATGGAGTTATCAATATGCAAGAGATACACAACAAACACTCCTTCACAAACATGCAAATGAACAAACATAAACATGGACTAAGTGATGTGCTTTTTCCGTGCCCTAGCTCTTTCAGACCACTTGCCATCCCTTCCTCTCATGCTATTTTCCCTTTCTGTGATTTTGCTATCTTTTGTTTTTAGATTGTACTGTTCTTTTTTTTCTCTGTTTATTGAAATTATAAGTATTGTTTATGGTGCATCTCAGATATCATACTTTAGCTGGGTAGTCTTTCTTGATTTGAATGGAATGTTTCCTTTCATCATTGCCTTGGCCCCTCCAAATGTCACTTATGCATGACTTTGGACGCTTTATCTTATGGTGCCTTGTGTTAGAGTTATTCATGTTCATACTTGTCCCTGCTCAGTAGGGTCAGCTTCATAAAAGCAGAGAACATGGATTATTTTTTCTGGGGCCTCTAGTGGCTTATAGATGGAAGTGGATAGGTATGTATGAGATGAATTGAAATATCTGTGTGAGCACTTTATGCCAATCCCTATGCAGCAGATGAAGAGCTAACCTTCGTGGGCCTGAGCAGTTGGGTTGTAAACTCCTTTAGATGATCAGATGGTAATTACTGGGCAGAGGGGGAAATGGTGGACACTCAAGGGAGAGCCCCTTATGAAAGCAATAGTAGTAAGAGAGTGGTAAGGAGAAGGGGAGACCAAGGTTCCCCTTTAAAAGTGCTCATCCTACTTCAGGTGTCTGCTCTAGACTTTATCTTTCCTGCTAGAACGAAAACTCAACAAGATTATTCCCGGCTATATCCTCAGTGCACAGCATAGGGCAGGGATAGAGGAGGTGCTTATACACATTTGTTGACTCAATGATTAATGCATGACAGTTGAGACTCTCACAATAAGAGTAGAAAAGGGGAACACATGTCATGTACAGATTGTTTATTCACTGATGATGGTCTGTGCATAAAGTGTTTTGATTTCTTAGTGTGTATTTTGGATATTTAGATGGCTTATGCCTTTTGTAAATTTTGCGTTTTTCTCCCCCATCCATATGCCTCTCTGTTTTTAGTTACCTTTATACATTGCCAAAACAAAATAAATCCAACAGCTGCCTCCACTTGAATTTCCTGTAGTATTGTTTTACAGTTTCCCATCTCCTTTAAATATATCCCAAGTACGTTTTTTGTGGGGGAGACAGGAATTTGCAGAGAAAGCAGACAAGTCAGTCAATCTTGTCTTAGCACAAAAATTTACTCCTCAGAGTCTAGTTGGTGGAACTAACTTACCTCTGTTTTTCTCCCCCCCAAAGATTCTTTGCATGTTAAGTATCTTCTTCAACAGCATTCTAATTATTCATTATTTTCTCAGTTTAAAATAAGATCAGTAGGGAGATTTTC
Source organism: Canis lupus dingo (assembly GCF_003254725.2). Classification (NCBI taxonomy): domain Eukaryota; kingdom Metazoa; phylum Chordata; class Mammalia; order Carnivora; family Canidae; genus Canis; species Canis lupus. The sequence goes on along the minus strand of NC_064256.1, from coordinate 19,599,800 downwards.
CTTCCAGGAATAGCTATTAATAAGATTCATCTCATTTTTTAAAAAAAGAAGAGATTCCTAAACCTAGGTTGGAAGTTTTATTTAAAATATTCTAGATGTGAGGGATTTAAATATATTTAAAGAAGGCTAATTTAAACATTTTGATATGTACGCTCTCAAGGGAAATGAAACCTCAGCATATGTGACTTTCATTAGTGGCTTTACCATAGAGATATAAGCCAAAGCACTTAATAGGGAAAGTTTAATGACTAATTAATTGATCCTTAAATTGTTTGCTAATGGGTATTACATACTCATGAAACACATCTTTTGTGTATTTTCTGAAGTGCTCTCCTAGGGAAAAGGCAAGATGTTACTTAGAGCAAATCAAACCTTGTCAGTGATGGGTAAGGCAGCCAGGATCCCATCCCTGAATATACCAGACTAGGTCTCTTCATTTTCTCAGATCCTGAAAAGTGAAGAAAACCATCATTAGATGTCAAACTAAAACATTATTTTGTGGAGGTACTCAGAATGAGTTCAGCTTTGTTACAATAACTATAATACTACAAGCCAAGCCAATGTATATGCACAAGGAAATGAATTAAATCGTAAGAAGGCAAACCTATGGTATCTTGCAGACTGGTGCTATTTTTATCCAGAAAAATCAAGTTTTCCTAATATTGAGAACCACAAAGAAACACTACAAAAAAATAAAGTGAGCCTAAAATTCACTAAGGTTTGATTCATTCTTTCATTATATTTTTGTTAGTTTTTGTTCAAGCAGACATTGAAGTGCAGTTAAATGCAATTCATGTTATGACATACTGTTTTTATATTTGTTGAGTTTAAGAAAAAGTGTTTTAAATACCACCTGTGCCAAGTGTATACTGACAGTTCCGAAATTTTCATGTCTGGCCTGGGCTTTCTCTTGTACCCCAGACTTGTATGTCCACCAGAACACTTAGCACATTCACTTGATGTGTAACAGATACGCCAACTCCACCTGTCCCAAAGGAGACCCCGTGCTCTTTCCCACCCCTACCCTCTGGGCCCCTCATAGCCTTTCTCACCTCAATTAATGACAACTTCATCTGTTCCAGTTGCTGAGGCCAGAAACTTGGGAATTACACGTAACCTTGCCCTTCCCCTCATTCTCAGTCTGCCAGGCTTCAGAACGCACACAGAATCTGATCATTTCTTACCACCTCATTCTACCAGTCCGATCTGAACCTCTGCCATTTCTTGCCTGGATTTACCGGAAGAACTTCTGAGAGGTCTCTCTCTGCTGCCATCTTTGTGCCTCTGCAATTTATTCTGAAGAAAGCTGCCAGGCTGATCCTTTAAAAATAGAGGTATCCCATACCACCCCTCTGCTCAGAAACCTCAAGTAGCTCTTCATTTTAGTCAGGGTAAATGCTTTTAATACTTCCCCAACCTTAACTCCAACTACTCTCTACTAGGTCCACACAGCCTCAGCCATACTGGTTTATGTCCTGTTCCTGGAAAATGTCTTCACCTGGAAAAGTCTTTCTTTGATACCCACATAGCTCATTCCCTCTCCTTCAAGTCATTTCTCAAGTGGCAATTTCTTAACGTGGCCTTCCCTGATGCCCTTGAATATCACCGTCTCTACCTCAACAGTGGAAAGGACATATCTTGCATCTGTAGCCATAGGTTCTATTTGTGTTCTGGACAAAGTGTTTATTCTCCATGGGTCTCATTTTTCCAACTATAAATTAAGGGTTTTGGCAAAATGTTCCATAAAGCTCTTTGGGTCTAAAATTTAAAAAATTCTATGAGACCGATTTGGCCCTGATAAGCTAGTTAGACTCGGGTTTGAAAGTCTATTAACAGTGAAGGAGACATACCCCTTTTCCTAGATGCTCAACTCTTGTGGGAAAAATTAAAACATAACCCTTGTTGCTTGCTAAGACTACGGTCACACTTTGGAAATAAGTCTTATTTAAAAGCCTGTTTGTTTTTGCTGGTCCCCATTTGCTTTGGCTCCCTAAGTAGTTGACAGGTCTTAGAAAAGAAGACTGAATTCTCTGGACTTTGGTTTCCTCATCCGTGAAATGAGGATATTGTGCCAGATGATCTCCAACTTCTCTTCTAGATTTAGAACTCTCTTTTTACAGAAGGAAATCACACACTTTCCCTCGTTGTCACAACTCTTCATCTAGTTGTATAAAATATTCATATGCAAGTTAGTGACTAGAGACATAACTTCCTTGGCTTTGTGTAGCATGGCACCATTCCCATTGAGTATAATTGTAGGCATTTCTTATTATAGTTCTGTTCATATGCCTAGCCATCCTACAGAGGCCTTGGTGTTTAGATTAGAGTGAGTGTGACTCCAGGACACATCCTTTACATTTATTTTCAGTGTTAGATAATTATGCAGAAAGACAAAGTAGGATGCATAAACACAGCAGCTGTTTCATCCCCAAGTATTGGAAAACTTCTTGTTAGAATTGAGAGTTTCGTTATGCTTGACCAAAACGGTCAGAAGATCACAGCTATCTGAACATTTTAATGCAAATACTCAAAAGGTTTTGGGAAGAAATGTTCTGTTTTAGTCCATGTGCTTAATACTTTCAACTCTGAGAAAGATCAGTTTTATATTTTCCTTCATAAGGGATACTTGTGAATAATAACTAACTTAAATGATCAAGTTAGTAAATCATTTTTCTCTCTGTGAACTATTTAAACATAATCATTGAACTATAATCAGTAAAGACTATTTCCACATGGAATTGAGGCAAATGATTTTTGTAATCATTTTCTAGATGTGTGGCCACTTACAGCTTCTAAGGTGTAATTATGTGACTAACCAGAAGGATTGTATGAAAGGGATATTTTCTGTTTTTATTCCTTATCCATGAACCTAGGGACAAAGAGGAGAATGGTAGTTGAGAGGTACAAAAAAAAAAAAAATCAAGAGCCGAGGTAATTTTGATATGTGGGAGCACAGTGTTTGGACATATACTTTTGTGTGGTTTTCAAAATGTTTTTGAGGTGCTAGCCAACAAATTCTCACGAAGTTCCTTTGAGAATAAAAAACAAATAATATCGAGACAACCACTGTCCACAGGGCAGAGCCTAGAAAATGGAAGAAGAATTCTCTAGACTCAATCATGCAACATTTGATTTCTTGAGTCATGTGACTAATGCCACTCCTTCCTTCCTTTCATCATTTATTAGCTATATATTGTCCGAAGTTAGGCTTTGTTAAGGATTTGGGAATGTGATTGTCTTGTACTGGAAATCTATCAGGAACAATGCACAAACATGCCCAAGGATAAACCAAAGGGTCTTCAGCAACATTGGTACTTATTCTAGCTCTTTTTCCATTTTGTAGGAAGGGTATTTTGTGGAACTGTGAACTTAATTGAAATCATATGTCACTTCTCTTCGTGTTTCCAGGCAGGCAGACTAGCATCAGCTGCAGAACAGAAATTCGACACTCATGATGTTTTTCTCTTTATAACTATGGAGGTTTTTAAGAAGACTAAAAACTCATATGTAGTTGTACAGTCTGCAAAATACTTTCAGTTATAAATTTCTGGGATTTTTGTATTCTTGTGTAGCCAGAATTTAATTTTATTTCTTTTAAAAGTTCTTTCTCCTTATAAAAATTACTTCTCAATAAACAGGAATACATAATCTTGAAATTATGGGGAGTTTTTTTCCTCATTTCTGACCAATCATTCTATGTCATCTTTTCATTTCCCTCCTCCCATTGAGGATGGAGTCCCACCCAGAAACTGGAGGTATTTCACCTTGGTTGGCCAAAGCTAGCTGCCTTGTTCTTGGTGGTCCCCTTTCCTCAGGGACAGCATGCTGCTTCTCCGGGGCATATCTCCTGATTCTTGGTGCAAAGAGGCAAACTTTCTAGAAAAGTGGCAAAAGCCCTTTTAAAGGGATTGAGTAGCTTTTATTTTAACTGCACCAAGCCAAGTTGATGGGGAAGAAAAAAAAAAAAAGCCCAGTCCTTGAACAACTCCAACAAGGTTTGGCTGCCATCATTAAAAAAAAAAAAAAAAAAAAAAAAAAGTTTTTCAAGCACAAGCTATGGAAATGAAGAACAATGGGAAATGGGAAACTCACTCCTTTGGAAGGAAATAAAGGAATGAAGAAATGAAAGAAGGAAGGATGGAAAGAAGAAGTATGGATGCAAGGAGGAAGGAAATAAGTGAGGGAAGAGAGAGAAAAATAGAAAGAGGAATGAAAGAAAGAGAAAGGGCGAGAAGGTGACGTGGCTGTTAGTAACATTAGTCTCAGAAAGCAGCTGGAATATTGTGCATCTCTTAGCTTCTGCATAATGAATAAAGGTTTTCCAAATGATATAGTTTTGGTTCCAAGAGGGAGGAGGCCACGTTAGCACACTCATTCCTTCAGAACCACAGTATTGCAGACTGTACTGTCTCACTGCCTGTTTTCCCTGTTTACCAAAGAGAAAGGGGGTGGAGTTGCCTTTAATTATTAACCTTTAAAATATCCTCTTTATTATTTGTGGTCATGGAAAAAAGCAAAAACTTATGTTCATAGATAATCTCAATCCTTATTTTAGTCCTTATTTTCAGCCTCTCCCTACTAAGCGTTTTACCTGAACCAAACCTAAAATTTAACAGATGTGTTGCAGTTGGACCAAAGAGAGAGAAAGCAAAAAAGTCAGGTCCTGTGTGATATCTACCCTTGATGAATCCAGAGAGAAATCCCTAGGACTTTCTGGTACCTACATCTGGGGCATCTCTTATTGACTCTATATGAGGAAGATAATGTGCTAAATTACTGCGTCTCATTTCATTTGTCCCAAGGAGGCAAAATAAGGTTTATTCCTTTATTATATTCCTGAGTCAACTGTGAGCATCTTTTAATAAAATTAATTGTGGGTTCTTCAATCAAATTCAAAATACCTTGTTAAGGAGTTAGGAATAGTAAATGTCGAGAAAACTGACAAATTGATCTGAACTTTTATTTGGGTTCTCTCATGCCTAATTCTTTGATGGATTAGTTTTGAAATCTCTATGCATCAGATTTTTCATGTATGAGACTTATGGTGTGAATCTGAGTCATGACAATGGTGACATGTATTGATTTCTTTATATCAGCCATATTAAAGGTAAGTGATTGCAATTCTATCACTAAGGAATGGGATAAGAAAATTTCTCTTGGCATTTTTTTTTTTTTTTTAGTGGTCAAGTGGAGTATTGACTTTTAAAGTTCAAGATTTATTGTTTGAATATTATAGTCAGTGTTTATTTAGCATTGTCCTGATATATTAGGTATCCATTGTTTGTTTAATGGATGAGTGCCAATAGGCATGATAGCAAATATGCAATCAAATGAATGCATGAGCATAGTTTGCCTGCTAGATGCCCATGCTGAAAACAGTATGAAAAACAAGGTGGCTTATTCTTTTTCTTGGAAATTCAAATTGATAGGTGACTGAAATTATTATTTTGACACATAATGGATAAACAGTCCCCCACCCCAGATATTTAAGTTGGTGGCTACTTTTTGGTTTTCCTGTCACTTATGTGTAGACTACAAAAATATGGAACTAGATCAACATTCAGGCTTTGGAACTATTTAGTTTTATGACTTGTAGAAAGATATACCTTGGGATGGTATGTTTAATGGTATAGCACAAATGGCCAGACAAATATCTAAATATATGTTGAAATGAGCACACTATGGGGATTATATTAAGGATATAGTTGAAAGCTAATCCTATGTTTGTATGAGACTAAAGAAATTAGTGTTTAATAAAACACTGTGTGGTAAATCATTGAGGTTTTTCTTTGCTGGGTAGGGAAGTATTTGACCTGAATACAATTTTTTTTATGAGGGCATTTCAGAGTCAAATGGCACAATGGGCCATCCTACTAGGGAAACAAATAAGTATGATAAAATGATGGTGGGGAACATTCTATTCTTTCTGCGTAGTCAATTTCTAATGCTAGGTTATATCATAGAAGTCATAATTTAATGTATCTTTATTTACTAATTCTAGAAGCTCAGAATGAGATAGAATTTTCTGGAAAATTATCATTTATCCCAACTGCAAGGAATAGCTAGAAAATAGACCATAATGGGAAGGGCCGGGCAAATCTAGGGGTCATAACAAAGTCTATGTCCAGTAGCTATTCATCTGTGAGTAAGCATATAAAGATGATCCAGGATGAGAAAATCTCTTTAGAGGAAAGGACCCAACTAAATTGAGTACAGTGATGTAAGTTGGTCCAGATTTTGAGATCTATCATTTTAACCCAGCCAGTAATGGTATAGATGATGAAAGAAAGTCCAGTAAGCATAAATTTATCCAAAGTCTGAGAATCAAAGGAATTTTTAGGAAACCAAGAGGGATGTTACCACTCAGATCCAAACATGAAGGAAAACAAAGGCAGGATGATTAAGACCAGGTTAAAGTGTACAGAGCCTCAGATGAGACAAAAAACCAGATATCTAGTCCCAAGGCACTAATATCACAAGAATGACTCATTTCTAAGATAGAGGACCATAAAAACAGAGACATATGTATACCTCCCTACTTAGAATATAGGTTGGCCTGAGTAAATGTAGATTCAGGCTTGAGGGTGAGACTTTTGTAGGCACAATTGCTAGTTTGGTTTCCCTGGGTTTAGGAATAGGTTTAGAAGCCTAAAGGACATTATGGACAGGATATTATGTAAGCATCAAAATATGTTAACCTTTTGGAGCACCAGGTGGCTCAGTGGTTGGGCATCTGCCTTTGGCTCAGTTTGTAATCTCGGAGTCCTGAGATCGAGTCCCACACTGGGCTCCCCAAAGGGAGCCTGCTTCTTTCTCTGCCTATGTCTCTGCCTCTTTCTCTGTGTCTCTCATGAATAAATAAATAAAAATCTTAAAAAGAATATGTTAACCTTCCACTGGATATTCTTATGATGTGACCTTATATATACTGCTTATGCAAATCTTTAACCAAAGATAGTACCGTTGACCCTTGAACAACACAAGTTTGAAGTGCATGAGTCCACTTGTACACAAATATTTTTTCAATAGATATCGTACAGTGCTGTAAATCCATTTTCTCTTCCATATTATTTTCTCAATAACGTTTTCTTTCTTCTACTTTACTTTAAGTATACAGTATATAATACATATAACATACATAATGTGTGCTAATCAATTGTTCATGTCATCAGTAAGGCTTCTGGTCAGCAGCAAGCTATTAGTTATTAAGTTTTGCAAGTCAAAGGTTGTCCTTGGATTTTTTATTGCACAGGGGGTTAGTGCTCCTAACTCTCATGTTGTTCAAGGGGTAATAGTATAGTTAACAAATCTTTTTTGTTGTTGTCCTTTTTAGTTTAGGTGAGTTTCAGTAGCTCTTTTGTCATTTGCAACAAAAAAATATCTGACCAATATTAAACAGACACAACCTCTGCTGGAACATAGGGTCTACTCAGGATGGGGGCAGTGGGAATGGGGGGAACCTTAGAATTTGGTAGGCAATGATGAGGTGCTGGCAGTGGGAAATGCAGGTACTGAGGATGCACAGAAAAGGAAGCTAACTGTCTCAGGGAAGACAGCCCAGAGGAAGTGTCATTTAAATTGAAACTAAAGCAGCTCCAGGGGACGCCTGGGTGGCTCAGTGGTTGAGCATCTGCTTTCAGCTCAGGGTGTGATCCTGGAGTCCCGGGATTGAGTCCCACATTGGGCTTCCTGCATGGAGCCTGCTTCTCCCTCTGCCTGTGTCTCTGCCTCTCTCTCTCTGTCTCTCATGAATAAATAAATAAAATCTTAAAAAAAAAATAAAGTAGCTCCAGGTGAGGGAAGAGCTGCAGCAGATAAAACAGCATGTTGGAAGTTTCCAAGGCAAAAGGATGCAAAATGTATTTGAAAAAATGTAAGAAGTTCTGTCTGTCTAGCAGGTGGTCAGCAAGGGAGGGATGTTAAGAGATGACTCTGGTGAGGTAAGTGCCGGACCTCATAAACCTTGTCAAGGATTTTGAACATTAATCTAAAAAAATGGGGATATAACCACTAATTTATATTTGATTACTGAAACATATTGTAACCTTCATTTCTTGGTGCCTTAGTTTCTCACTTAACATAAATTAAATGGGTTCAGGGAATCTGAGAATTTAGGAGTATTTTATATTAATGCCTGGTACTCTCTCTACCTCATTTTTCATTTTTGTTGACTATTTCTGTTTACAAACTCAATAGTAAGATGTCAAGTTCTATATTTGAGTCATGTGGAAAAATAATAATATAAATTTCCATACACAATGGCCCCTAATCAATATAGAAAGGTACGTTGAATACTATGGGTTAAAAAGTATCCACTGAAATGTTCAGTCCAGTTATTTTGACTCTACAAGAACTTGCAGATGAGTCAATAGTATAGTATTGACAGAAGTAATGGTAAAAGGGCATATTGTGAATTAGTTATCTTTGTCAGATGAACATAGTAAAATATTTGTGCAGAATTCACATAGGTAACATGGGAGTTCAACTTTTTTTTTTTTTTAAATCTGTGTGCTCTGGAACAAAGGAGGTAAAGTTACTAATTTAATCAGCAGTGAGGGTGAACTTATATAGACTAAAGACTTATACTTCACAAAAATCTCTTTATTGCCTCTTTTGTCTAACGGCAATATTGCTGGAAAGTGGCATCATACCTCGAGGCAAGTGCTGTTCAGTACTTGATTAGATGAAGGCCAGTTCTGCTATTCACCTCCATTGCAAGCACTCATCCACTGTGGTGGTAAAATAATGACAACAATGCTGTTATTCATCTAAAGATTGTGTTGGCAGTTTTGCTATTAAAAAAGAGGGCAGGTGGATTACGAAACTAGAAGGGACCTAGAAAGGACACTTAGCTAATCTTAGGTAGATAACCACCAATCTTGCTATTTAGGGTTTTCAGGAAAAGGAAATTTCTATCTTTTGTATATAAAAGGTATTTCAGAATTTAATTGTCTGCCCTGTCAAGGGATGTGTTGTTTCTTCATTTATTTACTTACTCACAAATTCAGCAATTATCTATATAGGGTCTATTATGTGTTAGGCAACAAGGAAAATATTCTACACCACCTTTCAGATTCTTTATAATCCAGAAAGGAAGAAGGGAAATAAAAGAAAATATGACAGGTGGCGAAAAATATTATAATAAGCTAAATATATAAGGGCAAAGGAAACCATTATGGGGATTTCTCACTTAGACTAGGGGTTTAGGGAAGGCTTGTTAGAAGAAGTAAGTTTTAGGGTGCCTAAGGCAAAACTAAGAGGCAATACAAGAGGTAGTATTTCCTATGTTTGTTTGTTTTCTGGGTCATACATCATCCACATCACAAAAATCATTCAATCTCCTTTGCTCCTTCTCATAGTTTTTGGTGGTGATATTCCTCCAGAGGTATGGGCCGCTGCTCCCATATGACTTGGAAAGAGGGATGTGGACAAAGTTCTCCCTGGAGCTCTGGTAGGGTGAAGGCTCCAGGATGATAAGGCCCCAATGGAGAAGAGGTAGTGACTAAGAGTACAGCTCTGATATAACAAAATCCTAGAAATTCCACTTTTCTACTTCTAAAACATAAGACTTTGGGAGAGTTACACAAATTTACAACTTCTCTCCCATATGCATTTTACATGGTAACTGTGATAAAAAAAAAAAAAATCTTCCTTATGATGATCCAAAGAATTAGTGAGAGGAAAATCTTAGTTAGTACACTGAATAACACTGTTACTGTTGCCTTTGTCATTATTATTCTTATCTCATCCGACTCGGAGGGGTAGAAGAAGCCAGTTTATTCACTGTTACTGAAAAAAAAGCCATCACTTCTTATTCTCTATTCTTCAGATTGATTTCAGAATCATGATCTCTTGTTCTCAGACTTTGACTCACCATCCCAGCCATGGGCGGTCCTTAAGTTGCCAGATGTATAGCTCGGATTTAAAACCCCTGGGTATATACTTGTCACTAATTTGGGGGGATATTTGAATGATGGCAACTCTAAACCTAATTAACATCTGGTAAGGTGTCCATGTTTCTGATAGCATAAGGCTGGAATATGGCTTTCCCCCCAGTTGTGAGAGAAAATGGGGGGCATGTCATCAAAGCTCCTTAGTGACAGTCACAATGACATCTGCTTTTTAGACCTGGACCCTGTTTTCTCGGAACTGGGATTTGATGCATTATATATTTTTTCTTTTTGAGGGAGAATAGTGAAAGCAGACCTAAGCATACCATAATCATGAAGTACTGATTGTTCAAAAGGCAGAAAGGTCATGAAGATACAGGAAAAGAAAACCACATGCTAGAATCACTAATTCTAAGCCCCAGTGGAAGATGAATAGGCTCTTATTTATACATACTGGTCTCAACACTGAGGCTACTTAGGATAAGAGGCAGAAAGGCCCCCATTTCAAATTACCAGGCATCTGTAGCTAATGACTGTATTCAGTTATAGTGCATATGGCAGGTGAATGTTCCCCTCTCAGACTTGTTCCTGCTATTATCCAGATAGCTACTCTTGTTTTCTTTTTGCTTTTTTTCTTGCTAAAATCACAGAGCTGAGCAAAGTAGTAGCAAGCCATCGGGACCTGCTAATCAAATCTGAGAGACTAGGGCTCCAATCTCAGCTCATCATATGACTTAAGAGGCCCTCATTTAGACAGGATCTGAAAAGTCCCTTCTAAAGCCTTTACAAAGTGAGAATAATCGTCATTAAGTGCTACAGATTTCACGGGAAAAAATGGATTAGGGGCTTGTCACAGGAAAGATAATTAATGTGCTGGAAAGAAGTATAGGCAATAGAAAAAAATTCTCCATGAAAAGAAAAGAAAAAAAATTTACAACAGCTAGGGTGGATAATGATTAAATGTTAAGAGGTAGTTCCTGCTGGCTTGATTTTTTACAGTATAATTAAAAGGGAGAGAGAGAGAAACAGGATGGGAAGAGACACATACACATATACACAAAGAAAGTAACTCACACACGCAAAATATAATCTCAGGATTAAAAGGTAAGTGAGAGTTGTGTGTTATTGGATTGATATTTGTTTATCTCTCCTGGATCTAAAAAGATTAGATCTTTTACTATGTTAAGTCCTCTAACACATCTTGCTAAATTACCTTTCAATATAACCTGGGTCAAAATATTGTTGTGGGTTGGGAAATTATTTTGAAGTTATTTTCTAAGTTATTTTATAGCTAAAGAAGTCTTAGACAGCGGTTTTTCTCTCCACTGTTTAATTCAGCTATCTTGCTGCTCATAGTTCTTGCTGAAATTGGTGTTATTTCAGGCCCTGAAGCAAATGGTCTTTTGCCCCTTTTTTAATTTCCTCCTTTCCAGACAGCAGGACTTGGCTTTTTATCAAGGAATCAAATGCCCACCCAATGGGCCTGCTGGGACTTTTTCCAACTAAAACACATTTCTTTCCTGTGAATGTGTAATCATTTGCAAGTGAGTACACGGCTGAAAACCTGTTGATAGGAAATGCTGGAAGAGCCAGTTCTTTTTCTGTGATGTTAGATATATCTTGGACACAAATAATTAATAATAATGACTTGCTATTTATTTATTTAATTATGGCTGCCATAAAAATGAGAAAATGGTAGAAAAGAAGAAGTCTATTTCTGAGGTAGGGTGTCATGTGATGTCTATACTTGGGTGGGATTGTTCTGAATCCAGAATCAAGTCCTCAGCTTTGCATTTCAAATGCATTGTATTCAGTCAAAATATATATTGTATGACTATGATGTACCCGATTCTGTGTTAGCCCCCCCAAAAATCCGAAAATGAATAAGCTAGTACTGCCTCATGGTTTTCTAGAGTAGACAGACACAAATAACCTCAATAAAATGAAATGGTGATAATAGAGGATAAGCAAAATGCAGTGCTGTACAGGGCAGATGCCCTCAGTGCTGCCTGGGGGAAGTGTATTGGTTCAGAGTTCATGGAGGAGGTGACCTTGGAGTTGGGGCTTGAAGAATTGAGTAGGGACCACTGGGCAGGAAAGTAAGAAAAGACCTTTTACTGCCATCTGAATTATCTTGTGAAACAAACATGTGATCATGACATTCTTTTGCTCCAAAAATTCCAATGAACCCACATTATTTAAATAAAAAAATAAACCCAAATACTTAGAACTCATTATTTTAAGTCTTTTATAAACATGTGCCTGTCACTGTGAAGTTTTTCTAATGTCCTTGAGGGCAGTTTCTATGCACAGAAAAGACTATTTGTGATTCTTTTGGATTTTCAATTAATATTTGACATATTATGGATCCAACTTAATTTTTCCTTAATCTTTTACATTCAGCTTAGGAATCTTATTATTCTATTAACAATGTAGCTTATTTCAGCAACCACTTTCAAGGGGATCTTTAAACCTAATTAAAATTGTTTAAACATTTTAAATTAAATTTATAAATTTAAAATACTTGATTTTTAAAAGATCCTAAGCTGTCTAATTAATAAGTAAAATTTTTTCTAAGTACTTAAGTAAATCTTAAGAAATCCAATTAATTAAACTTTGAAATATGATGAAATTTAAGTTCTTTTAAAATGCCTTGGTACTATTTATAAACTTAGTACAATCATTTATGCCTTTGAAATTAAAATAAAAGGTTTAATAAATTATCTAATTATACAATTTAAATGGGAATCACAGAACTAATGAATTGGATACTCCAATATGTCAAATTCTCTTATGCATTAAAAACATAAAAATACTAAATATACACAGATTGTGTTTATATATATTACTCTCAAATTAATTAATACTATGGGTTTAGTTTGCTTCATCATTTATATATTTCTAATTCCCTAGTGTTATATGACATGCACTACAGCAGAGATTGTTAGTTGCCATACAGTGTTTAGTCTCTCATTCTTCCTTAGCAATGGGATCTTGGTTTTATTCAGAGTAGCAGTAGGCAAGAAAAATTACATTTCCCAACCTTTTTGCATATAAGTGTGGCCATGAGATCAACATCTGGCCAATGAAGTGCTGTATGTGACTTCTAGGAGAGTTGTTTAAAAGAAAATGACTTATTTGGAAATAGAATCCTTTTTATCTTTTTGCCATCTTTTTTATTTCCCCCTGCTGCCATCTTGAACTACAAAGTAACTTTTTGAAGATCAACATAGAAGGACTCTAGGTAAGTGTATTAGTTTGCTAGGGCTGCTATAACAAAATACCACAGATGTGCCGCTTAAACAACATAAATGTATTGTCTCACAGTTCTAGAGGGTAGAAGTCCAAGGTCAAGGTGCCAACAGGTTTGCTTTCTTCTGAAGCCTCTCTTCTTTGCTTGGAGATGGCAGCCTCCTCCTTGTATATGCACATTAGTTATCCCCTTGGTCTGTGTGTTGTCTGTGCCCTAATCTCCTCTTATTAGAAGGACATACTGAGTTAAAGCCCACCTATATGATCTTATTTTCCTTAATTTCCTCCTCAAAGGCCCCAGCTTCAAATACAGTCACAGTCTGAGTTCCTGAGGGTTAGGACTTTAACATATGAATTCTAGAGGATCGTAATTCAGCCTATTTATTGCAGTTGCTATGGGATGAATGTCTATGTCCTTCAAAATTTATATATTGAAACCCAATCCCCAATGTGATGGTATTTGGAGGGGGAGCTTTGGAGAGGTACTTTGGTCATGAGAATGAAACCCTCATGAATGGGGTTAGTGTCCGTATAAGAAGAGACATAAGAAAGCTTGCTTCCTTTCTTGGCAATGTGAGGATAACAGCAAGATGGTGGCTATTTGTAAGTCAGGAAGTGGGATTGCACTAGACATGGGATATGCTTATGTCCTGATCTTAGACTTCTTAGCCTCCAAAACTGTGAGAAATAATGTTTGTTGTTTAAGGCACAGTCTGTGGTATTTTTGTTATAGCAGCTCGAACTGACCAAGACAACAGTGCCAAAAGAACTGATAGGATTTTTACCAAAGCATGGAAGTCAAATATGTCTTCAGAAAAGAACTGTTAAATGAACAAAATTTTGTGAAGAATGGAAATTAACAATTGAAGATATAGTGGTAGAGAAAGGTCTTGTCCTGCAGGAGAAAATGTGAGAGCAAAGACCTATGAGGGAAAGAGGACATGTGGCTGGGTTTCTAGAGGGACAGAGTACTTAGTGGGAGGAATAACTAGAAAGGAAGTGGAATGAGTTCAGGCAGGGTCAAGTAGGTTAGGAATTTCTGTCTTACCCAAGAGCAAGAAAAATCTTCTGATTATTTGAAACAAAGGTGGCATGATCAGATCTGCATTTTGAAAAGGTCACACTGGCTGCATTTTGGGAAACAAATACGAGGGATGCCAGAATCAATGGAGGAAACAATAGAAAAAAGAAAAGAAAAATACATAGGCCTGGGTCTGGAAAAGTGCCAACATTAAATGGCTAGGGGAAAAAAGGATAAGCTTATAAACATTTTTTTTCAAGAAGTTGCTCCTAGAGGAGGTGAGAGAAAGATTAGTGGCTAAAGAAGGTCATCAGGCTTAGATTTTTTTTTTTCCAACTGGAGAGACATGACTATGTTTAAAATTTGATGAGAAGCCACTGTGGAAAATTATTTGCCAATTCCTTGAAAAGGTAAGCATACCACATTGCCAGCAATTCCACATGACCAGCAATTCCACACCCAGGTATATATCCAGAGGAATTGAACACAAGTGTTTTAACAAAAATTTATACACAAGATACTTAGAGCAGCACAGTTCACAGAAGCCAAAAGGTGGGAAGGCCCAAATGTCCATCAGATGATGAACACATAAACAAAATGGGGCATGGCTTATCCCTACAAGGAATATTATTCAGTCACAAAAACGAATGAAGTATTGATACTTATTACAATATGAGTGGACTTCAAAAATATTGTGCTAAGTGAAAGAAGCCAGACACAAGAGGCCATGTTATACAATGTTGTTTAGGTGACATATCCAGAATGTGTAAATCCACAGAGCTATAAGCAGATTAGTAGTTGCTAGGGGCTATAAAGAAGGAGAAATTGAGAATGATTGCTTAATGGAAACAGGTTTTCTTTTAGGGTGATGAAATATTTGGATCTAGACTGAGGTGACGGTTTCCCAACATAGTGAATCTACTGACTGTCACTCAGTTGGGTACTTTAAAATAGTTAATTTTATGTGAATTTTATCTCAATTTTTAAATTTTGATTTTTAAAAATATTTTATTTATTTATTCATGAGAGACACAGAGAGAGAGAGGAGAAGGGAGAGGCAAAGGGAGAAGCAGGCTACCTGTGGGGTGCCCAATGCAGGACTGATCCCCCCACCCTGGGAACATGCCCCAAGCCAAAGGCAGATGCCCAACCACTGAACCACCCAGGCATCCCAATTACCTCAATTTTTTTAAAGGAAAGGGGAAATTCCTGGGAAGGCTTGAGATGAAAATAGGAGAAAAACATTAAAAAAGTAGTAGGTTTCTGAGAATTTGCGAAGAGACAGAATTAAAGCAAAAGTGGAGAGATTATCTAAAGTATGTGGCACAGCTCCATTGTGTAACAGGCAGCAGGTAAGAATGATGGGCATTTATATATGGGTTTGTGCATTTGCTATCAAGAAGTTGAGGAGAGCCCCAATTAGGACACCAATTTCTCCATGAATTAAGATGTGAGATCACCATGTGCTGAAAGCAAAGGGCTAAAAACTTAAGGATAATTAAAAAAAATTTAAGTCATTGGAAAAAGTGAGACATAGTCTATAGACTAGAGATATTAAGATATAGTTGGTTATGTTCATAGTGTGTTTGAGTTTGGGCTTCTGAAGTTTTAAAGGAGTTAATGAGTCTGCCATTTTATGTGATTTTCTCTCCTAGTTATGTTTACCTATGCAGGTATAGGCATGGAGTAAGAGTTGGATAACTAGGGACTGGAGTTTTGCTGGACCTATATAATAAAAAGATAGCATAGTAAGAGAGTAAGATATCGACAAGAATATTATTTGAAACCGTGAGTCATGAAATGAGGTTTGTCTCAGGAGGAAAATGAGGAAATTTTTTTAAAAAAAATAATGAGTAAATAGGAGAATATAGAGGGCTCAACTCACTGGAAATGCTGATGAGGTTGAAGAAAGGCCAAGGGGTACCCAATCCAGCATGCTAAAGGTAGGAACGTTTGTGAATAAGAAGAGGAATTAGTGAATGTGGTTATGGAATGGGTAAAATAGAAGTGATGATAAGAATGAGGGGCTGAATAGAATGGAGAAGAACTTGCCAGAAGACAAAAAACTGAAAGCTGAGGATGTTGGATGGGTCAGTAGGTCATTCACATAGATACAGAGATCATTCAGGCTTTCAACAGGGCTTGGAGGATAAAAGCTAAATTTGGGGCTGGATGCCAAAACCTTTCATTAAAGAAAGGGAATAACATGGGTACAGATGGGGTGGTA
This sequence comes from Canis lupus dingo, assembly GCF_003254725.2. NCBI lineage: Eukaryota > Metazoa > Chordata > Mammalia > Carnivora > Canidae > Canis > Canis lupus. The sequence goes on along the minus strand of NC_064256.1, from coordinate 19,583,410 downwards.
AAGAATGGTAAAATCAAATGAAATTGGTCTAAATGAACAGGATTTGAGCAGATAGACTGGGAGCAGTCTGAATGTAGCAATAGGGAGACATGACGATATGAATTCTCCTGGCCCTAGAATAGTTGAGGCATGAGACAATCAACAGTGACCTATTCATGCGGAACGACAGTGTCATTGAGGAAGAGGACCATTTAAATTAAGACAGAAGATAGAGGAAACTCTTGAAATGGGGGTTGAGGGTATTGGTTGTGTATCAGACAGGGATTGGTGGTCAAGAAAACAAATTATTTCATGTTTTTCATACTGTGGGAATTTAATTCACGAAACTGGTTACAAAACTTCTGGCAGGGTGAGAGGAACAAAAGGAGACAGAGGTGGTGGCTGAAGGAGTACAAAGGGAGAAATGGATTCTCAGAGCTCAGAAGCTGCTAATGCCCCCCCATAAGCCAACCCTTGCTGCTGTGCTACTGGAGAAACTGTCACAATCAGTTCTGGATCCATCTCACCCAGGGCTAGAACCTTTAAAGAAGGTGCTGCCCCTGGCTGGGCTGCTGGAGTCCAGAATTCTCTGATTCCCACCGCCACAATTGCCAACAACTAACACACCATCAGAGCCAGAAGCAAGAAATGCTCCCTCCCTTCCACCTTCTGTTCTCTACTGTCTTCTATTGGCAGAAGGAAGGCAGTTGGCAGGGGGCCTGCCGAAATATGTTTGCAATCTCTCAGACCCAGCAATGTAGAGCCAAATGGAGAAGGGTAAGTGTGGGCTGAAAGAAAACATTGAATAAGTGGAAGGGGGGACAGCTTGCTGGTTATGGCTAAGCTTTTCCAGGGGAGCACAGTGCAGAGTTTGGATGGTGGTATAGATGTGATAACCGGGTCAGGGATAAAGTGAGGGGGGTAATGAGAAACATCCTTTATCCTAATTCTTCATCAAAGACCAGAGAAAATAGAACCCAAATGGAAGAAAACGTCCACAACTGCCACCACCATCACTAATAACCCACCAAGCTCTATCCGATTCCCGTTCCTATGCATGAGCTTGCCAGTTTCTTAACCAAAGCTGATCCCATCCCTTCTTTTTTGCTTGAGGATATCACTCCAGTATCAGTTATTTTTTTCTTTCTCTATTGGATCATTCCCATCAGAGTAATTATGGTGTAATTTCTCTCATTAAAAAAATAATGAAAGGAAAGAAGGGAAGGAATGAGGGAAAGAAACGCCTCTCTTGACTCCACTGTATCCTAAATTGCAGTAAATGGCAACTCTATCTCTCCATTGCTCAGGCCAAGAACCTTGGGATCTTCTTTCTTTCTTTCTCTCACTGTCCCCGGTCCCGCCTCCCCCACTTCCATACTTTGCACCAATCTATCCATTGAATCTTGGCAGCTCTATCTTCAAGGTACATCATTACCTATTACCACTTTTTTTTTTTACCACTGCTATCTTAATCTATTCTACACAAAGCAGCCAGATGATCTTTTAAAATAGTTAAGGTTATGCCTCTTTTTTGTCAGAGCCATCTAAAATCTTCCCATCTTATCTAGAGCAAAATCCAAAGTCCATTTATTTGGTGACAGGCTGTGGGATGTGCCCTGTCTCCACTTTGGCCTTCTTACCTCATACTTCTCCACCACCGCCCCCACCCCTTCAATTACGCTGCTCTAAGCCTCACAGGTCCTCTAGCCTCACAGGTCCTCTAGCCTCTATGTTCCTGAAACATACCAGACATAGCTCAGGACCTTTGCACTTGCTGTTCTCTCTGCCTGAGATAGTCTTCCTCTAGTTATTCACATGACTCATTCATTCACTCCCTTCATGTCTCTGCTCAAATATCATTGCTGTGAGAGCTTTTAAAACTAACTTATTTAAAGGAAGAGCTCCTACCCTCTTAGCACGTATCACCATCTGCCATACTAGTTACCTGTTTATTTCTCTCTTCTGTCTTCTTCCACTAGAAGATAAGTTTAAGGACGGCAGTACTTTGTCTTCTTCTTTGCCATGTCTTCAGAATCCACACAGTGCCTCGAATATTATAAGCATTGATGAATGAATATATAAAAGCATAGAGGATAGACAGAGAAATATACTACATTTTATGAGGAAGATACCACACCTGTCACCTGGCTCTATTCTCTAGCTTTGGATATAACCCTGTGACACCCTTGACACTGGTGAGGACCAGCAAAACCTATAAACTCTCAGGGGCAGTCACTGCCATTTCATTCTGACCCCCTCCCTCTCTACCTTGAACCAAATGTACTCACTTATAATTCTAGATCAAGCATTTTCCTTTTCATTTTTGAAAGGTTGAGAATAGTCTTTGATTTGTTTTCTTAATTTACTTCTGAGAAAAAACATGAAACAGTTAATACTGATGAAAAAGAATATCTTAATCCATGAAATGTCCTGATTTCAAGTAAATGTCTCTAAGTCTTGGTGGTTGTTTGATTAAGATTATGAAAACTGAACTCCAAGTTCTGAATTTTAGGCGGAAAAATCTAGACTTCTGAAACACATTGATTTATATCTAGTAGGAGATGTGCATTGAATACTTTGGTTGTGTTTGAGTGATTATTCCTGAATTATTCTGATATCCATTAGGGCTAGGGGTGTGTGCCAAAGTGACTGTGCTCTCTACTCACACCCCTACCTTCCCCCTCTGGGATGCACAGTGAGAAGTCGGGAATGAAAGGGTGCAGGGAGAGAGAAAGCAAGAAAGAGCAATAACAGAGAAGAAAAGTATGCCTGAAGGCGGGGAGAGAGGTTGAAAAAAAGGCACTGGAAAAAATCTGAGAGGCCAGCTTTAGGGGTAGAGAACAGCTGTACTGCATATTGCTTTCTGACAAATCAGTTGAAATGCTTCATAAAAGTCCTCAACCCTTTCAGCAAATAGAGGATTTTTTTTTTTCTTTTGAACAGCATATAATGCAGTTGAGAAGGCAATGTTTAATTAAGGGGAAAACAGTTCAGTTTCTGTGAGTAAATTAATATCTACCTTTAGGCAACTTGGTAGAGTGTTTCATAAGCCAAATGGAAGACTCTTGAAAATAAAAAAGAGTTCAAGTAGCTGATCCTACAAAAACAGATTAAGGTCTAAGATTTTTAGAGGAATAGACAAGAACATTTTCAAAAGGTCCTTGTAGGAAACCTGTTTTGTATTGATTAGGCAAACCAAATCAGACAAATGGACACATTTGGTCAATTCAATTTTCAGAATCACATCCCATAGTTGTATAGGTATGGTGGTGATCTGGAGACCCAGGGTGAGGAGGATTTCTGGGAATCCAGCTCGATATGATGATTCAAGTTGCTCATTTTACTTGACAGGTCTGTGTGGTTGAGACCTTAAGTTTGGCTTTGTTTATATTGCAATGATATCTGTATGTACTAAAGAAAACTCCATGTTAGCAGATCATAGTGGATTATTGAAAAAAATTTAAGTTGTTGCTCTGGTGCTTTCTGTCTTGCTCATTGTAAGGTGGTGGAGGAATTAGCATTTTTTTTTTAAACATGGGGGTTATGCCAAGTATAGTTGAGAGGGGCATGACTATGACAAAGAATAGGACAGAGAAAATGTCTCCTATTGAGAGGTATAAGAAATATAAGCAGCCACAATGGAGGACATACATCAACCCTCTATATATGAAATTCCAGTTGGAAGAATTGAAACAGATGGCAGTATTTGTTAGACTTTGGAGGATGAGCAGAATTGAAATGGGCAGGGTGTAGGGGATAGAGAAGCATTCCAGGAAAAGGAAATAGCATGATAAAAGCTATGGGACATAAGAGATAGATCCAAGTTCATAAGGATATTAATAAAAGAAAAAAGAGAAAGGAAAAGAAGGAAGGAAGAAGGGTGGGAAGGAGGGAAGGAGGAAGGAAGGGATGAAGAAAGGAAGAAAGAAAGAAAGAAAGAAAGAAAGAAAGAAAGAAAGAAAGAAAGAAAGAAGAAAGAAAGAAGAACGAAGAAAGAAAAAAAAGAGAAAGAAAAGAAAGAAAGAGAGAGAGAAAGAGAGAAGGAAGGAAGGAAGGAAGGAAGGAAGGAAGGAAGGAAGGAAGGAAGGAAGGAAGGAAAATAATCAGATTATTAAAAGGCTCTGGATTCCAGGCTAAAGAATTGGTTGGAGAAAGGAAACCCATGGGAATCTCTTCAGGAGGGAAAGAAAATCAATAGTACATTGCAATGGTTTCTGACTCTTTTCACATTATTATCTAATATATTTGATCAGTGGATAAATTTGTTGCTACGCTAACAAGATTAACTAAAGAAGGTTGTGCTGTTACAAAAAAAAAAAAAACCTAAGTTGTTAAAAGTTGCATCTTCTCGGATTGCATTTTTAGATTAAGACTAAATTATTAGCAGATCTTTAATCTCCACTTTAGTGTTTCAAACTTAAATCAAAATACCATTACAGAACAAGAACCAAGCAAATATCAGCATCAGTTTATAAGCTAGTACTGCACTCAACTATTGCAAAGGAGAGTTTAAGTAAACTGTAATTTCTGCTTTTAGGAAAAAGTTTTCCTTATATAAATCATCTATCCCATTCCTCAATTTGGATGTAAAATATGCTCCTACTTCACTTAATCTGTGCTGACATCAAATGGGTCTTTGTACTTTTAAAAAAGTCGTTTCCTTTTGGTTTCTTCCTGATACCATAATGCACATTTGAACAAACAGGACAGGACCATTTATAAACAAAAGTCTGTCATGGTTTCCCCAGCCAGGGTAGGGGTGGTGAGCTGGATTTCAGGGACCCCCTGGCTGGTGGCTTGGGTGAATATGGCCCAGGCAACTGCACTACTTCTCTGTAGGGGCTCAGGAGGGAGCCGGGTAGCTCCAGGTGCTATGGAGTTCTTCCTAAGAGCAGCCTTCACAGGCAACTCCTCCGTGGCCCAGGTTTACAGCCGCCATCCAAGACTCAGGAAGTTTCTAGTGTGTCCACGTACTGAGTTTTGTGGGCCTCACTAGCATGTCTTTAAAACTTGCTCTTGCGAATGTTAGCAAGGTTGAAAGCTGCCAAAAAAAATCTGCAAGTGTGGGAGGAAGGGAGAAGAAACTTTGTTTTGATTGTTCTTTCAGTTTATCATCTCGCTGCCTCTCCAGCTCCCTCGTCCTTGTCCCTCCCCACTTGCTTTCCCCCTCCTCTTTCCCTCCTCTTCCTCCTCCTCCTTCTCCTCAACTATCTCTAAATCTTTTCATCCAAGTTGTTAAAAGTTACTGCTTTTAGATTGCAACTCTCATCCTTCCCCTCTTCTCCCCCCCCCCCCCACACATTTTGGGGTAAGATCTGTAGTCTCTCACAGAATTTCTCTTTCATCCCTTTCTTGAAGCATTGTGTGTGTGTGTGTGTGTGTGTGTGTGTGTGTAGTGTAGGTACTATGGAAAGACTGAAAAGAAAGTTGGCTGTGGTTCTACTCCCTCAGCTCTGAATCTGGCATTAGCCCATTTCTATATTTTCCGCAGGTGGTCCTAGATGACAAGGGGAGAAAAGGTTTTGCTTGTGTCATGAATTACACTTTTTAATTTTCACAGGCTTGGAGGACATTCTGGCCCTCTCGGTAAAGAATACTCTGCGCTTGGAGGTCGGGTCGGAGGGGGGAAATATTCCCCTCAGGCCCTCTGATGTCTTTTCGCCCCGCAGAATGCTCTGGGCTCTCGCAGGGGGAGATTCCATTTGTCTGAGCCTGCGGAGTCTGACTCACTGGCCGCCCAGGGCAGAGTTCAGCCCCGAGCTGGAAGCAGACCCCCCCCCCCGCCCCCCCGCCTTAAAGGCACAGCACGGGGACTCTGGATTAAGGGAGAAGAGTGCTAAGGAGTAACTGGGCTGCCTGATGTGGCCATGACTGATAAACACAAATTCCCTCAAAAAGGTAATCGTTGACTTAAAATCTTCTTCACCTTGGGAATGGAAAAATACATATTGGATTTTACATGCCCTGGTGATTTGAGATCACCTTCACCAACCACATGAAGAATAAGAATATTTATTGTATGATTAAGGTTCTGATCCATAGGGGGAGGAAAATCATTTGCATGTCACGATTTATCCGCCTCCTTAATTCTCAGCCCACTCACTTCATAAATTAACAACAGGTAGCATCAATCTCCCTTCAAAATATGTAAGACACATGTAACTGGGGGGTTCAGGCTTTGGGAGCTGGTGGAAATAGGTGTTGTCATTAATTCGAACACCCACATCTTAAAGCTCAAGACCCCACTTGCTTATCTGCAAGAAGCTCAGTGTTTTAGAGAATCCTCTTGCAAGTGCATTTCCGCAGGGTAAGCACATGTATTTATGAATCGCCACTTGTCCTTTCCAGCTGAGATGACCAATAAGCTAGAACTCACCAGTCTCAAGCCTTGACACTTTCAGAAATGGCTTTTGAATCTGGCATTCTAACCATGTGCTGGGCACCGCCACTTGGGTTGGGACGTGCTGCAGCCCTGCTGTGATCCCTGCTAGAAGGCCCGAATGCAGTGACACTCCCACACAGCTGGAATTATGATGCTGCCACTCTGCTCTGGGGCCACTCCTGGGAGGTGGAAAGATGCCAATTACTTCTGTGATCTGTTCAGTTAATGGGTGGGGGTGAGACAGATTATTTTCCCTTGTACTTGACAGGTTTTAGATGTGTATGAAGAAGTAACTTATATTTAACATTTTTATTTGAGAAACTTTGATGTGTACTTCAATTTACTAGCTATCACCTTTAAAACTCTTTGACACGCAGAAATTATCTGGTTGATTTATCATTGTCTTTTGAAGGTTGACTCATTTAGGAATGACATGACATTTGCATTTGAAATCAGTACTGTATTTATTTCATTGTTCTGAGCCTTACTAAATAAATCTGTGGGGTTTTTTTTTTTTTGGATAATTGTGAGAAAAATAATAATGTAACAACCATTTTGGAATATATGGGTTATCCATAGTTCACAGCTCTTTCAACTTCAATCTTCACAAACTTTGCTCAGAATAGCAAAATGACCACGTTCCACCACAGGGAAAATTATGTTCCGGTACTGTGGCTGGAGCAAGAGTAACAATAGTAACAATAAAAACCTTAAGAACAAGCAATGTGATTTTGTCAATGTTTCTTCATTTCTAAAGAGAAAGAAACATTTCTTCACTCCTTAAAGAAGAAAGTAATAAAACTGATCTTAAAGGTAGGGAAATCAAAATCTTACGCATGAGGGTAAGATAGAAAAGTCAAGACTGGCTGAAATTGGTTGAAGTCCGTTGATTTGTGGCTTAGGATCAGCATAAGAACACATAATACACTGTGCTTTTTAGAAGATGCTATTAGTCATATTCTTGATAAATTGGATGGATATTATATCTAGGGCTTTTAAGAAAACAACTATTTTCCTTATACTTGACACCCAGTTAGTTATATTGCTATGTCATTGATCAGAAAAAGTTTGAAAAAAAACCCTGGAATTCTGTTCAAAAGTCCCAAATAGCAGTTACTTTTACTTATCTAAATTTAAAGTATGGGAATAAAAAAAATAAAATTAAATATGGGAATAAAAGGCAGTCATATAGTGAACTTTTATTGAGTGCCTACTCTTCTTTATCCCACATTTTTCTGATTCTTTACATGAATGGAGCCACTTGCTCATCCCAACAACTCCCTGAGATAGTACTATTATTACTTCCATTTTCAAGATAAAGAAACAGGCTTAGGGAGATTGAGGAGCCTCTCCCCAAACCCAGGGCTAGTTAGTAGAAGGGCTGGGATACAAACCCAAGCAGTGGGCTTGGAGCCAGCATACTGAATCACTACGGGGTGCCTTTTTGATGTGAAATATGCCAGAGATGATGAAAATTCAGCAGAGAAAAGAACTGGAGGTCACAATAATCTCCTGACTGAGAAAGAGTAACTTAGAGAACCAAAGTCTTTGTACTACAAACACTTTGTTTTACAGATGAAGAAACTAGCTAAAGCAATTCAGATGACTTGCTGGAGGTTACTTACAGCTTTTTGTGGCAGAGTTGAAACTGGAAACTAAGTAGGTTTTCCTGCCTTTCATTAATTCAACCAATGTTTGTTGTACCAAGCATATTTTAAAGTATTGAAGATACAGAACAACACAACATGAGGTCCCTGACTGTAGGAAGATTACATTATGACCGAGCAGAGATTTGACATTTGACTGGATTATCAAGGAAGACTGTGAGAATACTCTTGTGAAAACATTAGAAAAGTGAAGACAGACCATATCGGAGAGGGGTGGGCTTACTATCAGTTCCACCTCATTTTATAGATGAACTTACTAAGACTCATACACGGTATTACATCAGAGTCCTAAGTGTCAGAGGCAAGCATGATCCAAACCCATCTCAAAAAAAAAAAAAAAAAAAAAAAAAACCCAAAAAACAAAAGCAAAAACCCATCTCGATTCCCCTTCACAATAAAGAGGGGGAGATAGAGAGAGAGAAGGAGAGAGAGAGAGGGAGAGAGATGGAGAGAGAGTGTGTATCTCTGTGCCTACGTGTATGTAAAAAAGACATTACAGCCTCCTGGTTAGAGTAGCACTTTACACTTTACACGAATCAGTAAAGCTGGTTAGAACAAGACACCTGTAGTCCAATTGCCTGGAACCAATGAGATCCATTTTTCTTGCAGAACCCACACAGTCTAACAAAGCCTCACCTTTTTTTCTTCACACTTAATTTCATTAGAAATTCAAACTTGGGGTGCCTGGTGGCTCAGTCAGTTAAGCATCCAACTCTTGGTTTTGGCTCCAGTCATGATCTCAGGGTCATGAGACTGAACCAATGTTGGGCTCTGTGCTTAACATGGAGTCTGCTTGTTCCCTCCCACCCCATGCTCTCTCTCTCTCTCTCTCTCTCTCAAGTAAATAAAATCTTAAAGAAAATTCAAGCTCACTGATGTTTACTGGTTCAAGATCTCTGAACTTTGCAGCCTGATAGCTGCAAAGGAGATGGCTTAAACACTGGAGCAGGGGACAGGCATGCTATCTCCCAAAATTAAAAAAGAAAGAAAGGAAGAAAGAAGAAAGAAAGAAAAGAAAGAGGAAGGAAGAAAGAAGGAGGAAGAAAGGAAGGAAAGGAGGAAGGAAGGAAAAAAGGAAGAAAGGAAGGAAAGAATGAAAGGAAGGAAGAAAGAAAAAGGAATTCTGTCTGGATGGGGTTGCTCAGGGCTTAGATAGGTGGGTCACAGCCTTGCAAACAGTCTTCGTGCCTCAAACTTTTTGAGACGCTCAGATGGGAGTGAAGTCTGAAGAACTCACTTAGTTGTTACTGTTCTACAGGGGGCAGGGGTAGGAACTAGCCGGTGGGCGCTTTTTGCCAGGCAGTTACTGTTGATCTTGTGGTGGGTTTCTCAGCGTGGGAGACCCCATCACTCTGGCCTTCCTGAACCCACAGCTCACCCACCTCTCTGTCAGAGCTAACGTGGCAGAGGTGGCTGGGCAGTGGTTACTGGCTCAGGGCCCTGAAACGCTGAGTAATTCCTAGGATGGCTAGCACTGAAGGCACCATTCCAGACACTTCCACGTTGTCTAAAAGTATAAAAAAAAAACCCTACCACTATACAGCCCAAACTGTTGGAGGCAGATCCCTTGGCTCTGACACAAGACCCATCCCTTTTATGAAAGGACATTGCTGGAAAGTTCCATAATGTAGGAAAGCCAGAGTTCTTTTTCTATTTTTTTTTTTTTCAGAGCAGTGTGCAACCAAATCAGGAGTAAGAAATGAAGAGGGACGGCTGAAGGGGATCACAGCGATTTCCAGAAATTTTTGAATTTGCATGATCACTCTTGGCTTGTGAAAACAAAGACCTAAGAGCTTCCTTTCAGATCTCCTGTGAAAGAGCTGACCACTTTTCTGAAGCCCCCCACCCCCATGCCATGGACTTATTGAGGAATCAAAAAGCATGGAGTTTCTGATTTCAGAAGAAACGAGATATATTGCACATCAAATCCTATAAATGACAACCTGGCACGACAAACAAAAGTAGGCCTGTGCGGCTGCGCTCTAGCTGAGTGTTTATTTATTGGAGAAGAGGAAGGTACAATCAAGAAAAAGGGGAATCGTGTCAAGATGTTATTGGAGTCAAGCAGATTGACTGCCTGGAGTGACATCCCCAGCTGTGTAGAGCAGGGAGGCCAGCGGTTGGGTCAGAGACACGAGGACAGTTGAGACATGGACTCAGAGCCCCCAAATCGATTTTAAATTGAATTCCAGGTTTTAGCGCAATTAAAAGCCACTGCTAAGTTTTGAGAAGAGAAATGGTAGGGTCAAATTATTAGAGCAGTATAGTTTTTATTTTAATTAGAACAAACCACAGGGATGGGGGGTGGGGGAGGCAAGAGGATTAGCAAGTAGTTCACTAACTAGATCGGTGTGGGAGCTGACAAGGTCTTTCTTCCTGAAACGATAGATTAAAGCTACAGAGTGACACTATAGACAAGAAGGGTGTTTTTCCCCTTTAATTTTATCTGATTCAGTTACTGCGTTAGTTCTGACAGACTTAGATCACCAGCTTGATTAGTTCTCTTATGCATCCATAAACACTAAAATTATACTGTTTCATTCGTTTATGTCTTTATTCAGATCCACAATTTAGGCGAAGTGAAGAGGAAAAATGTCCAGATTAAGGATGACTGAATTATTTCTCTATCCTATTTTGAAAAAAAAAAAAAAAAAGGAATTCATGATTTTCTTACTTTGTCATTATCAGCCCTACTCCTTTTGGAGATTTATTTAGTTTGAAATCTGAATGTGTTTACCAGCTGGGAAAAATTTGACATTTACTTGATTTTGTCCCTTGGAAGTAAAAAAAAAAAAAAAAAAAAAAAAAATTGGCAGCCTTATTAAACAACAAGTCTGCTTATTTATTCCTTCAATCCCTCTCCAGGTTTCAAGTTCTTTTCAAAGCTCCGACAGACCTCTAACCAGTTTTCTAAAGGTAATTTCTTAAAGTGCTGCCTCTAGCCATAGAAAATGCCACGTAGTTTTCTGCGTTTCTAAAGGCTGAGAAAGTCATTTTGGTTACATTTGCAGCTTTTTGTGTGGTTCTGGGTGGTAACACCCTACTGCCAACATTATTCTTTCCCTCTTCTGGGAAGAGCCATAATTGTACTTGGCTTGGTTAACACAAAGGCCTCTGAAAAATATGAAGCTGATCCCTCTAGTGTTCTTTTGTGAAGACTACAGTACAGGACGCAGAAAAGAGGAAAACAGCAGCAAAATGGCACAGACAATAGCTCCTGAAGTCAATCCGTTTTTCAAATGACATTAGTAAAATGACTTGCCGTGACAATTCTGTGTGCCGTGTGAGAGTATTTATAAAAGAAAACGCTGGCATTTTTCTGCAATCTATCTATGTGGTGCAAGGATGCACAGTCCCGAGAATTATCTGAACGAATAGTAAACAATTTAAATAACACCGGTCAGAGTTATCAGGGGTGCAGAGACAATATAAACTTGCCTCGTTTTCAGAAATGAATTTACCACACTGGTTAGGATTATCTGACTCTATTCACAGACTTTTTGGGTCATACAAAGAGGAGAAGAGATCTCCTGCATCTTTTTTTTTTTTTTACATTCTTTTCCTGATGCTCCCTGATGTTCAATAAAAGGAGTATGCTATCCTCATGTTTTTCTTTGACATTTTCTTCTACATTCAGACATTTATTAAACAACTATTCTATTCCAGTCACTGAAGATAACAAAAATGATAAGATAGAGTCACTTTCCTCAATAAACTGCGTAATCTCACTAGTAGACAGCCTCTTAAACAACAACAGTAAGGATGTAGACAAAGCACCTGAGACTCATGGAAAGCGGTATTAATTATTAGTAGTAGTAAGGAGGATGAGATATTTAAACTGAGTTTTGAAGAAGGAGCAGGATTTAGGATCCTCACATTGCAAGCAGTTCATGGTTCATTGGTCTTTGATTGACCCCCCCAATTCACTCGTGATTTACAAGGAAAGCCACAGCACACTAGGCAGCTAGTCCTTGGAGCTGTGCAATCATAGTTTCTTGTGCAAATCGCCTCTAGGTTAGTCCAGTTTCTGTTCTGGTGGCTCCCATTCTTCCCATTAAACAAAAAGAGCTATGCCACAGGAATGCTAGCTATCAATTTAAAGAACAAGAAATACAATTTGAAGCATCAAAAGGGTAGGTATTCGGACTGCTGCTATTGCTCTGGATTCTTTTTTTTTTAAGATTTTTAAATTTATTTATGATAGACATAGACATAGAGAGAGAGAGAGAGAGAGGCAGAGAGAGAAGCAGGCCCGTGCTGGGAGCCTGACGTGGGACTGGATCCCGGGCCTCCAGGATGGCGCCCCTAGACCAAAGGCAGGCGCCAAACCGCTGAGCCACCCAGGGATCCCTATCTCTGGATTCTGAGCAGGAAGAGGTACTGCAGAAGCAGAGCCAAGTGAAATACTGAGGGTAGGACCAGATCCATTGTGTGTCTAGAAACAGGTCCCAATTGAGGAAGTTTGGCTATACTAGATGATCTCTAAGAGCCTTTCCCGTTGTAAGAGCCCATGAATCAATTTTCAGAATTATTATCAAAAGGGCTGATTGCCCCAGAGAGTCTAGGTAACCGCATAGCCACTCGAGGCCCTACTACAATGATATTTGCATCAGACATTGTCTAACAAGTTCTTCTGTAAAAGGGCCCCCAACTGACAAGATGGTATTAACAGTGATGTTGATAAGAAAGTTCACTGGCTGGAAAATACTGAGGTAGTTTTCAAACATTTTTGACTTTCTTGGCTTGTAGAGATCATTTGATTCACTACATAGAACATATGATCTGCAGTCATTGTATTTACATTTTATGTATACAGTTAAAATGAAATCATAGTCATAGAGCTAAAGGCATATTGAGGGTCTTAAGAAATTGTACAATGCAAAATTGTGCTGTAATTCAATATGAATGTCACTATAGTAAGCAAATTGTATTTTACAAGCAGTTAAAGTAACAGTATTATTATTTTGTAAAGAATGAACTCTAGTATTTCAGTAGTTCCCTAATATTATAACAACACTATGGTGTCAGAGTATGCATGTGTGTGTGTTTATATATATATATATATATAATATTTTTAATATATATGTGTATATATATATATATATATATATATATATATAATAAAATTACTCAATTGTAAAATGCCATGAGAGGCAGTGTTGAACCACAAACTAAATAGGAGAATTGAAAACTATAGATTTAAGCCAGGCATGCTTATTTCTAGTAGTCCTTAGAACATAGAGTGTTTCTTTTTTTTTTTTTTAGGATCGTATTTATTTATTCATGAGAGACACACAGAGAGAGAGAGAGGCAGAGACATAGGCAGAGGGAGAAGCAGGCTCCCTGATAGGAACCCTATGTGGAATTCAATCCCAGGACCCCAGGATCATGATCTGAGCCAAAGGTAGACACTCAACCACTGAGCCACCCAGGCACCCAGTGTGTTTCTCTTATAAAACCTTTTTTCTAGATTCTGAGTTGACATTGGTATATTGAGATTATCCCTATGTCTTCAGCCTTTTTATTCCTGCATTTATCACAATGCACATTGTTCCATTCATCCTGCCAGTGTAAGATAATTTTCATATGTGCTCTCAGAAGAAATGGAGTCCCAAATTAATTTGGGAACCAAAACTCAAATATTTAGGAAGAAATATGTGTTTTGTAGTGAACAAATCCATTAATTACAGAAGGGGTGTGGCAAATGGAGAACACAATTACTAAATTGGGCACAAATATATTAGGCCCTTGAAATCTAAGAATATCTAAACACCTGACATTCCCTGGGCTCTATAACACTTTGCAGATGAATGAGGTCATATCAGTGGTCATGGCTCAAATTTCATAGGTTCATTTTATTTATATGAGTGATACTGGATTCGAGCAGTTCAGTATGTTCATTCTTCTACCAAATATTTGAAAAGTATCTCAAAGGGATTTTTCGTATGTGTGCAGGGATACGCAACTTCCCTTGAAGCTGCTACACTTCTGTACACCACAGCCTCTGTTTTGCCTGGCATTACATTTCCCCATCCAGAGATGCTTATGTTATCCCAGGTGCATTAGCTACTGTGTCTGGCGTGGCTAATTTTTAGTGGGCACTGACACAGGTTCTAGGCATGCCAAATTTGGGTAGGGAAGGAAGGGAGGGAGGGAGGATGAAAGGAAGGAAGACAACATTTTTCTCTCTGATTTTGTTTTAGGGTTAAAAGTGCTGCTTCCACCTCGGTGTGTCACAAAGCAAAGCAGCCATTGAAGAAGGCTTTAGTTAGAGCTCTTTCTCCTTGAGATTCAGGCATATCTATATACATAGGGGAAAAGATCCACAGGTAGGAAATCTGGGAGTCTAAGTTATTTTTTCTTCCCAATACTTGATATTTTTCTTTAAAAAAATTGGATAGGTGTTAATTTTACTTAAGAAAGAAAGAGAAACATCTATAACTCAGGGTTCTAGGCTTTAGCATTATGTCCAAAGACTGCAATGCAGCAAGGAAAACCGGAGTTCACAATTTTATCAATTATTTATTGATTCATATCCCGTTTATGTATAAAGAAGATTTGATGGCACCTCAGATAATTAGAGAAAAGCCAAGGTTAAAAATGAAAGACTAAATCCAAAGAAAAAGATGGTAGAGAGAGTGCTTGGAGAAGAAATGAAGGAAATTTACTCTGATAAAAAGGAATTTAAAAAGACTAATTGAAAAAGACCTTGCCACTGAGGAGAATAAGGAGGGAGGGACTGTTTATATCAATAGGTAGTTCTCTGTCTTTATTTTCCATGGCACTAGACTGTTAAATCCTGCTAGCTCTTTGATAGCTCACCTCGAGGGCTAAACTAAGAAATCCAATTACTTTTCTAGAATCTGTAGTGATGACCAACTAAACTGTGGCCCTTGGGGACAGTATTTGTATCCTTTGACAGCAATTAATGAAACCAATAAATCAATTAGTTAAATTAAATTAAGGTCCACCCAGCTGTTTCCACAGCCCATCCATGTGTAACTAAATGTGATTATAAGGGTGCCCTTGACGTGAAACGGATACAATTCAAGTGATCTTTGCTGTCTTTATGTCCTTAACGTCTCCCCTTTACAAAATTATAGTTATTCTACCTTTGTCTTGACTCTATATTGGATGAACTTTGCTTGGGGGAGAGTTCTTGATAGAAGCAACGGAAATACTCTTTGTACTGCTGAGTGAAAATGAATAACACTGGGGACTGCAGTTCTTTCTATTTATTCTTTTCTTGGATTTAAGAAATCTCATTTTTCTTCCAAAATAATCGTTCTATCCAGACCCATTTCCTATTTCTCTTTCTTGACAATTCTAACCCCTCCAACTTCCGCCTTCTTCTGTAGGACCATTCTGATTTCACTTCTTGCCTTACTGGACTAGACTGTTCCTTGCGGTCAACCTCATCTCATTTTCCTACTACCCAAAGAAGTAAACTGTTTCTCTGTCTTCTGCTTCATTCCCTCCTCCTCACATAGCAGCATTTTAACCTCTCTAGCCACTCTTCTTCACATTATGAATATATCATAACAATTGCATCATTATTGAATTCAATGAGGTTTCCCCACCCTTGATTCTTTTTCTTTCTTTCTTTCTTCTTTCTTTCTTTCTTTCTTTCTTTCTTTCTTTCTTTCTTTCTTTCTTTCTTTCTTTCTTTCTTCTTTCTTTCTTTCTTTCTTTCTTCTTTCTTTCTTCCTTTTCTTTCTTTCTTTCTTTTTTTTCTTCACTTCTGTCCAGTCTTGGATACTGTTGACCAAATCCTCCTTCTTGGAATGTTTTGAGATTAACCATGTTACATACCAGGTCCTCTCTATACCTCTCACCCAATGTCTTCTTTATTGTTTTCAGTAATTCTTACATTCACCAAATCCTCTGCATATTAATTAAATATTTACCAAGTATCCACTTTTGGAAGGCACTGTGTTAGGTCCTAAATATTAAGATAAAGAAATAAGACATAATCTTGAGTAGCTTATAGAATAGAAGGGAAGTAGAGGTGAGCAAATAGCTATACTGTGTTGAAATGTAATAGAAGGCTCTGCTGCAAGAAAACAGGATGGAGAGAGCAGTTTTGCCTGGATAGAGCAGGGAAGGACAACAGATGATACCTATGTTGAATGATCAGAGTAAAAAGAAAAAAAATATATCATTTCAAACAAAGAGGGCAATGTGTGTAAAGACCTGGAGTCCAAGACATGATCTGAAATGGAGTCTGGTCACTTTGAGTGTATTATCTGTGATTGATAATGTTGGAAAGGTAGATTGTGGTCAGACTCTGAAAAGCTTTGAATGCTGGACTGGAGAGTTTAGATTTTTTCACTAGAAATGTGTGCGCTATGAGTTTTGAGCTGATGCATATGATCTTATACAAGTTGCAAATGATGCTTGTCAGCCATGTGAGGAATGGATTAGAGGCTGAAGTTAGCTCATTTCAGTGGTCATGAGAAGAACGATTAAGACCTGAATGGCTTCAGTGGGAATGGCTTCAGTGGGAATGGATACTAGACATCCTGGGCAGATAAAATGGATAAATTTTGATTTAATGTCGAAGACTAGAGATAGAGAAAAAAATGTAAAGACAACTCTGATGTTTCTGAAATAAATTTTAGATAACGTCATGTTTCTGTGCAAACATTTCAAGACTTTCGCACTGCCTCATTTCAGTGTTTGAAATACAGTTTCTATATCAAGGTTCTTTCAGTTACAATGAATGAAATCAACTCTGGCTAGCCAATCAAAAAAAAGACAAAAAAGGGTATTGTAAGGATACTGAGGTTTATCTCACAGAATTCAAGAAAAATTTGAACAATTTAGTGCCATGAAAAGCAGAAATCAAAGTAGTGATAGATACCTGAAAATAAGGAATTCATGAATATTTTGTCTAGAGTTCTAATTCCCATACCCCTGCCTCTGGTTTTCTCAGTTCACATCTGTATACTCTTCCGATCTGATTGTGTCAGCCTGGATCAGTTGTTTGCCTAGCTTCCTTCAACTGTGACCATTGTGGCAAGGTCAGATTATATAGCTCTGGCCACTAGAGGCCATATCCTTGTATGTCAAGGTCAGTATCCAGAAAAAGAGAAGACTTTGTAAGCTGGGCAGATACCCTAATAGAGATGTCTTCTCTATGTTCTCAGTTGTTTTGAGCTATGGATTCACTTGAGAATCCGATTTAACAAACAAACAAACAAACAAACACCAAAACACCAAGAAAACTAATGCCTCTCTTCATACACACAAAAAGCACAAACAGCGTGATACAAATGGAGTTTTGTGGGCCTCCTTAAAAGTTATGCACAAACCCAGATTTAAGAACTTTTGTTTGTAAAACAAAGTCTACACCTCTTAGCCTGACTTTCCAAGGCCTCCATGATTTGGTTTCTAAGAGCCTCTCACCAGTCAGACATCCTACTCCTTCTCTCCTCAAGCACTCACAGTAAAAACAAATTATTTTCCCAACTCTGAACCTTTAATCATGTCATTTCTTCTTTCTATGAAGAATGCCCAAATCCTTTTATTGAAATCCTACTCATCCTTTAAGGGTCAAACTGAAAATCTGTCCCTCTTATGAGGTCTTCCTTGATATATCCATCAACACAGGTACAACTCCCCTTCTTCTTGTCATGTGTAATACTTGATACCCATTTCTGTCACAACATTTATTACTTTCTTCTCTACATTATAATTTCCATATGGTGTATTTCTGCTCTTAGATATGAAGATTCCTGGAAAACGGACCTGGTGCCATTCAGCTCTGTGCCTGTACTTCTAGTGCTCTCTGTAAGTGCAAGGCGCTCAAGAAAAGCTTGTCAAATGACTGAAAGGCTACTTACTGGGTGAGAAAGGGTCCCTGTATAATTTTATCCTGCTTGTATTTTTACAAGCACTTCTTTTCGGCGGAACGAGTCCTTTCCTTATTTTCCTTTTTATTATACTCATTTTCTTAGGCTTTATGTTCTATCTCTGCTTCCCTCCTGGCACATTCCATCTCCTTTTTCTTTTTTTTCATTTTCCCTTGGAGATAGATTTTCCCCTTCAGCTTTTTATTATTATTGTTGTTGTTAATTTGAATGACTGTCTTGTTTCCATTTGTTCTCAGCCCCTAGTCTTTACTTTGGCCTCATTATTCACCAGAGGAAAAGTTCTGATCAAGTCAAGAAGCACCCTCCCTTCATTGAGATGCATTGTTTTCAGATTCACTAATGGGAGCTAGAAATTCACAGAAGAGAAAACAGTGGCTGATATTTATATTTTAGGCAGCCGCATTTACTTCATTTCCACTTCCCTCCATTATTTTCATTTTCTTACGAATGACAGATATAGAAATCACCGCTAAAATATTTAAATTAACTTTAGCAGAGTGAAAGATTCTCTTCTCTTTGTTTGAAGTGCAAAACCACAGTTACAAAATGGCAGGCTAGGAATCTCTTCCTGTGTGGAAGGTTTTCCAGATGGAATTGGGATGAAGAATGGGGGGGCTTGCTTTGTATGGAAGAACAGCATCCTCTACTGGTGAGAGGGCCTCTGAGGCTTAAGAAGCCTTCTGAGTGTCGATAGCCAATGAAGCTTTGGAAAATTCTTGGCTGGGATATTCACTAAAGATTGAGAATCGATTCAAGATTTCTCATACTCATCACTCATGATGTAACTGAAACTTACTTAACTTCATACCTTTGAAAATCAGCACTAAATCTTCTATTCCTTCTCTCCCTTCTCCCATAGGACTCTTCTAACTATTAAGAATTGCTCTTATTCTTATTTCCTTGAAAATGATTATGCAAAGTTCTTATTATGGTTCCATAACAATGTATGTTGGTTCAAATGGCAATACTTGATGTCATCATTATTGTCAAATATTTCACTAGAAGCCAGCTCTGGTGGTGTTCTTGGGGTCTCTGTGTGGCTGCTTTATTAGTGAGGCCATCATATACAATAATGTCTTCTTGGTATTTACAAGCCCTTGGCCAGGGTCCACAACCAGCCATCATGAAATGAAATTTCCATCTGCAGCAAATATGTGTGAAAATGAATATGTCTTGTGTTTACTTTAAAAACATGGTACTTGACATTTTCTTCTATCTAAGAAAGATCATGTTGGCTCAGTCTGTCCTCTTCCACCTTGGATGCCTAATGGTGAGCTAATTCACCCCAAGTTATCAGCTTTCTCATGCTATTCATAGAATTTTTACAAAATGGTATCTTTCTGGGACAGAAGGAAGAGTAAGGTGAGAGTTCAAGACAAATAATCACTGGACAAGTATGCTGACTTTTTATAATAAGATTTATGAATTGCAAAATCTCACCTATCCATCTCCATAATTATTAAGCACATATATTTCATTGTCCTCATAAGACTGACAAGTTCCCTAGAGCTTGTAGGAATAGACATGAAAAGAGGAGAGTGCTTTAGGAGTCTTTTCAATAGAAATGCCCTCCAGGAAGTTGCATTTGTAGGTAGTTTTATATGATCTTGATGGAGGGGCAGTTTATTTCATTAGTGGACTTAAAGAATTATGGTCCTTTCTCTAGCCCACTTGAAATTAAAGAAGGTTTCAATATCTCATCAAGACATTCCCGAAATCTCAAATCAGTCTCAGTGTTAATATATTTAGTTTCAAGAATGATTTTTTCCTCAGGAGACCTAAAGCAGATCTGAACCAAGTCTGGATTCACCAAAATTTTTCTTTGCTCCAGTTTCCTGGAGAAGGCTAATATCTAGTAACTAATATCCATATACATTCTTTTGCATTACAATCATAAGTATATTCACTTAGAGTTCTATATTCTCATTTCTTTATGATGGAGTAATTAGCATTAAACTATCCTCGAGGTTATTATGATTACAATGACTACTATAATCACAGTTAGTCATAACTATAATTATCATCACAAATATAGTGGCTATTAAACTAAATTTTAATAACTCGCTCTATTATTAATGTAATTTTTATTGTTAACTTCATGCCCTCTTAGAAGCTGTGTAATAATGAATAATTGACAGAGAAGTGGAAATACAAATCACAAAGAACAGAACAAGAATTCCTATTTCCTGTGTTAATGGATGAAATACTGAAGTTTACTTATAAATGTGTAGTTTGAAACTCAACACATTTTTCTCAATACTGATAGTTTTATGAATGATGCTGTTTTCCAACTAGCTTCTGCCTCCAAATCTCTTTAAACCATAATATAGCTGAATACAAAACTAATAGGACAAGCAAGAATTGGAGGTTCAGGGCAGAATTGATGCATGCGGTGCAAGAGGGGAGATAGTGAGTTTTCTTTTCTTTCTTGAAAGACAGGCTGATTACAGAGAAAATTTAGTAATAATGAAGTTTTCTCTCACCTCCAACCTTTGGCATAATGCTTATACTATCTTCAACTAAGTCCTCTGTGGTGGAATCCCACCTAAAAGTAATGCCAGGATGATGGGAAAATGGCTATTTGATGACCACATGGGATCACTGGGCAGAGGAGATGAATGTAAATGTTGTGAACATGCTTCTACTCAAATGTCTGCAGCCTGTCCCTGCCTATAGGTGGCCTCTTCCTCATCTGTCTCACAGTATCTGAGACTGCCAGGAGCTTGCGATGTACTTCTTCCAGTTGTTTTAAAAAACTTCAGGGTGTCAGAGAAGAAATCTGGAGGTTAGTAACCTTTTGTGCTTCTGTTGATGCTTCTTCACCTACTTGCCATCAACAATTCTGTTTCTACAGCCCCTCCTATAGCTTCCCTCTACTGGCCATTCTTAGTACCACAGTTTAGCACATGCTCTCTACCGAACTAGTGCCACGGATTCCCATACTTCCATACTTTCCCCTTGACCTTCCCAGTCTGTCACCCATATTGATTTTGCTTTTGTTTTCCCGGACACATTTATTAATCATATACTGTATCTCCATCATTGTGTTTACAGCTTTCTTTTGTCCATAAAATAAATTCCAAGCTTCTTAACAAGAATCTACAAGATCCAGCCTTAAACTACTCTGCCAGGATCATCTCCCACTGTGCTTCATCATTTACCCTGCACCTCACTGACATAGTTCTGGTTCTGTAAACATAACACACATTTCCACATCTTTTTATATTTGCTTATGCTGTTCCCTCTGCTAAGAATGTTTCCCTGTTATTTTTCTGTCGAATTCTTACTAATCCTTCAAAACCAAATTAAAATTTTTTCTCATGAAGTAATTAATGAAGAATTGCCCCCACCCCCATCTTAAATTTGGGATTAGTGACCCTTTTCAATGTCCTTTATGTATAACTCTATAGCAGTACCTCACTCTGCATGCATTTGTCAGTTCCCCTCTATATGCCAGGCACTGTTGTAGATGTGCAAGGTAAACTGTACAAAGACCCTGCCCCCAAGGAGCTTATACACTTACCTTTTGGCCTGAGTAACTAGAATAACAGATTTGCCATTTACTGGACAATGACAGTGAGATGAGTAAGTTTGAGAATAAAATCAATAATTTGGTTTTGGATTTGTTGGGTTTGAAACA
The DNA here is from genome assembly GCF_003254725.2 of Canis lupus dingo. Lineage (NCBI taxonomy): Eukaryota > Metazoa > Chordata > Mammalia > Carnivora > Canidae > Canis > Canis lupus. Next base: position 19,561,867 of record NC_064256.1, on the reverse strand, counting down.
CTATTGGATATATACATGGAGGCATGTTGTAAGTAAATGAATATATGAGTCTAATATACAGAGGGAAATGTATATATTGGAAATTGCCACCTTAAATTAAGACACCTTAAATTCCTTAATATGGAGTGAGACCAGAAAAGGGAAGAGGTTTAAGAACTGACCCCTGGGGATACTTGATGTTGCAGAGATGAGAAACTAGCACATGAGACTGGAGGAGCAACCAGTGAGAGGGAAGGAAACCCAAAAGTCAGAGCTAAATGAATAGGATGTTTCAGGAAGGAAGGTATTATCCAACTATGCCAATGTTGCAGACTAAGAATTTGCCTTTGGATCAGCAATGATCTGATCACTGGAGACTCCACCACTGGTGGATTCATGGGTTCAAAAGCATGACAGGAGTGAGATGAATGAGAGGAGAAGAATTGGAGGCAGCAAATACAGACAAATTTTTCTAATGTCGTAGGATATGGAGAGGCAGAGAACTCAGAAAGTGGCAAGAAGAGATGTGAGTGGGCGTTTCGTGATGATGCACTGACCCAGTAGAGACAGAAACCATGATGTCACATATGAGAAAGAGGACAACTACAGTAGTGGTGTCGTCAACAGGTAAGAGGGGGCTGGTCTTAGATAGGACCATTTATCCACTGTAATGGGAAGAAAGTCAGAGTAGATGGGCCCAGATGCCAGTATCTTGGTAGATGGTGATAAAAAGGTGGCGGTGTTAGTGCTTGTGGAAATTTGATTCTCATTTCCTGTTATTTTTTCCACCTGAATGAAATGAGAAGTTAGTTCAGTTGAGAGTGAGAGATTGGGAAGGTAGGTAGAGAGTTGAGGAAAAGGCAGAAAGAATGAAATAGTGATCTAGGAAAAAAGAAGGAATTCTTCTTGCTTCTATTCTTCTATTGGTTTTTGTTGATCTTTTCCAAATGAACTCCTTTCATTGACCTTCCAGCAGGAGGTCTTCCCCAGAGAAAGGGCTTGAAAAATGTTGGCCTCATTAATTGACTGGAAACTCTTTTCTTTATAGCCTTGGCAAAGGAGGTCATGGCTCAAGGCCATTTCAGAGGTTTTAACTAATGAGACTACTCTCCCTTTTCAAATTTACCCACAACCCCTTCCATTTCTCTGTATTTTAAACTAGGAATTCAGCATACTTGCACATGAGCCACATTCTGCAAAAATATGTTTCTGTTGACATCAGATAAAAGTTGAGTTGTGAAATACATCTCTTTAGAGGATTAACCAAGCTTCCAAAAAGGCTCTTTGTTGTGGGATTTGCTACCAGATGGGAAACTCTAGGCTCTGGATGTTAACAGTATTCCGGTGATTGCAGAAAAATAGCTTCATTTTGTGTAAGCAAAATGAACATATATATGTAAAACACGATGACATTGTAAGTAGATATGCAAATAAGAGTGGAAAAACATAGTTAAATTGCTTATGGTTTAGAGAAATGGAAATGGAAAAAGATTGCTTGTTAATTAACCACAGCATACCTAGAAAATACTCTCTACTACTTACTTTTGTCAAATGGTTTTGGGCACTGGGCTGGCACGTATAAGAATATTTGATGCAGACCCAACTCTCAAAGATGTTAGTCTTGAAGAGAAGTAGTCTTTGTTTTAAAGCATTGGAAAACTGCTAAGTGAATAAGGTGTGGCAACAAGAAGGAAAGCAATACAAACCCAGTTTGGACTAGATCAGTTAGGGAAGGCTTGCTGGAGGAGGCAAGCCTTGTACTCCAGAGAATTCATTTCTCTGAGTGTGACTTTTGCTTTGAGGGCTTAGATTAAGTGGGGAGGCTCTGGTTTTCAACTCCTTTCACGCTGGGCTGGCTCTCCAGTTGATTTTATATGTGTGTTAATCATGTCTATGTGTGTAAATAATTGACTAGAAGCTCTTTTCTTTATAGCCTTGGCCAAGGGGGTCGTGGTTCAAGGCCATTTCAAAGGCTTTAACTAATGAGACTACTTTCCCTTTGGTTGACCTTGCCTAATGATTTCAGTCAAGATTCTGGTGGGTAAAAGTAGGCAAGCAATATCCTTAAAGAACTCTACCTTACAAAGTGTTATTTCTGTCTGGGTTCTACATTCTATCTTCCAGGTTTGAGCAATTGACCTATTTCTATTCCAACGGAGAGGAATAATCTGGTTCAGAATATTTTTATTTTAATGTCTAACTCTAGTATGTCTGAATGAATTAATGCAGACCCACTGTGGAATTGCTTGGGGAAAAGGTACTGGCATTTTGAAGCTGTGAGACTCAGATTTTGTTTAAACGAAGCATTGTTCAGACATTCATCATATGACAATATGAGGAATGATTGCTGCAGCCTCTGCTGTCAGGTGGCCTGATTCCTGATTCACTGAGATATGAAGGGGGGTGGGGAAGGCTACACCTATGCGGAAAGAATTGAACTATGAATGCACTGGTTTCTCTAGAATCAGGTGAAAAAATGAACTCTGATTTTGTGTTTATTCAGTCACTGAGAAAGAAGACAGCTGTAACATAATCCATTAGAGATAGACATTTGACTTGAATACTTTCTCACTTCTGTGAGCTGTGACTCGAAGGGAGGACTTCTCTCTGGTCTGTCTCCTTGCCCCAGGCCTCTTTCCCTTTGGAGGTGGGGGGGGGTCAATTGACTGGCAGGTGCCCAGGCTTTCACCAGCAGAGATGGGAGAGGAACAGAGCCCAGGAGAAGACGGTGGTCTGCTTTAAAAGTATGTGAGAGGAAACAAATTGCAATTCATCTTTCAATTATCCTATTGACAGGAAAAATTGCTACATTAGAAAATCACCTGTTTGTAAATACCAAGATGAATGTAAAATAACTTATGAAGACAAGCAGAGCTTCTGTTTCAGTGCAGGTAAATAGCTACGCAGAGAACACAGATATCGTCAACTGTAACTCTTTCGCCTGCATATTATAAAGATGAGAACAGCCATTTAATCAGCTCTAGGAAAAAACTACAACAACAAACAATAATAGAAGCCACAGGATCTGATTCTTTCTTTCTTTCTTTCTTTCTTTCTTTCTTTCTTTCTTTCTTTCTTTCTTCTTTCTTTCTTTCTTTTTCTTTCTTTCTTTCTTTTTCTTTCTTTCTCTTTTTTTCTTTCTTTTTGAGTGAAAGCTCTTCAGCTTCTCACTACTCTTGCCAAATGGTGTTTAAGCTTAAATGAAAGTTTTGTCATTATCATAGCTCAATTTTTGTTAACCCTAGGGCCTTCCCTCCTCATCTATTGCTGTAGATTACTGTACTATCTGATATGGTAGCCAGTGGCCACATGTGGCTATTTAAATTTAAATTAATTAAAATTTAATAGAATTAAAAATTCATTTGCTTTTAACACTATCCCCATTGTAAGTGCACTAGAGCCCCAAATGGCTACTGGCTATTGTACTGAACAAGGCAGATACAGAATATTTCTGTTATCACTAAAAATTTTATTGGAGTGGCACTGCTTGAGAAACTAAGGGCATATGTTGGAAGGAAGTGTAATATAGAAGACTTTTTCAATGTTTTTTTTTTTTTAGCAAAAAAATAATTTCTTAAACCAAGCTATGTATGAAATGTCAATATATACAAATGATCGTTGTATAGAGCTGTTCTTGCTGAAGCTAGAGTGGAAGGTTCTAGATCCCTACTCATTTGCCATTTCCATCTCCACCCCAATACCTTGCAGGTGACCACAGAGCACAGGTTGAAAATCATTAGTACAGAATGTTAACCTTGATGGTGAGCTGAACTGAATTTTGAATTTTGCCCTCCCCCCCCCCCCCCCCCCCCCCCCCCCCCCGTTTTTTACTAGCTTTGTGAACTTTGCAGTTCTTGGAACTTTCTGAGAGTTAAATGTTCTTGTCTGTAACATATACTGACTATCTCAGAAGGTTGTGAGAGTAGGTTTAGTTTTCTCATTTTCTGATGGGGAACTGCAACTTGGCAAGGCCACATGCCCACTAGGCGGCTACTCTACCAGCAAAGACCAGACCCAGAGCAAACTCAGTCCCTTCTCAGTGATATTTTACTCTACTGCTGTATAATTTCCTGTCCAGATTGAAAGTTTTCAAGCCAAACCACTTTTTAAAAACCAGTTATCTAGATGTCACTTGTGATTTTTTATTTCTTGGATCAATATGTGTGAATACTTCTGAAAGCATTTAAGCAGAAGTGGCCACCCTTGAACTAGCAAACACTGTTTGAGTAAGTGAGATCTCCTATGATGCCCTTCATACTTCTTTATATGCTTCATGCTCTTCTCTCTGCAGAGGGTGGAAAGTAAAACTAGCAGCCAAATAAAACTCCTTAAGTTTTCACACTCACTAAAAAGAGAAGGGATATTTTTCAAAAATCCTCATTTTTGGTGGTGGAATTAGGAACCAACCTGAATAAAAGTTTGGAGAACAGGCTCCTGTTTCCTAGGGTGGAGAACAAACTGAGGCTGTCTGTGACCTCAACCATCCCTAACCACGGATATCTACGTAGAGGAAGTTTTGACAGATACAGCCTAAAGGTTAGTGGCTTGCTTGCTTGCTTTCTTTCTTTCTTTCTTTCTTTCTTTCTTTCTTTCTTTTTTTTTTTTTTGTTAGTGGCTTTCAATATTGAAATGATTATGACATGATTTTAGCATAGGATATCCAGGAATTGCAGGAACTTCACGTTATCAGAAAAATCTGTGTAGTAACTGAGACACTGATGGACTACCGCTTGATACCCTTGAGTTCCTCCTTCCCTTATCTGAAGGTGAGAATCTCTGTCCCAAAAGGACGTTAGAAACTTTTGTCACTGGAAAAGTGCAACTTGCTGGCAGGAAGAAGCTCTGGGTGGAAGCCTGAAAATGGCCCTCAAGGGAAGCCAGGAGGCTTAGGCTTCTTGTTCTTTGCATTGTGTGACTTTGGACAAGGCTTTCTATATCTCAGTGACTCAGTTACCTCCTCTGTACTTTGAGGACAATGGCTCAAATAATTGCTTAGGTCTTTCACTTACCATTTTGTCCTTTTGTTTATTATGATCCAATTATGTCACTGTGAGCAGAAATTGGTAAATAGTAAAAAAAAAAAAAAAAAAAAAAAAAAAAAAAGCTTCTCTGTTGGAGCTGAGATCTTCACATTTCCCATGTGTCTCCTGGGCCTGCTTGGCAATACTTTTGAGGTCTACCTGTTTCTGAGGCAGACCAAGCAAAAATAAGTGCAGGAAACAGAGATAGTAGGAGTAGCAAATACCGGAAGAACACAGATTCAGAGAGATGCCTATATCACACTCATTTCTGCTGTACTCCATAACCACCAATCTGTTCAGGGTTCCATGCTATCTTTGAACCAGGTGGAGAGGGCAGAGGCAAAGCTAACTTGTCTTCCTACTTCCATGCTCCTAAATACAACTCATTTTGTACTCCACTCCTGGATACCTTCCCTAGATTATAACTCTTGGTGATAAACTCTTCTCAACCAAGCCTTCAGCTATTCGCCTGTGACCACAAAATGAAGCTCCAACTGTGTTGTATACATTTAACATGCATTCTACTTTGCTTATGCTTTAAATGCCTAGAATTCTTTGGCTTTTCCTCAATGTGGAAAAAGTCTGTGTTCCTTGCCACATTTCCCCCTCCAAGTCTTCAAGAAGAGGAGGCTAGAATTATAGCCTTCTTTAATTTGATCCAATGCTCCTTTCTCTATACCCTCAGCCTCCAAACAACAACTGTTTTTGAATCAATTAAATAAGTATAAATCTTTACCACCTTAGTATAAAATATTTTATTAAATTATATAGCCTGGCCCCAAAATGTCTCAGGATAGGAGACGGGAACAAGAATCTTTGACAGGGCACTGCCAAGAAGTGTACAGCCAGCAAGACACTTGCGTAGATGGATCCTGTGTGTCCCAGGTATGTGCATATAGTTGGAGGACAGGATGTGGCACTCAATATGAGTAGAATAGTTCAGGAAGGAAAGAAAGGACACAAGCTATGTTTCCTTATGAGATTTTTCTCCTATGTGGAACACTGCATGCCCAAGACATTTTAAATGTTGCTGTTTTGCTGAGTATAGCTAGAAAAGGGAATTTCCAGGTACAGAAGCAGAAGAATTGGGGAAAGTCCTTGCAATCATATATATAAGACAATTTTGATGCAGTGTCATCTGCTGGGGTCCTAAAGGAAAAGAAGTGTCTGTTTCCATGATTAAAATCAAATGAGTCTTTATAAGTTTCTCAGAAGCTTATGTTGGTTCAAAATCTAGAAAGAACAAAGAGCTAGAACTTTCCCAGGACTGAGCAGAGAAATGGGTGCATGGAGTTGCGAGTTATTCTGGGAAAAGATTAGGGAAGTTTACTCTTCTAAAACATAAGGATTATTTAACTTCTTTTTCTATCAGCTGGCTGTGTAGATATTACACATTATATGGAGGGTTATTCTTTATTTTTTTAAGATTTATTTATTTTAGAGATAGAAAAGAGAGAGCACAAGCCAGAGAGGGAGAGAAAATCCCAAGCAAACTCTGCACTGAGCACAGAGCTTGATGCAGGGCTTGATTCCACATCCCCAAGATCACAACCTGAGCCTAAGCCAAGAGTCGGATGCTTAACCAACTGTGCCACCCAGAGATACTTCCCAGTATGGATAGAAGGAGTAAATACTTTTAAAGTCTTTGTTATCTCTGTCATGAGGACTACTCAGGTATAAAAAGGAATTCTTCACAATGTGAATTAGGGGACTTGGGCTTCACAGTATAAGCAAAACAAAAATCAAAGTTCTACCATGAACAAATTGTCCTACCAGTGGGTGGCACCATTATCCACATCCTTTGTTAAGTGATGGGGTTCAGGGCAGTTCATCCTAGAATGTGCCACTTTGGTATGTGGATTATTTTGAGCTGAGGATGATCAAGGCCCAAGAGACTCAAGAAGAGTTTTTTTATCTCCCCATTAACTGCCTAAAAGAATTTAGATGAGGAGACTATATCAGGAAGAGAGCTACTACCAGAAATAACTTTTTTTTTTTTTAACATAAGAAAGACTCTTCCCTTGGCATAGCAAACATTTGTTTACCAAACATTTACTCTTCCCATCTTCCTATAAATTGGAAGCCCCAGACGACTACCCCCTTCTGTTTCACTCAAGATGCCATATGGACCTCAATTGACTGACTGTCAGGAGCCTCTCATGTCTTTGTGGGGCACATGTACATAGGTAATTAAATTGGCTTTTCTCTCATTAATCTGTTTTATAAAAAATTAATTATTAGGCCAGGCAAAGAACCTAGAAGAGAAGGGAAAATTTGCTTCCCATATATCTCTAGGGCAATATTGATAATAATGCAAAATTTAGTGAAATTTGGTGAAAGTGAATATTTTGGGGCTTTTTAAAAAATATTTATTCATTTGAAACAGAGAGTACATGTGCACAAATGAGTGCATACAAGTGAGGGTGATGGGGGGGCAGAGGGAAAGCAAGACAAGTAGACTCCCTGCTGAATGGGGAGCCTGACATAGAGCTCAATCCCAGGACCCCAAGATCATGACCTGAGCCAAAATCTAGAGTTGGATGTGTAACTGACTGAGCCACTGAGGCCCTCACCCTGTTTTGGGGCTCTTTATAAACTACTCTTACCCTTTAGTTTGTTTTTAGGTCGTAGTAGTCATATAGAGCTTTAAAGCTAAAGAGTTCTTGTCTTCTTACATAATTATTTCCAGTAGTGGTAGTGGTAGTTATCATAGTGGTGGCAGTACTGATAGCAATAACTACTCTTGTACTTCTGCTGTGACTCTACTAAATCTACTATTGCCACTTCCTTCCACTGCTAGTTTTGTTATATCATTGATTGTGCTGGTATGGTATACCAGAGGCTTTAGATACGTACATATGCTTACAAAAATTCCATAAGGTCAGTCTCATTTTGTAGAAGAGGAAACCAGAGCTCAGAAAAGTTTATACATCCAAGCTAGTGAGTTCCTGACTTGAAATTTGATCTTAGATGAATCTGTCTCCAAAACCCACACTTCTGCATCATTCTTTGTCCCTCATTTACTACTCACAGTATGGCCATAGCTCCACAATGCCTACCTATATAGAATATACATTAAGATATGCATAGCACAGGGAGTGTGAACTTCAAAAAGCTACACAGGAAGTCCAGATGGTTGCCCAAAAATGGTCTGTTTCCTTTGTGTTCACTGACTCTGGCTTGTCTCAAATGCTTCAAAGTTATCTTAATGTCATTTCAAAGGCAATTGAGGGAGCATCCATGGAGATAAATTGCGTCTGCAGCCTGTTGCTGAATGCATATTAAGTTCTATTCATGGATTTCCTAGCAACCAGAGCCTGATGACGCACGGAGTCAGTGAGCTTGCGTTATACTCATCTAGAGAAATTAAATCACTTGGATTTTATTATTAATATTTTTAGAAAGCTTCACTAGATTAGCTGTTTGAAACACATTGTTATCTGAGTTACTATCAGCAGCTGGTCCCAGTCACATCGGAAGTCACTGAGGACTCTGTAATTTTCACAAATGCTCCAGTGAGAGATTATCTCCATTTTAATATTTTTGACAATTAAGAATTTAGTTGGGGAAAGAAGGAAATTAAAAAGAGAAAGGTTGTTCTAGCAGCTTGTGATCTTGGCAAAGTTCTCAAACTCGAGACAAACATATTAGAAATAAGCAGTAGGCCTCCTGGTGAGAAGAGACAAGAGGCTACGTAGTCAGGCTCATTTGCATGAAAGGGACATATTGAAACCAAAGAACATAATTTTAACAAACTTGGCTCTCCACAAGACATTCTATAAGGTTAAGGGCATAATATTTTCATATTAGGGTTCCCTGAATACACTGTTTTGTAGACTCAAGGAACATTTGGGTTTGTTTTTCATAGTTCTAAACAGCCTGGAGTGATGAAGGCTTCCCACAATTTTTTTTTCAAGTTTTAATTTGTGCTCATTGGACCTACAAATCAAATATATATGTGATCTGCTGTAGTGTTGAGAGCATGGCATGCAAAGTCATGGTTAGGTTAGATATCCAAATGAGCATGATATATTTTAAAGGAGTCAACGTGAGAGAATAGATACTTAATCCAATGATTCTGTTTTGCTTAGAAATTTTTTTTTCACTAAGACTGTTTTCTAGGGCAGTTTAGGTTCACAGCAAAATGAAGAAAAGGTCCCATATATCACATATTTCCCCCACACATGCATAGCCTCCCCATTATAAACATCCCCTACCAGAGTGGTAGATTTGTTATGATCAATGAACCTACACTGACATATGACAATCACTCAAAGCCCATATTTTACAGTATGCACTATTCTATGGGTTTGGATAAATGAATAATGATGTATACCCATCATTATGGGATCACACAGAGTATTTTCAAAGCCCTGAAGATCCTCTGTGCTCAGCCTATTCATCCTACCCCACTCTCTGAACCCTAGCAACTATTGACTTTTTATTGTCTCCATAGTTTTGCCTTTTCCAGAATGTCATATAGTCATACTCATATAGTATATACCCTTTTAGAGTGGTTTCCTTCACTTAGTAATATGTATTTAAGGCCCCTCCATGTCTTTTCATAGCTCAATAGTTCATTTCTTTTTAGTGCTAAATAATATTCCATTGCCTGGATGCACCACAGTTTATACATTTCCCTACTGAAGGACATCTTGGTTACTTCCAAGTTTTGGAAATTACAAATAAAGCTGCCATAAAAATCTGTGTGTAGGTTTTTGTGTAGACATAAGTTTTCAACTCCTTTCGATAAATAGCAAGGAGTATGATTGTTAGATTATGAGTAGGTTTAGTTTTGTAAGAGTCTGCCAACCTGTCTTCCAGAGTGGCTGTACCATTTTGCATTTCTGCCAGCAATGAATGAGAGTTCCTGTGGCCCCAGGTCCTCATTAGCATTTGGTGTTGTCAGTGTTCCAGATTTTGGCCATTCTAATAGGTGTATAGTAGTATCTCATTGTTGTTTTAATGTGCATTTCCTTGATGGCATAAGTGGTGGAACATTTTTTCATAGGCTTATTTGTCATCTGCGTATCTCATCTGATGAGGTGTCTGTCTTTGGCCCATTTTTAAAACAGGTTCTTTGTTTTCTTATTGTTGAGTTTCAAGAGTTCTGTGTATATTTTACATAATAGCCCTTGATAAAAATAAGGCATAATGCAAACCAGAATTCAACGAAGGCATAGATCTAAATTCTTCAGGATAATCCCTGATTTCAACTTGTGCCCCTACCCATTTTCAGTTTGAATCATGGTTGGCTAAATATGCTAGATACTTGGACTCATGATGTGTGTAAGAGATGAAGCCACTGTTCATTAGAGCTTTTCTCTCCTATTGAGTTGAGGGTATGAGCTGCCTCCTGCCTAATTTTCCTTGCTACCATATTTAGAAGCCTAGTGAGCCCATAAGGTTTTGTCAGAAGAGTGTCTAATAAAATGTGCCCCAGAGAGCATCCACTAGGGCTACCATCATTGTGGTGGACCATCACAGTGCTTACTCTGCTTTTAACCAGAAGGATTCCAATTCTACATATCACTTTTCCAGGTGATTTAAGTGCTACAAAAGCAAAAAGTTTGTAAACCACTTCATTATAGCTGATGCCTATGGTCATTTTCTGTTTTTGAAGAGTTTGGAATGAAGGCTTGCTTGTTTAAAGCAATGAGCAGTTTTCATACTTTCAAGCACTCCTGCACTCTCCAAAATCACTGATTATGCATGGATTTCATTTCAGTGTTAGTATAACATTTCATATTAATGGCCACCTGTTGCCAGATGGGAAAGCAATGATGATGCCCAATGAAGTATGCCTTTACCAGTGCAGCACATGGCTCATAGGGTTGCTTTGGGAAAACAGACCTCTGAGTGTTTTCAGCAAAAATTAATTATTTTGGAATGAATCTGCCAGTTTTCCTCCAAGTGGCTAAATGTCAATAAACTTAAAATAACTTCTTCTATGGACTTTGATTATTAGTGCAAATCCACATGTATGTTTGTGTGTGTGTGCGTGTAAAATTAGGTTTACATATACAGATTTATATTAGATTTGTATATGTTTATGTATATACTTTCTTTGAGGCTAAAACAAATTATCAAGAATATTAGCCCCTTTCTGGCAATGTGCCAATTCAAAGGAACTTAAAAAAAAAACTCAATGAGAGACTGATCTCACATAAAATGTAATTCTGGATCTGAGCCATCATAGGGGCTATCTCTACAGCTGTCCTGTGGCTTTTATCTGGCAGTATGTATGGGAATAACTAGAATCATGATTCATTGCTGAAAGAAGGAAATCTAGGAGATGGAGTCCACGTGGTCTTGCTGATGGCAAGAGAAACTTGACCAGTGTTTGCTACCCAAAGCTAATGAAAAACTCTAGGGGAAATGGTAAAATCCAGTGTTTATTTGACTTCTAAAAATATATCTAGACATTTTGAAAAATATTTCTGAGTTTCAAAAAATCCTTTAGAATAACTCAGAACTTCAGATCTTAATCTAGACCTTACAAAACTTATTATCATCTTTTCTCTTTATATGTAATACTACCATTCATTTGAATATATAGATTGTTTTATAATTTCCATCCTCTAATCTTCATATTATTGACATACTGAAATTATTTCATTGCTTGTTTTAGCTTGTGAATATACAGAATTATGAGCTCTTAAAAACTTGTCAAGTAAATAATTTAATTAAACATCTAATATTCACACACTGTTATTCTTTTATATCACTAATCCCTTCAATAATCTTTGATAATCCCTACATCTCTATTTAAAATTGTAATTAGGTTATTGTGTTTTGCCATTTCCACCTTATGTTAGTTTTTATAACTCTTTGAATCATTTTGACCCATACATATGAGATTAAAGTATCTATAGAGTGTATGTTCAGGTTCAGAAATCTTATTTGCTCAGCCATAATGAGGTTTTCTTAAAACGAGGATTAAATGGTAATATTCATAAAGGGCTGAGTATTTTATCTCTCACAGTAGTGCTAAACAAACATTTATTAATAGATAAACCATCTTATTGTTAATATTTTTTGTTGTTTAATATTTTTGTATTATAAATAGTACTTCACTGCCTTTAAATATTAACGTTAGAGTTAATACTCTAGAATACTTCCTTGGGTTATGATTCTCCCCAAAGAAATACCAGGCAACAGATTTTGGTTGTTTTGACAGTTTCTGCTGGGCATGTTACCTATTTTATAGCAAATTCATAGTGCAATTAGTAATGTCCCTGTTCATAGTCCCATCAACTGTGGGTTATATAATATTTTCTTATTTTGTTAACTTATCAGGCATGTTTTGGGACTATCAAGCAATTTTTCTCAAAACACGGGACATGAAGCTTCTGCATCAGAATCACTTGGGATGCCTGTTAAATATTTCAGAAATCTAGCTTTCTTGCAGATCTTCTCAAAGTGTCTCTTGAGATGGGATCTGGAAATCCCCATGTTGAACAAACTTCCAAGGCAATTCTTAAGCACTCTAAAGCTTCAGAACTACTGCCTTATAATTATCTTAATTTGTATTTCTTTAACTGAGAATAAGGCTGAGCATAATATCCTAGACCTGCAGGTATTGTAGCAGCTGGCAGGTTTTCCTAGCAGTAAACAAATCTCTTAAATCCTTTCTTGCTCCTGCTCTCTGATTTGTTGGTTGTGGTCTGAAACGCAATTTTGAAGAGGGCTGCATGTTAGACAAGTCTAAATGTTAATATTTTAGGGAACACACAGATTGCAGTTGTACCTGCTGTAGCTGTTACAGTCTTCCTGTTATTATGACACTTGCATAAGCTAATGTTGGAAAAGGAAATGGATGGTGTGGTCATGAGTTTGAAAGAACTGATTGGCTGTCTTGGCAGAAGGAATAGTAGTTTCCTGAGAAAGAAAACAGGAACCTACTACCCCAGATAAATAAAGTAACTAAGACAATGAAATTAACAAAAGGCTTCTCATGTTTTTATGTACAATGGTATATTTAACCACTTTGTCCATTTCAATTTGCTTACCTTTAAAATTTACTCTATCTCTGAAACTTTAATTTTTTATTAAGAGATCAGTTAAGGGACACCTCGTTGGCTCAGTGGTTGAGCATATCTCCCTTTGGTGCAGGTTGTGATCCCAGGGTCCTGGGATCAAGTCCCACATCAGGCTTCCTGTGGGGAACCTGCTTCTCCCTCTGCCTATGTCTCTGATTCTCTGTGTCTCTCATGAATAAGTAAATAAAGTCTTTAAAAAAGAGAGTGAGAGATCAGTTAAAAAATTAAAAAGAAAGAAAAATAAAAACAAAGTATAGAAGGACTGAAGACTAAGTGTGTGTATGGGTAAGGGGGAAGTGTTAGAAATACAGTTTAGCAATAAGAAGTAGATTATCAGTGGACTCATAAAAATGCTTAATGACTTCAAGAAATATAGATGAAAAAGTGAGTTATAAAATTAATATATTGAGTAAACCTATTATAGGCACAGCTAAAAAGCAGTGCTTTCCTTCATATCTCATACACTCTTTCTCCCAAAATGTGTCCAGATAGTATATTTGTATTGTTAAACCAAAACAGAGTTAGATAGGCATGGAGTAATAAATTATTGTTTTCTATTTTTAGCCTCTACCATCAGAAGGTAAGTGGATTTATCTGGAAGTCTTCTTCAGAAAGCCATTTTGAGAAAAGAGATTAAATTATGGAGCAAGAATGCAGGATTCCTTTTTTTTTTTTTTTTTTGGCCTACTAAGTAGAGCCTCACACAGACAGAGAGCGGAAGGGAACTAGCTCTCCTTCAACACTTAGTGTGGACAGGCACTGGGCTGGAGGCATTAGTATGTATTTTCTCACTTAGTTTTCTCAGAAAATTGTTGAGCAAGCAATAACTCACATTTACAGCTTTCAAACAAGAAGAATTAGGGAACTCTGCACCTGTAGAGACACACTTACCTAAATCTGTTAGCCTGACCCTCAGAGTTTTTAATGTATTTTCAATTCCTTACTATATCCTCTACCTGATTGAGTCTTTGTGTCCTTCTATCTCAGAAAATGCCATTATTACTAATGTCTGGACTGAGTGTGCATGTGCCTGTGTGTGTGTCCATAATGGATATGTAATATGTTCATTTTGCAACAGTTTTCATCAGTATCTTTATATCTAATTAAAAGTTTTCTACTACATCATTTTAATGAGCCTATTGTATTCCAATGCAGGTACCATAACTTGTTTAACCAGGAGAATTTTAAATGTAGAATTAGTTGAAAATCAGTGGAAGAGCATATTCATGAAATGGGCTTAGGCCTCTCTTTTTCTAAGGCCTCTCTTTTTCTTAGGTCCTCCACCACTGACCTTTGCTGGACTGGGGACTGGTCACACAGAATTTCAGTTTGCCCATCTCTAAAACATCTGTTGACTACTCATCTCCCTCTGAGATATACAACAATGTTTCATATCCATATTCTCAGGCAAGAAAGAAACATTCAGAATGTATAAATAACAGTGACATAACTTATACAATATTAGGCACAGAATCGATTTGAAAAATGATCTAGGCTACCACCTTATTTTCAAGAAAAGATGACAGAGGCCCAGGAAATTTATGTGCTTCGTCTAGGATTAGAATGGTAAAACCAAGATTAGAACTGGTTCTCAGATCTGAGTCTGATGCTCACTCTACTTTGTTACTACTGCTTTCCTAAGAGACTACGTTTTGGACAGTGAAATAGTAGCATTTGTACCTAGCATTTGTATTGTATTTTCACACTCACTATCTTCTCTGAATTTTTTTTACCCCTCTCAGGTAAACCTCATGACCTCCCTTTCTTCCACTGGAAGCCAGGGTAAAGAGGGATAAGAAATGCGTTGAGGCAACATAGATAGAGGTGGGGCAACTCACGGGAGTAGTATCTTTGATGCCAATACTGTGCCACGTCTTTTATGTGCATTACCTCATCCTTTCCTCACCTCAGTGAGATACTGTTACCAAACCCGTTTTACAGATAAGGAAAAGAAATTTCAGTGAGATTGTGGTCACTCACTAGGATATGACCTAACTGGGATTTGAATCTGTGTTGCCTGACCACAAAGCCCACACTCTTAATCGCTTTATCAGGTTGAATTCATATGTTCAGTCTTTTCAGTCAATTTTTTATTTGCTCACCAAACAATTGTGAAGGTCCAGTTTATGTCAGCCTCTGTGTCAGGTGCTAAAAAGAAAAACAACAACAAATGAGACATGTTCTAGGGCCTGGGGGAGAGAATTTTATATGTAAAAATATAATACTATGTTGCAGGAAGTTTGATAGAAAAATGTCCAAGGTCAAGGTGGTAGGGGTAATTCAATTTGTACCACTGCTTCTTTAGCATTGAATGCCTTTCCAGAAATCTATGACTCATAAAGGATGAGTTTGAGTGAGCCTAAAGAAACAAACTTTAACCCCCAAGTTGAAGTCTGTAGTTGGCTGAGTGGCTAATC
Organism: Canis lupus dingo; assembly: GCF_003254725.2. Classification (NCBI taxonomy): domain Eukaryota; kingdom Metazoa; phylum Chordata; class Mammalia; order Carnivora; family Canidae; genus Canis; species Canis lupus. The sequence continues at coordinate 19,546,408 of NC_064256.1, read as the reverse complement.
TGGCATAGTATCATGATATTTCAATAGCCCTGTCTGCATCAAGTTTCTTTACAAAAAGGAGGTGAGACTCTTGACATGTTACTTGTGACACTGGTAAAGACTAATAATGACAATGACCAGTAAACATTTGCTAAATGTAAAAATAAAACACAGTCCTAATCATCTCATCAATAATGGACTAAATACAATTTAGATTTTAAATTAAAATTGTTGGCGCATGGCTGTTATAACAAAATACCATAGACTGGAAGGCATAAGCAACAGACATTTATTTCCTCATGATTCTGGAGGCTGGAAAGTCCAAGATCAAGGTTCGGCCAGTTGGATCCTGGTAAGAGTTCTATTCCTGGCTTGCAGGTGGCAGCCTATTTCCTGTGTCCTCACATGGTGGAGAGAGAGTAGTATCTTTCTCTTCTCATAAAGCCACTAATTGCATCATGAAGATCTGACCCTCATGACCTTATCTAACTGTCTCTCGAAGGCCCCACCCTCAAATGTCACCACAATGGGGGCTAGGGCTTGGACACATGAATTTTTAGGGAACACAGTTCAATTTACATCACTGGGATTCTGCATTCAACACTATAAAACAAATAGTATGAGCGCACATTTATTATTCACTGTATGCCTGAGGAAACCACATTACCTTCCATGTATATGTCTTACACCTTGATGGATTCTTATTTTTACTCTGATATTTCTAAGGGGTTTGAATGAAAAATTCAGTTATTTGTTTATGAGCTAAAATGAGTGATGTGGAGAAAGTGGCAACAATAAAAAAGTAAAGAATCATGTCCCTTTGGTTTGAGTTGCGAATGAGAAATTTCTGCTCTTGGAAACAAATTAAGAATTTGCATGAAAAGTTAAATACCAAAGTCATGCCTTAAAGCTGCTAGTAACACTCAACAATGTTGGTGTAATTTTGGGAAATGTTTGCAGCTAGAGTTCATGTTTCATTACAGTGAGTGGAATACTAATAAAAATTATCAGAAAAAGAGACTGGTAAAGAGGGACGCCTGGGTGTCTCAGTGGTTGAGCATCTGCCTCAGCTCAGGGTGTGATCCTGGAGTCCCGGGGCTCGAGTTCCACATCAGGCTCCCTGCAGGGAGCCAGCTTCTTCTTCTGCCTGTCTCTGCCTCTCTGTCTCTCTGTGACTCTCGTGAATGAATAAATAAAATCTTAAAAAAAAAAAAGACTGGTGGAGAAATGAATACAAATGTTATAAGTGAACAACAATTTGGAGATCACAGATAATAATATCATGATTTTCTAGAAAATGGAAAATTTTATTTTATATACTAGGCAGAGCAAAAGTCATTTTGAGTAATAAAGGATGGTGGATTTAAAGACTCTGGGTTATTCCTGCAGCCCAGTATGCCTTGACAAATCTCCAACTCCTCTGAATTTTCTCATATGTAAAATGAACCTTTGTCTCTCTCCTTTTTTTAATGATTTTATTTATTCATGGGAGACACAGAGAGAGGGGTAGAGACACAGGCAGAGGGAGAAGCAGGCTCCCTGTGGGGAGCCTGATATGGGGCTTGATCCCAGGACCCCGGGATCATGACCTGAGCCAAAGGCAGATGCTCAACCACTGAGCCACCCAGATGCCTCTCTTCCTTTTCTGCCAATGAGTATACTTATTAAGACTCTATTATATACCCACTGAGGGCACCTAAGCTAAGGGAAAACTCTCAAAGCTAAAACAAAAAACAAAAAACCTTTCTCATAAGATAGGTTTAAATAAGACTTTGTATGAGAAAGGCCTGTAAAAATGTTCAACATTTTAAGTATATTAAGTACTTTTCCCTTTGGAGTTGACTTCTGATTTCAGGATTAATGAGCCAGGGGAGTTTTGTTCATGCCCTTATTAAAGGAAATAAGATTAGTGACTTAGATAAGTTGAAAACCGAGTTCATTAAACCAAATAATTTTGTATAGTTCCTCAAGTCCTCTATAGTTTCAGAACAATTAAAGTAAGCAAGGTAATACTAATTATACATTCTGAATTTTAGAAAAAGTTGAAAGCTAGCTCCTTCAGCCTTATCATGTATTCTGAAAGTTAACCATAAAAATCAACTGAGCCTCAGAGGGTTTGATGATTTGGCGGGTCAATAGCAAAATGATCAAAACGACACACATTTCGTTTTCTTACTCACCAGCACCGCATCACATTAATTGCGTGCCTCCCAGGCATTGCAGTGCCAGTCACTGGACTTTTGGTTTCAGGGTACTGAGTCTTCAGGGAGGGTGTGATCACGGTGCTGCGCAAAGCCCATGTCTTTTCCAACCCTGCCCCTGTTTTTCTCCTTGCAGTTATGTGATTTAGCATATTGGATGTGAAAAGAGAGCATGATGGAATGACTGAAAGAAATCATACCTTCCAGTTTCCTCCAAGAAACCTCTTGGGAAATGGAGGGAGAGAGAGACTCTTTGCTTATTAATATGTATTTCCTATAAATGCCTTAGAAATGAATGCTGTTTCTGAATCACTGAAGCCAATTACATCAATCTATCACAAAAAAGTTCTAAAACACATCTCTTCTTCAGAAACACAAAGGGACACATCCCAAATGTATACTAGAAAAGCCTCTCCCTCATGGCAGAGTTGCTTAGAATGAAGAGCCTCATAAATTGAATTTCAAATTAAATAGGCCTACTAGTAATTGCTCAAAATGGGTTTCTAGGCTTGAGGTTGGCAATGCTATGGCATATTTACAAGGTCCGAGCTTGTCCTTGACATTTGACTACTGTTTTCTTTTAGGAGATCAAAGGGCCAAAAATATGTTATAAAATCTATGTCTATTTCATTCAGGTTTTGACAGTTCAGAGGGAACAAACATTTCTAATAGGATAGGACTACTTAGCCCAATATTCAAAATTGTAAGACTGGCTTATTTACTAATAGGGATTTGGATCATTTTTGGAACTTTGCTGGGAGAAGAGAGGCTTGAATAAACTAAGTTCAGTTTAAGTGGGAAAACTGCAAAATAAGGGTTTTGGTTTATTAGCTCTTTATATCAAGCTTTTGATTAAAGAAAACAGTTGTATAAAAGAATTCCATTTTAAGCAAACACCTTCATTATTGATAGCAGTCTCAGGAGAATGAATCAGTGTGTTTCTTTGAGCAATTGGTTTGTTTTTATCTCAATGGACCCTGTATATTTTATAACTGATGTTTCCTTCTGCATTTTATCTGCTAGAAAGATTAGAGTCCAAATTCATAGCTCATTTTTTGCAAATGTATCAGACTTTATAGCAAGTACTTTGAATACAAACATCACTCCTAATTCTATCTTTTCTCCTTTTACTTTTATCTGGTTCATCCCACATACACCAAATATATTTTATCTTACTGCACGGTATCTTTTTATGAATTTTCCTAAGCATTTTTCTTGAAACAAGGCGGAGTGCACATAGATAACAATTATTCATAATAATGTTTGCAGGGTCAGTGAATGCATAGAAAATGACAAATATTAATATTCAAAACGAAGTGCCATTCTGTAATACTAGAATAAATTACTCCAAGCTGTAGTTTAGAAACAAAGTCCTGGTGATTTCAACTAATTCTAAAGTACCTATAAATTCTGGCTACACAAAGCTAGGCAAAAGGATGGAGAGTTCTATTTTTTTTTTAAACCTCCACATATAAGAGGGTGGCTTATATGTGGTTCAGCGGTTTAGCGCTGCCTTTGGCCCAGGGTGTGATCCTGGAGACCTAGGATCGAGTCCCACATGGGGCTCCCTGCATGGAGCCCGCTTCTCCTTCTGCCTGTGTCTCTGCCTCTCTCTCTTTCTCTCATGAATAAATAAATAAAATCTTAAAAAAAAAAAAACTGGACTGGATTCCCTGCAAACTCTGCTTGATAGTTGTTTATTTTCCCTGCTTACAATTGTTGCTTTTGAAGATTTTAGGGCCAGGCCAAGGTTGGTAATTATTAGTTTGCACCATTCTAACAATACTAGTTGTTAAGCTATTAAAAACTATTAAACTACTTTCCATATCTGTTGGTAAAGAGACCTTGCCCTGCTAGTTATCCTCCAATTGTTCTGGCCATTTTGGCCATCCCCTTACACAGCTGAGCCCTGCCTGTAATTCGTCAACTAAAGGGTTAATGCCAGACACAACAGGTGGCCTCTGATAAACTGCTTCATTCTGATTGGTCTGTACCCCAACATAATGATTTTAAATATTTTGAATATCATCCTTGCTCTACATGTACAAACCAAGGTAAAATCTTGTACAACTAATGAGTAAATTGGAAAGCCAAAATGGTAAAGGAAAAAACCCAGATCATCTCTGTAAAGAAGAAAGATTGGAGGTTGGAAGAAATATTTAAAATGATTTTGGATAAAACCTTCAACCAATTGATTATCTAATCAGTAAGTATTTTTGAGTTCTTACTATGTCTTTATCACTGTGCTAGGCATTTTAGAGGATATAAAGAAATTTAATACCTGGTTGAGGAGGTGACAATATGTCTTTGACAAGATAATTGCCAACCCAGGCAAGTACTATATGTTATAGACTTCAGAGGATGAAGAGAACACTGATTGAGTATAATTAAGAAGATTTGTTTGGGGGAGGTAGAACTTGAGCTGAGTCTCAAAGAACGAGAAAGATTCACAGAGGTGAAGATTAAAACTTAATTCCATTCTGCAGAATCAAAGCTAAGAATGCTGTGCCACTGTCTTTACATGTGGCTAATGTATTTCTTATCAGATTAAGAACATTAATGATTGCTTTCAGCTTGCATCCTTGTGGGACATCAGGTGTAGGTCCATGGACACAGGAGTCTCCAGACTGGTCATGGTAGCCTAATGTGTCAGTAACAACTCTTAGGGAAAGCAACAACTGCCCTCCAGTTTAGGTTGGCTTTGAATTCATAGGCTACTCATATAAGATTCCATTTTTGCTTAAATGAAGAGATGTAACTAGCAACCCACTTTTTTTTGAGAGAGAGCACATAAATGGGGATGGGGGAGTGGAGTGGGGGAAAGGAAGGGGCGCAGATAGAGGGAGAGAGAGAATCTTAAGCAGGCTCCATGCCTAGAACAGAGTCTGACATGGGGGTAAACCTCATGACCCTGAGATCACAACCTGTGCTAAAATCAAGAGATGGATACTTAACCAACTGAACCACCCAGGTGCCCCTCTAGCAACGCATATTCATAACAAATCTGTGGAGGTGCTGATTATATTCCCTCATTTTGCATTTAGCTATATTCTGCTTTTGGTATGCAGACTTGACTTCTTGACTGAGGTCTCCCAAATCAGAATGTGGTGCTCTCAGGGCGCCTGGGTGGCTTAGGTGGTCAAGCGTCTGCCTTCCACTCAGGTCATGATCCTGGGTCCAGGGATTGAGCCGTGCATCGGGCTCCCTGCTAAACGAAGAGCCTGCTTCTCCCTCTCTCTCTGCCGCTCCCCCTGCTTATGTTCTCTCTCCTTCTCTTTCTCTGTCAAATAAATAAATAAAATCTTTTTTTAAAAAGTCGCTTTTTTTTTTTCACGCTTTCTAGGCAAGTTTAAGGGAAACTCAAACCTGAAGCCCACTGTGTTAATAAGCAAAACAAAACCAAATCAAAACAAAACTTCAAAGAGCCACCATAGGCAATTATAGAGATGTAGAAGAATCTGTTTCCCAAAGATGAAGAAGCTGTGAGACTTCTTTGTAACACACAATATGTCAAGAAACAGCTGTTCAGAAGTGACAGTATAATGCTGATTCTTGGGATGGGTCTTGTTACATTTGCATTAGTAAATACTTTTTGGGTGAAAAGTATGGTTAAAATTGCACAGAGCAGGGCACCTGGGTGGCTCAGTGGTTGAGAGTTTGCCTTCTGCTCAGGGCATGATCCCGGGGTCCTGGGATCGAGTCCTGCATCAGGCTCTCCACAGGAAGCCTGTTTCTCCCTCTGTCTATATCTCTGTTTCTCTCTGTGTGTCCCTCATGAATAAATAAATAAAATAAAACAAAAATCACACAGAGCTTTATCCTTACGCTCTGGGGTTTTTCAACTTTAGCTGTTTCCCATTACACTTTTTTCCCCCATTGGCTCCTGACTGTGAAAACTGAAACTTCCCAAGAGTTTTTCAGGGGGTAGAAATGTTTCCCAAAATCAAATGAAAGGCCTATGATGAGCATATATTCTAAAAATCACAGCACTTAGAGAGGACTTTAAGGGGACGATAAGAGAAAGACAAAATGGAAAGAAGGCAAGATGTGTGACTTTTTCCTTCCCCTTGTATCTGTGTTAATTACCTACATTCAGAAACTTACCAAGAGGCAAACATATGACATACAGGTAGTCCTGAAACATTGAAAATACTGTTATTGGGGCTTTTATAACTAATTACTTTTGCTTCGAAAGCCCACTGTTACTTGGGATACTCTGAGAATTTTCTGGGCTAAGAGGAAAAAGCCAATCAAACTTGTATCATAGGACTTAAATGTTAGATTCAGAACACTGCATGGATTTGGGGAGAAGAAATGTACGGAAATGAGAAGTAAGTGTGGTATACATATACACAATGGAATGTTACTCAGCTATCATAAAGAATGAAATCTTGCCATTTACAATGACAGGGGTGGAACTAGTGGGTATTGTGCTAAAGCAAAATAAGTCAATCAGAGAAAGGCAAATACCATATGATCTCACTCATATGTGGAATTTAAGAAACAAAACAGATGGACATAGGGGAAGGAAGGGAAAAATAAAATAAGATGGAAACAGAGAGGGAGGCAAGCCATAAAAGAACTCTAGGAAACAAACTGAGGGTTGCTCGGAGGGGAGGTGGGGGGAGGGAGTAACTGGGTGATGGACATTAAGGAGGGCACTTGATGGAATTTGCACTGGGGGTTATATGCAACTGATAAATAACTAAATTCTACCCCTGAAACTAATAATACACTATATGTTAATTAAATTGAATTTAAATAAAATATTAACAAACAGAAAAGGAGCAGCATGCAGGAATACCTGCTGACTAAAAGGTCTCTGTATTTCCATTTTCACTTTTCTGTTCTATTATAAACTTGATCAGAGAGTTAGTCTCCCTCAGCTACCTTTGGATATTCCAGACTGGAAGTTTACATAAATGCAATATCGAGCAAAGAAATCTCAGAATGGTGTTAGACTAGAATATTAGGAGAATATTTTTTAAAGAATTGTGCTTCCAGTTTCCAGAGTCTTTGATATCACATATTGGCTAGTTCACCTCCCTGATGACACTCCACTATGGAAACAGTTGGTGCCTCAACCCTGCATTAATTAATTCTTAAAATTACTTACTTCTCACGTTGCTTTTGGCATATCACCTAGGAGGCCACTACATTAGTCAATTATAACTTGTATCTTTTTTCCAGGCATTTTAGAGATCAATTTCTGGGTAATCAATTTGATCTCACAGGCAATGGGGTTGGTCTCTGTTGCTTCTGGACTCTAAGATTAAACCTAGCATGAGGATGCTCCAATGCACAGCTCTCTTTTACCTTTCTATTTATTGCCAGCTGTTGCTAGAAGCATTGAATCTTGGTATTTGCAGAATACTAAATCGAATCTCTTCTACAATAGTCCTTTTTCACTAACCATCCTAGCGAAGGATTCTGCTAATTGTAAGAAAGTTCTTTGCCACGGAAAATGAAGTTCGGCTTTGCCATGCTGTCATGTTCTGGACCGCTTAGTTCTACCCTCTTGGTAACTACTAGTAGTATAGACTCTCTACCACATGGTAGCTCTTGGAAGACTCAAGACAGTTGCATTTAAGAAAATGAGATATTTCTTCCCTCATTTTCTCATTAGACTTAAAGTAATAGTCATAAGCTTTGTGCTTTAGTTTTCCTCATTCCAGTTTCTTTAGGCCACCAACTTTACCTATTTCTCCACACGTGCTCTCATTTTTACTTTGATGTCAGGGTATAGTTAGGAAAACCAAAAACACAGTAAGGCCTTCCTTCCCTTCCTTCCTTCCTTCCTTCCTTCCTTCCTTCCTTCCTTCCTTCCTTCCTTCCTTCCTTCCTTCCTTCCTTCTTTCCTTCCTTCCTTTTCTTTCTTTCTTTTTTTAAGATTTTATTTATTTATTTGAGAGAGAGACCACATGAGCCTAAGCAGAAGGAGAGGCAGAGGGAGAGAAAAAGGGAGAAGCAGGCTCCCCATTAAGCAGGGAGCAGATGTGGGGCTGGATTCTAGGACTCTGGGATCATGACCTAAGCTGAAGGCAGACATTTAACCCACTGAGCCATCCAGGGGCCCCAGGCTAAGGTATTTCACAGATAATTTAATACAGGGAACTGGTTAAACCGGAGTTGGAGGATTACAAAAAGCAAAAAGCAAACACACTGAGGTAATGACAGCAGGATGCAGCTATCATTCTAGGGCTGGTACCCTCAGGGGAATCCAGTGTTTGGGAGCTGGGATTGAAGAGAAGATGCTGTCTGGACTCCTGGTTTCTCAGGAGCCTGAAGAGGAACTTCAAGGAGTAGACCTCAGACTTCTGAAGAGAGACGCTAGGCTGCTGCTACACCTCATTGGCTCGAAAGAGCCCTGTGACGCTGGTGATCAGACAACTGGGAAGGCAGTGATGCCCACTGGTGCTGGCCTCCCTGCAGCTTGGAGGAGGGCCTCTGTTAAGCTGGGGCTCAGCGCTTGAGTTTGGGGAACTGCCTGCCTCGTGGCCTTATCCCCGAGGAGAAGGTAATAACCCTGGTTCTGAGAGTGCCAGAGGAAGTCTGAGACTGAACCCAACAGGAAGAGGAAATAACGGCTCCCCTTCTCCGGGGAAGGGGAGGAAGCCAACTGGCCAAGAAGAAATACATTTTGCAGACCTCCAGCCCCACTTTTTGCAGACAGAGCAAAGAATAAAGAAGGATGCATTTGGAAGTGAGAAACTGGCCCAGAAAAATTACTTTTAGAAACTCCTTTTTCTTAACTTTGCTTAGAAACTCAAATAAAGATGGATCAATTTCAATTACATTTTCAAAGTAGAAGTAAATTTCTAATATGAATGTTAGCCTATTTATTCATATGTAGCCATACAGGCAGAGTTGCTCCTGTCATCCCTATTTATTTTACTTGGGTTTTTTGTTGCTGTTGTTTAACTTTCTTATAAATCAAATCTTCTCTAGCTTGAAGATTATGAATTTCTTCTTTGGAGACTTCTTCATGTCTCAAATGTATTCCATCTAGTGTTTAATTTCATGGAATACAGAATATCAGAGTACAACTTAACTGCTAAAACTCAAAATTACCAAAATAGAAACTCTACAGACTAACTCACTTGGGAAGGTAAATTGAAGTAAAATTAACACCACTGACCTCATTCAAAACTTTCCTTGTCAGAGAGCTAAGGATGAAAAAAAAAAAAATATTGATGTCAAAATATAGCCTGCTCTGAAAAGTGACACATCTTCTCATGTAATAGCTTTGATTTTCTCTGTCCTGGGGGAAAGCACTAACTGTAAATTCATGCTCTGGGTGTACAAAGAAAGAGAACTTTGCCATTCTCCAAATTATTCTAAGACTTTCTGGAGTGAGGACCATGGAACCAGGTGAAAAATGAAAAAATGCTTTCATTTTTTTGGTATGAAATTAAGAGCATTGGTCTGGGAATGTGTACTATTTCTAGCCCTAGTTCTGCCATGAGAGACTGAGACCATTTATAAGCAGCTCTTTGGGCCTCAGTTTTCTCTATTTGAAAGAGGAATATGGGCAATGATCTTCAAGGTTTTTCAGTTCTAGTAGTCTGAGCAGAAGTCATTCATTCTAGAATGTTCTTAATTTTGTTTTCTCTTTTAGAAGTTGGGGTTTGGGGAAAGAGAAGGAAGGACTTCAATGCCTGATTATCAGTAGTATTACCATTTCAGTATTGGTCTTCTCTCTTCTTTCCAAGTTACAATGGACTCTGGAGTTGAAAGTCTTTGTGATGTTTTAGAGTCAGACTTTGGTTTTAATTCCAATTCTGTCTTATTAGTTGTGGTCTTCACTATTACCTGACGTTACTGAGCCAAAGTGTCCCCTCTCTGAAAGAGGGATAATAAAATCCGTCCCAAATCTTTTTGGGGAAAACATCAGATGATAAATGAAAGGTCACCAACGTCATCCTTCATACCAATACTATTAATAAATGGTTGATAGCAATGACCAACTGATTGTCTTGCCTGTGCTTCTCTGGTATACTGGCACAGTACTATCAAAGCTATTCTTTGCCTACTTATTTCCATGCTGACATGTGGCCAACTCATACAGACCGCAGGCCACAGCGTGCATAGGTGCTGCTACATTTACATCAGCCTCGACTTCTGTTCACATCTCTGTGTGCGGGCATGTGTGCACAGGTGCGTGCCCACAGTGGAGAACTGGCAAGGTGGTCTTCCCACTCTGTTGTCTTTCATCTTCTAATATGAAAGAATTTGATGACAAAACTGGTCTTTTTCTCATGTCGAACAGAAGATAAGTCCAAATGCTTCTTAAATCAGACTAGCTCTCCACATGTAAGGATAGAGGAAAAATATTATTGACATTGTCATTTTGGAGATTGGTGGGGCTATGGGATAAGTTATGGGAGTTTAAGAGTAAAAGGTTCACTCTACCTCTTGTCAATGACATCTGCAAACAACACAAAATTCTAGGATGATTTACTGATGAAGCTTCATTAGGAGGCAGCTTCTTTTTCTTTTCTTTTCTTTTTTTTTTTTAAGATTTTATTTATTTATTCATGAGAGACACAGAGAAAGAGAGAGAGAGGCAGAGAAACACAGACAGAGGGAGAAGCAGGCTCCATGCAGGGAGCCCGACGGGGGACTCGATCCCTGGACCTCGGGATCACGCCCTGGGCTGAAGGAAGATGCTCAACCACTCAGCCACCCAGGCTTCTTCTCCCCCCCCCTTTCAATTAACATCTAGAAATAGCATTACATAAATATTTAGGAAACCACGACCAAGAAAGTTGAAGTGTCCTATTCCCGGACTCTAGCGAGTTTAGGGGACACTCAGAACGGAGAGTACTTCTGGGGTTGTTTTTCAGGTCCCAAGGGCTTAACCTTTTCGAGAGCTGTGGGCTCTGTCCCAGCCACTTCTGCCCCGGGCCCCAGGCTCCCAGCCTCCTGTGTCTGGGCGCAGCAGGTGGCCCCCAACATGCGCCTTCGGGGCGCACCCCCTTCCCCTGCGGGTGCCGGGCTCCAGAAGAGTGGTGCAGCCGGGCTCCTGGTTTCCTTCAGGCGCAAGGTCTCTTGTCCCCACCCCCCATTTATTCTGAACCCTTCAGCAGCTCAGCACAGCAAGCTTGACAGGACCGGTCTTCCTCGACTGTTAATTTCACAGCCGGATGAGTAGAAAGGTAATTTATATGGGTCAGTCAGATTTAAAATGCTGCTGTGTCTCCTGACGAGGTGGAATGAGAGGATTTAAAAGAATTATTAGTGTGGTCCAGAGCGGCAGTCTGTGGTTTCTTCGACACAGTCCTATACCTTTTCCATTTGGTAAATGCCCCACGTGGCCTCCACATGTTGACTGTGGATTACAACCAAGATGAGAAGCGAGCCACTGGGGGAAGATTTTTGTTTTCATTTATTTTTAATTAATTGCAAACTTCCTCTTTCATTTGGCTTGCCACGCTCTGCAGATCCTGGTGACACAGGAGCTCTGCCAGCATTAGGAGCCACTGTGCCGAACTGTGAGCGGCTTAAAAGTACCAGCCAGCTGCTTTGCACTCAATCCTCAGGGAAGGTTTGAAATAAATTTGCATGCTTGGAATTCACCTTCAAAAATGATCCACTTGATGTTGTTGAAATCCATGCTTCTCTTTCCTTCATCCGCTCCTTAAATTATAATATTAATGATTATAAATTATTATTATTTAAACATAGTTATTAAATTTTAGGGGATAAAGGGAGTGTCTAGGAGGCACTTTAAGGCAAAAATCAGAAAGAGTTTTTCCTGCCCTTCAGATTTTTACTGAAATCCCTGGAACTAGCAGGTTTGTATAAGGAAGGGGTGATGCTTAACAACAGAAGAGCTAAAAAAAAAGCAACCCAAGGGGGGAGAAAAACCCAGGGGCTTGAGAATCAGTTACATCTCTTTTGAGGTCAGACAGATGTGAGTTGAATAACTGTGTGAACTTGGGTGAAATGATTTAACAATCCCAATCCTCAGCTCTTTCACCTGTAAAACAGTTGTTTCAAAAAGTAAATATAACGATCAAGATGAAGCATCTTGCACCCACATTGCATGTTCTATAGATGGTAGCACTTATTAATACAATCTAACAGAAAAACGGAAGCATGAGTTCTTTAAATATTGAATTCATGGTCTTAAAATGTAAATTGAAAACTTCCTGTTTCAATAAGCTGGTCAACTAGGGTAACAGACATACTCCCTTGAGTTAAACAGTTAGAAAACGGGAAGAGATAAAATAATGACAACAAAATTATTGGATATCTGAACCCCCAAAACAGAAGTGGAATTCTCCCCCCATGAGTTACAACTGAAGAAAGAACTAGAAATTTGAATGGCAACTGAAGGAGGCTAATCCTGCCTCAGGGAGGGGCCTACGAGGCCCTGGGAATCCCCATGTTTGGGTTCTAACACCTAGCTGGAGTCAGGAGAGAGGGCCTTGGGTCCAGACAAGGAAGGGAAGGTAACACTGAGAATGCTGCCTAAAGTCCAGTGCCTTGGAAAAATGAAAAGGTGGCCTTAAAAAAACTCACCCAGGCAGCATGGAGAGATAACAAGAAAATGCAGAAGCTGAGTGAAAATGAAGACATCTCCCCTGGAAATCACAAGCCCTTGCCTTTGCTTCACTGGAGCTTAGATATGACTTTACAAAATTCTGTTTGGGAAACTCCAAGCCTAGAAATTTGTATATAATTTGTCCCCCAAATGAGTAAAATGCAGTGAATAATGAAGAAAATGGGGGAAAGGAAAAAAAAATAAGGAAACAGTATTGCTGATAAAGCCAAAGAGCGGCAAAGAACCAAATTAGGAAGATTTTGATCAACAGTAATAAAGAAATAAAGAGTGTTTATAAACAGATAAATCATATTTGGAATAAAAAGGACAATTGCAGATCGAATGTGTGTATGTATGTGTACGTATGTATTCAGAAACTGTATGGAGATAAATTTGAAAGCTTTAGTCAAAAAATAAAACTTTTTAGAAAAATTACCAAATTTACCAAATGACTACAAAAAAGATGAATAATTTTATAACTGTTAAAGAAATTGAATCAAAAAAAAAGAAATTGAATCAGTAGTTACAAATAAATCCAAATGAAGTCATTCAGAGGGTTTTAAAGCCAAGTTCTCCACATTTAAGAAAGATAAGTAATTATTTTTTCATAAAACTCTTCCAGAGTAGAAAGAAGAAAATACTTTACGCATTCATTTCTTGAGTGCAGGAAAATCTGAAACTCCAACTTGTCAGAACTGTAGTACCACAAAGGAATACTGTTGGTTAATATCATTTATGACAATGATGCAAAATCATAAATAAAATACTCATAAAACAAATCCAACAGTGTATTAAAATTTATAGCATGACCAAGTGGGTTTCTTTTTAGAAATACCAAGAGGGTTTAAATTAAACAAATCTACTAATTTTATTCATTCTATAAAGAAATTGAAGATGAAAACATAATTATCCCAATAGATTAAAAAAGTGATTTGATAAAATTCAACACCCATTCAGGGTAGCAACAAAAGAAGAGCAACCCACATGTTTATGCTAAAATTAGAACAGGAGAAGAATTCCTTAATCTGCTTCAGAATATCAACCAAAATCTTAACAGCAAAATCATATTCAATGGGGAAACATTAGAGGCTCCATTTAAATCCCTTGTAAATGATGCTTGCAATCACAACTTCATTTTAATTTTGAACTGCAGATTTTAGCTAGTGCAGCAAGAGAAATTAATTAATTAAAACTTTTAAAATGTGAACAAATCAGAAAGAAAAATAAGACATGGCTGATGATATGATGGTCTCATAGAAAAATGTAGGAAAATCTATAAACTATTAGTACCAATAATAGTTCAGCTAGATCTCCAGATGCAAGACCAATGTACAAAATCAGTAGTGTATCTTAATATCCTCCATAAAATGTAGCAAATGTACCTAAAGGTAAATATAACAAAAGAAGTGTGATACTTTATGAAGATAGTCACAAAATTCTATGAAGGACCTAAAGAGTTAAATACATGGGGAGAAGGCATGTCCAAAGATTGGAAGACTTTTTTTTTTTAAAGATTTATTTATTTATCCATGATAGACAGAGAGAGAGAGAGAGAGAGACAGAGAGAGAGAGAGAGAGGCAGAGACACAGGCAGAGGGAGAAGCAGGCTCCATGCACCGGGAGCCCGACGCGGGAATCGATCCCCGGACTCCAGGATCCCGCCCTGGGCCAAAGGCAGGCGCCAAACCGCTGAGCCACCCAGGGATCCCCTGGAAGACTTAGTATTAAAAGGATGGCAATTTTCTAATTAATTTACAAGGTAAATTTAATTTCACAGGACTGTATAAGATGACCTAAATGTCATACAAAAGTAAAAAGCACTAAGGATGAACTAAAATAATTTTTTGGAAAGAGATGAAGAATAAGGCTCAGGAAGAAAAGAAGGAGAATAAAAAGCGGAGACAGATTCCACGAGGAGTAAACTTTGATATAATCATATTAAGTAAGGCAGTGTTATTGACATGGGGAGAGACAGAAAGGTCAACAGAAGAGAACAGAGAACCCAAAGACAGACCCATCTCTATGTAGGAACTTTGTGTAAAGTGGAGTGGCCTTACAAATGCATGAGGGAAAGTTGGTCTGGTCGGCAACTGGTGCTATGACATCAGGCTAATCCATAGAGAAGAGAATGGCAGACTCTTACTTATTACCATACACAAAAACAAACTGCAGATGGATTGAATACTAAGTGTAAAACTTGAAAATTTAAAAATTTCAAGAAAGAGGGATGCCTTGGTGGCTCAGCGGTTGAGCATCTGCCTCTGACTCAGGGTGTGATCCCCGGGTCCGGGATAGAGTCCCACATCAGGCTCCTGCGGGGAGCTTGCTTCTCCCTCTGCCTGTGTCTCTGCCTCTTTCTCTGTATCTCATGAATAAATAAATAAAATCTTTAAAAAAAAATCCAAGAAAGAATACGGATAATATTATATGACTTCAAGTGAGAGGTATTACCTAAAAAAAAAAAAACAAAAAAAAGCAAAATGAAAGAAAATGCTGATCAATTTGACTTCATTAAATTAAAAACTGTGCATGCACAAAATATACCATAACAAGAGCATAAAACAAAGTAAAACAGAACAATTGACTCTGAGAAAAGATATTTTCCATCTATATAAGTGCCAGAGGAATAGTATTCAGAATACAGAAAGTCTTCTATAAATCAGTAAGGAAAAGAAAAACAACATTTTAGAAAATCGATAAAGGATATTAAAAAGCAGTTCACAGAAGGGGAGACTGAAGTATTTCATACATATATGAACATACACCCAACTTTGTTGTTATACAGGGAATGCAAATCAAAATAATAAGAGAAACCATTTCATCCTCAACAGATAAGAAAGACAAGTGTGATATCAGGAAATGTTGATGAGGATGTGGGGAAATAGGACTCAGGGAATGTTACCAGTAGAACAAATTGGCACAACCATTAATGAAATATTGAAAGCAATATTCAATATTTCAAACATTGCTTTCAATATTTCATTAATTAGGATGCATGGAAACACATATCTTAAAATTCTATCTCTAGTTATACATCTTAGAAAAACTTTCACACGTGCACAAGGGGCCATATGTCAAGATTTTCATTGTAGCACTGTTCACAACACAGTCAAAACAATGTAAGTGTCTCTTAGCAAGGGACTGGGCAGGTAAGTTGGGTTTACTTATACAGCAAGTCAAATGAATTAACTAGATCTACATATATCGATATGAAAAAACCCTCATGAATAGTATATGTAACGAGAAAAACAAGTTGCAAAAAATATAGGCACTAGTAGTATCTTTTGAATAAAATTTAAAAATATATCAAACAATAATATACATTATTTATGCATCCATGCATATGTGGTAAAAGAGAAGGCAAAAATATTTACATACTTGATCAGGGTGCTTGTTGCTCAGAAAGAAGGAAAGGAAGGCACACTGTTGCTGGATTTTTATCTGAGTCTGTACATATTACTTCTTTCAAAAGGTTAAACAATAAAGAGATGTATTAAGCAGATGTGATAGAACAATGTGTTATAAACACGGTGGGGAGGAATGTGAAGTTATGCTTTTTCTGTATTTTTTTTTTATCTTTGAAACATTTCATAACCGGAACCAACATTTTCAAAAGATAAATAGCCAAAATATCTTCCATATTTCAGATAAAGCTAGGTGCCTCGTTCTTCCTGCGGAGGGCCTGATGTGCCCCCAGGGCCTCCCCCCACCATCAGTCTTTGAGAATCACTGACATGGACAGGATGGAATTGCTACCTGCCGGTATCGTGTTACAAGTTACTACTGGTAATTCTTGCTATCAAAGCAATTGCATTTTCATTTCCCCAATTTGGAAGTATATTCTAATATTTTTTTGCTTCTTAAATCTGAACATGCCTTTTGGAAACACTTATATATGCTCTTTCCAACCCCATCTCACCTCATCCCACTGGAAATCACAGATAGAAAGAATTAGCAGTGCACGTATATTTTTCTGGAAAGCTCATTAACAGAGTCTAAGAGATAAGGGGACAAGTGTCAGAACTGGAGCCAGGAGTCCTGGCTTCTCTCTCTGTTCAGTAACTGCGGGATGGTTTTCTTAACTTTTCTGTGCTTTAGTTTCTTTATCTTTGCAGTAGAAGTGTTGACTTACCTCTAAATCCTTTCCAGCTCTAAGGTTTTGTAATTTTATGAAATATGAGAGTGAAGTCAGTTATAAAACTAAGTGGTAGGTGGAATATATGAACTGAGGAAGAGCCAAAGGGCTCCTCAGTGTCACAGTATCTCTTCCTCTGTCTTTGCCAGAGTGTCACTGTTTCAGATTAAGGTATTAAAGGCTGAAATTTAGCAGCAAATGTTTTCTGAGAAAGATATGCCACTGTTGTTCATGAAAGCCTTAGTAGAAATACATTTTAAAATAAGCATGTCAAATGGCTGGCTTCCTGAAAGATTCTGGGACACAGGGCATGTAGTTTTGTTGAAAAAATGATCCGGGATTGGGCTAGACTGTTGAAAGGACTGCCTTAGGAGAGGATCCTTGTTCCTTCAGAAGGATGCATGGGGCACCATACGCTTGGGAATAATGGACCCTAAAGAGGGGAAGGAATGGACAGAGGAGGGCACCTAGGTGGCTCAGTGGTTGAGCGTCTGTCTTTGGCTCAGGTTGTGATTCTGGAGTCCTGGGATCAAGTCCCGCATCAGGTTCCCCATAGGGACACTGCTTCTCCTTCTGCCTATGTCTCTGCCTCTCTCTGTGTGTCTCTCATGAATAAATAAATAAGATCTTAAAAAAAAAAAAAAAGAATGGACAGACGAAGGTGGAGTAGAATTAAAGACTGAGCATTGTCACAAGTTCACAAGGGCAGTTCCCAGAATCACCTTTTAAGTTCCAGTTGATGAAAGAAGTGCTTCTTGGAGGCAGGTGGAGTTTACAAGACCACCCCCAAAAATACTGGCTTTACTGGAGTTGCAGGAGGCCCTAGCATTGGCAGGGCAGCTGGAAGAGGGGTGCCAGCTGACTGTCCAACTCCCCAAGTTCCTGCTGGATTAGCAGGCCTTGTCCAAGGGGTGGGAGGGCCACCCCAATAGGTAATGACCCCACACAGAAGAGGCAGTAGCTGCTGCGGTTGCTGCTACTGCCAGCATTGCTGGAGCCTCAACTCAATACCCACCGGGAGGAGGGACCCCACCCAGTCCTGTGGGCTGGGCAATACCAGTCCAGGCATTATGACTCCTCCACCTGGTAGGAGACCACCCATGAACCTCCCAGTTGTGTCCCCTTACTCAAAGGATGCCAATAGGCATGCCCCTCCAAGAATGAGACCCCCTCCGCCAGGAATTAGAGGTCCACCTCTCCAGGAATGCATACCCCAAGGGATGTAGGATACTGTTGATCCTTCTTAAGTCACTTTTCCTCCTACAATGTGTCTTGTGAAACTGTGTAGAGTGTACGTTTTTGTTTCCTCTTTGCTACACTAATATTAGCCAGTAAACATACAGCTGTTTAGAAAACCCAAGGTGTTTGTTTGTTTGTTTGTTTGTTTGTTTTATGTAACGAAGCAGGATGTTTTAAAATCTTTGGATCAGTGATGGGGTAGATTCTTATTTTAGGATGAAGTTGAAATGGAGTCATTATTCATCAAACTGCCAAAGGAAATGCCACAGTGGGTGTGCCTCTTCACCAGTTCAGCGATCCTGGAACCACACCTAACCACTTAATGCTCATTAGAGTTATGTTTAAGGCAGGTTAGATTTAATAAAAAGGTGGAGAAAAAGGAAATTCAAAAACTTTAACGATGAACAATCTATTCTTTTATCATATGGGAACTTCTGAATTGGTGTGGAAGTTTTCAAGGATGCTATGGGAGTGATTTAAATGTAATTTCCTGGAGTCTTAATTGCTAATTATTTTAACTAAGAGTTCTAAATTAAACTTTCTCTATTTTGAAGGCTTTAAGGAGTTTAAAGCAATTGCTGTCATTGAGAATGTGTTTAGTATCTGTTCTCAGGAGTGGAATCTAATCAGCCACGTAAGCATGGTGACCTCAGAAATACAGCCAGAAGCAGCAGCTTTAATTGTATTGAGAAATCAACATCCACTAGGGTGAGATATCACCTTTGACTGGTGGAAAGTTTTGGAACTTCATGTTCAGTGGATTCAAAAATCGCCTTAAAATTTATTTTTTTGACAGGCTGATCTGGTCTATAGATCAACTCTTAATAAAAAAAATGAGGTTAGTGATTTGGAGTTGACACAGCCACACAAGTCAATTCTTTTTTTTTTTTTTTTTTTTGGCCTGATCATATCCTAAATGCCATTCTTATAGTTAGTTATGCCTCTTCTTTGCCAATCCTATATATGTATATGTATATATACATATATACATATATATATAAACTACTATTATGCTAAGCGAAATAAGTCAGTCAGAAAAAGGCAAATACCATATGATCTCACTCATATGTGGAATTTAAGAAACTAAACAGATGAACATAGGGGAAGGGAAGGAAAAATAAAATAAGATAAAAATAGGGAAGGAGGCAGACCGTAAGAGACTCTTAACTATAGGGAACAAACTGAGGGTTGCTGGAGGGTGGTGGTTGGGGGATGTGATAATTGGGTGATGGGCATTAAGGAGGACACTTGATGTAATGAGCACTGGGTGTTATATGCAACTGATGGATTACTAAATTCTACCCCTGAAACCAATCATATACTATATGTTAACTAAATTGAATTTGAATAAAAATTTAAATAAATAAATAAATAAATAAATAAAGTACTTATAATAGTCACTGCTGACTAAGTATACACGTAAAAGCATAAGCATTTCAATACTTAAGACTGTATAGCTCAATTAAATGCTCTCAGAAGGTAGATAGCTAACCCGCCCTGCCATTTTTTTTAAAGTGTACTGCTACAATTTTATATTCCCATATTCAGGACTTTTTAGTCTATAAAAAAGAATTTTATAATAAAAAATTTGAGTTATTATAACAAGAGGTTGAATGGAATTTTAATTTTTGCTCCGAGTAGCCAATCCCACATCTGTGCAGGAATGGTACCAGGTGCCCAAAATTCTGAATGCAAGGAAACAACCATTGCTGAGACCAAACAACTTTCTGCAGAAAATAAACCTTATAAATACAACTCCCTGGTACCCCCAATCTGTAGGAAAGGACTTCTGTGGGGGAGAGAAAGAGTTCCCTTTTGGGAAACTCACTGTTCCTGAAGACGGCTGCACTGCACTTAAATTTTGTTTCCCAGCTGGTCTTCTGCTTAGCCAGTAGACTTGCTACCTGCCTCTGTACTATTGCAAAGAAGGATAAGGCCATATGGGAAAGAAATGATAGAACTCCTAGGTAAAGGAAGGCCTGGGGCTAACGCACAGACACCCTAGTTTTCCCTAATTCAACATTTCCTGATTCTAAGAGTTGTCTGGAAAAAGATGAGATGGGAGCTGTAGGCTTGCCAGAACTGCTGTGCTGTAAGGGGTGAAAGGACTGGATCATGGCCAGTCTATTGGGCATCTGCCAGAAATCAGAGTCCCCCTCTGAGTTTTATGGAGAAATCGACCGGGGACTCACTGATCTTTAGTTGTGAGACACATTGGAACTACCGTGCATTCTCACGGAACCCATAGGCTACAAGCCAAAACAGCAGTCTTGGCCAAACTGGTATGAAATGCAACCTCCTCAGGCAGGTAACAGGGCATTTTCCCTCTCCCAGACATGATATCCTCCTCCTTTTCCATAGCCACTCTCCTAGTTTAATCTCTCTCTCTGTCTCGCTCACAATGCCAACAGATTTCTGATTGGTTTCTGTACATCTAGACCAGTTGTTCCATGTGTCATTCTCCAAACAGTGACTAGAATGATCTTAAGGAAGGCAAATCTAATCAAGTCACCTCCCAGATTAAAATTCTTTGATGGTTCTTGATGTCACCTTAATTGAGCTCCTGGTCTCCCCAGCATCATCTCTTAGCTATGGTGAACTTCTTTCCCTGGTTCCATATCACCAAAGTACTCTTTCACTTCTAGGCTCTCATAGTACCTTCTACTCTGCCGGAGACAGTCCTTCCTCAGACATTGTATCCTGCTTCAGACCTGCTAAATCTCATTTGACCTTCACTTGTGAGATGAAATGTTACTTCTCCACAATACACCTGTCATGAATTCTTGCATCATTTGTTGCTCTCTCCAAGGTACAGTTGAAAACCTGCCTGTCTTATTCATCAGCCTATCCTGTCCCAGAGTATATAGTTAATAGATATTTGCTGAAAAAATAAGAGTTAATTAGGGACCATTTAATCCTTGGGCACTAAAAAGAAAAAGTTAGTTACCTTAATCAGATCAAGCCTGGGGGGGAGGGGGGAAAGATCAAGCCTGGGCCTTCTGCCCACGCCATATTAACATCTGACTCTGATCAGATGCTAACATTATATCAAGGTATTAACAAGAGAATAGTGAATATAATCCATCATTTTTTTTTTAGACAATGAGCAAAAGCACAAAACATAATTCTTATAACAGTTTAGCAACTCCTTTCCTCAGGCTGTCCAGGTCTTTCCTAACCAATCACTTCATGCAAATATGTTCCCTTAAGCTCCCCAGGAATATTCATATTTATTTTATTTTTAAAAGATTTTATTTATTTATTCATGAGAGACACACACACACACAGAGAGAGAGAGAGAGAGAGAGGCAGAGACATAGGCAGAGGAAGAAGCAGGCCCCATGCAGGGAGTCCGACATGGGACTCGATCCCAGGTCTCCAGGATCAGGCCCTGGGCTGAAGGCGGCACTAAACTGCTGAGCCACCTGGAATATTCATGTTTAAAAAAGAAAAGTCAAGTTGGGTCTTTTGGTTGCCCCGTTAGTTGGCTAGGGATGTTGTGATCAATTACCACAAACTGGGTGACTTAACAACAGAAACTTATTGTCTCCGTTCTGGAAGCTGGAGGTCTGAGATCAAGATCAGCATCTTGGATTTCTTTGGCCTGCAGAAGCATCACACTGACCTTTGCCTTCATCCTCACATGGCATTCTTTCTGCATGTGTGTTTGTGTCCAAATTTCTCTATTTATAAAGATACCCAGTCATATTGGATTACGGGCATATCCTATTCCAGTCTGACCTCTTCTTTATTATTTTTAATAAAGATTTTATTTATTTACTTGAGAGAGTAAAAGAGAGAGCAGGAGTGGGAGGGGAGGGACAGAGAAAAAGGGAGAAGCAGGCTCCCCACTGAGCAGGGAGCCCATTGTGGGGCTGGGATCATGACCTGAGCCAAAGGCAGATGCTTAACTGACTGAACTACCCAGGCACCCCTGACCTCTTCTTAACTAATGATATCTACAATGATCCTATTTTCCAAATAAGAGCATACTGAGGTCCTGGGGATTATGATTTCAACATACGAGTTTTGGAGGGACATACTTCAACCTGTAACTGTTTCAAATAATGGAAACTTTTACTTAAGTGAAAAACAGAATTTACTGAAAAGGGAGCAGTTTTGAAAGGTCTCAGTGATTGGAATTGCTTGTCTCTATCCCAGTCACTGCAGCTGTGAAGAGTGGACTCTATTTTTTTCTATCTTCGGACAACTTGACTCAGGATTCAAAATCCCAGGAAAGTTCAACTGGCCAATCTTGGGTCATTGACCCACTTCTTGGCTGCATGGTATGGTGGTACAGTGATGAGAGAGTTTTGGCAGGAATCATCTCTTTGGTTTTCATAGCAGGAGAGCAGGTACTTGGGCTGCTGTTCTGCTCACAAAGAAGGCGTGAAGTTAATTCCTCTGAAGAAATCTGAGATCTGGGAATGCCAGAGGGAAAATAGATGCTAGGTAGCCAAAAAGAAAGAGAAAAAAAAAAATGCCTCCAATTTCTTTTCTTTTCTTTTCTTTTTTTTTTTTTTTTTTTCCAAAAAGAGAAACTCAAGAGGAATGCTTCTTTCTTTCTGGTGTGAATGTTAGACTTGATAATAATCAAGTATGGGGATATTTCTAAGCAAATATGAGTTGGAGCTTTGGAAAGCATTATGATCATACTACATGGTGACTTTTTTTCTGATGATGTCCCTTTAGAACAGATTCTTTTCTATTAGAATAAGTCATCTTTAGTGGGGCTCAGGATATTTCCATCTTTTATGATAAAGATTTCCTGGAAGGGGACAAACATTAGGCTTTTGTAATTCATTTGATTTTTGCCTTTTCTTTTTTCTTTCTTTTTCTTTCTTTCTTTCTTTCTTTCTTTCTTTCTTTCTTTCTTTCTTTCTTCTTTCTTTCTTTCTTTCTTTCTTTCTTTCTTTCTTTCTTTCTTTCTTCTTTCTTTTCAAGATTTTATTTATTTATTCATGGGAGACACACACACACACACATAGAGAGAGAGAGAGAGAGAGAGAGAGAGAGAGAGAGGCAGAGACACAGGCAGAGGGAGAAGCAGGCTCCATGCAGGGAGCCTGATGTGGGACTTGATCCTGGGAGTCCAGGATCACACCCTGGGCTGAAGGCAGACACTAAACCACTTAGCCATCCAGGGATCCCAACTTTTGCCTTTTCATACCAATCATTGGACCTAGACAGTCTCTTGTGTGCTTATATATAGGAAGCAGAACCAATCCTAGGTAAAATGCAATCTGGTTGCCTTTCAGCCCCAGTGACTCAAGGTCTTTACTGTGACTGCTAATTTACCCACACCCTGCTCCCTGAAAGTAAAGGCTCTAGCTCATCTTCTTAAAATAGCAGTGAGATTAAGGGTACAGACTTCAGATTCCCTTGGTTCCATAGGATGGTCCAAGCTGAGTAACATATTTCTTCTCTCTGAACCTCAAAACGCTCTAGTGTGAAATGGCAATGATATCTCCCAGGGGATAATACTCTCACAGGGTTTATGTGAGATTACAGGCAGACATATTTGCCAAGTGTAACTCAATCAACCTGAGAATGTGCATTTCTGTGGTGTCAAGTCAGCGTGTGTTAACATTTATCATTAGATTTTGTTGGCTAGCTACTTGCATCTTAAAAACCACAGTACTTCACACCTTGCTTTCTTCCCTCCAAAAATCCATCCAAGTGTTTCTAGAATTCCCAGGGCAACCTCTCATATGTCCACAACAGCTGCCAGTTTCTTCTTCAAGGATATCTTTTTTTTTTTAAAGATTTTATTTATTTATTCATAGAGACACAGCTAGAGAGAGAGAGGCAGAGACACAGTTAGAGGGAGAAGCAGGCTCCATGCAGGGAGCCTGACGTGGGACTCGATCCCAGGTCTCCAGGATCACACCCTGGGCTGCAGGCGGCGCTTAACCGCTGCGCCACCGGGGCTGCCCTCTTCAAGGATATCTTGATGACATTTGTCTCTCACCTTCTTAAGAAAGACATCTCTCCCTCTGCTGCTTTTGCTGTAAAGACACTGCTTTCACCCTCTACAAATACACTGTCAGTCTGAGCCTTAGAGTCTTTGGACATCTTGAATCTGGCGAAAAGTATTAAATATTCTCCATGGGATTCTGGATTTGGAAAGTGAAATCAAATATGTGGTTACAGCCTCTTGTATTGCCATGCTGACCATGTAATGAACACTGGGGTTGTTTGATATATCATTGGAGGAGTACCATCAACACCTATAGCTCCCCAAAATGTGACTTGGCAAGATTGGAAGGTTTATTGGATTAGCTCAAGGATCAGTAAATTTGAAAATTTACTTAGGAGATTAAATAATCTTTTATTGTGACTGCTCTTACCTTTCCACTCAAATCTTCTCTAATAAAATTTTGCAGCCAGTGAAAGTAGCAAGGAAGATTATAGTTTTGAGAGTTCTGGAAATGTGTTCACATTAGACATTCACTACACACATCAAAACTCAAGACTTGGTAAATAACAGTGAATGATTTCATGAGGCTCTTGACTTTGCCCAAACAGAAAATCTGTGCCCTCTTTCCTTGTTTGTGCTTTCCCTAACAAAGGCCTGATGAGCCCAGACATGGCCTTTCTTCTCTTTGCCCTCATACTACCATGGCCCTCTCTGCTTATTTAGGCTACCTTCCCTATGTACATACCTCTGTTCTGTACATCTCACTCCTCATCTTGTCTACCCAGTTAGTCACTTTATCTGATAATCTTTGTTAGGAGGACATTAGATGCTCCAGGATAATACTGGAAGCTCTACCCATTCTTTTTAATTTTTATTTTGAAAATCTAACCCCTCACTTCCCAATCATCCCTCATTCACCTACCACTTTCACAATTTTGTCATATCTAAGTAACGCTTGCACCATGTTTCTTTGAACCAACTGTCATTTTAAACTTGTGTCTATTTTAGCTTTTGTCCTCAGCAATAATACCTATGAAAAAATGGCTTTAACCCATAAGTTATATAATTTCTAATACATTAGAAACATTAAATGTATTAACATACATTAACATACATTAAATAACTTAATACATTAAGTTATTTAATTTCTAATTAAAATAATAGCTGTTAAAAAAGATCCATTGTATACCACCTATAATCACATAGCACTAATAGCACCCTCCTTATTCTATATCAGTGCTATCCAACAGAACTTTGTGATGATGGAAATGTTCCATATTGTTACTGTTCAGTATGGTAGCCACTAGCTTCATGTGGGTATCGAACACTTGAAATGTGGCTAGTGCAAATGATGAACTGAATTTTAAAGTTCATTTAACCAATTTATATTTAAATAGCCACATGTGGCTAGTGGCTGCTATATTGGAAAACATGGGTGCATGTTGGGAGGTGGTTGTATTAAATTATCACTCAATTTTCTTTCATAAGTAAAGAATATCCACATATAATAGAAGGGAAGGGCACTGGAACTAAAACTTTTGGGTAAGAGGAACTTTGTCAATATGGCTAGCAAATGTCATAGCACTTGATAAAAAAAAATATCAAGAGGTGGTAGCTTTCATCAACTCTCAAGTCACCTCATCAAGATGGTGGCCTTGATGATAGAAACATAAGATTTAAGGGGCCTTGAGTAATTAAAGTTGGAGTTTTTTTTAGTCCCCTTATCACAACAATTTATCCAGGGCTCCCTGGGTGCAAAGCAGTTTATAAGAAAGTGATGCAGACCTCAGGAGCATAATCCCTGGTATGTGGTCAGGGCCTTCCAGTCAGGGACACACTTTAATGAAAGTTGTAGTTTGTACAGCTTAGAAAACTTTCAAGCACAGTTTTTCCCCCAACTTAGTTTCAACTTGAACAAACACAAGAGCACTTGTAGAGAGAAATTCTCCTCCAAAGTGCACTCTTCTGGTGATTACCAGCAGGTCCACTGGCAGCAGCTGGATTGAGTGTCTGAATCAGACTGGCTGATTACCTTAATCACCTTAATCATAGAATCTACTCTCCCTGGAATGGTCTCAACATGGTGAGTGGCAGAAGAGCCTCTTTAAGCTCAAAACTCCTCGTTAGAACATATTCTGATGCTTTTAATGAAGAGCTTACAATTTATATTAGGGACAAGATAATTTCAAGGCTTTGTCAATCTTTTGCTAGGTCTTTTGTTAGTGATGAAGAGTTTTCCAAGAATGTCTTGCTTAGAATAGTGGGTACAACCTTCAGAGGTGTTGCTGAGGTCACAAGGTGAGTGTCTCTTCCCTGACTGCTCATTAACAGTTTAAAGCAGTACATGGGACCTTTTCTTCTCTAGTCCTACCTTTTGAAGCCCCATTAATCCACATATATTTGGGAATGGGGGTTGGAGCTTGATACCCACTCCCAGAATTAGAACATTCCTTGTCATGAATCCTTCTAAGTAGGTCACTCAAGAGACATCACACTCCAGCGGGTCAGGCTACCTGAATATTCAAAACTGTGCTGGGTTTACTATTTTTTTTTTAAAACATGGTACATAGGGATATAAGGAGTAGTAAGTATAAAACAATATAATACATTCATGCCTGTAACAATATCACTGGAATTTTCATATCTTTTCATGGTTGTATGGTTTTGAGTTTGTGAGAGAAAGCCATCAGGGGCTACTTTCTCTCCTTCTTTTGGTAAAAGTCACCACAAAAATATAGTGACAGGGCTATGCAGCATTGTTCAAACAACTAGACGTCGAGTAGGAATGACAAACATTTGATGATTGCTTATAATAAATGAACTCTTTGCTGAAATAATAAGCAATGTCAACTGATCCTTAATTACTAGTATCCAGACAAAATTTTAAAGAATATTACAAAATAAATTATAAAATGAACAATATTTGAGTTATAGCTAGGACTAATTTACTATACTTACCAGAAAGGTTAATGGCCCATAATGATTAAGGACATTGATCTTGGAGTCGGGAAGGCCTGATCTGGAATTCTGGTGTTTGACTTCCTTCTTCTGCAACCTTAGGTTTCTCAAACTGTGTCTTTCCAGTTTCCTTGTCCATAAATGGGGATAATAATGTATAACTCATCACGTTTTCTGTGAGGATTAAATAAATATATGTAATGTGATAAGGACAGTCTCTAGCACAAGGTGAAAACCAAGTAAATGACTTAACTAATTAGCAGTGTATTATGCTTTTAAAATCAGTCCTCGGGGCACCTGGGTGACTCAGTTGAGTGTCTGTCTTCAGCTCAGGTCATGATCCTGGGGTCCTGGGACCAACCCCTAAGCCCCATGTCAGGCTCTCTGCTAGAGGGAAGTCTGTTCGGCCCTCTGCCTCTGTATCTCTCTCCCCTCCCCCCTGTCCCCAGGGCTTCTAGGCTTGCTCTTTTAATTAAATAAATAAAATCTTTAAATCAGTCATTGGGAATCTCTATTATCCAAAATTGGTTCTAATTTTTAAATTTTAGTCCCCTAAGTTTTCAGAACTAAACACATATATTTAGAACAAAATACTTACAGTGACTTACACAGCACTTCCTATTTGGAAGCCAACTGCTCTGTACCCTTCACATACTTCACTCATTTAATCATTGCAACAATCCAACGATGTAGATACTCTGATCACCCCCATTTTACAGATGAGAAAACTGAAGCACAGAGAGGATAAATAACTTAAGATTACCCAGATAATTTCAACAGAGCCAGAATAGGAACCAATGATGTAGATACTCTGATCATCCCCATTTTACAGATGAGAAAACTGAAGCACAGAGAGGATAGATAACTTAAGATTACCCAGATAATTTCAACAAAGCCAGAATAGGAACCAGACAGTTGGCTCCAGAATTCGTGCTTTTACCCACTCATCTAAATATCCTGTCTTTTAGGGCCAGAAACAGAGATTGATTTATGATTATAATTATATTATAATATATAAATTATATAATATGTAAACATATACAAAATTATATTATAATTTAAACAAAACATATTGTTAAAAAATTTTAAAGCCTATATAAATCAACAATGAAATCCTCAGTACTCCTTCAACAGGGATTACCACAGCACAATTTGCTCCTCCTAGCCCCTTTGAATGAATATTCTTATTTAGTGGATGCTCTGCATTTGAGATTTAAAATTCAACTTTTTCTAAAACTTTTCTAGAACAAATTGAAGTTTGCTTCTTATGAAGAAACTCTTTTTCTTTCCAATCTCTTAGCTTTTATAGAGTAAGAAAGTTCTTGTTTGTTTGTAAAAATCATCCTGAAAAGAAAACAAGCATCCAGTGCCAGGAACATGGAGAGTGGACAGTATGAGAAATTATGGTCATTCATTGGAAAAATAAAATTTTATTTATTTTTTATTGTTTTTTTTTTAGGGGTGGGAGGGGCAGAAGGAGAGAGAGAGAGAGAGAAAGAATCTTATGCTGACTCCATGCCCAGTGCAGAGCCCCATGTGGGGCTTGATCTCACAACTCTGAGATCATGACCTGAGTCTAAATCAAGAGTCAGACACATAACCAACTAAGCCATCCAGACACCTCTGAAAATTAAAATTTAAACCAAACTAAAAATAGACTGGGGAATTTGGCAGTGACTTGACACTGTGATAGAAATGGGTCTAAGAAACCCACCCCTCCTGCCCCCCCCCGCTATGTATATACCAGACTAATGAGTTCTGGATTGTAAAAAATGAATTTGGGGGAAAGTATATGCCATTGTACAATTTAAAAATGTGGGGACTTCCAAAGTATATATTTCTGAAGTAACAGATCTTGTGAGTAAATATATTTATGATCCTATCATTAGGATCATAACTGTAACTGCATATACTGTTTATTTTTTATTTACTTAAACAATATCATATACCGTATTTCTGTTTAAAGCTTATTGTAACAGTTACCCTTAGGAAAATTAGAGTATTTCTGTTTTTCATTATTCCAAATAATTCTATGAGAATTAATTATCCTTGTGAGTGAATCATTTCACATCACTTATTGCCTAGGATAGCATTAACTACTGAGTGGAAAGCTCTGAACTTCAGTGCCTATTACCAAATAATTTTTCACAAAAGTTATGCCCATTTATACTTTTGCTAGACATAAAATTGTTTGCCTATATCACTGTACCTTGGCTGGTCTTAAATATTCTCGAGTAATTATATTTCATTTTTTAACTTGCAAATTATTATAAAATTAAATTGGCCATTCAACCTATTCAAAATTAGTTTTCTTCTGAGGATTATCTGCTTATGCCTATATTTCAATTAGGATGTTAACAATATTTCTCAGTAATTTGTATTAGCTCTTTCTATATTATGGGTATATATATTTTAACTTTGGGAAATATTCTTCTAAGTTTGCCATTTTTTAAAGATTTTATTTATTTATTCATGAGAGACACAGAGAGAGAAAGAGGCAGAGACATAGGCAGAGGGAGAAGCAGGATCCATGCAAGAGCCCCCACGTGGGACTCGATCCTGAGACCCCAGGATCACGCCCTGGGCTGAAGGCAGGCGCTAAACCACCGAGCCACCCAGGCATCCCAAGTTTGCCATTTTTTAAAGATTTTATTTATTTATACATGAGACACACAGAGAGAGAGGCAGAGACACGGGCAGAGGGAGAAGCAGGCTCCCTGCAGGGTGCCCGATGTGGGACTTGATCCCAGGATCCTAGGATCATGCCCTGAGCCAAAGGTAGATGCTCAACCCCTGAGTCACTGAGGTGTCCCACAAGCTTGTCATTTGTTATTTAAGTTTGCTTATGACATTTTTTCACATGTTTCAAAATCAAGGTATATAGTCCTTATTCATAAACATCATAACCAAATATTATATTTGCTTTAACAAGACAGATATTAATTTATTTTAATATATTTGTTTCAATAATGTATTTAATAAATTTAATTTGAGAGAACAGGTATAGTCTTCTAGACTACTATTACCAGCAATTAGCATCAAGGTACTGAAGGAAGAAAACATGGAGTTCTTAGAAGTGGTCAGAAGTTATTATTGTGATAAAGCCATCATATTATGCAAAAGACATATATATTTTTCTTCCCATCACCATTCTTACTAATACCTTATTACTTCTTTCTTTTTTTGTTGCATCTACATTCAAACTGCATTAAAAATCTTTTGTATCTACAATAGAATACTATTCAATCTTAAAAAGAAGAAAATTCTACCATTTGTGACATGAATGGAACCAAAGAGCATTATGCTAAGTGAAATAAGCCAGACAAAGACAAATACTGCATGGTATCACACTTATATGCAGAATTAAAGAAAAAAGTCCAACTCCCAGAAACAGGAAATAAAATGGAAGTTACTAATGGTCAGGGAAGGGGGGAAATAGGGAGAGGTTGGTAGAAAAGTACATGCTTTCAGCTATAAGATGAATGAGGTCTGAGGATCTAATGTAAACCATGGTGACTATAGTTGATAATACTGTATTGTATAATTGAAATTTGCTAAGAGAATTAAATGTTCTCATAAAAAATGATAAATATGTGAGGGGATGGATGTGTTAAGTAACTATATGGGGGAGTCCTTTCACAATGTATGTGTATATCAAATCATCACAATGTACACTTTAAATATCTTACAATTTTATATGTCAATTATACCTTGATAAAGCTGAAATTGAAAAAAAAAGATGAGTAGGTTCTGGGAATGTAATGTACAGCATGATGGCTACAGTTAAGAATAGTGTATTATATATTTGAAAGTCACTAAGAGAGTAGATCCTAAGTGTTCTTACCACAAAAAAAGAAATTATAATTATGTGAGGTGATAGAAGTATTAGCTAATGCTACTTGGTAATCATTTCTCAATATGTAAGTATGTCAAATCAACACATTGACTTAAACTTCAATAAAGCTGAAAAAAATCTTCTCTAGAATATGTCTATATTAGATTGTAATGCTGGAACTTCAATACCCTGCTTTTTCTGTCATTTCATTTCTTCTGTGCTATTTGGGTTAGAAGAAAATACAAAGGGGAAAAAATCCCTCAATGTTTCCATTGCATTTGAAAAGCAAATTAAGTATCCTGAGGGCTCTCCACCGTGGGACAGCATGGGGGTATTGTTAGCAGAGTGCATGTCACTCTGTACATGAACCTTGCATACATAATTCCCCCACGTGCTTAGAGAATAAGAACTTTTGACATGGAAAGGTCTGCAGAGACTGCTCATTATTTTGTTTCTGTTTGAAAATTAGGTAAGGGTCCTGACCAAAAGAAGATAGCACTTTGAAAAAAGAGCAGTCTCAGCAGGACATGATCTGGATCAGCTGGAGAGAGCAAGAGTCGTAGTCTTGACAAATAGGATCTCTGAACACAGATGAGCACTGTGTCCCGCCAGAGATGGCCAGAAGGTGATAGATGTTACTGAGAGTTGTTGCCATCTTGTTCTACTCTCGTCCAATCTTCAAATCCCAACTCAAATGCCCTTCTCTGTCCAGCTCTCTGCTCAGCTGTTACTGGCACACTTAGTCAAGGGAAACTGGGTGGTAAGCTCTCTAGAGAAAAGTGCAAATGACACCAGATTATCCCCTTGTTTTAGACGTGACTCCAAGTGCTTCCTTCAACTTTCCCTTTAGATTGCTTTCATGAAGGCCCAGGATAGATATACTAATGTCACTTCCTAATGGGGAAAACTGGGCTGATTAAAATAATACTGCAGATTAAATTTTATTCCTTTGAGATACTTTGTTTTGCATTGTTCAGAGTTTTAAAGGAGCATTTTTAATGTTGATTCACTTGGTGCATAGCAATATGTTTGGGGCACCTGGGTGGCTCAGTCAGTTAACTGTTCAACTCTTGATTTCGGCTCAGGTCATGATCTCAGGGTTATGAGATCCAGCCCTGAGTCTGTTTGAGATTCACTCTTTTCCTTTGCCTCTCCCCCTGCTCACGCACACTCTGTAAACAAACAAACAAATAAATAAAATCTTAAAAAAAAATTTTTTTTAATTTAAAGTAAAATTTTTTACTTTAAAAAGTAAACCTGGCAGTATCATTATATGTAATATTCATTTCCTCATCCAGATTTTGACCTACTGTAGTCCTTCTCTACTGGGATAGGGCTGAGGAGACAGAAATTCAACTTTAAAAAAAGAGTACTTCTGTAACTGTGTGTCCAGGGCCTCACTGTCATGTTTAGTCTCCAGTCCATCCCCAATGTGGTGATTTTTGCCTACAGAGCCGTTCTCATGCTCTGCAGATTCATCTGCTCTGATTGCATTTATTCTCTCATGCCAATCAGCAAGAACGTACTTCCACTATGCTTTACCAGTTTTCCAGGTAATAACATTCATTAAGTAGCCACCATTAGCCTAATGTACTATTACCATCAGGAACCAAAATAGAAAAATAGTCTAAAAGGCAACTCATTAAACACTCACTTCTTCCATGAAGCCTCTCTCCTGGTATCACCATCTATGGGCTATCCCTTAACACATTTCCGAAACTGCTAGATCATAACCATCATTTGGGGCTCTCTACTGAAAAAACACATAGTTCTACCCCCATCCTGGACAACACTGTTTCAGAGGGTTTGCAGAGGGTTTGCAGTGGGTTTGCCCCGGAATTTATATTTCAAAAAGGCCCAAACACATTAAACATATTGTATTAAAAAACCATCCCAGGTTGGGTCTTATGATCCAGCAAACGTAGGAAACTATTTTAATTATTGCTTCACATGTTCTGCCTTAAGGATCTGATGATTTAATTACATCTTAAATCTCATCACTGAAGTGTGCCTTGTGGAGAGATTTCAAAGAAACAAGAAGGGCAGTTGGATTTTTTTTAAAGGTGGTCATAGGAACTGGAGTGTGAAAAGATAATTAAGTAGGAGAGACGGGAAAAGTGCTTCACAAAAGAAAAAGGGACAAAGTGGGAGCAAGTGGGGAGATGCAGCACTCTAACAGCCAAGCAGCATGATAATGACCTCCTTATTGGTCTGCCTGCCTCAGCCTCTGCACCCTCAAATCCCTCACAGCTGTCACAGTCATCTTCCTCTGGCCTCTCTTTGATTGCATTATTTCCCCTCTCAGAAAGTCCTGTACCAATGCCCAATTACCTCTTAAGCCAAATTAGCACTCTTAATCACAGGTGTCAAGGCCCTTCACCCCCTGGTTTCCTGTAGCTAATGGCCATCCTCACCCCCCCACTCACCCCCACCTCCATCCCCCGCTCACACTGTCTCCCAGAGCTCCCAGGCTCTGTTTACCAGTCCTTGGATGAAACTTGTCAGCTTGCTCTTGGCAGAGCCCCATCAGGGCTTCATACCATTTCCCCTTCCTTCTCAGAAGACTATGTGCCTTTCTTATTTGAAGATACTGTTCAAAAGTCACTTTTTCATTGTTAGATTTCCCCTTCTCTTGTTCTGGACCAAGATGGCGTTACAGGTTCCCTCAGCTTGATGGAGCTTTAATCTTCCTGACTCTAGGACCATAGTCTCCCTTTTCTTAGAGCATTTACTTTAGAAAACTAAAGTTATAAATTCTTTCTCAACTTCTTTGAAATGATGTAAATTTTCTCCCAGCTTCTTGCTGGTTTTACAACTCAAGAAGTGTCTTTCTTAAAGGACCAGGGAATCATGTCTTTGAAATGTAAACATCAAAGGAGATAGCACCCTTGTCTCCCAGTCTCTGTGTCAGATGAGGAGTAAGGAGTAGGAGCTTAACTTGATGGGCTAACAAACACAGATGGCCTCATCACAGAGGAAAACATTTGTAAGCTCAGCACAGTCCACAAATCCAACTGATCGACCTTCCACTATGTCCTCTAGAACCTTTCGACTAGCTCACCTTGACTCTCAGCAAACTCCCAACTTTTCTTTCTGTAGAATTGAGTTCAATCTCTCTCCCCTATTACAATAACTTGAATAAACTCTCCGTGGCCTGTTTAGCTTTGTCCAGTGCAATTTTTGCTTGACATCACTTAACACCAGAAATGCAATAATTTGTATAAATACATAACCAATACATTTCAGAAAAGACAATGAATGTATGTCTATCACTGTATCTGCATATCAAAGGTGTAAAGCTTTTGAAGTTGGTGACCATCTCTCTCAGTACTACATTCTTCTGAACAGAAATCTCTGTTAAACCAAGGAAAGGGATAATGGAATCTCTCTATATGATTGGACTGTCATAGAAATGATGATAAGTTTTAAAAATTCGGGCAGCCCCGGTGGCTCGGCGATTTAGCGCCGCCTTCAGTCCAGGGCCTGATCCTGGAGACCCGGGATTGATTCCCATGTCAGGCTCCCTGCATGGAGCCTGCTTCTCCCTCTGCCTGTGTCTCTGCCTCTGTCTCTCTCTCTGTCTTTCTCTGTCTCTTTCTCTATCTCTGTCTCTCATGAATAAATAAATAAAATCTTTAAAAAATAAATAAAAATTCTGAAGACATATTAAAACTTTTCTAATAAAAGACCAAAAAAAAAAAAAAATCCATTCTCTTCTTTAAGGTCTGGAAAAAATTTCCTAGGCCAGAAAACGCATTTTCTTCTCAAAGCTACATGCTTCTGTGATTCTAAAAGTAGGGAAATTTGGGACGCCTGGGTGGCTCAGCGGTTGCGCACCTGCCTTTGGCTCAGGTCCTGATCTCGGGATCGAGTCCCACATCGGGCTTCCTGCATGGAGCCTGCTTCTCCCTCTGCCTGTGTCTCTGCCTCTCTTTCTCAGTCTGTGTCTCTCCTGAATAAATACATAAATCATAAATAAATAAACAAACAAATAAATAAATAAATGTAGGGAAATTTGCCCCATATGTGTTTTGGTGCACATCTGTTGCCCAGTTAGTAGAACCCCAGATTCTAGGTGTCTTGTTAGGAGAAAGTATTAAACAGAAACAGAATAAGGGTTTTAAAAGAGAAAAAAAATCAATATAACATACATACCTGAACATTTTATATGCAACATATGCACATAAATATAACTGTAGGCTTATATTGATTTTGTTGATTCATCAAGAGAAAAAATAAATAAATAAATAAAAATGCTTCTGTACCCCACAGTTTCTTCAAATAAACTTGGGAGAGGAATGTTATAAGTGTGAAAAATGCCCATCAACAGGAATATATATGTGTTCTTGTAAAAATATCTTTTGTAAGATTGTGTCAAGTTTAAAAATTTTTCATTTTATACCTTATCAATATGGTTTTTCTGTTAAATATGTGGGAAAGTTGTTAGTTAGGTAATTTGACTTAGAATGATGAAGATCCACAGTGTTTCTTTTCTGATATTCAACTTTTCCCGGGCCATCCTTGTTTTCTCCCAGTAGAGGCAAAGGACCACATGACAACATTTGCTATTGAGTTGGGAATGAGGGCTCATTAGTTTGTGGGGGGACAGAGATTTTTCTTGGCAGTGCTCAATTGCCTTGGGGATCTCAAGTGCTCTCTGCAGCCAAAGGTGGTTTGAAACTACATTCTCTAAAAACTCCAAAGGGATCTCTGTGCCTGTCTTCCTTTTCCTGGGAATGTGAAGAATCAAACTCTACAAAAAGTATAGCCAATCAATTTATTTTTAACCTGAGAGCCTCTTGGGTTTTTTTGCTTGTTTGTTTTGGTTTTAGTTTTGGTTTTGGTTTTTTTTTTTTGTTTGTTTGTTTTTGAACACAGAACTCCTGGATTTTACATAAGTATAATTTTGGCTTCTAGGTATTGAATTGAAATGAAAAGATTGCCACATGAGTTGAAGAGAACCCTGGGATGTTGATTCAGTATCAGTTAGTTAATTTTCAGGACTTTGGTAAATCTTTAGACCCCGTTCTTAAACTAAAAAAGAGAGAATACTTAAGATCACTAAAAAGCTGTTGATGACATTTAACATTTATTTGCATATGGATGTGAAAGTATACATTTGAAAATCACTTCCAAAACTAGGAAGTGCAGGTCAAATTTGAACCAAACTGCTAATCTCTTGCATCAGGCCAAGATTATACAATTTTCTGTTATCATGTAAAATAGTCCCCCAACAATTTACAGAATAAACTGTTCTATGGCCAAGTTTATTAAACCTCTTAAAAAAAAAATGACCTCTAGTAAAAACTATTTCTGTTCTTTCCATTTCCTACCTAGAAATACAGATGGGAAATTGATTTTGTGGATGCATTTCATATTTTAAAGCTTAGTGAAAATCAAGTGAATCGAACTATTTATGAATAAGCTTAATATAAGAGATTGCAATTTATCACTTTGGGGGGGGGCGGGATTTAAAAGATTTCTTTTTCCCTTAAGTTAAAACGCTGCTTATTTGAGGAGCCAAACTCCGATTGAGCACACTTTTTATATAGACATTTTAGGCCCTGTGAAGAGCTGAACCGTGTAAGCTATATTCTAAATTGTTAATGATATCACCTACCTCCTACCCCATCTCCTGCTGTGTCAGCCCCTCTTTGTTCTTTTGTCCCCTCTCCTTTCTCTAACTATTCTATATTGAGTCCACTGAAGCCTGACCACTTCAGGTGTGTTTCTAAGCCAGTCTTCTAAGTTGACCTTCCCTGAGTCAAGGCTTGAACTGGGTCTGTAAGAAAGGTTATATTTTGATTTCAAAGGTAAAGACCAGGGTGTTCATACGGGGGTTCAGTCATAAAAGCAAACCTTATCCCAGGAAATTAATGTGACCTGGGCAAAGCCACACTAGAATCCTATGCCTACTGCCCCACATTCCTTGCTACTGTACATATGCCTTCTGTAACACCACATTTCAATTAATGTTTTATAAAACTATGTAAGTAATTAATTTAATGGAATGCAATTGGGAGGACATATTTCTCCATTTCAAGAAATCTTGAGAATTTCTCAAACAGAAAAAATACTTTATATCAGGGATCTCTAGAACCTGAATATTTTTATTATCTTTGTACTGTTGTTTTCCTTGGAGAGAAGCTGTTGATTTGAGGAATTTGAAAGTTTCTGGAGGAGGAGCTTGTAAAATTTGCAAGAGAAATATTTCTGGGATTAAAAAGGTACCACAATACCAGTTTCTTCTTTCAGAGAATGGGGATGATGAGTTATAATCTTGGGAGTAAACCCAGGTGCTCCGAGGTCCTTGTGGCAGAGATAGACAATTATAGAGAAAGAAGATATTGCATAACTTTTCTGTTGCTGCTGTAACAAATTACCACAAATGCAGTGGTTTAAAACAACACAAATTTATTATCTTAGAGTTTTGTAGGTCAGGAGTCCCACATGGGTCTTACTGGCTAAAAATCAAGGCTACGATCAAAGGACTGTATTCCTTTGTGGAGATTCATTTGCCTTTTACAGCTTCTCAAGGACTCCTTGATTCACTGTACCCTTCCTCCATCTTCAAAGTCTGTAATGACAAATTGAATCCTTCTCACACTGCCACTTCTGGGTTTCTGCAGCTACAAAGAGTTCTGTTTTAAAGGCTTTGTGATTAGATTGGGTTTACCTGGATAATCTGGGATAATCTCCCCATCTTGAGTTTCTTGACCTTAATCATATCAGCAAAGTCCTTTTTGCGGTCTAAAGTATTCACAGGTTCTGGGGATCAGGGTGTACACATCTTTAGGGGTCCATTATTCCATCTACCATCGGGATCATGGGCTACAGTTGGTTGTTAGGCAAGGATGAATGTAGACTCTTCATCTCTAGGACAATGTCCAAGGTGAGGTGAATGAGGTACTCTCTTCAAGTGAAAACTCTAAGCAGATGCCAAAACACAGTAATCAAAATAAATAATACTTTAAAATAATATTTTAAAAACTCAAAATTGTTAAGAAAGGTAGTCTCATGCATGCAGTCTTTGAGCCTCATCCAATCACATAAGAATGGGCCTTTGGCCTTGAATACATCCTTACTAAGAAATAAAGAGCCCACAAAGTCTGTGCCAAGGTTATCAACTTGTGTGGAAATATCTTTTCATATTTCAGATGTATGCTCCTTTGTTCTTCTTAAACATGTATGTCAGTGGCCTTAGGGACATCCCCAGATTCCAAAATTCTACAGGGAAAGGGGTGGGGTGCTACTATGGTATGAGAAGGGTACACAAGCTAGCTACTAGCCACGAAGGACTGATGGAACTGATAGAGCGTTGTTACTTCCAGTGTTACACTGTGTTGTTTTCCTTGGCAATTCCAAAGGCAAGATGCAATGGGCAGAAGTCTGGAGTTCTCCCCAGGAATGGTAACCAATGTATTGTATTCTGCTCCCTTAGGATTGATTCAGTGCACAGTGTTTGGTTTGACAAAAGTAAATGCAGAAAATCCAAGATGAACAAAATATCAAAATTTTAGGGACACCTAGGTGGACAAAAGTAAATGTAGAAAATCCAAGATGAACAAAATATCAAAATTTTAGGGACACCTAGGTGGACAAAAGTAAATGCAGAAAATTCAATATGAACAAAATATCAAAATTTTAAGGACACCTAGGTGGCTCAGCTAGCTTTGCACCTGCCTTTGGCCCAGGACATGATCCTGGAGTCCCAGGATTGAGTCCCATATGGGGGTCCCTGCATGGAGCTTGCTTCTCCCTCTGCCTATGTCTCCGCCTCTCTCTCTGTGTGTGTCTCTCATGCATATATAAACAAAATCTTAAAAAAAAAATTAACTAAGGATGGGTTGTTGTTTGTTTGCTTTGTAGCCTTATATTATTATGCAAAGAGAACAGTCACCTCCACTTAGCCCACAGGTGAGGGTCTATAATAGTGTATAAAAAGATTAGGCAGTCCAGGGCTTTATGTGCCATCATGTTTTTTGTCTGTAGAAATGTTATTAATTTTTTCTCACTTGGTTCAAAATATGGAAAAATATTTTGATAAATGTATGAAAGGGTGCACATTTTTCCTTTTGCCTCAGGCTATGGTAAGGTTTTGTGTGGCCCTACCATAAGCACCAGTGTTTGTGCTTTACCAGGCACTGTGTAGAAGCGGCCATATTAAAGTGGTCTTAATTTGTGGAAGCAAATCACAAGGCAGAAACGCTGGCTCCCAGGTCAGTTAAGTGAGGTATCCTTGAATAAATGAGATAAAAACTTGAAGAACTCCTGTATTCTGATAGGACTATGCATCAGTATTAATATCATGAACTATAGCAAGACCATCCCACACCGTAAGACTTGATTGGCAAAGACATATTCCATGACCAGCAGTTATAGTAGCAGGTTTCCTTATTAACACCACATCAAGTCTCTGGCTTCCTATTTTTACTGTTTGGGGGTATTCTTCAAGCTCAAGAGCTCAAGATACCTTATCTGATTTATAGGCCCATCAGCAAAGAGGAAAACTGTGAAGATAACCCTTTAAAAAGAATTTTGAAATTCCTATCCTAGAGAGTTCTTGGTATCTCATGGCATAGTGATAAGAGACTAGAGTTATTAATCTTGTGTGATATGATTTAAGAATATTGCTGTGGAGCATTTCTTGCTTTTCAGGCTGGTATATATAGACCCTGTTTCCAGTCCTGTAATACATTTGTATCCAATTGCACAAAGACAAAAAGCAATAATGGGAGACATCAGCCTGTAAATCAATTCACCACTGGGACTTTTGAAAATTTCTCTCAATTTTTTTTTTTTTTTGTGGGTGAAAGGTAGAACAATTTATTATTTACATGTATAAAGAATGTGAAAATAGAAACCAGGATGAGTCACAGGCAGGAAGATAATTCCAGCTCAGTTGGTGATGATGACCTTGTCTACCCTGCAGTCTTCATAGCTCCCATCTGGCAGGTAGTGGCAAATGGTGACAGGGATCTTTTGGACTTTGAGCTTTTTCATGGTAATGAGCAAGGGATCTGAATCCCCCTCTAGCTCCACCATCACAGGTGTACACATTGCTATCTGGAGGGCTCAGGTGCCCAGCATGTATATGCCCATATATGGTCATATTTGGTCATATACGGTGTGGTGATTCACTTCTGGTTGGTCTGTGGTTGCTCTCCAGAGATGAGGATCTCCAGAGATTGAGGATCTCAATCTCTAAGCAAACACATAAGATATGTATTCAGCCTATCAACAGTTCCTGGAATTCTGATATGTGCACCAAATCTTCCTAGTCAATCTCACACTTCCTTTTTCTAAGGCACTTTCTCTTTATCCTTTATTTCTCTGTTAAATTTGTCTTGTCTTTGTTTTTCTGCAATTTGGTTATAATATGCTTAAGAATGATTTTCTTTGTATTTATCCTGTTTAGAGATTGCTGATCTTCCTGAAGCTGACATATTTCTCAGACCTGGGGAAATTTTTGCATTATTTTTTCTTTTTTTTCCCCTATACCATTCTTTTTATTCTTTTCCTCTAAGGTTATCAGGTATCAAGACTATCAATATACTTGGTATGTCCTACAAGTCACAGATGATCTGTTAATTCTTTCAACCTTTTCCCTCTGTGTTCTACAGTGCACATAATTTTTATTGATCTATCTTTAAGGTCATTGATCTTTTATACTGCTGTGTCCAAGTGCTAGCAAGCACACCAGTAAGGTTTTTTTTTTTAATTTCATATATTGTGCATTTTAACTCTAGAATTTCTTCTTTTAAAAAATGTTTTTCTCCTGAGATTCTGCATCTGCATTCTCATTCCATTCCATTCTTTTCCCTCTAAGTCCTTAGACATATTTATAAATATATCTTTTAAAGTCTTTGTCTGCTATTTCTAACACCTAGGGCATTTTGATTTTCCTTTCTATTGACCAACTTTTACTCTCGATTATAGGTCAGAGTTCCTACTTCTTCACTTGTCTGGTAATTTTTATTGTATGCTGGACACTGTAGATTTCATACAGTAAGGAATCAGTCTCCGTTTAGAGACTGTTGAATTTTGTTGTGATAGATAGCCAAAATACTGGCACAATTTCTTAATACTCTCATGGTTGGTCTTTTAATGTTTTGTTAGGGTGAGTCCATTTCTGTACTGTCCTTAGTGTTGTCCTAGGGTATGACCTTTCATCAGGGCATGATATTTTTGAATCCCCAAGTGAATGCCTGAGGTGCTCACCGAGATTTTACTTTTGCTGGGCCAGAATTCCAACATCTCCCAGAAATGCATGACCATCAATATCTCTGCTCAGCTTTTAGTC
The DNA here is from genome assembly GCF_003254725.2 of Canis lupus dingo. Classification (NCBI taxonomy): domain Eukaryota; kingdom Metazoa; phylum Chordata; class Mammalia; order Carnivora; family Canidae; genus Canis; species Canis lupus. The sequence continues at coordinate 19,505,289 of NC_064256.1, read as the reverse complement.
TGATTGCAGTGATTTTCTGGTTGGCTTCCTGATATTTCTCACTTTGTATGACATCTTAGTTCTTAGACATCGACCTAAGCAGAAGCCCCATGCAACCTTTTGCTATTTTTGCCCTAAGCAAAGCTTCCTCCTACCCTGCCCTGTAACTTTCAGCCAACTCAGCAGCACTGAACTCCTATTTCTGTTTCCTCAGCTCAGTGAGACTCCTGCTCTCCAATTCAGCTTCACTATTCTGTGCTGAGGCCAGGAAATTGCCCTAAGACAGAAAGCTTAAGCTAGCATGGGGCTAATTTCATGCACTGACTGATATATAATAAAAGTGATGAGTTTTATAGTTGTTTATGGTGGTAGGGTAAGATGAAAATCAATTGCTCACTCACAGCCCAAAGCAGATTTCTGTTGTATTTGGACGTTATTGCTTATCACGTAAACTTTGGGAGTCAGGAGCCTGACCTTAGCTCTCGACTGTGTTGTCTACAGCAAATGCACAACCTGGGAAAAGTTAAGAATTATAGGAACCATCTTTGTACTTAAGAATAAAGAGAAGCAGAGAATCAGATGTGAGAGAACACAGCAAAAACTTAATTCCTTTCACTTACCGTCACTGTCTTTTCTTTCCTTTTCTTTCTAGAAAATCCTATCTTCTTCATTCAGAGCTCTCTGCTGATCTCCCTACTCTTCTACAATTCCTACACTAGAATCTTATTTCCCAGATCTTGGTCTGAACTAATTTTCTACTTCTTACATTGACATCTTAGATTTTAACTATTTTGGCATTTGACCTCTGACCAGTTTACTGCAAATTTTCTTGCACAGTTAAGCTTAAACCACCTTTAAACCCTCAGGTAATGTCTTGGGGGGTGAGCCTATGCTCATGTGTGGGTTCCTGTACTCCAGATCCCTGACTCACTCTCTCGGAGTCTTTGTTGTTTGTTTGTTTTAAGACTTTATTTATTTTTTTTGAGAGAGAGAAAGAGTGAGAGAGAGAGAGAGAGAGAGATATCACAAGCAAGGGGAGGGGTAGAGGGAGAGGCAGAGCAGGGAGCCCAATGTGGAACTTGATCCCAGGACCTTGTGATCATGACCTGAGCTAAAGGCAGATACTTAAGAGGTGGGGGTGAATGGGTGACGGGCACTGAGGGAGGCACTTGATGGGATGAGCACTGGGTGTTATTCTGTAAGTTGGCAAATTGAACACCAATAAAAAATAAATTTATTATTAAAAAAAAGGCAGATACTTAACCAACTGCGCTTCCCAGGTGCTCTCTCAGAGTCCTTGTTAACATCAACTCTTTTCCTTGACCACATTTGCCTGTAAAGTTGGATCCTCTAAAATGATACTGTCCAATTTATAAAATGCAGCTAAATTTGGTATGTCACATAATTTTTTTCTGGGGCAGTCTGTATGGCTGGGGTAGATAAAAGGAAAACAAGCCCTTCAGATCATTCTAGTATACCCTAAATCTTGAGAGCTATTGCTGTAGGCAAAAGTATACAAGACACAGTCTTTCATTTCTTTATATCTGCTCCCAATCCCCCATGCTAAAGAGAATATTACTTGGCTTCTTCCAGGTTATGACTTGCTTGTTTCCTTCCATACTCCTTATTGCTTTGTACTGATCACTCAAATTACTCTAAATTAGAATGAGAGGTTGTTAGCTTAGTATATGTAATTTTATTTATGTAAAACAATTCTATGAATGTGTACAGAATTTTTGAGAATTATGGTACCTTAACAATCTTGAATCTCTAAAACTGTTAGCGTATGCTTTATTAATGATTTCTCACTATTACCTGTCACATAGATAAGACACCCTAAAGATGTGGACAAGTTGATAGCACTCTCACTGTAACTTTACATATTTCTCTGAATTTAGAGAAGTATATCAGAATATACATGATTAAGTGAGACATTACTATAAGGATATTCCTAAACTCATTACTATTTACATGAAGATAATTTATAAAAGTCATTATTTTAGCATTAGTAACATATTGCTTACCTCTAAAATAATGTCAGGCCAGTTTAGCCTGACATCAAGGTTGAGGACCAGTCCTACAAAGAATCTTTGTAGAGAACCATACTGGGAGCATTTATGGACTTTGCAATGTAATACTGCTTTTCATCTCCTTTCTGAAAGCTACTGCAGTTTGTCCAGGGAAGTAGGAAGAGGAAAATCATGCCTTTTGTCCATGCTTTTGTCTATAGTAATAGTTCTCAAATGTAGGGTGTACTACAATGACCTGAAAGGATTGTCAAAATACAGACTGCTTGGCTCTGCCCTCAGTTTCTGATTTAGTAGGTGTGAGATAGGGCCTGAGAATGTGCATTTCTATCAAGGTTCCTGGGTGATGTTGAGAACCACCATCCTAAGATTTTCAGAGTCTCTAACGCCTGAGAATCCCCTGGAACTGATTCTTATTTTAGATACTTATGAAATATAATGCTAGTGACTCAGCTTTGGCTGACCTTCTGTGGCATTGCCAAAATCACTTAATGCTTCTGTGTTTCTATATCAATGTCTGCAAGATGGAATATGTCATGTAAGGCTTAATGACGCTCAGGCTCACATGAATAGTGCTATGGATTTGCAAGTGCTTATTCTAAAGTATTATTTTGCAGACTTGGAAAATTCCCCAGAGAAGTTATGGTTAAGACTCCATACAGAAATTGAAATCCCTCTTTGGCTTCAAAATCACTTACTGTGGAGCATTGGCTTATTTGGAGAAAAAAAAAAGTCAGCTTTTTTGTTATCTCAGCCTCCATGAAGTTATAGCTAAAAATAATTTTTAAAGTTAAATTGTCATTAAATCCTAATGCTTATTGATGCATTTGGTCAAATTTTGCAATATTTGAGGAATTTAATTAGGAAAATTAAAACTAATTTTTTAAAGTAGTAGGTATAAAATTTTTTTTAAATATCAAGGATATTATTAATTATTAACTGGAAAATAGTTTGTTTCATTTGAAAGCAAAACACTGATTTGATAACGTCACATTACATTGTAAGTTTCTTTGGGTTAGAGTCCTGCAATGCAAAAATTCTATTTTATCTCCAAAGTACCAGCCTTGACAAATGTTTACTCTTAGCATTTTGTGTCCTTAGAGTAATAACTCACTTGAGACTTAACTTTCTTATCTGATATTGGTGATAATGCAGCACCATACTCAAGAAAATTGTTTTAAAGCCTTAACAGGGTTATGTAGTGAAAGTATTTTGGGACAATGTGGGTCATTAGACATTTGAAGTCTTATCCATTAAGTATATATTTAGGATCTGCAATAATTAGACAAACAGAATTTTTAATGGATTATTGCTCTTCTTAGGAAGTAAGGGAAATCTCCATGCCAGATCAACAAAACAAAATGACAGTTAAAAAATAAAACAAAAGAGCAGTGAGCTAAATATAAAAGAGGGGGGAAAACCCAGAGGTGAAATTCAAGGTTGTCTAGGCAAAAGTAGGTATCAGTTTTGTGAATGAGAATAAGCCTTGGGTAAGTAGCAGTAGAAGAGATGAACCCGAGAGTCTTATTATTTAGGGCCCTTGAAGCGGGATAAGGTGTCCTAGCTTAGTAGTAATTTTTGACTCTCTGCAGACATAAGTACAAATCTCCTCTGAATATAAGTATGCCCATATTAGACACTTAGCACTCCCACAGAATAAATTCAACAAAATAAGTTCATAGTAAAAATGTCCAAACAAACTAGCCACCATGAGAGATTTGGAAGGACAGCAAACAACAGATATGTGTTCCCAAGGACTTCAAACATTAGAATTTGCAAATATGCCAATTGTATATATGCAACCCTAAATTTTTAAAAGTAAAAATGGAATAAAAAATTAGGAAACAAGAATATATAAAAATAGCCAGGCATATTTGAAAATCATCCAAATAAAAAATGTAAATGGTGAAATTAAGAGCTCAATGGATATCTTTACCAGAGTTAATGCCACTTAAGGGAGACTGAACTAAAATATAAATCTAAATAAGTACTCCAAAAAGCATCACAGAAAGAAAGGGAGGTGGAATTTAAAAGTTCCATGATTATGGAAACTAGAAGAAGAAAAAAACTAAGATGTATCTAAATTGAAGAAATAGTTAAAAACATAATGGCTAACAAAATTTCACATTTGATAAAATACAGAAATCTACCAACACAGTAATCTCATTTTATTCCAACTAGGATAAATAAAAAATAGCATGTAAATTTTTTGCAATATGGTAGAATATTAATGGCAAAGAAAGAATCTTGATAATAGCCAGAAAGAGAATACATATTATGCATAAAGGAGGAACAATTACATTTATAGCAGATTTTTTTTTTATAGCAATAATAGATGCCAAAAGGTAGTAGGGGTACATCTTCAATATGCAGGGAGAAATTAAGACTTATCAAAACTAGGTTTTATTTTATTTTTATTTTTTTAAAATATTTTACCCATTTATTCATGAGACACACACACACACACACAGAGAGAGAGAGAGAGAGAGAGAGAGAGAGAGAGAATGGCACAGGCAGAGGGACAGGCACAGGCAGAGAGTCCCCAGGAGGGACTCAATCCTGGGACTCCAGGATCACGCCCTGGGCTGAAGGTGGCGCTAAACCCCTGAGCCGCCCAGGCTGCCCAAAACTAGGTTTTAAACTCAAGAGTAAGGGACGCCTGGGTGGCTGTGGGTTAAAGGTCTGACTCTTGGTTTGCAGTTGTGGATCGAGCCCCTTACCCGGCTCTGTGCTCTCTTGCTTCAGATTCTCTCCCCCTTTTCCTCCCACTGACGCGCTCTTCTCTCTCTCTCTCTCTCTCTCTCTCTCTCTAATGAAGAAATAAAATCTGAAAAAAAAAAAAAAAAAAAACCAGAGTAAAATCAAAGTATTTAAAATAAATAAAAACTGATAGAATATACCATTAAAGGATCTTCACCTTTTATTAAGCTATATTTTAGGGGAACAAATGAAGGCCTGAATTGGCAGAAAAAATAATGAGCAAAGAAAGAAGAGCTATTTAAAGAAATCTAAAAGAAAAGATGAAAAACAAGATAAAAATACCTGTATAAAATATTAATTTTTATAACACCTAATTTGGGAGTTAAAAAGATATAACTAACCTACTACAAAACAATGGTATGTTAGGAAGAAGTGATTGAAATCAAATTAATTCTGAAACTCTTGTTTGTTTGGTTTCTTTGGAAAGGATAAGATATTAAATTTAGACTTTAATATTTATGATAAAAATTTAAAAATATTTATCAAAAAACAGAAGTGGAACATACAACCTCCAAACAAATAGAGGGAGGCATTACAATGAGAAAAATAAATAAACAAACCAACTGAATCTCAATTATGACATATTCTCTAAAGGAAAAGAAGATAATGGGACAAATAAGCACAAAGTCAAAATAGAAACAAAAACTCATACACTAAGAATTTTATCATTCAGCTATTGCCACAAATTTCTTAACAAATCATTCCACAACTCAGTGAATTAACGCATAAGCATCCATGCTCATGGGTCTTTAGATGGATTGAGGATTGGTAGTCAAGGCGTGCCTGAGCTAAATGGTTTGGATCTGCTCCATATGTCTCTCATCCTCCTCCAAAACCTGCTGGCTAACCTAGGGATGTTTTCCTCATGGCTACAACAGAGAAACACACAAGCATAATTCAGTCCTATGCTGCATTAAATCAGCTACATCCTATTTGCCAAATCATATTGTATGGCCAATGACAAAATCAATGGAATGGGCAAGTATTCTTCTTCCATGATATGAAGGTAACAACGTAAATATTTATAAACAACAATCAGATACAAAGAGCAATACATGTAATTACATTAAATTCACAAGTTATTTACATCTTAAATAAAAATGTAATGATTTCCCAGTTATAGCAATTTAACTACTACCAGTTAAAAGAGATTATCAGATTGAATTTAAGAGAAACATAGGAACCTGGAGAGACTGACCATAAAAAAATGGAAAAAAAAAAAAAGATAACCAGGAACATGCTAAACAAAATAAAACAAGAAGTTGTGAATGATTACTTTTGGGAGTACAGAGGGATAGTGATTGATAAGGAATACCAAGGGGCTTCTAGGGAACTGGTAATATTCTATTGCTCAATTCAGTGAATGTAATATAACCAACTCTTGATTTCATCTCAGGTCATGGTCTCAGGGTCATGAGATTAAGCCCCATGTCAAGCTCCATGTTCTGCAGGGAGTTTGAGATTCTTTCCCTCTTTCTTTCTCTGCCCCTCCTCTGCTTGCCCTTGCTTTCCCTCTCTCTTTCTCTCTAAAATAAATCATTCCTTTTTAAAATGGAACTACAAAAAAGTAAAACATGAAGCATTATTAAGGATAAAGTAGATCCCTGTAGCACTGTAAAGAGTTCAATTTACCAGAAAAATATAACAGTTTTAAACTTTTGATGAATCTGTCTAAAGAGCACCAAGACATATAAAAACAGAATATGACAGAACTCCAAGGGAAATTTACAAATCCACAAATTCCTCTTATCTTTGGTTATTTTTAGGACAAGCAGAAGAAAAAATGTAACAATATGGAGCATTTGAACAAAGCAACAGCAAGCTTGATTTAATGGGCATTCATGGAACCATATTGCCAGTAACTGGAGAATATACATTCTTCTGCATTACACATGAAGCTTTACATATGAGGCCCTTATGCATTTCAAAGAATAGTATCATCTAGATCTCATACTCTTAAGATGGAGATCATACATTAAAGGATAAAGTTTGCAATCATCATCTCTTTGGAAAGTAACAAATACCTAGAGCAGAATAGTAATAAAACTACCACATAATAAAGAATACTGAATATTTTGAAGGTGATATGTGCTAAAAATAGAAAAAAAAGGAAAGGCTGAAAATTAATTTGCTGATTATTAAACTTAAGATTTAGAAACAAATCAACAAAATAAATCCAAAGAAAGCATAAAAATTAGATAATGAATTAAGAGAAATTAATGAAATAGAAAGCAGATATAATGAAGAGAATCAACAAAGAAAAAAGTTAGTTATTTTAAAAGACTAGTAATATAGATGAACGTCTGGTAGAATTTCTCAAGCCAAAGAGATTACAAGTAAGAGTAATATTTTTTTATCAAAAATTTCACTGAAACATACATGGAATAGATAGATTTATAGAACACTATCACTTATGGAAACTAACTCAATAAGAAATAGAAATCCAGATCAGTAGCTAAAAATCTTCCCATACTGAAAATAGCAAGTCCAATTCTATCAATGAATTCCTTAAATTTTTAAGGAAAACAGGAAATTCTAAACTTATACAAATTCTTCCAGATAACAAAAAGGAAACTCTCCAAGACTTATTTTCTAATACAAGCATAATCCTTTTACTAAACGCAGATAAGGACTGTATGTGAAAGGAAAATTATAGGTCAATCTTACTTGTGAACATTAATGCCAAAATGAAAAACACAGTATTATCAAATCCAATCCAATGGTTTTTATAAAAATGATAATATATCATTATCAAATTGAACTTATCCGAGGAATATAAGGGTGTTTTAACATTATAAAATCAATTAATATGTTTCACCACATTTGCAGATTAGACAAATACCATTTGATCATCTCAGTTGAAGCAGAAAATCATTCCATATAATTGAACATCCATTCATGATTATCACCCTTTCCAACCTAGCAATATAAATATTTACAAAAACTGCATTCAAACATTCCTAATGATGAATTTTGGAAATACTCTTTTTAAAATTAGGAACTATACAAGGATTTCCATCACTACTCCTTTTTTCCCCTATCATTGCATTGGAGTTTCTGGCCAGTGAAATTTAAGAATGAGAAATAAATATAACTTTTGGAAAGAAAGAAACAAAACTGTTATCTACAAATAAATAATTGTATATAGAAGCTAAACAAAGGTAGATATAGTTTATTATAATTAATAAGAAAAATTAGGAAAGTTACTAGATATGAGATCAAATAAAAAATCAATTGCATTTCTAAATACCAGCAACAAATAGAGAAAACAACTTTAAAAAAAGAAACTATTTTCAATATAAAATATTATAAAGTACTCAGGCATAAGTGCAACAATTATATTGTTGGTGGAATTTTAGTATGGAGAAAATTATAAAACATGATTGAAAGACATGAAAAAAATAAATAAATGCAGAGATATCCTCATATCAGGGTTAGGAAGAATCAATATTGCTAAGATGTCAATTTTCTCTAAATTAAATGAGAGTTTCAGGGCAAATCCAATCAAACTCCCAAAAGGGGTTTTTGAGGAACCTGACTAGCTTATGATAATATTTGAATAGAAGATCAAGGGGTCAAGAAGAGTCAGGATACTCCCGATGAATAAGAATAAGGTTAAGAGAATTGCCCTACCAGCTACCAGATCTATTAAGCTAAGCTAATTAAAAGAGTGTGGTATTTGTGCAAGGGTAAAAATTGATCAGTGAAATAGCCAGCCTAGAAATAGATCTTATATATGGAAATAAGATACATAAGTGAGCTGGTGTCTTATAAGTGTTCAGTGATAATTATTTATCTATAGAGGGAGGAAAAAGAAGAAATTAGAATACTCTCTTGTAACATACACAAAAATTATTTCCAGATGAATTAAATATATTAAGAAAGGTAAAATTTTACAATTAAGAGAAAAAGATTTAAAAGTATATCTTTATGATTTCAGGGTAGGAAAGTCTTCTTAAACAAAATGTGGAAAGGATTAACCACATGTGAACAGTTTAATACATACATTTAACTATAGACACAAACTCCGTTAACTACAATCGCAAAATCCATATAGCCATGAAATACAAAAGCTTATTTATTTTTTATTTATTGTTATAGAGAGGGAGGGGGTTGGGCAAAAGCAGAGGGAGAGAGAATCTTAAGCACGGTGCGGGCCCCGACTGGGGACTCCATCTCAGGACCCTGAGATCTCAAGATCTCAACCTGCACCGAAATCAAGAGTCAGATGGTTAGTGCACTGAGCCACCTAAGCACCCATGAAAGTTTCTATTTTTTTTTAAATTTATATTGAGAGAGAGAGAGAGAGAGTGAGAGAATGAACATGAGGGAGGGGCAGGGGGACAAGGAGAAGCAGACTCCCCGCTGAGCAGGGAGCTCCACGGAGGGCTCTGGGATCATGACCTGAGCCAAGGCGGACCGAGTTTATTTTCATATGCAACCTTCTTATTTAGTGGCAAAAATCAGAGATAAGGCTATTCATGGTGTTTCTTTATAACAGATGTGAGTATTTATTCATTTTGCCTTCCATATAGTAATGAGCTTGACTACAAATTCTCTCCAGATTCTGTTGAGAGTGTTCATAATATACAGAATATGACCTATGTGATCTTCCTGGGTAAAAAGAAAAAAAAAATTGAACCTGAAACACATCTGATTCTAAGGGTTTTCAACTAAGTGATTGTGGTCCTGAATATAAAGAATGAAAAACACATACTTCATAAGAAATTACTGTTGGGTAATGATGGGGTGGCAAGAGATGGGTTATGAAAGGACCACAGGTAATTTGAACACAATATAGGGATAGGTAATATTCAACTAAAGGGTTTGGGGTGGGTCATGATTTAATTTGCTTCATAACTTATGTGTATATGTATATATATTATGTTATAATAAACGATACATGGTTAGAAGATGTTTTAATTCATCTCTCTTCTGTTTTCATTTTTTTTTTAAACAGATGATTTTCCCTCTCACAGAACTGATTTCATGGTTCACTAATAAGCCATAAGCTACTTTCTAAAAAGCTGAACAACCCTCACCCACGTACACTGGGAGTCCTGAATAAGGATGTCAACTGTCTTTATTCTTAAGCGCTAAACTGGTTGATGTTTAGTGGACGGATTTCATGTTCTAGAACAACTTGAACTGGACCTACTGGAAAGAAAATCTTCTTCGTTGTTCTGAAGGTTTTGATTTATCTCTCTTTTTTTTTTTTTCAGATGTGGACTGATTCCTCTGTAGATAACCTCACTTCTTTCCTAGCGAGGCCCTGACTATCACGCCTCCTGTGTTGTGAATTTAATGCCCTAACAGAGAACAGGCACCTCAAAGCACACTATCTTGCTAAGAGGCAAGAGAGCCCTCAGGGCAGCAAGGTGCTGGAGTTTGACAACCTCGATTTCCGCCTCAGGCAGTCTTCCTCAAGGTTTGGGCACTTAGACTGGGAGCAGGGGGTATTTAAACAGACAACATCTGCCACCTCAGCCAGCCTTCCTGCCGCCTCTCAACGGGGAGGACATTCATCTCCCTCCCATCTCCTGTGCATTAATTTAGCAGAACAGTCTTCCTGCTGGTAAGCCAAAATAATCGGAACACACAGGAGGTAAGACTTCAAAAAGATTGTTTGGAGCCATTGGAACAACTCTATGTTTCTCTGGTTGGTTGAGACTTTGGGGAACATGCTTTGGGCATATGCACTGAACATGTGTAGACAACCCTTTGGAAGTTGGGATTTTTACCCAGATCATCAGAGATTGTATTTATCTGAGGACTCTCCAGCCTCCAGTTTGAAAAGCAGACAGGAGTTTCCATATGACGGGCACCCTTAGGGCAGCGGAGATTCCACAAGATGGGGATATTCTCAAAGGAAAGTAGAGTAGCCCTCTTCAAGGGAAATCTACTCTGTCCTTAGCTCAAAGCAACTAGTATCTTGTTTCTCTTCTCCAAAGGAAGGACATCACAGTGGATGCTCTTGAGTTTATTTATAGGCTTACTATAGGAAATCAAGCATTACTAACAGGAAATCTAACACTTTGTCCAGTTTTCTTCTGAAAGGGTCAACATATGTTATATAATTTGCAATAATCTTCTTTGTTAAAAACATTTACAGTTAAATATTCTGTTCATTTTAAAAATTACTTTAATAAAAAAATTACTTTAATAATGTGAATGATGAAAATGAAATAGAAAGGACTATTAGCTATCATGAAAGAACAACTAAATTTTTTAACCTTCTAATCATCAACTAATAAATTCTCTAGCCTCTATGGAGCCTAATGTATTTTATTTATATTTGCATAATTTTACATTGTTACTTCATGTATCCTTCTATGGGTTCTTCTCTTTATCAAAACCATATAAGATCTTTGAATATTTTTAGGGACGTATTTTTAGACTTCAGACTCTCTAGGTTCAAATCCCAGAAGGTCTACTTACTAAACTATCAACCTTGATCAAAGTACTTAACATTTTTGAAGTTTTCTCATTTGTAAAATAGAATATCATAAAAAGCATTTGATTCCATAGCACTGTAATGGGAACTAAGTGGGCTAACCCAGAAGTGCTTAGAACTATCTGCTTGGTACATTACTAGATCCTCAGTATTTATCATTTATTATTATTACTTTCCCATAATTACAGCACTTAAAAATGCTTGATCTTATTACATGGTGCTAATGAAATATGGCTTTGTGAAAGAGACTTGCAATAGGAATTCAGGCCTACTTCTTTAAAATCTAGTTTTAAATAACCAGCGGAATGAAGCCACTAATTAATAAAGCTATTAAAGGTTCCTTCTTGATTTATCACTTCATCTATCAGCAGTTGCCTTCAATCTTTGCCTGATATGGTTTTGAAGAACCTTGAATTTGTATTTGGGGTCATAGAATATTAACAGAAATAACTGTGAGGTGGGTGCAGTTCTGCTCCCAAACCAACCCTAACTTCAAATGGAATAGCTTTTAATAGTTGAGTTTCTGGGAAATTTTCATTTGAATGAACAGCATCTCATCAACTGAAACAATAAAAACTTTTGGAACCTGCACACTTAGTCTACTCATCTTATTTATTTATTTATTTATTTATTTATTTATTTATTTATTTATGAAAGACAGAGAGAGAGAGAGAGAGAGGCAGAGGGAGAAGCTCTATGCAGGGAGACCGACGTGGGACTTGACCCCAGGACTCCAGGATTACGCCCTGGGCCGAAGGCAGGCGCTAAACCACTGAGCCACCGAGGGATCCCCTTCTCATCTCATTTATTAAAAGACAGAACTGAGATGTTGAAATGTGACATGGCTTGTTGGCTGAAGGAGATGCACCTTCCCTAGAAGGTATATAATAAAAAGGGTCTAAACATTATTTGTGGTGTTTTCTTGTTCTTTATCCTGAATACTCATGAAATCCCAAGCTATGTGCATTTTTTTCTAATGTTTCTGCAAATTGTAGAGAAGAAACATATTGATTTTTAAATGGGACTGCTCTCTATGTGATAATATTTAATACTTATCTTGTATATGTTATGTCTTTATGTGGATTATTGCATTTACTCTTTGAACAACCTTCTGTGTAGGTTTTGTTTTTTTTAAAGGTCTCATTTACAGATGAAGAATGTGAGGTCCAGGATCATCCAGTTAGAAGTAAGCTGTAATTCAAAACTAATCTGAGAGGCTGCAAAATATATGCTTTTTATCAGTTCTGTGCTAAGAGAAAGACCCTTAACACCTATGTCATTAGTAATGAAATCATACTAGAAGCTTCTGATGGTTCATTAATTATAATCCAAAATTATTAGGATTATAATGAAGACAAAAACATGCAGTGGGAAATAAGTCATTGAAAAAATATATAAAATGTACGATATAAAACATTTCACTCACAGGAATAATCAGTGATGGGAATTTTAGGTACTACATTGTCCTAGTGATAAAAGCTCTTTTGAGTGCTCTTTACATCCTATCACTGAAGCTGTTGCTACTCCACCTACTTCCTAGTGTCTGACTAGCCAAATACCACCTAAACCAGATGTTTGCAAGAAAGCCTTGGTAAAATGCTCCTTTATAGGTGTAAGGTTTCTAACACTTGCCATCCCATTAGTGATTTTTTTTTCCTTTCCCTGGAAACAAATGGAATTAACAAATGGTAATTTCATCTGTGGCTCCAGAATTAGTCACACGAAGATCATTGTGCATATTTCCCAGAAGATATATTTTACATCTTGTAATAAATGAACCATTTAATTCTTAAGATTTTCCAATGAGAAGTTTCTCTCTCAAGTTGCAGCTTAGTGTTTAATGTTATGAGAGAAAAGAAAGGCCTAACTATTGCATCTATCCCATAAAAGATAATCGAATGTTGAGGTTAACTGAGTGATTCATTTCTGACCTATAAAACTGGGGCCTGCCTTTTTGAAGTAGTCAGAAGGTATAAGCAAAATACACTGTCTGCAACCACTTGTCCCCCTACCTGCCAAAAACGGGAGTGAGGGAGTTTTGATCTATTCAAAAACTTGTCTTCTTGAGCAACTGGTAATTGTGAAAAGCCTTAACTCCTTTCCTCATCACCACTTTATGATAATCACATCCCCCCACAGCCCAGTCTCCCCAACATATAGAAAATACTACTTTCTTTTATGTGAATATTTCTTCAGTTTTTACATTACCTTAACAATGTCCCAAAGTTAGTATATTCCTATTATATTCTGGTAACCCTTTCATTTTTAAAAAAGGGAAAACATTTCTATTACACAGATGGATAATGAGTATTCAGTTGGACACAGAATTAGCAGACTAAATGAGCTACTTACTGATCATCGAACATACATCCAGGGTTAGGAGGTAATCCAGCCTTGAAGCTTTGGAGCAGTCACACTGTTTTGCAGTGTACCTTCTAAGGAAGGGATGAATAACCCTATGCAGATAATGCTGGAAGTGGGATAGGGGACTATAGAATATCAAGAATTCAGAATGCCTCTTGCTGAATTATGTCTCAGAATTTTTCTCAATTCTTGAAATCTCTTTTGAGTCTCTTGTCTGTCCAAAATACTAAACCCTAAGGGCTGCACCAATTGCAAATTGCACAAATATCCTTTGATATAGCATATGAGTCTCTCTCTCTCGTTAGGACTAGGTTATAGTCATGACATGACTTTTCTCCACAGTGGAGAACATTGCTGTAGTATGTTTACTAAGCAATTGGCCTGCCTGCCAGTTATACAAGTGTTAGACTCTTTAAGAAAGAGGAGATAACAGGAGATAGCCATTGATACTCACCTTTAATCTGTCATTAATACTAATTTGATGGTGTTTAGGAAATGGTTAATTTTTTTAGGAAACAAACGTGGTTCTTAACGTTAATATTCCTTATGTTTGGGAAGACAAATATAGTTTCAGTTTTCAGAGTTCAGCTAGAAATAGACTTTTCTAGGAAGTTTCAAAAGTTTTTCAAACTCAGTTTCCTCTAGGGAACAGTGCCATAACTTCATCTAGTATTTAAACAGTAGATTATTTTTTAAGAAGTGGTACATTATAAAATCTTTTTTTATTATACATGCAATTGCTGCCAGTTTTGGCCTACCTAGAGGAAAATTGCCATTCAGCAACAAAAGGAGCAGTTTATCTGGTTTACTCATTGCAGGCACTGGAATCATAACTACAGTGATGATTGAAATCAGGTGCTTGAATCCCATCTATAATAAGATCCAAGGGTTCTTCTATTATGAACTTCATCAAGATAACTAAATGAGATTGGCTGAACAATGAACTCTATACAAGTTGTACACATTTAATGTGCAACATAACAAATAATATACAGTGGAGCTCTGATAGTAACTTTCAGTCATTTCTCAATAAGAATTTATAAAATCACAGCCAGATAAGGGCAAGACACATATTGTCCTCATTTCGTCTTCTTTCCAATTTATCTACTGTTTCCCTCCTTACTCATATGCTTTAACCTCCTATATCAGGCAGTAGAATTGTACCTCTATGGATATGCACACACCTGTTTTGTTTGCTATTGTACCCACAACAAATAGCACAGTATTTGGCACTTTTTAAGTTTTCAATAGGCAAGTGTGAATGAACAAGCAGAATTTCTTCATTGACGCTAATGGGCAGGCCATACTGGCTTTCTTGTGGTATATCTCCAGTGCTATAGCCCCAGGTCCTCTCTGGTTACTTTGCATGTTTCTTAGCTGATACTGACACTTGCTGTGGTGGTGGGGAGATCTTTAAAAGTTAATTTTCCTGTTTATTTAATACTATTTGACAATAGTATTATTTTTTGAAGAATGTTTTAAAAATATGCCAAGGTATATTAAAGAAAATAAATATCCTCCATGACTTTACTGCTTACACATAAATAGTACTTTGGGGATTTTCCTTTCTGACACCTTATGTGCATATATAATAACATATCTTTTATTAAGCTAATATAATTATAACACTTGATTTTTGAATTCAGTATTATATATGTTATTTTCCTAAGTTGTTTTTGTTCAAATGAATGGTTTTCTAACAATTGGCTTTGGCATTTTATATTTATTTTATCATCTGCATTTTCATAATTATTTCATAATTATTTTAGCCACTCTCTATTTGTTCCATTTGTTTTCCTTGCTATTATAAATCATGCTTTAATGAGAATATCTGGACTTTTACCTCTGTATTCCTCCTGCAACCCTTCCTTAAGACAAATTCCAGAAATGAAAATTGACTTAAAGCCTAAGAATATTTTATTTTTTATTTTATTTTTTAAAATTTACTTATGATAGTCACACAGAGAGAGAGAGAGAGGCAGAGACACAGGCAGAGGGAGAAGCAGGCTCCATGCACCAGGAGCCCGACGTGGGATTTGATCCCGGGTCTCCAGGATCGCGCCCTGGGCCAAAGGCGGGCGCTAAACTGCTGCGCCACCCAGGGATCCCCTAAGAATATTTTAAAGTCTCTAGATGATGCTGCTACACTTCTTCCCAGAAAAACAGTCCCAATTTCCACTAGTTGGTGGCTTCTCTTTCACGTGAAGATTAGCTGGTAACTAGAGTTGGAAACGAAAAAGGATCCACCACAGTGCAAGAGTTATGAAGCCCAGCTTGCTCCCTACATCCTTCTCACGTGCTGTTTCTGTTTGCAGCAGGCTGGGGTAGTGCTAGTTCACCGTTTCGTACCCATTTCTTCTTGGGCTTTACCTTGTTTTCTTTTTCTTTTTTAAAATTTTTTCTTTATTTATTTTATTATTTTTTTGTTTTCTTTTTAAATTAAAGATCTTTCCTGTGAAATTTCTGCTAGAAATGGCCGGTTCCAAGACTGGGATGTTGCAGGGTTAGCATTTGGCCTCTTTTTGGCTGCTTGAGACTAACTGCTCTACCAAAGAGCACAAGGACTATATAATAAAATTCAGAGATAGGGTCATGGTTAAATTACCAGAGTCAACATTTGTGCCTAAAAAGCTATTGGGACTGTAATCTATTGTGTGTGCTTAGAGAAAATGCACATTTACTCTTTTGGAATGTCATCCAATATAATGTGCTAAATAGACTAAAGCAGACCATGCCCATCAATAATGAGTAAAGTAGGAGTGATGATTGGCAAAGTTTAAATTCATGCAATGTGAGTTTGCAAATATGTTAGATAAACAATCAAATCTGAGAGTCCCACACCATATCATAAGGACAAATACTGATGAGTGTTTCGAGCTTATTGTTACCTAAAATAATAGATTAAACTATGCCATGCATGGATTTTCATTCAGTTGTCCCCCAGAATGGAGTAATAATTTGTCTATAGCCCAATTGAAGCCCAAAGCCTCTAGTGTCCTCTGGCATGTACCTGAGTACAGATTGAGTAGATGACATTTAATTGGGTATATAGTAAAATTAACTTTTATATTATTAACAGAAGAGTAAAGGGGTGATCTTCTATTGATTTTTTTTTCTTTTTTTCCTCACTTATCTTCTCTACTGATGAGTGAGTGCAGAGAGGGGAATTGCCTGCTTCTGGGAGGAGGGATTGAATCACAGGTCACAGAATTCCAGAACTGAGAGCTGAGTCTGGGAGCTCTTTGGTCCCTGAAAAGGTTCTTTGGGATAAAACAATGCTGCACCAGAGTCAGGAGAGTTTCAATTCTCTTCAGGCAATTGACTGATTCAACCAATATTTACTGACTGCTTGCTATTAAACGCTGTTCTAAGTCCAGAGGTAAAATAATGGGCATAAAACAGAACTTTACTTGCCTTTATTCACTTGCCATTTAACACGGGGAAGAAAACATTAATCACATAATTTCACAAAGTGTATAAATGCAACTGTGTAGTGGGCCAAGATAGAGAGATAATAGAGGGAATTAACCCTGCTGAGAAGGTCAGGGAAGGCTTCCTTGAGAAAGTGACATTTGAGTTGAGAAGTAAGAGATACATAAGCCTTAACTATGTAAGGAGAGGGCACGTGAGGATTATAGAAGAAGAAACTGTGTTCAAAGGCTCTCCTCAGCCTGACGGGCTGCAAAGATCAGTGTAACTGAAGGAGAGAGAGAAAGGGGTGTATAGTATGAAATACAACTAGAGAGGTAAGAGGAGCCAGGCCACACATGGCCTCCGAGGTCATATTACATATTTTTATCTTGATTTTAAGAGTAACTGAGAGAGGGCATTTGGGTGGCTCAGTCATTTAAGTATCGGCCTTGGGCTTAGGTCATAATCCCAGGGTCCTGTCATCAAGCCCCATGTCAGGCTCCCTGCTCAGTGAGGAGTCTGCTTCTCCCTCTCCCTCTGCTCCTCCCCCCATTCATGCTCTCTCTTTCTCTAATAAATAAATAAAATCTTTTTTTTTAAAGGAAAAGTTCATCAAGAGGTGAAATGTTGAATATACAGGAGAGAGGAAAGACAGTTAGTAACAAAACCCTAATCCTTCAAGAAAACAATGAATCCAAAACAGGTGGTAGAGAATTTGGATTTAGCCAGGGGAAAAAAAGCCAGCTTTTAAATTTTTTCGGAAAAAAAATGAAAGCTTAGAGGATTGAAAATGTATGTGGATGTTTGTCTGATGCCAAGGAAATGAGGTAAATCCCCATGTTCTTGTAAAGTTCCTACATCTTTATGAAAAGGTGATTTTGCTGAGCTGGGGAGATGAAGAGGAGTGGTTTCAGTAGAATGGAAAACTTCGGACATAATCATTGAGGTGAGCATAAGAGTGAAGGAGCCAAGCTGAAGAGAGGTGATAAGATGAGGTGGTGCTGAAGACTGGTGACTATGGGTTTATGATACAGACAATGTGGTCTATTGTATGATTTTCTCTAATTACATGCACCTGCTGAGAGGTGGCATCAAGAAAGCAGATAGTCACACACCTTCAGTTTTGGAGTTTCCTTAGAGGGAGGTAATGAATAAAGCAGAAAGGCAAGTTTCTAGCACTGTCAAAAATATTATTGAAACAATGGAGCATGTATTCTAAACAGTCTCAGAAGGGAAATAAGGAAGGAAGAGGGACATAAAATGGAACGAAATAGACGGAGTATTAGATTGGAGATCATGACGAAGTCAAAGAATCATTGTAACAGAAGTAATTAAGGAAAAAGGAAGAGGAGAATTAGTCCTCAAAGAATATATTTGAAATATATTTGAATTACTGCTCGGGACGAAGAAAAGTCCAAGGCAAGATCATACTCATTGGAGATGCAGAGACTGAGGAACTAGATCCCAAAGTATTGGGCCAGGTGACCCAAGGGGACAAGGATGGTGTTTTAGGAATGGTGGGGGCTATTGCAAGCCAAGAATCAAATTATCTAGTGATCTACAGACAGTGATCCTGACTTCAGAAGATGGCAGCATTAAGAGGTAGAGAATTTCTTTCTTTTCTTCTACCTTCCTTTCCCTTCTTCTCTTCCTCCCCTTCCTTCTCTCTTATCCCCTTTTCTTCCTCTCCCCTCTCTCTCCTCTCCTTGAGAATGAGGAGCTAATGAGCTAAAAGTAGCAATGAAGAACAAGAGAACATCAATCCTACTTTCTAGATTGAGGGTATTTGGGATGAAAGAAAATAATGCGATGTTATTACTTGAGAAAACTTGAGGGTATTTAAAGTTAAGAGCAGGTTACAGAGATAGCAAATTCAGAGAAGAGGCCAAAGATATTGAGGAATTAGCAAATTCTGAGACAATAATTTGATAAGGCTCACTGGCAGGGTATAAAAGATTTAGGATAAGGGAGAGAGGCTGGGTCCAGGCAAAGAAGTAGACAGTATCGTGAAGATTATGATGAGGTGGAGGACTGCGAATACCGGTTTTGCATGTTGGGAATTTATTTAACAGTTTTAACCTCAAGAAACCTCAGGTGGTGGTGAATACTGGGCTCAGTGGCCAGGTTAGCTGTTGTGGTTTTTTTTTTTTTTTTCTTTTCTTTTCTTTTTCATGTTGAAAGGGTCATAGTGGGAACCAGAAAATCTATTCCACATGGCTGATGACTAACTTAGTCAAGTTTGTTGGCTGATGACTAACTTAGAACTTCTGACTACAAACAAGAAAGCAGATAGTCACAGGATCCAAGATTCCTCTTTCTATTTCTTCTTAGAAATTACTTCCTGGGTCACCTGGGTGGTTCAGGGGTTGAGCATCTGCCTTTGACTTAGGTCATGATCCCAGGGCCTTGGGATTGAGTCCCACATCGGGCTCTCCACAGGGAGCCTGCTTCTGCCTCTACCTATGTCTCTGCCTCTCTCTTTGCGTCTCTCATGAATAAATAAATAGATCTTTTTTAAAAAAGAAATTATTTCCTATTAAGTGTTGTGAGTCTTTCTTTACATGTGATATTTTTCAAAAACTTTTGATTTTTATTGACTTTGGCCTAATCTTTATTCTGACCTGTCCCTGTGTGTGTGTGTGTGTCCTCTGACTCTACAGTTGTCTTTACTGAATATTTAGTATGATTAGGTTGATTGGACTGGTTTACATTAGCTCTGTCCCTGGCGGAGACTTCAAAATATGCAGGCTCATTTGAGCTGGATTTATGGATATCTGTTTTGTGTGTGAAACCAAAACTGAAGTTAATTTAAAGACCATGTGGTATCAATGGAAATTACAATTAAAAGCTGACGATGGATGATTAAGTCAAACCAGGAATGATGAAGAGGCCAACAGACAAAAGGGAGTTCAGAGTTAGGCAGCATAATCATGCATCTGTTTTTCTTTTCTTGGGGCCTCGCACAGTGGAGGCATGAACAACTATGAGCTGACGGGATGTTGGCTTGGCTCACGATGTAGAGCATTCCCAGACAGCTAAGTGCACTCATTTCCTGCCATGCAAAAATTTGGGATTACCCTGAAGTTTTGATACCCCCTTATTTCAGTATATCATTATCATTTCTCCTAAAAGTTTTAAAATATATTCAATGGTATATCATGCCACTGTATGTAATAGTGGCATAATATACTATTGAATATATTACATATGATATATTAATGAGTCCACAATATATTATTGAGTGAAAAGGGTAGATTACCAAATTGATGTATGATACCATCTAAGTAAAATAGTGTGTGCATGGTGTATGTCATAGGCACAGCAGAAGGAGTCTGGAAATGCATGCCCAACTGTTTACAGTGGTTATTGCAAGGTGGCGTAATATGTAGTTTAATTTTCTACTTTGATTTTTTTTGTCTTTTGCATCAACCAAATAATAGTATATACTAGAATATTTATAAAAATTTATATATTTATACACATATCTATCTTAAAATGAATTAATCTTATTATATTGAATTTGTGTCACCTTTTAGGATGACAAGCCCACCTATGACATTGGAATCACTGATTTGGAAGATATGATTTTATATCATAATTTTGAAAAAGGAGCAAGTTTATTTGGCTTGCTTGTAGAACTGACACACACATAAACACATATGCACACAGCTTCTTTAAGTTATGCTGTCTTTGAGAGTTTGAAGCAGAATAATATTTTAAGCCCCAAAACAGGCCAATTCATGCATTTCTTTTTGTGAAAGTATGTGATGTCACACATTAGTTGGTAAAATCTGAACCAGTTTAAAAGATAAATTGTGTGACTGAAATGCTTAAAGCTCTCCTAACAACAGGGCCAAATAAATAAGAATAAAGAATACAGAAATTTGATAATTGCTATGAAGGAAAAAGCAGAGAATTCAAGAAATGAAATAAAGTAATTAAGATATTTTCCATGCCTATGAACTATTAAGTAGGCACCATGAAACCTAGAAATCTAGAAGGCAGTTTTCAATTGCATGCTATGGGTGCAGCAAGGAGGAGCAAGAGAGGACTACCTAGCTAAGTTTAGGCTAGAGTAGCGAACATGGAAGACTTATAGGAGAAGAGACTCTTGAAGTGAACTGGAAGGACAGATATGAGTTAGCCAGGTAACAAATTCCATTACGAGTGAATGGCACAATTGGGGTTGGTGGGAAAGGATCATATCAGTTGGGGAATTTACATGCAGTAAAGAATAATAAATGGTATTATAATAAACAAAGATAAGCCTTGGAAGGGGTTAGAATGCTCAGCAGATATGAAGCAATATTAATCACCATGGCTTTGGGTGTGAGGTTTTCTTTATGGTTAGTGCCCTCTTCAAGTCCTGCCTTTGGTTTAAATTAGCTTGAAGACATTATTCAACTTCCTTTTGTTGCATGTCTACACAAAATTATAATTGCTGGCATTTACATTTGCTTTCTGGTGATTCTGTTGGACAGGAATTTCTCAACAGCAGACACTACTTACATGTATTCACTAAGTAAAATTTAGTGCCTGTCATATAATATGTGGGCTACATGGATATAGCAAAATGAGTCAGTATTGGCAATTGTGTGTGTGTGTGTTTGTGTGTTCAGAGGGCAGTTTTCAACTTCTTTGTCTTCCACTGAGAGATGCAGTAAGCAGCAAGTGAAGCCCTGTACCCTGATGTCTCTATACCTCTAACAACATGGAGAAAAGGATGACTAATCTTTAGGGATAGACTACTGTCAGTCAAACAGTCTGGGAATGGGCTTTGAGATAGGTAGATAATATAGAATTGAAAGGAGTCTTCAGCTAGTTTTGGAAGGAGAATAAAATACTGGTGTTCTTTAAGATGTTGAATTGTTTATTCCTCAAACTACAACTCTTCACTCTTGTGGTAAATTCCTTATTTTAGCACTTCACTAGAAACTTGTGGGATAAAAAGGACCATTAATTGAATTCTGGAGCTGTAAGCAGATAGGATGCCTCCTCTTGGTCTAGTTCATGGCAACGATAACACATTAGGGATCAGGAAGTCAGAGACTTGGGAGTAGAGTATAACCTCATGCTTCTTAACAAGGGCTGCACACCAGAGTTGCCTGGATAGCCTTTTCAAACTAGTTATGTTTGAGCCCATTTTCAACATTTAAATGGAGTCCAGGCATGTGCATTTTAAAGCTGTTCTACTGTGGATGTTTATGCATAGCCCTGTTTGAGAAGTATGGATAAAGCATATACAAACAGCAAGAACACAATGGCAGCAAAAACAACAGCAGCTGCTTTACAATTTATAAGTATTTTCACTTGCAATATTTTGCCCAATCTTCATAATAACCCAGAAAGAAATATAACATTAAACCCATTTTACTAAGGGAGGAATAGGTTTGGCGAAGTCCAGTAAATTTTCCAAGTTTACTGCACAGAAATAGCAGAGCTAAACTCAATCCCAAATCTTCTGACTTTTCTAGTATTAAAATCCTTGGTATTGAGTTCTTTACATCGTCAGATCACGTCTGAGAATTTCTTTTTCCCACCCCATTCACCACAGCTCCTTCATTATCTATGTCCTAGTCCATGCAATCCCATTCTTGAACACCCTGTTTCTACACAGATGTATTAGGAGGAATTTGGATTTGGCAATGTAGCTTTGGGATGAACAAATATTGGCAATTATAACACTTTGATAACCTCATCATAATTTCCTGACTTTTTCACAGTGCAAAAAATATACAGGGGATTTCCAATGACATTTTAAGGGAATTCCAGACATTAGATTACTGTCATACTAATATTGGAGAAGCGGAATTAGTATTAAAGATCTGATTCTTTTCTTGCCTAGAAATTACACAATATATCAACTAGCTACTAACTTCTGAACTCAAAGCTTTAATAATACATTTATAGATATTCTTATTGAGCAAGATCAATTCCCTGGGAAAATTGTTCAGAAACATAATTTTGCATTTCTGAATTAAGAATTTTCAAATATCAGTTGAGGATTTAAGTATGTTTCTATTTATGGTGTAAAGGAGTTTATAATAATTCCTTGTTTGGGGAAGCTTTCCAGTACTTTCACCTTTATCTTCCCTCAGAAGCTCTTCCTTTTAAAGAAGATTCTCATTCACTCACTTTATATATAATAATAATAATTATATTATATATATATAATATATATATAATCTTGACCTTAAAAAATCTTTTAGACAATTCTCAAAGTTTCTGTAGGTAAAAGAGAACAAGTTCACAACTCAATCACAGTGACAACCTAGCACGAAAATCATAGAGGCAGCACCTTTGAATGAGACATATCCTAAAGGATCTACTGGAAGACTTTCTTTTTAGGTAAGGCATTATTCAGTGGCAGCTTTAACTTAGAACTAACATAGCTCCCAAGTGAAGTCTCAGATTAGCCTGATTTGTTTTTTAGCTCATCCATCTAAGGAATAGAAGAATTGAGTCTATTTATCAGCTCCCAACTCCTTTTTAGATTTTTTTCCAACCTATTATTCAAGGTGGCTAAACTCAGGATTGTCCCCACCTGACTTAAGCACTGAGAGGTGAATTATGGAATGATACCATTTAGTTCCCATTGTTGATGTGCCTGTGGGAAATAATGCTTGGTAAAGCAAAAAGAGAAGCAACCCTGATACCTATTTATCTAAGTGCCCTTTCTGATACCTATTTATTTGGATGCACTGTCTAAGGAATGTCCTGTAATATAAATGTATTTTCTAAGTCATGGTATAAATGAGAGAGAAGATGGGATACTTCTACTTTGTCAAATGAAGACTTTCTCAAATACTTCGTTGCTAATTTATTCAACTTATTTTTTACTGGAAAGCGAACTTTAAAATCTTAAATTCTGCTATATTTTGTTTTCCTTCAGCTTTTGGTGGTCTTTGAGGACAATTGCTTAAGCTACCTACTGGGATAACAGCCCCACTATCCACCAACAGCACATGCTCTTCTTTGAAAGTTAGAGTCTGACAGAATTGAGCCAGGAAATTAGCGGTCTGCTTTGAGAATGGAGCGTTTGTATGGAAATCAAAAACCATATGAGTGTTCAGCCAAGACCATCATTTCTGTTCACTAAGTAAACAATAGTTGATCTGCTGAAACCAGTTTATAAGATAAATTATATTAGGAGCTATATTCATCATAGTGCAGATGCTTGATAAAAACATTTGTCAGGATAGCAACCATATAGAATATATTTCTTTTTAATGTAATCCTTATATCTAGCTAGAGATAGACCATGATGGTTATTATTCATTTTAGGACAAGCCATAATCACCTTAGAATGATAAGATCCTTGCAACTCTTTTGTGAGGAAAAAACTGTTGTCTGTATTTTAAGAGATGGAAGTAAAGCAAGGTAAAAATTCTCCTTTTATGGGGAGTGTGTGAAATGCCCTTGAATGATGCTTTATCATCACACCCAGATGTGGAAAGAAAAGTGCCAATGCATAGTCCAAAAAGCTATAATAATCATAGAAGCAGCATATACTACAGATCTTTGGTTATGGTGACTGTAAGACAGAAACAGGAGAAGTTAAATAACACCAAAAAGGTTCGGTGAAAAATAATGACTATAAAGAGGCATGTTTCCATTATAGACACTTTAGTGGTTTATTATAAGCTCAGCAAAAGGCAACTACAAGTAGGTTGAAAACTGCTCAAATACCTTCCAAAACTACTCAGGCAGGAATGGAGAACAACAGCAGCTGTGACAACTGGACAGTAACTATGTGATAGGAAATCAAAACACAAAATAATAAAACCCATAAAAAACTTATGAGAAAATTTATGAGATTACAAAAGTAAGGCTAAATATGTTTGTCCTAACAACAAATAAAAATGGGATAAAATCATTAACTAAAAGAATAAGACTGAGTTTGGGGGAAAAGAAAGAGAAACCTAAGTGACTTTCAAATCTAAAGTGAAAGGATGAGAAAAATATATAGCATGCAAATTTGAAATGCAAGAAAGAATGAATGCCAACATTATGAATGAATGAATTTGAGCTTTAAGAAAAATGAAATGAGCCTAAAAGTATTATTTTATTGTAATAAAGAATTCTAGACATGTAAAAGGTATTAATACAATGATAAAGTAAAAAAATAACAAAAAAGACAGAGAAAGAGAGAGAGAAAGGAAGGGAAGGGAGGGAGGGAAAAAAATCCAAACCCAAACAAAAGTAGTTAGGAAAGCCAAGAGCTTGTTATTTAGGTAGGAACTCCAAAATAATAAAACATCCAATCCTCTGTTAATTAATGTTATGGGCTGAATTGTGTTCTCCTCAAATTCATATGTTGAAGTTACCTCAAATTCATAATTAACCCACAATATCTCAGAATGTTATATATTTGGAGATAAGCTCTTTAAAAGAATAAGCTAAATGTAGTTCATTAAGGTGGACCATAATGCAATATGATTGGTGTCCTTATAAGAGAAGACTAAGATACAGACCTATACAGAAGAAAGACCATATGAAGACAGAAGATAGACATCTGAAAAACTAACAAAGAGGCCTCAGAGAAAACCAATCCTGCTCACACTTTGATTTTGGACTCCTGCTTCCAGAATTGTGAGAAAATATATTTCGTTGTTTAAGCCATCCAGTCTGTATTCAAAAAATCTGTTGTATTTCTGTATTTCAGTCATAAACATAAATTGAAATTAAATGTCAGTATCATTTTCAATAAAATTGAAATTAAGTATCAGCATCATTTTCAATATCACCAAAAATATTAACTCTTGGGAGTAAATTTGATAAAAGATATGCAAATCTGTACACTGAAATCTATGAAACATTCCTAAAAAGATTAGAGAAAATCTCAATAAATGCAGCATTATACTCTGAGTCAAAAGACTCAATACTGTTATCATTCTCCCTAAATTCTCTATAGATTAAATGGAATTACAATCAAAATCCCAGTTTTTTTTTTTTTTTTGTAGAAACTGACAAACTGTTTCTAAAATTTACGTGGAAATGCAAAGGACCTAGAATAGTCTAAACATTTTTGAAAAATAACATTATATTTAGAGAACTAAAACTAGCTAATTTTAAGACCTATTTTTAAGTCTATAGTAATCAAGACAGCATGATATTAGAGTAAAAATAGACAAAACAATCCATGGAACAGGATAGAGCATTCCGAAATAAAACCATATGTATATTGACAACTGATTTTTGACAAAGATGAAATTTAATGGAAGAAGAATAGTCTTTTCAACAAAAGAATAATTGAATATCCATATGGAAGACAATAATAAACAATTTGTGATCCATACCTGATAAAATATATAAGAAATCAATGTCTTAAAACAGGTCTTGGACCTAAATGTAAAATCTAAAATTACAGATATTCTAGAAGAAAACAAAGGGAAAATCTTTTTGACTTTGGGATAGACCAAGATTTCTTAAACCCAGCGATATTGACATTTGGAGCCAGGTAATTTTTTTAGTGTGGAGAGCTCTCCTGTGCATTTAGGAAGTTTAGCAGCATTCCTGGCCTCTCCCCTTTAGAAGCTAGTAGTACCTTCCTGGTTGTGACCACCAAAAAATGTCTTCAGACTTGCCAAATATCCCCTGGGAAGCAAACTATCTCTGGTGTAAAAGTTCTCTGGTTAGGAAAAATTTCTTAGATATGAAAATCAAAAGCATGATCCATAAAAAATAATTTGGTAAATTACATATGAACAAATATAAAGCCTTCTGCTCCTCAATAAGGCACTGTAAGGAGAATGAAAAAACAAGCCACAGATTAGGAGAGAATATTTATAAATGTCTGAAAAAAGACTTACCTAGACTACACAAAGAACTCTCAAACTCCAATAACAACCTCCCCCAAAATGTAAAAAAGATATGAAAGATGCTTCACTAAAGAAGATATGCAGATGTGAAATAAGTACATGAAAAGATGTTCAATAACATCAGTCAATTGAGAAATGCAATTTAAAATGATACAGTATTACAGCCATAATTATTAAAATGGCTCTACATAAAAAGAATGGCCATCCCAAGTATCGGTGCAAATATGGAGGAACTTTTATTTTTTTATTTTATTTTATTTTATTTTATTTTATTTTATTTTATTTTATTTTATTTTTTTAACTGGAACTTTTATACACTGCTGGTAGGAACATAAAATGACACTACATTGGAAAATAGTTTGACGATTTCTTAAAAAGTCACACATACACCTACACATGATCCAGTCATGGTATTCCTTGGTATTTACCCAAGAGAAATGAAAGCATACGGCCATCCAAAGACTTATATAAGATTGTTAATAGTAGCTTTATTTGTTATAGCCAAAAGAGGAAACAACTCAAATGTCCATCAACAGATGAATGGATAAACAAAACATAGTATGACCATATGAGAAAAAGTACTTAGCAAAAAAGGAAATGAAATTTTGCATCACCTAACGACATGGATAAATCTCAAAAAATAATGATGCTGAGTGAAATAAGTGAAGTAAAAAAGAGTATACTACTATATTTTGGTTTACAGCAAATTTGAGAAAGTGTAAACTCATTGATAATGACAGATATCTAAGAGTAGTGGTTGCCCGGGATGAGGTATAGGGGGAGGGTGAAGAAAGTAAGCAGTACAAAGAAGCACAAGAAAACTTTTTTGGGGTGATAAATATGTTTACTATATTGATTGTGATGTAGACTCATAGCTACAAACAAATATAAACAATTGTACACTTTAAGTGCAGTTTATTATGTACAAATAAAAAAGAAAAAGGTGTCATATACAAGAGCAATCTGGAT
The DNA here is from genome assembly GCF_003254725.2 of Canis lupus dingo. Classification (NCBI taxonomy): domain Eukaryota; kingdom Metazoa; phylum Chordata; class Mammalia; order Carnivora; family Canidae; genus Canis; species Canis lupus. Next base: position 19,477,504 of record NC_064256.1, on the reverse strand, counting down.
AAACAGCAAGTTCATAAACTAGCAAGAAATATCAAGGACATTTATGGAGAAACTTTAAGACTCTACTGAGGATATGAAAGGAAGATTTAAATAGAAAGGGACTCATATCATTATTATTGAATGAAAAGATTCATTATTATAAAATTGTCAATTTTTCTAAATTAATCTATTGTTTTAATTCAATGACAGTATGGATCGCAATGAAACTTTGTTAACTATGACAAGTTTATTCCAATCTCCATGTAGACAAAATATGTGAGAATAATCAGAAATTGAAAGAAAAAGTTCTAAGAAGTCACTCTTACCTCCTACATTTTAAAACATTTAATAAATCCAAAATAATTAAAACTATCAATTGGATGCATAAATTATTAAATAGATCAATCAAGTAGACAAGCGTCCAGTAATAGAACCAGGTATAAATGGGGAAAAAGCATATGGTAGAAGTAGCATTAAAATGAATAGAAAAAAGATGGATTATTTAATAAATGGTTTTGAGAGAACTAACCAGCCATTTGAAAAAGAAAATAATAAGGCTAGAACATCACTACAGTCCTTACAAAGATAAATTCCAGAGATGCCTGAGTGGCTCAGTCAGTTAAGCATCTGCCTTCTGCTCAGGTCATGATCCTGGGATTGAGCCTGGTGTCACGTTGGGCTCCCTTCTCAGCAGTGAGTTTGCTTCTCCCTCCCCCTGCTCTTGTGCAGGATCTCTCTCTCTCTCCCTCTCTCTCTCTCCCTCTCTCTCCCTCTCTCAAATAAATGCATAGAATCTTAAAAAAAGACAAATTCCATATTGATAAAGATGAAATGTTAGAATTATTAATGAAACAGAAGAAAATATAAAGGGATACTTTTATAATTTTGACAGGTAAAGACCTTTCTTAGCCTAAAATAAAAGCCAGAAAGGTATATAACTAAAGATTTAAAACGTTGAATACATAAAAAGTGAAAACACTCCAAAAAACACCATAAACAAGGCTGATGAAAAGAAAATATCTGCAATTAATGTGACAGAAAAAAAGAGCAATTGTAGTGTACAAAGCACTCAGAATTGAAAAGAGAATAGATGATTCTTGAAAAGAAATATAGGCAGATGTATATATTTTTTGTTTAAAAAAACAGGTCCTTCACCAAAGAAGAAATATAAATGTCAGTGGATTATATACATATATATTTCAGTCTTATTAGTAACATAATGAACACAGGCAAATACAAAATTGAGATATTGCCCCCTTTCTAACTAGCAACTATTATTAAAAGACTGATCAAACTCAGATTGTCAAGAGAATGGAAATTGACTTTCTCATGTATTGTTGGAGGGAATATATAAACTGACATTTTTTTCCAGAACACAACTTAGAAACATATGTCAAAACTTGACATACGCAATTACACTTCTAAGCAATTATCCTAAGTGGATAAGTATACACGAACCCAGAGTTTATGAACAACGAAGTTCACTGTTGCTATATTTCTTCTTTTTAAAAAAAGTAGGTTTCTTTATAGAAAAAATTTAAAGTTACAAGAGTAGAGAGATTATGATATAAGGAACCGTTAACTAAATCACCTAGTTTCAAAAATTATTAACATTTTGCTAATCTTGTTTCTTTGTCTACCCCTATACTATTTTTTGGGTGCCCTTTTATTTGGATGTGGAGACCAAGGATAGTAAAGTAAGCCCAAAACAATATAATAAATTCCAGAAATACTTTGGTATCTATACTGAACAAATAAAGACTTTGTCATAAAACATATGGAATATGTTTTATGACAATGGAATAAGGAATTAACATTACCTAATACTCAGCTCATGTTTAAGTTTCCTGAAATTTTTCAGAAATGTCTGTTTAGGATTGGTTTGTTTGTAGTAAGATCTTAAGTTTCATATATTACATTTGGTTCACTATGTCTTTTAGTTTCCTTTTTAAAATATGGAACAGGTCTTCCACTTTTTTAAAATGCCATTTATTTATTGAAGAAACTCAATCATTTGTACTATAAAATTTCCCACAAAGAGCAGTCAGTTGATTGCTTTCCAATATGCAATTTAACTTGTTCTTCATTTCCTTATATTTATTGCAAAATGGTAGATATATAGGCTTACTTAAAATTTTTGACAAGAACGTTGCATAAGGGATGCTGGCAAAATGCCTGATTGTTCTGTTTAAGCGGTATTAGGATCCAGAAGGATCCAGATGATGTCAACATAATACATCCATTATAAAGTTCTCCGATAACTTCTCACTAATTGTTTTTTATCTATATTGATATTATACAGATTCATTATTTCATTAGGAATTGCAAAATTGTGATATTCTAATTCTGTCATTCCCTTTGCACTTACTAGCTAGAATTATTTAAAGGACTTTCCCTTGCCAGACTAATTGATTACACTGAAATAGATTTTGTACAGCAAGGACTGGCTTGGTGTTGTCCCTTTTTTTTTTTTTTGTCATATTTTTAGAATAATGAGTTGGTTTCCAAGAAGCCTCTAATGGTGACCATTGTGTGTGTGGTACTTATGTCATTATGAACTTGTGGATTTAATATTTTTAATGTATTTCAATCTATTGCAGCCATTATTCTTTTGATGTACTCAAATAGACTCCAGTCTTCTTCTTCTTCTTCTTCTTCTTTCTTCTTCTTCTTCTTCTTCTTCTTCTTCTTCTTCTTCTTCTTCTTCTTCTTCTTCTTCTTCTTCTTCTTCTTCTCCTTCTCCTTCTCCTTCTCCTTCTCCTTCTCCTTCTCCTCCTTCTCCTTCTCCTTCTCCTTCTCCTTCTCCTTCTTTCTTCTTCTTCTTCTTTCTTCTTCTTCTTCTTCTTCTTCTTCTTCTTCTTCTTCTTCTTCTTCTTCTTCTTCTTCTTCTTCTTCTTCTTCTTCTTCTTCTTCTTCTTCTTCTTTTAAAGATGTGCTTTGGGGCACATTTAAATGTCCTAGGCTTGCTTTCTACATTTCTAAACCTTGACTTAGATTCACCCATTTTCCCAAGGAGATTTAGTATTTTGGGAGAGTGGAGGTGGGAAATAGTACTTAGAGATCAGAATCTAGCCACTGAGGATGCTCCATCCTCCTTAATTATTATTGTTGCTAGGGTTTTTCCTTGGTTGGACACAGCTAGGAATTAGACATTTTTAGTAAAGACAAAGAACATTGATATTTTCCATTTAAATTAAACATATGGGGTATTACTTTATTTCCTTATTTAGACTTGTATTTCTTTTTCACTGATAATCATAGTTCCTAATGATATTAATATACTTATTGCTCAGTCCTATAAGAGCTTCAAAATAACAAAATATTCTTACAACTAACTGAGTATAGTTCAAGATCACTTGAGTCCTTAGTCCTTAGGCTATAATGATTAAGGATTTACAGTCAAAATACTATTATATTTTGGAATCACTGGCAGTAATTAATTCTGTATGGTTATATAAACAAATTGGAATATAATTAGATTTATTTAACTTTTTGTGATTTTTAACATTTTAATTTTTTTAAATTTTTATTTATTTATTTATTCATGAGAGAGAGAGAGAGAGAGAGAGAGAGAGAGAGAGAAAGAGAGGAGCAGAGACACAGGCAGAGGGAGAAGCAGGCTCCATGCAGGGAGCCCGATGCGGGACTCGATCCTGGGTCTGCAGGATCAGGCCCTGGACTGAAGGCGGCGCTAAACCGCTGAGCCACCCGGGCTGCCCCATTTTAATTTTTTAATATAAATATGTACATGGTTTGAAAGGTAAACTGTAAAACCAGGTAGATTTTTAAAAGTCTAGCTTCAATTCTGCTTTTTATATCCTGTGTTGCTTTCATACATTTATAGGTATATCATTTTTGTTAGGTTTTGGTTTGTTCTTTTTTTTAATATTTTATTTTATTTATTTATTCATGAGAGATACAGAGAGAGAGGCAGAGACACAGGCAGAGGGAGAAGTAGGCTCCATGCAGGGAGCCCGATGCGGGACTCGATCCTGGGACTCCAAGATCACGTCCCGGGCCAAAGGCAGACGCTAAACCGCTGAGCCATCCAGGCGTCCCTTGGTTTGTTCTTTTAATTACATTATTTTAAAAATATAAACAATATGTGTGTAGATGTATCCTTACACTTTTTATACATAAACCAGAATATAAATGCTTGGAGTAGAGCAATGAATTAGGAGTTGAAAGAACTGTGTCTTGGCTTTGCCTGAACGAGCAACTAAATGCAAGATTTTGGAACACTTAATCATCCTGTGGTTTGGTTTCCTCATCTGTAAAATGAGAGAAATCGTCCACATTACTTCATAATATTAGCATTCTGTACTTTGAGATATTAACAGTGTCTGTGTCTTGAGGTATACAAATACAGGTAAATAGAATTGATCACACACATAAATATATAACTTCACCTCTTGGCACAGTCAAAAACGTATATCCTAATCTAAATACAAGGACACAATGGTAGAAATATGGGCAACCAGTGTCCTTAAGTCTATTTGAAAAAAAAGAAGTCTATTTGAGGTACTTGTATTCTTAAATCAGTTTTTAGTTATGCAAATGACTGTATTATTACTACATAGTCTTACTCATGCAAAAGTGATAAATCTTACTATCCAGTTATCATAATTAGCCTGTCTTTCTTCCCTCCTTCCAGATGACTATTTTATACTTTTTTCCTTCCCCTTAAATTCATATCTCTTTCCTCAGTCTCATATCAATGGATAATCTTGCTTTTTTTTTTTTTTTACGTTTCCCTGCCCGCCCTCCCCCCAATTTTAAGCGAATTTCTAAAAACTCCCACCACAACATCTACTTATTCATTTGCATCGATGCCTATGAACTTTCTCTTTCCTCCTGATGCTATGGAGGGAACTGTCCCTCTTGCTAGCTACAGCCAGCCTCCACATATGTGCATTACAGCCTATCCTCTTTCACCTATTCATTGATCATGCTTTTCCTGAGGGACCATCAACTTCACACTCTCTATTGGTTTATTCCTACCAGATAAAAAATATGCAATTACTTTTCCCCTCTAAAAACATTCTATTAAATCACCTTCCCTCTCCACATACCACTCCATATTGTGCTCCCTTTGATAGCAACACTCCTTGGAAGAGGAATCTATGCTCACAACCTATAATTTCTCTCCTCTCATACTTTCTCAAACATATAGGAATCTAATTTTTGCTCTCTGTATCGTTTCTCTTTTGCATAACCCAGATGCAATCCTATCATCTCTACCTTCAGAATGTACTAAGAATCCCAGTACTTCTTACCTTTTGTCATTAGCTTGACTCAAGTCATTATTATTTCACAACGTAGCAGCAAAACATATATAGTTGAGACATACCCAGATTATATCTCTCCTTTCTCTGATTAAGGCCCTCTAATGCTTTCCCATCTCAGAATAAAAATCAAAATAACTACCATGAGCTACAAGGCCATTTATGATTACTTTTCTGACCCTATATCCCACTGCCTTCTCTGTTATTTCTCCAATTCATCCTCTTTTCCCCAGGGCCTTTGCACTTGCTATTGCCTGGAATGCTCTTCTTCCAGTATCTGCACTGTTTACTTCTTTCACATCTTTACTTTCTTGGCTACTCTATCTAAAACTTCACTCTTTGCCATTGTGTAAGTCAGCTCAGACTGCCATAACAAATACCATAGACTGGGTGACTTAAAGAACAGGAATTTATTCCTCACAGTTCTGACGACTGAAAGTTCAAGATGAAGGTGCCATCAGAGTCAGTGTCTGTGAGACACCTCTTCCTTCCTGGCTTGTAGAAAGCTGCCTTCTTGCTGAGTGCTCACATGGCTTTTTTTTTTTTAAGATTTTATTTATTTATTCATGAGAGACACAGAGGCAGAGATATAGACAGATGGAGGAAAAGCAGGCTCCATATAGGGAGCCCAATGTGGGACTTGATCCAGGGACTCTGAGCTGAAGGCAGATCTCAACCACTGAGCCACTCAGGCATCCCTCACATGGCCTTTCCTTGGTATATGCACTTTTAAAGGGCACTAATCCTATCATGAAGGAACCATGCTCATGACACCATCCAAACTTAATTACCTCCCAAAAGCCCCACCTACTCTCACATTGAAGGTAAAGGATTCAACATGTGAATTTGGGGAATACACATTCATACCATAATTTATCCCCACTTATACTTTATATTGCTATCTTTATTTTTTCCTATACACTTGTCACTTTCTAAAATAGAATATTTTTGGGACGCCTGGATAGCTCACCAGTTGAGCTCTGGACATGATCCCGGGGCCTGGGGATCAAGTCCCCCATCAGGCTCCCTGCAAGGAGCCTGCTTCTCCCTCTGCCTATGTCTCTGCCTCTCTCTGTGTGTGTCTCTCATGAATAAATAAATAAAAATCTTTAGATAAAATAAAATAAAATAAAATAGAATATATTTTGCTTATTTTGTAGATTGTATTCCCCATTAGAATTATACCTCCATGAAAGCAAAAGTTTTCAGCCTTTTATTTATTGATCTTCTAGTACCTCAAAAAATATCTGGCACATGGTAGATGCTCAGCAAATATGTGTTGAATAAATAAGTGTCTAGAATATCTTAGAAGTTCAAGTAGGTCATAAATACAAATGAGATGTAGCCTTATGAGGAAGAATCTGCCCAACTCTGAAATAAGCAAAGTGCTATGGGAAATCATTGTATTAGGTTCACATCCATAATTGTGAACATTTTAACAGTCACTCAGTGAATTTATGAATTAAATCCCTCTTTGGAAAAGTATCTAATTGATAAAACTACAATGAATTAATTAGGCTATCTGAAAAAGGAGTAGCAAAGTAATTTAAATTCCAATGTTGATATGGGCATCTGTTTATTATAAAACAAAAGCTTTTTTTCTTCACTTTAGAATAAACAACTGTGACAAATTGGCTCAATATTTCCTTTAGTTATGCTCATAATATATTTTAAGCAACATAATAGGCTTACATTACCCATCTTGTTTTCAATATCCATATGGCGACCGTTATGTAAATGTTCTTTAAAAACAAACGATGCTGTTTAATATACAATGTATGTTGTTTGCTACTAAAACCATGATTATATGAAAGAAAAGAATCATTGAATCATCCTAAAAAAGGATTAAATTCTAGAACTATAAATAGGAAATAGCTGATACTATTAAACTAATGTCGGAAACACTTTACTTGAATTTATCAAGATGGCATAACTTGAAAGCAGTTTTAAGATGATAATAGAACACATTTTCTCAGGTTTTCAAGAAATGCAGTTTATGAAAGACATCGAAAACTAGCTGTTACAAAACTGAAATCGTATGATGGGAAATTATGACAGAGGCAACCCAGTGTGTTACTTTGTTCCTCAAAAACCCAAATGACTGTAATGAGGAGAGAAGCCCTTGTGGCTATTAAAGGCAATTTCAGATAGTTCAGAAAATGCAACAAAGATGTGGAAGTATTCTCAAAATTAGGTTTCTTTTGTGGATTTCAAACTATAAGAATTTTGGATACTATTTGTAGCCTATTGAATTGAAAGAGCTTTATAAGAGACTGTAAGTACACAACATCAAGTCAAGCAGTTGGGGACCACACATATCTGCATCTCACGTAGACTCCTCCAATGGGTCCTTCAAATACTCTTTTTTGAGTTAAAAGTGTTCCGCCATATTCAGTTGTGGACACATAGAACCTTAGTATGTAGTTCGATTTCTTGGTTATACATGTGAAGTATAGGTCCTTCAAGAATAGGGGGCTTTCCCAGGGTCACATGAGCCAGGTTATATGAGATCAGGACTGATGCCCATCGTGTCAGTTAGCTTCCTTGCTGTCAGGAGAGATTCCAAATCTTCCTTGTTACTGAATGATATTGGCCAACTAACACCCCCCACCCGCACCCCCCTACCCCCACAGATTCACACATGCATATAAGCGTGATTTTATTTATACAGCTTAATTTTATTCACAATGGGGATAGAACCAAGATCATAAGCACTTAATGATATGTTCAGTGGCATGAACATTTGGTTAGCATGTGATCTTGGTCTATTTCCTAGGGCACTCACTACATTTTCTTAGCAGTACTCAGAACCTGGGATGATGAAAATGGTGCAGGGATCTTTTTATTTATTTTCTTTTTTGGTAGCTGGCATTTAGAAAAGATCAGAAGCAAATAGTGACTCTGGCTATAAGCACAAGTACTTAAAATTGCCCTATACAGCAAGGAAACAAGAAATAGGCTATGGAAAAATAGTTATTTGCTGCCTCATTACCTTCCTGCATACCAGCAGAGATGAGGTATGAGCAACATGCCAGGATATTGTCATCAAGTGACACAGTTTTTAAAAATCAAGAAAAAATTAATAAAGAAGAGGATTTTTGCAGAAAAGTATATTGTTTATCACAATTTTCAGGTTTTCTATCTCTTAATGATGCAATGGTTTTTCCAAATTTTAGGGACTAAACATACTCCTATCTTGAACACTTTTTACAGAATATATTTTGGTTTTTATAATATTTGAAGAGATCCCATTAAAAATTTGGAGGTCCAGGGGATCTCTGGGTGGCTCAGTGGTTTAGTGCCTGCCTTCGGCCCAGGGCGTGATCCTGGAGTCCCAGGATCGAGTCCCACGAAGGACTCCCTGCATGGAGCCTGCTTCTCCCTCTGCCTGTGTCTCTGGCTCTCTCTCTTTCTCTGTGTCTCTCATGAATAAATAAATAAAATCTTTAAAAAAAAATTTGGAGGTCCAAAATCACTTGTAGTAGTTCATCAATATTTAACCTGATTTGGAGGACTCGTGACTTCTTTTACATGCACTCTTGAGATAACAGTTCTGTAACTCCATAAAGATGAGTTTTGCCAGGGGGTGCATCATCTACCTTTTGCATGTTAGTACTTTTTTTACTTATAAGATGCATGTTTGTGCTTTGGGTCAAGGAAGTGAACTTGTAAAACCACAAGAATATGGGTTGAGTAGAGAAGGATTTTAATAATATCCCGGGGGGGGGGGGAGGGCACTGATGATGGATTTGGCAACCCCTATAAACATCAGGCATTTTGGTGAGGGTCCTGAGAGTGGATTAGAAAAGTGAATGTCAGCACTATGGGAATGTCCTTCTGAAAAGAAAAAGGAGCCTAAGAAACCTGAAACCTTCTCCTATTTGTTTTTCCATAAACCTAAGACACCATAAAAAATCAGGCAGCTTGCTAGATTCAAATACAAATAACAACTCTATGGACAAAATAACAGCTTGTGATAATCTAAAAAAAAAAGAGAGAGAGAGAGAACATTAAAAATGCTTACTCTTTCAAAAAGAAATACTGTAACTTTCAAGTTGAATTTAGAGGATGAAACACCAAATAGATACTTTTATTTAAAATGTTTCTTGCTTGTTCATTATATTTAAGAAAAAATAAAATAAAACAAAATTGGAGTTGTAATGAGACCACAAGTTTCAAATGAAATGCATTTTGAAATGTGGGATGATCCATCAAGAATGGTGGAGGAAACCACAGGACTTTTAAAGTGTTGGAATGAAATACTCATGAGGCCTGTTGAGCTTGCCCAGGAATTCCTTCTTGGTTATAGTGGATATGCTAAGTTGGCTCTTAAACATCCATTTCAAATTTCTCCTAATAGGCAGAGGCTGGACAAAAATGCCAGATGTGTTGAAAGTGAGGATTCCAGATGTGACTTAGGTCCTGCCAATCAGATGTTCTCAAATGACACTTGCATTCAAAACTGATTTAACCTAAGAGCAAGGCCTAGTGTGTAAGAAATTCATTTTGTGGTTGCTGATTCAGCGAGATTTGCATGACCCTGGGGCCAACAGTGGCAGCGGTGGGCTCTTGGACCTAGATGACAGCTAAGACTAGAGTGATTCTGGAATCAGGAGTTGGGTCTTGAATTCCCTCCCAGAAGTAATAATTTTCTTGGCAGGCCAGTACTACTGTGTGGTTCTGGGAGTCATTCCTGGAGGCTCAGCCTAGAGCCTGCTTCTACAGCTCTCATAACAATTTTATAAATACTTTATACCCTGTATTATTTTTTTCATTTCCTGTATTAAATTTTTTTTCCTGCTTAGAATAGCTAAAATATTTTCTATTACCTACAGTTGAACTTTTTTATGCAATAGTAGGTTATATCCTTATCCTATGCTTTCAGTGTAGTCCTACCAGAAGGGCTTAGGAAAGGAAAGGACTAAGTAAACTGAAAATTTAGGCCCTTCCCAAATATAATTACCCTCTTCCTATTGTGCTCTCTTTAGAATCAGAACAACCACCACCTCTTTGATCTTTTGCAACTTACTTGACCTCTCTGTGTCTGAGAATAATAGTGTCTACCTCATAGAGTTATGAGGATTAAATTATGGATTTGTGTAAACCATTTAGTGTAATTCCTAATATATAGTAAGTTATCAGGAAATGAGATCTGTTAGCATTGTTACCTCTAACTTTTGTCATTTGTAATGATCCATAGATGGGAAGTGGTTTGCATACCTTGGAGGAAAAGAACCAGACTTCATTTATTCATCTTTCTATCTCAAGATCCTATCACAAAGCTTGACACTGTAGATTTTTAATGCTTCCTGACTGACTGTTTCTAAATAGTCTATGAGCTCACAAAGAGTCTCAAAGTTTTCAGAGTATCTTATTCTTTTATTTTCTTCTGGGAAATTAGAATATGCCTAACCCTTCATGGAGTCCTACATGAGAGGAGGAGATAGGAGAGAATAAAAAATCTTTATATATTACCCATTTCAGATCCACACTTCATGTATGATGAAAGTTAAGACCCAAAGTTACTATTCTGTGCTCAAGTTCACAAACCTACAAACCTGCAACCAGTTCTCTATGGTCCCCTTATTGGGTTTTTCTATGATATCACATTCAGTAAGATATAATCATTAAAGTCTTATCCAGCCCTGAGAGTCTATGATTTTAAGAGGTGAATTTCAAAAACTGCATCATTTTGGATGAGTACATCATTTGGATATACTCTTCAAATTGCTTTGAAAAGGTCCACACTTTTCTTAATGATATGATTGTATCTTATTCTGATTACTGATGATTGTAAATTTAAGTATCAGCAATTGCACTATGAAACAGTACAGTGACATCTCAGGGTAATTACAAGTGTGTAGGGACTTATCCCTGAAACTAAATAGTTCCCAGTGTTTAGAGGTCTTAGGTTTTCTTATATTGTTCTGTGTTCCGTTTCTTTTCTCACTATGAGGTATTTAGCTGTCTTTTCTTGTCACCATCAATAATCTGATCTCCAGAAACCATCACCAATTTTGATTTTCTTCTTCTAATCCTCAAGTGTTCAGAAAATCAGAAGCTATTATAGCTCAAAGAGTAAACTGACTACGAGTGAGAGCTTAATGGGATTTTTCTAGGGACAGATATGAATGTTAGTGGGCAAACCATTTTGTATTGGTTTTACTCCCTGAGGGCTTGTTTTTCCTCTTATTCTTCTGATTTCATTGGAGTTTTGGTAATTGACATAACCACACAAATAGCTTTCGGATGCGTTAGACTAAGCATCAATTCAAAACACTGAAGCAGGCAGCGCGGGTGGCTCAGCGGTTTAGCACCGCCTTCAGCCCAGGGTGTGATCCTGGAGACCCAGGATCGAGTCCCACGTCGGGCTCCCTGCATGGAACCTGTTTCTCTCTCTGTCTGTGCCTCTGCCTCTCTCTGTGTGTGTCTCATGAATAAATAAAATCTAAAAAACAAACAAACAAAACACTGAAGCAGCAATTACCCACAAGGTCAGATTCTGATAAATTAATTCTTTATATACGGCAAAATGCTACAGTCACTTTGAAAAATATTCCAGCAATTCCTCAAAAAGTTAAACAAAAATTATCATTTGATTCAGCCATTCCACTCCTAGTTATGAACCCAGGAGAAATAAAAAGATGTCTGCACAAAAACTTACACAAAAGTTCATGGCAGGCATTATGCTTAGCAGCCAAAGGGTGGAAACAACCCAAATATCCATCAACTGATGAATGAGCAAACAGAATGTAGCACATCCATACATTGGAATATTATTTGACTATAAAAAGGGAATGAGGAGAGGATCCCTGGGTGGCTCAGTGGTTTAGCGCCTGCCTTTGGCCCAGGGGGGTGATCCCGGACTCCCGGGATCGAGTCCCGCGTCCGGCTCCCGGGGTGGAGCCTGCTTCTCCCTCCTCCTGTGTCTCTTCCTCTCTCTCCTCTTTCTGTGACTATCATGAATAAATAAATAAAAAAATCTAAAAGAAAAAAAAAAGGAATGAGGAATACTTGCTACAACACGGATAAACCTTGAAAATATTATGGTGATGAAAGAAGGCAATCACAGAAGACCAAATATTATACTATATTTTCATTTAAAATGTCCCAAATAGGCAAATTTATGGAGACAGATAGAAGGTTATGGTTGGCTGGGACTCAGGGCTGGGGCAGGAGATGAAAATGATAGCTAAAAAGCACAGAAGCTTCTTTTTGGGTGATGAAAATGTTCTAAAATTGATTGTGGTGATGCTTGCACAATTCTAAATATACTAAAAGCATTGAATTGTATACTTTAAGTGGGTGAATTATATGGCATGTGAATTATACTTCAATAAAGCTGTTACCAGAAAAGTCTCCACGTAGCAAAATGATTATCAGTTTCCAGGTGAAATTCCATTCCCTTCAAACCAATTTTATTCCACAAACTTAGATTTAATTCTTTAAAGTTTATCATAAAAAGATCCTTAATGTAACAGTATTTTGATGAAAACAAATGCTTCTCTCAAATGGCCTATTCATACAGTACGGAATTTAGCAAAATATCACCACTGCAAATTATCACCACTGATAAAGGGTAAACTTTTACATGAATGCCTTGTGTTCCTACACAATTTTTTTTGTTTCATTACAAAAGACGTCACTGACTGAAATCTCGCTAACCGGTAACGCAAACAGGATTTCTTAAGTGAAAGGCAGCGAGGTTCAATAGCAGAAAGATGATTAATCAGTACAGAAGAATTTCTAACATCCTGGTTAACTATAGTGGAGTCAACTTGCTTTCTTTTCTTTTTCACTGTTACTATAGAGATGGGGAACTACAGCCACATGTGGTTTGGACAGGAAGCTTCTTAACATTTCATCAGAAACAAAAGGGCAGAGGGCAGCAGCAAAGAGTGGGGGCAGGACTACACTACAGAGGCTGGAGTCAGGTTCCTGGGCCTTCGTCAGGGGTTGCTGGCTGACGCTGGTGACTCATTGGTGTTTCACAGGCCTACTTTCCCTGTTTGTTACAAGTTTTTTAATTAGGTCCTGGGAAATGATGTATCAGCTTATTGACCTGAGGTATTTTTTTGAAACTCCCTACAATAGGATTCTCACTTTCCTGTGTTGTTATTAAAAAATTTTTTAAAACAAGACAACAAAATGACATTCCATTATCAAGTAAGTTTAAATAAGGGAGAATAGGGGAAAAATTGTTAATGATTCAATCTAAACTGTCTAGAAGCAAATAGTTATATTAAAAATAAATGTATTTAAAAAAATAAAAATAAAAAATAAAAAAAATGTATTTTACTGCAATCTTTTAGCTTGTTTGAAGAAATTATACCAGAAACTGATAAGAAAATCTCAAAATAATTACCTACATATCCTATTTTTATATAATATTGGATATGTTTCTCCGTATGACAAACTTATAGCTGAGGGAAATGTTATCACAAGAAACTGTGTTTGCATATGCATGTGTATCCGTGTTCATAACTTAGACACAGAGTATTTATAAGAATTCAGCTACTGCAACAGGGCAGGAGATGAAATTATCAACATTATCAAGCAATCTAACTGTCTCTTGGATAACAGACTATTCAGAATTTTTTAAATTAAGATAATTTTTAAGGTAAGAAGTATAGTTTGCTAATAAGCTTCATATTCATGTTGATCTCTTGCAAAAAGTTATTTTAAGTGATTATTTAAATGATTTGCATTGTAATGCACACCATTTTTCTAGCCTTCAACCCTATAATACTGGGTGTTCAAGCTATTAGACAGAAGCATTCTGAAATACTCCTTCCATGGAAATGTCTAATGGCGTTGCACCCATGTCCCATGCAGTGGAGAGAATCCATTTTTAGTTTTAATTCTAAGTATAAAGTGAGTAAATTTTGACAAAATAGATTTAAAACACCCCTCTCACTGGTACAGCTCAAAGAATTTTGATACAATAGGAAGGAAGTAGCCTTGACCCAACATTCTTATCCTAATTCCTCTCCCCACCTCCAACCTGATCCTACAGGAAAAATGCACACGCCAAAGGTTCCACATTATCTATTTTGTGAATACGTGTAGAACATTTGGGACGTAGAACAAGAGAGTTGCATCATCACACTGACTATTCTCGGGTTAGGAAACAAAAACTGAGCACATGTAACAGGCTGGTCATATGAACCCAGGTCAGCTCTAATGACTCACATGTGACTCAAGAGAGGAGTCCATTCCATTAGCTACACCCTAGGAGAGGTGGTCACAGACAGTGGTAAGCTGGTTCAAAAGAACTGACTATCCTTTCTGGCTCACTGTATGTGAAGTTCCTGTTAAGAGGATCCTAGTTTAGCAAGGGGATTTGGCAACATAGTAGCATATTCTTATTCTATCTTTAAAAATCCTAAATATTTGAGCACAGATATTGTGTGGAACTTTTATCTCATCAGGAGTTGTAGCATAGTTTGCTATTATATACATAATGTTAAATGCTAAATGGCTGGGGAGGAAGGCTAAAAATGATAAGACTATACTATCAAAAGTCTGATATTTCCTAGGAAAATATGCATTTTTCATGTTAAGTCCCATATTACTTTATAATATCTAGACTAATTGTATCAAGAAATCCCTATTTATTTAGGTAAATTCACAAACAATTACAACAGTTGATTAATCCCAAGGGCTAAGTAGCATAAATAAATCAATTATGGGCTAACTGGAAATGAGGTTAGGGCTGGAACTATGCATACATTAAAAGTGAACTCATGTAAATTGAAGTGCTTTGAAACAGCATACTTGCTAAAGGTAAGATAAGATATTATTATAATAATTGAAGAATATTATGGGTTTTAACATCATTACTAACTCTGCATGATTTAATTTTAGATGCTTGCCAGTAAGAATTATGATAAATATCTATTTTCACATATGCAACCTTTCCTAAAGATTATGCAAATTTCCTTTGCCATGGGACTTTATTTTTTAAGATTTTATTTATTTATTTATTTTAGAGAAAGACTGTGATTGGGGGGAGGGGCAGAGGGAGAGAGAGCAAGAATCCCAAGTAGACTCTGTGCCAAGCATGAAGTCCAACACAGGGCTCTATCTCACAACCCTGAGTTCATGACCTGAGCTGAAATCAGAGTTGGACGCTCAACTGACTGAGCCACTCAGGTGCCCCAGCCATGGGATTTTTCTTACGTGTATAGAGAAACATTTTTTGTATCCACAGGAACACAATAAAGATGTCCTAATCAATAAGCCCTGAGTCAATGTCATTGACCATTAATAACTTTATACTTCACTGCTTATGAATCAGCAATTTAAATCCTGCTATCTCCTTTTCAGAACCAAAATTCTGAAAAATGGTGAAGAAGCAAAAATCTTTTCTTTTTTTTCTCCTTAGATTTATCTAAAACCAGTAACATCCTTGGACTCATGAGACATTCAGAATGTAATAGGACAGTGTGCTGAAGTGCGCTGCATCTATTACCTCACTGGATCCTCATGTAAATCTCAGAGGCAGGCAGCAACTCTAGTTTATAGATGACAAAGATGGAGCCTCCAAATTATCTACCCTGGTTTCAAGTAGGCAATTCACAACTCTGCACATATCTAGGTGAATCCGCTCTTTTCTTCTCTCTGGATTTCTGTGTGCTAGAAGTATACTCTCTGCTGGAATACTGCCTTCTAGTCTCATTTATGGGAGAGGGGAGGAGGGAAGGGGAGCAGAGGGGAGAAGAAAATTGATAAGAGATGCTTTGGTTTCAAGCTTCTGCTTCAAGAATGCTCCCTTATGTACTCCCTGAATCTTTGACCTTCCTGGAATGGTAAATCTTATTCTTCCTGAAAACGTGAGGGAGGCAGAACAACGGCTTCCAAAGATACTTAATTCCCAGAACCTGTAAATATTTTATCTTACAGGGCAAAGGGGAATTGAATTAAGGTGGCAGATGGAATTAAGTTTGCTCATCACCAGGCCTTAAACAGTGAGATTATCCTGGATTATCCAGGTAGGTCCAATGTAATCAAAAAGGTTCTTAAAAGTGGAGGAGGGAGGCAGAAGTCAGAGTCAGAGAGAGATTTAAAGATGCTGCCCTGCTGACTTGGAACCTAGAGGAATGGGCCAATAGGCAGGGAATGGGGGCAGCCTCTAGAAGCTGGAAAAAGCAAGGAAACAGAATCCTTCCCGGAGTCACCAAAAATACATTCTGCCCTGCCAAATCCTAATTTTAGTCCAGTGATATCTGTGTTGGACTTCTAAAGACCTATTAGATGTCTGGATTGTTTTAAGCTACCACATTTGTGTAATGTGTTATAATAGCAATTAGAAAATGAAAATGTAGAGCCAATCCAGTGTCCTTCTGGGTACGAGCGGCAAGTAGAACATCTCTCCCCACTCCTGCCCAATTGTGTATTTTCTTAGAAATGGGTCACTTAGCTGGACCAAGGGAAAGTGAGGACTTATGGGAATACGCTGTGTTTTTCTTTTCTTTTTTTTTTTTTCGCTGTGTTTTTCTAGTACAACCCTGGGCTGCTCTGACAATGGAGACCTACTCATCCTGCAAGGCCAGAAAGCACATTTTTGTGAGGATGCTCAGAGGACTCATATAGTTGGATTCCTATCAACCCATGTTTACAAGTAACATCAGGGAATAAAGATGTGAAAGTTATGATAATTTTTCCATCCTCAAGAGAAACACTTGTCATGTAAATATAGGTAGTACCTGTCACGTAAATAAAGGTAATATAGTGTGGCAGGTTTTCAAGCTCTGCTTGAACCAAGATAGAGTAACAGTTATAGCATGGGCTTTGGAGTCTGAGCCTAACAGATCTGAGATAAAGACCCTGCTCTGCCCACTAACTGGGTGACATTAGGCGTACATGTAGCCTTGGGAGAGTCAGAGCAGAAAGCTGAAACCCAAAGTCTTCTAGTTACCACGTCACCCACTGAGTCAGGGATACTTATTATAAGAACTTTGTGAGTTACTTTAAAATTTATAATGTACCCACTTGTTATATTGATCTCTTTTTTAAATGTTAAAGCAGTTTCACACTTAAATGTAAGAATACGGTCTATAATGGGAACAAAGAAAGGATGAGGACGCTGGGTAGAAGGGAGGTAAGTGGAAAGAGCTGAGAAGACTGACCAAGTTCTATATCCAACGGTGTGAGAGGGCCTAGATACCCAAGGGATAGAGTGGCTGTTGGCCTCAGCTAAGGGAGAGAAAGGCAGGCTGAGTTTCTAAGCTTGTGGCAGTGAACCAAAGCCTGGATATATCTGAGAAAGAGTTTTAGATCTTTTGGATATCTGAACGGAGAAATTACTCCTTGCAGGCCATATTCTCCTTATGTGCCTATCTTATTTCATCCATTAACAATTTCCTGTACAGCTCATTGATTGGGTACTATTGATACTGGGAACCTACAAAAACAAGTGAAAAAAATAAAAAGATTAGACTAAAGTTTCTTCCGTAAGAGTTCTCTGAAGCTGATTAGGAAGGATGGGTAGTGGGACCAGAAGGAAGTTATTATAGAAAGGGGACAGACGGAGCTGAGGACCCTTGACTCCTGTGGCAGAGATTTTGCTGAAAACTGAAATGAATTGGAGACAGCAAAGCACGTGAAAATTACTTTCCTGTAATTAAAATTAGAAAGAATTTTGTGAAGCCTTGAGTCAGATTCCTTGCATCATCTTTGCAAAGCTAGGGGCTTCATATTCAAAACACTAGGGTCAATTTGTACCATTTTACTGAAAAAGAATTTTAAAATTATTCCATGCTTTGAGCACTGGTAAGTTAAGTTTGGCTTAACTTCTTAGAAATTCACCTGCTTGTTTCAATCCAGCGGGCAGCATGGATCAGCTCTCAGTGCCCAGGGCTTTGCCCCACTGTGATTTTGGCCCTAAAGGGCAAAATCATGGTCAATGAAAGGACATCTCTGGACTCATCCCCCCTCCTCAGCAGGATAAAGACACTTTCAGTGATGAGGGGCTAACCCTGTGGATGACAGGCAATACTTGTGGTCAGATGGGCAAGACAAGAGCAGCAGGCAGAAACTGATGGACATTAATGCAGTTTAATAATTTTTTTTAACTTACCCTTCAACTTTCTCATTGTCATGGGAGAGGTGTCCTTTCCCATTCTCATGATGACCACTTTACCCATTTATGACTTCACTTATATCCCACTTCTCTTATATCTCACTGATATCAGGAAACCTAATCGCCCACCCCATGGAAAAGAGAACATTTTTGTTACTTCCTTTAACTTTCCATTAAATGTACACCAGTCTCGATCCCTCTTTTCTGTCCTCCTAGCACTAATATTTCTTCCTCTCTATTGGCTCCTTCTCTTCAACTATGTACGTGCTCAAAATTCTCATGCCCTATGACCAAACATTCTTTACACAAGTCTGCCTTCTCTTGAGGACACCAACATCACTCTCCTCTCTCTTTCATCAGTCAATTCTTAAAAGGAAAGTATGTTCTGCTTTCTATTTTCTCAGCCCACTTCCATTGCTTGACCCACAGAAATTTAGCCTCTGTTCCTTTCTTTCTAATGATGCTCTTCCCACAATGGTCACTTCCATCTACTTCCTAATTTGCCAGACTGGTTTGCTTATCTCAATTTTCACTATATTTGATTTTGAAGTAATTATTGCCACCATTTTGTCTCTGGCAGTATTTTTAAGCATTGCTACCTATTCCATTCAGGCCTCAACATAATTCTGTGTATTGGGTATTACATTTCACATTTTATACAGAAGGAAGCAGGGGAAGATGATCCAGATGGAGGAATTTGCTTCCTCTTTCAGTTTCTATAAAACTAATTTCCCAATTTCCCATCTGGTTTGGGGACGACTTTTGGTCTCATTCCCTCACTCCTTTACCTCTGTCCATTCCTTTGCTTCTCTCACTTGGGTACACATTTTTTCTCAGTGATCTAAGCCAATCTGCATTCATATCTTTGTGCCATCTCTGTGTTCCTGATCCACATTTTCAGCTGCATAATTAGTATCTCCACACTCATACTCAAAACACCAAACCTATCTTCCCAGCCATGTTTCTAGTAAACATTTGTAGAATCTATATCACATTTCAAGTATTGTTTGTTGCCCTGAGGACATTCAGGTGAGTAAAACACAGCCCTGTCCTTGAGGACCAGGAGATGGATTTGTAAATAATTATAGTATAAAGAATACGTATTATAACAGAGGTATCAGAAGTAGATCAAGAAGCAAGAGAAGGGAGCCTGTAGCTGCCTTATGGCCCAAAGAAAATTTCCCAGAAAAGATAAAAACTTTTCATATGACTTTGAAGGAGATTTCTAAGCCCACAGGGAAGAAAAAGATATTTAGTGCAAAGGGCCCAGTTTATGGAAATGCACAGAGGTTCCAGAGAGAATGGCATACCTAAGAAAACCTATGGTTTGCTAGGTTGGATGCTTAGGGGTGACTATTCTGTATTGAGGTTGACAGTACTACCATTTATTAAATTATTTACCTGCCTTTTCCCTCTCCCAATAAATACTACATAATCAGTGTCATTTATTCCATTTCCCATTGGACTTTTGATCCTGTCATAATCTCCCTTTCCTCCTGTGGTCATTACCCTAATTAAGGTTCTTTTCCTAAATCATTGTGGATAATTTATTGCTTGAGATTTAAGGAAGAACTCTGCCTGCAGTGTTATCACCCCCTTAACCCTGTTCAAAAGTAAATATGCTTACAAATCCATATGTCCTGATATACTTATGTAAAATTGTACTGGTTTAAAAACATCACACTAACTTTTACCAATATGAAAGCAGTTAAAAGAAAGCCCTACCATTTTTTTTTTAATTCATGGAAGCTGGAAGTTCTTGTTCTCATACTTATCAGTATGGAGTGATCAGTGTCAGGGACCAGGTGAGTCTATCAAGTGAAAGAAGACTTAAAGGATCAATGAAGATGTCTCTGAGAAGCATTTTAGGAGAAGGATATGTCAATATGTCAGTAAAAGGATTTGAAATATGGTGATTACCAAACAAGCTTTGGAAGAAGCCAGAAAAGAGAGATCTGTTTTATTAGGAGAGATGGGGAGAAAAGGAAATAGTGATGAGTGACA
This sequence comes from Canis lupus dingo, assembly GCF_003254725.2. Lineage (NCBI taxonomy): Eukaryota > Metazoa > Chordata > Mammalia > Carnivora > Canidae > Canis > Canis lupus. The sequence continues at coordinate 19,457,152 of NC_064256.1, read as the reverse complement.
TATATACATAGTCAAGCTGCTGGCTGTGCCATGTTCTGTGTTGAGATGCTTTTAACTTTTAATCCTCACCTTAACAAATGGCTTCTGTGCAATAATATTTATATGTCTGTATCTATAATTCATTTTCAAGGAGATTTGTAGATTTTGTTTGATTCTCATTCTAACTTTATAGGTAGGAATTACTGTTGTTTAGTTCACAAATGGAAGGAACTGTGGCAGTGTTTAAGAGGCTTGTTCAGGATGAAAGAGCAGGTTAAGAACCAATAGATCTGGAATCAGGTCTGTCATTCTGGAACATGAGCCTGACATTCTTACATGAGCCTGACTCCTAGCATTTATGGAGAGAACTGAAATTATGTACCAAACATAGGTTTACTGAAGGCTGATACTGAAAAATTTTGGAAATCAATGTGAAAATTTGCAAACATGTTAAGATACATTTTCAAAACAATGTCTGAAAATTTTTAGACCCAATTTTTTAAAAAGATTTATTTATTTACTTTAGAGGGTATGGGGAGAGAAATTCTAAGCAGACTCCGCGCTGAGCATGGAGCTTGATGTGGGGCTCAATCTCAAGACTTGGAGAGCACAACTGAGCCAAGAGTCAGATGCTTAACCAACTGTGCCACCCAGGGGCCCTAGTCCCAATTTTTGATTATACACTTTTGTTTTCTGTGAATCTGTTCATTCAGGCACATTCCTAATTTCATATAGCTAGCTTATTATTTTCATATTGGCATAAATATATTTGTATGTATCACAATGCATTTCCTGATTTGGGATTTGGTATATTTGATTATCATATAAATACTACAGGTCTTAAAAGACTTGTATTTCTTATTCCTGCCAATATATCTCTTTTCCTCTTCTAAGCATTCAAAAAATTTAATACTTTTTGTTTTTAAGAATTAGTTTGAGTGAGTATTAAAAGGAGGAAATATGTATTTCTCACAATACTGGGTCCCTTTTCATGGGCTGGAGTAACAGAGCCAAACGTTCCAGGCTCAAATGCCCTGCTAGAATCTTTAGACAGCTTCAAAATATCCAACACATATTAAAAGAAAAAGAAAAGGTTAACATCAATGATTCTTTAAATGTATCTTGTATAATTTACTAGGACTTGCGAGATTTCATAAATGTACTTGGTGCGATCTCCTGTGGGTGCTTTTTCAAGACTGGAACCATTGTGGCAGAACCGGAGACATGAGACAGTCTTATTAACCTCTCTTTCACCTGTGGCAGAAGTAGATGAGTGCCACCTTGCTGTGAGAGCAGTCTTCCAAATGCCAAGTCATTTTTTAGTCTTCAGGGGAAGAAGTGCTATCTATCCAAGGTCAAAAAAGGGCCTTTTGAGACTTTCCTTTGAGCTCACTAAAATACTCTCTGTTGCAGTGGGAGGTGAAACCACCAAGGTAGCCAACAGACACAGAACTCTGTAGACAGAGCTTCTGAACTTTCACAGGCTTACTTATCTTTTTTAGCAATGCATAATTTCAGATAATACATGCATATTATCTAGAATTTTTTAATGGATTTCATTGGGGAAAAGGGTGTTATTTTTATGATGGCTTGTCAGTTTGACCTATTTGAGAGCAATTGCTACTCATGTCTCTCTCTTTGGGATTTTTAGAAAGCTCTGCTAACTAACTTTATCCATATTTTGAAACAACCCAGAAACTGAGGAAAGGGGGATGTGCTAAACATTGAGGTGGTGCTTACTTCTCTCTACCTTTCCTTTCTCCTACTGTATAGCTCTATTTTCAGAAAAAAAAGATATTTATAGATCAAAAATTTAATTAAAATATTTATTTTTAAATTTCAAGTCAAAGGATTTGATTAGTATTTATCTTGCTTAAGTTGTCATCCATCCTGACTTTTTGAGAAAAAAATTGGTTCTTTTCCTAACATGATGGTACTTGACCATGGTTTGCAAAATTGTATTTAGTGATAAAATAATCTGAAATTGACTACAATCAGTTTATGAGTTCATCCCTAATCCCTGAGAAGAATGCCAAAACTGAATCCACTACCAGAAAACATTAATATTTCTTAAAAGGATTCAGAGACTTTAAAAAAAATGTATTATGACTGAAATATCTCTTGAATTTGGCCCCACTAATATCCCCCCCCCACACACACACACACAATCTTTGGCTAATTCTCTAAGTACTAATTCTATGAAAATATATAATGTGGTGATGACCACAGAAAACAAAATTCTTCCACAATATTTTAGATTCAGTAGGTATTACTGGCAGGTAATGGTGAGGATGGGGCATTGGATGAAAATTATGAAAATTAAGTAACATTTTAGAAAAGTAAATTAATTAATTTTCAGAGAACACAGATAACCTGAGAATAATAGAGTTAATCCTTTGGGTTTGGAAATACAGAAGCTTTTTAAAGCAATTTTGAATTAATCAGTTTGTCGACTAAATACCACTCTCCATTCCTTTTGTAAATTATACCAATTGATGTCCATGGCATATATAAGGTGCACATGGATACTAGGCCACTCTCTGGCCAGCCCACATATTTCTGCTACTTCACAGTGAGTTGTATACTTAACTAAGAATAAGTTGTGATTGTTAGTGCCAAACCTGTTAGCGCCCAATGTGTATGACATTGAAATTATGACACTTAGTATAAACAAACCAATGAAATACAAGTTTGAAGAGTTCTGGTTTCTGTGGAATTTAAGTTTCATACTTTATAAATACTTGATTAAAATGAATTGTTTCTACAGCTCTTGCCATATTAGGTATAGATAAGAACACTGTGAAAGATGGGTGTGATTAGGGGACGTTCTCTCTTTAGTTGCTTCACAAGTGCCTTAAAGATTTTTGCTCCACGTTTAGGAAAATGAAACTAAACTGGAGGATGATACACTATTGGTTTGGGGAAGAACTATGATGTGGAGCTCTGACCATCTGATCTCTGCTTAATAAAAAAGCCTTAGCTCTACTGAAAAAATTGGCAAATGTACATATATTTGTTTCATAAAAGTTAAAATGTTTAAGATGTACATATTACTTGTATGCTTACTCATTTCAAACTGGCTCTTTGATTAGCTGAACAACTACTAGTTCCAATCATGTTAGATAAGTGAGCACCCTCCCTACCTAGGTTCAAAACAGTATTTCATAAATAAGCACCTTTGGCATTTATAAAACTTCTTCATGGGACTTGTAAGGCCAATGAAGGTGGGTGGGGAAAAACATTAAGTATCTCAGGAGACAGAAATCTAATAAAATTGCTGCCACTAAAACACAAAGAGAATAGTTATTTTGGGAATTTACTAAATAGAGGACATAAAGATTACTTCAATCAAAATGTCTGTGGTAAATGCTGAGGCTCCCTTCAAAAACTGGAAAAGGAGAAACAAAATGAAAAATAAATCTTCTCTGAGACACAAAATATGTGCTTCAGAAAAAAGAGACAAAGGATCAGAGAGACAGAATATATAGCATGAGGGAGGGAGGGAAAGAGGAGGTCAACGGGGGTGGAGGGAGGAAGGAGAGGAAGAGAGAGCATGCAAATAAGAAAATATCAGAAAAAGAGAGAGAAAGAGATATGGTAATAAAATGCACATTCAAATATTCTCAAGGATCCTACCTGGTCCTCAATTTTTCTGTTTTTGTTTGTTCTGCTAGAAATTCATCTATTTATTCAAGACTGAGTACAGGAGTTACTGACCTTTTTAGTAAAATCACTGTTAACATTTTTTAATGGAGCTTGGAGACCCAAATTATAAATCATCTAACATTATTAGGAAATTTAAAATTTTGTCAGCCATTCTTTATTGTCTCATCAATCTAGAAAAGCAAAAGGGTCTATCTTTGTCATAGGTAAGGTTCTCTGGGTAATAGTCCCTGAGGTGGAGACAAGCATGCTGACAATTTATTAGAGAATGTTGTCAGGGTCAGCCAGTAGGGAAGGGAAGAGAAGGGAGCAGGACTGAGTAGAGGGAGTAGATGGACTGTGGTCCAATTACAGAAAGGTCTACCAAGGGATGTAGGACTTTATACTTCCTCCATATTCCCCTCAATGATTGCTCCTGAAGACCAGCTAGGATCCATGATCTAGTTCTACTTTGGGGTCAGTGTGACTTAGGTGGAAAATTGTAGTCATTGGAGATAGACAGACCTGGTTTCCAGTATTAACTTTATCATGAGCCATGTGGTTTTGAACACACTATTGTACTTCTCACGGTCCATTTCCTCATTTTAAAACGCAGGTGATAATATCTATTACACAGATTTGGGGTGAGTGGGGATAGGATAAAAGTAGTTAATATTTATAAAAGACTGGCAAAATAGTAGATGCTCAATAAATATTGGCTTCCTCCCACCACTTTCCAAGAAGCCAAAGTGCTTGAAATAGTATATTTTTCACCGGGGTAATTTTCTCTTTACATACTCCCTATTCCTCTTGCCATTTGGAGAAGGGAAACTAACAATATTTTCCAAGCTGTGTAATTTAATGTGCTACTGGTTATGTTCCTGAGAAAGAATATTTATGAAGTTTTCGCAGAAGAAAAAAGCAACATAAAAGAAATAGTATTTTTTTTTAACTCACTGCAATCAGAGAGATTGAAAGAAAGACAGAAAAAGAGTATATCTGTCACCACTGAAGATGTTTTATGACCTCCTTCCCTGCTCTTACGTGTCTAGGGCTTCTGTCCTACTACCCCACCACTCAAGCCACACTCCTTCCTCAAAGGAGCTTGTCTCTTTTAGACCATTGGTGGCTATGCCCTGCTGAACTTGAAACAGATATTACCATAGTGCTCAGAGTTTGGCTCCTCAGCATCAAACTGTAATGACTGTGAGAGATGTAAATTCCCAGCTCCCAACCCAGATCTATTGAATCAGCAACTCCAGACGTAGTGCCCAACAATCTGTATTTTAACAAGTCTCCCAGCTGACTTTAAAACACACTAAGGTCTGAGAACTACTGGAACAGTGTATTAATCAGTGTTCCAGCAGGAAATAGATACTGTGTTCAAGTTAGGATAACTCAAGAAAAGTTTAATAAAGTATTTGTTCTATAAAAGTTGGCCAGGGTGTTAGAGAAGTAGAAAGGACAGTGGGATACCTGGGAGACTGTAACAGCAAAGCTGTTGCTATACCTAGGCCTGAAGGGATAAGGGGAATAAGAGGTTACTGGAACCCAAAATGAGGGTCTTGTGGAGATGATGCCCTAACAGGAGCTGAAACCATTGGCACAAAGACCAGGTCCCACAACAGGGAGCTTTATCTTCCCTGTCTTCAGTGGGAGTTCTCCATTGGCTAAATCAAACCAGAAGGTGGAAGTCACTGGGTACCAAAAAAGTCAGCCTCCCAGGATGGAGAGCAGGATGGGGAAGGCTGGAAGGTAATCTAAAATGGGCAAATGGTGGGGGATCCCTGGGTGGCTCAGCGTTTTGGCGCCCGCGTTTGGCCCAGGGCGTGATCCTGGAGTCCCAGGATCGAGTACCGCATCGGGCTGCCTGCATGGAGCCTGCTTCTCCCTCTGCCCGTGTCTCTGCCTCTCTATCTGTGTCTCCCATGAATAAATAAATTTTTAAAAAAATAATAAAAAATAAAATAAAATGGGCAAATGGAAGAGATCTGATACAAGTAATAAATCTTAAATGTCAATAATAATTTTTAGTCATTTAAAAGTTCTGATCCCCTTAATTGTAACTTTTCAAAACAGTTATTTCTGACTTACTTTAGAAGTAATCGTCTTGTGACTCCCAGCGGGTACTCTTTACTTTTATTTTTAAAAATTATTATTGGCAAGTCCGAAAAATATGTGAAACTCTTGAGGTTAGTAATAAACCTGGGTTCAGATGCCATCATTTTTCTCTTTTCCTGGTGCTTATTTATCATCACAGGTATTGCTTCATTTAAAAGACAAAATATGCCTGTGGCAAGAAATGAAAGTATTAGTGAGGCTAGAAAGCCATAGGACTTTCTACATGCTGATGTGTATTGGCACAAGAGTTTTGGAAACCAGTTTGACACTACCTAAAACACTTTGAACCTATACACACTAACAGCAATCCCACTTACATTTATCCTAGATCAGCTCATATGTATACAATTAACAAGGTGGCATTGTTTGTAATAACTAGAAAATTAGCACTCCTCAAAGTTCATCAAAAGTAGATCGTTAATAAAAAAGCAAAAATAAATTGGAAATATATTCATATCAAATAATTGCAACAAAAATAAATGAACTGCAGTTAAGCACATCAACATTGGATGAACCTCTCACATGTCTTTTTACATGAAATAAACAAGTCAACAAAGTATACATATAATATTATTCCATTTACAAAAAGTTCAGAAGTAGATAAAACCAAGCCATATGTCGTTTAGGGATGCATCCATATATGTATGGTAAAATTAACAAGAAACAAGGTATTGGTTAACATAAAAGTCAGGATTCCGGTTATATGTGGTTATATAGGGGTTATACATTGCAAAGTTGTTGAAACACAAATAGGCATTTAACTTTAGATTGGCATGATGGATCAGCTGGCACCTCCGGAGTATTTCACCTTGATGAAGGTACACGTTTAATGTGTTAATTTTATATTTTTCTAGTTCTTGGGGTGTTGGGGCAATACCCAATTTTCTGTACCTTCTAGAAATGATCTTCCCCTTTGATTGGCAACTATTTACAATGCATATTTTTTACCCTTTTTACTTATCTTATTTCCTTTTGGAAACTGATTTCCAGAGAAAAGAGCCACACTGACTTTATACCAATAGTTAACTAAATTGGCTTAAGTATAAATATATTTTTGTTCACATAGAGTTCTCACAATTACCACAACAAAAAATTTTATCATGTAAACTTTCAAATAGGCAAAAAAATGAGAGAACATATGATGAATCTCCATGCACTTCTCACCCAGCTTCAACAATTATCAACGTTTTGCAAAACATTTTCTTCTTATAATGAAATTTATATTTTAATAAACAACACTGACTTTCTTGAGTGCTAGTTTATGTGTAGAAGTAGAATGAGCATATTTTGAAATTTAATGGATTTGAAATATGTTTCAGTTCATTGCTTACATCACTTCTGCGATTTGGAGCATTTTTAGTTATTTTTATGTAGTAGAATAAATTGCATTTTTAATAGTATCTCATATGGTTGCCTGAGGTAACACATTCTCACTCTGCATTATAATTCAGTAAGAAAAGATATTATTTTTTCCTAAAATCAAACATCAGTGTTCTGGATGGAATTAAGATTTAAGGCCTGAAATTTAAAATTATTATTTGGCTGATATTCAACAGTTTCTAATGGGTGGTAGTTAAGATATGATTATAACTATTAACAGAAAAAATTAATTTTCCTCTATTTGTAGACACTTTCACTTTTGTTATATTAACTTTATACCTTTGGGTTATTAGATATGAGATATTATATTTGCATGTAATAATATCAACAGACCTTTTGTTCCTCTAATACTTCTAACTAGTTGCAAGTATAAGGAAGGGAAAGAAATGCTCCACTCTCCACTGCAGATAGTTATCCTGCAGAAGAATGAAGCAGACCAAATGTGAATCTTAAAAGGAATTTAAAAAATTTAACCACAACAGTGGATTAGCCATAGTAATTACTGAACTGAGCCTATATATTATATGGTAATACTCAGACACTCCCCAAATTTCATTCAGGGCCAGAGGACAAAGGAACCCTCACAGTGTACTTTTAAAAGTGCAATGAGAAAAAAATAAAATTGTTTTTGATTAAAAATAAAATTGCTTTTGATTATCACATAATAAATTCTCCTTTGTATACATAGTGGTTGCTCATATAAATGATCAAAGAAGGCTGGGGCTCAGTTTTGATGGCAGAAATCAACAACACCAAGTAGTCCTACTCACAAGCTTTATCAAGTACCAAAAACATATGAGAAGGCATCAACATGGATTCATATAAGTGATCATGATCTCCCCATCCTCCTTTCATTCCTCATGAGGATGTATCCAGGTTGATGATGACTCAGGTCAGGAAGAGGAATATTCTTAGTCTAAGGGGACCAAAATAGTGGGCTACATTAGACTTTAAGCTTCACTCCTGAAAGGGCCACACTAAAACCCAAGTGATTATGATTCCATGTAAGTCAATAATTATGTTATTCATCAAAACCATGGTGTTCAAGCTGTCCACATTACAAGTCCTGGAATTTTGCTGAACATTCTAAATGTAAAATTGTCTTTTCTGTGCATATGCTGAAAGTTACACACATTAGATAAAGAAATATTACCTGCTGTCACATACTGCAAACTGTGAAATAGCTCAAACACAATAGAAGTTTAGTTTCTACATAACTTCCAAAATTGGTGTTCCTGATTGGTAGGTAGCTCTTTTCCATGTGGTGATTCAGGGCTCTGGGCTTGTTCCATTTTATGGCTTTGTTATCTTCAGCCCATGGCTTCCAATGCCACTGTGCTTGTTTCATCAAGCTAGGAAATGGGGAAAAGGCTTGGAGTTTTTATGAGCTAGGCCTGAAATTGGCATCCATCACTTCTGTTTCCAGATACTATTGGGTAGCATTATGTCATATGGCTGCCTGCAGCCTTATGAATAGCACAGAGAAAGCCAGAGAAAGCGGAAATGGGTTCTGTGGACAGCTGGCTATCTTCAACCACAATTATACACTTTCTTCTCTGTTTCTATTGGGTCCAGGTGTTTTCCATTTACCTCTACCTAGGGCCTTTCCATGAAGAAACTTAGCCATGGCCTGCCACACAACAAAGTTAAGATATTCATTCAACTTTATGTAATTAGTTCCCCATGGCTTTTGATGTCAAGGACTAATAATATCTAATTCTTCTTGAAGAAATCGTTAGATTTAAAGAAGAAATAGAAAGGGCACTAATTTTGGAGAACTAATGTAGCAGCTTAATATTTGCTCATTAGAGTCCATCATTGCCAACAGATTTTGTTCTTTGAAATAATTTTCATAATTACTTGACTAAATTCCTCCATGAAAATAAATGGTGACAATTAACTCAAATTTTGCTTTAGGATGTAGATAATTAGTGGGTCTGTGTTTTCCAAATGTCTTTGTCATGAGGGCAGAGAAGAGAATTCTAAATTCTTTCCTTGCAAAAGGGCAGCACTGAACTATACACAGAGCCTGATGTTTGGAATCATGAAATCTGCATGGCACCTGGACACTCAATTTCCATGTGATTTTAGAACAGTCACTTCACTATTCTGAATAACATGATTCCATTTACAAAATATCTCTTACAGATAAGTCCTGAGGATCATATTAGGATGATATCAGATGATATCAATAGAAATATTTTTGAAAACTTAAAGATGCTATATGAATTCCAGGTGATATTTCCATTTTTTTTACCTACTCTTAAAGATTGATAAAAGGACCATAAAATGACACCCTGGTTAAACAGAGATCATTCACTTGGCCTCTAGCAGACCTTATTTTTATGAGGATTGTTTACTTCTGGCTATCTTCTGAATGCTACTTGCCAATGCCTTGAAGTTGTCCCTGTGTTAAGTGTTAGGGCTGGTCTCGTGGTCTCCCCTAGGACTCTCCTCCTGGAAATCTGGACTTGTTTTACCATCATGGGCAGAGGAATGAGCTCTCCTGAGTGAATAACCTAAGGCTTCCCTGTGAAGGTTCCTTTTGTGGTTTGAGAGTCACCAACAGGAATGTGAACATTTTAACTTAAACCTGGATATACAGGCACCCTCAAAAATAAGAATCATTTATCTGGAGTTATTAATAAGAAGTAAAACTACTTCATGCCTTATTGAGTAGAGCTCTAGCTATCTCTGGGGAGGAGAATTTAATGATTTTCCTTCTGAGAATCACTTTTCTATTGATCCTTTACATAAACAAATATATATTTTTTGCCTTAGGGAAAATCAGATCAGAGAAATGAAATGTCTTACTGGACTAATATTTGAAAAATGAATTTAAAATGTTAGAGTGTAACAACTCCTTTTTATGGTTCATAAAATCCCCAGTATCCTTAAGAGTATCCATAATTAATACCTTTAAAAATCTCTGAGTTTATATTGTTACTTTAGTTAGGTGAAATTTAAATAACTCTACTAACAAGACTTAAATTTTTTTGCTTTTTTTATTAAAAACAATTTAATTTTCTCAGGGAATTAATAGCTGGCTTGGCTTAGGAATGTTGGAACTGTTCACAGCATTTTAAGTAGAAACTATGAAAGGAACTGCAGAGCCAAAAAAAAAAATAAATAAGTAATGCAATAAGAGGAATATTTTGTGTTGATTTTGCCTTTGGCTTTTCCTTCTTAATACCTGCATTACTATCAACTCTCAATTAGGATAAAGCACTTGCTCCAGCTACTGGAACTCTTTCAGCAGCTGGTTCTTGAACACCTACTGTGTGCTGGACACTCTGTAGGTCACCAAGTATATGGTACTAAAGCCACCTGCAGGGACCATTCTAACCTGAAGTTGGAAAATCTTATGATGCTCTTAGGGCAACATCAATCCTTGAAGGTGTTTCATATTGAGAAAAGAAAAGAATACTTCTAAAAGAGAAAAAAAAAATGATGACAAAACTATTGCCCCAAATTTTTCCTCAAAAAAAAAAAAGAAAAAGAAAGAAAAGAGGAAGGAAGGACTCGGAATTTTTAAAAACCTGCCCTGAGAATTGTGTCCTTTATCAACTGATATTTTTTGAAATCAATATTATTAACCATTGACATCACTGTCTAAATAGCTTTCATAAAAGTTAATAGTTTAGAAATAATAGCTGACAGTTAAATGTCACAATGTGAATTATAGAACCTATGTAGACTTCTGAATCTTCTTTCTCAAGCTAACTGAAGTTTTCCTATCGAAAGGAAAAGAAAAAAAGATAAACTTCCAACAGGTACATTTTTTTCCCTTTAGGCAAAATGTCTCCTGAATTGAGATTCATTGAAATGTATACCTAGATTTTGGTGTCTTCGTGAACTATAAAGGCCTAAGATTATTGCCTCAAAAAGGAAAAGTAAATTAGTTAATTCTGACATTTTTAGCTGTGACTTCAATCTTCTATGATTCCTAATTTCATTATGGAGGATTATATTGAAAATCATTTCAATATCCATCATGCACTTCAATATCCATAAATTATGCCATTTCTAATTTCAGATCAGTTGTTTATCCTTTCTTTCTTGATACCTCTAATCAGTTGCCTTACAAGACTTCAGCAATACTAACAATGAGTCAAGGTCTTGTATTATCAGTCTCTGTCCCTGTAATCTAGTTCTGAGTGAGAAAGAAATCTTTAGGAGACTGGAATAAACTGCCTTCCTCTCTGTAACTTCTGCTTTCCTTCTGATATTGGTTGTCCCTTGGAGCTTAGTAGTATGGATTCAGCCTTCTGTATGGAAGAGTGATGAGCTGTAGCACCTGTCACTCATTATTCAGGAAGTTATCTTTCTGGCCACAGTGTATCCCCATTTTTCTCACCATTCCATGTACTTCTCATCAAAACTGGGCCCTTGGCCAGGCAGGAGATTATTCCTGTATGCAAGAGGACACTTTTAAAATCAAGCCTATGCAAGCTGAAATCTTCACACCAGGCAGTGCTTTGTGAAATTGCATGAGAATATCTTCCAGTGTTGATCATTGGACTCACTATTATCTCCTACGACTTGCGTGTTTTCTAGTACTTGAATTGTCTCATATGATAGGCAGGGCTGTGATTGATATTCAGATATAGCTTGCAGGTATCACCCACTATATATTTGCAATGACTAATTTACATAGAGTTGGGTACTGTTTCAGTAGAAAAACATAAATAGTTTCAATAACTGGGGCTCAGAGAGAAAACTTATGGTAAGAAAAGAGTCTGACACAGTGAGAGATATTCTGGGACAAGGTCTGAAAATTGGAGAAGGAAGAAAATCAAAGCACCCAGGGGTGCTTAGGTGGCTCAGTTGGTTGAGCATCAGACTCTTGATTTCAGTTCAGGTCATGGTCTCTGGGTTGTGGGATGGAACCCACTGAATAGGGCTCCCTGCTCATCCGGGAGTCTCTTTCTTTCCCTCTCCCTCTGCCCTTCCCCCTGCTTGTTCTTTCTCTCTCTCTCAAATAAATAAAATATTAAGAAAAAATATTTATTTATTTATTTTAGGAGAGGGAGGGGCAGAGACAGAGGGAGAGAAGCAGATTCCCCGCTGAGCAGGGAGCCCAATGTGGTGCTCAATCCTAGGACACTGGATCGTGACCCAAGCTGTAAGCAGACGCTTAACCGACTGAGCCACCTAGATGCCACTAAAGAAATCTTTTTTTTTAAAAAATCACCTAACCAAGTCCTTCCCCTAGTGTAATAGCCCTCAGGGAAAGAACATGTTATAATTTCAAAATGAGAGCAGCACCCTCAGGCCCAACATTTGAACTGTGTAACATAACAGAGAGGGGGGATTTTTCTTTTCCTGTCTTAAAAGCAGCCTGAAGAACTGTCCTTATCAGTCTCAGTGTGGGGAGCATCTGTGGCCAGTAGCTATGATTAAGATTTCACAGTAGCTATGATTAGAGGCAAGAGGCACTGTGTTCTCATCCATAGGTATGTTTAAACACTCCATGGGAGTTTCTAATAATTACTGCCTGTGAAGAATAGAAGGTGCCAAGATGATTCACCCATTAGCTTGCCTTCCCAGCCCCATTTCTACACATACCTATTTCCAATGATCTCGTCCTCCACCCAGCCTTCGTCATCCACCCTAGTGATCAAGAACTTCTTGTCTCCTTGTGCTTGTCATTGGCAATAACTGTTCTTCTGTAATAGACAATAAAATCTTTGGATTTTATCTCACACTAATTTGCTCATGAGTGCCATTTTCATCTGCTCTAGAACTTTTCTCTTCCTATAATATAACTATCCCTCTCTTCTGCATCACCAATGTTTCCCTCTCAATTCAGCATATACAAATGCTATAAAATCTCCAATAAAAAATTACAATTCTATTCCTTTAACAGTAGACCCTCTTCAACTGCTACCACATTTCTCTGCTCCTCTTTATGGTTTACATCTTTTAAAAGCAATGATGTCCATTTCCTTACATAACACTTTCTTCCCCCATCCAGTCTCCATCACCCCAAAAAACTGTTCCTTTCAATTTACCAATGACTTTCATGTTACCAAACACTGAGGCCAATTCCCAGCCCTCATTTAATGTGGCCTCGTACTGTCATTTGGCATTATTGCTCACTGTCTTCTTGGAATACCTCTGAATTGTTGTTGCAAGGCATTGTTCTTTTTTCTTTATTACTTTTCTTCTTACTGCTTCTTACCAGTCTCTCTGTTTTTTTCTCCTTGTTTTTTTTTTTTTCTCTTTTCTCATGTCTCTTCCTGATATCTAAAGCTAGAGAATGGTCTTTTATTTTCAATTGTCTTTTTTCTTTCCTATACTTATTCCCAGGGTGATCTCTCCTTTCCCAATCGCTTTAGATATCATTTATATGCTTAATCCCCAAATTCATATCTCTAGTCTAACCTTCTCCTTGAGTTTGATTAGAATGTTTATTGGATCCATATATACAAATGTCTAGGAGACATTTAGCAGCTGCAAACTGCACTCTGGATTTCCTCTCCTCTCTTCCCTAAGCTTGTTTTTTTCCTTGGAGTTCCCCATGTCATCAAATGCCACTAAACAGAACCGCTATTCATGGGTCAGAATTCTTTTTTAACATTTTTAACATTTATTGAGGATTCGTGCCCAAATCTGTCCATATCCTAATGGTTACAAACTTTCTAACTCTACTACTCCTTCCAGTACATTAGAGGGGGGAAAAATCTTCATAATCTCCAAATCCACAACAATAAAACAATGTTGGAAACTGCCATTAGAACACAAGTGAAAAAAAAAAAACTTTTCTAAGAACCGCAGGACTATAAATTTAGGAAGGACACGAAAAATTCTAAATAAATCAAACTCATCAAATTATATACATTAAATATACAGCTTTTTTTAAATGTTACTCATACTTCATTTGAGTGGTTTTAAAAAAGAATCATGCCAAAGAAAACCATGATTTTTAGCTTAATCCTGAGTTAAGAATATTAAGAATTTGCCCACAATGCATATGGTCTCCTATATACAATAGATGATTTTATATACAATTTAAAATCCAATACATTATGAATTTATGATTCAGAAGTACCCTTAAATATTTTTAAGCAGTAGAAACACACAAGATATTTACAAGTAGAAATAATACCCACAAAGTGTTCCATATTATCATCCCAGAGACATACCATAGAGGTCTCAGGTTATTAAGAAAACATCAAAAAATTTTTTCTATATTAAGAGTATGTTTTGGAAAAAAAAAAAAAAAAGAGTATGTTTTGGGAGTGGGAAAGAATAACAGCTTTCCCTTTGGTTTAAAATACTCAACAGCCTGAAGTCACGAACTTAAGAAGGTGTAGCCGTCTCTGGAGGAGTTGGAATTGCAGAGAAATCCAACGTGGAAGCACACCTGTACTTTCCACTCCACCCCCCACCCCCAAACCCTCTGCCAGGCGAGGCTCAGGTTCTCACTTTAAAAGAAGTTAAGGTCACTTCTATTTCAGAAGGGTAAACGTTTGGTAGTATGAATGACTTTTTCTTCTTATTAAGTAGAATGAATGGCAATTTCTGAAATGCTCTTCCAACTTAAAATCTAAGAGCTCCTGCATCTCAACCCATGAAGCCACAGGCCCCATGGAGGTTGGAGGGTAACATCTGCAATGCACTAGCCTGTGCCCCTGTAAGCAGGAAGCATGCAGGGTGTGAGCAGCCTATAATCCGGCCATCAGTGTCACGACGGAGTTGATTGTAGTTCCCTTTGTACCATTGATTATAATCACAGCTGTGTCCCTTTTCCTGCTATCGAAAGCTCATTGGAGGCTTTTCATTAACACCTTATTCCTGCGAACACATTTGGGGCACAGCATATTATCCTCCAGCTGTGGGGGTGGAAAGTTACAAGCGGGGAGCAAGAAGAGGGCGCATACTCTCCCCGGCTTTTCAGGCACCCAAGCTTATCCTGCATGAAATTGCAGGTGAACCCAACCTTCTGTGCCTGCAGGCATACTTCTCCCATGGACCACACACCACTTGGCACCATGGGCCTCCTGTGGGGATGCCACTGTCTCCATCTTCCCAGCCCTGGCTGCAATTCTGGACCAGGAGGCAAACACGGAATCTGGGGCCGAAGTGGTCACAACAACAGTATTGACCCCCTCCAGGAGAGCATCAGACTCCTCGGGGGGTGGTGGGGGGGGCAGCCACTTCAGGAGGGTAGGTTCCATCAGAAGGTATCTTTGTTCCAGGACTTTCTAGAGACATTTCCCCCTTGTCCATCATCAACCTTCTTTGTGTCTGGGTGAGAATCTTGGCCTCCTCTGCGGTGACAGGAATGTTCTTCTTTTGATCTGGGTAAGCATATTCGCAGATTCGCTTATATGCATCTAATTTCTGGCCTTTGGTGCTCAGCTTGAGTTCTTGGCACCAGGCCCGCAGGATGTCTCGGTGAAACAAGTTGGCTGGTGGCAGTTTCGAAGGTAATGGAGGAACTGGGATTTTCTTCCGAATTCTTACTCTTGTACTCTCTTGTGCTGTCTTTTCTGAACAGGAAGCTTTGCCTTCTTTCATAGATCTCTTCCGTTTGGTCCCACTTGCTGAGGTTCCTGGTAACTTTGGTTCACCATACACCTGCTGTTTCTCTTTGGCGTCTTCCGATACAGGTTGGGATTGGCCAGCCAGATAGTCTTCCCCCCACTTCGTGGAGCTCTTTTTGCCTTTTGCTTTCTCCATATCCAAAGAGAAGTCAAGGTTGACAAAAAGTCTTACTCCTGAAATGGGTCAGAATTCTGTTACAAAGACTAGCAGAGACAGGGGGATGTAACGTGGTGGTTGAACCCTCCAGTTTATTTATTCATATTTGAGGCACCAGCTTCTTAATTACCCTCCAGCCATATGTTATGCTCCTAACTAATGGCTGCATCTGTAGAAGAAAACAAACACTTTCCCACAATGTGATAACATTAAATCCTTCTTGTTTTATAAGCAATCAATTGTACGTCCTGGAACTAATTCACACTGATCACAATTTTGTTTTTGTCTAGCCTATGTTCTGCCTAAAACATGTGACCAGGTGATAAGTTGCAGCCCAGATAATTAAGAACTAGTAACTTAAATACTGAGTTATACCAAGGAATTATAAATGGCTCCAGGAGCATGTGCTGAACAGTTTTGGTTTCTGGTTTCTCTTTTTTAATGTTCCCTTTTTCTTTCTCTCTCAGTCCATTTACAGAAGTTTTGTTTTTCCATTTGAACTTGTCTACTTGGCATAGATTTCAGAGTCAGAATCCGGGGACTCCTAGTCCCTCTTAGCTCTAGAGTTTACTCTCAGGACAAGTCAGTTTGCCAGTGTATTTAACAAGGTATGTATTTACCAGCCATCTTGTTACTTAAAGGATTTGAGAGCTATTAATCTAAAAGTCTGTGAGGACTATACTGGTCATGAGGGCTTTTGGGGTGTATATTACTGTTTTGTTTCATCTACTTGCTCTGCTATTAGCTTTTCACATGTTAAATAGCGTTTTGGTCTGTTCATCTGCTGCATCAAAATAATGACAGACTCTTAACAGCAATAAAATTAGGAGCTTGAAAAGCATCTGGAAAGTATGTAACACTCTAGATATACAGAGTTTAATCTTCTGATGAAACTGGAAGAGAAATAGTACCTTAGAAATTTTCCCTATTTATTTCATTTTGATTTTTACTTTGTGAAATTGAGGAACTAATCATACTTCATATGTAAGCCAAAATGAAAACCCTCACATATTTATGGATATTGAAGCCTAGCTAATTTTCCTTTTACATTGGTATGTTTATTAAGCAACATGTCAATTTAACTTAACCAACTTTATACAGCAGGTTTCTATGTAGAACGAAGAATTTCAAAATGTGAAAAAGAGCAGTTTCTTCTTCAAAGAGCTTAAGTCGTAGAAAAGGATTCATGTAAGTAAATATAACATGTTATATTTCTACCAAAAAACTTAGTTCAGGCCTAAATATTTCATCAGCTAGACTCTATATATTACCAGAGATTTTCTAGTTCTCTGGAGATATCTTAAATTTTATGTTTTGTTTTTTAAATTGTTTGGAAATATTAATAGAGTATTACTTCAGAATATTGGGATGATTTTCCTGTAATCAAGAACTACTGTAGACTTAAAATATGTCTGTGTGAGTTTTTGATCAAACTAGTAGCCTAAACTGACAGTTTTTTTAATTTAGTGCATTGATAAACTTACCTGGTTGCTATTAACTTCCTAATATCAAAGTGATAGCAATAGCCAAAAATCTGATGAATACTTAGATTGAATTATCCTCCTACTTTAAATACAAAATTTCTCTTCCAAAGTGATAATTCACAACTGAAAGATATATCCTGATTTGACTTTAGCTTCTAAATATATTCTAAGATATGACTTTAATTAGACACTACAAAAATGATTACAGCAGACCAATTATTTTTTAATGTTTTAAGCTAATAAACAGACACAGCCAATCATACTAATAAATGCTAATGATGGGTTTGTACAAAATGTTTAATGCAGATGATGTCATGGTACATTGTCTATGTGATTTTTACCATTATTGCAATATAAAAAATAAGAACCACTTGCACCAGACATTGTTTTAAGTACCTTCCATGAATTAATTTCTATAATATTGTGGTATAGGCAGAATAATAGCCCCTTGAAGATGTCCACATCCTAAATTCCAGAACATGTGAATATGTTATATATATGGCAAAAGGGACTTTGCAGAGGTAATTAAGGTTATGGACCTTAAATAAGGAGATTATACTGAATTATCCAGATAAATTCAATTTTACTATAATGAGCCCTTAAAACCAGAGAACTTTCTCTGGCTGGAGATCAGAGAGATATAACAGAAGCAAAAGAAATTCAAGTTTGAGACAGACTCGACCCACTTTTGTTATAGAGGGCCTCTGGCGAGGTGATCTTGAGGAAAGTCTATAGGATCAAAGATTGACTCCCAGCTGACAGTCACTAAGTAAATGAGGACCTCAGTCCTACTACTGCAAAGAACTGAATTTCCCAACAACTTAAATGAGTTCAGACACAGATATATCCCTAGAACCTCCGGAAAGGAACAAAGTCTTGCTGATTTTGCCCTCCTGAGATTCTGTGAAGAGGATTCACTGAGTCATGCTTCATCCAGAACTCTGACCTAGAGAACCATGGGATATAATAAATGGGTGTTCTTTAGGAAGCTAAATTAGTAATAATGTGTTATGTCAACAATACAAGTTTTTGTAGTAGCTTGCAAATTGTTATTATTATCCCCATCTTACATGTTAGGAAACCGAGACTTGGAGAAGTTAAATAACATACTCAAGGATACCTGTGGTAAAGCTGGGATTTGGTAGGACAAACGACCCATCATTTGGCAGTGTATTAAGGGTTTGTCGCACCAACAGAATAATCTTTGTAGTAATCAGAAATATATTTTCATTGGAAGAAGATGTAATGTATGAATTTTGCATATAACCCATAACAGTTCATTAATAACAGTATACGAAAGATTATTAGTAAATATACTAATAAATATTAGTACATTTTCCTCAAAAAATATATATATTTTAAAGTTTTTGTTTATTTATTCATAGAGACACAGAGAGAGAGAGAGAGGCAGAGGAAGAAGCAGGCCCCCTACAGGAAGCCCATCGTGGGACTTGATCCCAGGTCTCCAGGATCACACCCCAGGCTGCTGGCGGCGCTAAACCGCTGGGCCACCGGGGCTGCCCTCCTCAAAAAATATTTTAAACTTCATTTGATTTTAGAGATGCAGAATTAGATTGCTTGGCCTATCAAACTAATGAATTAATGACTAAAGAATGAAATCTCCTTACTGAATCAAAAACATAATAACTGAAATAATGGTTTATCATGTTGAAAACCAAAATTAAGTGGAAATACAAAGCATACAACAAATTCTTGTCATAGAATTGTTTTAAATGTGGTTGGCCATAGAATGAGGTTCACTGTTAATTATTATAAAGTGAGTGTTTAAATCTGCTTAAACGTCCTGGGTTTTTGGAGTGTAAATTATGTTAAAATTGTCTACTTTAAAAAGCGACTTGTGAGAATGATGTGCAAATATGAGCACTACAAAAGTAGATCCAGCCGCAACAGCAAAACTGAGCACATACTTCTTTTTTTTTTCTGAACACATACTTCTTATAGAAAGTATCCTTATAAAATTCAAAATTGTGTAAACTGTGTATCAACAGAAGAGACCACAAAATGATCATTAAAATGCTGTAAAGCATTAAATGAATTTAATAATAAATTAATATGTGTTAATAATATTAAGCTCTATAACATGTTATACATATAAATGATAATAGCATATGGATTAATAGATGATATTGATGAATTAACTAATAAATTAAATGCATTAAAATATGAAGAATTATTTTCTTATAAAATATTTTCAATTGAAAAAAGTACAGTCATGTCAAATAATATTAGTTGTGTTTTATCAATGAAAACAAGAAACTTTGGAAAGATTTTTTTTATCATTTACTGTCAACCAACATTGTTGCTAATACTATATTTTAAAATGTAAACAATTTTTATATTTCCCATAATGTTACTTGTTCAACATGACTAGAATAGAGATGGTGTATGTCCCACATCTGAAAAGTATAGGACTTTTTATGAAGAGTAGTATTTTGTCATATGGTATCATAGCAGTATACATAGGATAGCCTTAGAAGTTAGAAATATATTAGAATATTATTGTTAGATTAACATTTTATAATAATTATTAAATAATAAACATTTTATAATATATAATTATAATAAAAATTTTTTAAAATATAATTATAGTAATAATCATTTGTTACAGCTCTACTCAATTTTTGCATTCTCTATATTTGGCATATCAAAGGACAATGATTACAATCAGTTTTTTTTTTTTGTGATTACAATCAGTTTTATTGCATTCTGAAAACTTCTGGCTAGCTCATAAAATGGTTCTGACACATTTTAAAAATTACCTTATAAAGTAGAAGTATTTTAAAGTAGTATTTATGATACATTTCAACTATGTTAGCAAGTGTTCAGCTAACTTTAAATTTTGAGTGTTTATAGAATAGTTGATGAAATAGAAGTCACTTTTCACTATTTTTTGCAATTCCACTAACAAATGTTAATTTATTTTATTTTTATTCTATTATTTTTTGGTGAGGAGCATTATAAGGTGGAAAAGTCTATATACAATATGGGGGCAGATTTACGTATTTTTTTTTTACTTTTAGATTGTTACCATAGTTAACTTTAAATTTATGGCTCTGATAGAGTATTTGAGACATTTAAATTAAATAGAAAAGAGGAAACCTCATTTACCTCTAGACATCCATAAGTTCAGATAGATTGTTGCTAAATTAAAATGGTATGGAGACCTATAATGTTATCACAGTTAGTTTTTATACATGACCTAATGTTAAAAGCAGGCAGACAAGAAGCGAAAACAATACAGCTCATGTTGCTAAAAATTAGTCTCAAATTCTGGAGGCTAATAGACATACGTTGCAAATATATGCATGTTTTATATATCCTATATATAAAGCTACATCTTCTAATAACAACTTAATAGTCACACATTTTGACTAAGTGGTCTCTGGAAGATACAGACTTTGGATGTATAATTTCAATATATTTTTACTTTGGTCTAGAATTTGTAGCTGTTTCTGTATGTGCTAAAAGTAAGAATGACCTGTCTTCTGACCATGTATTCAAGTGAATGGTATAACATAGATGTGCCTAGAAACCTATAAATAGCATGGATTTGGCAAAATCCACTTGCTGTAAAAAAAAAAAAAAAAGTGGCTTATAGCACTATTAGTCCAATTGTTCCAAAAGGGTTGTACAGTTCCAAGTGATTTTTTAAAATAGAATTACCTCATTCTTAGGTATGCTAACTCTTTTAAGACCAACTTCCAAATTCAAGCTAAATAGAATATCTCTTAAAGTTCAGCTCTTTTTCTGTAAAGAACTTGGCTTCCTTTAGGTACCACAAATCCTTTAACTTCTCTGTCTTAGGCTTTTAACTCCTAGTCCCTAGTCCTTTGAGAAAAGATAAGGTGATAACATCAGACTTCTTTTCCCTTTTTGTTTTTTTTTTTTAAAAAGCATAGTGTAAGTCACATATTGCAACACAAGCATTTGTGTCAAACTTCTTGCAATATGGATTGTTAGTTCCTGGAAGTGGTGATAAAGGGAAGTTGTACGCTTCTTCCTTACATGTCTGAAAATCAAGTGCTCCAAAATGTCTAGAATTGGAAATCCAGATAGCAAATATTGGTGTTGCTGTCTTTTTGAATATAATTTTCATTATTTTCTTCCTTTCTAACAAGTCCTAATATCTTATGTAATTCTCTGCAATAGATCATCAGTGTATGACAAAACAATTGTGAATGAAATAGAATGGTTTTATGAAAAATAAAAATTCTAGAGGCAGAAGTTAAACTCATGTTTGCAAAGGAAGAAAAGAAAGTCTTACTGAAATTAAATCATATAAGCATATTGGAACTATATTATTTTTGTGAATATCATTTTAAAGTGTCCAAAATTTATCTTTGGAATAAGAATGTCTTGTACCTGCCAATATATTTTTTTTGGTAAAATTTATACCTGAAATTATCTGTTGATTTAACGCCTTTATGTTTCACTTGAGCCTTCCAGATTATGTTAGTGAAAATTAAGTTACTCTAAAATGCAAATTTATTCAGTATTTAATAAGTGCATTCTGCTATCTTTCATATTAAATGATGATATATTGAATGATGAATAGGGATTTTTTTTCCTGTTGAGAAATTACAATTTTTCCCTAAGATACAATTGTTAAAGGTTATCACCTGTCTTTAAGTGTTACAAACCCTCTTTCTGTTTTTAAGATGATAGCCCTTTTAGTATTTTACCATTATATTTTGTCAAGAAATACTATAAAGTATTATACAAACTTCCTAGTAATCTTTTAAATAAGTTTCTCTCATTTGTACAAAGGTTGCCTTATTTACACAAGATATTAAGACAATTCTCAAAATCTGGAACAGTACTGAATCAGTTATTCTTTTAAAAATATACTAATATAAAAATCTAGAATTTATGATCCTCTGGGAAAAAAAAGGGTAGACTATTTGGAAATAGTAGCAATTTTTTCTCTTCCTCTGAAAGAAAAAAAAAAAGAGTAGACTATTTGGAAATAGTAGCATTTTTTTCTCTTTTCTTAACTATTTACAAATATTTGATGACTTCAACTCATCTTGAGGTGTATTAGCAATTAGAGAAATTCTAGAATCTCTTAAAGCAGATATTTCATAATCATTCCTTGTCTGGTAGTATCCACATTCGAAATGGTGACCATCACAGAGTTCAGAAATACTGAGTCAACTATGAAACAGACCATGAGTCTATGCATAAAAGGAACTAAGAGAACTCCTCGAAGGAAAGTCATTCCAAGAGAAGAAATCTGACATGAAAAGATTGAGAAAGTCTTAGTCACTGAAGGAAAGGGCAAGACTGCATTCACGATGTCCATGTCCCAACTCATATCCTGTAATCCTATAATGGTTAATGTCTGAAGGAGTAAAATGGAAACACCCATTATAGAGTGTAACACAGAAGAGGGAAAGAGGCTTTCTCTCTTTGACCTAAATGTAGACTTTTGTCAACTGCAGGGCTCCAGTGCCTCCACTTGGAGCTGAGCGCAATCTAGGGAGATTGGCATCAGAGAATTTTCACTCTCTGAGCCCTTAGGATACTTCAGTGGTGCCTCCAGGAAACTGCTGTGCTTCCACAATGTTGGAAACTCTCATGAAGTAAACATAGTGATGCTCAGCTTTAGGAAGCCAAAGCAAAAGAGGAAAGTAACAGGAACCCCTCATGGCAGCTAACCCCATGATGTTGGATTTATGGGAACTCACATGAGGCACTCCTGATAAGACATGAGGAGGAAAAGCCAGGGCTGGGTCTTTCATTAGTAGGTTTATTTTTTTTTTTTTAAGATTTTATTTATTTATGCATGAGAAACAGAGAGACAGAGAGGCAGAGACACAGGCAGAGGAAGAAGCAGGCTCCATGCAGGGAGCCTGACGTGGGACTCGATCCTGGGTCTCCAGGATCATGCCCTGGACTGAGGGTGGCGCTAAAATGCTAAGCCACCCTGGCTGCCCTCATTAGTAGGTTTAGATAGATTTTACTTATGACCATTCTCTGTGCCTTCCTTGTAATAAATTCTCAGTAACTGTAGATTGAATGGATGATACAAAGGTAATCTGATAATATTCAACAGAAGTGGAAGAAAATCCTAGAATGCAAACTAGGATTTGCAACATATGCAACACTTATTCCATATGATTCTCCATTGGTTTACCTGATCTGTTTATAGGATTTGAACGTTTGAAAGACAAAACTAAAAGGATGCATTTTCAATCATCTGATGGTGGAACAAAACTATCCCATTTTGTAGAATTTAAATATGAATTTTGCCATAGTAAAGTTAAAAAGTTTTTTTTTTAATTTTTTTAAAGATTTATTTATTTATTCATTCAGAGAGAGCGAGAGAGAGGCAGAGACACAGGCAGAGGGAGAAGCAGGCCGCACGCAGGAAGCCCGACGTGGGACTCGATCCTGGGTCTCCAGGATCTCACATACCGAGCCGCAGGCGGTGCTGAGCCGCAGGCGATGCTAAACCGCTGCGCCACCAGGGCTGCCCCAGTTAAAAAGTTTTAAAAATTAATGTTCATGTTGTGAATGATCTCTTGTTTTTCCATTTTATACCTGAGATGGCCTTCTAAAAATCAGGCACATATATATATTTTTTTAATCAGTCCCGAATTTAAAAGTCCTGAATTTAAAAATTTTACTTTGTAGTTCCTTTGCTCTGTGACAAAGTTGAACGAATTCTGATGTTTAAAAAAATCCTTTAAAAAGATGGATATGATGTCAATAATGAAGAAAAATGATGTGTTATCAAAAAATATCAACACTACATGTTTTTTCAACTGCCATGCCAGCTTTGTCAGCCCTACAGGAATAATCCCTGATGAAATAAATTAATTGATGTGCATTTTTGTTTAAAGCCTAATTAGTTTTTGTACATGTGGGAAAGCTCATATTGAAGAATTATATTTGATTATATCACTTTCTTGCTTCAGATCCCTTTGTGGCTCCCTACTACCACCTGTTGTAAGATGGTTTCCTCAGTTTAACAGACTTGGAAATTATGTCCCTAAGCAGCAGTTTTACTCAGGAACGATTTTAGGACCCATGCTGATGCAAAGGAAGGAAAAAATAACAGAATTAAGCAGAGGGAGAAGTGAAACTGAGAAGCTGCCTCAGTGGGGCCTCAGCTAAGGAGTTTTGAGGTTGAAATAACACTTTTGAGTTGTGCTCAGGTGGGGTCAAGGAACTAGGCCTTATCCACTCATTCAATCAATCATTGAATGTGGGACAATATGGGAAAGAGGCATGACCTTGGACAAAATGGCTTTTTTCCATGTGGGGCAATCCCATGAGGGGGGCCAACAATGGATTGCTGAGGGCTTTCTGTTGGCAGCTCTTCCAGCAGTGGAGGAAGTTAAGTCATTTATTCTTCAAGGGGGAACTGGGCTGCACACTACAGCAGCTATACACCACCTAATAGGATGAGATCATAATTCATTAACATAGTTCACAATCCCAGGTCAGATCCAACCAATATTTCTAGATTCATTCTCTGCTATTATCCTACCTCTACCCTGAGTGCCAGTCAACTCCCCTGCTCTTATATGCCTCTATGCTATTGAAAACAATAACTCACGCATTCTCTCTTCTCACACTTCAAGACCATATATACTCCCTTAAACAGAATTAATGCTTTTTCTGTGCTTATACCATTAGCATTTATATCATATTATTATTATCTATATACTTATGAAATCCTCAAAGGAAAACAGCAGCTTTTCATTCATGTTGTACAACCAATACTTAACACAGAGCCAAGTACGCAAAGGTCCTATAAACACTGAGTGACCAAGTGAATAATGAATGAGCAATAATTTGCCAGACCAGAGGGTAGGCAGATGTCATTTATTCCTTTCATAGAAACTGATATCTTATTAAACATGTTCAATTTATTAAGATCAGAAATCAAATCTAATAAAACAACATTTACTCCAAGCCTGGTATGTATCAGAAGCTGTTTGGATTTGTGGAAAATGCAAATAAATGAGAGATATATCCCTTGTCTTTAAGGACCCTATCATCTTTTTGAAGAGGTAGAAAACAAAAATTAAGGAATTAAATGGCATTACATAAAATAGTATTCAATTTAAAAACACATGAGAGATCATGGAGAACTCAACTATTTAAAGATTTATCTATTTTTCTAGAGGGAGAGAGCGTGGAGGGGAGGAGTAGAGGAAGAGAGAGAGAGAGAGAATCTCAGGCAGATTCCATGCTAAGCACAGATCCCAACACTGGGCTTGACCTCGTGACCCCCAAGATCACAACCTGAGCCAAAACCAAGAGTCAGACGCTTAACCTACAATGCCACCCAGGTGCCTCTTGGACAGCTCACCTATTATAACTGGGTATGTTACAGAAAGTTATTTAAGTTTTTTGTCTATAATTTTGTACACATCTTTGCAGGAAACAGTATCTGACATATTAATCAATTTCCCTAGACAGCCTATATAATTATGTTTATTAAAATAAGCCTCGGTACTAACAGTGATCTATAATGTAGTAGCACTTACCGTAGTATTTTTATTTGTATATCACATTCAATTAATTAATTAATATGTTTAAGTATTCAATAAATATTTTGATGAGCATTCACTACATGCCAGGCAGTGGGGTATAGCTGTGAGCAACTCCAATAAGTTCCTTATCCTCATGCAACACTTCTGGGCAAAGGAGATGCTGAAGCAGGGCTCATAATCAAGGGAGATAGTGTTATGAATGGGAACTGACCATGCTATGGTAGCCCTCAGCAAGGGGCTGGGACTTCTTATATAAGGCAGAGTTAAATTGAGGGTTTAAGGTCAAGTTAGGTATAAACTAGGGCTTAGAGGGAAGAAGGAGGAAGGGTAGGTTCTAAATAGAGGGAAGATCATGCGTAAGGGTCAAGACACGGGAGGAAATATGCATATAGAGCCTATTTGAGTAGCAAATAAGCCTGCAATATGGCTAGAGTACTGGAGATGAAGCGACAAAAAGCTACATGTTCAAGAGATATATAAAGGTTACATCGTGGCAAGCTTTGTAATGAGATTGGTCTTTGTCTTAAATGTCACGGAGAGTCAAGGGTAAGCAGTAATGCTCTCAGATTTGCATTTGTAGATACTCTGGAAGCAGTGCAGGAGAGGGGCTGAAAGGGTCAGATGTGACAGCAGGGAGGTAGGTGGCTAATACCACCAATGAAATTGCACAGTAGCCTGGCCTAAGATGTTGGCAATGGAGACAGACTGGAGGAGGACAGCAGCAAGTCTGTAGAATGAATGATGACTTGAGGTTGATGAACCATGGGAAGGGAGAAAGAGGAGCTGGAGATGCCCAGGACCCTCTAAAATCCGATAAAGTATGCCTGCAGCATACCTGCTTCCTCACCTGATTCAGGCAGTATGAAAAGGGGTTTGATTCTGTTCCTGTCTGGCCTCTGGCCACAGCACAGGAAAGGAGGCCCTGGGCTGGTGGCCTCAGCAGAGGCAAGGGTAGAAAGTGAGCTGCTGTAAGCAAAGCAGCCTGAAGGAACAGAGTGAGCCTGGGGGTCTGTACCCAGAAAGGAGAATTCCTGGTGATGCCAGAACAGAAAACACAAAAAGAGGGAGGGAGGGAGGGAGAGAGAGAGAGAGAGAAAGGAAGTAAGTAAAAGAGAGGAGAGGAGAAGAAAAAGAGAAGAGGAAAAGAGAGGAGAGGGGCAAAAAAGAAAAAAGCTCCTGACACCTGGAATTGATCTGATTTTCACAGGTAGACCTTAATGTTGTTATAAGCTGGTCTTATATTCAGTCCGGTCATTTTATTCTCCTGTTGGACATGAACAGTCTCCAACCTCAGATGAGGTGACCCTGAGACAACGATAAAATGAAACAGCGAAAGACCACTTCATAATTTTGTCTAAGCACAGACAAAAAACATGGTTATTGTGTTACCCACAAAACATCAAAACATAGAAAAGCTCTCTTTTTCCAATAGCTTCCAGTCTAGGGCAAACTTTCCTTCCTTATACCTGCTCTCAAATCATTCAATACAAGCCCAAATCCGCTAACAGACTCTTTGTAACTCCCACTTACTGAGGCTCCCTATGGTTCCCCATGCTGTGTGATTTTCCCACTGCAATGAGTAATAAACCCAACTTTAACAAGTTGGTTCCTGGTGGTCTTTGGCTGAAGGCGTTGACAGTGAGAAGTTAGGAATTCATAAATTGTCAACTGCTTGCCTAAACATGATGCACCAGCATTTTAGTACAGTACAATGGGACATCATGGGCACATAAATAAACATTTGCTAGACAAACAAGCAAACATTTACAGAAATGAAGAAAAGACCACTGCAATAATCCACCTGCTTACAGTCCTTTCTGATCATTCTCTTGGTCTCAAATTTTTATCTCATCCTACACTGAAAAAGAAAACAGGGAAAAAATTAAAACAAAAACAAAAGCACAAGTCCCAGAGGATTTATGAGTAATGCTACTTCAGTCACGACAGTCTTTATTTATTTTTTCCTTTGCTTTGATTTTGCTCAGGGAACTTTTAGCTTTACTCATCTTTAATTACCTTAATTTCATGCTTAACTCTGGCACAGAAGAGATCTGTTTGTAATTTCAGATGAGAGAAAATGAAATTCCCCTCAGCAAAGTCAAATTTTAAAATTCAAGAGGAAGAACAATATGCCAGCTCACAAAAAGTATCAACTTTACATTTCAAGGTAATTCAGTGGTGATGCAGTATTAAAGAGCTCAAGTTCTGTTTTGAAAACAAAACAAAGCAAAATAAAATCCAACAGAAAGAGAGAGAGAGAGAGAGAGAGATCCATTTGTTTCTCTCTTCTTTTTTTTATTATGGTAAGAACATCTGACATGAAATCTACCCTCTCAACAAACTTTAAACCGTGCCATATAGTATTACGAAGCACTATAGTCAGAGAGTTGTATCTTTGATCTCTAGGACTTAATCACAACTGGAACCTTATGCCTGTTGAACCACAACACCTCCTGTTCTCCCCCACCACCCACTAACTCTGGCCACCACCATCCTACTCTCTGTCCCTATGAGTTTGCCTATTTTAGGTTCTGCATAAGAGTGAGACCACACAGTATTTGTCCTGTGACTGGGTTATTTCCCTTAGCACAGTGTCCTCTAATTCATCTACATTGTCACAAATGGCAGGATTTCCTTCTTTTTTTAAGGCTACATAATATTCCATTGTATGTATACACCACATTTTCTTTATCTACTCATTAGTTTACAGACACCTAGGTGGTTTCCACTTCTTGGCTACTGTGAATAATGCTGCAATGAACATGCAAGTGCAGATACCTCTTTTAGAGCCTGATTTCAACTCTCAGAAGTGGGATTGCTGGATATCACATAGTAGTTCCTATTTTTAGTTGTTCAAAGCACCTCTGTACTGGTTTTCCGTAGTGGCTGTACCAGTTTACATTCCCACCAACAGTGCATATGGGTTGCACTTTCCCTCCTATCCTTGTCAACATTATTTTAAATAATGGCTACGCTAACAGGATTGAGGTAATATTTCATTGTGGTTTTGATTTTCATTTCCCTATGATTAGTGATCATCTTTTCATAGACCTGTTAGCCATTTGTATGTCTTCCTTGGAGAAATGTCTGCTCAAATCCTTTGCCCATTTTTAAATCAGTCACTAACTGGCTGATTACTATTGAGTTAGAGGAGTTCCTTATATATTTTGGATATTGATCTCTTAATAGCTATAAGGTTTGCAAATATGTTCTCCCATTCCATGGGTTGTCTTTTCATTTTGTTTCTTTCCCCTTATGTTGTGCAGAAGCTTTTATTGTCTCTAGAAAGTTATTCAGGAGATATTAATATTTTTATTTTTATTAATATTTTTCTTTAGTTTCTTGTATTTTTCAAATATTCAAAAAAGAACAAGATTCTTTTTGTAATTAAAAAGAAAATAATAAAAAAAGAAAATAATAATAATTCATAGTAATTAATACAAACCAACTCATGAAGCTAAGTAGAATGGAAAATGTGGTAATTGTGTGAGCCTTGATAAAGGTTATTTGAGGGAAAGGGGGAGATTTGGACTTACCATATATGGTTGTGTATATAAATCATGTTCACCAAGACCCTCCCTTTCTCTACAGTTTATTTGCTGGTAATTAAGCCAACAGCTCAAAGACAAGAAACCACCTCCTGAAGCTTTTGATAAATTTCAGTTTGCCAACTTAATTTTCTGAGTTTGAGAAAGGAAGTAATGAGAAAATGGAAATATGCAAAAAGTTACCAACTCTCGTGCATTATGGATGATAACATTTAGCAGTTTCTAGGAGAGGCAAATACAGAGATCGTATTTTGCATTTTTAATATACTTCCTATATTTGTTGAAAAAACTAGTATAAACAGATGCATCTCCCTAATGAGGGTGCTACAACTGATACTCCTCTTTACTGTAAAAAATCCAAAATTTTATGAAGAACACAGAAAACATAGCTGAGGGCAGAGACGTGAGTTTTTTGTTTTGTTTTGTTTTGTTTTGTTTTAGAACCATAGCTAAGTTTCTCTTTCATTACTGATATTTGAGTCAGATTAGGACTGTGATATTGATGAATAACATAACAAATAAAATAATGCCTAGCCTGCATGGAATAGAGGATGTCACTGTAGGGCTGCAGGCTTTGTAATTCAAAATTGGAGATAATGTTGGGCACAGTGATATTCATTTTGTAAGAAAAACAGCAAAATAATGACATCCTAATTGGAACATGTCTGCATTCTATTCCTGTGCTTTTCTATGTATTTTGTCATTGATTTTTCCACCATATTTTCTAGCTATACAACAACTCAACCTCAAATTCTCAAAACTCCTTTTTATCTTCTTTAAATATTTATGTAGCATTCAGCACTTTTTGGAAAGCTATGAGTCTATATCAAACAAATAGAGGGTTGTAAGCTAAAAGTCTGGAAACCACTGTCCAGGGGGATCAATTCAAAAAGTAATATGTCTTTATATAAATTGGAAAAGCAACATGACTAACTCGTTATTGTAGGCCAAAGTGATGTTGATGTCAGACCACAGAAAATCTTAAGGGTGAAGGGGGATTACAGAGGCACAGATGCAGTGAATCATCCATATTCAAATGAAAGCTTCTAACTTATGTGTAACTAATACTTTTTGAGAAGGTGGATAGAGGTTTGGGGATTTTTTTGTAGCTTCTGCCCATTCAATGTTCTTTGCAACCATCTGCCAGTAAATAATGATTAATTCTCCTTGACATGGGTATCACAACTCGATGAGAATTAGGAAATGATACACAGCAAAGTGAAAAGATAACTATAAGAATTAATAAATAATCCAATTCCAAAGCTGAAATAAAGTTGAAGATGTTGTTAAGTTTCTAATCTGATACAAACAATCAAAATCTAGACTTTCACTTACTTCACTCTACCAAGAATGGTGTTATCTTTGTTGTGAGGTATTTCTGCAAAACCCAAGTAGACTGGGTGTGTGAAACCAATGAACCTCTCTCTCTAGGAGCTGTGTACATTGACTAAAATACTTGTAAGTCGAAGGACCTTATGGTAGAGGACACTGGTTATGGTGGTGGAGGGGAGAGCATGTCTATAAAAGAATTCACCGTAAAAGGAGAGTCTGGTATAAGAAGCCAGACCCAGAAGCAGAGGTTTTAAAGTGAGGGTTGTTCCAAGTGTTATGAAGTTATTGGTGTCTGAGTAGATCACACCTTGGCATGTGGCTGTATGTGTGTTCTGGAGGTGGGGGTGAGTATGTGTAAATCAACAAAGTGTAACACCTCAACATGGAGACTAGTGCCCAGGAAAATTGCACACTTCATCTGCTTATGCTGAGTGCAGGAATACGAGTCTATTACTTACACAGGTAATGAGGCAGAGCAGAAGTGGAATGGGAGGAGGTGTCTTTCCTAATTCCGAGCTCTATCTATAGGGAGGAGGCAATCTTTGACAAAGGACTATATGCAGATAACATTTAGCACCATTATATCCATACTATGAAGACATCATAAAACAAAATTGTACTTTACCAATTAATTTACTTTATGCATGATAATATTGAACAACACATAGTTTCTCATATTAACCTCATTTCTTCCAAAAGACTACATATGACACATAGATACAAATTTCAGAAAAATAATAAAACACTCCATGTAACCAACACCTCTCTTAAGAAATGGAATATACCAAATATAGTGTTTTCTTGCTTTACTTTTATTTTATAGTATAAGTATGATATCAAACAGGATATGTTCTTCTCTATTTGTAGACTATACTAAGAGAGTGAGTACTTCATCAAAGAGTTGTTAAACACTCAGAAGGGATGGAAAATTGTTTCTGAGAAGGACATGCTGATTTCCACTCCCACCAGTACTCCAAGGGTATTCTTGTTGCCCCACATATTTTCCAACAGGGGCTACTGTGAGATTTTTGTTGTTGTTGTTGTTTTCCTGGTTTGTTGGAGGTGAAATGGCATTTTACTATAACTTTATTTTGCTTCTCCTTGACTACTAATATAATTAAGCATCTTTTAATTTGCTTATGAAGCATTCATGTTTCCTCTTCCATGAACGGCCTTTGTTTTTTCTCTTGGTTTGACTTTTTATGGTTGATTTATAGAAGACTTTGCTATGTTCAGATTGAAGTTTTTGACAGTTATACATTTTGCAAATAACTTTCTCCCTATAGGACACTTATGTTTTTATTCTCCTTATGGGGTCTTTGTTAATAATCAATTCCAAATACAAATTTTGACGTATTTTTCAATCTTTTCCTTTATGCTCTGTGCTTTTTAAAAAGGTCTTAATGAAATCTTTCTGTGAGTCACAGGCATAAAGATATTTTCCTGTATTGTCTTGTAAACCGTTTAGAGTTTTGCTTTCCACATTAGGTCCATCTGGAACTGAATTTGGTGCATGGTGTGCATCATAGTCCTAGTTCATTTTTTCTCCATCTGTAAAACCAATTTATTAAGCAGTCCATCTTCCCTCCACTGATCTGTCAAGACAAATACCAAACTTCACATGCCTGTTGTTCTGTTTCGGGACTCTCTTGTTTCATTGCTTTATTTCATGTGCCAATATGGCACTGTCTAAATTATTAGATCTTTATAAGAATTATTGCCTCATAGCACTAGTC
Organism: Canis lupus dingo; assembly: GCF_003254725.2. NCBI lineage: Eukaryota > Metazoa > Chordata > Mammalia > Carnivora > Canidae > Canis > Canis lupus. Next base: position 19,424,693 of record NC_064256.1, on the reverse strand, counting down.
CTGTCTTTCTTTGTGAGACAGTTTCCCTCCAATATTTTTAACTTCACATTGAGATGTCATTATGATTATTATTTTATACAGTCAATGTTGTTTAGTCTTCTCAGCTTTACCGGTTTTTGTTCACCATTATCTCTTGAATTTCAGACTTTGAAATTCATTTTCCTCTTCCTGAAGTATGATTTTAGAATTTATTTTAATGAAGGTTTGTTATTAGCAAATTCAGTTTTCATTGTTGCTACTAATGTTTGGAAGCATCTTTATTTTGTCCTGATTCTAAATAAAAACAATTATTTTTCTGGGTATTCAATTTGAGGATGACAATTATTTTCTCTCAAGACTTTAAAGATTTTTTTATATTTCCCCAGTTTTATAATTAATGACACAATGTAAGTTTAACTGTCATTCTTGTAGGTAATTTGGAATCATTTAGAATTCATATTACCATGGGCTTTTTGGTCCTATAATTACTATGGATTCCAACTCCAAGTTTGTATGGGGACTGTTATTTACATGGTTAGGCATTGTCCATGGATAGACATTTGTCTATCCATCTATCTACTTCACCTAGAGCCAAAATTAAGGTAAGTATATTTCATTTTTGCCTCAACTTTACCAGTTTTTTGCCTGCTGATTTCCAACGAGAGTGCCACTTTTTTACAATGTTGGTCTCCAATGTAGCCTGTGGGTTTGACTTCTGTCTTTTGCATGCATAGACTACCAAAACCCTAGCTTCTCAACCACAAAGGAATTTTCATATACCTCCATAATAAACACTTGCTCCAATGATTATTTATCTTTTCAAATTCATGATTCCTTACAGCTCTGGTCTCTAGTGATTTTCCCTAACTTTCCCAAAAGCTCAGCCATGCTTTTTAAAAGATGCTGTTTACGTTTTATCAAGCACTTCAGGTATTCTATGCAGGGAATGTTTCTTCAGATAACCAAATCAAATGTGTTGTGGGAAGCAGAAAACTCAGACATTTTCAAACTCTTCTTTAGTATCCTTGAATACTCCTTTCAACTCAATATCCTCAACTCTTCTCCATTTAGGAGATGGTCAGCTTCTGTGTCAGTTATGGGCCCGCAGGCACCCAGATTCTGCTGACATCTCAATTCAGTACCAATTCAGCATCCCACCTACTAGTCTTCTGACTAGTAAACATCTTTACAACTGTTTGCATTGTTTGAAATTTGTTCACTGACCTCTGCATTCTCCTACTTTTTTTCCCCTTGGATTTCTTCATCTCACATCTTCTTTTGACTCTGAGTGTGATTGTTGGAATCATCAGGTGAAGATCAAAACACATCCTTGGCTCAACAGAGGGAAAATGTATTAAAAAATGTAAACATAGAATGTGTCTTTCTGAATTCTACCTGGGAGAAGATAAAGTATAAATATTTGGAGTACAATAGGAAATGGGCTTATATTGTTTTTGTTCTGCACCTTTTTGAAATAGCACCAGTTTTAGAGAATGTTTTCCCCACCTTCCTGTCAGGCCTCTAATTGTGCCACCATCAAGGACTGGCTGAGTAATGACAAAAAAGTAATAGCGCAGAAGACAAACAGAACATGAAGCTTCCAAAAGGAGTGGAGATGTGCTAGTAAGCGTAGCTGAGGATATATCCGACTATACACACACAGGCAGAGCTATGTAAAACAAAAGCAGTACAACCACAGGATGAGCTCTACAAAGCAGAGTTTTTTGGCGGTTTTATTTCTAGTTCCTAGCACATAGTAGGTACTCAATAAACACTTGTTGAAGGAATACATAATAATATTCAATTTGAACTTAGGAGGTTGATCTGGTTTCATACTTTGTTCCAAATATATCGTAAAATATAATAATAATATCACAATATAACATCAAAGTAGTAATTAACCAGTTTATTTAGATTCACTTTTATTTTTTAAAGATTTTATTTATTTATTTATTTATTTATTTATTTATTTATTTATTTATTTATTTATTGTAGAAAGAGGGAGAGAGAGAGTGTGCATGTGCAGTGAGGTAAGGGCAGAGGGAGAGGAAGAGCATTAAGTGGATTCACTGAGCTTGGATCCCCAGGTGGGGCTCAATCTTCCTACTTGAGATCATGACCCTAAGATCACAACCTGAGCCGAAGCCAATAATCAGCCACTTAACTGTACCACCCAGGCACCCCTAGTTAGGTTCACTTTTAAAGCTTACTTTGTACAAAGAACATTGAGAAGTTAATAATGTATTATATCCTTGTTTTTCTGCATTATCCATGCCTGAAGTGAGCATAGTCATTGAGGCTATGCTACTCGAAACAGACATTAATATTTATGTGGTAGCAGCTACCACAAGAGCAGACATAGTACCCCAGGGAAATAATTCACTTCCTTCGGATCAGCCTTGCATCCCGATCCTCATCAGTGAAGAAATGCCCCGGAATATCTCATTTGTTAATCACCACTCAAAACCCCTCACACTTCTCTCCCTCTTATTCCCAGTTTTCTATTATTTTTGCAAGGGTTACCATCACCCTAACCTTTAAGTAAGGCAGGTGCTAATGAATGTATTATTATCTTTTAATCAGCTGAAAATGTTATCATGAAGTGTACATGTAACTTCCTTTATATAGTAGATGTTTGTAGAAAGTGGGCTACAATGATAGGTTATTAAGTATATGTAAGCTGAGTAATTATGCATTTTTTTAAGATTTTATTTATTTATTCACAAGAGACACAGAGAGAGAGGCAGAGACATAGGCAGAGGGAGAAGCAGGCTCCTCTAAGGAGCCTGATGAGGATCCTGGGATCATGACCTGAGCCAAAGACAAACACTCAACCACTGAGCCACCCAGGTGGCATGTTTTAAGTGTGTTAGAGGAGGCTGCTTTGTAAAAAAAAAAACCGCATAGTGAGTTTTGGTAAATTTTAAAATAGACCTATAGAGGTATTTAGAACAGAATCACCATCTACTTTTAAAAACCTGAATTTTCATGCTTTGGAATTACCTAAAGCAGGGATATGTCTATAAAATAAACTTAAGAGTTTTTTGTTTTTAAGAATAGCATTCCTGCGTGTCATTTAAACAAGTGTTTAATCTTGTTAAACAATATTCTCAAAAGAAACTCAGAAGAATCTTGGATTCATAACCTGGTTCATGTGGTTCTAGGACAGGATCCTCAATTCAGATGCTTCTTGGAGTCAGATGGATAAAATAAGTAAGTAGGCTACTTGTTTTACAATAAGGAGTATTTCAGACTGTGGCAAACCAAAAAGTGTATGGTCTAGCTCAAAATTTCCTGTCAACTCTTGCCTTATGAAAACGTTGGCAACTATCAGAAAAACAGAAACCAGAATTCAATGTGAATTTTCCTTTGTATAAAGCATCAACAAACAAAATCACAACATGGCAAAGATATGATCAGGCCATTTGCAGAGGAGACCCAAAAGGACAATAAGCTTTTGAAAAGGTGAATTTGAACAAGAAAAAAAAAACATTAAAACAACAATAAGATGTCATTTGGTCCCATCAGATTTAAGGATTGCCAAGGAATCCAGCAAAGGGAGCTCTCATTTATTTCTAGGAGCAGTATAAATTGACACAATCACTTTGAAGAGGATTTGGTGATATTCAGTTAGATGAAAAATATACATACTATATGACCAGCAATTCCACTTCTGGATTTATATGCTAGATCAAACCACACACATTGGTACATTAAAGATGGTACATGAATATTTGCAGCACCATTGTTGAAAATAGCAAAACCTGGAAACAGCCCTAATTACCCTGCATAAAATGTTTGGAAAAATATGCTACAACACATTCTTATAATGGAATATTTTTAAAATATGCTACTAAGAAAACACAAATCAAGAGGGATAGAAGGCAATGTATAGGTTGTACAGAAAAGCTTAAAAACCTGGAAATATATATATTAATATGTAATATATATATTTATGTAGAGAACAGTATAAACAAATATATTAATATGTAACATACTATAACATATATACATATTAATTATAACATATAACATATTAATATATGTCATATATTAATCTATTATATATATTTATGTAAAGAACAAAGGCAAAAGAAACATAGAAAAAAAATTTAACATTCATATAACTTACAGTCCATTGACAAGTCCTTGAGACAGCCAGGGTGACCTTCCAGGAACTCAACTGCCTCAATGTTAATACTTTGCTAGAGGCAAAAGGCAACTTTAGCTTGACATGAGCCAGACTCCAGGATCCTATAACCCTTCTTTTACATATGGAAATCCCTTTGGAAGTTCCCTTTATGTCTACCTTCCCCAGGATCTATGCTAGCAATCATCCTCTAAAGATACAGTCCACTGATAGACATGTGAAGGATCTCATAACTAAGGTTTCACTAGACAGTAGTAATGACCTTATCCCAACAATAGCTAGCCCCCTTAAGGTCCTGGAAACTTGCTTCCAAATTCCTTAGAGACCCTCCATTATCCCTGACCTCCATTATCCTCCCAACTGGAAAGTATGCAATCAGTCACCCATCACAACCTCAGGGCAGCTCTTTCTGCCCACAGGTCCTGTCCTGGTGCTTTATTAAAACCAATCTTTTGCACCGAAGATGTCTCAAGACATCTCAAGAGTTCTTTCTTGACCCTTTGCTCCTGAACCCCAACGTTTCCCATCCTATAGTATGTACTGAAGGGAAGGAAAAATTCTGCCTCTATCCTTAAGGTCATCTAGTTGGACTAAGGTTTAAAATTACATGAAACACATTAACAGGAGAAAAAAAATCAAAGTTTTGTTACATGCACATGGAGGTTCAACAATAAAACCAAGACCTTAGAGAAATGACCAAGGCAGGTAGGTTTATACAGTTTAGACAAAGAGACAAGAAATCTGTGAGGAATTGAGAGGACAAAGAAAATTCTGGGAGCTTCCATTAGTAAGGAATGCTGAACAGAATTTGGACTGGGGAAGTAAAAAGTAAGACGGTTATAGAGGCTTCTCAGCTCTAAATTTCCCATCTCTGGTGATAAGGATGTCTCTTTACCTCCTGGTACAGGGATGGTACATTTCACATGGGAGATCTATTTCCTGTTTTAGGTGGAGAGAAGAAGGTCTGAGTGTTCTTTCACAGGCTCTCTTAAGTAATTTTTAATCAATATGCCAAAGTGGTACATTTTAGGGCAGCGTGCTCTTTGCCCCTACAGAACACACACATATATAGTACAAGAATTATTTACATATATTTACATGTGAAATATGCATGATAATAAAAACATTAGCTTCAAAGGAGGGGTGGTGACTTTGGAAGGGAGAGACAACGGAATGGAGGCAGAAGGGTGTGTGGAGGTATCTACATTTAGATACAATCCACAAAAAGCATAAAGATTAAATAAAGTAGAAAGATCTATATGAATTTTCACTATATATTCTATTTTTTTCTTTTTTATTTAAATTCAACTTAGTTAACATATAGTGTATTATTAGTTTCAAGGGTAGAATTTAGTGATTCATCAGTTGCATATAATACCCAGTGCTCATTTCATCAAGTGCTTTCCTCAATGCTTATCACCCAATTACTGCATTCCCCCCCTCCCCTCCAGCAACCCTCAGTTTGTTTCCTGCAGTTAAGTCTTTTATAGTTTGTCTCCCTCTCTGTTTTTATCTTATTTTATTTTTCCTTCCCTTCCTCTATGTTCATTTGTTTTGTTTCTTAAATTCTACATATGAGTGAAATCATACCGTATTTGTCTTTCTCTGACTTACTTCGCTTAGCATAATACCCTCATTTCATCCATGTCATTGCAAATGGCAAGATTTCATTCTATTGATGGCTGAGTAATATTCTATTGGATATCTTCTTTATCCGTGTATCTGTCAATGGACATCTGGACTCTCCATATTTTGGCTATTGTGGACATTGCTATAAACAAATTCCATTTTTCTAAGATTTTATTTATTTATTTGAGAGAGAGAGAGAAGGCATGAGGAGGGGAAGGGGGGAGGGGCAGAAGGACAAGCAGACTCTGCACTGAGTGTAAGCCTGACTCATGGCTCAATCCTGGGACCCTGAGGTCATAACCTGAGCTTAAATCAGATACTTAATCAACTGAACCACCCAGGTACCCCATCATATTCTCTCTATTCTAAATAAGTCTAATGAAATATTTCATTAAAAATACTTATACAAGTGAGCCACCCTGCTCAAACACAAGACAGCATATTTTAAATCTGCAACTACACTGGCTATACCTTTGTAGTCACTTTTGCTGATTCTTCTTCAACTTTTGGATCTGTCACCGTTTCCATTCTCTGGATCTTTGACCTGGGATATCATCATTTCTCTGTCTATACTAGTATCTTATATATTTCCATCTCTCCTCCTGGACTTAAAAGCCATCTATATGCTGATGACTCTTAGATTTATATTTCTGGCCAGAATTTCTCCCCCTAAATTCCAGACTCAATTATCCAACTGTATACTTAACATCTCCACTTGTATGTGTGTTACACATCTCAAATCATTCATTACCCAACTTCTAGCTCTCACCCTCAAGCCTGCTTTCTGCAGCCTTTCTCATTTCAGTAAAAAGCAATTCCATTCTCCTGGTTTCTCACATCCCAAATCATGCAGTTCCCTTAAAATTCTCTTTCTCTTATATCTCATATCCAGTCAGCAAGTTATATGTATGATACAACCTTCAAAATATATTCAGAATCTGGCCACTTCCACTGCTATAATCTGGTCCAAACCAATATCAACTTTTGCTTAGCTTGCTACAATGGTAGCTCTGATTACTTCTACTTTGGTACCTCTTCAATCTATTCTTAGCAAGGCAAACTTTAAAAAAAAATTAAAATCTATGAAAATGTAGGGTAAGTATGTTACAACTTGACTTAAACTCTCTTTTTTTTTTTTCAGGTGTTTATACTCGCTTTATTCATAATTGCCAAAAATTGGGGAGATAAAAACAGATGTGTTTCAGTAAGTGAATGAATGAATTGTGGCACATCCAGACAATAGAATATTATTCAAAACTAAAAACAAATGACCACGTAAGCCAGGAAAAGAAATGGAGGAAACTTAAATGCATATTGCTAAGTGAAAGAAGCCCATCTGGAAAGATTACACAGTATATGATTCCATCTATATGATATTTTGAAAAAGGTAAGGCTGTGAAGACAGTAAGAAGATCTGGTGGGTATAGAGGGATCATAGGTGGAGCACAAATTTGGGGGGCAGCCGAACTACTCCGTATGACACAAACCCATAGAATGTACAACCCCAAGAGTAAATGCCAATGTAAACTATGGGGTGATAATGGTGTGTCCAGATAGGCTCACCAACTGTCACAAATGCATTACTCTGGGTGGGGGGGGGATGATGAATGCTGACAATGGAGAGGCTGTATGTGGGCATATTTGGAAGTTTGTACTTTCTGCCAAATTTTGTTGTGAGTATAGAACTTCTTTAAAACTTGAAGTCAATTTAAAAATTCCTACTGTAATATCTAGAGTGGCTTCTCTTTTGCTGTTCAAATCCTGGCTGATGCCATGACTCACAATCCTCAGGTGTAATCATTTCTGTCTTGATTGAGTCAGGAGAGGTGTCATCATGTCTGTGCTGCTGGACTGGGGTAGAGGGGTAGAGTCAGTCAAGGGACTGAGGAGCTTCCCTGCTCTTCTCCCAGAGCTCCCAGTGACCTCCAAAGTGGGGCTGCACCTGAGAAACTCTCTGAGCAGATGTAGGCCCCAGAGGAGGACCAGGGGGCAGCCCAGCCTCTCAGATATGCTTCCTGGTGGTTTATGTTCTGACCTGTAACACTGTGGGTAGGTAGCTATTATACTGCTGATACTAATATGTAGCAACATCTTCAGGCTCCAGATTGATGGTGAGGGTGAACTCTGTCCCAGACCCACTGCCACTGAACCTCAATGGGACCCCAATTTGCAACTTGGATGCTTCATAGATCAGGCACTTAGGAGCATTCCCTCGTTTCTGCTGATAACCAGATTAACCAACTGTTACAGTTCTGACTCGCCTGGCAGGTGATGGTGACTCTATCTCCTGGAGACACAGACAGTGAGGTTGTGGACTGGGTCATCTGGATTTTAGAGCTGGCTCCTGAGACTGGAAACATAGAAATAAATATCTGCACTATGAATCATGTTATAAGAGGCATTCCCTGAAGGACCAGGTAATACTGACCACACTGGCTGAATAAATTCCCAGGCTTCTCCTTCCCTTTTTTTTTTTTTAAATAATAAATAAATAAATTTATTTATTTATTTATTTATTTATTTATTTATTTATTTATTTATTTTGGTGTTCAATTTGCCAACATACAGAATAACACCCACTGCTCATCCCGTCAAGTGTCCCCCCCAGTGCCCGTCACCCATTCACCCCCACCCCCCACCCACCTCCCCTTCCACCACCCCTAGTTCGTTTCCCAGAGTTAGGAGTCTTCCATGTTCCTTCTCCCTTTCTGATATTTCCCACACATTTCTTCTCCCTTCCCTTCTATTCCCTTTTACTATTATTTATATTCCCCAAATGAATGAGACCATATAATGTTTGTCCTCCGATTGACTTATTTCACTCAGCATAATACCCTCTAGTTCCATCCACGTTGAAGCAAATGGTGGGTATTTGTCATTTCTAATGGCTAAGTAATAGTCCATTGTATACATAAACCACATCTTCTTTATCCATTCATCTTTCGATGGACACCGAGGCTCCTTCCACAGTGTGGCTATTGTGGACATTGCTGTTAGAAACATCGGGGTGCAGGTGTCCGGCATTTCATTGCCTCTGCATCTTTGGGGTAAATGCCCAGCAGTGCAATTGCTGGGTCGTAGGGCAAGTCTATTTTTAACTCTTTGAGGAACCTCCACACAGTTTTCCAGAGTGGCTGCACCATTTCACATTCCCACCAACAGTGTAAGAGGGTTCCCTTTTCTCCGCATCCTCTCCAACATTTGTGGTTTCCTGCCTTGTTAATTTTCCCCATTCTCACTGGTGTGAGGCAATATCTCATTGTGGTTTTGATTTGTATTTCCCTGATAGCAAGTGATTCAGAGCATTTTCTCATGTGCGTGTTGGCCATGTCTATGTCTTCCTCTGTGAGATTTCTGTTCATGTCTTTTGCCCATTTCATGATTGGATTGTTTGTTTCTTTGGTGTTGAGTTTAATAAGTTCTTGATAGATCTTGGAAACTAGCCCGTTATCTGATACGTCATTTGCAAATATCTTCTCCCATTCTTGACTTCAACTCTCTAATGGCTTCTCACTTAAAGTGGGTAAAAACTGAAGCCTTTCAATGTTCCACATGGCTCCACAGGGCACCTAGTCCTTCTCTATATCTTTGTATTCATTTCCTACTTCAACTTTCTTCATGCTACAGCCACTGACTCACCACCATTCTTCGTTAAACCCAAGGCTGCTACAAGGACTTAGAGGTTTTCCTACTTCTTATCCCCTTTATTCTATTTTATATGTCTTCAAAGTTCATATCACTGTCTGGTGTACTATCTACTTTATGGTCTTTTTATTTTATGTCTCCTCTCCTATAATTTAAGTTCCATGAAAACAAGAAACTTTGTATTTTATTTATTGCTGTATCCTCAACACCTAAAACTGTGTCTAGCACACAGTAAGCACTGAATAAGTATTTATTGAATAATTTAATAAGTGGTTGATAAAACAGCCAAAGGAAGAGTGAATAATTGACACAGAATCAAAATTTTAAAAATAATCTAAATAGATTGGAATTACACTTATCAAATTTTTATGGATATTGTAAAGACATGGATTTCGAAGAAAAAGATCAATTGTATAAGATAGGGAGGTATTTCTTCCCATATAAAGCAAACCAGCATATTATAATTGATCAAATATTCAATATCTATTAACCTGGATGACATAAACATTGAGTAGGGTATAAGTAGTAGGATATAAGATAAAGGAGTAGGGTATAAGATAAAGCTAAGTTATGACACCTACACATAGGCCATATTTTTTTTCTTTGGGTGGACTAATAAAATCATAGCTAAATCCTCTAATCTCACCATGGGTCTAATTTACACTGAAATGAAGTACCAATTTAATTGTCTTTGTAAAAATTAACTGTCCTTAGTTTCCTAAGGGCATCTAATCATTTTTTGTTAACTGTTCTCCATGTCTCTCCTTTTGAAGTATTAGCCACATACTTGCATTTTATTGATATTTTTAATTGCAAATATAATAAATCTAGAGAAAGTGCATAAATATAAATATGGAGCTTAACAGGTTATTGAAGACAAGCCCTGATGTATATCCCTAATATCCTTTTTCCTTCCTGTGTCTACTCTTAGTCTTCCAGGCCTTTATTTAAGTCTTTTTTTTTTTTTTCCTTTATGTTAGTGTGTGTTACCTTTCTTCATCAGGATTTCCTCAAAATTGGTCCCTTCTAGGGAAAGAGATACATGCTCTTTTAAGGAAGGATCAAAGTTTCAGTTTCTTTCCCTCAAATACTCTCTCCAGGGCCCTGGACATTGAAAGAGCTCAATAAATGTGTTTTGAATACAGGGACAAATGGAGTTGTATTAACAGACAGTAAGGACACAGGGATACTGAGCCCCTGCACACTCCCAAAACAATGAAGTGGAATCATTGCATGTATTGAAACAGATGCAGGCAGATTGTATGATGATCAACTTTCCCTTCCTTATTTTTTAATGTTTAATTTAAGAATGGAACATTTGATATTGAAATGTTAGATTTTATGAAGATGTAATCATTAAAATGAACAAGTTAATGAGGCAGAGAAAGAATGAGACAAGAACAAGGCTTTCACAGCATCTTTGCATCAACAGCCAGGCCATGATGGGAAATGTTCCTACACCTCGAGAGACAAGGAATGCAATCAAGCGCCAAATCTTAAATGGCTGCAGTCTAATGTGATAATTAAAAGAACAACATAGGCTACTTCTTTTTTATTCTTCCCTTTCTGAGTTGCCCATTCGGATCATACTATCACTTAGCTCTGTAAAAAGAGGAAACAAATAGCCAGTCCTCAGCCATGACAAGAGAACAATATCCCCAACATCTCCATGGAGTAAAACATCTTTCTAATGTAACGCTGTACTACTGCTTTACATGCAGAGAAGGAGAAAATAATCCAAAAATGCTCATTACCTTGCTGCATAAAGTTAATATTGGAATTTGATGGATTTTATTCCAAAGGAGAAATAGAATAGTGCAAAAAATTTTTATAGTATATTTCCAGTCCTAAATTCCTCATGTCTGTAAAGTGTTCTCTTCTGAAGACTTCATGCCCAATATCTATGCATATTTTATGAATGAATACTGTTGGCAATCATAAAACAGTGGTTCCTTGGTTGAAGATCTCAAATTATTAGAAGATGGAAGAAAATAATAGCCATATCCTGTATTCTACAAAGTAGAAAGTCCTAGTCACCAATAAAAAAGATTTACAATTACTTTTAATGCCTGGGCTTCTGAATGAAGTTTTAAGAAAAATCAAAAGCTACTATAAAATGTAAAATGTAGGACAGGTAGCAACTATTTTAAATCACATAAATAAAAATATAAGGATTTGTCATTATGCAATAATATCCCTAGCAATTGTTTTGTGACCCAGAATTTCATCATCAAATTCATAAGATCAAGGCAAACCTCCCATTCTCATTTGATTTTGTACTATTTGTCTTTCAGTTCACATGGCTCTTTTTACTTTCTAAAGTCCTCTACCTAAAAAACAAAACAAAACAAAACCCAGAGGCATTTAGAAAGTTTATTAATCTATCAAGTTTATTATTCAATTTTAAGTGAAAATAAGATAGAAACCAAGAGGATACAAAATTAAGGATACAAAAGAAACACAGCCCAAAAAAGAGGATTAATAAGAAAAATAAATTTAGATCTGATTACAAATTAAAGAGCAATCCAAATGTTTACTGATGTGAATTTTAAGATGTTTATTTAGTATTTTTGCCATGAGAAATACTGAGTGTCCGACCTTATGCTAGGAGCTGAAGATACCAGGTCACATTCAAGCACGGTTTGAAACTTAGTGTCTTAAAACAATTATCATTCCCTCCTTCTCCAAGAGTTATCAGGATGGCTGGGTGATTTTGCTAATCAGTGGTACTCCATTATGTCAGCTTCAAGTCCCTGGGTTGATTTTGCTGATTTGGGAAAGACCTCTCTGGAACCTTGGATGGGACAACTGAGTTCACTTGGCTCTGCTTCATGTGGTCTCTTATGGTATAGCAGGCTAGCCTGTTTTTATTCTCATCATGAAGGCAGGAGAAAAAGCCAACGTGTTCATGACCTCTTGGGACTGGGCTTAGAGCTGGCATTCTACACATTTACCTCTTCCACATTCTATTGGAAAAACGGGTCAAAAGAGCAGTCAAGTCAAGTCAAAAGGTAGAGAAAACAACTCTACCATCTGAAGGGAGTAACTGTAAAACCACATTAAAAAAAATGTGCACAGAAGAGTGAAAAACTGAGGCCCCAGATAATGGTTTTATCTGGGGACAGGAAGAAGTATAAAGGAAGTAGAATTTGGCTTCAAACCAACTCAAACAAGACAACACAGTTTGCCAAATGAGAAAGGTACAGGATGCAGAGCACATAGAAATCTTCCCTGACATTCAGAGAACAATGTCTTTAGTATCATAAGGAGAAGCTTTAACTCAGATGGGGCACTTAAGAAGGTAGGTAGTGCTAAATCCTAGTGTTAAGCTCTACCTTTAGAGTTTTGAATGACCAACATGGCGCTGAGCTTATTGATAAGAGAGTGGAGTTGGCAGTTCCCAATAAACTATGTGTTTTTTTTTTTCAGTAAAGTTTTGACTTACTTGGTGGTCCTGGACACCTAGAGTTGATATCTTCTAGAAAACTCAATAATTTCAAAACCATATTTTTAATTGGACTCTAATCAGTTCTTACTTCCCTTCTGACAAAATCTCCTTGGTTTCCTCTGCTATGTATGCAATGATTTGTTGTTGTGTTCTCAGCATAGGTGCATCTGGCTGAGATCAAATATTCAAAAGCAAAAAGAAATGAGAGCCAGACTTAGCCATTCTCCTCTGATTACATTATGACTCAGGAGGACACCCACCAGTAGTTTTATTCATTATTGGATATTAAAATCAAAGGCCTTTAATATGCAGCAACAGAGTTGTCCAAATTGAAGCCCATCTGTGCATCCTTGTAGAAGTTTTCATAGCACAATACATAGGCAATTTTAATAAACCTATTCCTTTTTTCTTCCCCAAAGGACTGACTAAAACTTCAGCATTATCTTGATGCCTCTTGGAGCATTACTAGCTGTCTTCTCAATTTAAATCTTTCAAAACTGGATTGGGCCGACCATGGAGGATGCAGTCATCAATGGTAAAAAGCCACCTGTGGCTCTAATATAGCCCAGAGTGTCTATCTCTTGGACACAGATCCTTTCTCTACCTCTTCCTTGGCTCAACAGATTTCTGATAGCTCCATCAGCCTTCATATCTTTTGGATGAAAAACTGAGTAAAATTCTAGTAATTGTGGTCTCAGAAAAGCTGTCTTTTAAATCAATCTCTCCTTCTCTTATAATAAGTATTAGTGAAAGGAAATTCAGAAATGGGAAACATAATCTGAGTGGACTTTCAATGTGTTGTTCAAAAAAAACTTTAGGGGCAACAAAACTCTACTACTATACTTGCACTTCAACTGCTTTTAATTGTAAGATTCAGAGAGCTGTTAAATTCCTTCTTCTACCTCTTTACCAAATTCCTTTCAGTATTATGACCTACCTCAAACACCAGAATCTTCTTCCTGACATTTTTTCATGGTGGAGAAGAGGAACCAACAAGTCATAATAGAAAATGGGTTTCAGAAGAATCAGGTTTGAGTCTGAGAAGTTACTTAAACCTCTCTAAGCCTTTTTTTCTTTGTATTCAAATGAAGTTTAAAATTATATCTATTAAAAAAATTATATCCATTACATAGAGTAAAATAAGATAGGACAGGTCCCATTTCCCCACTAAACATTCACTACAAGTGAGGAATGATTACTATTACTATTAGAATAGAGAAACAACTCACTCAATCTTCAACTCTGTCTTAAAAACAGAATGTGACACTAGCTAGAAGCAGCACTTACTATAGCTCTTACTTTAGTCAAACTCTGTTACAAGAACTTTCTATATAATTTTTTTTTTTATTCATAGAGATGCAGAGAGAGAGAGGCAGAGACACAGGCAGAGGGAGAAGCAGGCTCCATGTAGAGAGCCTGATGTGGGACTCTATCCAGGGTCTCCAGATCACACCCAGGGCTTCAGGCGGCACTAAACCGCTGCGCCACCGGGGCTGCCCAAGAACTGTCTGTATATTAAGTCATTTACTACAACGTTACAAAGGAAATACTGTCATTATTCCCATTTTACTCAATAAGGAAAACTATGGCACAAGAGATTATACAGTGAAGCTGAGGCCACAAGACTAGGCAGTTGCAGGGTAAGGATTCTAACCCAGGCAGTCTGGTTCTGGAGTTCATATTTTCAACCATGATATTATGTGGCTTTTGGAGAGAAAATGTGTCAGGGAGGGAGAATGCTATAGCTATTATACATTTCTCCAGCGGTTACAGAGCTCTAATTAGGCATATGACTTGTTGACTGAGTTGGATATTTCAAAATACTTTCCCTTCCTCCTTTAGAATATAAAACCCTCAGGGGCAGAGACAATGCACATTGTTTTCCTTGTGTTTGTAGTACAATGTCCTGTACACTGCAGGTCCTCAGCAGGTCTTATTGTCTGGCTCTCTCTGTCTTTCATTTCCCCACAGGGCCTCTAGGAAATGTAAGTAAGTGGGTCCTGGGACCTGAGAGTTAAAGATACCCTGAGGTTTGGCCTCCTCCACCCCCTTGCAAAATTCTCATTAACACTTCTCAGGCAGCTAAGCACTTGTCCATGTAAATGAACCCCAGCATTCTGGAGAATAGCACTCATTCCTAGAGACTTCTGAAATGATGGTGTTCACAGCTGCCAGCCTCCTGCTCCGTAGAAGTCCCAGCACTGCTGAGAGCTCCACTTGCCACAGTCAGTAGGTTCCTTGGACTGAGGCTCAGATGCCTCTGAAAGTTGATGGGTAAGAACCAACCCAAAGGGAAGCCAAAGGGAATGCAGAGGGAAAAGAGTGGGATATTTTCCATTTGAAAATTTTTAGAAATGGGATCCCTGGGTGGCGCAGCGGTTTGGCGCCTGCCTTTGGCCCAGGGCGCGATCCTGGAGACCAGGGATCGAATCCCATGTCAGGCTCCCAGTGCATGGAGCCTGCTTCTCCCTCTGCCTGTGTCTGCCTCTCTCTCTCTCTCTGTGACTATCATAAATAAATAAAAATTAAAAAAAAAAACTTTCTTAAAAAAAAAAGAAAATTTTTAGAAATGTTTTAAAATTATACTTTGTAGGCAAGTAAAATCCTTAGGAGCAGTGTAGGAAGCTGCAAAAGGTATATTAGTTTAATAGTTAAAGGGTTTAATCTGAAAACAAATCCCTTGTCATTTATTATCCCAATAGTTCTACATGAAATAAAATTAATTTAATATATAAATAGTCATATCTTTCTTAGTTTGGACTTCACTATAACACATAACATGTTTAAAGTGCAATATATTCTTGATCACTTAGGCGACCATCCTGGTATTTATGGCCTGTTTGGGCTGTCCTGTTTAGCAGTCAGGGGAATATGGGTTCAAATCCAAGTTCCACTTCTTATTAGGTATGTGACACTGCAGAGATTACTTAGCTTTCTATTTATATCAGTTTTTTTAATCTTTATAAAAATAAGTACAGTGATATATCTCTACTTCTCAGCATTATTTCAAGCATTCACTCAGAAATGACATATAATCATCCAATACCTAAAAGTTGTTCAATTAATGAATATTATCATATTGACTGATATTTAGGTTCTGGTCATTCACTAGAATATAAATCCCATGAAGATAGAGGTTTTGTTTCATTGACTGACACATCGGAATTTAGAATATATAAGTGGTTCAAAAAAATGATGGGAAAAAGATTATGAAAAAGAGGGAGCACAATTCCAGTGGCAAGAACTTCATATGCAAACAAGTCCCGGAAGAGTAGGAGAGGGTGGTGGAAAAGAAAACGAGGTTTTGACTTGAATAGGATAAGTACAGGGCTGGGGTCTCTCATGAGTTTCTCATCAAGGAAACAATATGTTAAAATCAAGGGTTTGAAATAACTTGAGAAAATTTGAGCTTTACAGCAGATTTGTAGTGAGGACTGGATCCTATTCTATATTAGCAGAAGAGATGCAAAGCTTCCATGTAGAGTTATAAATTAGTGTCAACCTACACCTAGTTTCTAGTTCACATCATATGTTATTCTTATCTTGTATCTCTTTTTCCTTTTTTTTTCCTCACTCTTTCTTTCTGGTTTTCTTTTGCATTTCTTATCGATCCAGTGTGTATAAATTATCAGGCCTTATCCTCCTGTAGGGATGGTGATCCATTTTGTCTAGTTAAACGGTAATGTCAGAAACCTCTGGGTTTGAGTGAAGTGGCTCAGTCTCCTGCTATGTGGAGATTTTAGTTTAATGAGTCAGTAGGAAGAGAAAACTTGCTATAATGCAATTCTTCTTTCTTCTTCCTATGACCTTTGGAAGATTTTCAAACAGAAGATAGTTTGGAATAGAATGTGGACATCTCAACAATGCAAGATTCATTCTCCCAAAGGAAATGCATACATTCTCCAATAATTTTAAAAGATATTTCTACACATCTGTCTCATCTCATTCTTGCAATACAAAGATTGGCACATCTGGTTTTTAATGAAAGATTATTTTTAACATAGAATTTTTATAAACCAAAAAGACTGTGGTTCTGTGGCTCTGTGGTCAAATATTATTGAAAATTAGCAATAACTCTATGAGGAAATAACACATCTGTCCCATTTAGAGAGGGTCTGGAGTTTTCCCAATAAACTGAGCCTAAATCAAAGCCTGATCTATTAATTAATGGAAGTGAACTGAATCTTCAAGTTAACGCAGCTGTCCTGATGCCATGAGAATCTCTTCATCTAGTGCTTCAGGAAACCACCATATCCTTATTCTTACCCATTCTGATGAATATTCACATTCATTCTTCACTCTAGTCTGGAACCCGAGGGGAAAGAGAGCCAAGAAGATCTGGGCCTTATCTTCTGATGATATCACAAACCTAACATACAATCAGTAATTAGAGAAGCTCTAAGAGAGAATTACCAGACACTAAAGGGTGAAACAATCCTATAGAGAATTTTGTAGGCTAAGCAGTAGAAGTATTTATGGACAAAGTCAGGACTTGCTGATGGCTAGGAGTGAGAAGACAAAGGGAAAGCAGCTACAATCCCAGGAGCAAGAATCCCACAAGGAAATAAGTTCCACAACTGTAGGGGAGAGTGCTGTAAAACATCACCAAAGGACAGTTTTGACTTGAAAATAAGCATGGTACTGTGGTCTCTTAGGGGTTTTTCATCAAGGGAATAAATGTTAAAAACATTCTTTATTTAGCAAATAGAAACTGAGCACCCCTCTGGACACGTCATTTTGCCTGGTGCTGTGAGGAAAGGTGAGTTAGCTAAACTCTTTGATCTAGAAAAGCTTCGAATTTATCACAGCCTATTCAAGAAGTTTTGCTTTCTAAAGAGGTATTTGAATAGATATGTATTTTAAATGACCACTTCAGCAAGGTTTGGGAGAAAGTTTTATTATTAAATTAAATGTAACCCCTCTTAAAGCCTGCATTAAAAATTCTTCTCCACTTTTGGTTCAAGTCCACTTAAAAGTCAATTGCAGCACTGATTGGCACAAAAATATCTGTGGTTCTGAAAAATGTCTCCAAAGACTGGCATTTAATTCTGTCCATTCTCAGAGTTCGTGATATGAATTCTATGGGTAGATAGAATTTCTGGATTTAGATCCTCTTAACCTGATAGCTATCTTTTTTTTAAAGGGACTTCAAGATGCTCATTCTGATTCTGGCTATGACCTGCCAGGATCTCTTACCCAAAGCAGATACTAACATCTGTTGTTTTCACTTGGGATACCTCACATTGCACAAGTCATATTACTTGTCAATTTTGGACAAGTGACTCACTGTGTTTATCTTTCTTCTAGCTTCTGAAGTTATGTTGCTGATACTGAAATGTCAGTTCCTTGACCTTTGGATGCAGAGAGGAGCCCCAGAGGATATTCCCAGCATTTGAAAGCAAGTTGTAAGAATTTGGTACTGGAAAGAAATATTACTTGCAGTTTAATAGTCTTTCAGATTAGTACAGTTCTGTTTTAAAACAGCACTCTGTTCTCAGAGGTTTGGTTGAGAAAAATTAAAGTGCATTGTATATTAATGTAATTATTCCCTAGAATTATTGGATTTTCAGGGATAAGAGGTTTGAAAATGAGTTATTTTCTTTGGAATCACATATTTTTGGACTCCTGGTATACATACTTGAGAAAGTGCCCTTAGAAGTGTTCTTTAATGATACAAAGAAGCCTGTTTTCTCAAGAATGCCTAGGACTCTGGACAATATTATGCTAGTAACATCTTGATGAATAGGGAAACATTTTTACATCCCACAAACTTGAACTAATTAAAACGAACATGGGTAAAAGGCAAATGCAATTTTAAATAGTGATTAGCAAAATTTATTTTCCAGGGTGAAAAATGAATATGGTCAAGGAAATGAGGCTTATCAGGTCTTTCCACTTGCCTCACAAATCTTCTATGAATTAATAATCACTGACATTTTTATGAAACAATGTCATTCTCAGCACAAGTCTCTGCTTTGTGCATTATGACCACCTTTATAAAGGCTTACCTCAAAGTGAGAGGAATTAAAAAAGAGTATTCACAGCACTCTTCAATTACTAGGGAAGCAGCAAAGGGAAATGAAGGCCCAACTTACTTTGCCCTAAAGAATTCTGGCAATTGACATAAAAGTAATATGAGTACATTGAGGAGAGAATATAAATGCCATATAATTACAGAGAATCCAAACTAGAGGAATTATCAGGGGAGACTTTGAATTGGCGAAACGGGCTCTGTGATGGTTGTTATCTTTAAAAAAATTCTAATTAGGGGGTGCCTGGGTGGCTCAGTTGGTTGGGTGTCCAACTCTTGATTTCAACTCAGGTCATGATCTCAGGGTAATGAGACTGAGCCCTGCATCAGGCTCCATGCTCAGCATGGAATCTGCTTGTCCCTCTCCCTCCTCCTCTGCCCTTCCCCTGACTTGTGCTCACATGCACTCTCTCTTGCTCTAAAATAAATTTAAAACCCCCAATTTTAAAAAAAATCTCTTATTAGATAAAGTAACAAAATAGGAATTTTCTACATCCACTAAGGCCCAATAAAAAAACATAAAAAGAGAAAAATGTCAAATGTATTTGTCCATTAGTATAAAAGCAATCTGAAGCAAAAGTATATCTTTCCTATATTTCTTTTTCTAAGAATGATAAACTTGCACTTGTAGTTTGAAACTCCTTTCACAAACAAGAGGAACTTTTGTTAAAGATTCTTTATTAATCACAATGAATGATACATTCAACATTATATTCAGACTCTTTCTAAACTAGTTTAATCTATTTAGAAAGTCTTTTAGGACTTCAGTGATAAAACATACTCCTGAGACTGAAAACACAATTTTCCTCCAATGACTTCAGTGTTCCATTATGTATGTAAGAGAAGTTCCATCTAGTACCCTTGTTTCCAAACAGAGAAACTTAAATATCAAAGCAATTAAAGCAACTGCCTGCCAATATATTATGGGTGGAAGTAATTCTAAGAGTAGTAATAGTAACATGAGTCAATAATAGGAACTGAAAAGAGTCTCCCAACAACTTTGATGGTATTTTGAAAACAATCATAGTGTATGATGCCTTTGTGTAAATTTATATGTACTTTTTCCAAAATGCCTTTTATCTCTTGCTTTTATACCTAGAACAGTCTGTGAGTTATGCAAGTCACATGCCATTGCACAACTTGCTTAAGATCTTGGATTTAATAGCAATCAGTATCAGAATCCTGGCTTTCCTGGCTTAGAGTCACAATTCTTTCTTTAGTAACAGACAGATGTTGTGTCTATCATTTACCATCACAGCTATACCTACACCTTTATCTTCAAAGAGGAAAATGCTAGTGACATTATAGCAGCATGTATCTGCATAAGCATGTGTGCATGTATAAATAAAAACTCAGTGCCCAGAGCCTTTCTTTGAAGAAGTCTGGTAACCACTATTTGCTCTTATGTTTCTTTCCCCTGAGAACTTTTGCATGGGTCGACCTTTAACAGACCATGTTCTCAGATCATTTAAGTCAAGCTCCTATGTTGATTGCAGTTTTTGGTTTTTGTGTCTGATACATGCAAAATGTGTCTCTGTCTTTCTCTGGAGCTGGTGGATGCCTTCTTGTTTCCTATCTTCTCTATATGAATGGCTCAGAGCAATAAATTTTGCTATAACATATGCCAATGTTTATAGACTGACTGGAGAACTTTTACAGAAATATAATATAAATATATATATAATATAGATAGATGATAGATAGATAGATAGATAGATAGATAGATAGATAGAGATGATACAGAGATATATAGAGATATAGATAGGTATAAACTCCAAGAATGTACATATAGTTTTTTTTTTCAGATAAAGATCCATAAATTCATCAGATTCTCAAAGGAATCTGTTGCTCAAAAGTTTAATTAACAACAACTAGGCAATTAAAAGTAAAGGCAATCTCTATCAAAATACTAGTGGTATTTTTTAAAGAAATAGAAGAAATAATCCTAAAATTCATACAGAACCACAAAAGACTCTGAATAGCCAAAGCAATCTTGAATAAAAAGAACAAAGCTGGAACATTGCACTTCCTGGTTTCAAAATATATTAAAAAACTATAGTTATCAAAATCATATGGTACCAGCATAAAAATAGACATACAGATCAATGGAAAAATATGGAGTGGCCAGAAATAAATCCAGGCATCTATAGCCAACTGATCTTTGACAGGGTACCAAGAACACACAATAAGGAAAGGATAGTCTCTTTAACAAATGATGTTGGAAAACTGGATATCCATATGCAGAAGAATGAAATTGGAGCTTTATTTCACACCATATAAAAAATCAATTCAATGTGTATTAAAGACTTGAATTTAAGTCCTGGTACCATTAAGCTATGAAAAGAAAACACAGGAAAAAGCTTCCTGTCATTGGTCTTGGCAATGATTTTTTAGATGTGGCACCAAAAGCACAGGCAACAAAACCAAAAATAGACAAGTGAGATTGCATCAAACTAAAAAGTTTTTGCACAACAATGGAAACAACCAACATAGTGAAAATGCAACCCACAGAATGGTAAAAAATAATACTGGCAAACCATATGTCTAATGTTGCTAATATCCAAAATATATAAGTAGCTCAAACATCTCAATAGCAAAAAACAAAAACAACAAAACAAAACAAAATATTTCACCATGATTTTAAAGATGGGCTAAGGACGTAAAAAGACATTTTGAAAACAAAGACATACAAATGGCCAATAGGTATATGAAAGATGCTCAACATCACTAATCACCAAGGAAATTCAAATCAAAACCACAATAGTTATCACCTCACACCTGTTAGAATCACTATTATCAAAAAGATAAAAGGTAACAAATATTGGTAAAGACATGGAGAAAAGGAAACCTCTGTACACTGTTGGTGGAAATACAAGTTAGTACTATCTTACAGAAAACAATAAGATGGAGCTTTCTCATAAATAAAAATAAAAAGAGAACTATCACTTGATCCAGCAATCCCACTTCTGGGTATATATCCAAAATAAATGAAATCAGGATCTTGAAGAGATATTTGCGCTCCCATATTCATTGCAGCATTACTGACAATAGCCAAGATATAGAAACAATCTAAATGTTCATTGACAAATGAATGGAGAAAGAAAATGTCACATACATACACACATACACAGAGGAATATTATTCAGCTTTGAAAAAGGACAAACTGCCATATGCAGCAACATGGATGAATATTGAGAACATTAATGCTAAGTGAAATAAGACAGACACAGAAAGAAAAATATTCCATGATCTGACTTATGTGTGAAATTTAAAAAAGCCAAACTCATATATTTCATTATTTGCAGATGAGATGATACTACATATATAAAACCCTTTAAAGATTCCACTAAAAAACTAGTAGAACTGATAAATGAATTCAAGAAGGTCACAGGACACAAAATCAATATACATAAATCCACTGCATTTCTATACACTAATAATGAAGCAGTAGAAAGAGAAATTAAGAAAACAATCCCACTTCAATTGCACCAAAAGTAATAAAATACCCGGGAGTAAACTTAACCAAGGAAGTGAAAGATCTGTACTCTGAAAACTATAAAACACTGATGAAAGCAATTAAAGACTATGGAAACAAACAGAAAGATATTCCATGCTTATAGATTGGAAGAACAAATATTGTTAAAAT
The DNA here is from genome assembly GCF_003254725.2 of Canis lupus dingo. NCBI lineage: Eukaryota > Metazoa > Chordata > Mammalia > Carnivora > Canidae > Canis > Canis lupus. The sequence continues at coordinate 19,402,165 of NC_064256.1, read as the reverse complement.
GTCCATACTGCCTAAGGCAATCTGCAGGTTTAATGCAATCCCTTCAAAATACCAACAGCATTTTTCACAGAACTAGAGCAAACAATCCTAAAATTTGTATGGAACCACAAAAGATCCCACATAGCCAAAGTAATTTTGAAAAAGAAGAACAAAAGTAAAGGTATCACAATCCCAGATTTCAAGATATACTACAAAGTTTTAGTAATCAAAGCAGTATGATACTGGCACAAGAAATAGACATAGATCAACAGAACAGGATTGAAAGCCCAGAAATACACCTACAATTGTATGGGCAATTAATTAATCTTCAACAAAGGAGGCAAGAATATCTAACAGGAAAGACAGTCTCTTCAACAAATGGTGTTGGGAAAGCTGGACAGCTACATGAAAAAGAATGAAATTGGACCACTTTCTTACACTGTACACAAATATATACTCAAAATGGAATAAAGATTAAATATGAGACCTAAAGCCATAAAAATCCTAGAAGACAGCACGGATAGTAATTTCTCTGACATCAGCCATAACAACATTTTTCTAGACATGTCTTCTGAGGCAAGGGAAGCAAAAACAAAACAACAACAACAACAACAGAACTATTGAGACTACATCAAAATAAGAAGCCTTTGCACAGCAAAGGTAAAAAATCAACAAAACTAAAAGATAATTTACTGAATGGGAGAAGATATTTGCAAATGATATGTCTTATAAAGGGTTAGTATCCAAAATATATAAAGAACTCATACAACTAAAAAACAAACAAACAAAAACAAATAACCCAATTAGAAAATGAACAGAGAATCTGAATAGGCATTGTTCCAAAGAAGACATACAGATACATGAAAAGATGCTCAACATCACTCATCATCAGGGAAATGCAAATCAAAACTTCTAGATATTACCTCACATCTGTCAGAATAACTAATATAAAAAACATTAGAAATAACAAGTGTTGGTGAGATATGGAGAAAAAGGAACCCTTGTGCACTATTGGTAGGAATGCAAAACCGGTGCTGCCCCTGTGGAAAACAATATGAAGTTTCCTCAAAGAAATTAAAAATAGAATTATCACATGATTCAGTAATTATATTACTGGGTATTTACCCAAAGAAAATGAGAATACTAATTCAAAAAGATATAAGCACCCATATGTTTATTGCAGCATTATTTATAATAGCCAAAATTTTTAAATAAATTTATTTTTTATTGGTGTTCAATTTGCCAACATACAGAATAACACCCAGTGCTCATCCCGTCAAGTGCCCACCTTATTGCCTGCCACCCAGTCACCCCTACCCCCTGCCCACCTCCCCTTCCACCACCCCTAGTTCGTTTCCCAGAGTTAGGAGTCTTCCATGTTCTGTCTCCCTTTCTGATATCTCCCACTTATTTTTCCTCCTTTCCCCTTTATTCCCTTTCACTATTATTTATATTCCCCAAATGAATGAGACCATATAATGTTTGTCCTTCTCCGATTGACTTATTTCACTCAGCATAATACCCTCCAGTTCCATCCATGTCGAAGCAAATGGTGGGTATTTGTCATTTCTAATTATAATAGCCAAATTATGGAAGCAGCCCAAGTACCCATTGTTAGATGAATGGATAAAGAAGATATGGTATATACATACAATGGAATATTATTCAGCCATTAAAAAGAATGAAATCTTGCCATTTGCAACAACATAGATGGATCTAGGGAGTACAATACTAAGCAAAATAAGTAGTCAAAAAAAAAAAGACAAATATGATTTCACTCATCTGTGGAATTTAAGAAACAAATGAATGAAAAAAAAGTATAAACTAAAAAGAGACTTTTCACCATACAGAACAAACAGTTATCAGAGGGGAGGTAGGTGGGAGGATGGGTGAATAGGTGGAAGGGATTAAGAGTACACTTACCATGATGAACACAGAGTAATACACAGAATCATTGAATCACTATATTGTACACCTGAAACTAATATAACTCTGTATATTAACTATACAGGAATTAAAATTAAAAAAATAAAAATTAAAATGGATTGAGGTAAAAGAAAGAAAGGAAAAGAAAGTCAAACTCATGAAAGCAGAGAGTAGAATGGTAATTTCCAGGAGCTGAGGGTGGGAGAAATGAGGAAATGTTGGTCAAAAGGTATGAAGGTTGTTATGTGGGATGAATAAGGTCTGAAGGTCTAATGTATAGTATGGTGACTATAGCTAATTATACTGTATTACAATGGAATACTACATAGCCATTAAAAAGGATGAGATTGTCCTATTTGCCATAACATGGAAGAAGCTAGAATGTAGTATGTTAAGTGATATCAGTCGAAATGAGAAAGACAAATAGAAAATGATTTCACTCATATGTGGAATCTTAATAACATGAATAAATAAAAAAGAGTCAGGTCTAAAAATACAGAGAATAAACTGATGGTTGCTGAAGGGACAGAGGTGCAGGAATGGGCAACATGAGTGAAGGGGAGTTGGAGATATAGGCTTCCAGTCATGGAATGAATGGGAATAAAAGGCACAGCACAGGGAATATAGTCAATGATATTGCAATACCATTGTATGATGACAGATGGTAGCTACACTTGTAGTGAGCACAGCATAACATAGAGAAGCTGAATCACTATGTTGTACATCTGTAACTAAAGTGACATAGTGTGTCAGCTATACTCAAAACTTTTTAATAATGATGATAATACTGTATTGTATGCTTGAAATTTGCTAAGAGAGTTGAACTTAAGTGTTTTCACTACATACACAAAAATCATAACTATGTGAGGTGATAGATATGTTAATTAGCTTGATGATAATTTCATAATGTGCATATATATATGTATCAAAACATCATGTTGTATCCTTTAAATAAATGATAATTTTTATTTGTCAAATATACCTCAATAAAGCTAGGGGAAAAAAAGAACAGCTGTTTTCTGTTTCATTCTTTTAAGCATTTAGCAGAATATGTGCCAAAAACTTGCTGGAATTACCAAAGACTCCACAGAAAATGAGAAAATCTTAGGGATTATGTTAGTAAATCAGTATTTCTAACATGTGAAACCATTATGACCACCTCCTAAAATGTAATACAAGAATGACGTCCAGAAAGATTAACCTGATCTAGGATAGACAAGTGAAAGTGGACAAAATACATTAATAGAAATATGTTTCATGAAAAGGCATCTATCAAGCCAGAGGGCCTGCCTGGAAAGTTTGCTTTCAGCTGAGTTTCTAACATCTTTATATTATAAACATGGATGTAAAGTATCAGTGTTTATTTTAAGGTGGATTGTAGATTCTTGTGGTTAGAGGTCCTCTTTTATTTGCTTGCAGAAATGCCAGACGTGCAAGCAAACAAGGTTTTATCTTGTGGCAGTCAAATAAAAACACTAGAGACTGAAATTCTGGTTAATTACCTGTTAGTTCTTTTCTTCAACACACACAATGCTAAGAGCTGTACATGATACATGAATTGGGTGCTCAATAAAAATGTGCGGGGTGGATCAGAAAATGAGTATGTTCAGAAATTATCCAGAAGAGTGAAGTACTTAAAATAAATAGATTGAAATGGAGGCAGTATAGGCACTATAAGCACTTTTAGACACTATAAATTAGAAATCACAGATATGAAGAGAAAAGCAGCACTGAGGCAGGGGAAGGGCAGATACTCCCTGTAAACCAAAACCATGTACTTTGCAACTAATGCTGGGAGGTATATGCTACATTTCCTATGGAGGGAAAAGTTTTAAAATAAGGCATGGCCAAATATTCCTAGTGTCAGTTTCAATGCCTGACATATACTCCATGTTTAACTGACCCCAAATCTCTTACAGTTAAAGCACAAGAATCATAAAAAAAATTTGTTCAATAAATGAATTGCTTTTTAGGAGGCTACATCACAGCCTATTCCTCCTAACTGAATTTTTAAAATTATACCATTTCCAGTAAGAAAGTGGCCTGAACTGACCCTTTAGCCACATAATGATGGAATCTTTTTTTTTTTTTTTTTAATGATGGAATCTTTTAGAAGTTCTGGCATGGTGGGCTGGCCTACACAATGTAGGATCTCTTTAATCATCATTCCCTCAGAAATTCATTCAAAGGTAGTACTTTCTCCAAGGGACCTTCCCTCATCTGATCATTAAATGATCACAGCTGATATTTACTGAAAACTCATTGCATGTCAGCCATGGTTCACTGTTCTACACATTCTGCACACAGAATTTCAGGTTTTACCCTAGATTTTGGAACCAGGATCCACAGGTTTACCAGGCTCCAAGTGATTTGCATGCATATTGAAGTTTGAGAAATATTGCATTAATTCACTTTATTCATGTGACAGCCTTGTGAGGCAGAGCACTTATTACCTTCAATTTAAAGAGGAGGAGATAGTTATATACATAAGGACACAGAGCTAGGAAGGGTCAGAGCCGAGATTCAGACCCAGCTAGGCTGACAATAGACCTAAAATCTCAACCACTATACTACTTTTCTTTTTGAGACCATCGCCAACAGAAGTGACCTTCTACATCTCTGCTAGAGCATAATAAATGGAACAATTACACCTTTGAATGTAGGAAGGTTAAATGGAACCCAAGGACTTCCACCAAGTGGAGGTCCGCTATAGCAGAAAGGACACAGGCTTTGGAACCAGGTAAATCTGAATTTTATCCCATATTACCTGCCTGACCTTGTACATATCCTTTATTCTATTACTTTCCTCATGTGTCAAATTGGGGCTACAATTTGTCATATTGCTGTAAAATTGAAGATAATGTATTCAATTTACCTTAAAGGTATCGAGAATACAGAATGTTCTCAGTAAGTGGTAATTCTAATGAAAGGGATCTACAATTTTGTCTGTTGTAAGTAGCTTAAAACATGTATTTGAACATCTTTTAGAATACCTATAACTACCTGAGCAAATATCCAAATACAACCTATACCTATTTTTCTGATCATTTTAACAAGAAGAACAACTATCTTTAAAATTTTCGACAGCTATGGTAATTATGAAGGTTTAACACAGTCATTCTGAAGGACAGGATGAGTACAATAAAGAACTAGTCATTTTGCAGGGGTAGGTCAAGAAAGAGCAGGTTGAAAATTTCTATTAAATTCCCAGGGAAAACACTGGAACTCTGGATCAGTCACAAGACAGCCTGATCCTTAGTTCTACCTTCTCTTCTAGTAACCCTTTTATAAGGATGACTAAAGGGAAAAATATTGTAGCCATATCTGGAATCATTCTGGAACATCACCAATATTACTTCCTTATCTGAATGATAACTAAGAGGAAATATATGTCACTTTATTGGAACTTTAGAGAGGCAGAAAGTGGAGCAAACCTGTCTCCCTTCCCTTTTGATCTCTTATTTCCTAAGAAAAGATGTTAAACATAGCCATTGAACTTGGAATTTTCAAACTTTGGTTACAAACTACTCCTTTATTAGCTCATCATGATTATAATTGAAATAGTGATGCAGGGCTGTACATCAGATCATAGACCAGCTTCTTCTCTGTCCCCTGTGGAGATTCATTGTCATCCGAGGTATAGGGGAAGAACAGAAAAATAAGCTCCTGGCTGCCTACGGGCAGGAAGCCTTAGCCTTAATTCAGTTATCAAAGCCCTGGCAGCATGTTAAGATAATTGGCCCAATCTAAAGCATATAATCTATTTTTCTTTATCTCCCAACTGTTTCCCACTACTATCAGGTTCTCATGCTAAGGTTTTCTGAGAAATAAAACAATTATATTAATGTTGTCAATCACTGCTGTCAGGCTGATCAATAAGAACAATGTTAACCTTACTAATTAATTGCTAGCAATCACCTAACTAACTTGGAGAAACTATTAGTTGCACAAAAATGAGTAAGGAAATGTTCCAAGTGATGTTTACGATGTGCTACTTGAAAAACAAAAGATTTCAATTCCTCTCTAAAATAGAATGCTAAGTGAAAAACAGTAGCCTCTTCTATTTGGTTTCAGATAGGAGTGTATGTTTTTATTGCAATCATCCTTCAAGGCTACTGACAGTAAATGAAGCTGGAATGTTCACTACAGATGTGCTGTTTGTCTAGAAGTTATCTGAATAATTTTAACCTGACAGAGTGGAACAAAGTCACCCCCTTCTCAGACCTCATCATGAATGCAGAGTCATTTGGGTCATCCTGATTTACAAGTTTTTTGTTCAACAACAGCTGAATAGGCTTCTTGCCTTGGGATTTTGTGAGACAAACGCATCATTTAAATATTCCTCAAAAATGTTGGTGAACTGTATTGAGATTATTAGAAATTTAATTTTGTTTTACAAGCAGGTTTATAATGCCATGGGTTTCTACTCAGGTGAGGCACTTACTTAGGAAGGCAATCTTGATTTCTTGACTGAAATTGTCAGTAAAGCTATCGATGTTGGGAGCTCATTTTTCTGGGGCTATGGGCAATCTGAAATATACACAGTATCTCTAACTGTGACTTTTTTAAAAAAGATTTTATTTATTTATTTGAGAGAGAGAGGGAGCATGAGAGAGATAGAGGGAGAGAGAGAAAACCAGCAGAAGGAGAGGCAGAGGGAGAGGAAGAAGCAGAGAGGGAGAGGCTAAGCAGGGAGCCCGATATGGGGCTTGATCCCAGGACTCTGAGATCATGACCTGAGCCTAAGACAGACATTTAACCTAATGAGCCACCCAGGTACCCCTAGCATTGTGACTCTTTTCAATCTAAAAAAAAATCATATGAGGAGGGAGTTTAAGATGCAGAATCCCAGGCTAACCCACTAGAGATCTAGCTTGGTAGGTCAGGTATTAGGAATAAGAATCTGCATTTGACTCTGGCCTATGTTCTGAGAATCATGACTATGAACTTGAATCCACAGCTCAGTCCCTTCCAGACATTGAGCTGTCTGGATCTTATCAAATCCTAAACTACTAGTTCTGAGCTCCTTTGAACACTAGGCTCCAAAAGACCAAGAGTGACACAGGAGTTGGCAGCTCCTTCAGGAGTTTTGGGGGTCATTGGGGAAATGGGAGTAGTGGTAGTAGCTATAACATTTGAACATGAAGAACTAACTTGGAGCTAAGTTGGTGACAGCCTTAACAGCAGGACTCTGACATTTGTGTATTTAACATTCTTTGTTTCGACAATTCATCAGTGATTTCATGAGTGCCTCACATATTCATCTGTAACTCTGTGAAGACAGGAAATGGAATCTATATCCTGGTAAAGCTGGTATGAGCACCAATCTCTTAGCTAGGAAGTGAGTAAACCTTCTCTCTAACCCACATCTACATCTCAACACCTTTTTGTTGCTTTCCATTCCCACAAACCAAGTGTTCTAAGGTATTAAAACAAAACAAAACAAAACAGCCTTTAGATACCTACAATAGGGCAGGAGGGGCTCATTTTTATTTTATTTTATTTTCAGTTAATAGGTCTAAAAATAAAGTCAAGTCTTTGTAAAATGATGCTGTGTAATAACCTAGATTTTTATGAAGGTCTCAGGATCTGGTCCTTGTAAATTGAAAGTATTCTTAAATGGTATTTACTATTTCTGTTTTTACAGCAAAGTAATGGAGGAGCACAAAAGTGACAAAGTGCTGCTGAGTTTTAATCCTCCTGAGAGGGAATTGAAATTAAAATGTAATGTTAAATCAGGGAAAAGATGAATTTCTCAAATGCCTTTTAAAAATGCTCAATGTGATGACAGTGATATTATTAACTGTCAGTGGTAGAAGAGCAAAGTTTGAATAATTTTATTTTCTTTTTTTCTCCACAAATTAAAACCAAAGTACCCCACTGGTTCTTTTCTCAAATTAAAAATTATGAGACTTTGAGTAGGCATCAGGGAGTAGAGAGAAGAGAGTAATTCTGGCAAGTAAATCGTATTTCTATGCCAATGATGAACGATGCCTCCTGTCTTTTTCATCTTTACACCAAAGAAAATGTTGTGGCCTGGTCGAGTTTTACCTGAGGATTCATTTAACAAATATTTTTGATTGCCTACTATGTGCAAGGCATTGAATGACTACAGAACCGAACCATTTCTTTCCTCAAGGAGTTTACAGTGGGATAGAAAAGCATGGATGTAATTTATTATAATCTAGGGTAAAAGATAGAGGTGGAATTAAAAATGCAAAAATGAAACAAAACAAAAAACCAGTAGGACATAGCCAAGAGTCAATCAGAATAAACATCCTCCCAATTGCACAGATGCCAGCAGTCAACAACAGGTCCACCTGTACAAGTGTTTGCCAGCTGAATGTTTGTGCCAAGGAAAGGTGATAAAGGCCAGAGGAGAGGAACAGACTGTGAATTCAAAAAAGAAAAATCCCTTCTGGTGAGGGGATCAGGGAGAAATATTTGGGGCTTTGAAGAATGGATGGGATTTGAATAAAAATTAAATGTAGGGAAGTGCCCGAAATAAAAGAGGCATAAATCAAGAACAGTTCAGGAAATGTTCCAGGACCGGCGGAGTGTTTCAGCTCAGTTTTCTGAATCGGGGACACTGCAGATGGGCTGTGAGGTACAGAGCTTAGCCAAGGACAGGCAGGGAGAAACCCTGGGAAGCCAGAGACCAAGCCAGCCCCTGGGTAAAAAGGGAGGAGCTGTTTGGACCAAAGGAAGGGTGCAGAGCATGCCAGTCTTCACTTGGTATTGTCCCTGTGAGCTTTTGTGTGAGAGGAGGGACACAAAACCTGGAGAGAGGATTGAACAACAGGGTTTCTGACCCTCTAGGTAGGAACAGACCAAAAAAAAAAAAAAATCACCATATTGAAAAGAGAAAAAAAGATCAGAAATGACTCTATTAAGTTTTCTACATGAGGCAGGCTGGGAACTCCGGTCAGAAATCTGACAATTATGGCAATAAAGAAATCACATTTTCTGCACACTTGAATTTGTGATGTTGAAATTCATACCTATGAATCATCTAAAGAATTTAGCTCTTATTAAAAGGTAGTGACTATTAATAGGTAGAAAACCTGTAAAATCTTCAAGATGTCTAAATTAAACTTTCTGATTGCCAGTTAAATTCTTTTCTCTTTTTCTGTTTCCACTAGAGATAGAAAACAGATCCTGCTTCATCCCCTCTGTCTTTGATTATTTTTCTTGTTCAGGGAAATTCTTCTCTTCCTCCTCCAGCTGCTTATTTGTCAAAACTTAATCCATTTCAGCTTTTCTACACTGGATGATCTTCAAACTTAACTCTAGAAGTAAAAGCTAAAAGTATGCTAAGGCAATACTGGAAAAAAAAATGAGTATGGCATTTCAAAGGACATTTGCTGTACTCACCCAAGTATAGTGATTCAATTCCCATTTACTAAAAAAGAAAAATAAATTGCAGATGCTGCAGCTAATTCTCATCTGGTTTTTAGATCTCAGAGTCAGTCCTGACCTATCTTATATTTTATTAGGTTTTCCATATGATTTTTTATATGCCTCTATGATGTATGATTTTATGCCTTCTAGTCTGAACTGGTACTTACTTGAAACACCAACCTAAATGTCTGCTTCAGTTTGAACAGGTCATTGTGCATTCCAGGTCTCTGAGTCCTTGGTAAATAGGAAAGTGTTTCTTCTGTGGCAGGAAGTCTTGCAGTTTGAGAAGCTTGTGTGAAAATGCAACTCAAATATTCCCATCATAAGGAATGATTTTATTTTTTGTTTCTTCTGACAGACCGTGAAGCAACCCAATCACCCTCCCATGATCTCTGGCTGGCAACTTCCAACTAAGAATGAGGAGAGACATTCTTCCCTTTTTTGGGACTAGAGAGTGCCTGTCGGATGGGATCTGTTGGTACCTTGACGTGAGATCACTTCTGGAGGCAAACTTCCTAAGAAGGGGAATGGGGTATGTTCTCAGTCATGGAAGCAGTAGGCACGTGGTGTTGATGGAGCAAACCACGGGACTAAGTTCTTCCACTTTTATATACCCTGAGGAACCCAGCAGTGTGCACATTTGGCCTTGGAAATGCTGAATGCCAGGAAAAGCACGTGCAGGACTAAAATTCCTTCCTTCCTTCCTGAGAACCTTAATTATCCAATTGCAGTTTTGAGCCTTCCAGAACTATCTGATGAAATCACAGGAGATGACCATGGCAATTTATCATTTAAGCAAGAAAAATCAACATTCTGTAGTGTTTGCGGTCTGTCCTACTTTGTGGCTCAGTTTACTATTTGGAGGATTAAAGGATTGGCTCCTGCAAATGAAAATATACTCTGATCCCTGCTAATCAGAAATTCTGCAGGTGATTACATGGCTGAATGTAATATTAACTGTTGTTGGAGATATTCTGTTAAAAAAAAAACAACAACAAAAAACCCTGGGGGAAAGAGAAGAGAAAGCAGGAGGTGACCAGCATTTAATAGGTTATGGTCATCGCCTTCATAGCCTTTATTTATTTCTTTAAATTCTCCTCTTAATTTCCAGCCAAAGCTTCTTCTTCATTTTGCTATCTATTATTAAAAACACCACAATGCATGCCTGGTGCTTGAGAAGTGCCCTGGATGCTCTGAGCAATGAATGAGAATGTGAATCCATCCTGAGGCCTGGTGTATGAACTAGAATAAATACCCTTTTGAAAAAGGTACTTGACTATGCTTTGCAAAAACATGGCTTTTGCTGCCTTTTCAATTTTCTTTAATTCTTTAAGGATGTAAAATATACTTCTAATTTGGCCATTTTCTTTTAATCGAATCCTCTATGTCCAGGTAGTATACATACCTCCCATATTCCTGGAGAATTTCCAAAATATGGCTGGATATGTATCTAAAATTTCCATTCTTAAAGATTGCCTAGGGGCACCTGGGTGGCTCAGGTCATGATCCCAGCGTCCTGGGATGGAGGCTTTCTGCTTAGTGGGGTCCTGCTTCTCCCTCTCCCTCTCTCTGCCGCTCTGCCTACTTGTGTGCTCTCTTTCTCGCTCTGTCAAATAAATAAATAAAATCTTGAGAAACAAAAAGATTGCCCGGAGGAACTCAAACATATATTTTAACAAACAAAGAGAATGATTTTGAGTTATTTAAGTGACCAGTTTCAACGATATTTATTTATGCAGTGCAGTTTTATAAATAACATGTATTATTTATTTTATCTTATAAAAGCAGCAAATAATTGCTTAAGAGAATTTGGAAAAGAAACAAGAAATTATTTTGTACATAGTCTCGCACTCAGAGATAAACACTGTTAACATTTAAGAATATTTTTCTCAATTTTGGTACATACTTAAAACTTGCTTTTTCACATGCCAATATATATGGACTGTTTCTCCCATGTTACTAAATATTTTTAGAGATTTTTTTTCATGACTTAATACCATTCCATCATACAAAAGTGCCTAACTCCTTTAATACTTTGTTCTTGCTCATTTAGTTTTCACTTTTTTGCTATTTTAACCATATTAGATTAATTTTATGCACATATGTATTTGTGCATATTTAATTATTTTAGAAATTCGAATTAGAAAATTCTTGAGGGCTACATTATTGATTTAAAATACTGACATTTTAAAACAAGAGAAATTGTCAAATTACCCTTCATTGTTTTCCCTGCCAATTTACAGTTTCTTCAACTGTGACTAAAAGTACATTTTCCTTTTAAACCAGACTTTGTTTCCATTGGAGGAAGGTTTTATATTAAAGAAAAGGTGTTAATAATTCTAAGGGCTATGCTAGATGACCCTGAGATAATAAAATAGAGAGCCACCCAGAGTCTATTTCCAGTTCCTGCCCCACAATATTTTTCCTGATGTGGGCTGAATAGCTGATATTGTTCCCTGCAACACCAACAAAAGGTTTGTTTTATTGTTGTTGTTTGTTGTTTTGTTTGTTTTTCAGATGCCAGGGGGAAGAATAATTCCTAATACTCCTGGAAGACTTCTCTCATTATCAGTATCTCAGAGCAAAAAAGTGTCACAGAACCCCTGAGAGCTGTGATTTCTGAAGGATAGTGGTATAGCATACGAGTGTTCAAGAACTTCTCTTCCAGAGGGTTCATTTTTATCAGGCTCCGCTTAATTGTTTCCAGGTGCTTTCAAAGGCCTCCAAAACTATGGGAAGATCAAAACAAAAGCCCCAGTGACAGATTACAAGAAGCTCTGCTTTATGCTTTCATCTATTGTTACACCCTGTCAAGCTTTCATTAAATTTCTGCCAGAAGAAGCCCCATACAATTTTCACACATCCTTCTCCTGTCCCTGCCTTGACCATGACATGTTCCTCCCTGGAACATCCTTTCTCAAACCAGAATGTCTGTTAACTTCAAAACTCTGCTTAAAACTTTTGTTTCTTAACAAATCTTCCAAATGTGCTATGCTCATTTTACTCTCTTCTTTACAGTCTTCTGTTAGAATATTTTTTATGTTTAAAAATTACAGGGGCACAAAACTGATTTGATTAAATTTTCAGTTTATTGCAAAGTTCCCATTTTTGTTATTTTTTTCTTCTTCCTTAATTCCTCATACTTGATTCTATTCCTTGCTTCCTCCTGTTACACACCCTTATTTATTTAAAAAATGTCCTTTAACAGGTATATGTGTACATTTAAAATATACAGAATCAATACAGAATCATTATATGGATGGAGGTTACATAACTGATATTATACAATGAATTTCATATTGCCTACTGCTTTTTAAAATCAACATTAAAAAATAGATAAAATCAGCATTAAGTTACTGAGATTTGTTCATGATGCTATATTTAAATCTAATTAATTTCTTCCAACTGTTGCATTGTATTCCATTAATGGCATATACCATATTTTAGCTATTCACTTCTTCTGTAAGGGTTTCCTAAATTGCTCACCTTTACTGTCTTAAACAATGTTGCAATGATTTTTGTTACACTAATTTCCTTGTAGACATGTGGGAGGAGTTGCTCTGAAATAGATATCAAGAAATAGGGCAGCTAAGTCATAAGGCATTGTGGTAAATGGAATTATTGGCTCACTTGTCCCAATTCTTTGCTCCTCCTTGTGTCCACACCCTTTTTCTTGTAACTTAACAGATCCTCCCACTTAAAGTAGAATGTACCTACTATCACCTGACTTATTTTGGCCAACAGACTATGGGCAGAAGTGAGTGTACCAGTTCTAGGTCAAGCACAGGCATAAGACTCCTTCCAAGCTTCCACTTGCTCTTTTGTGCCTCTGTCATCGCCATGATGAGAACATGTCCCATCTGGCCTAACGGTCCAAGAAGGATGAAAGAAATTTGGGGAAGATCTCAGATCAACCCACAGTGAGAGCCCAGACTAGAGAACCTTCAGCTTCAAACGCACCCCCAGCCCTGCCCTGCCTTGATAAGTTGACTCACAATGGTAGATTCATAAGAGCCCACTGGAGATCAGCAGAGCTGTTCCAGCGACACTCCATCACATAAAGAATAAATGTCTCCTGTAGGTCCCTCAGGCTTTGTAGTGGATTACAATGTAGCAATGGCTGATTGATGGAGATTAGCACATCTGGATTGCTTTTCAGAATGTCTGTGCCAGTTTATTCTTCTAACCCTGGATAAGGGGCCTTGCTTCCACATATCCTTGTCTAAAGCATTGCCCATGTTTTCAAACTGTCCAGGTTTTTCTCAATGTGATGGTCATGGAAAAGTTGGTCATGACATTTTGAATTTCTGTTAAGAGTTAGGACATTTCTTCACACACACACACACACACACACACACACACACACACACATTAACCACCTGGATTTCCCCTTCTTTCAAGTGCCTCTTTATGTCCTTTATCTCTTTATTTCTTTCAGGTTGATTGTCTTTTACTAGCAGATTTTCAGAAATCCCTCACATATTCTAAGAATGAAATCCTTGTAAGTTTTAGACATTGAAAATTCCTTCTGTTAGCCTGTCACCTCACCTGTCTACTAACTTTAACAAGGATGTCGGTGGAACATTTAATTAATATTAATGTAATCCAATTTATCAGTTCTCAACTTCCATATGCTTGTGGTTTTTTTCAAATATTTTCTGAAAGTACTGCCTCTCTAAACCAAGACCTCAAAGACTATTCTATTAAGTGTTATCTATATTTTCTTCTTTTAGTTTTTACTTTTCATACTTAAGTTTTTGGTGCTTTTAGTTTACTTTTAAATATATATATATATATATAGCTTTTCCACTCTCTCTCTCTCTCTCTATATATATATATATATATATATATATATACACACACACACACACACAATTTTTTATATACACATATATATATACACACAATTTTGCTAAAAGTCATGTTGATAAGACAATATGACTGATTTTTTAAAACCAATATATTAGATGTAAACAGATAACCCAGAACATTCGTCCTCAAAACTGTCACCTTGGGGGTACCTCTCATGTCTACAAATACTTTAAATACCTGGAGCTGCTCCTTTGGAATTTCCTTTACTGCATATAGGACTTCTTTCAGATTATACTTAACGGTGGTAAATTGGATCTGGATTTTGAAAACATCTGAAAATTACTCAAGATGAAGTGGTTGATCAAGCTCAAGAATATCATTTTCAATTAGAAAAAGAAGGCAACTGATTTGCTCACATAATTAAGGGAGTTTTCTTTGTTTTTATTTACTCTCAATAGTCTTGCAATAGAAACAGTATATCCCAGTATTGAAAAATATGTGCTTGCAAGTCAGAATGACTATTTCAAATACTAGCTTCAGTATTTGAAGGCTAGTGGCCTGGATTAATTCTATAGATCTCAATTTCTGCATTGGTTAAATAGAGATGATAAAAGAAAAAACAATAGTGAATACTAAGTTACCAAGAGAGTTATTTTCAAGATGACATGCGTTAGTAGGGCCTGGCATGGAATAAGTGTCTAACAAGCAGCTGCTGGCATCATCATAATCATCATTAGTTAAACCATCCCATGTAACTGAATAGTCTCAAGCCTATGTGAACACATTGCCCTAGTCCCACTTATTTTGTTTTTTAAGACTACTCCTGGCAGTCAGACACACCTTTTCCTTTCAACACAATGTAGCGAGCCTGGGGAAATGGCATTTTCTACATACTTTTCTTCTGTTCCACCTTGGATTTTAATTCTTTCATCATATACCCATCAATCAGAAAACAAAATTACTTTGAGACAGTATAATAACTCCACACATATTTATTCCATATACTTTTGAGGCAAATAGGTAATTACTTCTCTGTCTCTCAGACTTAAGGGTTTATCCTCAGCTCGCTGCCCCCAGCAATCCCACAAGCAGGTAAACACAATAAATATTTCTGTGACACTTAGTAACCACTGGGTTCAATTAGTATGTGTTTAAAATGTGCAACAGATGCAGAAGAATCCTCTAATTTTTTCAGCCCCTAAAGGAATAAATTATAGCTTATATCTAATATACAGCTCACCAACCCTGACATGCCACTAGGCAGCATTTTTTAACCTCCAAAAAAAAAAATGTTCCCTCAATTTGAGGATATTGTAGTCAGAAATAGACATTTTGTATTACCAAATTATAGGCAATAGTAACTACTCTACCAGTTTCTAGCTGTCAGAAATAGAACCCTTTTGTATATTTTCTCCAACTTAAATTTTGAAACTTCTCAATCACCTGCTCTTTTACTATTGGCAGAGACAATTTAGAGCTAAAAGAATTATGAATACTAAATCTGGGGAAACAACTTGATGCTCTTTTTTTTCCATGAAAAATTTCTAAGCTTTGAAATTGAAAAATTGAAGAGAGGAGAAGACATGAGAGCAGAGAGAAAACAGTTTAACAAAACTAAGATTTCCTAACATGTTTGGTTAGAATCAGCATCATAATCAGAAGCAACATTATCTAAATCGCATGTTTCAATGTTAAACCATTAAAATATGACTACTCGCCCTCTGATTCCCTTCAGTTCTGTGCTGTAGTAGTCATCTTATAGATAAAGGTGGTCAAGACAGACCTAGACTCCCATTAGATTTCTGGAGGGGTGGTGAAGGCAGTCAGAGACGTGAGAGAGGTTGGAAGGAAGCTAACAACTAAGAAAGTAAAGGCACTCTGAGCATTTTGAGGTCCCCGGGTAGGGAAGCAGGACTGAAGGGTGGGAAAGGTGCATGGATGATAAGAAGGTTGGAGCAGAAGATGAGTGCCTCTGGCTTATTACAATCATCATTCTACATAGTAAACATTTAGGATAACCATTACCAACAGAGAAGAAAACTAATATTAAAGTTACAGATACTGAGTTCATTTTTATTGCGTGCTAGAAATAAGGTAGCAGGTTCAGAACGTAATAACTTATCAACAGGATCTGGTCCCAGCAGTTTTGTGGAGTATTGGCAGTGATAAATGATTCAGGAGTAATGCCATCAAAGTAAATAGCTTCCATTTCCATCACTGACTTTATACATACTCAGGTGGCTCTGTTAAAGAGAATTAAATGCACAGCACCATATGGGAAGAATTATTGTGAGTTTTCCTAGTAACAAACAGTAAGATAATGCATTTTAACGTGCCATTTATGTTCAAACCAGTAAAGGTTGGGGTCATGAGAATTTTCTTTTAGATATTTGTCCTAATTTTAGAGTATGATGTCATATCAAAAAGTAAATTAAAAAGAGCCACTACCCAGCAATACTTCAAACTACCTCCTTCCTAATACACAAATTGGCTTTATCTCTTCCTGATGATTACATCTGTCCCAGAAATAAGCACCAACATTTATGATGCTGTTTATTTGCTGCAAATCATTCAGCTTCTTAATAAAACTCATCCATATTCAATTCAGCCTATGAGTCACACTACATTGTCAGCCAGAATATTAATATTTCAAGATATAATCCAATATAGATCAGAAGGCACTATGAGGACAATTCACCAATTTACACTGTTTCCTATTTATTCCATGCAGGTCTGTTTTACTAAGCATAAATGATGCCTTGGGATGTTTCCTTCGTGGATCAGAAGCTGCTAAAATCAATTGATCATAAGTATTCAAGTCTCATTAGCTGTATATAAAATCATGGCAATTCCTTAATATGAACCAAATTACTAGTTTCTCAAGCATATAGTCAGTATATTCAACATATAAGGTAGAACTATCTATCCTGAGACCTTTTCAGGAGTTTTTCAAGCAAGAAGGAAAAGGGGGGGGGGTGATGAAGAAGGTAGCAAGGCAAAAAGGAATAAAGGACAAGGAGAGTTGAGCTCTCCCCTCTCTTCTTTTCCCACCAGCCAGGAAAAGTGGACTTAAAGTTAACATCAAGGGTCAAAAGGAGCCTCAGGTAAGGGTACTACAATTGCTGTTACACAGTTAAATATGACAACTTATTCCTCCCTCCTTTCTGCCTGCCTGAGTAAGTATGCTAAGCCTACAAAACTTGTAGCACAAGACTCAGAGTGGCACCTGCAGCATGCTATACCAAAGACTGGTCCCCTCTGCTCACGTATACAAGCTTCTGATCTTAAGTCTAGCTGCAATGTTGGCAATTCGATTATTCTTTCCTTGTTTTCTTATAGTCACGCTTATATATGTGCACACATGTGCTGAATTCTTCTCTCCCTTTCTCCCCCCGCCCCGCCCATGCCGCTTCCTTTCTTCCTTCCCTGTTGCCTTAAATATTAACTGAATTATCTATTGCATTTCAGGCAAATCCCTGTCCTCTGAGAGCATCAAGTCTATGAGGGACAGAAACACAGGAACAATTAGTTACAGGATGACACAATAGGAAAGTGAGCTATAATGATCTGGTAGGAGGCATGTGGTTGCTGGTCTCCACATACTTTACTTAGCCTATTTACAAGGCTGCTATAAAGGCAGTCTGGGTGGCTCAGCGGTTTAGCACCGTCTTCAGCCCAGGGCCTGATCTGGGGACCCAGGATTGAGTCCCATGTCAGGCTCCCTGCCTGGAGCCTGCTTCTCCCTCTGCCTGTGTCTCTGTCTCTGTCTCTGTCTCTCTCTCTCTCTCTCCTCTGTCTCTCATGAATAAATAAAAAAAGTCTTTAAAAAAATCAAGGCTGCTATAAGGTCACAATTCAAATATCTTAGAAATAATCTTAGAAATAGCTACTAGTGAGGAGAGATTGATACCACAAATAATTAAAATAAGGGAAACGAGGGGAACTGAGTGGGAAAAATTAGAGAGGGAGAAAAACCATGAGAGACTCCTAACTCTGGGAAACAAACAAAGGGTTGCAGAAGGGGAGGTGGGTGGGGAGTGGGAGAATGGGGTAACTGGGTGACAAGCACTAAGGAGGGCACTTGATGGGATGAACACTGGGTGTTATACTATATGTTGGCAAATTGAATTTAAATTAAAAAATTTAAAAAGTTAAAAAATAAGAATAATGAAACTGTGTGCCATCACAACTCTTTCCTCTATTCACAATCTTCAATTATTACTCTAACTTTAGTTTATGGTAAAATAAATCAGGGTAAAATTACCTTGAAAAACAGGTATCTTTATCAGTAATGCACCTTTGAAAAACTAAAGATTAAATTGTGTTGGAAGTGAAATTAGGATCTATGAGGTATAGAACTCTGTATCCACATTTAAGTATTTAGTATAATAATCATGCTATTAATGAATCAGATATATGACAAATATCTCTGATTTATCAGAAAAAAAGAAATCACTACGAACTACAACTATGGAAGCTTCCAAGGCCTATGTCCAAATCTAAGCAGGAAAAAAAAATAAGAGAACAGTGTTTCAGAACAGTTTGTAATGGGAAATCTGTACAAAAGTATTTACATAACCAAGAGAAGCCTCTAGAGAAAGGAAGAATTTGCAGGTAAATTAATGCAATGGATTCACAGAAAAAAAGGCAGAATTCTGGAAGGCCCAAAGGTGCACTTTACAATGAATAATTCCATCAGAATTATGTGTGCAAATTAGATCAATTAAAGTGGAAGATGCTCAGTCACATACTGGTCTAAGAGTTAAATGTGGTGGGAATACAACTAAAACCAATTCCAACTAAAATTGTTGAGAACATCCCGGGTGGAACACAAAAACAATTCCTAAAGGAAAGACAATAAATCAAAGGATTATTTATTTTTTCTTTTTGTTTTTTTAAGGTTGACACTTAAAAAAATCATGCTTATTTTGCCTGGTTATTTGTACATTTATACTCTCTCCTTGAACAACAATAACAACAAAAGTACACAAGAAAAAGGCATAAGCCTTTTCTCGTGTTCTCAAAAAAGCCAACCAAAAGTTGGTCCAAAGTGATGATGCCAGTTTTAGGAAAATTTAGAGAATACCATTTAATCCCTTACTTTGTTCGAATCTTTATGCACTCACTGAAATCAAATATTTGTTGTTAATGAAGGAATTACAAGAGAGAAATGGGGAAACAGAACATTTTTTTCAAGAAAAAGCAAATGTGTGGAAGTGCAGTACACATTATAGACAAGGTGAAGTAATTTGTTATCACTGCATAGCTAACTGTTTATTACTGCTTGAACATCTATGGCAGCTAGGCAATTCTTCTAGTCTCAGATAGACTCACTCATGAACCTTTGGTCAGTCAGCAGAAGATTGGGTAAGCAGCTCTGCTGACCTAGGCATGGCTCTCTTTGAAAATCAAGCATTAAGTGGCTGGAAACTGGAGAGTCTCAGCTCTTCTCCAATGGTCCCTCATTAGGCTAGCCCAGGCCTGTTCTCAATGGTGGAGATCTCTTGAAAATGTAGGTTTAGAACTAGTACACTGTTGCTTCCCCTACATTCTATTGGCCAAACAAGTCAAACGTTTATCTCATATTCAAGGGATGGGGAAATTCACTCCACCTCTTAATGGGAGGACTTTCAAACTCACATCATAAAGGGTATGGATCTAGGAAGACCATTATTTGAGCCATCAATACAATCAATCTCTCTTGAAAGAGATAAGCAGCCTTCAGGGAAACAAGGCTCTATTGTAGACAAATTATGAGAGCTAGCAACATCATCACCCTTGCCCCACAAAATGGTAGAAGCTTGGAAAAAAAAGACAAGTGGCACTGAATCATGGAACAACCTGCTATTCATTACTCTCTCCTAATAAGTAAAGTGATAATCATCAGTGTCTTTGGGTGTTGTTGGCTTTATGGCATATTCCTAGCACAGTGATAAGTAATACTACATGACAATTATCAAACACTGGTTTATATACCAAGTACTAGACCGACTATCTACCTATCTAATCTTATTTAACCTTTACAATACCCTGCGATGTTCAACTTATTTGGAGGGAAGAAAAGCAGAATTGGTCCAAGAAAATATCATTAGTAAGTGATAAGGTTTAAATCTAAAGACCAAATATATGCTTTTCCTTTTTAAAAAATAAGAATGTTTAATTACATGGGTAGAATTTGCGGTGGACTTCTTTATTATTTGCTTCTCTGGAGGACAATATTAGTTTTTATACCTGCTTTAACCATTTATATCTTCTCTTCTATAAATTGTTCCTTTCTTTTGCTAATTTGTATTGCACTTATGCTTTTTTCTTATTGATTTGTAAGAATTCCTTGTATACACTTGATGAAAACCCCTACTCATTACACTGCAAATATTTTCTGCCTGAATGTCCTCATCTTTTTATTCTATTAGTGATGCATTTCATCAATGAGAAGTCCTAACATTTGATACAGCCAAACTTATCCATTTTTGGTGTCTTGTCACAAAATCTTCCCCGTTTCAAGGTTGTAAACATAATCATTTACATATTCTTCTATTATTCTCATTGTGTTGTCTTTTATATTTAGTTATTCAGTTCATCCAGAATTTAATATTACTATTGCCATGAGGAAGAATATAATTATTTTTTTAAATGATGACACAATTGCCTGGAAAGTATATATTGAATAATCTGTCTTTTCTCCATTGACATGAAATGTTGCATCTATCATGGTCTAATTTCCTAAGTATGCACGGGCCAGTCTCTGAATTATCTATTTCATTTCACCATGTATTTCTGTCGTTAGCCAATTCCACACAGTTTTAATTACTATACTTTATGTTTTAATATCATATAGGAAAAATTCATTTTTTATTTTTAAGTATTGTCTTGGCTACCATTTTGCATTTACTATAGTACATGAATTTTAAAATAAATTTTTAACTCCTGTGAAAATCTGTATTGGGATTTTATTTGGGATTAATGAATTGATAAATTAGTATGGTGAGAATTTATGGTCAGAAATATAGTTTGTGCATCTATAGATATTATTATACATCTTTCCATATACTAAAGCGTTTTTTAGGTCTTTCGGTATCATTTTATATTTTTCCATGGATTTAAAAAAAACTAACTGGTTATATTCCTAGCTATTTTATTGTTTTTTGTGCCTATGAAAAATGGCATCGTTTTTCTTGTTATACTTTATAATGGGTTATGCAAGTCTCTAGACAAGCTATCAATCTTGTACATAAATGACAGTGTCCTATAATTTGCTATAATTTGCTAACATTAGTCAGATATGATTCTAGTGTTTTAGGTGAATCATAAAATATATTTAGTAACTTTCCATCTTTTCTTATTATTTGGAACAATTTGGGTAAGTTGGAGATTCCACGTTCCTTGAAAGTTTGGTAGATATCACCTATAGGGGAAGGAATTAGGACTTAGCAGCTTTTGAGGGTCAGAGCATACATTTTTAATTTTGATTTTTTTTAATTTTAAGTAATCTCTATGGGGCTCAAACTCATGATCCAGAGATCAAGAATCACATACTCTACCAAGTGAGCCACCTGGGCACCCCTCATTTTGATTTTAACATATTCGATGGATGATGGTCTAATCAGGTATCCTACTTAGGTTGTGCCAGTTATAATTTAAACGTTCTTAGTAAATTATGCATTTCATTTCATACTTATTGGTATAATATTACACTTGGACTTTTACCTTTTAAACTTCTTTTACGTAGTTATATCCTAGACTATTACTATTCCTCTAGTAGTTATTCTTTTTTTTTCTAGCAGTTATCCTTAACTTTTAAAAACACATAATTTAATTTGTATTTTGTAATCAACATCAACATCAACACCAGTCCTCATACTGTCTTTCTGAAAAAGAAACTTAATATGCTTTTATTTCCTCCTCATCTGTCCCTCCTACATCAGATGCTGACAGTCTAGATTTTTTCCCCACTGGTAACTGAAATTTATATTTATATTGTGTGTATAATATACATCTCAGTTATTTAAATTCATACATAGAACATGGAAAAATGGTTACAGATATTAAAGACAGTCATCTCAAGAATTGGCAAGAGTACTAGTTAACTTTATTTTTATATTTTTATGTCATAAAAAAACAAAGATCAATATTCAGTTGTTCTTTACAAACTACATTGGCTCATATCTTTATCCACATGAAAGAACCAAAATTCACTGGAGGGGGCAGGGAATCCACTTATTAAATATACTGTTAAATATACTGATTAAAAACTTATACTTATTTAAAATTAAAAATAAGTTCTACTTGTTTTTACATATCATTGCTTATTGCATATACTTCTCCTAGATTCATTTTCTTTTACTGAAATATATTTTCTAGTAAGTCTTTCAGAAAGGGACTTTCAGTTTTAACTCTGAGTGTCTGTGTATGTATAATAAATTCTGTGACTTTCATCACTCTCAATTGAATAATACTTTAGCTGCATGGAGTTCTAGGTTCTAAATAATTTTCTATCAGCACTTTGAAAACAACTCACAATTGCTCAAAAGGGAAAGTACAGTAATTGATGTGTACATCTGATCTGAGATGACACAATAATTATGCCTTTTATTATGATAACTTGAATTTATAAAATGGTTACTTGGAGACATTATAATAAATACATTATTTGGATTTTATTCCTTATGATTACATGAGGTAGGTTCTATTAGTCACCCTCTTTTACAGATGAAAAAAACTAAAACTTAGAGAAGTAAGGTGGTATCAAAACTCATGGAGGAATTAAATAGTAGAGTTGGGAAATACAGAAAGGTAGTTGAACTAGTCTGACTTCAAACCTCTACTTATTTATTTTTCTTCTTCTTTCGAAAGAGAAGTTGAGCAAAGGGCCACGGGAGAGGGAGAGAGAGAGGATCTTAAGCAGGCTGCACACCCAGCACAAAGCCCGATGCAGGGCTCTATCTCATGACCCTGAGATCATGACCTGAGCTTCATGAAATCAAGAGTCTGATGCTTAACTGACTGAGCCATCCAGCTGCTCCCAAAACCACTACTCATAGCGACTAAAAGAATGACCTTAGAATTTCTATAATCACCAACATATCAAAATATCCCTGTTAAACAATCAAACAATTTGGCTATCAACTTCCTGAGAAATCATTGTAATATTTACCAATTTATGCCATTTTTAGAACCAACTATTTTCTTATGTTCTAGCCACTTAGGAGCACTACTACAGTAACTTTCATATTTGCTGTATCTGCCACTGAGCCTGGACCTGATGGTTATGGTATAGCCCTTATGTTACTCATCTGTGAATAATAAATTTTATATCATGTTAAATGATACGAAATTACCATGATAGTTCTTTGGTTTCATCCAAGAATATTTGAAATACATTCTCTTTCATGGTAACCTTTCTTCTTTCAAAGGTTAAACTTATATCCTTGAATTTGTAAGCAGAACATCAATATTATTTGTATTGGTTACGTATTGCTGTGTAACAAATTTTTCCAGTACTTAGTGGCTTCAAACAACAAGCACTTATATAAGACACTGATGAAAGAAATTCATGACACAAATAAATGGAAAGATGTACCAAGTCCATAGACTGGAAGAAATAATATTGTTAAAATATCCATACTACTCAGAACAATCTATAGATTCATGCAATCCCTATCAAAATGCCAATAGTATTTTTCACAGAGCTAGAACAAACAATTTAAAAATTTGTATGGAACCATAAAAGACCTTGAATAGCCAAAGCATCTTGAGAAAGAAGAACAAAACTGGAGGTATCACAATCTCAATTTCAAACTATGCTACCAAGCTGTAATAATCAAAACAGAATAGCACTTTCACAAAAATAGCCCAGAAATAAGCTCACACTTGCATGGTAATTTTAATTAATCTACAACAAAGGAGGCAAGAATATTTAATGGGGAGAAGAAAGTCTCTTCAATAAATAGTGCTGGGAAAACAGCACGTATGCAAAAGAATGAAACTCAACCAATTTCTTGTACCATACACAAATATAAACTCAAAATGTATTAAAGACCTAAATGGAAGACCCAAATCCATAGACAGCAATCTCTTGGTCATTGGCTTTAGAATATTTTTCTGAATCTGTCTCCTTAGGCAAGGAAAACAAAAGCAAAAATGAATAATTGGGACTATATCAACCAAATGAAAAGCAATCTACTGAATAGGAGAAAATATTTGCACATAAAATAGCCAATAAAGGGTTATTATCCAAAATATAAAAAGAACTCACAAAACTTAGAACCAAAAACCCCAAATAATCTGATTGAAAATGGGCAGATGACCTGAATAAACATTTTTCCAATGATGACATACGGATGGCCAAGACACATGAAAAAATGCTCAACATCACCAATCATTAGGGAAATCAAAACCACAATAAGATATCACTTTACACCAGTCAGAAAGTATCAAAAAAAAAATCAAAAGACAAAAAATAACTGGTGAAGATGTGGAAAAAAGGGACACCTCACACACTGTGTGTGTGAGGGAATGCAAATTAGTGCAGCCACTATATAAAATCTCTAGTATGGAGATTCCTCAAAAGCTTAAAGATAAAAATACCATATAACCTAATAATTTCACTTCTGGATATCTTCCCAAAGAAAACAAAAACACTAATTAAAAATGATATTTGTGGGGGAGGAGCAAGATGGCGGAAGAGTAGGGTCTCCAAATCACCTGTCTCCACCAAACTACCTAGAAAACCTTCAAATTATCCTGAAAATCTATGAATTCGGCCTGAGATTTAAAGAGAGACCAGCTGGAATGCAACAGTGAGGAGAGTTCGCGCTTCTATCAAGGTAGGAAGACGGGGAAAAAGAAATAAAGAAACAAAGGCCTCCAAGGGGGAGGGGCCCCGCGAGGAGCCGGGCTGAGGCCGGGGCGAGTGTCCCCAGGACAGGAGAGCCCCGTCCCGGAGGAGCAGGAGCTGCACCGACCTTCCCGGGGGAAAGGGGCTCCAGGGAGGTGGAGCAGGACCCAGGAGGGCGGGGATGCCCTCGGGCTCCCGGGGACAGTAACAGCAACTGCGCGCCCAGGAGAGTGCGCCGAGCTCCCTAAGGGCTGCAGCGCGCACGGCGGGACCCGGCGGGACCCGGAGCAGCTGGAGGGGCTCGGGCGGCGGCTCCGCGGAGGGGGCTGCGCGGCCCCGGGAGCAGCTCGGAGGGGCTCGGGCAGAGGAAGAGGCTCCGTGCGGAGGGGCCTGCGCGGTTCCAGGAGCAGCTCGGAGGGGCTCGGGCGGCAGCTCCGCGGAGGGGGCTGCGCGGCCCGGGAGCGCGAATCCAACAGCGCAGGCTCCGGAGCACAGGGCGCCGGGACACAGCCCAGGATCCGGCCTCCCCCGGGACAGGCAGAGGCCGGGAGGGCCCAGGACAGCAAGGACGCTCCTGCCCCAGCTGAGCAGATCAGCGGCCCCGCCCGGGAGCCTCCAGGCCCTGCAGACGGAGAGCTCCGGAGTTCCTGCCGGAGCTGAATCCAGGTTTCCAGAGCTGCCCCGCCACTGGGGCTGTTCCTCCTGCGGCCTCACGGGGTAAACAACCCCCACTGAGCCCTGCACCAGGCAGGGGCACAGCAGCTCCCCCAACTGCTAACACCTGAAAATCAGCACAACAGGCCCCTCCCCCAGAACACCAGCTAGACTGACAACTTCCAGGAGAAGCCAAGGGACTTAAAGTACACAGAATCAGAAGATACTCCCCGGTGGTTCTTTTTTTGTTTGTTTGTTTTTGTTTTTGTTTTTGTTTTGTTTTGCTTTTTGATTTGTTTCCTTCCCCCACCCCCTTTTTTTCTCCTTTCTTTTTCTTTCTCTTTTTCTTCTTTTTTTTTTCGTTTTTTTTTCGCTTGTCTTTTCTTTCCTTCTTTCTCTCCTCTCTTTTTCTCTTTTTCCCAATACAACTTGCTTTTGGCCACTCTGCACTGAGCAAAATGACTAGAAGGAAAACATCACCTCAAAAGAAAGAATCAGAAACAGTCCTCTCTCCCACAGAGTTACAAAATCTGGATTACAATTCAATGTCAGAAAGCCAATTCAGAAGCACTATTATACAGCTACTGGTGGCTCTAGAAAAAAGTATAAAGGACTCAAGAGACTTCATGACTGCAGAATTTAGAGCTAATCAGGCAGAAATTAAAAATCAATTGAATGAGATGCAATCCAAACTAGAAGTCCTAACGACGAGGGTTAACGAGGTGGAAGAACGAGTGAGTGACCTAGAAGACAAGTTGATAGCAAAGAGGGAAACTGAGGAAAAAAGAGACAAACAATTAAAAGACCATGAAGATAGATTAAGGGAAATAAACGACAGCCTGAGGAAGAAAAACCTACGTTTAATTGGGGTTCCCGAGGGCGCCGAAAGGGACAGAGGGCCAGAATATGTATTTGAACAAATTCTAGCTGAAAACTTTCCTAATCTGGGAAGGGAAACAGGCATTCAGATCCAGGAAATAGAGAGATCCCCCCCTAAAATCAATAAAAACCGTTCAACACCTCGACATTTAATTGTGAAGCTTGCAAATTCCAAAGATAAAGAGAAGATCCTTAAAGCAGCAAGAGACAAGAAATCCCTGACTTTTATGGGGAGGAGTATTAGGGTAACAGCAGACCTCTCCACAGAGACCTGGCAGGCCAGAAAGGGCTGGCAGGATATATTCAGGGTCCTAAATGAGAAGAACATGCAACCAAGAATCCTTTATCCAGCAAGGCTCTCATTCAAAATGGAAGGAGAGATAAAGAGCTTCCAAGACAGGCAGCAACTAAAAGAATATGTGACCTCCAAACCAGCTCTGCAAGAAATTTTAAGGGGGCCTCTTAAAATTCCCCTTTAAGAGGAAGTTCAGTGGAACAGTCCACAAAAACAAAGACTGAATAGATATCATGATGACACTAAACTCATATCTCTCAATAGTAACTCTGAATGTGAACGGGCTTAATGACCCCATCAAAAGGCGCAGGGTTTCAGACTGGATAAAAAAGCAGGACCCATCTATTTGCTGTCTACAAGAGACTCATTTTAGACAGAAGGACACCTGCAGCCTGAAAATAAAAGGTTGGAGAACCATTTACCATTCGAATGGTCCTCAAAAGAAAGCAGGGGTAGCCATCCTTATATCAGATAAACTAAAATTTACCCCAAAGACTGTAGTGAGAGATGAAGAGGGACACTATATCATACTTAAAGGATCTATTCAACAAGAGGACTTAACAATCCTCAATATATATGCTCCGAATGTGGGAGCTGCCAAATATATAAATCAATTATTAACCAAAGTGAAGAAATACTTAGATAATAATACACTTATACTTGGTGACTTCAATCTAGCTCTTTCTATACTCGATAGGTCTTCTAAGCAAAACATCTCCAAAGAAACGAGAGCTTTAAATGATACACTGGACCAGATGGATTTCACAGATATCTACAGAACTTTACATCCAAACTCAACTGAATACACATTCTTCTCAAGCGCACATGGAACTTTCTCCAGAATAGACCACATATTGGGTCACAAATCGGGTCTGAACCGATACCAAAAGATTGGGATTGTCCCCTGCATATTCTCGGACCATAATGCCTTGAAATTAGAACTAAATCACAACAAGAAGTTTGGAAGGACCTCAAACACATGGAGGTTAAGGACCATCCTGCTAAAAGATAAAAGGGTCAACCAGGAAATTAAGGAAGAATTAAAAAGATTCATGGAAACTAATGAGAATGAAGATACAACCGTTCAAAATCTTTGGGATGCAGCAAAAGCAGTCCTAAGGGGGAAATACATCGCAATACAAGCATCCATTCAAAAACTGGAAAGAACTCAAATACAAAAGCTAACCTTACACATAAAGGAGCTAGAGAAAAAACAGCAAATAGATCCTACACCCAAGAGAAGAAGGGAGTTAATAAAGATTCGAGCAGAACTCAACGAAATCGAGACCAGAAGAACTGTGGAACAGATCAACAGAACCAGGAGTTGGTTCTTTGAAAGAATTAATAAGATAGATAAACCATTAGCCAGCCTTATTAAAAAGAAGAGAGAGAAGACTCAAATTAATAAAATCATGAATGAGAAAGGAGAGATCACTACCAACACCAAGGAAATACAAACGATTTTAAAAACATATTATGAACAGCTATACGCCAATAAATTAGGCAATCTAGAAGAAATGGACGCATTCCTGGAAAGCCACAAACTACCAAAACTGGAACAGGAAGAAATAGAAAACCTGAACAGGCCAATAACCAGGGAAGAAATTGAAGCAGTCATCAAAAACCTCCCAAGACACGAGTCCAGGGCCAGATGGCTTCCCAGGAGAATTTTATCAAACGTTTAAAGAAGAAATCATACCTATTCTCCTAAAGCTGTTTGGAAAGATAGAAAGAGATGGAGTACTTCCAAATTCGTTCTATGAAGCCAGCATCACCTTAATTCCAAAGCCAGACAAAGACCCCGCCAAAAAGGAGAATTACAGACCAATATCCCTGATGAACATGGATGCAAAAATTCTCAACAAGATACTGGCCAATAGGATCCAACAGTACATTAAGAAAATTATTCACCATGACCAAGTAGGATTTATCCCTGGGACACAAGGCTGGTTCAACACCCGTAAAACAATCAATGTGATTCATCATATCAGCAAGAGAAAAACCAAGAACCATATGATCCTCTCATTGGATGCAGAGAAAGCATTTGACAAAATACAGCATCCATTCCTGATCAAAACTCTTCAGAGTGTAGGGATAGAGGGAACATTCCTCGACATCTTAAAAGCCATCTATGAAAAGCCCACAGCAAATATCATTCTCAATGGGGAAGCACTGGGAGCCTTTCCCCTAAGATCAGGAACAAGACAGGGATGTCCACTCTCACCACTGCTATTCAACATAGTACTGGAAGTCCTAGCCTCAGCAATCAGACAACAAAAAGACATTAAAGGCATCCAAATTGTCAAAGAAGAAGTCAAACCCTCCCTCTTCGCCGATGACATGATACTCTACATAGAAAACCCAAAAGTCTCCACCCCAAGATTGCTAGAACTCATACAGCAATTCGGTAGCGTGGCAGGATACAAAATCAATGCCCAGAAGTCAGTGGCATTTCTATACACTAACAATGAGACTGAAGAAAGAGAAATTAAGGAGTCAATCCCATTTACAATTGCACCCAAAAGCATAAGATACCTAGGAATAAACCTCACCAAAGATGTAAAGGATCTATACCCTCAAAACTATAGAACACTTCTGAAAGAAATTGAGGAAGACACAAAGAGATGGAAAAATATTCCATGCTCATGGATTGGCAGAATTAATATTGTGAAAATGTCAATGTTACCCAGGGCAATATACACGTTTAATGCAATCCCTATCAAAATACCATGGACTTTCTTCAGAGAGTTAGAACAAATTATTTTAAGATTTGTGTGGAATCAGAAAAGACCCCGAATAGCCAGGGGAATTTTAAAAAAGAAAACCATATCTGGGGGCATCACAATGCCAGATTTCAGGTTGTACTACAAAGCTGTGGTCATCAAGACAGTGTGGTACTGGCACAAAAACAGACACATAGATCAGTGGAACAGAATAGAGAATCCAGAAGTGGACCCTGAACTTTATGGGCAACTAATATTCGATAAAGGAGGAAAGACTATCCATTGGAAGAAAGACAGTCTCTTCAATAAATGGTGCTGGGAAAATTGGACATCCACATGCAGAAGAATGAAACTAGACCACTCTCTTGCACCATACACAAAGATAAACTCAAAATGGATGAAAGATCTAAATGTGAGACAAGATTCCATCAAAATCCTAGAGAAGAACACAGGCAACACCCTTTTTGAACTCGGCCATAGTAACTTCTTGCAAGATACATCCACGAAGGCAAAAGAAACAAAAGCAAAAATGAACTATTGGGACTTCATCAAGATAAGAAGCTTTTGCACAGCAAAGGATACAGTCAACAAAACTCAAAGACAACCTACAGAATGGGAGAAGATATTTGCAAATGACATATCAGATAAAGGGCTAGTTTCCAAGATCTATAAAGAACTTCTTAAACTCAACACCAAAGAAACAAACAATCCAATCATGAAATGGGCAAAAGACATGAACAGAAATCTCACAGAGGAAGACATAGACATGGCCAACATGCACATGAGAAAATGCTCTGCATCACTGGCCATCAGGGAAATACAAATCAAAACCACGATGAGATACCACCTCACACCAGTGAGAATGGGGAAAATTAACAAGGCAGGAAACAACAAATGTTGGAGAGGATGTGGAGAAAAGGGAACCCTCATACACTGTTGGTGGGAATGTGAACTGGTGCAGCCACTCTGGAAAACTGTGTGGAGGTTCCTCAAACAGTTAAAAATAGACCTGCCCTACGACCCAGCAATTGCACTGCTGGGGATTTACCCCAAAGATACAGATGCAATGAAACGCCGGGACACCTGCACCCCGATGTTTATAGCAGCAATGGCCACGATAGCCAAATTGTGGAAGGAGCCTCGGTGTCCAGCGAAAGATGAATGGATAAAGAAGATGTGGTTTATGTATACAATGGACTATTACTCAGCTATTAGAAATGACAAATACCCACCATTTGCTTCAACGTGGATGGAACTGGAGGGTATTATGCTGAGTGAAGTAAGTCAGACGGAGAAGGACAAACATTATATGTTCTCATTCATTTGGGGAATATAAATAATAGTGAAAGGGAATATAAGGGAAGGGGGAAGAAATGTGTGGGAAATATCAGAAAGGGAGACAGAACGTAAAGACTGCTAACTCTGGGAAACGAACTAGGGGTGGTGGAAGGGGAGGAGGGCGGGGGGTGGGAGTGAATGGGTGACGGGCACTGGGTGTTATTCTGTATGTTAGTAAATTGAACACCAATTAAAAAAAAAAATTAAAAAGAAAAAAAAAAAAAAGAAAAAAAAATGATATTTGTATCCCAAGTTTATTGAAGCATTATTTATAATAGCCAAGATATGGAGACAACCAAAGTGTCCATCAATAGATGAATAGATAACAAAGATGGAGTATATATATGCAATGCCATTACTCAGTCATAATAATGAATGAAATCTTGCAATTTGTGACATGGATGGACCTAGAGAATATTATGCTAACTGCAATAAGTCAGAAAAAACAAATACCATGTGATTTCACTTATATTTGGAATCTAAAAAGCAAATCTAACAAACAGACAAAAACATAAATAGACTCGTAAATACAGAGTCTGGTGGTTGCCAGAGGGGAGGGGAAGGGGGTGACAGGTGAAAAAAATTAAGAGATACAAACTTCCAGTTATAAAATAAGAAAATCACAGGGATGAAAAGTACAGCATAGGGAATATAGTCAATAACATTGTATTAACTTTGGTGACAGTAACTATACTTATTGTGACGAGATTTAATTACTATGTTATATACCTGAAATTAATATAATATTGTATGTCTATTATACTTCAATAAAAAGCATGTAATGAATAAAATTACTATATACAAAAAAACCAACAGCAACAAGCATTTATTATCTTACAGTTTCTGTGGGTAAAGGATTCAAGCACAGCTCAGCTGGATGCCTCTGGCTCAGGGTCTCTCATAAGGCTGCCCTCAAGGGGTCAAGCTGTACTGCTGTCATATCAAAGCTTGGCTGAGAGATGATCCACTTTCAAGCTCACCCATGTGGCTATTGGCAGTCCTCAAGCCCTCACTGCCTTTGTCAGATACATCAGTTCCTTGCCACATGGGCCTCTCCATAAGGCAGCTCACAACATGGGAGCTGTCTTCTGTTGGAGTAGTGAAGGAGGAGAGAGCACTTCAAACAGAAGCCAGATCTTTTTGTAACCTAAACTCAGAAACGACATCTCATCATTTCTGCTATACTCTATTCATTAGAAGTGAGCCCAGCTCACACTCAAGGGAAGGGATAATAGACTATGAACACTAGGAGGCAGGAATCATTAAGGACTATTTTAGAGACTAATTACTACTTTATTTCTCCACAGCGTATACTGAAGTTGAAGTATGCAAACTGACTTGTAAATATGTTGGAGTGTTTTCTATGAAGTCATTTTTGACAGCCATTCTATTTGAGAGAGGGACATAACTCTCTAGGCAAGGATATAGTTTTAAGCTCTTTAATTTTTGTGAGGAGTATTAATACTAGAAAAACTGATACCTAACATATAGATATCTATATATTAGCTTTATATATATACATCTAGACAACTAGTTTGCTTTAAAGCTTGCAGTTGTTTATTGAGTACTTACTCTATGCCAGGCACTTTACTAACCAATCCACAGAAGTCATTACAAAGCAGGCATCATTATTACCATTTTACCAGAGAGGAAACTTAGAGAGCTTAAATGAAGTACTCAGGGTCACATAGCTAGAAAACTGGGCAACTGGGGTTTAAATATAAATCAAAATCCCATCCTATATGTAGCCCTGGCACTATCCAGAAATAGTTTTGAACAGACTTTCATCTAGCTTCTGTCAAAAATGAATTTAACGCCAAATTCTATTATAATAATAGACTATGGTGGCAAGTGTATTTCTTGGTTGATAAACAGAATCAACTTGGTGGGGGGAGCTCTAAAATATACACGGGTGTATTAGTCCTAATCCAAGACTTTTTGAATCAGAATTTCTGGGAATAACATCAATACATGTATGTTTTATATTTTATATTTTGAAACATTCCACAGATAATACTGATGGTACAGGTTTGAGAAGTGCTGCTTTAAGGTTTACATTGATGATTCATTCCACTAAATTAATATTTATAAAAGTATGGTCTATAGAGCTGATGCCTGCTAAATAATAATCTTTCAACAAGAACTCCTAGAGGAGGAGGAGTCCAAGATGGCAGAGGAGTAGGAGACCTAAGTTTTGCCTGGTCCTAGGAATTTAGCTAGCTAGCTATCAAATCATTCTGAGTACCTGCGAACTCAAATGGAGATCTAAGAAAAGAATTGCCACAACTCTACAAATAGAAAAGCAACCACTTTAGGCAAGAAGGACAAGATGGAAAGACTCACCTCAAAAAAAAGAATAAGAGACAGTACTAACTGCCAGGAATCTAATCAGTATGAATATAAGTAAGATGTTGGAACTAGTGTTCAGAATAATGATTATAAAGATAACAGCTGGCCTTGTAAAAAGCATAGAAGACACCAGAGAATCCCTTTCTGCAGAAATAAAAGAACTAAAATCTAATCAAGTTAAAATAAAAAAGACTATTAGTGAGATGCAATAAAAAATAGAGGCTCTAACTGCTAGGATAAATGAGGCAGAAGATAGAATTAGTGATACAGAAGACAAAATGATGGAGAATAAAGAATCTGAGAGAGAGATAAACAACTAATGCATCACAAGGGGAGAATTTGAGAGATATGTGATATCATTAAGCAAAACAATATTAGAATATTGGGATCCCAGAATAAAAGGAAAGAGAGAGAGGGAAGAAGGTATATTGGAACAAATTATAGCAGAGAACTTCCCTAATCTGGAGAAGGAAAACAGGTATTTAAGTCCGGGAGGCACAGAGAACCCCCCTCAAAATCAATAAAAATAGGTTAATACCTCAAAATATAATAGTGAAGCTTGCAAATCTCAGGGACAAAGAAAAAAATCCTGAAAGCAGCTTAGGACAAGAGGTCCATAATCTACAAGGGTAGAAACATTAGACTGGCAGCAGACCTATCCACAGAGATCTGGCAGGCCAGAAAGAACTGGCATGATATATTCAGGGTGCTAAATGAAAAAAAAAAAATACAGCCAAGAATACTTTATCCAGCAAGCCTGTCATTCAAAATAAGAAAGAGTAAAAGCTTCCAGAACAGGGACACCTGTGTGGACACCATTGGACATTTGCCTTCAGCTCAGGGCGTGATCCTGGAGTCCTGGGATCAAGTCCCTCCTCAGGCTCCCTGTATGGAGCCTGCTTCTCCCTCTGCCTATGTCTCTGCCTCTCTTTCTCTCTCTGTGTCTTTCATGAAAAAATAAATAAAATCTTTAAAAAAATAGCTTCCAGGACAAATAGAAACTGAAAGAATCTGTGATCACGAAACTAGCCCCATAAGAAATACTAAAGGGAATCCTTTAAGCAAAAAGAGAGACCAAAGTAACCTATATCAGAAAGGAACGGAGACAATATACAGAAACGGTGACTTTATAGGTGATACAGTGACATTAAATGCCTATCTTTCAATAGTTACTCTGAATGTAAATGGGCTAAACGCCCCAATCAAAAGACACAAGATATCAGATTGGATAAAAAAAGCAAGACCCACTGAAACACTGTCTACAAGAGATTCATTTTAGACCCCAAAATGCTTCCAGATTGAAAGTGAGGGGGTAAAAAATCATTTATCATGCTAATGGACATCAAAAGAAAGCTGGTGTAGCAATCTTTATATCAGACAAATTAGATTTTAAACTGAAGACTATAATAAGAAATGAGAAAGAGATAAGGAATGATTAATCATAATTAAGGGGTCTATCTAACAAGAAGGTTTAATAATTGTAAATATTTATGCTCCTAACATGAAAGCAGTCAATTATATAAACCAAGTAATAATAAAATTAAAGAAATACATTGATGATAATACAATAATAGCAGGAGACTTTAACATCCCATTCGTGGCAATGGACAAATCATCTAAGCAGAAGATCAACAAGGGAACAAGGGCTTTGAATGACACACTGGACCATGTGGACTTCATGTATATATTCAGAGCATTCCATCCTAAAGCAATAGAATTGACATTCTTCTTGAGTGCACATGGAACATCTCCAGAACAGATTACATACTGGGTCACAAATCAGGTCTCAACCAGTACCAAAGATTGGGATTCCCTGCATATTTTCAGACCACAATGTCTTGAAACTTGAACTTAATCACAAGAGGAAATTTTGAAGGAACTCAAATACATGGAGGTTAAAGAGCATCCTACTAAAGAATGAACAGGTCAACCAGGAAATTAAAGGAAATTTAAAAAAATGGAAACAAATGAAAATGAAAATACAACTGTTCAAAACCTTTGGGATGCAGCAAAGGCAGTCCTAAGAAGGAAGTATATAGCAATACAAGTCTTTCTCAAGAAAAAAGATCATCTCAAATACACAACTTAACCTTAGAGCTGGAGAAAGAACAGCAAATAAAGCCTAAACTCAGCAGCAGAAGAGAATTAATAAAGATTAGAGCAGAAACCAATGAAATAGAAACCATAAAAGAACAGTAGAACAGATCAACAAAACTAGGAGCTGGCTCTTTGAAAGAATTAATAAGATTGATAAACCCCAGGCCAGACTAATCAAAAAAAAAAAGAGAAAGGACTCAAATAAATAAAATCATGAATGAAAGAGGAGAGATTGCAATCAACAATGAAGAAATACAATTATAAGAACCTATTATGAGCAACTATATGCCAACAAATTAAGCAATCTAAAAGAAATGGATGCATTCCTAGAGATGTATAAACTACCAAAACTGAAATAGGAAGAAATGGAAAACCTGAACCGACCCATAACCAGCAAGGAAATTAAAGAAGTAATCAAAAATCTCCCAAGAAACAAGAGTCCAGGGATGATGGCTTCCCAGGGGACTTCTACCAAACATTTAAAGAAGAATTAATACCTATTCTTCTGAAGCTATTTCAAAAAATAGAAATGGAAAGAAAACTTCCAAGCTTTTTCTATGAGGCTAGCATTACCTTGATCCCCCAAAAAAAGACTCCACCAAAAAAAGGAGAATTACGGACTAATATCCCTGATGAACATGGATGCAAAAATTCTCACCGAAGTACTAGCCAATGGGATCCAACAGTAAATTAAGAGTATTATTCATTATGACCAATTGGGATTTATTCCTGGGCTGCAAGGGTGATGCAACATCCACAAATCAATCAATGTGATACACTACATTAATAAAAGAAAGGACAAGAACCATATGATCCTCTCAACAGATGCAGAAAGATTTGACAAAGTACAGCATTCTTTCTTGATTAAAACTCTTCAGCGTCAGGATAGAGAGAACATATCTCAATATCATAAAAGCTACATATGAAAAGTCCACACCAAGTATCACCCTCAATGGGTAAGAACTGAAAGCCTTTCCTCTAAGGTCAGGAACATGACAGGGATGTCCACTCTCACCACTGTTGTTCAACATAATACTAGAAGTCCTAGCCTCAGCAATCAGACGACAAAAAGGAATAAACAGCATCCAAATTGGCAAAGAGGAAGTCAAACTCTCACTTTCCACAGATGGCATGATACTCTATGTGGAAAACCCAAAAGACTCCACCTCAAAATTGCTATAACTCATATAGGATTTCAGCAAAGTGGCAGGATATAAAATCAATGCATAGAAATCAGTTGCATCTTTATACACTAACAATGAAACACAAGAAAGAGAAATTAAGAGAGTTGACCCCATTTACAAGGCCACCAAAAGACATAAGATACCTAGGAATAAACCTAACCAAAGAGGCCAAGGACCTGTATTCAAAAAACTATAGAACACTTATGAAAGAAACTGAAGAAGACACAAAGAAATGGAAAAATATTCCATTCTCATGGATTGGAAGAAGAAATAGTGTTAAAATGTCTATGCCGCCTGGAACAATCTGCTCATTCAATGAAATCTCTATCAAAATACCGTCAACTTTGTTTTTTACAGAGCTGGAACAAATAGCCCTAACATCTGGATGGACCCAGAAAAGACCCTGAATAGACAAGTGAATGTTGAAAAAAAGAAAACCAAAGCTGGTGACATCACAATTCTGGGGTTCAAGCTCTATTACAAAGCTATAACCATCAAGATAGTGTGGTACTGGCACATAAACAGACAGAGAGATCAATGGAACAGTATAGAGAACTCAGAAATGGACTCTCAACTCTATGGTCAATTAATCTTCAACAGAGCAGGAAAGAATATCCAATGGAAAAAAGACAGTCTCTTCAACAGATGATGTTGGGAACATTGGGCAGCCACATGCAGAAGAATGAAATGGGCCATTTTCTTACACCATACACAAAACAGACCCAAATGGATGAAAGACCTAAATGAGAGACAGGAATCCATCAAAATCCTAGAGGAGAACACAGGCAGCAACCTCTTTGACCTCAGCCGCAGCAGCTTAGTAGACACGTCTGCAAAGGCAAGAGAAAAATGAACTATGGAGACTTCATTAACATAAAAGCTCTTGCACAGCAAAGGAAACAGTCGACAAAACGAAAGACAACTCACAGAATGGGAGAAGATATTTGCAAAAGTCTTATCAGATAAAGGGTTAGTATCCAAGATCTATAGAGAACTTACCAAACTCAACACCCCGAGAACAAATAATCCAGTCAAGAAATGGGCAGAAGACATGAACAGACATTTCTCCAAAGAAGACATACAAATGGCCAAGAGACATGAAAAATGCTCAATATCACTCGACATCAGGGAAACACAAATCAAAACCACAATGAGATATCACCTCACACTCATCAGAATGGCTAAAATTAACAAGTCAGGAAACAACAAATGTTGGTGAGGATTTGAAGAAAGGGGAACCCTCTTACACTACTGGTGGGAATGCAAACTGGTACAGACTTTCTGGAAAAACAGTATGGAGGTTCTTCAAAAGTTGAAAATAGAGCTACCCTTCGACCCAGCAATTGCACTACCAGGTATTTATCCAAAAGATACAAATGTACCACTTGCATCCCAATGTTTGTAGCAGCAATGTAGCCAAAGTATGGAAAGAGCCCAAATGCCCCAACAGATGAGTGGATAAAGAAGATATTCCACACAAAATGGAATATTGCTCAGTTATCAAAAAATGAAATCTTACCACTTGCAGCAATGCAGAAGAAACTAGAGGGTATTATGCTAAGCAAAATAAATCAATCAGAGAAAGACAATTATCATATGATCTCACTCATACATGGAATTTAAGAAATAAAGAAGGATCACGGGGAAGGGAGGGAAAAATAAAACAAGGCAAGATCAGAGAGGGAGACAAACCATCAGAGACTCTTAATTACAGGAAACGAACTGAGGGTTGCTGCAGGGTAGTGGGGTGAGGGAGTGGGTAACTGCGTGATGGACATTAAGGAGGGCACATCATATAATGGACACTAGGTATTAATATAAGACTGATGAATCATTAAACTCCACCTTATCTAAAGTTAATAGTACATTATATGTTAACTGAATTTAAATTTTAAAAATAATCTAAAAAAAACCGCAAGAAATCCTAGAATTATATCTTAAACAAGCTCTTTGGGTGAATCGTATGTACACTAAAGTTTGAGAACTGTCACTATATGCTTACTAATTTTTACCCTTAAAATTTCTTACTTTGGCTCTCCAGTATTTTTATAATTGACAAACTAATCTTGAGTTTTGTCTTTTTAAAAAATTTTATTTATTTATTCATGAGAGACACAGGGAGAGTGGCAGAGACATAGACAGAGGGAGAACCAGGCTTCTCACAGGGAGCCTGATGTGGGACTTGATCCCCAGACCCCAGGATCATGACCTGAGCCAAAGGCAGACAGACACTCAACTGCTGAGTCATCCAGGCAACCCAGAGTTTTTGTCTTTGTGGAAGATCCAAAGACAGTAACAAAATAAAAAACATATATAGAGAGAACACTTCAATATTCTTTGAAAAATTATCATTTTCTATCAATATTCTATTGATTGTGACTTAGGAGCCAAGCAGCTGAAAGATAACTTTAATACTTAGTTATATTAATTATACCTGGTTTCTGGTATAATTACTCTTCCCTTTTCTATGTCACAGTTTATCTTGCCACTACTGATGTTTTGGGCAGATAATTCTTTGTTGGGGAAGGAGTAGTTGTCCTGGACATTGCAGGACATTTAGCAGCATCCCTGACCTCTACCTACTATATATCAGTAATAATTTACCTGCTCAGCTCCCCTCACTCCAACTGTGACAACCAAAAAATGTCTTCAAACTTTGCCAAATGTCCTATGGAGGACAAACTGCCCACAGCAATACATGATTGTTTATCTTCTGACTTCATAGTTAAAGGTCTCACATAGGTATTTTAGTTATGAACCACTTTGACTCCTCGTGAAAGTACAGTTGTGAATTACAAACACATTTGAAACAAAGAACACTACAACTTTATGATAAATCCATTAATTTATTAATATTCAGAAATTGAGTATGTAATTATCAACAGATTTCAAAATAGTTTAACAGATTCTTCACTTCAATACAAACTTTCTGAGATCTGTAAAATGACTTGTCACCCTGAGCTTGTATTTCCTTGTCTAACAATCTAGCTAGCATTATCAATATTCTTCAAAACGGTATCATAGTTCTTTAGTGCATGATACTATCTATGGAAACTATTCCAGTAACAAATTACATGGAATTGGGCAAGTGAAGAGAAGGGAACAGAACCATAGCAGTAACATTCATCCTTCACTATATCTGTCTTTTTAGCCACTATTCAGGAAAATGTCCCAAGAAAGTTTGTCATAGCCCTGTGTTTAATGTTGGATCCAGATATGTACTGGTCCAGAAGAATAAGTATTTATTTGTAGTATTTGAAACCTAGTTAATCTTAGATTTCAAAGCTAGTTCTCATTAAAATTACTAGCATTTCTATTTACACTTTTTCCTGTCTGTTGACATTTTGTAAATAAATATTTAGACACCAAGTGGTTGTATCTACAGGCTCTCAAATAGGGGGATAAAAAATGTAAAATACATCATCTAGCTGTTTCCTAAGTTTGAATGTTTTGCTCAATGTTAACAATGCTAATTAAAACCAACGAGAAAAAAAAATAAAAAATAAAAAAAATAAAACCAACGAGAACAAATAAAAACTAACAGGAAGCTCCATTTTCCTATATATTCACATTAAAAAAAACGCATAAGAATCCTAGAAAAATTTAAGGACATCTCATGCTTATATAAATTAGAAAATATGTATTTGATTAAAATTCATCTTTTAAAAATTTCTAACAGAGATATGCTGTTACATTATATGTAGGATTCTAGCATTCATTATAGCTATACTGCTTTACATAATTAGAAGGCCACTGAAAATAAAAGTAGTTTACTTTCATTCAATTAACACTAATTGACCGTATATATTATGCAGATGTTGTGCCAGGTGCCAGGAAAGACTAAGATGAATAATCATGGTGCCTGCCCCTGGGGAGCTCACAGTTCATGGGAGAAACAGATAGTTACGTGACTAATGGTAGTACAAAGTGATAAGAGATCCATACCGTGCTGTGTGAACACAGGCCACAGACTGAGGGACCAGCAAGTAGTTCTGCAGTGTGGCTGGAGGTCACAGTGCACAGCAGCAGGATGTCATAGAGGATGGGCCGTAATGGTGGTCTGATGACTTCACTCCATAGACAAAAGTGAAGTGAAAATATTTTCTTTCTAGTTACATTCTGGAGTTTTACAAAACCCAGGTTAGTACATTTTTTGCTGCTTTCTTTTAAAACAAAACAAAACAGGTTATTGGTTGGTTTGATTTTTTTTTTAAGATTTTATTTATTTATTCATGAGAGACACAGAGAGAGAGAGAGAGAGAGATTGGCAGAGACACAGGCAAAGGGAGAAGCA
Source organism: Canis lupus dingo (assembly GCF_003254725.2). NCBI lineage: Eukaryota > Metazoa > Chordata > Mammalia > Carnivora > Canidae > Canis > Canis lupus. The sequence continues at coordinate 19,361,397 of NC_064256.1, read as the reverse complement.
GGCTCCATGCCGGGAGCCCGACGTGGGACTCGATCCCGGGACTCCAGGATCACGCCCAGGGCTGAAGGCGGCGCTAAACCGCTGAGCCACCCAGGGATCCCATGAGCCACCCAGGGATCCCGGTTTGATTGTTTTAACTCAAGTTGAGCCAGTGGTATACTTACCAATAAAAATAGCAAGTCAAAAATAATTTCTCTAGTTATTTAGGGCTTTTGGTTTCAACTGCAAACTCCTTTCTCCTGCTGCAATTTTAAAACTGTCCCTAATGTTAGACAAAAACTAAAACAAAAGCTCGAAGTGATAAATATGTAGAAGAACACTGTATCATAAACTTCATCAATTTGGATATATTCTCTTTTATTGAAAGTTGTGTCAGTCATAGACTCAGTACTCCATGTTTTAACCAGTTGAAGCCAACTCTTGTCATTCCCCCCTGCCCCATTGGAATGGTGGCTGAGGGTGTGAGTCTATCTTCAGATAAGTATATTAAATATAATGAACCCAAGACAAAAATGTTGTCACACTACCCTAATGGGGTGCTCAGGATATACGTGAACATATCAAGTCAGGGTATCAGCAGCAGCAACAACATTCCCTCCCCCGTTAGTCGCTCCTTTACTCACACGTCCTGCTTCCAGCTCAGAATGTTCTAAGTAAGTCTACTGATCTTTCTCTTTGGAAAACCCTCCTTTTAGGAAAGGATCTGATACTCACATCTTGGTACGAATTTAAACCACTACATTACTTTTCCTTGTGTTACTTACATATACCACAAATTTTAGATATTTGTTAGTAGGAAAAGGAGATCAAGCAAATGACTTATGTTAATCCTGCCCTGTTTCAGTGTCCAGTACAATGTGGAAAGTAAGAGATCCTCGGTAAATACTCAACAGCTGATTGTTGAATTGCTCATAAAATATTCAAATATTTAAAGCACAGGAAAGCAAAGCATATAATTTTATATCTTCAAATAATGTAGGAGATGGAAAAGTATATTAGATTCCTTCTACTTTAGTTTCTGAACTTTACAGATTATAGGACATGGCCAGCAAGTAAAGAACCTAGAGTGGCCTAGGGCAGCATCCCTGGAAACAGAGCTTGGATCTCCTGACCAAAATCCATTGACCCCTATGCAACATGCTATTTGCTGCTGAGTAGGCAATGTAGTCTCCACACTGTAAAAGACTGAAAGTAGATAGAGTTCATACTAGATGCACTTTGCTGTGCATTTTGATTTATATTATTGTCTCTGTTATTCTTTACCATAACACCAGTCCAGCCTGAGCCACTGAGACATTCCATAGCATTGTTATCAGGTAGTAATTTAAACTCTGACCTTTGTTTTGCAAGACAGTCATCATCCTAATTATTACGTTCCACCTGTACTTCATTACACATGCCTCTTTGGATGTAGAGTTAAGTGTATACGATGTTTCATCTTTGCCAAAAACTTTAAGCCCCATCTTTCTCATCAATTCTTGTCAAAATATGTTTTATTTACATTTGTAAACCAAATATTCCCTGGCTTTACCAGCCTATAGCTACAAAGTGAAATCATGCTTCTTTAATAACCATATATTGATGGCTTAGCACTGGCATTCTATTCCATTCTGTGCAGGGAATCCAGTCTCTTACTTGGGGATGTTTATGTGCTCTACATATCCAGGCTGTCTTCTTGGGTTTCATCAGCTTTCTAATCTTTACTTTGCCCAGTGAGTTGCTACTTGCTCCAAGCAAGTAGCTTGATAGTCTGAGAATGCAACGTCTCTCAAGCTATTATCCCTTCTCCGTGCATTCTCTATGGGGGTGATATTGCGCCCACAGGGGTGAAAATTGGTTCTTGGGGGGTGAAAACATCTTACTCATCTTGCTCTTTTAATGTATAAAGCACAGAAATGCATATAGTACATAAACAGATATATGGTCTATCTGCAGCATTAAAATTCCATGGGAAGGGAGGCAATTGGGGGGAAAAATGCCTAATGAGGCTCCTTAGGGAGTTGATAATGAAAACAAAAACAAGGTTGAGAAACTGTTCTAACCTATCATCCCAAGTATAGGAATAGCCCTTTCTGGGATTATAAGAGAACGAGGAGAACTGAGTGGAGACAAACCATGAGAGACTCCTAACTCTGGGAAACAAAGGGTTGTGGAAAGGGAGGTAGGTGGGGGGATGGGGTAACTGGGTGACAGGCACTAAGGAGGCCACATGGGTGACGGGATGAGCACTGGGTGTTACACTATATGTTGGCAAATTGAATTTAAATTAAAAATATTTTTTTAAAAAAGGACTAGCCCTTTACCTTAACTTTTCATAGCCTGAGACCAACTCATAGATGTTTATGAGAGTTACTAAAAATTTGAAAGGTTATACAAGATGAAAGTCCTGGAAAAGTGCTAAATATGGTCCCACTCAGAATACACCCTCTTTTAGGGCACCTTACAATGTGCCTCTCTGCCTACTTCCTAATCAGCTTTCTTATCCACGTTATTACTTTCTCTCCAGCAGTTCTAGACACGTCTGTGATTTAGATTTCACATTTCCCCTCTCCAATTTCATTCATTGTCCTGGAGCTGCCACTTTCCAAGGTGACCGATCATGGGAATTCCCACTCCCTCTCGGGTGCTCCATACTCATAGTGTGTGACTTTGCCTTGTGGCCTCTAGAAGGAAAATCCTGTTGGAATATCCTTGTCTGATGCAGTTTTCAAGTCTGTGACATCTAGTCTTATATTACTCTAAGATTGTCACATTAACAATTTAAGTTGAGATTAGTCAAACCCAACCTAATACCCTTTTAGATTCCCTTTTGTCTGCTATAAAATCATACTGCTAAGTCTTCCCACTCACCTCAGAGACCACGGCACTCAAACTCTAGTACACACACTCAGAAAACAGTGACAAAATTATTTAGCTTTTTTGCCAAAATACAGCAGTTAGGAAATCTTGGAGACTCTACTATTAATTTGCCTTCCTTTAAATATCTCCACAAGAGTGGTGTAGCAGAATTGTCAGTTGTTGGGTAGTATTATGGTTTTACAGTATTATACATTAAAGTGTGCACTGATGTCAAGTACAAAGTTTCTAGTAGGTTAACCAACTTGTCCCTGTTCATTTGGGACTTTATCTTAGCTCTGGAAGTCCTGAGTCCCAGGAAACCACTCAATCTTGGGCAAACTAATTTCCAGCTCAGTTCAGTGAATACCTGGAGACCATTCTAGCAAAGGTGACATAAGAGTAGTAGGTATTATCAAAATTTTTTTGTAGTGCAGTGTTGATTTTGTTTTCTTGATGCTACATTCTCCCTTACCCTATTTCTCACTATAAAAGGAAAATCTATATAGCAACATTTCCCCCCATATTTAACAAGTTAAACATTTTACCTTACAATCATTATGTGAACACATATATCTTTTAGAAACTGGACATTTAGATGGTCATTCTGTAACAAGCCTCTAATAGGAGATGCTATTATTTTTGGCAGCTGGAAGTGGTGAATCATCCTATTTGGTAATCACAGTTGCTGGTTGTCAAGAAAAAACATTTTAAATATTGCATGATACTGCTTAGCCCTCTGCCCCTCCTTGTCAATGCCACTGCTGTGTCTCCTGAGAGACCCAATATGTTAGGGCATGTCCATTGAAAATTGAAGCTGTATAATCTATTACAATGCAAAATAGAAATCAGCTTCACGCTGTGGGTAGCATTGAAACAGGCTTGTTACATTTACAAAGATTGTTCTGATAAGAGCATCCCCAGTTGACCAACATATGGGCACTGATGAGGCTATGTGTCTCTCATTTAATTTATAGTTGGAGCTTCCACCTTTGAGGTTTAACTAGCTTTTCAATGGTACATTTTGCACCTGTTCAGTGTTACTAATCCCAGAGACTATTTTCCTCTTTATCCTGTAGAATTATCCAGAGAGGCCAATTAAGAAAAAAGAAAAAAGAAAGAAAGAAAAGAGCAATTCAGGGAAATAGAAATGTGCTGTATCCCAGAGGTTACAAGATAGAGCACACGAGGGAAAATGAATTCATCTTTGAATTTGCTACTGTAATTTTAAAAATAAAGTCTTATATATACAAAGATTGTTGCAATACTAGAGAAATATTTTAATGAACTTTAAAAAGTCTCTATTAATTTGTAATATACGTAATTCCGATATTTGTGAAGTTCCTACTGTATGGATTAATGACTATACAGAACTCTCCCTTCTCTCCTCTTTCTTCCCCAAAAAGAAGAGAGTTTAATATTGTGTAACTTCCATGTCAGCTAGAGGGAAGTAGAAGATGCTCTCATTCCCATTTCACAAACGGAGAGACCATAGCACAAAGAAACTGTGACATCTCCAGCAATCTCCCAATTCGCCAGCATGCCTGAAATATGATCAAGTTGGAGCTCTTACATCCCTGTGAGCTATCTGGCAGGAAAATGGTCCCCCCCCCCTTTTTTTTCTTTATTTTGTTTTGTTCTGAAAAGCATAGTTTATTACGTTTTCAAAAGATTTATTTTCTGGTAGTTTTTTAGGATAATGCTTAAGCACAGTCAGGAAGAAAGCCAAAAAAAAAATCAGGTATTTGCAGTTCTGTGCAACTTAAATAGGGAAGAAATTGAATTTAAATGTATAAACTTTAATAAGGGTAGTATTACTGGACTTCAGAGTTTCACCTAGAGCAATTTTTCCTTCTGCTATGTCAAGACTGTGATCTTTTATATTTAGATTGTTTTGAAGTGCTCAAAAGGCAGTCACCCCATCTATGTCCTGATTCAATTATAGTAGTAAATTTCGGTGCTGTGGAATTAGATCTGATTAATTACAAAAGATTTTATGTAATTTTTCTACTTATATTAGAAAGATTTCATGGTGCCCTAATTGCTTAATATGACTGCTCACATTTCATTAAGATAAAGTTAAAGAAGCTTATTTTAATATTTAAATTATTAACAAGAGACTTGGCTACATTACAGTGAGTTCTGACCAAATACATAGGTCGAACTATGTAATTCAACTCAATTCAGTTCCATCTCACAATTTCAGAAGAACTATAGCTGTGCTCCTGCAATAATTGAATCCTGACGTAGGTTTCCCCTCTTTACAAAGAGCTTAGTCAATAAATTCATAAACTCTGCACTCAAAAGTTTGGATTAACAGAGATTTAGAGAAATTAAGCAAGTTTTAAAAACATCCAAACTTTGGGATGCCTGGGTGGCTCGGCAGTTGAGCGTCTGCCTTTGCCTCCTGAATTCCAGGATCAAGTCCCACATTGGCCCCCTTACAGGGAGCCTGCTTCTCCCTCTGCCTATGTCTCTGCCTTTCTCCTCAATCTCTCTCTCTTTCTCTCATGAATAAATAAATTAAATCTTTAAAAAAAAATCCAAACTTCCTGAAGTTTTGATATATACCTATTATTCTTAAGGAATAAAAATCATTGCATCTCCTCCCCACCCTCCAGCCCCACATCTCCACCGCTCCTTCCGGCAAATGGACAACAAGAGAGACAAAGACATAAGTTTTATAGTTAAATAAAATTTGTTTTGAGAATTTTGTATTTTCCGTAAGACTCTATGAGAATATCTTTATATATTGGGTAGCCTGGATTGGTGATTACTGGTGCATGTTTCTAGTAACTTCATTATTTGAACTCTGCCTATTCTCAGACACATTTGAGTTGGCTCTCAAAAATGCACAAAATACAAAATGATGATAAATTAGGAAACTGAGGAGATACAAAAGTGAGAAACATTGAAAAAATAACCCTGAATAAATAGCCATAAAATGGGATTCAGGGATCTCACCATTAGCTCTTCTATTTCTACACCAGTGCTTCTCAATTCTATCTATACATTCAGATACTGGGAAGCTTCTAAAAAATAAGAATGCCTGCAATTCACCTCAGACGAGTTATATCAGAATTTTGAGGGTGGGGCCCGGGCACTGCTATTTTCAGAAAATCATATAGATTATTCTAACATGCAACCAGGATTAAGAATCATTGTCTTATACCACAAACATAAAAACAAAATTAAAAAAAAAGTATCACCACTGCTTCTCACTCCCTTGGCCCTGTTCTCTCCTTTTAGATATAAGGAAAATTTCTAGACTTCCACAGCAATCCATTCTGTCTTTTACCTTATTATTTTGTTTAATGTAAATTGATTCAAGTTCTTCTTAATAAAAATGTTTCAAGATTTTGCTTTCAAGATTCTATGACCTTATGTTGGCAAACTGAACACCAATAAAAAATAAATTTATTATTTAAAAAAAAAGATTCTATGACCTTGTGGAAACAGAAACAAAAACTAAGTAGCCCAAGATGCAGAGGCATAAATGCTCAAAAGTGGTATAAATACAGAACCATGGGGGGGAGAGAAGTGATTCCTTATAGCTGAAGAGGACAGTGTGAAAATCATAAAGGACTGCGTGGAGGAGGCAGCAGGCATTTGTTCCAGTGCTTGAGAACTAAGAAATAGCAGTTACAAACAAGATGAAGGTAAATGCACATGCAGCTGAAGGATGAGTGAGCAGGGAGGCACAGAAGTGTTCCTGGGTGTTGGGAATCCACGGGTAGGAGAGCAGACCGACAAGGCATACGGATAAGAGGTGGCTAAATAATTATATTCACAAGGAGTTCTCATGCTACATTTCTTAGAAGATACTTTTTTCAAGGTTGGATGCAGCAGGAAGAAATTTCCTATCGTACTACCCTGGAGTTAAAAATCCTGATGGTATCTTGTGTATGTGGTGGGATAATTAACTGAAATAATACTTTGTCCTTCCTTCACTCCCTAAGCTTTTCCTGTCTCCCTTTTTTGAAGCAAGTTACTGAGCTTTGTGGTTCCTTGTAGTCCTTGCAGTCAGAATCGGAGTAGGATAAAAGATGGAGAAATCTCAAAGTAGTCTATATTTGAAAAGCCTTCATCAGTTGATATTTTGCTAGAACTCTAGAAGACGAAAGGAGAGGGAGCTTGTAGCAGGGCAAAGGGCTCTGAGATGGAGCTATGTGTTACTCTAAGTGAGTGGGCATCCCAGGAAGGGAAACTTGACACAGGGTTTCCAGCATTTGCTGAGATTCTCTTACCTACCTGAGTAGGGGTACAGTAAGTCAGGGAACATCAAGGGATTACAGCAGGCAAAAACTATGAGAAGCCAGTAGCAACCAGGATATACTGGACATCAGCACCCACCCTCGCCCCGTTGCTAGTTACTATATAAACCTTTGAGAGTCTGGTACAACCAAGGTGGGGGCGGGGGGGGGGGCGGGGAAGGCGGAGAGGCTATAATAACTGGAATAGAATTCTCTTCTGCCCTGAAGGATAAGGAAAATAGTTCCTGTACCTTCAAGTTTGTGGACATAATTTGCAAATGCTACAGATATGTGGATACTTGAGCTCAAGAGGGTGGGGGAGAGTTTGAATGAGCTAGGTTCCTACCTTTAATTATTGGAAGAGCTTCTAGAATAGAATTAACATTTATTATACACTAATCAAGAACAAGGTATTCGCTTACATTACCTCGTTTTATCTTCATAGCAATCATATAAAATAAGAACTGGTTTTATTTCCATTATACAGGTGAGATCAAAACCAGTCAACTTGGTAAAGTAACTCAACAGGAATATGGGGAACCTGGATTCAGCCTTAAGCAGACATCACAAAAATCTTCTTCCTTGACTGAATTCCTATATCCCCTCCCCAGAATCTTTATTCTGTGCTGCTATTAGTAAAAATATATATGCGAAAAACAATAAACCAAAGGCTAGGAATGCAGTCTGTGGAAGACTTATTCTCTTTTCCTCCCTGATGATTTGAAAAACTCCGATAAAAAAAGCCTGAACATGTAAAATGCCCTCGCTTTAAGAGATAACTAGAAGAGAAGAATCTCCAGTATTACTCCGTCTGCTCTTATAGTGTATCTCTGCATTTTTTCTCTTCCTCTGACTGCAAATTTTTCTTTGCCATGACTGCTTGTCATTTACATTCATTGTGCTCTGATAAAGGGTTGTCATAGCTTTAAAGTAGGCAATTCCACCAAAGTAACCTTCAAAAAAAAAAATCCAAAATCAAATGCTTATAGATCTCTGTCTCACTACTCCTTATCTAAAAATGAATATTTGATAAGGAACTTCTTTCACCATATATTCATTGGGAAGGAAAAATGGATTGCATTTCCACATGCGAGGCAGTATTTTTTGATGAACTTGAGATCTTCTGGTACTTTATGCACCTGTCACTTTGTTCAGTCATAGCAGTTTTGTTTCCTGACAACTTGCTCATTGGTATCCAGAGGCCAGTGAGAAGTTGAACTAAATAGGGTATGAAATTCCTAAATGGTAGTTGGGTTGGCATCCTCATAAACCTGCTTCATAGTGGAGATCTCAGGAGTAAAGTGCCTTATAACTTTTCTTGGTGGGGCACTGGGTGGTTTAGTGACTGAGCATCTGCCTTCAGGTCATGATCCCGGGGTCCTGGGATAGAGTCCCTCATCAGGCTCCCCACAGGGAGCCTGCTTCTCTGCCTATATCTCTGGCTTTTTCTGTCTCTCATGAATAAATAAATAAAATCTTAAAAAAAAAAAAAACTTCTCTTGGTGCCCAAAACTGTGTTCTTGTATCTTGATAAGGTGCATTTTAGAAAATCCTGTAGGAGCAGAGACTAGATAGGTACATACACCCAGCAAATGCAGATGTGTGTGTGTGTATATATATATATATATGAAAATAGGTGCTGTGAAATATGATTATAGATGTAGATATATATGTATACATGTATATATATATGGAAGAAAATAGATGCTGTGAAATATGATTGCAGAAATATTAGTAGCTTCAACTCTCTATTCTAGGCAATGAGATTTGGGGCAAGTTTTATATCCCACTATATGTAATTATTTTTCAAGATTCATATTTTTTAATTTATATTTCTAATTTATAATAACAATTTATGAACAAAATAATGACTAAGAGGCATAGAAATACCACTATAGGACACCTGAAAAGAAAGGGGAAAGTATATATTGATAGTTTGAAAATATCATTAGATACCAATTAAATAGCACAAAATGTGCCATCAACTACAGGCAATGCCTCTGAGAATCTTGCGTGAGGGAACAAATACATTGGTACTTAGGGAAGACAGTGCTGGACAATGCAGTGCCAGGGCAGAGCCAACTGAGTTCTTCAAGAAGATAGAACTAACTGAACACACAGCTTCTGGACCCCTTTAATCTGAGATCACCCTCCTCAGAGGAGTAACAGACCCTAAAGGGACTAACTGAGGTTAGCCTTCACAGCTACCTAGGCACAATAGCAGGCATGGAAGGAGGCTGGGTTTCTTGCTATTCCCTTTCTCTCTACTCACTCCTAATTCCAGATATTCTTTTAAAGTATAATGAATTAACTTTATCTGTTTCTGTTTTTCTGATTTGAGACAAGAGACTTTTGAAGGCCAGATTGGTAATCAGGGTCAGAGAAACACCGATGGGTAAATGCTGCACTCTGAGGTAACCTCAGGGATTTACTGACAAGCTGGTCTGGCTGTGCTCTTTATCCCCACGGGCCATTTCCACCTATCCTGATTAAGGTGCAGTGCAATGGCAGCTTCTGACAGATAGCTTGGTTGTTTTGTTATAAGGAGCTTCATTTTCTAGGGATGAATTATGAAGAGTTTTTTTTTTTTTCCCTTTTTCTGTTGTTTTAAGATAGGCCTGTCTCATCTGAAAATGTGTTAATTAAGCTATCATGTATTGCCTTGTTTCTAGTCCTACACATTTGATATGGGCAAATTACTCTTTAGAAGACAGCTTCCAATACTTGGAATAGCAGCTGGAGTGATTCTACCAAGAGTACAGGCTGGAGGGGCTGGGCATGAGGGGTGGGTTGGCAAGAGGAAAGGAATGGTCTGATCGAGCTCAAAGGCAGGCAGTCTTCCTGCTGTGGCCCTTGGCTGGGTCTACTTCCCTTTCTGTTTGCCTCCTAATCAGACTTGATGTTACCTACCCACTGACCTGTTTCCCTTTGACACTCCCAGGTGACTCTTCTACTAAATCTCCGCTGGTGGGATGTTGGCTTTCCCCAGCCAAAGGCTGGCCAGAAAAATACTGTTTCTATCTCAATAGGCTGGAATGAAGGCAAAAGCTACATGTTCTATGCTCAAATATTCAACTCAATTAAATGAACATTTAGTAGATATCTACTGTGTTCAACAGCTCTGGAATAGTAGAGAGAGAGAGAGAGAGAGGTAAGAATTGAAACAGTCTCTGCCCGTGGGTAGTTTGGTAGTTTTGCTTGTCCTGGGGACAAAGCAACCATTGTGAAGGGTAACAGTAAGGGCAGCAAGAGAAATGCAGCAATGTGTTATGGAAAAAAGGACAATCAGAGAATTTCCTCTTCTGAGGCCCCCACCCCTACCACACACACACACACCCAGGGTGCTTCTAACAAGGTGAGGGGTGACTTCATGTTTTCTGTTTTCTGCATCCCAGTTCTTCATGCAGGACTGGCACACAGTGTTTGTTAAGCCATTGTTTAAGAGAAGGGATATGCAAATCTGAGAGGGCTTACTAATCAGGTGAAGTGCCACTTGAGAGACAGATGAGCGCTGGAAGAAGAACATTCTAGTCCAAATTTTAAAAAAAATAGTATTTCAACAGTTCGGAGACCTATAATCCCTGCCCAGCTTCCTGTACTCATTGACTTCCACTTTATCCAGGAATTTTGAGGAGAGGTTTCTGCACAGGTAGTTGAAAACAAGACTTACCTGGTGAAAATAGTTTAGTTGATCTCTTAATTCTAATGTTGCTCACGAACTTGTGTCTGCTTATTTCCCTCCCTTACTCCCATTCTCTCCTATCTGACCTTCCCACTTCTCCTTTGGGTCCTGTATCCATTTTCTCTTGTTCTGAGCTCTCTACATCATCCTTATGCCTGCAGACTAAAGGGATAAGGTGCAGGTGTGTTACCAGGCCACCAAGCTAATCTAAGCTTTCCCACACAACAAAGTACTTTTGAGCTAGTCTTTAGAATAACTCTCCTAACTCTCCAGTATTCAGCTGTTTTCTGTGGCTGGTGTAACAGAAGCTCTGAGAGTTGATATGGACGGAGTATGGCATAAGTATGAGTCAGAAATGTTCATTTTCCACTTCTTTATTTTGCCTTCTGAGTCACGGTACCTCTGAAAAATTAAACACCTCCTCTCCCTACCACCTGAACCCTTGAAAATTTGCAATGAGTTCACATGCATCTCCAACTCTCTACTCTTCAACCCTCTCAAATGGAACTTTTCACAATGTTTTAGCTCCCCATTGGATCTGAGGATCCAGCAGGTGGCCTTGATTTTATAATAAAAGGCTTGTAGAAAATCTCTTTTTGTTTTCTTTCCATTTTCACTGTATTGTTCAGTTTTGACTGTCCTTTCTTCCTTCATATCCCTGTAAGATTTCTTTCCAGACATTTCTTCAAATGACTTGACAACATCCCTGTTATCTTCTAAGAATCTAATATTGCTCTCTGGCTGCTTTAGAAAAATGTGTCTGTTTTTCCATCTCATTAAGAAGCATCTGAAATCTCTCTGAAAACACATGAAAGGAATATATAGAGGGCCTCCCAGAATCTGAAAGTCCCATTAAAATTAAGTCCTATTAGCGTTTTTCATAACATCAAAGAGTCATCAATGCATTTAAAAATGTACTACTTTGTTTTGGTTATGGGTGGGGTAGGACTTAAACACAAATTTACCTGCTTCTGAGTTTATCATAGGAATCAAAGGAATGAAGTGGACAGAAGAAAAAAAGCTCTGATTCTTTTCATCTCGGGTTATTTCTGAAATGACAAAATGATGATCCCACAAAATTCTCGAGAGCTCTCTTCCTGTTGCTACAGTTCCACTGCTTTCAAGGGGTGACCTGACTAGGAAAGGATCCCTTTTTCCTCTTTCTGGCTACTAAGCTGAGGCAGATGTAGCCACAAGGTGTCACTATTGCTAAAATAGATCTTCACCTACAGGCTCAATTGTGATTATGTATATATTAACTTGGCTTTCATTTTGTTTTTAAGTAGGGGCTTTGGGAAAGGCATTTTTTGATTGGCAGTATTAGTTGCCTCTTTCACTTCAAGCAAACTGATCCTGAGTGAGGCTCAGATTTCTAATCTGGAAATTGGATAGAAAAGAAAACAATGCCTGTTTTTTTAGGATAGTTGCTAGTTTTAGAGAACCTTGGTAGAGCTGAGTTTCACATTCAGCATTGTATAAGCACTCAAAAAGATTATTTCCCTTAACTTAAAAAGCGAGGTATGAAGTTAAAAGGTAGGAGTGAGAGAGAAAGTGGTAACTTTAAGGCCTCTTTCTCCTTTTCTTCCATTCTTTTGATTTTAGAGCTACAAGAGTATCATCTAGTACAGAGTTCTGGTTATTGTAAATAGCTATGCCATTTAAAAATCTTTGGGAAAAAGTCAATAGTATTGCTCCTTCTGACAGAGTCACAAAAATTATTGTGTATAAATATTAAAGTCATATTAAAGTCTCTAAGGAGTCCTGTTACAAAGAAACCTAACTGGCCTACTTTGTTGAATCCAGTTTTCCAAGTTTCTGTGAGCCAAGAATATACTTCTTGTTTATTATCCAGATTGGAAAAGTTTAGCCTGGCTTAACTTTGTTGTACAGATAGAAGAAAAATCCAGAGACTAACTTTTGCTTCACCAAACACATCTTGGAAGTGACAGAGCTGGTCTAGAACTACTACTGTCTTAGAGTTGGTTTGTATCAATTCACAAGAGCCAGTGGAGCTCATCTCTTTTTAATTCTGTGTTTAGCAATGTCAGGTTGAAAGCTTGAAACACGCCACAGTGGAAATATTTACACCACAGAAATTGGCAATTACTACTAACCACTTCTTTTTTCTCCAACATCAGGTTTACCAGTGTACCACCATTAGAACCCAGGCATTCAGATTCCCACCCCAACATAAATGAAGAGTGTTTGCTCCCTGGCCAATATCTCTTCCAACCCAACCCTGATTCCTGGGACAGCTTCAGGGGCCAGAACAAGTTCAGAGACTCCATCTACCCCACAGCTGACCCAAGATGGTTTATTTTATAGCTCTATGGGATGCAGGCTATGGGGATTTGGTGACCACCAGGTGCCGTCAACTTCTCTAAAAAAGTCCCTCTTTTTAATAGGTAAAGATAACAATAATGAGGATACCAACAGTCATTGTTAGAGTACTTGCTCTGTGCTGTGGATTGCATTAGATACTCTCAGACCCAATCCTAGTCTCACAGAAAACTGAAATGCAGCCTCGTTTAACATTATGCACACAGCAACACAACCAACACCTGCCCATCAGATCGTGAATAGCATGATTTTCCCTCGAGCCACTTTAGGCTTCAACTAGTATAGGGAAAGAGGAGCAGAAATGTCCGCCTGGCATGGGCATTCCTGAACAAGAACATAAGCCAGAACCAAGGAAAATACATTCTTTTGAGGAGGCTTCTGCCTCTTGTGTCTAAAACTCACACTTCCTTGAGCCATGAGGAAATGGAGAAATGGAGCGGTTCCACACCTGGTGCAGGAGATATTACAGAAACACATTGGGAGACACAGAGAGATTACTCCCGTTGATTGTGGCTTCTGGGCAGAGAGAAAATATGGAGAGAACCAGGAGGTTAAAGTAGTTTTTACAAATAACAGCTTGAGCCTTAAACCAGAATGACAAGCTGCTTCATGCTTTTTCGAAAATGGCTTCAAATCATTCATCAATTGTTTCAGTCGCAACAACATTAGCATCAGCAAAGGCTCTGAAATTTGAAGTGAAGCTGTGGTAGGAAAGCAGGAAAAGTACAAAGCCATGTGAGCTCTGGTGTGGGCTCTATGCTGTCCCATTATTGGGCTGTGCACTGACGCCATGGAGGCCCAGTACGCAGGCTCCACTCCTGCTGGCAGTGGGTCCTGAGAACCCAGCATTGCAGTAAGAGTGCCTAAGAATCCCTGGAAGTTGACAAAAGGACCTGGTCACTCCAGCTACATAATGACTTGCTTAATCCTACCTTTTTTTTTTTTTTTTTTTTTGAGGGGGGGAATGAAGCACTAGAGCTGTGGAGTCACTTTTGCATTCAGGCTTGGATATTCAATTTGTGCTCTCTATGGTCTACTGATTGAGCTTCACACAGATTTATCATCCTGGAGGTTTTATATATTTTGTTGATAAATTTGAATTTGATACCACAAAATTTAAACCTGAAATCGTTTCCTATACCACTATTTATGCTTCAAATCAGATAAGTGCCACTTCTCTGCAAAGGATTAGAGTTCAGTCACTCATGGTCAAACTTCCAAAATCAAGCCCTCATTATTTCAGCATGGATGAATTGTCTCTCTTTTTAAGCATGTAGTGTGCTGTTTTTATATACTAGGTTGCCTGAGTCTAAGGATTCCTGTGCTGAATATCTAATATCCTGTAGTGGAAAGGCCAGTAGTATAACCTATCATGACCACAACTCCCGTACAAAAGAATCTGAGAAGAGCTGAAGGTTGATTACTTCTATAGGTAGCCATGTTCTGTACCAACACGACTCTGTGTTATTCTTCCACGCTCACCCCAGGACCTGTGTTCATGCTGGCATCTGAACAAAAACAACTAGTCCCAGACTGGTTTAAGCTTGTATGCCATGAACAGTGGAGGCAGTGGAGAGCATTGCCGTGGGAACACAGCTTGATGCAAGAAGTACCTGAGAAGGAAAAACCATCAAGTGTGGCTGCAGAGTCTTTCCAGCATGGCAGCCACAGGGGCTTTTGGCTCTGCACTAGATTGTTCTCACAGCAGATAGGCCTCCCACCTAGGATAGTTGATTCAAAGTTTAACCCACGCATGCAATAACAGTATTCTGCAAACATTCCTGAATCTGCAGCTAAAGCAGTTTAAGAATGGAAAAGCATGAAAATGTAGAGTTTGATAGGATCGGAAGTTTAAGTTTTAAAAATAAAATATTAAATAGACTAGTAAGACTATTCATTGCAACTATTAAATGGGATTGATGATCAAACTTTCACTGCCTACCATTTTATTTTAGACCCTAAAAAGCACAACACATTCAAAAGTTAATTATAAAAAGGGAGGGCAACTACATCACGGGCTTTGTGTGCTTATCTTCATCCACCACAGCAGCCGATTAGCAGTGCTTTATCAGAGGGTGTTAGAAAGCAGACACATCAACAAAGCTCACTTATTAATTCTGTGAGCAAAATTAGATCATCAGAGCTTGTTCTTAAATTTCTGGATCAAAGCTGAATATTAATAAGTAAATAGACAATTCAAAACAAAGCAATGCATACTCTACAGAAAACTCTCTTCTCCTCACTTCTCCCTCAAACAGAATCTGTCTTTGAACCTATAAAGTTTGCTCATTTGCCTACGTCACCTATACCCAAAGGATCTTCTGTATTTTCTTGGTTATGAAAAAGGGATGCTTTCCAGTGAGACAACCAATCATAGTCTGACTATTGTGTGCTTTCTCAATTTTCTCTTCACTGCACCCCTACATTATACCTTGTCTCCAACAAAACTGGTCGTCTTCTCAGCATTCAATAAATATAATTTGTTTTTCTGCCTTTGTGTGTCCACCCATGCCATTGTTTCAAACTAGAATATCCTTTCCTTTCAGTTTTCACTCTTAGTCATATACCCATCCTTTAAAACTTACCTACAAATCATTTTCTAATCTGGCCCTGAGAATAGGATATGGTCTTGTCCATCTGTGGTCATCTGAAAAAGTTGTTTTCAAATTTTATGTGACACAAATCATATGTAAAGCATATTAAAACTATAGATTCCTAGGCCTTACTCCCAGTGATTCTGATTAAGCAGATCTGGAATAGGGCTCCATAGTCTCCATTAAAACAAAATACCACCAATTAATTCTGATGCACCAAGTTTGTGGACCATTCCTGCTACAGATTGAGTATCTGTGTCTACCCCTCACCCTGCCAACAAATTCATATGTTGAAATCTAATCTCCAATGTGATGGTATTGGGAGTTGGGGTCTTTAGTGAATGATTAGGCCATGCATGCGGAAACAAAAGAGACTCCAGCCAAATACCGTTTTTGAGACAGTTCTTCTTTATTCTCACTATAAAAATATAAGCCTTGGTCCCCATATTTAGGATAGGAAAAAAATTGTTAGTCTTTTTGGCACTGTTTGCATTCATTGCTCATGGTGGAGACGTGATGCCAGCTAACTTAGCAATATATTCAGAAGTGGCTGGAAAGTCTAAATATATAATCTGAATTGTTTCATAAACAACTACTGTCTCAGTTTCTCAACCTATGAAAAAAATTAAGAGTTTCCATTAAGCAGACATCTAGCTAAACTTAGTGAACTATTGCTTTGCAAAGAAGACTAGACTTTATTTTTATTTAATGTGCTTGTATTAAAATTATTCAATTAAACCTGAGAAGAAAAATAAGGTGTTCTTCTAATGTTTATATGAAAGCCATTTTTCTAAATGAGTTCCTGTATGAATACACATAGCATTTTATCAAAAATTAATAGTCTCAACCTGAAAAGTATCATAGCACTATATATTAATTATCCAAAGCAGTGGCTTTATTTATGACCTCTTTGACATAGTCTTCACCTCAGTAGTCTCAACTCCAAAAGCCATGAAGAAAATAGAAAAGGAACTGAATGTAGGTTTTCAACTGGAACTGTGTTTAATTACTTCTGTTCTACACTATTTGTGCTGTATGGTCAGTAACATGTTAATGAGTTTCAATTAAGTTACCTTCACAGATCTAAGTTACCTTCACAAAATTCTGCCAAGAAACAGAAATTGGGTCATAGAAGGTGGGATGCTGAATAAATATTGTCTTGTTATCAGTGAATATATATGCTTAACCCCTTTAATTTTCCATTATCTGTGATTCAGAATCACGGATGTGTGTTACAGGGTTAAGGTCCATGATTACAAGTGGCTGAGAAGGACGTAAAAGAATTAATAGGCTAAACAACTGTAACTCTAATATGTTCTATGAAACCTGAAAGGTGTGCTTTGGACTGTTGCACCCTGAGCTTTGCTGCCAGCAGAATGCTGAGGTGGGAAGGTGACTGGTCTGAGAGAAAGGGCTGAAATTAGAAGAGCATTTGTCAGCATGTTCTTCACAGAACACTAATCCCTTAAAAATAAGAGAAGAAAGAAAATATTCCATAATCAAAGAATTCAGGACACACTATATACTCTATCTTCCCACCCCACCTTGGAGATTTATACAACTTAAAGGTTCTGAAATTCTTGCAATTAAAGAAAGACCAAAAGAGCATTTAAATATTTTTAACCAACATCTCCTGGTATTTTCCTGGACTAAACCCTTATTTTGAGGAATTGGTTTCCTTGTATCTGGGAACCTGAATTTTTGGATGGTTCCTTCCATCCCAAAACTGATAAGTGTAGTTCACTGTACCTTGACTATTTCTACAAGCCATGTGGTTTATACTGAACACCTGCTTTCTTTCTGGGAGTCTGGGATTTAGATATGTGCTAGGCAGAGGCGCCTTATTACCATCCCCAATAAAAGCCATGGACACTGTTATTTAATGAGTTTCTCTGGCTGGTAACATTTCAAAGGTACTGTGACAGTGGCTGCTGGGGAAATCCGGTGCACTCGTGTGATTCACTGGGCAAGAAAGCTTGTGCCTGGTTTTCCCTCTGCTGATTATGCTAGGTAGCATTTTACTTTAACAAGTCGTAACTGTAAGTGCTAATATCTGCTGCTGAGTCCTTTGAGTCCTCCTACCAAATTATTGAAACTGAGGGTGGTGTTGGGGACCCCAAATACATGTGGTGTGCAAGAAAGAGATTGGCTCTGCCTTCAGAGGACTTACCATTCTAATTATGTAGAAGATAAACCAATATTTAAAAAAATTATCACTTAGAAACTTAAAATTAAGATAAATACTTTAAAAAGGGGAGGGGGGAGTGCAGGTTTCTAGGAGAAACAAAGTAACAGCAAAGTGAATCTGGTTTGGGAAAATCTGCAAAGATTGTGCTGAAGAAGTGAGACTTAGGCTGAGTCCTAAAGGACGGGTAGGAGTTACTCATGACAAAAGAAAGGGGATGAACACTTTGGACAAAAGGGACAACTGGAGAGGCTCTGAGACTCATTGAAGATGGCACACCTAATAAGCAACAGACCAGCATCAGAAAATAGTTTCCAGGACCTATGTTAAGTGTTCTTTCTATGACACCGGTGGTGCAAGAGCACTCAATGTCAAGAGCATTTGAAAGACTTTCCATCAATCTTAGCTTCCTCGTACCCAGATCTAGTTATTCCATTGCTGCGTGTATCAGAAGAAAGTCAAGTTATGCTGAGGGTATTTATAAGTTGAGTTTGATTCCAAAGTCAAAAACTCTGGTTTCTTTTATATATACCCTATTAGCCAGCAATTGTACCCCTCATTATATACTTACCAGAAATTATTTATGTATATACACCAAAGTGAATATACAATATGTTCACATCAACCAAAAACCATAAACTACACTTATACTTTCTATAGAAGTATGGATAAATTACAGTATATTAATATAATGGAATATTGTACAAGAGAGAATTTGAAAAAAAAATTGGTATATGCAACAGGATGGGTAAATCTCAAAAACGAAATAATGAGCTAAAGAAATCAGACATAAAAGAGAACATTTATTTCAATTTATGTAAATTCTTAAACATGTAAAACTAAGTAGTGTTGTTACAAGTGAGGATTTGATTACCCTGAGGTACAGTGACTAGGAGTAGCATACAAGCTCCCCTGGGTGCTAGTTATAACTAACTCCATTTTCTGACCTTGGTAGTGGGTACCCAGTTTATGAAAGGCTTTTGCACTGTACACTTAAGGTCCGTACACTTTTCTATAGATAAGTTTTAACTCAAAAAAAAGTTTACAAAGAAATATGAGTTCTTGCCCTGCTATTATCTTGCATTAGCAGGACCTTTTAACGTGGACAAAGCAGAGTCTCATCAAGCCTCAAATTTCTCATTTCTAAGGTGAATGAGAATATCTGTCTGACTTTTCCTCAAATTTTAATTGAAATCAAATGCATTACTGAGTGATATTTTGGTCTGATTGGTAGATGTGATCTCAACCTGTGATGTCACTTAAAAAAATCATACTCATTTCAGTTGACTCTCGATTATTCACTGCCTAATTATCTAGCCTGGGAGTTTCCTAGACTTTAGCCCTTCTCTTCCAAACTGTTTACCCATAACAGAATATGTGGAAATGAAAGAAAAAACAACTAATTATTTTTAATGGGCACTGACAGTGTTGGAAATAAAGAAAGAAAGGAATATATCTTAAAAGTTTATGTGTACAGTTTTTAGATTGTCAAAATATTGCCTTTGTATATGTTAACTTGAATCGCTAAAAATTTATTTTGATTACTAAATAATTGTTACCATTTATTGGTTATATATCATGTAATAGAGTAGAAATCATATGCATATAAATGTTAATATATGTAAAATATGTTTTTATAAAATATATGTAAAATTAATTTTTTTACATATAGAATTATTACATATAGATTCTTATTGAATCCTTACATCAAGCTCATTAGGGAGTTTTATTAAAATATTTTGCAGGGCAGCCCGGGTGGCTCGGCGGTTTAGCACCGCCTTCACCCCGGGGCGTGATCCTGGAGACCCGGGCTCAAGTCCCATGTCGGGCTCTGGAGCCTGCTTCTCCCTCTGCCTGTGTCTCTACATCTGTGTGTGTGTGTGTGTGTGTGTGTGTGTGTGTGTGTGTCACTCTCATAAATAAATTTTTTTAAATCTAAAAAAATAAAAAAATAAAATATTTTGGAGATAAGAAAACAGGTACAGCAAGGTTACACTATTTGTGTAAGGTTATACAAGATGTAGCTTAATTAGGTTTGGTACCTGGGATTTTTTTGCCTCCAAGACCCTTGCTTTTTATCCACAATATTCCCTCCTGTTGGTGATGCCTTTAGAGCACAGGTTTTTTGTCCACACCTCCTAAATGGATGTGCTATGGCACTGACCACTGCAGCAGGTCTTACACCAATGCCAGTCTTTCTTTTGCACATGACAAAGTCTGCATTATAAAAGGAACATATGTAATCTGTTCATTTAGTTATTCACTACATTGCATTATTTGCCCTATACAAGATGCCTCATAGAAAACTATTTTTTGTGATGAAATCACAACTCCAAAGCATTTAACATTTCCAACATTAGAAAAATACGTATAAAAGACCTCTCATGATTTTATGTTTTTCACAGAAGTCTCAGTGTTCCAAAGACCCATTTTAGAACAGATCTCCCACCCCTGGACCCCAGATCTTTGTCCAGGAATACAAGAGATTTTTGTCTAAGACTTCCCTGAACTAAGAAATGAAACATGACTTTTGTCACTGAGAAAAGAATATAGTTGAGGTAGAGGAACAGAGGTGATGGGGTTATTAGGGCAGAGGTTGAAAGCATAGGAAGCCTTAGAAAGGACAGAAAGTGTTACAGGACAGGTTAGAGTAGGTAAACCAAGGCATCACCGTGCTTTGATTTAGATAAGAAAACAATGATGAGACCTTTTCAGTTCTGCCAAAGAGGAGGGCTTTGGTTGTTCTGAATCACGTACAAGAGACATCACCAACTTTCTGCTTCTGTATTACAGGCCCGGCCAGCATCAGTGGGGCTTTGCCCTCAACCACTGTATATAACCGAGGTTGATGCAAAAGACCTTTAACCCAAGAACTGTCTTAACACCTTAAGCCTTCACAGAGATGTTATCTTGCTGAGAGAGGCAGAAAAAGGTTGAGAGTTGGCAGAGTGGGGTGGAAATAAGGGCGGAGAAGTAGAGCCCAAGGGAAGGAAATGGGAAAAAATCACTGCATATGAGAATGCTCTCAATAAGTGGGCTGCTCACAACTTGTCTACAAACAAACTGAAGAACTCTGTGGATCTAACTTTATGTCTCTTTTCCTCTCCATTCTGCTATCACTTCCCTAGAGCCTTTTGTCTCATCTGTAAAGGAAAGGCATAGAAATGGCTAATCTCCAAGGTCCTTGGCAGCTCTGACAGCCTATGACTAATCCTTACGTGTGAATGCAGTGCTTCACAGTGTATGTAATACCACATTGCCTATGGGGAGAAAACTAGGCTGCAGTGTAGAATTAGGAATTTGACCTTTGAAATTTAAACTGTTTTGATTATATTTTTACTGTTTTCCTAAGGGAGCCGTTCATGTTGCTTTAGTACTTGGAAACTAAACATAGTTCTTGAAGCGAATTGGTGAAAATGACGATTATCCATCATTCGGCACTGAGGTCTGTCTCAAGGGCTGGTTAGAGGGCATGTGGCTATCTGAGGCAGAGGAAATGAAGCAGGAGAGGAAGTTTATTATGCCAAATGCAGTGCCCACTAGAAATCCAAGAAAGCCCAGCCTCTTGAGCTCAGTGGGATTTTGAACCACTTGGTGTTTGAAATAATTCACTCTTGCCTAAAGGTATAAAAAAAAAATCTTTCCAATTTTCCTCTTGAAATATCTCCAGCTGTCCCAGACATTTTAAAAAATAACAGTATTTAGATGTATTATATTTTAAAAAGAGTCAGTGAGATTCAGCTTACATTTGCCTCAAGGCTTTGTGACTTTACGTCTGCAGTCAATTTGAAAAACAGTTTGAGATATCTGTTAAACTTCGAACACAGTGAGATTTACCCATCTCCCTTTTTGAGACTACAAAATAATCCTGTATATTTTCATAAAGAGCCAATAAATTGGCCCATAGGAAAGAGGCAAACCATATCCATATTTCTAAATGCTTCTGGCAAGAGAGCTTGCTCTATTTTGGACACATAAATTGAGCCCAGCAATAGCTCCAAAATCCATCTTTTGTACAAACCTAAGAAAATCCTTAGTTCAGAATGGCCTAGAGAAAAACCCTGAGTACTATATGAATCATGTGAGATCTACCTAGAGCATGGCTACTTCCATATTTTGCTTAATATGCGACATTTGCATCAAGAACTCTGTGGATTACAGGTATCAACAGAGCTGTTTCACTTATTACATCAGTATGTTTATTGAGGCAACCCAGACTCTCATTCATGAAGTGTCTGAGGCTGTGGTCACTGTTCCCTTTCATCTTGTGACTGTTGCACTTAACCACATACCATAAAAATCATGCAGGCTAGTACTGAGATATGCTCCAGCGGACCACCTGGTTGTCACTGCATTCTTCCTGCCTCCATGTAGGGCTTCTTGTCCCGAGAGGAGACCCACCTATACCTTATTAGTAGGATCAATTACCTTACAGGTGACTTCTTTCCTAGCCTGCTGATCTTTTGGTATAAGGAGTCTGAAATGACCAAAAGGCACCATCTTTAAAGTTTAATAGGATTCTTTCAGCATCTCTGGAGGATACATTACTCCTACAGGAACCAGGAATTCTAAACCAAAATTCCCAAAGTTTAAGAGATAGAAAGCACAGATTTTTGAAGTGGGTCCCTGAAAACATCACTCAACTCTGCACCCAGATAGCCTATCTATTTGGAGCATGGCACCATAAAGATCATTGATTTAAGGTTGTACTGTCTTTGCAGAGTATCATCTTCAAGCTGGTGCCTCATCCTTTCTGTCAAAAGGTCTTCTATC
This sequence comes from Canis lupus dingo, assembly GCF_003254725.2. NCBI lineage: Eukaryota > Metazoa > Chordata > Mammalia > Carnivora > Canidae > Canis > Canis lupus. Next base: position 19,338,735 of record NC_064256.1, on the reverse strand, counting down.
ACTCTGTATAGCTGGTAGCTTCTGTGTGTATGCAGATCCTATGGTTATATATCCACTGCTACACTCTGTGACAGTTAATTTTGCATCAATTTGGGCACAGGAGTTAGTCAAACCTTATTCTAAGTGTTTCTGTGTTTGGAAGGTGTTTGGGATGAGATTAACATTTGAATCAGTAGACGGGAGTAAAGCAAATTGCCTTTCCTAATGTGAATGGGTCTTACCCAATCAATTGAACACCTGAATAGAACAAAGGGGTGACCCTTCCCTGAGTAAGAGATAATTCTCCTGGCTGATGATCTTCAAACTGGAACATTGTTTCATCTTGCCTGAACTTGTTCAACTGGGGCATCAAGCTCTTCCTGGTATTCTACAGCAGCCTGCTGGCTTTCATATTTGAACTAGCACATTAGCTCTCCACATTTTGGACTTGCCAGGCTTCATAATTGTGTGAGCCAATCCGTTAAATAAATAAATAAAACACACACCCCTCTATTGGTTCTGAAGAACTTTCTACAAAGTGCATTCCTTGGTTCAAGGTAATATTATTCAATAACAGAGAAGAAAAATGAAGAAGTAAGAAAACCAATAGCGCTACAACCAAGGATATTCAATGTGTGACAACTTCCCTTTAAAAGTACTGGGCAATTTGATGCAGTGAATATGCTACTCAGTGGGGAGAAACTGAGAGCCTTTCCACTAAGATCAGGAACACGACAGGGATGTCCACTCACCACTGCTATTCAACATAGTACTAGAAGTCCTAGCCTCAGCAATCAGACAACAAAAAGGAATAAACGGCATCCAAATTGGCAAAGAAGAAGTCAAACTCTCACTTTCCACAGATGGCATGATACTCTATGTGGAAAACCCAAAAGACTCCACCTCAAAATTGCTAGAACTCATAGGATTTCAGCAAAGTGGCAGGATATAAAATCAATGCACAGAAATCAGTTGCATCTTTATACACTAACAATGAAACACAAGAAAGAGAAATTAAGAGAGTTGACCCCATTTACAAGGCCACCAAAAGACATAAGATACCTAGGAATAAACCTAACCAAAGAGGCCAAGGACCTGTATTCAAAAAACTATAGAACACTTATGAAAGAAACTGAAGAAGACACAAAGAAATGGAAAAAATATTCCATTCTCATGGATTGGAAGAAAAAATAGTGTTAAAATGTCTATGCCACCTGGAACAATCTGCTCATTCAATGAAATCTCTATCAAAATACCATCAACTTTGTTTTTTACACAGCTGGAACAAATAGCCCTAACATCTGGATGGACCCAGAAAAGACCCTGAATAGACAAGTGAATGTTGAAAAAAAGAAAACCAAAGCTGGTGACATCACAATTCTGGGGTTCAATCTCTACTACAAAGCTATAACCATCAAGATAGTGTGGTACTGGCACATAAACAGACAGAGAGATCAATGGATGGAACAGAATAGAGAACTCAGAAATGGACTCTCAACTCTATGGTCAATTAATCTTTAACAGAGCAGGAAAGAATATCCAATGGAAAAAAGACAGTCTCTTCAACAGATGATGTTGGGAACATTGGGCAGCCACATGCAGAAGAATGAAATGGGCCATTTTCTTACACCATACACAAAACAGACTCAAAATGGATGAAAGACCTAAATGAGAGACAGGAATCCATCAAAATCCTAGAGGAGAACATAGGCATCAACCTCTTTGACCTCAGCCGCTGCAGCTTAGTAGACACGTCTGCAAAGGCAAGAGAAACAAAGGCAAAAATGAACTATGGAGACTTCATTAACATAAAAGCTCTTGCACAGCAAAGGAAACAGTCGACAAAACGAAAGACAACTCACAGAATGGGAGAAGATATTTGCAAATGTCTTATCAGATAAAGGGTTAGTATCCAAGATCTATAGAGAACTTACCAAACTCAACACCCCGAGAACAAATAATCCAGTCAAGAAATGGGCAGAAGACATGAACAGACATTTCTCCAAAGAAGACATACAAATGGCCAAGAGACACGAAAAATGCTCAATATCACTCGACATCAGGGAAACACAAATCAAAACCACAATGAGATATCACCTCACACTCATCAGAATGGCTAAAATTAACAAGTTAGGAAACAACAAATGTTGGTGAGGATTTGAAGAAAGGGGAACCCTCTTACACTACTGGTGGGAATGCAAACTGGTACAGACTTTCTGGAAAAACAGTATGGAGGTTCTTCAAAAAGTTGAAAATAGAGCTACCCTTCGACCCAGCAATTGCACTACCAGGTATTTACCCAAAAGATTCAAATGTAGTGATCTGAAGATGCCCCTGCGCCTTGTGTTTATAACAGCAATGTCTACAATAGCCAAACTATAGAAAGAAACCAGATGTCCATCAACAGATGAGTGGTATAGAAGATGTGGTGTGTGTATATATATATATATATACCATATTACATATATATATACCATATTACATATATATATATATATATATATACCATATTACTCAACCATCAAAAAATGAACTCTTACCATTTGCAACACTGTGGATGGAACTAGAGGGTTAGGCTAAGTGAAAAAATCAGAGAAAGACAATTATATGATCTCACTCATACATGGAATTTATGAAACAAAACAGGATCATGGGGAAGGCAGGGAAAAATAAAGACAAAATCAGAGAGAGAGAGACAAACCATAAGAGAGTCTTAACTATAGGAAACAAAATGAGGGTTGCTGGAGGGAAAAGAGGTAGGGGGATAGAGTAACTGGGTGATGGGCATTAAGGAGGAAATGTGATTAAGGACTACTAGGTGTCATATACAACAGATGAATCACTGAACTCTACCTCTGAAACTAGTAATGCACTGTATATTAACTAACTGAATTTAAATAAAATTACATTTTTTAAAAAGTAG